>NW_027518617.1:1405250-2810500 GCF_049243985.1 Paroedura picta
TAAAGCTAAACGAACCGTTCACTGGGTACTCATACGTACGAAAATCCCTATTGATTTACCTGTTTTTACAAGGAAATAAAATGTGAAAAAAATATTTCTACATCCCATGGCCCTTCCCAACCATTTAAATTTTTCTCTTACAGGTCTAACACGTCCGAAAAACCAATACAACACCCATCCGGAACAATATATAAAGCTAAACGCACCGTTCACTGGGTACTTATACGCACGAAAATCCCTATTAATTTACCTGTTTTTACAAGGAAATAAAATGTGAAAAAAATGTTTCTACATCCCATGGCCTTTCCCAACCATTTAAATTTTTCTCTTACAGGGCTAACACTTCCGAAAAACCAATACAACGCCCACCCGGAACACTATATAAAGCTAAACCAACCGTTCACTGGGCACTTATACGCACGAAAATCCCTATTGATTTACCTGTTTTTACAAGGAAATAAAATGTGAAAAAAATATTTCTACATCCCATGGCCGTTCCCAACCATTTAAATTTTTCTCTAACAGGTCTAAGACTTCCGAAAAACCAATACAACGCCCACCCGGAACAATATATAAAGCTAAACGAACCGTTCACTGGGTACTCATGCGTACGAAAATCCCTATTGATTTACCCGTTTTTACAAGGAAATAAAATGTGAAAAAAATATTTCTACATCCCATGGCCTTTCCCAACCATTTAAATTTTTCTCTTACAGGTCTAACACTTCCGAAAAACCAATACAACGCCCACCCGGAACAATATATAAAGCTAAACGAACCGTTCACTGGGTACTCATACGTACGAAAATCCCTATTGATTTACCCGTTTTTACAAGGAAATAAAATGTGAAAAAAATATTTCTACATCCCATGGCCTTTCCCAACCATTTAAATTTTTCTCTTACAGGTCTAACACTTCCGAAAAACCAATACAACGCCCACCCGGAACAATATATAAAGCTAAACGAACCGTTCACTGGGTACTCATACGTACGAAAATCCCTATTGATTTACCTGTTTTTACAAGAAATAAAATGTGAAAAAAATATTTCTACATCCCATGGCCCTTCCCAACCATTTAAATTTTTCGCTTACAAGTCTAACACGTCCGAAAAACCAATACAACACCCATCCGGAACAATATATAAAGCTAAACGCACCGTTCACTGGGTACTTATACGCACGAAAATCCCTATTGATTTACCTGTTTTTACAAGGAAATAAAATGTGAAAAAAATGTTTCTACATCCCATGGCCTTTCCCAACCATTTAAATTTTTCTCTTACAGGGCTAACACTTCCGAAAAACCAATACAACGCCCACCCGGAACACTATATAAAGCTAAACGAACCGTTCACTGGGTACTTATACGCACGAAAATCCCTATTGATTTACCTGTTTTTACAAGGAAATAAAATGTGAAAAAAATATTTCTATATCCCATGGCCTTTCCCAACCATTTAAATTTTTCTCTTACAGGGCTAACACTTCCGAAAAACCAATACAACGCCCACCCGGACCAATATATTAAGCTAAACGAACCGTTCACTGGGTACTTATCCGTACGAAAATCCCTATAGATTTACCTGTTTTTACAAGGAAATAAAATGTGAAAAAAATATTTCTACATCCCATGGCCTTTCCCAACCATTTAAATTTTTCTCTTACAGGTCTAACACTTCCGAAAAACCAATGCAACGCCCACCCGGACCAATGTATTAAGCTAAACGAACCGTTCACTGGGTACTTATACGCACGAAAATCCCTATTGATTTACCTGTTTTTACAAGGAAATAAAATGTGAAAAAAATATTTCTACATCCCATGGCCTTTCCCAACCATTTAAATTTTTCTCTTACAGGGCTAACACTTCCGAAAAACCAATACAACGCCCACCCGGACCAATATATTAAGCTAAACGAACCGTTCACTGGGTACTTATCCGTACGAAAATCCCTATAGATTTACCTGTTTTTACAAGGAAATAAAATGTGAAAAAAATATTTCTACATCCCATGGCCTTTCCCAACCATTTAAATTTTTCTCTTACAGGTCTAACACTTCCGAAAAACCAATACAACGCTCACCCGGAACAATATATAAAGCTAAACGAACCGTTCACTGGGTACTCATACGTACGAAAATCCCTATTGATTTACCTGTTTTTACAAGGAAATAAAATGTGAAAAAAATATTTCTACATCCCATGGCCTTTCCCAACCATTTAAATTTTTCTCTTACAGGTCTAACACTTCCGAAAAACCAATACAACGCCCACCCGGAACAATATATAAAGCTAAACGAACCGTTCACTGGGTACTCATACGTACGAAAATCCCTATTGATTTACCTGTTTTTACAAGGAAATAAAATGTGAAAAAAATATTTCTACATCCCATGGCCCTTCCCAACCATTTAAATTTTTCTCTTACAGGTCTAACACGTCCGAAAAACCAATACAACACCCATCCGGAACAATATATAAAGCTAAACGCACCGTTCACTGGGTACTTATACGCACGAAAATCCCTATTGATTTACCTGTTTTTACAAGGAAATAAAATGTGAAAAAAATGTTTCTACATCCCATGGCCTTTCCCAACCATTTAAATTTTTCTCTTACAGGGCTAACACTTCCGAAAAACCAATACAACGCCCACCCGGAACACTATATAAAGCTAAACGAACCGTTCACTGGGTACGTATACGCACGAAAATCCCTATTGATTTACCTGTTTTTACAAGGAAATAAAATGTGAAAAAAATATTTCTACATCCCATGGCCTTTCCCAACCATTTAAATTTTTCTCTAACAGGTCTAAGACTTCCGAAAAACCAATACAACGCCCACCCGGAACAATATATAAAGCTAAAGGAACCGTTCACTGGGTACTCATACGTACGAAAATCCCTATTGATTTACCTGTTTTTACAAGGAAATAAAATGTGAAAAAAATGTTTCTACATCCCATGGCCTTTCTCAACCATTTAAATTTTTCTCTTACAGGGCTAACACTTCCGAAAAACCAATACAACGCCCACCCGGAACACTATATAAAGCTAAACGAACCGTTCACTGGGTACTTATACGCACGAAAATCCCTATTGATTTACCTGTTTTTACAAGGAAATAAAATGTGAAAAAAATATTTCTACATCCCATGGCCTTTCCCAACCATTTAAATTTTTCTCTTACAGGGCTAACACTTCCGAAAAACCAATACAACGCCCACCCAGACCAATATATTAAGCTAAACGAACCGTTCACTGGGTACTTATCCGTACGAAAATCCCTATAGATTTACCTGTTTTTACAAGGAAATAAAATGTGAAAAAAATATTTCTACATCCCATGGCCTTTCCCAACCATTTAAATTTTTCTCTTACAGGTCTAACACTTCCGAAAAACCAATACAACGCTCACCCGGAACAATATATAAAGCTAAACGAACCGTTCACTGGGTACTCATACGTACGAAAATCCCTATTGATTTACCTGTTTTTACAAGGAAATAAAATGTGAAAAAAATATTTCTACATCCCATGGCCTTTCCCAACCATTTAAATTTTTCTCTTACAGGTCTAACACTTCTGAAAAACCAATACAACGCCGACCCGGAACAATATACAAAGCTAAACGAACCGTTCACTGGGTACTCATACGTACGAAAATCCCTATTGATTTACCTGTTTTTACAAGGAAATAAAATTTGAAAAAAATATTTCTACATCCCATGGCCCTTCCCAACCATTTAAATTTTTCTCTTACAGGTCTAACACGTCCGAAAAACCAATACAACACCCATCCGGAACATTATATAAAGCTAAACGCACCGTTCACTGGGTACTTATCCGTACGAAAATCCCTATTGATTTACCTGTTTTTACAAGGAAATAAAATGTGAAAACAATATTTCTACATCCCATGGCCTTTCCCAACCATTTAAATTTTTCTCTTACAGGTCTAACACGTCCGAAAAACCAATACAACACCCATCCGGAACAATATATAAAGCTAAACGCACCGTTCACTGGGTACTTATCCGTACGAAAATCCCTATTGATTTACCTGTTTTTACAAGGAAATAAAATGTGAAAACAATATTTCTACATCCCATGGCCTTTCCCAACCATTTAAATTTTTCTCTTACAGGTCTAACACTTCCGAAAAACCAATACAACGCCCACCCGGACCAATATATAAAGCTAAACGAACCGTTCACTCGGTACTCATACGTACGAAAATCCCTATTGATTTACCTGTTTTTACAAGGAAATAGAATGTGAAAAAAACATTTCTACATCCCATGGCCTTTCCCAACCATTTAAATTTTTCTCTTACAGGTCTAACACTTCCGAAAAACCAATACAACGCCCACCCGGACCAATATATTAAGCTAAACGAACCGTTCACTGGGTACTTATCCGTACGAAAATCCCTATAGATTTACCTGTTTTTACAAGGAAATAAAATGTGAAAAAAATATTTCTACATCCCATGGCCTTTCCCAACCATTTAAATTTTTCTCTTACACGTCTAACACTTCCGAAAAACCAATACAACGCTCACCCGGAACAATATATAAAGCTAAACGAACCGTTCACTGGGTACTCATACGTACGAAAATCCCTATTGATTTACCTGTTTTTACAAGGAAATAAAATGTGAAAAAAATATTTCTACATCCCATGGCCTTTCCCAACCATTTAAATTTTTCTCTTACAGGTCTAACACTTCTGAAAAACCAATACAACGCCGACCCGGAACAATATATAAAGCTAAACGAACCGTTCACTGGGTACTCATACGTACGAAAATCCCTAATGATTCACCTGTTTTTACAAGGAAATAAAATGTGAAAAAAATATTTCTACATCCCATGGCCCTTCCCAACCATTTAAATTTTTCTCTTACAGGTCTAACACGTCCGAAAAACCAATACAACACCCATCCGGAACAATATATAAAGCTAAACGCACCGTTCACTGGGTACTTATCCGTACGAAAATCCATATTGATTTACCTGTTTTTACAAGGAAATAAAATGTGAAAACAATATTTCTACATCCCATGGCCTTTCCCAACCATTTAAATTTTTCTCTTACAGGTCTAACACTTCCGAAAAACCAATACAACGCCCACCCGGAACAATATATAAAGCTAAACGAACCGTTCACTCGGTATTCATACGTACGAAAATCCCTATAGATTTACCTGTTTTTACAAGGAAATAGAATGTGAAAAAAACATTTCTACATCCCATTGCCTTTCCCAACCATTTAAATTTTTCTCTTACAGGTCTAACACTTCCGAAAAACCAATACAACGCCCACCCGGACCAATATATTAAGCTAAACGAACCGTTCACTGGGTACTTATACGCACGAAAATCCCTATTGATTTACCTGTTTTTACAAGGAAATAAAATGTGAAAAAAATATTTCTACATCCCATGGCCTTTCCCAAGCATTTAAATTTTTCTCTTACAGGGCTAACACTTCCGAAAAACCAATACAACGCCCACCCGGACCAATATATTAAGCTAAACGAACCGTTCACTGGGTACTTATCCGTACGAAAATCCCTATAGATTTACCTGTTTTTACAAGGAAATAAAATGTGAAAAAAATATTTCTACATCCCATGGCCTTTCCCAACCATTTAAATTTTTCTCTTACAGGTCTAACACTTCCGAAAAACCAATACAACGCTCACCCGGAACAATATATAAAGCTAAACGAACCGTTCACTGGGTACTCATACGTACGAAAATCCCTATTGATTTACCTGTTTTTACAAGGAAATAAAATGTGAAAAAAATATTTCTACATCCCATGGCCCTTCCCAACCATTTAAATTTTTCTCTTACAAGTCTAACACGTCCGAAAAACCAATACAACACCCATCCGGAACAATATATAAAGCTAAACGCACCGCTCACTGGGTACTTATCCGTACGAAAATCCCTATTGATTTACCTTTTTTTTACAAGGAAATAAAATGTGAAAACAATATTTCTACATCCCATGGCCTTTCCCAACCATTTAAATTTTTCTCTTACAGGTCTAACACTTCAAAAAAACCAATACAACGCCCACCCGGACCAATATATTAAGCTAAACGAACCGTTCACTGGGTACTTATACGCACGAAAATCCCTATTGATTTACCTGTTTTTACAAGGAAATAAAATGTGAAAAAAATATTTCTACATCCCATGGCCTTTCCCAACCATTTAAATTTTTCTCTTACAGGGCTAACACTTCCGAAAAACCAATACAACGCCCACCCGGACATATATATTAAGCTAAACGAACCGTTCACTGGGTACTTATCCGTACGAAAATCCCTATAGATTTACCTGTTTTTACAAGGAAATAAAATGTGAAAAAAATATTTCTACATCCCATGGCCTTTCCCAACCATTTAAATTTTTCTCTTACAGGTCTAACACTTCCGAAAAACCAATACAACGCTCACCCGGAACAATATATAAAGCTAAACGAACCGTTCACTGGGTACTCATACGTACGAAAATCCCTATTGATTTACCTGTTTTTACAAGGAAATAAAATGTGAAAAAAATATTTCTACATCCCATGGCCTTTCCCAACCGTTTAAATTTTTCTCTTACAGGTCTAACACTTCCGAAAAACCAATACAACGCCCACCCGGAACAATATATAAAGCTAAACGAACCGTTCACTGGGTACTCATACGTACGAAAATCCCTATTGATTTACCTGTTTTTACAAGGAAATAAAATGTGAAAAAAATATTTCTACATCCCATGGCCTTTCCCAACCATTTAAATTTTTCTCTTACAGGTCTAACACTTCTGAAAAACCAATACAACGCCGACCCGGAACAATATATAAAGCTAAACGAACCGTTCACTGGGTACTCATCCGTACGAAAATCCCTATTGATTTACCTGTTTTTACAAGGAAATAAAATGTGAAAACAATATTTCTACATCCCATGGCCTTTCCCAACCATTTAAATTTTTCTCTTACAGGTCTAACACTTCCGAAAAACCAATACAACGCCCACCCGGAACAATATATAAAGCTAAACGAACCGTTCACTGGGTACTTATCCGTACGAAAATCCCTATTGATTTACCTGTTTTTACAAGGAAATAAAATGTGAAAAAAACATTTCTACATCCCATGGCCTTTCCCAACCATTTAAATTTTTCTCTTACAGGTCTAACACTTCCGAAAAACCAATACAACGCCCACCCGGACCAATATATTAAGCTAAACGAACCGTTCACTGGGTACTTATACGCACGAAAATCCCTATTGATTTACCTGTTTTTACAAGGAAATAAAATGTGAAAAAAATATTTCTACATCCCATGGCCTTTCCCAACCATTTAAATTTTTCTCTTACAGGGCTAACACTTCCGAAAAACCAATACAACGCCCACCCGGACCAATATATTAAGCTAAACGAACCGTTCACTGGGTACTTATCCGTACGAAAATCCCTATAGATTTACCTGTTTTTACAAGGAAATAAAATGTGAAAAAAATATTTCTACATCCCATGGCCTTTCCCAACCATTTAAATTTTTCTCTTACAGGTCTAACACTTCCGAAAAACCAATACAACGCTCACCCGGAACAATATATAAAGCTAAACGAACCGTTCACTGGGTACTCATACGTACGAAAATCCCTATTGATTTACCTGTTTTTACAAGGAAATAAAATGTGAAAAAAATATTTCTACATCCCATGGCCTTTCCCAACCATTTAAATTTTTCTCTTACAGGTCTAACACTTCCGAAAAACCAATACAACGCCCACCCGGAACAATATATAAAGCTAAACGAACCGTTCACTGGGTACTCATACGTACGAAAATCCCTATTGATTTACCTGTTTTTACAAGGAAATAAAATGTGAAAAAAATATTTCTACATCCCATGGCCTTTCCCAACCATTTAAATTTTTCTCTTACAGGTCTAACACTTCTGAAAAACCAATACAACGCCGACCCGGAACAATATATAAAGCTAAACGAACCGTTCACTGGGTACTCATCCGTACGAAAATCCCTATTGATTTACCTGTTTTTACAAGGAAATAAAATGTGAAAACAATATTTCTACATCCCATGGCCTTTCCCAACCATTTAAATTTTTCTCTTACAGGTCTAACACTTCCGAAAAACCAATACAACGCCCACCCGGAACAATATATAAAGCTAAACGAACCGTTCACTGGGTACTCATACGTACGAAAATCCCTATTGATTTACCTGTTTTTACAAGGAAATAAAATGTGAAAAAAACATTTCTACATCCCATGGCCTTTCCCAACCATTTAAATTTTTCTCTTACAGGTCTAACACTTCTGAAAAACCAATACAACGCCCACCCGGAACAATATATAAAGCTAAACGAACCGTTCACTGGGTACTTATCCGTATGAAAATCCCTATTGATTTACCTGTTTTTACAAGGAAATAAAAGTTGAAAACAATATTTCTACATCCAATGGCCTTTCCCAACCATTTAATTTTTTCTCTTACCGGTCTAACACTTCCAAAAAACCAATACAACGCCCACCCGGAACAATATATAAAGCTAAACGAACCGTTCACTGGGTACTTATCCGTACTAAAATCCCTATTGATTTACCTGTTTTTACAAGGAAATAAAATGTGAAAAAAATATTTCTACATCCCATGGCCTTTCCCAACCATTTAAATTTTTCTCTTACAAGTCTAACACTTCCGAAAAACCAATACAACGCCCAACCAGAACAATATATAAAGCTAAACGAACCGTTCACTGGGTACTCATACGTACGAAAATCCCTATTGATTTACCTGTTTTTACAAGGAAATAAAATGTGAAAAAAATATTTCTACATCCCATGGCCTTTCCCAACCATTTAAATTTTTCTCTTACAGGTCTAACACTTCTAAAAAACCCATACAACGCCCACCCGGAACAATATATAAAGCTAAACGAACCGTTCACTGGGTACTTATCCGTACTAAAATCCCTATTGATTTACCTGTTTTTACAAGGAAATAAAATGTGAAAAAAATATTTCTACATCCCATGGCCTTTCCCAACCATTTAAATTTTTCTCTTACAAGTCTAACACTTCCGAAAAACCAATACAACGCCCAACCAGAACAATATATAAAGCTAAACGAACCGTTCACTGGGTACTCATACGTACGAAAATCCCTATTGATTTACCTGTTTTTACAAGGAAATAAAATGTGAAAAAAATATTTCTACATCCCATGACCTTTCCCAACCATTTAAATTTTTCTCTTACAGGTCTAACACTTCCGAAAAACCAATACAACGCTCACCCGGAACAATATATAAAGCTAAACGAACCGTTCACTGGGTACTCATACGTACGAAAATCCCTATTGATTTACCTGTTTTTACAAGGAAATAAAATGTGAAAAAAATATTTCTACATCCCATGGCCTTTCCCAACCATTTAAATTTTTCTCTTACAGGTCTAACACTTCTGAAAAACCAATACAACGCCGACCCGGAACAATATATAAAGCTAAACGAACCGTTCACTGGGTACTCATACGTACGAAAATCCCTATTGATTTACCTGTTTTTACAAGGAAATAAAATGTGAAAAAAATATTTCTACATCCCATGGCCCTTCCCAACCATTTAAATTTTTCTCTTACAGGTCTAACACGTCCGAAAAACCAATACAACACCCATCCGGAACAATATATAAAGCTAAACGCACCGTTCACTGGGTACTTATCCGTACGAAAATCCCTATTGATTTACCTGTTTTTACAAGGAAATAAAAAGTGAAAACAATATTTCTACATCCCATGGCCTTTCCCAACCATTTAAATTTTTCTCTTACAGGGCTAACACTTCCGAAAAACCAATACAACGCCCACCCGGACCAATATATTAAGCTAAACGAACCGTTCACTGGGTACTTATCCGTACGAAAATCCCTATAGATTTACCTGTTTTTACAAGGAAATAAAATGTGAAAAAAATATTTCTACATCCCATGGCCTTTCCCAACCATTTAAATTTTTCTCTTACAGGTCTAACACTTCCGAAAAACCAATACAACGCTCACCCGGAACAATATATAAAGCTAAACGAACCGTTCACTGGGTTCTCATACGTACGAAAATCCCTATTGATTTACCTGTTTTTACAAGGAAATAAAATGTGAAAAAAATATTTCTACATCCCATGGCCTTTCCCAACCATTTAAATTTTTCTCTTACAGGTCTAACACTTCCGAAAAACCAATACAACGCTCACCCGGAACAATATATAAAGCTAAACGAACCGTTCACTGGGTACTCATACGTACGAAAATCCCTATTGATTTACCTGTTTTTACAAGGAAATAAAATGTGAAAAAAATATTTCTACATCCCATGGCCTTTCCCAACCGTTTAAATTTTTCTCTTACAGGTCTAACACTTCCGAAAAACCAATACAACGCCCACCCGGAACAATATATAAAGCTAAACGAACCGTTCACTGGGTACTCATACGTACGAAAATCCCTATTGATTTACCTGTTTTTACAAGGAAATAAAATGTGAAAAAAATATTTCTACATCCCATGGCCTTTCCCAACCATTTAAATTTTTCTCTTACAGGTCTAACACTTCTGAAAAACCAATACAACGCCGACCCGGAACAATATATAAAGCTAAACGAACCGTTCACTGGGTACTCATCCGTACGAAAATCCCTATTGATTTACCTGTTTTTACAAGGAAATAAAATGTGAAAACAATATTTCTACATCCCATGGCCTTTCCCAACCATTTAAATTTTTCTCTTACAGGTCTAACACTTCCGAAAAACCAATACAACGCCCACCCGGAACAATATATAAAGCTAAACGAACCGTTCACTGGGTACTTATCCGTACGAAAATCCCTATTGATTTACCTGTTTTTACAAGGAAATAAAATGTGAAAAAAACATTTCTACATCCCATGGCCTTTCCCAACCATTTAAATTTTTCTCTTACAGGTCTAACACTTCCGAAAAACCAATACAACGCCCACCCGGACCAATATATTAAGCTAAACGAACCGTTCACTGGGTACTTATACGCACGAAAATCCCTATTGATTTACCTGTTTTTACAAGGAAATAAAATGTGAAAAAAATATTTCTACATCCCATGGCCTTTCCCAACCATTTAAATTTTTCTCTTACAGGGCTAACACTTCCGAAAAACCAATACAACGCCCACCCGGACCAATATATTAAGCTAAACGAACCGTTCACTGGGTACTTATCCGTACGAAAATCCCTATAGATTTACCTGTTTTTACAAGGAAATAAAATGTGAAAAAAATATTTCTACATCCCATGACCTTTCCCAACCATTTAAATTTTTCTCTTACAGGTCTAACACTTCCGAAAAACCAATACAACGCTCACCCGGAACAATATATAAAGCTAAACGAACCGTTCACTGGGTACTCATACGTACGAAAATCCCTATTGATTTACCTGTTTTTACAAGGAAATAAAATGTGAAAAAAATATTTCTACATCCCATGGCCTTTCCCAACCATTTAAATTTTTCTCTTACAGGTCTAACACTTCTGAAAAACCAATACAACGCCGACCCGGAACAATATATAAAGCTAAACGAACCGTTCACTGGGTACTCATACGTACGAAAATCCCTATTGATTTACCTGTTTTTACAAGGAAATAAAATGTGAAAAAAATATTTCTACATCCCATGGCCCTTCCCAACCATTTAAATTTTTCTCTTACAGGTCTAACACGTCCGAAAAACCAATACAACACCCATCCGGGACAATATATAAAGCTAAACGCACCGTTCACTGGGTACTTATCCGTACGAAAATCCCTATTGATTTACCTGTTTTTACAAGGAAATAAAAAGTGAAAACAATATTTCTACATCCCATGGCCTTTCCCAACCATTTAAATTTTTCTCTTACAGGGCTAACACTTCCGAAAAACCAATACAACGCCCACCCGGACCAATATATTAAGCTAAACGAACCGTTCACTGGGTACTTATCCGTACGAAAATCCCTATAGATTTACCTGTTTTTACAAGGAAATAAAATGTGAAAAAAATATTTCTACATCCCATGGCCTTTCCCAACCATTTAAATTTTTCTCTTACAGGTCTAACACTTCCGAAAAACCAATACAACGCTCACCCGGAACAATATATAAAGCTAAACGAACCGTTCACTGGGTTCTCATACGTACCAAAATCCCTATTGATTTACCTGTTTTTACAAGGAAATAAAATGTGAAAAAAATATTTCTACATCCCATGGCCTTTCCCAACCATTTAAATTTTTCTCTTACAGGTCTAACACTTCCGAAAAACCAATACAACGCTCACCCGGAACAATATATAAAGCTAAACGAACCGTTCACTGGGTACTCATACGTACGAAAATCCCTATTGATTTACCTGTTTTTACAAGGAAATAAAATGTGAAAAAAATATTTCTACATCCCATGGCCTTTCCCAACCGTTTAAATTTTTCTCTTACAGGTCTAACACTTCCGAAAAACCAATACAACGCCCACCCGGAACAATATATAAAGCTAAACGAACCGTTCACTGGGTACTCATACGTACGAAAATCCCTATTGATTTACCTGTTTTTACAAGGAAATAAAATGTGAAAAAAATATTTCTACATCCCATGGCCTTTCCCAACCATTTAAATTTTTCTCTTACAGGTCTAACACTTCTGAAAAACCAATACAACGCCGACCCGGAACAATATATAAAGCTAAACGAACCGTTCACTGGGTACTCATCCGTACGAAAATCCCTATTGATTTACCTGTTTTTACAAGGAAATAAAATGTGAAAACAATATTTCTACATCCCATGGCCTTTCCCAACCATTTAAATTTTTCTCTTACAGGTCTAACACTTCCGAAAAACCAATACAACGCCCACCCGGAACAATATATAAAGCTAAACGAACCGTTCACTGGGTACTTATCCGTACGAAAATCCCTATTGATTTACCTGTTTTTACAAGGAAATAAAATGTGAAAAAAACATTTCTACATCCCATGGCCTTTCCCAACCATTTAAATTTTTCTCTTACAGGTCTAACACTTCCGAAAAACCAATACAACGCCCACCCGGACCAATATATTAAGCTAAACGAACCGTTCACTGGGTACTTATACGCACGAAAATCCCTATTGATTTACCTGTTTTTACAAGGAAATAAAATGTGAAAAAAATATTTCTACATCCCATGGCCTTTCCCAACCATTTAAATTTTTCTCTTACAGGGCTAACACTTCCGAAAAACCAATACAACGCCCACCCGGACCAATATATTAAGCTAAACGAACCGTTCACTGGGTACTTATCCGTACGAAAATCCCTATAGATTTACCTGTTTTTACAAGGAAATAAAATGTGAAAAAAATATTTCTACATCCCATGGCCTTTCCCAACCATTTAAATTTTTCTCTTACAGGTCTAACACTTCCGAAAAACCAATACAACGCTCACCCGGAACAATATATAAAGCTAAACGAACCGTTCACTGGGTACTCATACGTACGAAAATCCCTATTGATTTACCTGTTTTTACAAGGAAATAAAATGTGAAAAAAATATTTCTACATCCCATGGCCTTTCCCAACCATTTAAATTTTTCTCTTACAGGTCTAACACTTCCGAAAAACCAATACAACGCCCACCCGGAACAATATATAAAGCTAAACGAACCGTTCACTGGGTACTCATACGTACGAAAATCCCTATTGATTTACCTGTTTTTACAAGGAAATAAAATGTGAAAAATATATTTCTACATCCCATGGCCTTTCCCAACCATTTAAATTTTTCTCTTACAGGTCTAACACTTCTGAAAAACCAATACAACGCCGACCCGGAACAATATATAAAGCTAAACGAACCGTTCACTGGGTACTCATCCGTACGAAAATCCCTATTGATTTACCTGTTTTTACAAGGAAATAAAATGTGAAAACAATATTTCTACATCCCATGGCCTTTCCCAACCATTTAAATTTTTCTCTTACAGGTCTAACACTTCCGAAAAACCAATACAACGCCCACCCGGAACAATATATAAAGCTAAACGAACCGTTCACTGGGTACTCATACGTACGAAAATCCCTATTGATTTACCTGTTTTTACAAGGAAATAAAATGTGAAAAAAACATTTCTACATCCCATGGCCTTTCCCAACCATTTAAATTTTTCTCTTACAGGTCTAACACTTCTGAAAAACCAATACAACGCCCACCCGGAACAATATATAAAGCTAAACGAACCGTTCACTGGGTACTTATCCGTATGAAAATCCCTATTGATTTACCTGTTTTTACAAGGAAATAAAAGGTGAAAACAATATTTCTACATCCAATGGCCTTTCCCAACCATTTAATTTTTTCTCTTACCGGTCTAACACTTCCAAAAAACCAATACAACGCCCACCCGGAACAATATATAAAGCTAAACGAACCGTTCACTGGGTACTTATCCGTACTAAAATCCCTATTGATTTACCTGTTTTTACAAGGAAATAAAATGTGAAAAAAATATTTCTACATCCCATGGCCTTTCCCAACCATTTAAATTTTTCTCTTACAAGTCTAACACTTCCGAAAAACCAATACAACGCCCAACCAGAACAATATATAAAGCTAAACGAACCGTTCACTGGGTACTCATACGTACGAAAATCCCTATTGATTTACCTGTTTTTACAAGGAAATAAAATGTGAAAACAATATTTCTACATCCCATGGCCTTTCCCAACCATTTAAATTTTTCTCTTACAGGTCTAACACTTCCAAAAAACCCATACAACGCCCACCCGGAACAATATATAAAGCTAAACGAACCGTTCACTGGGTACTTATCCGTACTAAAATCCCTATTGATTTACCTGTTTTTACAAGGAAATAAAATGTGAAAAAAATATTTCTACATCCCATGGCCTTTCCCAACCATTTAAATTTTTCTCTTACAAGTCTAACACTTCCGAAAAACCAATACAACGCCCAACCAGAACAATATATAAAGCTAAACGAACCGTTCACTGGGTACTCATACGTACGAAAATCCCTATTGATTTACCTGTTTTTACAAGGAAATAAAATGTGAAAAAAATATTTCTACATCCCATGACCTTTCCCAACCATTTAAATTTTTCTCTTACAGGTCTAACACTTCCGAAAAACCAATACAACGCTCACCCGGAACAATATATAAAGCTAAACGAACCGTTCACTGGGTACTCATACGTACGAAAATCCCTATTGATTTACCTGTTTTTACAAGGAAATAAAATGTGAAAAAAATATTTCTACATCCCATGGCCTTTCCCAACCATTTAAATTTTTCTCTTACAGGTCTAACACTTCTGAAAAACCAATACAACGCCGACCCGGAACAATATATAAAGCTAAACGAACCGTTCACTGGGTACTCATACGTACGAAAATCCCTATTGATTTACCTGTTTTTACAAGGAAATAAAATGTGAAAAAAATATTTCTACATCCCATGGCCCTTCCCAACCATTTAAATTTTTCTCTTACAGGTCTAACACGTCCGAAAAACCAATACAACACCCATCCGGAACAATATATAAAGCTAAACGCACCGTTCACTGGGTACTTATCCGTACGAAAATCCCTATTGATTTACCTGTTTTTACAAGGAAATAAAATGTGAAAACAATATTTCTACATCCCATGGCCTTTCCCAACCATTTAAATTTTTCTCTTACAGGTCTAACACTTCCGAAAAACCAATACAACGCCCACCCGGACCAATATATTAAGCTAAACGAACCGTTCACTTGGTACTTATACGCACGAAAATCCCTATTGATTTACCTGTTTTTACAAGGAAATAAAATGTGAAAAAAATATTTCTACATCCCATGGCCTTTCCCAACCATTTAAATTTTTCTCTTACAGGGCTAACACTTCCGAAAAACCAATACAACGCCCACCCGGACCAATATATTAAGCTAAACGAACCGTTCACTGGGTACTTATCCGTACGAAAATCCCTATAGATTTACCTGTTTTTACAAGGAAATAAAATGTGAAAAAAATATTTCTACATCCCATGGCCTTTCCCAACCATTTAAATTTTTCTCTTACAGGTCTAACACTTCCGAAAAACCAATACAACGCTCACCCGGAACAATATATAAAGCTAAACGAACCGTTCACTGGGTACTCATACGTACGAAAATCCCTATTGATTTACCTGTTTTTACAAGGAAATAAAATGTGAAAAAAATATTTCTACATCCCATGGCCTTTCCCAACCGTTTAAATTTTTCTCTTACAGGTCTAACACTTCCGAAAAACCAATACAACGCCCACCCGGAACAATATATAAAGCTAAACGAACCGTTCACTGGGTACTCATACGTACGAAAATCCCTATTGATTTACCTGTTTTTACAAGGAAATAAAATGTGAAAAAAATATTTCTACATCCCATGGCCTTTCCCAACCATTTAAATTTTTCTCTTACAGGTCTAACACTTCTGAAAAACCAATACAACGCCGACCCGGAACAATATATAAAGCTAAACGAACCGTTCACTGGGTACTCATCCGTACGAAAATCCCTATTGATTTACCTGTTTTTACAAGGAAATAAAATGTGAAAACAATATTTCTACATCCCATGGCCTTTCCCAACCATTTAAATTTTTCTCTTACAGGTCTAACACTTCCGAAAAACCAATACAACGCCCACCCGGAACAATATATAAAGCTAAACGAACCGTTCACTGGGTACTTATCCGTACGAAAATCCCTATTGATTTACCTGTTTTTACAAGGAAATAAAATGTGAAAAAAACATTTCTACATCCCATGGCCTTTCCCAACCATTTAAATTTTTCTCTTACAGGTCTAACACTTCCGAAAAACCAATACAACGCCCACCCGGACCAATATATTAAGCTAAACGAACCGTTCACTGGGTACTTATACGCACGAAAATCCCTATTGATTTACCTGTTTTTACAAGGAAATAAAATGTGAAAAAAATATTTCTACATCCCATGGCCTTTCCCAACCATTTAAATTTTTCTCTTACAGGTCTAACACTTCCGAAAAACCAATACAACGCCCACCCGGAACAATATATAAAGCTAAACGAACCGTTCACTGGGTACTCATACGTACGAAAATCCCTATTGATTTACCTGTTTTTACAAGGAAATAAAATGTGAAAAAAATATTTCTACATCCCATGGCCTTTCCCAACCATTTAAATTTTTCTCTTACAGGTCTAACACTTCTGAAAAACCAATACAACGCCGACCCGGAACAATATATAAAGCTAAACGAACCGTTCACTGGGTACTCATCCGTACGAAAATCCCTATTGATTTACCTGTTTTTACAAGGAAATAAAATGTGAAAACAATATTTCTACATCCCATGGCCTTTCCCAACCATTTAAATTTTTCTCTTACAGGTCTAACACTTCCGAAAAACCAATACAACGCCCACCCGGAACAATATATAAAGCTAAACGAACCGTTCACTGGGTACTCATACGTACGAAAATCCCTATTGATTTACCTGTTTTTACAAGGAAATAAAATGTGAAAAAAACATTTCTACATCCCATGGCCTTTCCCAACCATTTAAATTTTTCTCTTACAGGTCTAACACTTCTGAAAAACCAATACAACGCCCACCCGGAACAATATATAAAGCTAAACGAACCGTTCACTGGGTACTTATCCGTATGAAAATCCCTATTGATTTACCTGTTTTTACAAGGAAATAAAAGGTGAAAACAATATTTCTACATCCAATGGCCTTTCCCAACCATTTAATTTTTTCTCTTACCGGTCTAACACTTCCAAAAAACCAATACAACGCCCACCCGGAACAATATATAAAGCTAAACGAACCGTTCACTGGGTACTTATCCGTACTAAAATCCCTATTGATTTACCTGTTTTTACAAGGAAATAAAATGTGAAAAAAATATTTCTACATCCCATGGCCTTTCCCAACCATTTAAATTTTTCTCTTACAAGTCTAACACTTCCGAAAAACCAATACAACGCCCAACCAGAACAATATATAAAGCTAAACGAACCGTTCACTGGGTACTCATACGTACGAAAATCCCTATTGATTTACCTGTTTTTACAAGGAAATAAAATGTGAAAAAAACATTTCTACATCCCATGGCCTTTCCCAACCATTTAAATTTTTCTCTTACAGGTCTAACACTTCCAAAAAACCCATACAACGCCCACCCGGAACAATATATAAAGCTAAACGAACCGTTCACTGGGTACTTATCCGTACTAAAATCCCTATTGATTTACCTGTTTTTACAAGGAAATAAAATGTGAAAAAAATATTTCTACATCCCATGGCCTTTCCCAACCATTTAAATTTTTCTCTTACAAGTCTAACACTTCCGAAAAACCAATACAACGCCCAACCAGAACAATATATAAAGCTAAACGAACCGTTCACTGGGTACTCATACGTACGAAAATCCCTATTGATTTACCTGTTTTTACAAGGAAATAAAATGTGAAAAAAATATTTCTACATCCCATGGCCTTTCCCAACCATTTAAATTTTTCTCTTACAGGTCTAACACTTCTGAAAAACCAATACAACGCCGACCCGGAACAATATATAAAGCTAAACGAACCGTTCACTGGGTACTCATACGTACGAAAATCCCTATTGATTTACCTGTTTTTACAAGGAAATAAAATGTGAAAAAAATATTTCTACATCCCATGGCCCTTCCCAACCATTTAAATTTTTCTCTTACAGGTCTAACACGTCCGAAAAACCAATACAACACCCATCCGGAACAATATATAAAGCTAAACGCACCGTTCACTGGGTACTTATCCGTACGAAAATCCCTATTGATTTACCTGTTTTTACAAGGAAATAAAATGTGAAAACAATATTTCTACATCCCATGGCCTTTCCCAACCATTTAAATTTTTCTCTTACAGGTCTAACACTTCCGAAAAACCAATACAACGCCCACCCGGACCAATATATTAAGCTAAACGAACCGTTCACTGGGTACTTATACGCACGAAAATCCCTATTGATTTACCTGTTTTTACAAGGAAATAAAATGTGAAAAAAATATTTCTACATCCCATGGCCTTTCCCAACCATTTAAATTTTTCTCTTACAGGGCTAACACTTCCGAAAAACCAATACAACGCCCACCCGGACCAATATATTAAGCTAAACGAACCGTTCACTGGGTACTTATCCGTACGAAAATCCCTATAGATTTACCTGTTTTTACAAGGAAATAAAATGTGAAAAAAACATTTCTACATCCCATGGCCTTTCCCAACCATTTAAATTTTTCTCTTACAGGTCTAACACTTCCGAAAAACCAATACAACGCTCACCCGGAACAATATATAAAGCTAAACGAACCGTTCACTGGGTACTCATACGTACGAAAATCCCTATTGATTTACCTGTTTTTACAAGGAAATAAAATGTGAAAAAAATATTTCTACATCCCATGGCCTTTCCCAACCGTTTAAATTTTTCTCTTACAGGTCTAACACTTCCGAAAAACCAATACAACGCCCACCCGGAACAATATATAAAGCTAAACGAACCGTTCACTGGGTACTCATACGTACGAAAATCCCTATTGATTTACCTGTTTTTACAAGGAAATAAAATGTGAAAAAAATATTTCTACATCCCATGGCCTTTCCCAACCATTTAAATTTTTCTCTTACAGGTCTAACACTTCTGAAAAACCAATACAACGCCGACCCGGAACAATATATAAAGCTAAACGAACCGTTCACTGGGTACTCATCCGTACGAAAATCCCTATTGATTTACCTGTTTTTACAAGGAAATAAAATGTGAAAACAATATTTCTACATCCCATGGCCTTTCCCAACCATTTAAATTTTTCTCTTACAGGTCTAACACTTCCGAAAAACCAATACAACGCCCACCCGGAACAATATATAAAGCTAAACGAACCGTTCACTGGGTACTTATCCGTACGAAAATCCCTATTGATTTACCTGTTTTTACAAGGAAATAAAATGTGAAAAAAACATTTCTACATCCCATGGCCTTTCCCAACCATTTAAATTTTTCTCTTACAGGTCTAACACTTCCGAAAAACCAATACAACGCCCACCCGGAACAATATATAAAGCTAAACGAACCGTTCACTGGGTACTTATCCGTATGAAAATCCCTATTGATTTACCTGTTTTTACAAGGAAATAAAAGGTGAAAACAATATTTCTACATCCATTGGCCTTTCCCAACCATTTAAATTTTTCTCTTACAGGTCTAACACTTCCAAAAAACCAATACAACGCCCACCCGGAACAATATATAAAGCTAAACGAACCGTTCACTGGGTACTTATCCGTACTAAAATCCCTATTGATTTACCTGTTTTTACAAGGAAATAAAATGTGAAAAAAATATTTCTACATCCCATGGCCTTTCCCAACCATTTAAATTTTTCTCTTACAAGTCTAACACTTCTGAAAAACCAATACAACGCCCAACCAGAACAATATATAAAGCTAAACGAACCGTTCACTGGGTACTCATACGTACGAAAATCCCTATTGATTTACCTGTTTTTACAAGGAAATAAAATGTGAAAAAAATATTTCTACATCCCATGGCCTTTCCCAACCATTTAAATTTTTCTCTTACAGGTCTAACACTTCTGAAAAACCAATACAACGCCGACCGGGAACAATATATAAAGCTAAACGAACCGTTCACTGGGTACTCATACGTACGAAAATCCCTATTGATTTACCTGTTTTTACAAGGAAATAAAATGTGAAAAAAATATTTCTACATCCCATGGCCCTTCCCAACCATTTAAATTTTTCTCTTACAGGTCTAACACGTCCGAAAAACCAATACAACACCCATCCGGAACAATATATAAAGCTAAACGCACCGTTCACTGGGTACTTATCCGTACGAAAATCCCTATTGATTTACCTGTTTTTACAAGGAAATAAAATGTGAAAACAATATTTCTACATCCCATGGCCTTTCCCAACCATTTAAATTTTTCTCTTACAGGTCTAACACTTCCGAAAAACCAATACAACGCCCACCCGGACCAATATATTAAGCTAAACGAACCGTTCACTGGGTACTTATACGCACGAAAATCCCTATTGATTTACCTGTTTTTACAAGGAAATAAAATGTGAAAAAAATATTTCTACATCCCATGGCCTTTCCCAACCATTTAAATTTTTCTCTTACAGGGCTAACACTTCCGAAAAACCAATACAACGCCCACCCGGACCAATATATTAAGCTAAACGAACCGTTCACTGGGTACTTATCCGTACGAAAATCCCTATAGATTTACCTGTTTTTACAAGGAAATAAAATGTGAAAAAAACATTTCTACATCCCATGGCCTTTCCCAACCATTTAAATTTTTCTCTTACAGGTCTAACACTTCCGAAAAACCAATACAACGCTCACCCGGAACAATATATAAAGCTAAACGAACCGTTCACTGGGTACTCATACGTACGAAAATCCCTATTGATTTACCTGTTTTTACAAGGAAATAAAATGTGAAAAAAATATTTCTACATCCCATGGCCTTTCCCAACCGTTTAAATTTTTCTCTTACAGGTCTAACACTTCCGAAAAACCAATACAACGCCCACCCGGAACAATATATAAAGCTAAACGAACCGTTCACTGGGTACTCATACGTACGAAAATCCCTATTGATTTACCTGTTTTTACAAGGAAATAAAATGTGAAAAAAATATTTCTACATCCCATGGCCTTTCCCAACCATTTAAATTTTTCTCTTACAGGTCTAACACTTCTGAAAAACCAATACAACGCCGACCCGGAACAATATATAAAGCTAAACGAACCGTTCACTGGGTACTCATCCGTACGAAAATCCCTATTGATTTACCTGTTTTTACAAGGAAATAAAATGTGAAAACAATATTTCTACATCCCATGGCCTTTCCCAACCATTTAAATTTTTCTCTTACAGGTCTAACACTTCCGAAAAACCAATACAACGCCCATCCGGAACAATATATAAAGCTAAACGCACCGTTCACTGGGTACTTATCCGTACGAAAATCCCTATTGATTTACCTGTTTTTACAAGGAAATAAAATGTGAAAACAATATTTCTACATCCCATGGCCTTTCCCAACCATTTAAATTTTTCTCTTACAGGTCTAACACTTCCGAAAAACCAATACAACGCCCACCCGGACCAATATATTAAGCTAAACGAACCGTTCACTGGGTACTTATACGCACGAAAATCCCTATTGATTTACCTGTTTTTACAAGGAAATAAAATGTGAAAAAAATATTTCTACATCCCATGGCCTTTCCCAACCATTTAAATTTTTCTCTTACAGGGCTAACACTTCCGAAAAACCAATACAACGCCCACCCGGACCAATATATTAAGCTAAACGAACCGTTCACTGGGTACTTATCCGTACGAAAATCCCTATAGATTTACCTGTTTTTACAAGGAAATAAAATGTGAAAAAAACATTTCTACATCCCATGGCCTTTCCCAACCATTTAAATTTTTCTCTTACAGGTCTAACACTTCCGAAAAACCAATACAACGCTCACCCGGAACAATATATAAAGCTAAACGAACCGTTCACTGGGTACTCATACGTACGAAAATCCCTATTGATTTACCTGTTTTTACAAGGAAATAAAATGTGAAAAAAATATTTCTACATCCCATGGCCTTTCCCAACCGTTTAAATTTTTCTCTTACAGGTCTAACACTTCCGAAAAACCAATACAACGCCCACCCGGAACAATATATAAAGCTAAACGAACCGTTCACTGGGTACTCATACGTACGAAAATCCCTATTGATTTACCTGTTTTTACAAGGAAATAAAATGTGAAAAAAATATTTCTACATCCCATGGCCTTTCCCAACCATTTAAATTTTTCTCTTACAGGTCTAACACTTCTGAAAAACCAATACAACGCCGACCCGGAACAATATATAAAGCTAAACGAACCGTTCACTGGGTACTCATCCGTACGAAAATCCCTATTGATTTACCTGTTTTTACAAGGAAATAAAATGTGAAAACAATATTTCTACATCCCATGGCCTTTCCCAACCATTTAAATTTTTCTCTTACAGGTCTAACACTTCCGAAAAACCAATACAACGCCCACCCGGAACAATATATAAAGCTAAACGAACCGTTCACTGGGTACTTATCCGTACGAAAATCCCTATTGATTTACCTGTTTTTACAAGGAAATAAAATGTGAAAAAAACATTTCTACATCCCATGGCCTTTCCCAACCATTTAAATTTTTCTCTTACAGGTCTAACACTTCCGAAAAACCAATACAACGCCCACCCGGAACAATATATAAAGCTAAACGAACCGTTCACTGGGTACTTATCCGTATGAAAATCCCTATTGATTTACCTGTTTTTACAAGGAAATAAAAGGTGAAAACAATATTTCTACATCCATTGGCCTTTCCCAACCATTTAAATTTTTCTCTTACAGGTCTAACACTTCCAAAAAACCAATACAACGCCCACCCGGAACAATATATAAAGCTAAACGAACCGTTCACTGGGTACTTATCCGTACTAAAATCCCTATTGATTTACCTGTTTTTACAAGGAAATAAAATGTGAAAAAAATATTTCTACATCCCATGGCCTTTCCCAACCATTTAAATTTTTCTCTTACAAGTCTAACACTTCCGAAAAACCAATACAACGCCCAACCAGAACAATATATAAAGCTAAACGAACCGTTCACTGGGTACTTATCCGTACGAAAACCCCTATAGATTTACCTGTTTTTAGAAGGAAATAAAATGTGAAAAAAATATTTCTACATCCCATGGCGTTTCCCAACCATTTAAATTTTTCTCTTACAGGGCTAACACTTCCGAAAAACCAATACAACGCCCACCCGGAACACTATATAAAGCTAAACGAACCGTTCACTGGGTACTTATACGCACGAAAATCCCTATTGATTTACATGTTTTTACAAGCAAATAAAATGTGAAAAAAATATTTCTACATCCCATGGCCCTTCCCAACCATTTAAATTTTTCTCTTACAGGTCTAACACGTCCGAAAAACCAATACAACGCCCATCCGGAACAATATATAAAGCTAAACGCACCGTTCACTGGGTACTTATATGTACGAAAATCCCTATTGATTTACCTGTTTTTACAAGGAAATAAAATGTGAAAAAAATATTTCTACATCCCATGGCCTTTCCCAACCATTTAAATTTTTCTCTTACAGGGCTAACACTTCCGAAAAACCAATACAACGCCCAACCGGAACAATGTATAAAGCTAAACGAACCGTTCACTGGGTACTTATCCGTACGAAAATCCCTATAGATTTACCTGTTTTTAGAAGGAAATAAAATGTGAAAAAAATATTTCTACATCCCATGGCCTTTCCCAACCATTTAAATTTTTCTCTTACAAGTCTAACACTTCCGAAAAACCAATACAACGCCCACCCGGAACAATATATAAAGCTAAACGAACCGTTCACTGGGTACTCATACGTACGAAAATCCCTATTGATTTACCTGTTTTTACAAGGAAATAAAATGTGAAAAAAATATTTCTACATCCCATGGCCCTTCCCAACCATTTAAATTTTTCTCTTACAGGTCTAACACGTCCGAAAAACCAATACAACGCCCATCCGGAACAATATATAAAGCTAAACGCACCGTTCACTGGGTACTTATACGTACGAAAATCCCTATTGATTTACCTGTTTTTACAAGGAAATAAAATGTGAAAAAAATATTTCTACATCGCATGGCCTTTCCCAACCATTTAAATTTTTCTCTTACAGGGCTAACACTTCCGAAAAACCAATACAACGTCCACCCGGACCAATATATTAAGCTAAACGAACCGTTCACTGGGTACTTATACGTACGAAAATCCCTATTGATTTACCTGTTTTTACAAGGAAATAAAATGTGAAACAATATTTCTACATCCCATGGCCTTTCCCAACCATTTAAATTTTTCTCTTACAGGTCTAACACTTCCGAAAAACCGATACAACGCTCACCCGGAACAATATATAAAGCTAAACGAACCGTTCACTGGGTACTCATACGTACGAAAATCCCTATTGATCTACCTGTTTTTACAAGGAAATAAAATGTGAAAAAAATATTTCTACATCCCATGGCCTTTCCCAACCATTTAAATTTTTCTCTTACAGGTCTAACACTTCCGAAATCCAATACAACGCCCACCCGGAACAATATATAAAGCTAAACACACCGTTCACTGGGTACTTATCCGTACGAAAATCCCTATAGATTTACCTGTTTTTAGAAGGAAATAAAATGTGAACAAAATATTTCTACATCCCATGGCCTTTCCCAACCATTTAAATTTTTCTCTTATAGGTCTAACACTTCCGAAAAACCAATACAACGCCCACCCGGAACAATATATAAAGCTAAACGAACCGTTCACTGGGTACTCATACGTACGAAAATCCCTATTGATTTACCTCTTTTTACAGGGAAATAAAATGTGAAAAAAATATTTCTACATCCCATGGCCTTTCCCAACCATTTAAATTTTTCTCTTACAGGTCTAACACTTCCGAAAAACCAATACAACGCCCACCCGGAACAATATATAAAGCTAAATGAACCGTTCACTGGGTACTTATCCGTACGAAAATCCCTATTGATTTACCGGTTTTTACAAGGAAATAAAATGTGAAAAAAATATTTCTACATCCCATGGCCCTTCCCAACCATTTAAATTTTTCTCTTACAGGTCTAACATGTCCGAAAAACCAATACAACGCCCATCCGGAACAATATATAAAGCTAAACGCACCGTTCACTGGGTACTTATATGTACGAAAATCCCTATTGATTTACCTGTTTTTACAAGGAAATAAAATGTGAAAAAAATATTTCTACATCGCATGGCCTTTCCCAACCATTTAAATTTTTCTCTTACAGGGCTAACACTTCCGAAAAACCAATACAACGCCCACCCAGAACAATATATAAAGCTAAACGAACCGTTCACTGGGTATTTATCCGTACGAAAATCCCTATTGATTTACCTGTTTTTACAAGGAAATAAAATGTGAAAACAATATTTCTACATCGCATGGCCTTTCCCAACCATTTAAATTTTTCTCTTACAGGTCTAACACTTCCGAAATCCAATACAACGCCCACCCGGAACAATATATAAAGCTAAACACACCGTACACTGGGTACTTATCCGTACGAAAATCCCTATAGATTTACCTGTTTTTAGAAGGAAATAAAATGTGAACAAAATATTTCTACATCCCATGGCCTTTCCCAACCATTTAAATTTTTCTCTTATAGGTCTAACACTTCCGAAAAACCAATACAACGCCCACCCGGAACAATATATAAAGCTAAACGAACCGTTCACTGGGTACTCATACGTACGAAAATCCCTATTGATTTACCTCTTTTTACAGGGAAATAAAATGTGAAAAAAATATTTCTACATCCCATGGCCTTTCCCAACCATTTAAATTTTTCTCTTACAGGTCTAACACTTCCGAAAAACCAATACAACGCCCACCCGGAACAATATATAAAGCTAAATGAACCGTTCACTGGGTACTTATCCGTACGAAAATCCCTATTGATTTACCGGTTTTTACAAGGAAATAAAATGTGAAAAAAATATTTCTACATCCCATGGCCCTTCCCAACCATTTAAATTTTTCTCTTACAGGTCTAACATGTCCGAAAAACCAATACAACGCCCATCCGGAACAATATATAAAGCTAAACGCACCGTTCACTGGGTACTTATATGTACGAAAATCCCTATTGATTTACCTGTTTTTACAAGGAAATAAAATGTGAAAAAAATATTTCTACATCGCATGGCCTTTCCCAACCATTTAAATTTTTCTCTTACAGGGCTAACACTTCCGAAAAACCAATACAACGCCCACCCAGAACAATATATAAAGCTAAACGAACCGTTCACTGGGTATTTATCCGTACGAAAATCCCTATTGATTTACCTGTTTTTACAAGGAAATAAAATGTGAAAACAATATTTCTACATCCCATGGCCTTTCCCAACCATTTAAATTTTTCTCTTACAGGTCTAACACTTCCGAAAAACCAATACAACGCCCACCCGGAACAATATATAAAGCTAAACGAACCGTTCACTGGGTACTTATCCGTACGAAAATCCCTATTGATTTACCTGTTTTTACAAGGAAATAAAATGTGAAAAAAATATTTCTACATCCCATGGCCTTTCCCAACCGTTTAAATTTTTCTCTTACAGGTCTAACACTTCCGAAAAACCAATACAACGCCCACCCGGAACAATTTATAAAGCTAAACGAACCGTTCACTGGGTACTTATCCGTACGAAAATCCCTATTGATTTACCTGTTTTTACAAGGAAATAAAATGTGAAAAAAACATTTCTACATCCCATGGCCTTTCCCAACCATTTAAATTTTTCTCTTACAGGTCTAACACTTCTGAAAAACCAATACAACGCCCACCCGGAACAATATATAAAGCTAAACGAACCGTTCACTGGGTACTTATCCGTATGAAAATACCTATTGATTTACCTGTTTTTAGAAGGAAATAAAATGTGAAAAAATATTTCTAAATCCCATGGCCTTTCCCAACCATTTAAATTTTTCTCTTACAAGTCTAACACTTCCGAAAAACCAATACAACGCCCACCCGGAACAATATATAAAGCTAAACGAACCGTTCACTGGGTACTCATACGTACGAAAATCCCTATTGATTTACCTGTTTTTACAAGGAAATAAAATGTGAAAAAAATATTTCTACATCCCATGGCCCTTCCCAACCATTTAAATTTTTCTCTTACAGGTCTAACACGTCCGAAAAACCAATACAACGCCCATCCGGAACAATATATAAAGCTAAACGCACCGTTCACTGGGTACTTATCCGTACGAAAATCCCTATAGATTTACCTGTTTTTACAAGGAAATAAAATGTGAAAACAATATTTCTATATCGCATGGCCTTTCCCAACCATTTAAATTTTTCTCTTACAGGGCTAACACTTCCGAAAAACCAATACAACGCCCACCCGGAACACTATATAAAGCTAAACGAACCGTTCACTGGGTACTTATACGCACGAAAATCCCTATTGATTTACCTGTTTTTACAAGGAAATAAAATGTGAAAAAAATATTTCTACATCCCATGGCCCTTCCCAACCATTTAAATTTTTCTCTTACAGGTCTAACACGTCCGAAAAACCAATACAACGCCCATCCGGAACAATATATAAAGCTAAACGCACCGTTCACTGGGTACTTATCCGTACGAAAATCCCTATTGATTTACCTGTTTTTACAAGGAAATAAAATGTGAAAAAAATATTTCTACATCGCATGGCCTTTCCCAACCATTTAAATTTTTCTCTTACAGGGCTAACACTTCCGAAAAACCAATACAACGTCCACCCGGACCAATATATTAAGCTAAACGAACCGTTCACTGGGTACTTATACGTACGAAAATCCCTATTGATTTACCTGTTTTTACAAGGAAATAAAATGTGAAACAATATTTCTACATCCCATGGCCTTTCCCAACCATTTAAATTTTTCTCTTACAGGTCTAACACTTCCGAAAAACCGATACAACGCTCACCCGGAACAATATATAAAGCTAAACGAACCGTTCACTGGGTACTCATACGTACGAAAATCCCTATTGATCTACCTGTTTTTACAAGGAAATAAAATGTGAAAAAAATATTTCTACATCCCATGGCCTTTCCCAACCATTTAAATTTTTCTCTTACAGGTCTAACACTTCCGAAAAACCAATACAACGCCCACCCGGAACAATATATAAAGCTAAACACACCGTTCACTGGGTACTTATCCGTTCGAAAATCCCTATAGATTTACCTGTTTTTAGAAGGAAATAAAATGTGAACAAAATATTTCTACATCCCATGGCCTTTCCCAACCATTTAAATT
Source organism: Paroedura picta (assembly GCF_049243985.1). Classification (NCBI taxonomy): domain Eukaryota; kingdom Metazoa; phylum Chordata; class Lepidosauria; order Squamata; family Gekkonidae; genus Paroedura; species Paroedura picta. Next base: position 1,434,409 of record NW_027518617.1, read on the forward strand.
TTTCTCTTATAGGTCTAACACTTCCGAAAAACCAATACAACGCCCACCCGGAACAATATATAAAGCTAAACGAACCGTTCACTGGGTACTCATACGTACGAAAATCCCTATTGATTTACCTCTTTTTACAGGGAAATAAAATGTGAAAAAAATATTTCTACATCCCATGGCCTTTCCCAACCATTTAAATTTTTCTCTTACAGGTCTAACACTTCCGAAAAACCAATACAACGCCCACCCGGAACAATATATAAAGCTGAATGAACCGTTCTTTGGGTACTTATCCGTACGAAAATCCCTATTGATTTACCTGTTTTTACAAGGAAATAAAAGGTGAAAACAATATTTCTACATCCAATGGCCTTTCCCAACCATTTAAATTTTTCTCTTACAGGTCTAACACTTCCGAAAAACCAATACAACGCCCATCCGGAACAATATATAAAGCTAAACGCACCGTTCACTGGGTACTTATATGTACGAAAATCCCTATTGATTTACCTGTTTTTACAAGGAAATAAAATGTGAAAAAAATATTTCTACATCGCATGGCCTTTCCCAACCTTTTAAATTTTTCTCTTACAGGGCTAACACTTCCGAAAAACCAATACAACGTCCACCCGGACCAATATATTAAGCTAAACGAACCGTTCACTGGGTACTTATACGTACGAAAATCCCTATTGATTTACATGTTTTTACAAGGAAATAAAATGTGAAAAAAATATTTCTACATCGCATGGCCTTTCCCAACCATTTAAATTTTTCTCTTACAGGGCTAACACTTCCGAAAAACCAATACAACGTCCACCCGGACCAATATATTAAGCTAAACGAACCGTTCACTGGGTACTTATACGTACGAAAATCCCTATTGATTTACCTGTTTTTACAAGGAAATAAAATGTGAAAAAAATATTTCTACATCGCATGGCCTTTCCCAACCATTTAAATTTTTCTCTTACAGGGCTAACACTTCCGAAAAACCAATACAACGTCCACCCGGACCAATATATTAAGCTAAACGAACCGTTCACTGGGTACTTATACGTACGAAAATCCCTATTGATTTACCTGTTTTTACAAGGAAATAAAATGTGAAACAATATTTCTACATCCCATGGCCTTTCCCAACCATTTAAATTTTTCTCTTACAGGTCTAACACTTCCGAAAAACCGATACAACGCTCACCCGGAACAATATATAAAGCTAAACGAACCGTTCACTGGGTACTCATACGTACGAAAATCCCTATTGATCTACCTGTTTTTACAAGGAAATAAAATGTGAAAAAAATATTTCTACATCCCATGGCCTTTCCCAACCATTTAAATTTTTCTCTTACAGGTCTAACACTTCCGAAAAACCAATACAACGCCCACCCGGAACAATATATAAAGCTAAACACACCGTTCACTGGGTACTTATCCGTACGAAAATCCCTATAGATTTACCTGTTTTTAGAAGGAAATAAAATGTGAACAAAATATTTCTACATCCCATGGCCTTTCCCAACCATTTAAATTTTTCTCTTATAGGTCTAACACTTCCGAAAAACCAATACAACGCCCACCCGGAACAATATATAAAGCTAAACGAACCGTTCACTGGGTACTCATACATACGAAAATCCCTATTGATTTACCTCTTTTTACAGGGAAATAAAATGTGAAAAAAATATTTCTACATCCCATGGCCTTTCCCAACCATTTAAATTTTTCTCTTACAGGTCTAACCCTTCCGAAAAACCAATACAACGCCCACCCGGAACAATATATAAAGCTAAATGAACCGTTCACTGGGTACTTATCCGTACGAAAATCCCTATTGATTTACCTGTTTTTACAAGGAAATAAAATGTGAAAAAAATATTTCTACATCCCATGGCCCTTCCCAACCATTTAAATTTTTCTCTTACAGGTCTAACACGTCCGAAAAACCAATATAACGCCCATCCGGAACAATATATAAAGCTAAACGCACCGTTCACTGGGTACTTATATGTACGAAAATCCCTATTGATTTACCTGTTTTTACAAGGAAATAAAATGTGAAAAAAATATTTCTACATCGCATGGCCTTTCCCAACCATTTAAATTTTTCTCTTACAGGGCTAACACTTCCGAAAAACCAATACAACGTCCACCCGGACCAATATATTAAGCTAAACGAACCGTTCACTGGGTACTTATACGTACGGAAATCCCTATTGATTTAACTGTTTTTACAAGGAAATAAAATGTGAAAAAAATATTTCTACATCCCATGGCCCTTCCCAACCGTTTAAATTTTTCTCTTACAGGTCTAACACGTCCGAAAAACCAATACAACGCCCATCCGGAACAATATATAAAGCTAAACGCACCGTTCACTGGGTACTTATACGTACGAAAATCCCTATTGATTTACCTGTTTTTACAAGGAAATAAAATGTGAAACAATATTTCTACATCCCATGGCCTTTCCCAACCATTTAAATTTTTCTCTTACAGGTCTAACACTTCCGAAAAACCGATACAACGCTCACCCGGAACAATATATAAAGCTAAACGAACCGTTCACTGGGTACTCATACGTACGAAAATCCCTATTGATCTACCTGTTTTTACAAGGAAATAAAATGTGAAAAAAATATTTCTACATCCCATGGCCTTTCCCAACCATTTAAATTTTTCTCTTACAGGTCTAACACTTCCGAAAAACCAATACAACGCCCACCCGGAACAATATATAAAGCTAAACACACCGTTCACTGGGTACTTATCCGTACGAAAATCCCTATAGATTTACCTGTTTTTAGAAGGAAATAAAATGTGAACAAAATATTTCTACATCCCATGGCCTTTCCCAACCATTTAAATTTTTCTCTTATAGGTCTAACACTTCCGAAAAACCAATACAACGCCCACCCGGAACAATATATAAAGCTAAACGAACCGTTCACTGGGTACTCATACGTACGAAAATCCCTATTGATTTACCTCTTTTTACAGGGAAATAAAATGTGAAAAAAATATTTCTACATCCCATGGCCTTTCCCAACCATTTAAATTTTTCTCTTACAGGTCTAACACTTCCGAAAAACCAATACAACGCCCACCCGGAACAATATATAAAGCTGAATGAACCGTTCTTTGGGTACTTATCCGTACGAAAATCCCTATTGATTTACCTGTTTTTACAAGGAAATAAAAGGTGAAAACAATATTTCTACATCCAATGGCCTTTCCCAACCATTTAAATTTTTCTCTTACAGGTCTAACACTTCCGAAAAACCAATACAACGCCCATCCGGAACAATATATAAAGCTAAACGCACCGTTCACTGGGTACTTATATGTACGAAAATCCCTATTGATTTACCTGTTTTTACAAGGAAATAAAATGTGAAAAAAATATTTCTACATCGCATGGCCTTTCCCAACCTTTTAAATTTTTCTCTTACAGGGCTAACACTTCCGAAAAACCAATACAACGTCCACCCGGACCAATATATTAAGCTAAACGAACCGTTCACTGGGTACTTATACGTACGAAAATCCCTATTGATTTACATGTTTTTACAAGGAAATAAAATGTGAAAAAAATATTTCTACATCGCATGGCCTTTCCCAACCATTTAAATTTTTCTCTTACAGGGCTAACACTTCCGAAAAACCAATACAACGTCCACCCGGACCAATATATTAAGCTAAACGAACCGTTCACTGGGTACTTATACGTACGAAAATCCCTATTGATTTACCTGTTTTTACAAGGAAATAAAATGTGAAAAAAATATTTCTACATCGCATGGCCTTTCCCAACCATTTAAATTTTTCTCTTACAGGGCTAACACTTCCGAAAAACCAATACAACGTCCACCCGGACCAATATATTAAGCTAAACGAACCGTTCACTGGGTACTTATACGTACGAAAATCCCTATTGATTTACCTGTTTTTACAAGGAAATAAAATGTGAAACAATATTTCTACATCCCATGGCCTTTCCCAACCATTTAAATTTTTCTCTTACAGGTCTAACACTTCCGAAAAACCGATACAACGCTCACCCGGAACAATATATAAAGCTAAACGAACCGTTCACTGGGTACTCATACGTACGAAAATCCCTATTGATCTACCTGTTTTTACAAGGAAATAAAATGTGAAAAAAATATTTCTACATCCCATGGCCTTTCCCAACCATTTAAATTTTTCTCTTACAGGTCTAACACTTCCGAAAAACCAATACAACGCCCACCCGGAACAATATATAAAGCTAAACACACCGTTCACTGGGTACTTATCCGTACGAAAATCCCTATAGATTTACCTGTTTTTAGAAGGAAATAAAATGTGAACAAAATATTTCTACATCCCATGGCCTTTCCCAACCATTTAAATTTTTCTCTTATAGGTCTAACACTTCCGAAAAACCAATACAACGCCCACCCGGAACAATATATAAAGCTAAACGAACCGTTCACTGGGTACTCATACATACGAAAATCCCTATTGATTTACCTCTTTTTACAGGGAAATAAAATGTGAAAAAAATATTTCTACATCCCATGGCCTTTCCCAACCATTTAAATTTTTCTCTTACAGGTCTAACCCTTCCGAAAAACCAATACAACGCCCACCCGGAACAATATATAAAGCTAAATGAACCGTTCACTGGGTACTTATCCGTACGAAAATCCCTATTGATTTACCTGTTTTTACAAGGAAATAAAATGTGAAAAAAATATTTCTACATCCCATGGCCCTTCCCAACCATTTAAATTTTTCTCTTACAGGTCTAACACGTCCGAAAAACCAATACAACGCCCATCCGGAACAATATATAAAGCTAAACGCACCGTTCACTGGGTACTTATATGTACGAAAATCCCTATTGATTTACCTGTTTTTACAAGGAAATAAAATGTGAAAAAAATATTTCTACATCGCATGGCCTTTCCCAACCATTTAAATTTTTCTCTTACAGGGCTAACACTTCCGAAAAACCAATACAACGTCCACCCGGACCAATATATTAAGCTAAACGAACCGTTCACTGGGTACTTATACGTACGGAAATCCCTATTGATTTACCTGTTTTTACAAGGAAATAAAATGTGAAAAAAATATTTCTACATCCCATGGCCCTTCCCAACCGTTTAAATTTTTCTCTTACAGGTCTAACACGTCCGAAAAACCAATACAACGCCCATCCGGAACAATATATAAAGCTAAACGCACCGTTCACTGGGTACTTATACGTACGAAAATCCCTATTGATTTACCTGTTTTTACAAGGAAATAAAATGTGAAAAAAATATTTCTACATCGCATGGCCTTTCCCAACCATTTAAATTTTTCTCTTACAGGGCTAACACTTCCGAAAAACCAATACAACGTCCACCCGGACCAATATATTAAGCTAAACGAACCGTTCACTGGGTACTTATACGTACGAAAATCCCTATTGATTTACCTGTTTTTACAAGGAAATAAAATGTGAAACAATATTTCTACATCCCATGGCCTTTCCCAACCATTTAAATTTTTCTCTTACAGGTCTAACACTTCCGAAAAACCGATACAACGCTCACCCGGAACAATATATAAAGCTAAACGAACCGTTCACTGGGTACTCATACGTACGAAAATCCCTATTGATCTACCTGTTTTTACAAGGAAATAAAATGTGAAAAAAATATTTCTACATCCCATGGCCTTTCCCAACCATTTAAATTTTTCTCTTACAGGTCTAACACTTCCGAAAAACCAATACAACGCCCACCCGGAACAATATATAAAGCTAAACACACCGTTCACTGGGTACTTATCCGTACGAAAATCCCTATAGATTTACCTGTTTTTAGAAGGAAATAAAATGTGAACAAAATATTTCTACATCCCATGGCCTTTCCCAACCATTTAAATTTTTCTCTTATAGGTCTAACACTTCCGAAAAACCAATACAACGCCCACCCGGAACAATATATAAAGCTAAACGAACCGTTCACTGGGTACTCATACGTACGAAAATCCCTATTGATTTACCTGTTTTTACAAGGAAATAAAATGTGAAAAAAATATTTCTACATCCCATGGCCTTTCCCAACCATTTAAATTTTTCTCTTACAGGTCTAACACTTCCGAAAAACCAATACAACGCCCACCCGGAACAATATATAAAGCTGAATGAACCGTTCACTGGGTACTTATCCGTACGAAAATCCCTATTGATTTACCTGTTTTTACAAGGAAATAAAAGGTGAAAACAATATTTCTACATCCAATGGCCTTTCCCAACCATTTAAATTTTTCTCTTACAGGTCTAACACTTCCGAAAAACCAATACAACGCCCATCCGGAACAATATATAAAGCTAAACGCACCGTTCACTGGGTACTTATATGTACGAAAATCCCTATTGATTTACCTGTTTTTACAAGGAAATAAAATGTGAAAAAAATATTTCTACATCGCATGGCCTTTCCCAACCTTTTAAATTTTTCTCTTACAGGGCTAACACTTCCGAAAAACCAATACAACGTCCACCCGGACCAATATATTAAGCTAAACGAACCGTTCACTGGGTACTTATACGTACGAAAATCCCTATTGATTTACATGTTTTTACAAGGAAATAAAATGTGAAAAAAATATTTCTACATCGCATGGCCTTTCCCAACCATTTAAATTTTTCTCTTACAGGGCTAACACTTCCGAAAAACCAATACAACGTCCACCCGGACCAATATATTAAGCTAAACGAACCGTTCACTGGGTACTTATACGTACGAAAATCCCTATTGATTTACCTGTTTTTACAAGGAAATAAAATGTGAAAAAAATATTTCTACATCGCATGGCCTTTCCCAACCATTTAAATTTTTCTCTTACAGGGCTAACACTTCCGAAAAACCGATACAACGTCCACCCGGACCAATATATTAAGCTAAACGAACCGTTCACTGGGTACTTATACGTACGAAAATCCCTATTGATTTACCTGTTTTTACAAGGAAATAAAATGTGAAACAATATTTCTACATCCCATGGCCTTTCCCAACCATTTAAATTTTTCTCTTACAGGTCTAACACTTCCGAAAAACCGATACAACGCTCACCCGGAACAATATATAAAGCTAAACGAACCGTTCACTGGGTACTCATACGTACGAAAATCCCTATTGATCTACCTGTTTTTACAAGGAAATAAAATGTGAAAAAAATATTTCTACATCCCATGGCCTTTCCCAACCATTTAAATTTTTCTCTTACAGGTCTAACACTTCCGAAAAACCAATACAACGCCCACCCGGAACAATATATAAAGCTAAACACACCGTTCACTGGGTACTTATCCGTACGAAAATCCCTATAGATTTACCTGTTTTTAGAAGGAAATAAAATGTGAACAAAATATTTCTACATCCCATGGCCTTTCCCAACCATTTAAATTTTTCTCTTATAGGTCTAACACTTCCGAAAAACCAATACAACGCCCACCCGGAACAATATATAAAGCTAAACGAACCGTTCACTGGGTACTCATACGTACGAAAATCCCTATTGATTTACCTCTTTTTACAGGGAAATAAAATGTGAAAAAAATATTTCTACATCCCATGGCCTTTCCCAACCATTTAAATTTTTCTCTTACAGGTCTAACCCTTCCGAAAAACCAATACAACGCCCACCCGGAACAATATATAAAGCTAAATGAACCGTTCACTGGGTACTTATCCGTACGAAAATCCCTATTGATTTACCTGTTTTTACAAGGAAATAAAATGTGAAAAAAATATTTCTACATCCCATGGCCCTTCCCAACCATTTAAATTTTTCTCTTACAGGTCTAACACGTCCGAAAAACCAATACAACGCCCATCCGGAACAATATATAAAGCTAAACGCACCGTTCACTGGGTACTTATATGTACGAAAATCCCTATTGATTTACCTGTTTTTACAAGGAAATAAAATGTGAAAAAAATATTTCTACATCGCATGGCCTTTCCCAACCATTTAAATTTTTCTCTTACAGGGCTAACACTTCCGAAAAACCAATACAACGTCCACCCGGACCAATATATTAAGCTAAACGAACCGTTCACTGGGTACTTATACGTACGGAAATCCCTATTGATTTACCTGTTTTTACAAGGAAATAAAATGTGAAAAAAATATTTCTACATCCCATGGCCCTTCCCAACCGTTTAAATTTTTCTCTTACAGGTCTAACACGTCCGAAAAACCAATACAACGCCCATCCGGAACAATATATAAAGCTAAACGCACCGTTCACTGGGTACTTATACGTACGAAAATCCCTATTGATTTACCTGTTTTTACAAGGAAATAAAATGTGAAAAAAATATTTCTACATCGCATGGCCTTTCCCAACCATTTAAATTTTTCTCTTACAGGGCTAACACTTCCGAAAAACCAATACAACGTCCACCCGGACCAATATATTAAGCTAAACGAACCGTTCACTGGGTACTTATACGTACGAAAATCCCTATTGATTTACCTGTTTTTACAAGGAAATAAAATGTGAAACAATATTTCTACATCCCATGGCCTTTCCCAACCATTTAAATTTTTCTCTTACAGGTCTAACACTTCCGAAAAACCGATACAACGCTCACCCGGAACAATATATAAAGCTAAACGAACCGTTCACTGGGTACTCATACGTACGAAAATCCCTATTGATCTACCTGTTTTTACAAGGAAATAAAATGTGAAAAAAATATTTCTACATCCCATGGCCTTTCCCAACCATTTAAATTTTTCTCTTACAGGTCTAACACTTCCGAAAAACCAATACAACGCCCACCCGGAACAATATATAAAGCTAAACACACCGTTCACTGGGTACTTATCCGTACGAAAATCCCTATAGATTTACCTGTTTTTAGAAGGAAATAAAATGTGAACAAAATATTTCTACATCCCATGGCCTTTCCCAACCATTTAAATTTTTCTCTTATAGGTCTAACACTTCCGAAAAACCAATACAACGCCCACCCGGAACAATATATAAAGCTAAACGAACCGTTCACTGGGTACTCATACGTACGAAAATCCCTATTGATTTACATCTTTTTACAGGGAAATAAAATGTGAAAAAAATATTTCTACATCCCATGGCCTTTCCCAACCATTTAAATTTTTCTCTTACAGGTCTAACACTTCCGAAAAACCAATACAACGCCCACCCGGAACAATATATAAAGCTAAATGAACCGTTCACTGGGTACTTATCCGTACGAAAATCCCTATTGATTTACCTGTTTTTACAAGGAAATAAAATGTGAAAAAAATATTTCTACATCCCATGGCCCTTCCCAACCATTTAAATTTTTCTCTTACAGGTCTAACACGTCCGAAAAACCAATACAACGCCCATCCGGAACAATATATAAAGCTAAACGCACCGTTCACTGGGTACTTATATGTACGAAAATCCCTATTGATTTACCTGTTTTTACAAGGAAATAAAATGTGAAAAAAATATTTCTACATCGCATGGCCTTTCCCAACCATTTAAATTTTTCTCTTACAGGGCTAACACTTCCGAAAAACCAATACAACGTCCACCCGGACCAATATATTAAGCTAAACGAACCGTTCACTGGGTACTTATACGTACGAAAATCCCTATTGATTTACCTGTTTTTACAAGGAAATAAAATGTGAAAAAAATATTTCTACATCGCATGGCCTTTCCCAACCATTTAAATTTTTCTCTTACAGGGCTAACACTTCCGAAAAACCAATACAACGTCCACCCGGACCAATATATTAAGCTAAACGAACCGTTCACTGGGTACTTATACGTACGAAAATCCCTATTGATTTACCTGTTTTTACAAGGAAATAAAATGTGAAACAATATTTCTACATCCCATGGCCTTTCCCAACCATTTAAATTTTTCTCTTACAGGTCTAACACTTCCGAAAAACCGATACAACGCTCACCCGGAACAATATATAAAGCTAAACGAACCGTTCACTGGGTACTCATACGTACGAAAATCCCTATTGATCTACCTGTTTTTACAAGGAAATAAAATGTGAAAAAAATATTTCTACATCCCATGGCCTTTCCCAACCATTTAAATTTTTCTCTTACAGGTCTAACACTTCCGAAAAACCAATACAACGCCCACCCGGAACAATATATAAAGCTAAACACACCGTTCACTGGGTACTTATCCGTACGAAAATCCCTATAGATTTACCTGTTTTTAGAAGGAAATAAAATGTGAACAAAATATTTCTACATCCCATGGCCTTTCCCAACCATTTAAATTTTTCTCTTATAGGTCTAACACTTCCGAAAAACCAATACAACGCCCACCCGGAACAATATATAAAGCTAAACGAACCGTTCACTGGGTACTCATACGTACGAAAATCCCTATTGATTTACCTCTTTTTACAGGGAAATAAAATGTGAAAAAAATATTTCTACATCCCATGGCCTTTCCCAACCATTTAAATTTTTCTCTTACAGGTCTAACACTTCCGAAAAACCAATACAACGCCCACCCGGAACAATATATAAAGCTAAATGAACCGTTCACTGGGTACTTATCCGTACGAAAATCCCTATTGATTTACCTGTTTTTACAAGGAAATAAAATGTGAAAAAAATATTTCTACATCCCATGGCCCTTCCCAACCATTTAAATTTTTCTCTTACAGGTCTAACACGTCCGAAAAACCAATACAACGCCCATCCGGAACAATATATAAAGCTAAACGCACCGTTCACTGGGTACTTATATGTACGAAAATCCCTATTGATTTACCTGTTTTTACAAGGAAATAAAATGTGAAAAAAATATTTCTACATCGCATGGCCTTTCCCAACCCTTTAAATTTTTCTCTTACAGGGCTAACACTTCCGAAAAACCAATACAACGTCCACCCGGACCAATATAGAAAGCTAAACACACCGTTCACTGGGTACTTATCCGTACGAAAATCCCTATAGATTTACCTGTTTTTAGAAGGAAATAAAATGTGAACAAAATATTTCTACATCCCATGGCCTTTCCCAACCATTTAAATTTTTCTCTTATAGGTCTAACACTTCCGAAAAACCAATACAACGCCCACCCGGAACAATATATAAAGCTAAACGAACCGTTCACTGGGTACTCATACGTACGAAAATCCCTATTGATTTACCTCTTTTTACAGGGAAATAAAATGTGAAAAAAATATTTCTACATCCCATGGCCTTTCCCAACCATTTAAATTTTTCTCTTACAGGTCTAACACTTCCGAAAAACCAATACAACGCCCACCCGGAACAATATATAAAGCTAAATGAACCGTTCACTGGGTACTTATCCGTACGAAAATCCCTATTGATTTACCTGTTTTTACAAGGAAATAAAATGTGAAAAAAATATTTCTACATCCCATGGCCCTTCCCAACCATTTAAATTTTTCTCTTACAGGTCTAACACGTCCGAAAAACCAATACAACGCCCATCCGGAACAATATATAAAGCTAAACGCACCGTTCACTGGGTACTTATATGTACGAAAATCCCTATTGATTTACCTGTTTTTACAAGGAAATAAAATGTGAAAAAAATATTTCTACATCCCATGGCCTTTCCCAACCATTTAAATTTTTCTCTTACAGGTCTAACACTTCCGAAAAACCAATACAACGCCCACCCGGAACAATATATAAAGCTAAACACACCGTTCACTGGGTACTTATCCGTACGAAAATCCCTATAGATTTACCTGTTTTTAGAAGGAAATAAAATGTGAACAAAATATTTCTACATCCCATGGCCCTTCCCAACCATTTAAATTTTTCTCTTACAGGTCTAACACGTCCGAAAAACCAATACAACGCCCATCCGAAACAATATATAAAGCTCAACGCACCGTTCACTGGGTACTTATATGTACGAAAATCCCTATTGATTTACCTGTTTTTACAAGGAAATAAAATGTGAAAAAAATATTTCTACATCGCATGGCCTTTCCCAACCATTTAAATTTTTCTCTTACAGGGCTAACACTTCCGAAAAACCAATACAACGTCCACCCGGACCAATATATTAAGCTAAACAAACCGTTCACTGGGTACTTATACGTACGGAAATCCCTATTGATTTACCTGTTTTTACAAGGAAATAAAATGTGAAAAAAATATTTCTACATCCCATGGCCCTTCCCAACCATTTAAATTTTTCTCTTACAGGTCTAACACGTCCGAAAAACCAATACAACGCCCATCCGGAACAATATATAAAGCTAAACGCACCGTTCACTGGGTACTTATACGTACGAAAATCCCTATTGATCTACCTGTTTTTACAAGGAAATAAAATGTGAAAAAAATATTTCTACATCCCATGGCCTTTCCCAACCATTTAAATTTTTCTCTTACAGGGCTAACACTTCCGAAAAACCTATACAACGTCCACCCGGACCAATATATTAAGCTAAACGAACCGTTCACTGGGTACTTATACGTACGGAAATCCCTATTGATTTACCTGTTTTTACAAGGAAATAAAATGTGAAAAAAATATTTCTACATCCCATGGCCCTTCCCAACCATTTAAATTTTTCTCTTACAGGTCTAACACGTCCGAAAAACCAATACAACGCCCATCCGGAACAATATATAAAGCTAAACGCACCGTTCACTGGGTACTTATACGTACGAAAATCCCTATTGATCTACCTGTTTTTACAAGGAAATAAAATGTGAAAAAAATATTTCTACATCCCATGGCCTTTCCCAACCATTTAAATTTTTCTCTTACAGGTCTAACACTTCCGAAAAACCAATACAACGCCCACCCGGAACAATATATAAAGCTAAACACACCGTTCACTGGGTACTTATCCGTACGAAAATCCCTATAGATTTACCTGTTTTTAGAAGGAAATAAAATGTGAACAAAATATTTCTACATCCCATGGCCTTTCCCAACCATTTAAATTTTTCTCTTATAGGTCTAACACTTCCGAAAAACCAATACAACGCCCACCCGGAACAATATATAAAGCTAAACACACCGTTCACTGGGTACTTATCCGTACGAAAATCCCTATAGATTTACCTGTTTTTAGAAGGAAATAAAATGTGAACAAAATATTTCTACATCCCATGGCCTTTCCCAACCATTTAAATTTTTCTCTTATAGGTCTAACACTTCCGAAAAACCAATACAACGCCCACCCGGAACAATATATAAAGCTAAATGAACCGTTCACTGGGTACTTATCCGTACGAAAATCCCTATTGATTTACCTGTTTTTACAAGGAAATAAAATGTGAAAAAAATATTTCTACATCCCATGGCCTTTCCCAACCATTTAAATTTTTCTCTTACAGGTCTAACACGTCCGAAAAACCAATACAACGCCCATCCGGAACAATATATAAAGCTAAACGCACCGTTCACTGGGTACTTATATGTACGAAAATCCCTATTGATTTACCTGTTTTTACAAGGAAATAAAATGTGAAAAAAATATTTCTACATCGCATGGCCTTTCCCAACCATTTAAATTTTTCTCTTACAGGGCTAACACTTCCGAAAAACCAATACAACGTCCACCCGGACCAATATATTAAGCTAAACGAACCGTTCACTGGGTACTTATACGTACGAAAATCCCTATTGATTTACCTGTTTTTACAAGGAAATAAAATGTGAAACAATATTTCTACATCCCATGGCCTTTCCCAACCATTTAAATTTTTCTCTTACAGGTCTAACACTTCTGAAAAACCGATACAACGCTCACCCGGAACAATATATAAAGCTAAACGAACCGTTCACTGGGTACTCATACGTACGAAAATCCCTATTGATCTACCTGTTTTTACAAGGAAATAAAATGTGAAAAAAATATTTCTACATCCCATGGCCTTTCCCAACCATTTAAATTTTTCTCTTACAGGTCTAACACTTCCGAAAAACCAATACAACGCTCACCCGGAACAATATATAAAGCTAAACGAACCGTTCACTGGGTACTCATATGTACGAAAATCCCTATTGATCTACCTGTTTTTACAAGGAAATAAAATGTGAAAAAAATATTTCTACATCCCATGGCCTTTCCCAACCATTTAAATTTTTCTCTTACAGGTCTAACACTTCCGAAAAACCAATACAACGCCCACCCGGAACAATATATAAAGCTAAACACACCGTTCACTGGGTACTTATCCGTACGAAAATCCCTATAGATTTACCTGTTTTTAGAAGGAAATAAAATGTGAACAAAATATTTCTACATCCCATGGCCTTTCCCAACCATTTAAATTTTTCTCTTATAGGTCTAACACTTCCGAAAAACCAATACAACGCCCACCCGGAACAATATATAAAGCTAAACGAACCGTTCACTGGGTACTCATACGTACGAAAATCCCTATTGATTTACCTCTTTTTACAGGGAAATAAAATGTGAAAAAAATATTTCTACATCCCATGGCCTTTCCCAACCATTTAAATTTTTCTCTTACAGGTCTAACACTTCCGAAAAACCAATACAACGCCCACCCGGAACAATATATAAAGCTAAATGAACCGTTCACTGGGTACTTATCCGTACGAAAATCCCTATTGATTTACCTGTTTTTACAAGGAAATAAAATGTGAAAAAAATATTTCTACATCCCATGGCCCTTCCCAACCATTTAAATTTTTATCTTACAGGTCTAACACGTCCGAAAAACCAATACAACGCCCATCCGGAACAATATATAAAGCTAAACGCACCGTTCACTGGGTACTTATATGTACGAAAATCCCTATTGATTTACCTGTTTTTACAAGGAAATAAAATGTGAAAAAAATATTTCTACATCGCATGGCCTTTCCCAACCATTTAAATTTTTCTCTTACAGGGCTAACACTTCCGAAAAACCAATACAACGTCCACCCGGACCAATATATTAAGCTAAACGAACTGTTCACTGGGTACTTATACGTACGGAAATCCCTATTGATTTACCTGTTTTTACAAGGAAATAAAAGGTGAAAACAATATTTCTACATCCCATGGCCTTTCCCAACCATTTAAATTTTTCTCTTACAGGGCTAACACTTCCGAAAAACCAATACAACGCCCAACCGGAACAATATATAAAGCTAAACGAACCGTTCACTGGGTACTTATCCGTACGAAAATCCCTATAGATTTACCTGTTTTTAGAAGGAAATAAAATGTGAAAAAAATATTTCTACATCCCATGGCCTTTCCCAACCATTTAAATTTTTCTCTTACAAGTCTAACACTTCCGAAAAACCAATACAACGCCCACCCGGAACAATATATAAAGCTAAACGAACCGTTCACTGGGTACTCATACGTACGAAAATCCCTATTGATTTACCTGTTTTTACAAGGAAATAAAATGTGAAAAAAATATTTCTACATCCCATGGCCCTTCCCAACCATTTAAATTTTTCTCTTACAGGTCTAACACGTCCGAAAAACCAATACAACGCCCATCCGGAACAATATATAAAGCTAAACGCACCGTTCACTGGGTACTTATCCGTACGAAAATCCCTATAGATTTACCTGTTTTTACAAGGAAATAAAATGTGAAAATAATATTTCTACATCCCATGGCCTTTCCCAACCATTTAAATTTTTCTCTTACAGGGCTAACACTTCCGAAAAACCAATACAACGCCCACCCGGAACACTATATAAAGCTAAACGAACCGTTCACTGGGTACTTATACGCACGAAAATCCCTATTGATTTACCTGTTTTTACAAGGAAATAAAATGTGAAAAAAATATTTCTACATCCCATGGCCCTTCCCAAACATTTAAATTTTTCTCTTACAGGTCTAACACGACCGAAAAACCAATACAACGCCCATCCGGAACAATATATAAAGCTAAACGCACCGTTCACTGGGTACTTATACGTACGAAAATCCCTATTGATTTACCTGTTTTTACAAGGAAATAAAATGTGAAAAAAATATTTCTACATCGCATGGCCTTTCCCAACCATTTAAATTTTTCTCTTACAGGGCTAACACTTCCGAAAAACCAATACAACGTCCACCCGGACCAATATATTAAGCTAAATGAACCGTTCACTGGGTACTTATACGTACGAAAATCCCTATTGATTTACCTGTTTTTACAAGGAAATAAAATGTGAAACAATATTTCTACATCCCATGGCCTTTCCCAACCATTTAAATTTTTCTCTTACAGGTCTAACACTTCCGAAAAACCGATACAACGCTCACCCGGAACAATATATAAAGCTAAACGAACCGTTCACTGGGTACTCATACGTACGAAAATCCCTATTGATCTACCTGTTTTTACAAGGAAATAAAATGTGAAAAAAATATTTCTACATCCCATGGCCTTTCCCAACCATTTAAATTTTTCTCTTACAGGTCTAACACTTCCGAAAAACCAATACAACGCCCACCCGGAACAATATATAAAGCTAAACACACCGTTCACTGGGTACTTATCCGTACGAAAATCCCTATAGATTTACCTGTTTTTAGAAGGAAATAAAATGTGAACAAAATATTTCTACATCCCATGGCCTTTCCCAACCATTTAAATTTTTCTCTTATAGGTCTAACACTTCCGAAAAACCAATACAACGCCCACCCGGAACAATATATAAAGCTAAACGAACCGTTCACTGGGTACTCATACGTACGAAAATCCCTATTGATTTACCTCTTTTTACAGGGAAATAAAATGTGAAAAAAATATTTCTACATCCCATGGCCTTTCCCAACCATTTAAATTTTTCTCTTACAGGTCTAACACTTCCGAAAAACCAATACAACGCCCACCCGGAACAATATATAAAGCTAAATGAACCGTTCACTGGGTACTTATCCGTACGAAAATCCCTATTGATTTACCTGTTTTTACAAGGAAATAAAATGTGAAAAAAATATTTCTACATCCCATGGCCCTTCCCAACCATTTAAATTTTTCTCTTACAGGTCTAACACGTCCGAAAAAACAATACAACGCCCATCCGGAACAATATATAAAGCTAAACGCACCGTTAACTGGGTACTTATATGTACGAAAATCCCTATTGATTTACCTGTTTTTACAAGGAAATAAAATGTGAAAAAAATATTTCTACATCCCATGGCCTTTCCCAACCATTTAAATTTTTCTCTTACAGGTCTAACACTTCCGAAAAACCAATACAACGCCCACCCGGAACAATATATAAAGCTAAACACACCGTTCACTGGGTACTTATCCGTACGAAAATCCCTATAGATTTACCTGTTTTTAGAAGGAAATAAAATGTGAACAAAATATTTCTACATCCCATGGCCCTTCCCAACCATTTAAATTTTTCTCTTACAGGTCTAACACGTCCGAAAAACCAATACAACGCCCATCCGAAACAATATATAAAGCTCAACGCACCGTTCACTGGGTACTTATATGTACGAAAATCCCTATTGATTTACCTGTTTTTACAAGGAAATAAAATGTGAAAAAAATATTTCTACATCGCATGGCCTTTCCCAACCATTTAAATTTTTCTCTTACAGGGCTAACACTTCCGAAAAACCAATACAACGTCCACCCGGACCAATATATTAAGCTAAACAAACCGTTCACTGGGTACTTATACGTACGGAAATCCCTATTGATTTACCTGTTTTTACAAGGAAATAAAATGTGAAAAAAATATTTCTACATCCCATGGCCCTTCCCAACCATTTAAATTTTTCTCTTACAGGTCTAACACGTCCGAAAAACCAATACAACGCCCATCCGGAACAATATATAAAGCTAAACGCACCGTTCACTGGGTACTTATACGTACGAAAATCCCTATTGATCTACCTGTTTTTACAAGGAAATAAAATGTGAAAAAAATATTTCTACATCCCATGGCCTTTCCCAACCATTTAAATTTTTCTCTTACAGGGCTAACACTTCCGAAAAACCTATACAACGTCCACCCGGACCAATATATTAAGCTAAACGAACCGTTCACTGGGTACTTATACGTACGGAAATCCCTATTGATTTACCTGTTTTTACAAGGAAATAAAATGTGAAAAAAATATTTCTACATCCCATGGCCCTTCCCAACCATTTAAATTTTTCTCTTACAGGTCTAACACGTCCGAAAAACCAATACAACGCCCATCCGGAACAATATATAAAGCTAAACGCACCGTTCACTGGGTACTTATACGTACGAAAATCCCTATTGATCTACCTGTTTTTACAAGGAAATAAAATGTGAAAAAAATATTTCTACATCCCATGGCCTTTCCCAACCATTTAAATTTTTCTCTTACAGGTCTAACACTTCCGAAAAACCAATACAACGCCCACCCGGAACAATATATAAAGCTAAACACACCGTTCACTGGGTACTTATCCGTACGAAAATCCCTATAGATTTACCTGTTTTTAGAAGGAAATAAAATGTGAACAAAATATTTCTACATCCCATGGCCTTTCCCAACCATTTAAATTTTTCTCTTATAGGTCTAACACTTCCGAAAAACCAATACAACGCCCACCCGGAACAATATATAAAGCTAAACACACCGTTCACTGGGTACTTATCCGTACGAAAATCCCTATAGATTTACCTGTTTTTAGAAGGAAATAAAATGTGAACAAAATATTTCTACATCCCATGGCCTTTCCCAACCATTTAAATTTTTCTCTTATAGGTCTAACACTTCCGAAAAACCAATACAACGCCCACCCGGAACAATATATAAAGCTAAATGAACCGTTCACTGGGTACTTATCCGTACGAAAATCCCTATTGATTTACCTGTTTTTACAAGGAAATAAAATGTGAAAAAAATATTTCTACATCCCATGGCCTTTCCCAACCATTTAAATTTTTCTCTTACAGGTCTAACACGTCCGAAAAACCAATACAACGCCCATCCGGAACAATATATAAAGCTAAACGCACCGTTCACTGGGTACTTATATGTACGAAAATCCCTATTGATTTACCTGTTTTTACAAGGAAATAAAATGTGAAAAAAATATTTCTACATCGCATGGCCTTTCCCAACCATTTAAATTTTTCTCTTACAGGGCTAACACTTCCGAAAAACCAATACAACGTCCACCCGGACCAATATATTAAGCTAAACGAACCGTTCACTGGGTACTTATACGTACGAAAATCCCTATTGATTTACCTGTTTTTACAAGGAAATAAAATGTGAAACAATATTTCTACATCCCATGGCCTTTCCCAACCATTTAAATTTTTCTCTTACAGGTCTAACACTTCTGAAAAACCGATACAACGCTCACCCGGAACAATATATAAAGCTAAACGAACCGTTCACTGGGTACTCATACGTACGAAAATCCCTATTGATCTACCTGTTTTTACAAGGAAATAAAATGTGAAAAAAATATTTCTACATCCCATGGCCTTTCCCAACCATTTAAATTTTTCTCTTACAGGTCTAACACTTCCGAAAAACCAATACAACGCTCACCCGGAACAATATATAAAGCTAAACGAACCGTTCACTGGGTACTCATATGTACGAAAATCCCTATTGATCTACCTGTTTTTACAAGGAAATAAAATGTGAAAAAAATATTTCTACATCCCATGGCCTTTCCCAACCATTTAAATTTTTCTCTTACAGGTCTAACACTTCCGAAAAACCAATACAACGCCCACCCGGAACAATATATAAAGCTAAACACACCGTTCACTGGGTACTTATCCGTACGAAAATCCCTATAGATTTACCTGTTTTTAGAAGGAAATAAAATGTGAACAAAATATTTCTACATCCCATGGCCTTTCCCAACCATTTAAATTTTTCTCTTATAGGTCTAACACTTCCGAAAAACCAATACAACGCCCACCCGGAACAATATATAAAGCTAAACGAACCGTTCACTGGGTACTCATACGTACGAAAATCCCTATTGATTTACCTCTTTTTACAGGGAAATAAAATGTGAAAAAAATATTTCTACATCCCATGGCCTTTCCCAACCATTTAAATTTTTCTCTTACAGGTCTAACACTTCCGAAAAACCAATACAACGCCCACCCGGAACAATATATAAAGCTAAATGAACCGTTCACTGGGTACTTATCCGTACGAAAATCCCTATTGATTTACCTGTTTTTACAAGGAAATAAAATGTGAAAAAAATATTTCTACATCCCATGGCCCTTCCCAACCATTTAAATTTTTATCTTACAGGTCTAACACGTCCGAAAAACCAATACAACGCCCATCCGGAACAATATATAAAGCTAAACGCACCGTTCACTGGGTACTTATATGTACGAAAATCCCTATTGATTTACCTGTTTTTACAAGGAAATAAAATGTGAAAAAAATATTTCTACATCGCATGGCCTTTCCCAACCATTTAAATTTTTCTCTTACAGGGCTAACACTTCCGAAAAACCAATACAACGTCCACCCGGACCAATATATTAAGCTAAACGAACTGTTCACTGGGTACTTATACGTACGGAAATCCCTATTGATTTACCTGTTTTTACAAGGAAATAAAAGGTGAAAACAATATTTCTACATCCCATGGCCTTTCCCAACCATTTAAATTTTTCTCTTACAGGGCTAACACTTCCGAAAAACCAATACAACGCCCAACCGGAACAATATATAAAGCTAAACGAACCGTTCACTGGGTACTTATCCGTACGAAAATCCCTATAGATTTACCTGTTTTTAGAAGGAAATAAAATGTGAAAAAAATATTTCTACATCCCATGGCCTTTCCCAACCATTTAAATTTTTCTCTTACAAGTCTAACACTTCCGAAAAACCAATACAACGCCCACCCGGAACAATATATAAAGCTAAACGAACCGTTCACTGGGTACTCATACGTACGAAAATCCCTATTGATTTACCTGTTTTTACAAGGAAATAAAATGTGAAAAAAATATTTCTACATCCCATGGCCCTTCCCAACCATTTAAATTTTTCTCTTACAGGTCTAACACGTCCGAAAAACCAATACAACGCCCATCCGGAACAATATATAAAGCTAAACGCACCGTTCACTGGGTACT
Organism: Paroedura picta; assembly: GCF_049243985.1. NCBI lineage: Eukaryota > Metazoa > Chordata > Lepidosauria > Squamata > Gekkonidae > Paroedura > Paroedura picta. The sequence continues at coordinate 1,455,499 of NW_027518617.1, forward strand.
TATCCGTACGAAAATCCCTATAGATTTACCTGTTTTTACAAGGAAATAAAATGTGAAAATAATATTTCTACATCCCATGGCCTTTCCCAACCATTTAAATTTTTCTCTTACAGGGCTAACACTTCCGAAAAACCAATACAACGCCCACCCGGAACACTATATAAAGCTAAACGAACCGTTCACTGGGTACTTATACGCACGAAAATCCCTATTGATTTACCTGTTTTTACAAGGAAATAAAATGTGAAAAAAATATTTCTACATCCCATGGCCCTTCCCAAACATTTAAATTTTTCTCTTACAGGTCTAACACGACCGAAAAACCAATACAACGCCCATCCGGAACAATATATAAAGCTAAACGCACCGTTCACTGGGTACTTATACGTACGAAAATCCCTATTGATTTACCTGTTTTTACAAGGAAATAAAATGTGAAAAAAATATTTCTACATCGCATGGCCTTTCCCAACCATTTAAATTTTTCTCTTACAGGGCTAACACTTCCGAAAAACCAATACAACGTCCACCCGGACCAATATATTAAGCTAAATGAACCGTTCACTGGGTACTTATACGTACGAAAATCCCTATTGATTTACCTGTTTTTACAAGGAAATAAAATGTGAAACAATATTTCTACATCCCATGGCCTTTCCCAACCATTTAAATTTTTCTCTTACAGGTCTAACACTTCCGAAAAACCGATACAACGCTCACCCGGAACAATATATAAAGCTAAACGAACCGTTCACTGGGTACTCATACGTACGAAAATCCCTATTGATCTACCTGTTTTTACAAGGAAATAAAATGTGAAAAAAATATTTCTACATCCCATGGCCTTTCCCAACCATTTAAATTTTTCTCTTACAGGTCTAACACTTCCGAAAAACCAATACAACGCCCACCCGGAACAATATATAAAGCTAAACACACCGTTCACTGGGTACTTATCCGTACGAAAATCCCTATAGATTTACCTGTTTTTAGAAGGAAATAAAATGTGAACAAAATATTTCTACATCCCATGGCCTTTCCCAACCATTTAAATTTTTCTCTTATAGGTCTAACACTTCCGAAAAACCAATACAACGCCCACCCGGAACAATATATAAAGCTAAACGAACCGTTCACTGGGTACTCATACGTACGAAAATCCCTATTGATTTACCTGTTTTTACAGGGAAATAAAATGTGAAAAAAATATTTCTACATCCCATGGCCTTTCCCAACCATTTAAATTTTTCTCTTACAGGTCTAACACTTCCGAAAAACCAATACAACGCCCACCCGGAACAATATATAAAGCTAAATGAACCGTTCACTGGGTACTTATCCGTACGAAAATCCCTATTGATTTACCTGTTTTTACAAGGAAATAAAATGTGAAAAAAATATTTCTACATCCCATGGCCCTTCCCAACCATTTAAATTTTTCTCTTACAGGTCTAACACGTCCGAAAAACCAATACAACGCACATCCGGAACAATATATAAAGCTAAACGCACCGTTCACTGGGTACTTATATGTACGAAAATCCCTATTGATTTACCTGTTTTTACAAGGAAATAAAATGTGAAAAAAATATTTCTACATCGCATGGCCTTTCCCAACCATTTAAATTTTTCTCTTACAGGGCTAACACTTCCGAAAAACCAATACAACGTCCACCCGGACCAATATATTAAGCTAAACGAACCGTTCACTGGGTACTTATACGTACAAAAATCCCTATTGATTTACCTGTTTTTACAAGGAAATAAAAGGTGAAAACAATATTTCTACATCCAATGGCCTTTCCCAACCATTTAAATTTTTCTCTTATAGGTCTAACACTTCCGAAAAACCAATACAACGCCCACCCGGAACAATATATAAAGCTAAACGAACCGTTCACTGGGTACTCATACGTACGAAAATCCCTATTGATTTACCTGTTTTTACAGGGAAATAAAATGTGAAAAAAATATTTCTACATCCCATGGCCTTTCCCAACCATTTAAATTTTTCTCTTACAGGTCTAACACTTCCGAAAAACCAATACAACGCCCACCCGGAACAATATATAAAGCTAAATGAACCGTTCACTGGGTACTTATCCGTACGAAAATCCCTATTGATTTACCTGTTTTTACAAGGAAATAAAATGTGAAAAAAATATTTCTACATCCCATGGCCCTTCCCAACCATTTAAATTTTTCTCTTACAGGTCTAACACGTCCGAAAAACCAATACAACGCCCATCCGGAACAATATATAAAGCTAAATGCACCGTTCACTGGGTACTTATCCGTACGAAAATCCCTATTGATTTACCTGTTTTTACAAGGAAATAAAATTTGAAAACAATATTTCTACATCCCATGGCCTTTCCCAACCATTTAAATTTTTCTCTTACAGGTCTAACACTTCCGAAAAACCAATACAACGCCCACCCGGAACAATATATAAAGCTAAACGAACGGTTCACTGGGTACTTATCCGTACGAAAATCCCTATTGATTTACCTGCTTTTACAAGGAAATAAAATGTGAAAAAAACATTTCTACATACCATGGCCTTTCCCAACCATTTAAATTTTTCTCTTACTAGTCTAACACTTCCGAAAAACCAATACAACGCCCAACCGGAACAATACATAAAGCTAAACGAACCGTTCACTGGGTAGTTATCCGTACGAAAATCCCTATAGATTTACCTGTTTTTAGAAGGAAATAAAATGTGAAAAAAATATTTCTACATCCCATGGCCTTTCCCAACCATTTAAATTTTTCTCTTACAGGTCTAACACTTCCGAAAAACCAATACAACGCCCACCCGGAACAATATATAAAGCTAAATGAACCGTTCACTGGGTACTCATACGTACGAAAATCCCTATTGATTTACCTGTTTTTACAAGGAAATAAAATGTGAAAAAAATATTTCTACATCCCATGGCCCTTCCCAACCATTTAAATTTTTCTCTTACAGGTCTAACACTTCCGAAAAACCAATACAACACCCATCCGGAACAATATATAAAGCTAAACACACCGTTCACTGGGTACTTATCCGTACGAAAATCCCTATAGATTTACCTGTTTTTAGAAGGAAATAAAATGTGAACAAAATATTTCTACATCCCATGGCCTTTCCCAACCATTTAAATTTTTCTCTTATAGGTCTAACACTTCCGAAAAACCAATACAACGCCCACCCGGAACAATATATAAAGCTAAACGAACCGTTCACTGGGTACTCATACGTACGAAAATCCCTATTGATTTACCTGTTTTTACAGGGAAATAAAATGTGAAAAAAATATTTCTACATCCCATGGCCTTTCCCAACCATTTAAATTTTTCTCTTATAGGTCTAACACTTCCGAAAAACCAATACAACGCCCACCCGGAACAATATATAAAGCTAAACGAACCGTTCACTGGGTACTCATACGTACGAAAATCCCTATTGATTTACCTGTTTTTACAGGGAAATAAAATGTGAAAAAAATATTTCTACATCCCATGGCCTTTCCCAACCATTTAAATTTTTCTCTTACAGGTCTAACACTTCCGAAAAACCAATACAACGCCCACCCGGAACAATATATAAAGCTAAATGAACCGTTCACTGGGTACTTATCCGTACGAAAATCCCTATTGATTTACCTGTTTTTACAAGGAAATAAAATGTGAAAAAAATATTTCTACATCCCATGGCCCTTCCCAACCATTTAAATTTTTCTCTTACAGGTCTAACACGTCCGAAAAACCAATACAACGCCCATCCGGAACAATATATAAAGCTAAATGCACCGTTCACTGGGTACTTATCCGTACGAAAATCCCTATTGATTTACCTGTTTTTACAAGGAAATAAAATTTGAAAACAATATTTCTACATCCCATGGCCTTTCCCAACCATTTAAATTTTTCTCTTACAGGTCTAACACTTCCGAAAAACCAATACAACGCCCACCCGGAACAATATATAAAGCTAAACGAACCGTTCACTGGGTACTTATCCGTACGAAAATCCCTATTGATTTACCTGTTTTTACAAGGAAATAAAATGTGAAAAAAACATTTCTACATACCATGGCCTTTCCCAACCATTTAAATTTTTCTCTTACTAGTCTAACACTTCCGAAAAACCAATACAACGCCCAACCGGAACAATACATAAAGCTAAACGAACCGTTCACTGGGTAGTTATCCGTACGAAAATCCCTATAGATTTACCTGTTTTTAGAAGGAAATAAAATGTGAAAAAAATATTTCTACATCCCATGGCCTTTCCCAACCATTTAAATTTTTCTCTTACAGGTCTAACACTTCCGAAAAACCAATACAACGCCCACCCGGAACAATATATAAAGCTAAACGAACCGTTCACTGGGTACTCATACGTACGAAAATCCCTATTGATTTACCTGTTTTTACAAGGAAATAAAATGTGAAAAAAATATTTCTACATCCCATGGCCCTTCCCAACCATTTAAATTTTTCTCTTACAGGTCTAACACGTCCGAAAAACCAATACAACACCCATCCGGAACAATATATAAAGCTAAACGCACCGTTCACTGGGTACTTATCCGTACGAAAATCCCTATAGATTTACCTGTTTTTAGAAGGAAATAAAATGTGAAAAAAATATTTCTACATCCCATGGCCTTTCCCAACCATTTAAATTTTTCTCTTACAGGGCTAACACTTCCGAAAAACCAATACAACGCCCACCCGGAACACTATATAAAGCTAAACGAACCGTTCACAGGGTACTTATACGCACGAAAATCCCTATTGATTTACCTGTTTTTACAAGGAAATAAAATGTGAAAAAAATATTTCTACATCCCATGGCCTTTCCCAACCATTTAAATTTTTCTCTTACAGGTCTAACACTTCCGAAAAACCAATACAACGCCCACCCGGAACAATATATAAAGCTAAACGAACCGTTCACTGAGTACTCATACGTACGAAAATCCCTATTGATTTACCTGTTTTTACAGGGAAATAAAATGTGAAAAAAATATTTCTACATCCCATGGCCTTTCCCAACCATTTAAATTTTTCTCTTACAGGTCTAACACTTCCGAAAAACCAATACAACGCCCACCCGGAACAATATATAAAGCTAAACGAACCGTTCACTGGGTACTCATACGTACGAAAATCCCTATTGATTTACCTGTTTTTACAAGGAAATAAAATGTGAAAAAAATATTTCTACATCCCATGGCCCTTCCCAACCATTTAAATTTTTCTCTTACAGGTCTAACACTTCCGAAAAACCAATACAACGCCCACCCGGAACAATATATAAAGCTAAACGGACCGTTCACTGGGTACTCATACGTACGAAAATCCCTATTGATTTACCTGTTTTTACAAGGAAATAAAATGTGAAAAAAATATTTCTACATCCCATGGCCCTTCCCAACCATTTAAATTTTTCTCTTACAGGGCTAACACTTCCGAAAAACCAATACAACGCCCACCCGGAACAATATATAAAGCTAAACGAACCGTTCACTGGGTACTTATACGTACGAAAATCCCTATTGATTTACCTGTTTTTACAGGGAAATAAAATGTGAAAAAAATATTTCTACATCCCATGGCCTTTCCCAACCATTTAAATTTTTCTCTTACAGGTCTAACACTTCCGAAAAACCAATACAACGCCCACCCGGAACAATATATAAAGCTAAATGAACCGTTCACTGGGTACTTATCCGTACGAAAATCCCTATTGATTTACCTGTTTTTACAAGGAAATAAAATGTGAAAAAAATATTTCTACATCCCATGGCCCTTCCCAACCATTTAAATTTTTCTCTTACAGGTCTAACACGTCCGAAAAACCAATACAACGCCCATCCGGAACAATATATAAAGCTAAACGCACCGTTCACTGGGTACTTATCCGTACGAAAATCCCTATAGATTTACCTGTTTTTACAAGGAAATAAAATGTGAAAAAAATATTTCTACATCCCATGGCCTTTCCCAACCATTTAAATTTTTCTCTTACAGGTCTAACACTTCCGAAAAACCAATACAACGCTCACCCGGAACAATATATAAAGCTAAACGAACCGTTCACTGGGTACTCATACGTACGAAAATCCCTATTGATTTACCTGTTTTTACAAGGAAATAAAATGTGAAAAAAATATTTCTACATCCCATGGCCTTTCCCAACCATTTAAATTTTTCTCTTACAGGTCTAACACTTCCGAAAAACCAATACAACGCCCACCCGGAACAATATATAAAGCTAAACGGACCGTTCACTGGGTACTCATACGTACGAAAATCCCTATTGATTTACCTGTTTTTACAAGGAAATAAAATGTGAAAAAAATATTTCTACATCCCATGGCCCTTCCCAACCATTTAAATTTTTCTCTTACAGGGCTAACACTTCCGAAAAACCAATACAACGCCCACCCGGAACAATATATAAAGCTAAACGAACCGTTCACTGGGTACTCATACGTACGAAAATCCCTATTGATTTACCTGTTTTTACAAGGAAATAAAATGTGAAAAAAATATTTCTACATCCCATGGCCCTTCCCAACCATTTAAATTTTTCTCTTACAGGTCTAACACTTCCGAAAAACCAATACAACGCCCACCCGGAACAATATATAAAGCTAAACGGACCGTTCACTGGGTACTCATACGTACGAAAATCCCTATTGATTTACCTGTTTTTACAAGGAAATAAAATGTGAAAAAAATATTTCTACATCCCATGGCCCTTCCCAACCATTTAAATTTTTCTCTTACAGGGCTAACACTTCCGAAAAACCAATACAACGCCCACCCGGAACAATATATAAAGCTAAACGAACCGTTCACTGGGTACTTATACGTACGAAAATCCCTATTGATTTACCTGTTTTTACAGGGAAATAAAATGTGAAAAAAATATTTCTACATCCCATGGCCTTTCCCAACCATTTAAATTTTTCTCTTACAGGTCTAACACTTCCGAAAAACCAATACAACGCCCACCCGGAACAATATATAAAGCTAAATGAACCGTTCACTGGGTACTTATCCGTACGAAAATCCCTATTGATTTACCTGTTTTTACAAGGAAATAAAATGTGAAAAAAATATTTCTACATCCCATGGCCCTTCCCAACCATTTAAATTTTTCTCTTACAGGTCTAACACGTCCGAAAAACCAATACAACGCCCATCCGGAACAATATATAAAGCTAAACGCACCGTTCACTGGGTACTTATCCGTACGAAAATCCCTATTGATTTACCTGTTTTTACAAGGAAATAAAATGTGAAAACAATATTTCTACATCCCATGGCCTTTCCCAACCATTTAAATTTTTCTCTTACAGGTCTAACACTTCCGAAAAACCAATACAACGCCCACCCAGAACAATATATAAAGCTAAACGAACCATTCACTGGGTATTTATCCGTACGAAAATCCCTATTGATTTACCTGTTTTTACAAGGAAATAAAATGTGAAAACAATATTTCTACATCCCATGGCCTTTCCCAACCATTTAAATTTTTCTCTTACAGGTCTAACACTTCCGAAAAACCAATACAACGCCCACCCGGAACAATATATAAAGCTAAACGAACCGTTCACTGGGTACTTATCCGTACGAAAATCCCTATTGATTTACCTGTTTTTAGAAGGAAATAAAATGTGAAAAAAACATTTCTACATCCCATGGCCTTTCCCAACCATTTAAATTTTTCTCTTACAGGTCTAACACTTCCGAAAAACCAATACAACGCCCACCCGGAACAATATATAAAGCTAAACGAACCGTTCACTGGGTACTCATACGTACGAAAATCCTTATTGATTTATCTGTTTTTACAAGGAAATAAAATGTGAAAAAAATATTTCTACATCCCATGGCCCTTCCCAACCATTTAAATTTTTCTCTTACAGGTCTAACACGTCCGAAAAACCAATACAACACCCATCCGGAACAATATATAAAGCTAAACGCACCGTTCACTGGGTACTTATCCGTACGAAAATCCCAATAGATTTACCTGTTTTTAGAAGGAAATAAAATGTGAAAAAAATATTTCTACATCCCATGACCTTTCCCAACCATTTAAATTTTTCTCTTACAGGGCTAACACTTCCGAAAAACCAATACAACGCCCACCCGGAACACTATATAAAGCTAAACGAACCGTTCATCGGGTACTTATACACACGACAATCCCTATTGATTTACCTGTTTTTACAAGGAAATAAAATGTGAAAAAATATTTCTACATCCCATGGCCCTTCCCAACCATTTAAATTTTTCTCTTACAGGTCTAACACGTCCGAAAAACCAATACAACGCCCACCCGGAACAATATATAAAGCTAAACGAACCGTTCACTGGGTACTTATCCGTACGAAAATCCCTATTGATTTAACTGTTTTTACAAGGAAATAAAATGTGAAAAAAACATTTCTACATCCCATGGCCTTTCCCAACCATTTAAATTTTTCTCTTACTAGTCTAACACTTCCGAAAAACCAATACAACGCCCAACCGGAACAATATATAAAGCTAAACGAACCGTTCACTGGGTACTTATCCGTACGAAAATCCCTATAGATTTACCTGTTTTTAGAAGGAAATAAAATGTGAAAAAAATATTTCTACATCCCATGGCCTTTCCCAACCATTTAAATTTTTCTCTTACAGGTCTAACACTTCCGAAAAACCAATACAACGCCCACCCGGAACAATATATAAAGCTAAACGAACCGTTCACTGGGTACTCATACGTACGAAAATCCCTATTGATTTACCTGTTTTTACAGGGAAATAAAATGTGAAAAAAATATTTCTACATCCCATGGCCTTTCCCAACCATTTAAATTTTTCTCTTACAGGTCTAACACTTCCGAAAAACCAATACAACGCCCACCCGGAACAATATATAAAGCTAAATGAACCGTTCACTGGGTACTTATCCGTACGAAAATCCCTATTGATTTACCTGTTTTTACAAGGAAATAAAATGTGAAAAAAATATTTCTACATCCCATGGCCCTTCCCAACCATTTAAATTTTTCTCTTACAGGTCTAACACGTCCGAAAAACCAATACAACGCCCATCCGGAACAATATATAAAGCTAAATGCACCGTTCACTGGGTACTTATCCGTACGAAAATCCCTATTGATTTACCTGTTTTTACAAGGAAATAAAATTTGAAAACAATATTTCTACATCCCATGGCCTTTCCCAACCATTTAAATTTTTCTCTTACAGGTCTAACACTTCCGAAAAACCAATACAACGCCCACCCGGAACAATATATAAAGCTAAACGAACCGTTCACTGGGTACTTATCCGTACGAAAATCCCTATTGATTTACCTGTTTTTACAAGGAAATAAAATGTGAAAAAAACATTTCTACATACCATGGCCTTTCCCAACCATTTAAATTTTTCTCTTACTAGTCTAACACTTCCGAAAAACCAATACAACGCCCAACCGGAACAATACATAAAGCTAAACGAACCGTTCACTGGGTAGTTATCCGTACGAAAATCCCTATAGATTTACCTGTTTTTAGAAGGAAATAAAATGTGAAAAAAATATTTCTACATCCCATGGCCTTTCCCAACCATTTAAATTTTTCTCTTACAGGTCTAACACTTCCGAAAAACCAATACAACGCCCACCCGGAACAATATATAAAGCTAAACGAACCGTTCACTGGGTACTCATACGTACGAAAATCCCTATTGATTTACCTGTTTTTACAAGGAAATAAAATGTGAAAAAAATATTTCTACATCCCATGGCCCTTCCCAACCATTTAAATTTTTCTCTTACAGGTCTAACACGTCCGAAAAACCAATACAACACCCATCCGGAACAATATATAAAGCTAAACGCACCGTTCACTGGGTACTTATCCGTACGAAAATCCCTATAGATTTACCTGTTTTTAGAAGGAAATAAAATGTGAAAAAAATATTTCTACATCCCATGGCCTTTCCCAACCATTTAAATTTTTCTCTTACAGGGCTAACACTTCCGAAAAACCAATACAACGCCCACCCGGAACACTATATAAAGCTAAACGAACCGTTCACTGGGTACTTATACGCACGAAAATCCCTATTGATTTACCTGTTTTTACAAGGAAATAAAATGTGAAAAAAATATTTCTACATCCCATGGCCTTTCCCAACCATTTAAATTTTTCTCTTACAGGTCTAACACTTCCGAAAAACCAATACAACGCCCACCCGGAACACTATATAAAGCTAAACGAACCGTTCACTGGGTACTTATACGCACGAAAATCCCTATTGATTTACCTGTTTTTACAAGGAAATAAAATGTGAAAAAAATATTTCTACATCCCATGGCCTTTCCCAACCATTTAAATTTTTCTCTTACAGGTCTAACACTTCCGAAAAACCAATACAACGCCCACCCGGAACAATATATAAAGCTAAACGAACCGTTCACTGGGTACTCATACGTACGAAAATCCCTATTGATTTACCTGTTTTTACAAGGAAATAAAATGTGAAAAAAATATTTCTACATCCCATGGCCCTTCCCAACCATTTAAATTTTTCTCTTACAGGTCTAACACGTCCGAAAAACCAATACAACACCCATCCGGAACAATATATAAAGCTAAACGCACCGTTCACTGGGTACTTATCCGTACGAAAATCCCTATAGATTTACCTGTTTTTAGAAGGAAATAAAATGTGAAAAAAATATTTCTACATCCCATGGCCTTTCCCAACCATTTAAATTTTTCTCTTACAGGGCTAACACTTCCGAAAAACCAATACAACGCCCACCCGGAACACTATATAAAGCTAAACGAACCGTTCACTGGGTACTTATACGCACGAAAATCCCTATTGATTTACCTGTTTTTACAAGGAAATAAAATGTGAAAAAAATATTTCTACATCCCATGGCCTTTCCCAACCATTTAAATTTTTCTCTTACAAGTCTAACACTTCCGAAAAACCAATACAACGCCCAACCAGAACAATATATAAAGCTAAACGAACCGTTCACTGGGTACTTATCCGTACGAAAATCCCTATAGATTTACCTGTTTTTACAAGGAAATAAAATGTGAAAAAAATATTTCTACATCCCATGGCCTTTCCCAACCATTTAAATTTTTCTCTTACAGGTCTAACACTTCCGAAAAACCAATACAACGCCCACCCGGAACAATATATAAAGCTAAACGAACCGTTCACTGAGTACTCATACGTACGAAAATCCCTATTGATTTACCTGTTTTTACAGGGAAATAAAATGTGAAAAAAATATTTCTACATCCCATGGCCTTTCCCAACCATTTAAATTTTTCTCTTACAGGTCTAACACTTCCGAAAAACCAATACAACGCCCACCCGGAACAATATATAAAGCTAAATGAACCGTTCTCTGGGTACTTATCCGTACGAAAATCCCTATTGATTTACCTGTTTTTACAAGGAAATAAAATGTGAAAAAAATATTTCTACATCCCATGGCCCTTCCCAACCATTTAAATTTTTCTCTTACAGGTCTAACACGTCCGAAAAACCAATACAACGCCCATCCGGAACAATATATAAAGCTAAACGCACCGTTCACTGGGTACTTATCCGTACGAAAATCCCTATTGATTTACCTGTTTTTACAAGGAAATAAAATGTGAAAACAATATTTCTACATCCCATGGCCTTTCCCAACCATTTAAATTTTTCTCTTACAGGTCTAACACTTCCGAAAAACCAATACAACGCCCACCCGGAACAATATATAAAGCTAAACGAACCGTTCACTGGGTACTTATCCATACGAAAATCCCTATTGATTTACCTGTTTTTACAAGGAAATAAAATGTGAAAAAAACATTTCTGCATCCCATGGCCTTTCCCAACCATTTAAATTTTTCTCTTACTAGTCTAACACTTCCAAAAAACCAATACAACGCCCAACCGGAACAATATATAAAGCTAAACGAACCGTTCACTGGGTACTTATCCGTACGAAAATCCCTATAGATTTACCTGTTTTTAGAAGGAAATAAAATGTGAAAAAAATATTTCTACATCCCATGGCCTTTCCCAACCATTTAAATTTTTCTCTTACAGGTCTAACACTTCCGAAAAACCAATACAACGCCCACCCGGAACAATATATAAAGCTAAACGAACCGTTCACTGGGTACTCATACGTTACGAAAATCCCTATTGATTTACCTGTTTTTACAAGGAAATAAAATGTGAAAAAAATATTTCTACATCCCATGGCCCTTCCCAACCATTTAAATTTTTCTCTTACAGGTCTAACACGTCCAAAAAACCAATACAACACCCATCCGGAACAATATATAAAGCTAAACGCACCGTTCACTGGGTACTTATCCGTACGAAAATCCCTATAGATTTACCTGTTTTTACAAGGAAATAAAATGTGAAAAAAATATTTCTACATCCCATGGCCTTTCCCAACCATTTAAATTTTTCTCTTACAGGTCTAACACTTCCGAAAAACCAATACAACGCTCACCCGGAACAATATATAAAGCTAAACGAACCGTTCACTGGGTACTCATACGTACGAAAATCCCTATTGATTTACCTGTTTTTACAAGGAAATAAAATGTGAAAAAAATATTTCTACATCCCATGGCCTTTCCCAACCATTTAAATTTTTCTCTTACAGGTCTAACACTTCCGAAAAACCAATACAACGCCCACCCGGAACAATATATAAAGCTAAACGGACCGTTCACTGGGTACTCATACGTACGAAAATCCCTATTGATTTACCTGTTTTTACAAGGAAATAAAATGTGAAAAAAATATTTCTACATCCCATGGCCCTTCCCAACCATTTAAATTTTTCTCTTACAGGGCTAACACTTCCGAAAAACCAATACAACGCCCACCCGGAACAATATATAAAGCTAAACGAACCGTTCACTGGGTACTTATACGTACGAAAATCCCTATTGATTTACCTGTTTTTACAAGGAAATAAAATGTGAAAAAAACATTTCTACATCCCATGGCCTTTCCCAACCATTTAAATTTTTCTCTTACTAGTCTAACACTTCCGAAAAACCAATACAACGCCCAACCGGAACAATATATAAAGCTAAACGAACCGTTCACTGGGTACTTATCCGTACGAAAATCCCTATAGATTTACCTGTTTTTAGAAGGAAATAAAATGTGAAAAAAATATTTCTACATCCCATGGCCTTTCCCAACCATTTAAATTTTTCTCTTACAGGTCTAACACTTCCGAAAAACCAATACAACGCCCACCCGGAACAATATATAAAGCTAAACGAACCGTTCACTGGGTACTCATACGTACGAAAATCCCTATTGATTTACCTGTTTTTACAGGGAAATAAAATGTGAAAAAAATATTTCTACATCCCATGGCCTTTCCCAACCATTTAAATTTTTCTCTTACAGGTCTAACACTTCCGAAAAACCAATACAACGCCCACCCGGAACAATATATAAAGCTAAATGAACCGTTCACTGGGTACTTATCCGTACGAAAATCCCTATTGATTTACCTGTTTTTACAAGGAAATAAAATGTGAAAAAAATATTTCTACATCCCATGGCCCTTCCCAACCATTTAAATTTTTCTCTTACAGGTCTAACACGTCCGAAAAACCAATACAACGCCCATCCGGAACAATATATAAAGCTAAATGCACCGTTCACTGGGTACTTATCCGTACGAAAATCCCTATTGATTTACCTGTTTTTACAAGGAAATAAAATTTGAAAACAATATTTCTACATCCCATGGCCTTTCCCAACCATTTAAATTTTTCTCTTACAGGTCTAACACTTCCGAAAAACCAATACAACGCCCACCCGGAACAATATATAAAGCTAAACGAACCGTTCACTGGGTACTTATCCGTACGAAAATCCCTATTGATTTACCTGTTTTTACAAGGAAATAAAATGTGAAAAAAACATTTCTACATACCATGGCCTTTCCCAACCATTTAAATTTTTCTCTTACTAGTCTAACACTTCCGAAAAACCAATACAACGCCCAACCGGAACAATACATAAAGCTAAACGAACAGTTCACTGGGTAGTTATCCGTACGAAAATCCCTATAGATTTACCTGTTTTTAGAAGGAAATAAAATGTGAAAAAAATATTTCTACATCCCATGGCCTTTCCCAACCATTTAAATTTTTCTCTTACAGGTCTAACACTTCCGAAAAACCAATACAACGCCCACCCGGAACAATATATAAAGCTAAACGAACCGTTCACTGGGTACTCATACGTACGAAAATCCCTATTGATTTACCTGTTTTTACAAGGAAATAAAATGTGAAAAAAATATTTCTACATCCCATGGCCCTTCCCAACCATTTAAATTTTTCTCTTACAGGTCTAACACGTCCGAAAAACCAATACAACACCCATCCGGAACAATATATAAAGCTAAACGCACCGTTCACTGGGTACTTATCCGTACGAAAATCCCTATAGATTTACCTGTTTTTAGAAGGAAATAAAATGTGAAAAAAATATTTCTACATCCCATGGCCTTTCCCAACCATTTAAATTTTTCTCTTACAGGGCTAACACTTCCGAAAAACCAATACAACGCCCACCCGGAACACTATATAAAGCTAAACGAACCGTTCACTGGGTACTTATACGCACGAAAATCCCTATTGATTTACCTGTTTTTACAAGGAAATAAAATGTGAAAAAAATATTTCTACATCCCATGGCCTTTCCCAACCATTTAAATTTTTCTCTTACAGGTCTAACACTTCCGAAAAACCAATACAACGCCCACCCGGAACACTATATAAAGCTAAACGAACCGTTCACTGGGTACTTATACGCACGAAAATCCCTATTGATTTACCTGTTTTTACAAGGAAATAAAATGTGAAAAAAATATTTCTACATCCCATGGCCTTTCCCAACCATTTAAATTTTTCTCTTACAGGTCTAACACTTCCGAAAAACCAATACAACGCCCACCCAGAACAATATATAAAGCTAAACGAACCGTTCACTGGGTACTCATACGTACGAAAATCCCTATTGATTTACCTGTTTTTACAAGGAAATAAAATGTGAAAAAAATATTTCTACATCCCATGGCCCTTCCCAACCATTTAAATTTTTCTCTTACAGGTCTAACACGTCCGAAAAACCAATACAACACCCATCCGGAACAATATATAAAGCTAAACGCACCGTTCACTGGGTACTTATCCGTACGAAAATCCCTATAGATTTACCTGTTTTTAGAAGGAAATAAAATGTGAAAAAAATATTTCTACATCCCATGGCCTTTCCCAACCATTTAAATTTTTCTCTTACAGGGCTAACACTTCCGAAAAACCAATACAACGCCCACCCGGAACACTATATAAAGCTAAACGAACCGTTCACTGGGTACTTATACGCACGAAAATCCCTATTGATTTACCTGTTTTTACAAGGAAATAAAATGTGAAAAAAATATTTCTACATCCCATGGCCTTTCCCAACCATTTAAATTTTTCTCTTACAAGTCTAACACTTCCGAAAAACCAATACAACGCCCAACCAGAACAATATATAAAGCTAAACGAACCGTTCACTGGGTACTTATCCGTACGAAAATCCCTATAGATTTACCTGTTTTTACAAGGAAATAAAATGTGAAAAAAATATTTCTACATCCCATGGCCTTTCCCAACCATTTAAATTTTTCTCTTACAGGTCTAACACTTCCGAAAAACCAATACAACGCCCACCCGGAACAATATATAAAGCTAAACGAACCGTTCACTGAGTACTCATACGTACGAAAATCCCTATTGATTTACCTGTTTTTACAGGGAAATAAAATGTGAAAAAAATATTTCTACATCCCATGGCCTTTCCCAACCATTTAAATTTTTCTCTTACAGGTCTAACACTTCCGAAAAACCAATACAACGCCCACCCGGAACAATATATAAAGCTAAATGAACCGTTCTCTGGGTACTTATCCGTACGAAAATCCCTATTGATTTACCTGTTTTTACAAGGAAATAAAATGTGAAAAAAATATTTCTACATCCCATGGCCCTTCCCAACCATTTAAATTTTTCTCTTACAGGTCTAACACGTCCGAAAAACCAATACAACGCCCATCCGGAACAATATATAAAGCTAAACGCACCGTTCACTGGGTACTTATCCGTACGAAAATCCCTATTGATTTACCTGTTTTTACAAGGAAATAAAATGTGAAAACAATATTTCTACATCCCATGGCCTTTCCCAACCATTTAAATTTTTCTCTTACAGGTCTAACACTTCCGAAAAACCAATACAACGCCCACCCGGAACAATATATAAAGCTAAACGAACCGTTCACTGGGTACTTATCCATACGAAAATCCCTATTGATTTACCTGTTTTTACAAGGAAATAAAATGTGAAAAAAATATTTCTACATCCCATGGCCCTTCCCAACCATTTAAATTTTTCTCTTACAGGTCTAACACGTCCGAAAAACCAATACAACACCCATCCGGAACAATATATAAAGCTAAACGCACCGTTCACTGGGTACTTATCCGTACGAAAATCCCTATAGATTTACCTGTTTTTAGAAGGAAATAAAATGTGAAAAAAATATTTCTACATCCCATGGCCTTTCCCAACCATTTAAATTTTTCTCTTACAGGGCTAACACTTCCGAAAAACCAATACAACGCCCACCCGGAACACTATATAAAGCTAAACGAACCGTTCACTGGGTACTTATACGCACGAAAATCCCTATTGATTTACCTGTTTTTACAAGGAAATAAAATGTGAAAAAAATATTTCTACATCCCATGGCCTTTCCCAACCATTTAAATTTTTCTCTTACAAGTCTAACACTTCCGAAAAACCAATACAACGCCCAACCAGAACAATATATAAAGCTAAACGAACCGTTCACTGGGTACTTATCCGTACGAAAATCCCTATAGATTTACCTGTTTTTACAAGGAAATAAAATGTGAAAAAAATATTTCTACATCCCATGGCCTTTCCCAACCATTTAAATTTTTCTCTTACAGGTCTAACACTTCCGAAAAACCAATACAACGCCCACCCGGAACAATATATAAAGCTAAACGAACCGTTCACTGAGTACTCATACGTACGAAAATCCCTATTGATTTACCTGTTTTTACAGGGAAATAAAATGTGAAAAAAATATTTCTACATCCCATGGCCTTTCCCAACCATTTAAATTTTTCTCTTACAGGTCTAACACTTCCGAAAAACCAATACAACGCCCACCCGGAACAATATATAAAGCTAAATGAACCGTTCTCTGGGTACTTATCCGTACGAAAATCCCTATTGATTTACCTGTTTTTACAAGGAAATAAAATGTGAAAAAAATATTTCTACATCCCATGGCCCTTCCCAACCATTTAAATTTTTCTCTTACAGGTCTAACACGTCCGAAAAACCAATACAACGCCCATCCGGAACAATATATAAAGCTAAACGCACCGTTCACTGGGTACTTATCCGTACGAAAATCCCTATTGATTTACCTGTTTTTACAAGGAAATAAAATGTGAAAACAATATTTCTACATCCCATGGCCTTTCCCAACCATTTAAATTTTTCTCTTACAGGTCTAACACTTCCGAAAAACCAATACAACGCCCACCCGGAACAATATATAAAGCTAAACGAACCGTTCACTGGGTACTTATCCATACGAAAATCCCTATTGATTTACCTGTTTTTACAAGGAAATAAAATGTGAAAAAAACATTTCTGCATCCCATGGCCTTTCCCAACCATTTAAATTTTTCTCTTACTAGTCTAACACTTCCAAAAAACCAATACAACGCCCAACCGGAACAATATATAAAGCTAAACGAACCGTTCACTGGGTACTTATCCGTACGAAAATCCCTATAGATTTACCTGTTTTTAGAAGGAAATAAAATGTGAAAAAAATATTTGTACATCCCATGGCCTTTCCCAACCATTTAAATTTTTCTCTTACAGGTCTAACACTTCCGAAAAACCAATACAACGCCCACCCGGAACAATATATAAAGCTAAACGAACCGTTCACTGGGTACTCATACGTTACGAAAATCCCTATTGATTTACCTGTTTTTACAAGGAAATAAAATGTGAAAAAAATATTTCTACATCCCATGGCCCTTCCCAACCATTTAAATTTTTCTCTTACAGGTCTAACACGTCCAAAAAACCAATACAACACCCATCCGGAACAATATATAAAGCTAAACGCACCGTTCACTGGGTACTTATCCGTACGAAAATCCCTATAGATTTACCTGTTTTTACAAGGAAATAAAATGTGAAAAAAATATTTCTACATCCCATGGCCTTTCCCAACCATTTAAATTTTTCTCTTACAGGTCTAACACTTCCGAAAAACCAATACAACGCTCACCCGGAACAATATATAAAGCTAAACGAACCGTTCACTGGGTACTCATACGTACGAAAATCCCTATTGATTTACCTGTTTTTACAAGGAAATAAAATGTGAAAAAAATATTTCTACATCCCATGGCCTTTCCCAACCATTTAAATTTTTCTCTTACAGGTCTAACACTTCCGAAAAACCAATACAACGCCCACCCGGAACAATATATAAAGCTAAACGGACCGTTCACTGGGTACTCATACGTACGAAAATCCCTATTGATTTACCTGTTTTTACAAGGAAATAAAATGTGAAAAAAATATTTCTACATCCCATGGCCCTTCCCAACCATTTAAATTTTTCTCTTACAGGGCTAACACTTCCGAAAAACCAATACAACGCCCACCCGGAACAATATATAAAGCTAAACGAACCGTTCACTGGGTACTTATACGTACGAAAATCCCTATTCATTTACCTGTTTTTACAGGGAAATAAAATGTGAAAAAAATATTTCTACATCCCATGGCCTTTCCCAACCATTTAAATTTTTCTCTTACAGGTCTAACACTTCCGAAAAACCAATACAACGCCCACCCGGAACAATATATAAAGCTAAATGAACCGTTCACTGGGTACTTATCCGTACGAAAATCCCTATTGATTTACCTGTTTTTACAAGGAAATAAAATGTGAAAAAAATATTTCTACATCCCATGGCCCTTCCCAACCATTTAAATTTTTCTCTTACAGGTCTAACACGTCCGAAAAACCAATACAACGCCCATCCGGAACAATATATAAAGCTAAACGCACCGTTCACTGGGTACTTATCCGTACGAAAATCCCTATTGATTTACCTGTTTTTACAAGGAAATAAAATGTGAAAACAATATTTCTACATCCCATGGCCTTTCCCAACCATTTAAATTTTTCTCTTACAGGTCTAACACTTCCGAAAAACCAATACAACGCCCACCCAGAACAATATATAAAGCTAAACGAACCATTCACTGGGTATTTATCCGTACGAAAATCCCTATTGATTTACCTGTTTTTACAAGGAAATAAAATGTGAAAACAATATTTCTACATCCCATGGCCTTTCCCAACCATTTAAATTTTTCTCTTACAGGTCTAACACTTCCGAAAAACCAATACAACGCCCACCCGGAACAATATATAAAGCTAAACGAACCGTTCACTGGGTACTTATCCGTACGAAAATCCCTATTGATTTACCTGTTTTTAGAAGGAAATAAAATGTGAAAAAAACATTTCTACATCCCATGGCCTTTCCCAACCATTTAAATTTTTCTCTTACAGGTCTAACACTTCCGAAAAACCAATACAACGCCCACCCGGAACAATATATAAAGCTAAACGAACCGTTCACTGGGTACTCATACGTACGAAAATCCTTATTGATTTATCTGTTTTTACAAGGAAATAAAATGTGAAAAAAATATTTCTACATCCCATGGCCCTTCCCAACCATTTAAATTTTTCTCTTACAGGTCTAACACGTCCGAAAAACCAATACAACACCCATCCGGAACAATATATAAAGCTAAACGCACCGTTCACTGGGTACTTATCCGTACGAAAATCCCAATAGATTTACCTGTTTTTAGAAGGAAATAAAATGTGAAAAAAATATTTCTACATCCCATGGCCTTTCCCAACCATTTAAATTTTTCTCTTACAGGGCTAACACTTCCGAAAAACCAATACAACGCCCACCCGGAACACTATATAAAGCTAAACGAACCGTTCATCGGGTACTTATACGCACGACAATCCCTATTGATTTACCTGTTTTTACAAGGAAATAAAATGTGAAAAAAATATTTCTACATCCCATGGCCCTTCCCAACCATTTAAATTTTTCTCTTACAGGTCTAACACATCCGAAAAACCAATACAACGCCCACCCGGAACAATATATAAAGCTAAACGAACCGTTCACTGGGTACTTATCCGTACGAAAATCCCTATTGATTTACCTGTTTTTACAAGGAAATAAAATGTGAAAAAAACATTTCTACATCCCATGGCCTTTCCCAACCATTTAAATTTTTCTCTTACTAGTCTAACACTTCCGAAAAACCAATACAACGCCCAACCGGAACAATATATAAAGCTAAACGAACCGTTCACTGGGTACTTATCCGTACGAAAATCCCTATAGATTTACCTGTTTTTAGAAGGAAATAAAATGTGAAAAAAATATTTCTACATCCCATGGCCTTTCCCAACCATTTAAATTTTTCTCTTACAGGTCTAACACTTCCGAAAAACCAATACAACGCCCACCCGGAACAATATATAAAGCTAAACGAACCGTTCACTGGGTACTCATACGTACGAAAATCCTTATTGATTTACCTGTTTTTACAAGGAAATAAAATGTGAAAAAAATATTTCTACATCCCATGGCCCTTCCCAACCATTTAAATTTTTCTCTTACAGGTCTAACACTTCCGAAAAACCAATACAACGCCCACCCGGAACAATATATAAAGCTAAACGAACCGTTCACTGGGTACTCATACGTACGAAAATCCTTATTGATTTACCTGTTTTTACAAGGAAATAAAATGTGAAAAAAATATTTCTACATCCCATGGCCCTTCCCAACCATTTAAATTTTTCTCTTACAGGTCTAACACGTCCGAAAAACCAATACAACACCCATCCGGAACAATATATAAAGCTAAACGCACCGTTCACTGGGTACTTATCCGTACGAAAATCCCTATAGATTTACCTGTTTTTACAAGGAAATAAAATGTGAAAAAAATATTTCTACATCCCATGGCCTTTCCCAACCATTTAAATTTTTCTCTTACAGGTCTAACACGTCCGAAAAACCAATACAACGCCCACCCGGAACAATATATAAAGCTAAATGAACCGTTCACTGGGTACTTATCCGTACGAAAATCCCTATTGATTTACCTGTTTTTACAAGGAAATAAAATGTGAAAAAAACATTTCTACATCCCATGGCCTTTCCCAACCATTTAAATTTTTCTCTTACTAGTCTAACACTTCCGAAAAACCAATACAACGCCCAACCGGAACAATATATAAAGCTAAACGAACCGTTCACTGGGTACTTATCCGTACGAAAATCCCTATAGATTTACCTGTTTTTAGAAGGAAATAAAATGTGAAAAAAATATTTCTACATCCCATGGCCTTTCCCAACCATTTAAATTTTTCTCTTACAGGTCTAACACTTCCGAAAAACCAATACAACGCCCACCCGGAACAATATATAAAGCTAAACGAACCGTTCACTGGGTACTCATACGTACGAAAATCCTTATTGATTTACCTGTTTTTACAAGGAAATAAAATGTGAAAAAAATATTTCTACATCCCATGGCCCTTCCCAACCATTTAAATTTTTCTCTTACAGGTCTAACACTTCCGAAAAACCAATACAACGCCCACCCGGAACAATATATAAAGCTAAACGAACCGTTCACTGGGTACTCATACGTACGAAAATCCTTATTGATTTACCTGTTTTTACAAGGAAATAAAATGTGAAAAAAATATTTCTACATCCCATGGCCCTTCCCAACCATTTAAATTTTTCTCTTACAGGTCTAACACGTCCGAAAAACCAATACAACACCCATCCGGAACAATATATAAAGCTAAACGCACCGTTCACTGGGTACTTATCCGTACGAAAATCCCTATAGATTTACCTGTTTTTACAAGGAAATAAAATGTGAAAAAAATATTTCTACATCCCATGGCCTTTCCCAACCATTTAAATTTTTCTCTTACAGGGCTAACACTTCCGAAAAACCAATACAACGCCCACCCGGAACAATATATAAAGCTAAATGAACCGTTCACTGGGTATTTATCCGTACGAAAATCCCTATTGATTTACCTGTTTTTACAAGGAAATAAAATGTGAAAACAATATTTCTACATCCCATGGCCTTTCCCAACCATTTAAATTTTTCTCTTACAGGTCTAACACTTCCGAAAAACCAATACAACGCCCACCCGGAACAATATATAAAGCTAAACGAACCGTTCACTGGGTACTTATCCGTACGAAAATCCCTATTGATTTACCTGTTTTTAGAAGGAAATAAAATGTGAAAAAAACATTTCTACATCCCATGGCCTTTCCCAACCATTTAAATTTTTCTCTTACAGGTCTAACACTTCCGAAAAACCAATACAACGCCCACCCGGAACAATATATAAAGCTAAACGAACCGTTCACTGGGTACTCATACGTACGAAAATCCTTATTGATTTATCTGTTTTTACAAGGAAATAAAATGTGAAAAAAATATTTCTACATCCCATGGCCCTTCCCAACCATTTAAATTTTTCTCTTACAGGTCTAACACGTCCGAAAAACCAATACAACACCCATCCGGAACAATATATAAAGCTAAACGCACCGTTCACTGGGTACTTATCCGTACGAAAATCCCAATAGATTTACCTGTTTTTAGAAGGAAATAAAATGTGAAAAAAATATTTCTACATCCCATGGCCTTTCCCAACCATTTAAATTTTTCTCTTACAGGGCTAACACTTCCGAAAAACCAATACAACGCCCACCCGGAACACTATATAAAGCTAAACGAACCGTTCATCGGGTACTTATACGCACGACAATCCCTATTGATTTACCTGTTTTTACAAGGAAATAAAATGTGAAAAAAATATTTCTACATCCCATGGCCCTTCCCAACCATATAAATTTTTCGCTTACAGGTCTAACACGTCCGAAAAACCAATACAACGCCCACCCGGAACAATATATAAAGCTAAACGAACCGTTCACTGGGTACTTATCCGTACGAAAATCCCTATTGATTTACCTGTTTTTACAAGGAAATAAAATGTGAAAAAAACATTTCTACATCCCATGGCCTTTCCCAACCATTTAAATTTTTCTCTTACTAGTCTAACACTTCCGAAAAACCAATACAACGCCCAACCGGAACAATATATAAAGCTAAACGAACCGTTCACTGGGTACTTATCCGTACGAAAATCCCTATAGATTTACCTGTTTTTAGAAGGAAATAAAATGTGAAAAAAATATTTCTACATCCCATGGCCTTTCCCAACCATTTAAATTTTTCTCTTACAGGTCTAACACTTCCGAAAAACCAATACAACGCCCACCCGGAACAATATATAAAGCTAAACGAACCGTTCACTGGGTACTCATACGTACGAAAATCCCTATAGATTTACCTGTTTTTACAAGGAAATAAAATGTGAAAAAAATATTTCTACATCCCATGGCCTTTCCCAACCATTTAAATTTTTCTCTTACAGGGCTAACACTTCCGAAAAACCAATACAACGCCCACCCGGAACAATATATAAAGCTAAATGAACCGTTCACTGGGTATTTATCCGTACGAAAATCCCTATTGATTTACCTGTTTTTACAAGGAAATAAAATGTGAAAACAATATTTCTACATCCCATGGCCTTTCCCAACCATTTAAATTTTTCTCTTACAGGTCTAACACTTCCGAAAAACCAATACAACGCCCACCCGGAACAATATATAAAGCTAAACGAACCGTTCACTGGGTACTTATCCGTACGAAAATCCCTATTGATTTACCTGTTTTTAGAAGGAAATAAAATGTGAAAAAAACATTTCTACATCCCATGGCCTTTCCCAACCATTTAAATTTTTCTCTTACAGGTCTAACACTTCCGAAAAACCAATACAACGCCCACCCGGAACAATATATAAAGCTAAACGAACCGTTCACTGGGTACTCATACGTACGAAAATCCTTATTGATTTATCTGTTTTTACAAGGAAATAAAATGTGAAAAAAATATTTCTACATCCCATGGCCCTTCCCAACCATTTAAATTTTTCTCTTACAGGTCTAACACGTCCGAAAAACCAATACAACACCCATCCGGAACAATATATAAAGCTAAACGCACCGTTCACTGGGTACTTATCCGTACGAAAATCCCAATAGATTTACCTGTTTTTAGAAGGAAATAAAATGTGAAAAAAATATTTCTACATCCCATGGCCTTTCCCAACCATTTAAATTTTTCTCTTACAGGGCTAACACTTCCGAAAAACCAATACAACGCCCACCCGGAACACTATATAAAGCTAAACGAACCGTTCATCGGGTACTTATACGCACGACAATCCCTATTGATTTACCTGTTTTTACAAGGAAATAAAATGTGAAAAAAATATTTCTACATCCCATGGCCCTTCCCAACCATATAAATTTTTCGCTTACAGGTCTAACACGTCCGAAAAACCAATACAACGCCCACCCGGAACAATATATAAAGCTAAACGAACCGTTCACTGGGTACTTATCCGTACGAAAATCCCTATTGATTTACCTGTTTTTACAAGGAAATAAAATGTGAAAAAAACATTTCTACATCCCATGGCCTTTCCCAACCATTTAAATTTTTCTCTTACTAGTCTAACACTTCCGAAAAACCAATACAACGCCCAACCGGAACAATATATAAAGCTAAACGAACCGTTCACTGGGTACTTATCCGTACGAAAATCCCTATAGATTTACCTGTTTTTAGAAGGAAATAAAATGTGAAAAAAATATTTCTACATCCCATGGCCTTTCCCAACCATTTAAATTTTTCTCTTACAGGTCTAACACTTCCGAAAAACCAATACAACGCCCACCCGGAACAATATATAAAGCTAAACGAACCGTTCACTGGGTACTCATACGTACGAAAATCCTTATTGATTTACCTGTTTTTACAAGGAAATAAAATGTGAAAAAAATATTTCTACATCCCATGGCCCTTCCCAACCATTTAAATTTTTCTCTTACAGGTCTAACACGTCCGAAAAACCAATACAACGCCCACCCGGAACAATATATAAAGCTAAACGAACCGTTCACTGGGTACTCATACGTACGAAAATCCTTATTGATTTACCTGTTTTTACAAGGAAATAAAATGTGAAAAAAATATTTCTACATCCCATGGACCTTCCCAACCATTTAAATTTTTCTCTTACAGGTCTAACACGTCCGAAAAACCTATACAACACCCATCCGGAACAATATATAAAGCTAAACGCACCGTTCACTGGGTACTTATCCGTACGAAAATCCCTATAGATTTACCTGTTTTTACAAGGAAATAAAATGTGAAAAAAATATTTCTACATCCCATGGCCTTTCCCAACCATTTAAATTTTTCTCTTACAGGTCTAACACGTCCGAAAAACCAATACAACGCCCACCCGGAACAATATATAAAGCTAAATGAACCGTTCACTGGGTACTTATCCGTACGAAAATCCCTATTGATTTACCTGTTTTTACAAGGAAATAAAATGTGAAAAAAACATTTCTACATCCCATGGCCTTTCCCAACCATTTAAATTTTTCTCTTACTAGTCTAACACTTCCGAAAAACCAATACAACGCCCAACCGGAACAATATATAAAGCTAAACGAACCGTTCACTGGGTACTTATCCGTACGAAAATCCCTATAGATTTACCTGTTTTTAGAAGGAAATAAAATGTGAAAAAAATATTTCTACATCCCATGGCCTTTCCCAACCATTTAAATTTTTCTCTTACAGGTCTAACACTTCCGAAAAACCAATACAACGCCCACCCGGAACAATATATAAAGCTAAATGAACCGTTCACTGGGTACTCATACGTCCGAAAATCCTTATTGATTTACCTGTTTTTACAAGGAAATAAAATGTGAAAAAAATATTTCTACATCCCATGGCCCTTCCCAACCATTTAAATTTTTCTCTTACAGGTCTAACACTTCCGAAAAACCAATACAACGCCCACCCGGAACAATATATAAAGCTAAACGAACCGTTCACTGGGTACTCATACGTACGAAAATCCTTATTGATTTACCTGTTTTTACAAGGAAATAAAATGTGAAAAAAATATTTCTACATCCCATGGCCCTTCCCAACCATTTAAATTTTTCTCTTACAGGTCTAACACGTCCGAAAAACCAATACAACGCCCATCCGGAACAATATATAAAGCTAAACGCACCGTTCACTGGGTACTTATCCGTACGAAAATCCCTATAGATTTACCTGTTTTTAGAAGGAAATAAAATGTGAAAAAAATATTTCTACATCCCATGGCCTTTCCCAACCATTTAAATTTTTCTCTTACAGGGCTAACACTTCCGAAAAACCAATACAACGCCCACCCGGAACACTATATAAAGCTAAACGAACCGTTCACTGGGTACTTATACGCACGAAAATCCCTTTTGATTTACCTGTTTTTACAAGGAAATAAAATGTGAAAAAAATATTTCTACATCCCATGGCCTTTCCCAACCATTTAAATTTTTCTCTTATAGGTCTAACACTTCCGAAAAACCAATACAATGCCCACCCGGAACAATATATAAAGCTAAACGAACCGTTCACTAGGTACTCATACGTACGAAAATCCCTATTGATTTACCTGTTTTTACAGGGAAATAAAATGTGAAAAAAATATTTCTACATCCCATGGCCTTTCCCAACCATTTAAATTTTTCTCTTACAGGTCTAACACTTCCGAAAAACCAATACAACGCCCACCCGGAACAATATATAAAGCTAAATGAACCGTTCACTGGGTACTTATCCGTACGAAAATCCCTATTGATTTACCTGTTTTTACAAGGAAATAAAATGTGAAAAAAATATTTCTACATCCCATGGCCCTTCCCAACCATTTAAATTTTTCTCTTACAGGTCTAACACGTCCGAAAAACCAATACAACGCCCACCCGGAACAATATATAAAGCTAAATGAACCGTTCACTGGGTACTTATCCGTACGAAAATCCCTATTGATTTACCTGTTTTTACAAGGAAATAAAATGTGAAAACAATATTTCTACATCCCATGGCCTTTCCCAACCATTTAGATTTTTCTCTTACAGGTCTAACACTTCCGAAAAAGCAATACAACGCCCACCCGGAACAATATATAAAGCTAAACGAACCGTTCACTGGGTACTTATCAATCGAAAATCCCTATTGATTTACCTGTTTTTACAAGGAAATAAAATGTGAAAAAAACATTTCTACATCCTATGGCCTTTACCAACCATTTCAATTTTTCTCTTACTAGTCTAACACTTCTGAAAAACCAATAGATGGCCCACCCAGAACAATATATAAAGCTAAACGAACCGTTCACTGGGTACTCATACGTACGAAAATCCCTATTGATTTACCTGTTTTTACAGGGAAATAAAATGTGAAAAAAATATTTCTACATCCCATGGCCTTTCCCAACCATTTAAATTTTTCTCTTACAGGTCTAACACTTCCGAAAAACCAATACAACGCCCACCCGGAACAATATATAAAGCTAAATGAACCGTTCACTGGGTACTCATACGTACGAAAATCCTTATTGATTTACCTGTTTTTACAAGGAAATAAAATGTGAAAAAAATATTTCTACATCCCATGGCCCTTCCCAACCATTTAAATTTTTCTCTTACAGGTCTAACACTTCCGAAAAACCAATACAACGCCCACCCGGAACAATATATAAAGCTAAACGAACCGTTCACTGGGTACTCATACGTACGAAAATCCTTATTGATTTACCTGTTTTTACAAGGAAATAAAATGTGAAAAAAATATTTCTACATCCCATGGCCCTTCCCAACCATTTAAATTTTTCTCTTACAGGTCTAACACGTCCGAAAAACCAATACAACGCCCATCCGGAACAATATATAAAGCTAAACGCACCGTTCACTGGGTACTTATCCGTACGAAAATCCCTATAGATTTACCTGTTTTTAGAAGGAAATAAAATGTGAAAAAAATATTTCTACATCCCATGGCCTTTCCCAACCATTTAAATTTTTCTCTTACAGGGCTAACACTTCCGAAAAACCAATACAACGCCCACCCGGAACACTATATAAAGCTAAACGAACCGTTCACTGGGTACTTATACGCACGAAAATCCCTTTTGATTTACCTGTTTTTACAAGGAAATAAAATGTGAAAAAAATATTTCTACATCCCATGGCCTTTCCCAACCATTTAAATTTTTCTCTTATAGGTCTAACACTTCCGAAAAACCAATACAATGCCCACCCGGAACAATATATAAAGCTAAACGAACCGTTCACTAGGTACTCATACGTACGAAAATCCCTATTGATTTACCTGTTTTTACAGGGAAATAAAATGTGAAAAAAATATTTCTACATCCCATGGCCTTTCCCAACCATTTAAATTTTTCTCTTACAGGTCTAACACTTCCGAAAAACCAATACAACGCCCACCCGGAACAATATATAAAGCTAAATGAACCGTTCACTGGGTACTTATCCGTACGAAAATCCCTATTGATTTACCTGTTTTTACAAGGAAATAAAATGTGAAAAAAATATTTCTACATCCCATGGCCCTTCCCAACCATTTAAATTTTTCTCTTACAGGTCTAACACGTCCGAAAAACCAATACAACGCCCACCCGGAACAATATATAAAGCTAAATGAACCGTTCACTGGGTACTTATCCGTACGAAAATCCCTATTGATTTACCTGTTTTTACAAGGAAATAAAATGTGAAAACAATATTTCTACATCCCATGGCCTTTCCCAACCATTTAGATTTTTCTCTTACAGGTCTAACACTTCCGAAAAAGCAATACAACGCCCACCCGGAACAATATATAAAGCTAAACGAACCGTTCACTGGGTACTTATCAATCGAAAATCCCTATTGATTTACCTGTTTTTACAAGGAAATAAAATGTGAAAAAAACATTTCTACATCCTATGGCCTTTACCAACCATTTCAATTTTTCTCTTACTAGTCTAACACTTCTGAAAAACCAATAGATGGCCCACCCAGAACAATATATAAAGCTAAACGAACCGTTCACTGGGTACTCATACGTACGAAAATCCCTATTGATTTACCTGTTTTTACAGGGAAATAAAATGTGAAAAAAATATTTCTACATCCCATGGCCTTTCCCAACCATTTAAATTTTTCTCTTACAGGTCTAACACTTCCGAAAAACCAATACAACGCCCACCCGGAACAATATATAAAGCTAAATGAACCGTTCACTGGGTACTTATCCGTACGAAAATCCCTATTGATTTACCTGTTTTTACAAGGAAATAAAATGTGAAAAAAATATTTCTACATCCCATGGCCCTTCCCAACCATTTAAATTTTTCTCTTACAGGTCTAACACGTCCGAAAAACCAATACAACGCCCATCCGGAACAATATATAAAGCTAAACGCACCGTTCACTGGGTACTTATCCGTACGAAAATCCCTATTGATTTACCTGTTTTTACAAGGAAATAAAATGTGAAAACAATATTTCTACATCCCATGGCCTTTCCCAACCATTTAAATTTTTCTCTAACAGGTCTAACACTTCCGAAAAACCCATACAACGCCCACCCGGAACAATATATAAAGCTAAACGAACCGTTCACTGGGTATTTATCCGTACGAAAATACCTATTGATTTACCTGTTTTTACAAGGAAATAAAATGTGAAAACAATATTTCTACATCCCATGGCCTTTCCCAACCATTTAAATTTTTCTCTTACAGGTCTAACACGTCCGAAAAAGCAATACAACGCCCACCCGGAACAATATATAAAGCTAAACGCACCGTTCACTGGGTACTTATCCGTACGAAAATCCCTATTGATTTACCTGTTTTTACAAGGAAATAAAATGTGAAAAAAACATTTCTACATCCCATGGCCTTTCCCAACCATTTAAATTTTTCTCTTACTAGTCTAACACTTCCGAAAAACCAATACAACGCCCACCCAGAACAATATATAAAGCTAAACGAACCGTTCACTGGGTATTTATCCGTACGAAAATACCTATTGATTTACCTGTTTTTACAAGGAAATAAAATGTGAAAACAATATTTCTACATCCCATGGCCTTTCCCAACCATTTAAATTTTTCTCTTACAGGTCTAACACTTCCGAAAAAGCAATACAACGCCCACCCGGAACAATATATAAAGCTAAACGAACCGTTCACTGGGTACTTATCCGTACGAAAATCCCTATTGATTTACCTGTTTTTACAAGGAAATAAAATGTGAAAAAAACATTTCTACATCCCATGGCCTTTCCCAACCATTTAAATTTTTCTCTTACTAGTCTAACACTTCCGAAAAACCAATACAACGCCCAACCGGAACAATATATAAAGCTAAACGAACCGTTCACTGGGTACTTATCCGTACGAAAATCCCTATAGATTTACCTGTTTTTAGAAGGAAATAAAATGTGAAAAAAATATTTCTATATCCCATGGCCCTTCCCAACCATTTAAATTTTTCTCTTACAGGTCTAACACTTCCGAAAAACCAATACAACGCCCACCCGGAACAATATATAAAGCTAAACGAACCGTTCACTGGGTATTTATCCGTACGAAAATACCTATTGATTTACCTGTTTTTACAAGGAAATAAAATGTGAAAACAATATTTCTACATCCCATGGCCTTTCCCAACCATTTAAATTTTTCTCTTACAGGTCTAACACGTCCGAAAAAGCAATACAACGCCCACCCGGAACAATATATAAAGCTAAACGCACCGTTCACTGGGTACTTATCCGTACGAAAATCCCTATTGATTTACCTGTTTTTACAAGGAAATAAAATGTGAAAAAAACATTTCTACATCCCATGGCCTTTCCCAACCATTTAAATTTTTCTCTTACTAGTCTAACACTTCCGAAAAACCAATACAACGCCCAACCGGAACAATATATAAAGCTAAACGAACCGTTCACTGGGTATTTATCCGTACGAAAATACCTATTGATTTACCTGTTTTTAGAAGGAAATAAAATGTGAAAAAAATATTTCTACATCCCATGGCCTTTCCCAACCATTTAAATTTTTCTCTTACAGGTCTAACACTTCCGAAAAACCAATACAACGCCCACCCGGAACAATATATAAAGCTAAATGAACCGTTCACTGGGTACTCATACGTACGAAAATCCTTATTGATTTACCTGTTTTTACAAGGAAATAAAATGTGAAAAAAATATTTCTACATCCCATGGCCCTTCCCAACCATTTAAATTTTTCTCTTACAGGTCTAACACTTCCGAAAAACCAATACAACGCCCACCCGGAACAATATATAAAGCTAAACGAACCGTTCACTGGGTACTCATACGTACGAAAATCCTTATTGATTTACCTGTTTTTACAAGGAAATAAAATGTGAAAAAAATATTTCTACATCCCATGGCCCTTCCCAACCATTTAAATTTTTCTCTTACAGGTCTAACACGTCCGAAAAACCAATACAACGCCCATCCGGAACAATATATAAAGCTAAACGCACCGTTCACTGGGTACTTATCCGTACGAAAATCCCTATAGATTTACCTGTTTTTAGAAGGAAATAAAATGTGAAAAAAATATTTCTACATCCCATGGCCTTTCCCAACCATTTAAATTTTTCTCTTACAGGGCTAACACTTCCGAAAAACCAATACAACGCCCACCCGGAACACTATATAAAGCTAAACGAACCGTTCACTGGGTACTTATACGCACGAAAATCCCTTTTGATTTACCTGTTTTTACAAGGAAATAAAATGTGAAAAAAATATTTCTACATCCCATGGCCTTTCCCAACCATTTAAATTTTTCTCTTATAGGTCTAACACTTCCGAAAAACCAATACAATGCCCACCCGGAACAATATATAAAGCTAAACGAACCGTTCACTAGGTACTCATACGTACGAAAATCCCTATTGATTTACCTGTTTTTACAGGGAAATAAAATGTGAAAAAAATATTTCTACATCCCATGGCCTTTCCCAACCATTTAAATTTTTCTCTTACAGGTCTAACACTTCCGAAAAACCAATACAACGCCCACCCGGAACAATATATAAAGCTAAATGAACCGTTCACTGGGTACTTATCCGTACGAAAATCCCTATTGATTTACCTGTTTTTACAAGGAAATAAAATGTGAAAAAAATATTTCTACATCCCATGGCCCTTCCCAACCATTTAAATATTTCTCTTACAGGTCTAACACGTCCGAAAAACCAATACAACGCCCACCCGGAACAATATATAAAGCTAAATGAACCGTTCACTGGGTACTTATCCGTACGAAAATCCCTATTGATTTACCTGTTTTTACAAGGAAATAAAATGTGAAAACAATATTTCTACATCCCATGGCCTTTCCCAACCATTTAGATTTTTCTCTTACAGGTCTAACACTTCCGAAAAAGCAATACAACGCCCACCCGGAACAATATATAAAGCTAAACGAACCGTTCACTGGGTACTTATCAATCGAAAATCCCTATTGATTTACCTGTTTTTACAAGGAAATAAAATGTGAAAAAAACATTTCTACATCCTATGGCCTTTACCAACCATTTAAATTTTTCTCTTACTAGTCTAACACTTCTGAAAAACCAATAGATGGCCCACCCAGAACAATATATAAAGCTAAACGAACCGTTCACTGGGTACTCATACGTACGAAAATCCCTATTGATTTACCTGTTTTTACAGGGAAATAAAATGTGAAAAAAATATTTCTACATCCCATGGCCTTTCCCAACCATTTAAATTTTTCTCTTACAGGTCTAACACTTCCGAAAAACCAATACAACGCCCACCCGGAACAATATATAAAGCTAAATGAACCGTTCACTGGGTACTTATCCGTACGAAAATCCCTATTGATTTACCTGTTTTTACAAGGAAATAAAATGTGAAAAAAATATTTCTACATCCCATGGCCCTTCCCAACCATTTAAATTTTTCTCTTACAGGTCTAACACGTCCGAAAAACCAATACAACGCCCATCCGGAACAATATATAAAGCTAAACGCACCGTTCACTGGGTACTTATCCGTACGAAAATCCCTATTGATTTACCTGTTTTTACAAGGAAATAAAATGTGAAAACAATATTTCTACATCCCATGGCCTTTCCCAACC
The DNA here is from genome assembly GCF_049243985.1 of Paroedura picta. Lineage (NCBI taxonomy): Eukaryota > Metazoa > Chordata > Lepidosauria > Squamata > Gekkonidae > Paroedura > Paroedura picta. Next base: position 1,489,013 of record NW_027518617.1, read on the forward strand.
ATTTAAATTTTTCTCTTACAGGTCTAACACTTCCGAAAAACCCATACAACGCCCACCCGGAACAATATATAAAGCTAAACGAACCGTTCACTGGGTATTTATCCGTACGAAAATACCTATTGATTTACCTGTTTTTACAAGGAAATAAAATGTGAAAACAATATTTCTACATCCCATGGCCTTTCCCAACCATTTAAATTTTTCTCTTACAGGTCTAACACGTCCGAAAAAGCAATACAACGCCCACCCGGAACAATATATAAAGCTAAACGCACCGTTCACTGGGTACTTATCCGTACGAAAATCCCTATTGATTTACCTGTTTTTACAAGGAAATAAAATGTGAAAAAAACATTTCTACATCCCATGGCCTTTCCCAACCATTTAAATTTTTCTCTTACTAGTCTAACACTTCCGAAAAACCAATACAACTCCCACCCAGAACAATATATAAAGCTAAACGAACCGTTCACTGGGTATTTATCCGTACGAAAATACCTATTGATTTACCTGTTTTTACAAGGAAATAAAATGTGAAAACAATATTTCTACATCCCATGGCCTTTCCCAACCATTTAAATTTTTCTCTTACAGGTCTAACACTTCCGAAAAAGCAATACAACGCCCACCCGGAACAATATATAAAGCTAAACGAACCGTTCACTGGGTACTTATCCGTACGAAAATCCCTATTGATTTACCTGTTTTTACAAGGAAATAAAATGTGAAAAAAACATTTCTACATCCCATGGCCTTTCCCAACCATTTAAATTTTTCTCTTACTAGTCTAACACTTCCGAAAAACCAATACAACGCCCAACCGGAACAATATATAAAGCTAAACGAACCGTTCACTGGGTACTTATCCGTACGAAAATCCCTATAGATTTACCTGTTTTTAGAAGGAAATAAAATGTGAAAAAAATATTTCTACATCCCATGGCCCTTCCCAACCATTTAAATTTTTCTCTTACAGGTCTAACACTTCCGAAAAACCAATACAACGCCCACCCGGAACAATATATAAAGCTAAACGAACCGTTCACTGGGTATTTATCCGTACGAAAATACCTATTGATTTACCTGTTTTTACAAGGAAATAAAATGTGAAAACAATATTTCTACATCCCATGGCCTTTCCCAACCATTTAAATTTTTCTCTTACAGGTCTAACACGTCCGAAAAAGCAATACAACGCCCACCCGGAACAATATATAAAGCTAAACGCACCGTTCACTGGGTACTTATCCGTACGAAAATCCCTATTGATTTACCTGTTTTTACAAGGAAATAAAATGTGAAAAAAACATTTCTACATCCCATGGCCTTTCCCAAACATTTAAATTTTTCTCTTACTAGTCTAACACTTCCGAAAAACCAATACAACGCCCACCCAGAACAATATATAAAGCTAAACGAACCGTTCACTGGGTATTTATCCGTACGAAAATACCTATTGATTTACCTGTTTTTACAAGGAAATAAAATGTGAAAACAATATTTCTACATCCCATGGCCTTTCCCAACCATTTAAATTTTTCTCTTACAGGTCTAACACTTCCGAAAAAGCAATACAACGCCCACCCGGAACAATATATAAAGCTAAACGAACCGTTCACTGGGTACTTATCCGTACGAAAATCCCTATTGATTTACCTGTTTTTACAAGGAAATAAAATGTGAAAAAAACATTTCTACATCCCATGGCCTTTCCCAACCATTTAAATTTTTCTCTTACTAGTCCAACACTTCCGAAAAACCAATACAACGCCCAACCGGAACAATATATAAAGCTAAACGAACCGTTCACTGGGTACTTATCCGTACGAAAATCCCTATAGATTTACTTGTTTTTAGAAGGAAATAAAATGTGAAAAAAAATATTTCTACATCCCATGGCCCTTCCCAACCATTTAAATTTTTCTCTTACAGGTCTAACACGTCCGAAAAACCAATACAACACCCATCCGGAACAATATATAAAGCTAAACGCACCGTTCACTGGGTACTTATCCGTACGAAAATCCCTATAGATTTACCTGTTTTTAGAAGGAAATAAAATGTGAAAAAAATATTTCTACATCCCATGGCCTTTCCCAACCATTTAAATTTTTCTCTTACAGGGCTAACACTTCCGAAAAAGCAATACAACGCCCACCCGGAACACTATATAAAGCTAAACGAACCGTTCACTGGGTACTTATACGCACGAAAATCCCTTTTGATTTACCTGTTTTTACAAGGAAATAAAATGTGAAAAAAATATTTCTACATCCCATGGCCTTTCCCAACCATTTAAATTTTTCTCTTATAGGTCTAACACTTCCGAAAAACCAATACAATGCCCACCCGGAACAATATATAAAGCTAAACGAACCGTTCACTGGGTACTCATACGTACGAAAATCCCTATTGATTTACCTGTTTTTACAGGGAAATAAAATGTGAAAAAAATATTTCTACATCCCATGGCCTTTCCCAACCATTTAAATTTTTCTCTTACAGGTCTAACACGTCCGAAAAAGCAATACAACGCCCATCCGGAACAATATATAAAGCTAAACAAACCGTTCACTGGGTACTTATCCATACGAAAATCCCTATTGATTTACCTGTTTTTACAAGGAAATAAAATGTGAAAACAATATTTCTACACCCCATGGCCTTTCCCAACCATTTAAATTTTTCTCTTACAGGTCTAACACTTCCGAAAAAGCAATACAACGCCCACCCGGAACAATATATAAAGCTAAACAAACCGTTCACTGGGTACTTATCCATACGAAAATCCCTATTGATTTACCTGTTTTTACAAGGAAATAAAATGTGAAAAAAACATTTCTACATCCCATGGCCTTTCCCAACCATTTAAATTTTTCTCTTACTAGTCTAACACTTCCGAAAAACCAATACAACGCCCACCCAGAACAATATATAAAGCTAAACGAACCGTTCACTGGGTATTTATCCGTACGAAAATACCTATTGATTTACCTGTTTTTACAAGGAAATAAAATGTGAAAACAATATTTCTACATCCCATGGCCTTTCCCAACCATTTAAATTTTTCTCTTACAGGTCTAACACTTCCGAAAAAGCAATACAACGCCCACCCGGAACAATATATAAAGCTAAACGAACCGTTCACTGGGTACTTATCCGTACGAAAATCCCTATTGATTTACCTGTTTTTACAAGGAAATAAAATGTGAAAAAAACATTTCTACATCCCATGGCCTTTCCCAACCATTTAAATTTTTCTCTTACTAGTCTAACACTTCCGAAAAACCAATACAACGCCCAACCGGAACAATATATAAAGCTAAACGAACCGTTCACTGGGTACTTATCCGTACGAAAATCCCTATAGATTTACCTGTTTTTACAAGGAAATAAAATGTGAAAACAATATTTCTACATCCCATGGCCTTTCCCAACCATTTAAATTTTTCTCTTACAGGTCTAACACTTCCGGAAAACCAATACAACGCCCACCCAGAACAATATATAAAGCTAAACGAACCGTTCACTGGGTATTTATCCGTACGAAAATACCTATTGATTTACCTGTTTTTACAAGGAAATAAAATGTGAAAACAATATTTCTACATCCCATGGCCTTTCCCAACCATTTAAATTTTTCTCTTACAGGTCTAACACGTCCGAAAAAGCAATACAACGCCCACCCGGAACAATATATAAAGCTAAACGCACCGTTCACTGGGTACTTATCCGTACGAAAATCCCTATTGATTTACCTGTTTTTACAAGGAAATAAAATGTGAAAAAAACATTTCTACATCCCATGGCCTTTCCCAAACATTTAAATTTTTCTCTTACTAGTCTAACACTTCCGAAAAACCAATACAACGCCCACCCAGAACAATATATAAAGCTAAACGAACCGTTCACTGGGTATTTATCCGTACGAAAATACCTATTGATTTACCTGTTTTTACAAGGAAATAAAATGTGAAAACAATATTTCTACATCCCATGGCCTTTCCCAACCATTTAAATTTTTCTCTTACAGGTCTAACACTTCCGAAAAAGCAATACAACGCCCACCCGGAACAATATATAAAGCTAAACGAACCGTTCACTGGGTACTTATCCGTACGAAAATCCCTATTGATTTACCTGTTTTTACAAGGAAATAAAATGTGAAAAAAACATTTCTACATCCCATGGCCTTTCCCAACCATTTAAATTTTTCTCTTACTAGTCTAACACTTCCGAAAAACCAATACAACGCCCAACCGGAACAATATATAAAGCTAAACGAACCGTTCACTGGGTACTTATCCGTACGAAAATCCCTATAGATTTACCTGTTTTTAGAAGGAAATAAAATGTGAAAAAAATATTTCTACATCCCATGGCCCTTCCCAACCATTTAAATTTTTCTCTTACAGGTCTAACACGTCCGAAAAACCAATACAACACCCATCCGGAACAATATATAAAGCTAAACGCACCGTTCACTGGGTACTTATCCGTACGAAAATCCCTATAGATTTACCTGTTTTTACAAGGAAATAAAATGTGAAAAAAATATTTCTACATCCCATGGCCTTTCCCAACCATTTAAATTTTTCTCTTACAGGGCTAACACTTCCGAAAAACCAATACAACGCCCACCCGGAACACTATATAAAGCTAAACGAACCGTTCACTGGGTACTTATACGCACGAAAATCCCTTTTGATTTACCTGTTTTTACAAGGAAATAAAATGTGAAAAAAATATTTCTACATCCCATGGCCTTTCCCAACCATTTAAATTTTTCTCTTATAGGTCTAACACTTCCGAAAAACCAATACAATGCCCACCCGGAACAATATATAAAGCTAAACGAACCGTTCACTGGGTACTCATACGTACGAAAATCCCTATTGATTTACCTGTTTTTACAGGGAAATAAAATGTGAAAAAAATATTTCTACATCCCATGGCCTTTCCCAACCATTTAAATTTTTCTCTTACAGGTCTAACACTTCCGAAAAACCAATACAACGCCCACCCGGAACAATATATAAAGCTAAATGAACCGTTCACTGGGTACTTATCCGTACGAAAATCCCTATTGATTTACCTGTTTTTACAAGGAAATAAAATGTGAAAAAAATATTTCTACATCCCATGGCCCTTCCCAACCATTTAAATTTTTCTCTTACAGGTCTAACACGTCCGAAAAAGCAATACAACGCCCATCCGGAACAATATATAAAGCTAAACGCACCGTTCACTGGGTACTTATCCGTACGAAAATACCTATTGATTTACCTGTTTTTACAAGGAAATAAAATGTGAAAACAATATTTCTACACCCCATGGCCTTTCCCAACCATTTAAATTTTTCTCTTACAGGTCTAACACTTCCGAAAAAGCAATACAACGCCCACCCGGAACAATATATAAAGCTAAACAAACCGTTCACTGGGTACTTATCCATACGAAAATCCCTATTGATTTACCTGTTTTTACAAGGAAATAAAATGTGAAAAAAACATTTCTACATCCCATGGCCTTTCCCAACCATTTAAATTTTTCTCTTACTAGTCTAACACTTCCGAAAAACCAATACAACGCCCACCCAGAACAATATATAAAGCTAAACGAACCGTTCACTGGGTATTTATCCGTACGAAAATACCTATTGATTTACCTGTTTTTACAAGGAAATAAAATGTGAAAACAATATTTCTACATCCCATGGCCTTTCCCAACCATTTAAATTTTTCTCTTACAGGTCTAACACTTCCGAAAAAGCAATACAACGCCCACCCGGAACAATATATAAAGCTAAACGAACCGTTCACTGGGTACTTATCCGTACGAAAATCCCTATTGATTTACCTGTTTTTACAAGGAAATAAAATGTGAAAAAAACATTTCTACATCCCATGGCCTTTCCCAACCATTTAAATTTTTCTCTTACTAGTCTAACACTTCCGAAAAACCAATACAACGCCCAACCGGAACAATATATAAAGCTAAACGAACCGTTCACTGGGTACTTATCCGTACGAAAATCCCTATAGATTTACCTGTTTTTACAAGGAAATAAAATGTGAAAACAATATTTCTACATCCCATGGCCTTTCCCAACCATTTAAATTTTTCTCTTACAGGTCTAACACTTCCGGAAAACCAATACAACGCCCACCCAGAACAATATATAAAGCTAAACGAACCGTTCACTGGGTATTTATCCGTACGAAAATACCTATTGATTTACCTGTTTTTACAAGGAAATAAAATGTGAAAACAATATTTCTACATCCCATGGCCTTTCCCAACCATTTAAATTTTTCTCTTACAGGTCTAACACTTCCGAAAAAGCAATACAACGCCCACCCGGAACAATATATAAAGCTAAACAAACCGTTCACTGGGTATTTATCCGTACGAAAATCCCTATTGATTTACCTGTTTTTACAAGGAAATAAAATGTGAAAAAAACATTTCTACATCCCATGGCCTTTCCCAACCATTTAAATTTTTCTCTTACAAGTCTAACACTTCCGAAAAACCAATACAACGCCCACCCGGAACAATATATAAAGCTAAACGAACCGTTCACTGGGTACTCATACGTACGAAAATCCCTATTGATTTACCTGTTTTTACAAGGAAATAAAATGTGAAAAAAATATTTCTACATCCCATGGCCCTTCCCAACCATTTAAATTTTTCTCTTACAGGTCTAACACGTCCGAAAAAGCAATACAACACCCACCCGGAACAATATATAAAGCTAAACGCACCGTTCACTGGGTACTTATCCGTACGAAAATCCCTATAGATTTACCTCTTTTTAGAAGGAAATAAAATGTCAAAAAAATATTTCTACATCCCATGGCCTTTCCCAACCATTTAAATTTTTCTCTTACAGGGCTAACACTTCCGAAAAACCAATACAACGCCCACCCGGAACACTATATAATGCTAAACGAACCGTTCACTGGGTACTTATACGGACGAAAATCCCTATTGATTTACCTGTTTTTACAAGGAAATAAAATGTGAAAAAAATATTTCTACATCCCATGGCCTTTCCCTACCATTTAAATTTTTCTCTTACAGGTCTAACACTTCCGAAAAACCAATACAACGCCCACCCGGAACAATATATAAAGCTAAACGAACCGTTCACTGGGTACTCATACGTACGAAAATCCCTATTGATTTACCTGTTTTTACAAGGAAATAAAATGTGAAAAAAATGTTTCTACATCCCATGGCCTTTCCCAACCATTTAAATTTTTCTCTTACAGGGCTAACACTTCCGAAAAACCAATACAACGCCCACCCGGAACACTATATAAAGCTAAACGAACCGTTCACTGGGTACTTATACGCACGAAAATCCCTATTGATTTACCTGTTTTTACAAGGAAATTAAATGTGAAAAAAATATTTCTACATCCCATGGCCTTTCCCAACCATTTAAATTTTTCTCTTACAGGTCTAACACTTCCGAAAAACCAATACAACGCCCACCCGGAACAATATATAAAGCTAAACGAACCGTTCACTGGGTACTCATACGTACGAAAATCCCTATTGATTTACCTGTTTTTACATGGAAATAAAATGTGAAAAAAATATTTCTACATCCCATGGCCCTTCCCAACCATTTAAATTTTTCTCTTACAGGTCTAACACTTCCGAAAAACCAATACAACACCCATCCGGAACAATATATAAAGCTAAACACACCGTTCACTGGGTACTTATCCGTACGAAAATCCCAATAGATTTACCTGTTTTTAGAAGGAAATAAAATGTGAACAAAATATTTCTACATCCCATGGCCTTTCCCAACCATTTAAATTTTTCTCTTACAGGGCTAACACTTCCGAAAAACCAATACAACGCCCACCCGGAACACTATATAAAGCTAAACGAACCGTTCACTGGGTACTTATACGCACGAAAATCCCTATTGATTTACCTGTTTTTACAAGGAAATAAAATGTGAAAAAAATATTTCTACATCCCATGGCCTTTCCCAACCATTTAAATTTTTCTCTTACAGGTCTAACACTTCTGAAAAACCAATACAACGCCCACCCGGAACAATATATAAAGCTAAACGAACCGTTCACTGGGTACTCATACGTACGAAAATCCCTATTGATTTACCTGTTTTTACAAGGAAATAAAATGTGAAAAAAATGTTTCTACATCCCATGGCCTTTCCCAACCATTTAAATTTTTCTCTTACAGGGCTAACACTTCCGAAAAACCAATACAACGCCCACCCGGAACACTATATAAAGCTAAACGAACCGTTGACTGGGTACTTATACGCACGAAAATCCCTATTGATTTACCTGTTTTTACAAGGAAATAAAATGTGAAAAAAATATTTCTACATCCCATGGCCTTTCCCAACCATTTAAATTTTTCTCTTACAGGTCTAACACTTCCGAAAAACCAATAAAACGCCCACCCGGAACAATATATAAAGCTAAACGAACCGTTCACTGGGTACTCATACGTACGAAAATCCCTATTGATTTACCTGTTTTTACATGGAAATAAAATGTGAAAAAAATATTTCTACATCCCATGGCCCTTCCCAACCATTTAAATTTTTCTCTTACAGGTCTAACACTTCCGAAAAAGCAATACAACACCCATCCGGAACAATATATAAAGCTAAACACACCGTTCACTGGGTACTTATCCGTACGAAAATCCCAATAGATTTACCTGTTTTTAGAAGGAAATAAAATGTGAACAAAATATTTCTACATCCCATGGCCTTTCCCAACCATTTAAATTTTTCTCTTACAGGGCTAACACTTCCGAAAAACCAATACAACGCCCACCCGGAACACTATATAAAGCTAAACGAACCGTTCACTGGGTACTTATACGCACGAAAATCCCTATTGATTTACCTGTTTTTACATGGAAATAAAATGTGAAAAAAATATTTCTACATCCCATGGCCCTTCCCAACCATTTAAATTTTTCTCTTACAGGTCTAACACTTCTGAAAAACCAATACAACACCCATCCGGAACAATATATAAAGCTAAACACACCGTTCACTGGGTACTTATCCGTACGAAAATCCCAATAGATTTACCTGTTTTTAGAAGGAAATAAAATGTGAACAAAATATTTCTACATCCCATGGCCTTTCCCAACCATTTAAATTTTTCTCTTACAGGGCTAACACTTCCGAAAAACCAATACAACGCCCACCCGGAACACTATATAAAGCTAAACGAACCGTTCACTGGGTACTTATACGCACGAAAATCCCTATTGATTTACCTGTTTTTACAAGGAAATAAAATGTGAAAAAAATATTTCTACATCCCATGGCCTTTCCCAACCATTTAAATTTTTCTCTTACAGGTCTAACACTTCTGAAAAACCAATACAACGCCCACCCGGAACAATATATAAAGCTAAACGAACCGTTCACTGGGTACTCATACGTACGAAAATCCCTATTGATTTACCTGTTTTTACAAGGAAATAAAATGTGAAAAAAATGTTTCTACATCCCATGGCCTTTCCCAACCATTTAAATTTTTCTCTTACAGGGCTAACACTTCCGAAAAACCAATACAACGCCCACCCGGAACACTATATAAAGCTAAACGAACCGTTCACTGGGTACTTATACGCACGAAAATCCCTATTGATTTACCTGTTTTTACAAGGAAATAAAATGTGAAAAAAATATTTCTACATCCCATGGCCTTTCCCAACCATTTAAATTTTTCTCTTACAGGTCTAACACTTCCGAAAAACCAATACAACGCCCACCCGGAACAATATATAAAGCTAAACGAACCGTTCACTGGGTACTCATACGTACGAAAATCCCTATTGATTTACCTGTTTTTACATGGAAATAAAATGTGAAAAAAATATTTCTACATCCCATGGCCCTTCCCAACCATTTAAATTTTTCTCTTACAGGTAAAACACTTCCGAAAAAGCAATACAACGCCCACCCGGAACAATATATAAAGCTAAACAAACCGTTCACTGGGTACTTATCCATACGAAAATCCCTATTGATTTACCTGTTTTTACAAGGAAATAAAATGTGAAAAAAACATTTCTACATCCCATGGCCTTTCCCAACCATTTAAATTTTTCTCTTACTAGTCTAACACTTCCGAAAAACCAATACAACGCCCAACCGGAACAATATATAAAGCTAAACGAACCGTTCACTGGGTACTTATCCGTACGAAAATCCCTATAGATTTACCTGTTTTTACAAGGAAATAAAATGTGAAAACAATATTTCTACATCCCATGGCCTTTCCCAACCATTTAAATTTTTCTCTTACAGGTCTAACACTTCCGGAAAACCAATACAACGCCCACCCAGAACAATATATAAAGCTAAACGAACCGTTCACTGGGTATTTATCCGTACGAAAATACCTATTGATTTACCTGTTTTTACAAGGAAATAAAATGTGAAAACAATATTTCTACATCCCATGGCCTTTCCCAACCATTTAAATTTTTCTCTTACAGGTCTAACACTTCCGAAAAAGCAATACAACGCCCACCCGGAACAATATATAAAGCTAAACAAACCGTTCACTGGGTATTTATCCGTACGAAAATCCCTATTGATTTACCTGTTTTTACAAGGAAATAAAATGTGAAAAAAACATTTCTACATCCCATGGCCTTTCCCAACCATTTAAATTTTTCTCTTACTAGTCTAACACTTCCGAAAAACCAATACAACGCCCACCCAGAACAATATATAAAGCTAAACGCACCGTTCACTGGGTATTTATCCGTACGAAAATACCTATTGATTTACCTGTTTTTACAAGGAAATAAAATGTGAAAACAATATTTCTACATCCCATGGCCTTTCCCAACCATTTAAATTTTTCTCTTACAGGTCTAACACTTCCGAAAAAGCAATACAACACCCATCCGGAACAATATATAAAGCTAAACGCACCGTTCACTAGGTACTTATCCGTACGAAAATCCCTATAGATTTACCTGTTTTTAGAAGGAAATAAAATGTGAAAAAAATATTTCTACATCCCATGGACTTTCCCAACCGTTTAAATTTTTCTCTTACAGGGCTAACACTTCCGAAAAACCAATACAACGCCCACCCAGAACACTATATAAAGCTAAACGAACCGTTCACTGGGTACTTATACGCACGAAAATCCGTATTGATTTACCTGTTTTTACAAGGAAATAAAATGTGAAAAAAATATTTCTACATCCCATGGCCCTTCCCAACCATTTACATTTTTCTCTTACAGGTCTAACACGTCCGAAAAACCAATACAACGCCCATCCGGAACAATATATAAAGCTAAACGCACCGTTCACTGGGTACATATATGTACGAAAATCCCTATTGATTTACCTGTATTTACAAGGAAATAAAATGTGAAAACAATATTTCTACATCCCATGGCCTTTCCCAACCATTTAAATTTTTCTCTTACAGGTCTAACACTTCCGAAAAAGCAATACAACACCCATCCGGAACAATATATAAAGCTAAACGCACCGTTCACTAGGTACTTATCCGTACGAAAATCCCTATAGATTTACCTGTTTTTAGAAGGAAATAAAATGTGAAAAAAATATTTCTACATCCCATGGACTTTCCCAACCGTTTAAATTTTTCTCTTACAGGGCTAACACTTCCGAAAAACCAATACAACGCCCACCCGGAACACTATATAAAGCTAAACGAACCGTTCACTGGGTACTTATACGCACGAAAATCCGTATTGATTTACCTGTTTTTACAAGGAAATAAAATGTGAAAAAAATATTTCTACATCCCATGGCCCTTCCCAACCATTTACATTTTTCTCTTACAGGTCTAACACGTCCGAAAAACCAATACAACGCCCATCCGGAACAATATATAAAGCTAAACGCACCGTTCACTGGGTACATATATGTACGAAAATCCCTATTGATTTACCTGTATTTACAAGGAAATAAAATGTGAAAAAAATATTTCTACATCCCATGGCCTTTCCCAACCATTTAAATTTTTCTCTTACAGGGCTAACATTTCCGAAAAACCAATACAACGCCCAACCGGAACAATATATAAAGCTAAACGAACCGTTCACTGGGTACTTATCCGTACGAAAATCCCTATAGATTTACCTGTTTTTAGAAGGAAATAAAATGTGAAAAAAATATTTCTACATCCCATGGCCTTTCCCAACCATTTAAATTTTTCTCTTACAAGTCTAACACTTCCGAAAAACCAATACAACGCCCACCCGGAACAATATATAAAGCTAAACGCACCGTTCACTGGGTACTTATCCGTACGAAAATCCCTATAGATTTACCTCTTTTTAGAAGGAAATAAAATGTGAAAAAAATATTTCTACATCCCATGGCCTTTCCCTACCATTTAAATTTTTCTCTTACAGGTCTAACACTTCCGAAAAACCAATACAACGCCCACCCGGAACAATATATAAAGCTAAACGAACCGTTCACTGGGTACTCATACGTACGAAAATCCCTATTGATTTACCTGTTTTTACAAGGAAATAAAATGTTAAAAAAATGTTTCTACATCCCATGGCCTTTCCCAACCATTTAAATTTTTCTCTTACAGGGCTAACACTTCCGAAAAACCAATACAACGCCCACCCGGAACACTATATAAAGCTAAACGAACCGTTCACTGGGTACTTATACGCACGAAAATCCCTATTGATTTACCTGTTTTTACAAGGAAATAAAATGTGAAAAAAATATTTCTACATCCCATGGCCTTTCCCAACCATTTAAATTTTTCTCTTACAGGGCTAACACTTCCGAAAAACCAATACAACGCCCACCCGGAACACTATATAAAGCTAAACGAACCGTTCACTGGGTACTTATACGCACGAAAATCCCTATTGATTTACCTGTTTTTACAAGGAAATAAAATGTGAAAAAAATATTTCTACATCCCATGGCCTTTCCCAACCATTTAAATTTTTCTCTTACAGGTCTAACACTTCCGAAAAACCAATACAACGCCCACCCGGAACAATATATAAAGCTAAACGAACCGTTCACTGGGTACTCATACGTACGAAAATCCCTATTGATTTACCTGTTTTTACATGGAAATAAAATGTGAAAAAAATATTTCTACATCCCATGGCCCTTCCCAACCATTTAAATTTTTCTCTTACAGGTATAACACTTCCGAAAAAGCAATACAACGCCCACCCGGAACAATATATAAAGCTAAACAAACCGTTCACTGGGTACTTATCCATACGAAAATCCCTATTGATTTACCTGTTTTTACAAGGAAATAAAATGTGAAAACAATATTTCTACATCCCATGGCCTTTCCCAACCATTTAAATTTTTCTCTTACAGGTCTAACACTTCCGAAAAAGCAATACAACGCCCACCCGGAACAATATATAAAGCTAAACGAACCGTTCACTGGGTACTTATCCGTACGAAAATCCCTATTGATTTACCTGTTTTTACAAGGAAATAAAATGTGAAAAAAACATTTCTACATCCCATGGCCTTTCCCAACCATTTAAATTTTTCTCTTACTAGTCTAACACTTCCGAAAAACCAATACAACGCCCAACCGGAACAATATATAAAGCTAAACGAACCGTTCACTGGGTACTTATCCGTACGAAAATCCCTATAGATTTACCTGTTTTTACAAGGAAATAAAATGTGAAAACAATATTTCTACATCCCATGGCCTTTCCCAACCATTTAAATTTTTCTCTTACAGGTCTAACACTTCCGGAAAACCAATACAACGCCCACCCAGAACAATATATAAAGCTAAACGAACCGTTCACTGGGTATTTATCCGTACGAAAATACCTATTGATTTACCTGTTTTTACAAGGAAATAAAATGTGAAAACAATATTTCTACATCCCATGGCCTTTCCCAACCATTTAAATTTTTCTCTTACAGGTCTAACACTTCCGAAAAAGCAATACAACGCCCACCCGGAACAATATATAAAGCTAAACAAACCGTTCACTGGGTATTTATCCGTACGAAAATCCCTATTGATTTACCTGTTTTTACAAGGAAATAAAATGTGAAAAAAACATTTCTACATCCCATGGCCTTTCCCAACCATTTAAATTTTTCTCTTACTAGTCTAACACTTCCGAAAAACCAATACAACGCCCACCCGGAACAATATATAAAGCTAAACGAACCGTTCACTGGGTACTCATACGTACGAAAATCCCTATTGATTTACCTGTTTTTACAAGGAAATAAAATGTGAAAAAAATATTTCTACATCCCATGGCCCTTCCCAACCATTTAAATTTTTCTCTTACAGGTCTAACACGTCCGAAAAACCAATACAACACCCATCCGGAACAATATATAAAGCTAAACGCACCGTTCACTGGGTACTTATCCGTACGAAAATCCCTATAGATTTACCTCTTTTTAGAAGGAAATAAAATGTGAAAAAAATATTTCTACATCCCATGGCCTTTCCCTACCATTTAAATTTTTCTCTTACAGGTCTAACACTTCCGAAAAACCAATACAACGCCCACCCGGAACAATATATAAAGCTAAACGAACCGTTCACTGGGTACTCATACGTACGAAAATCCCTATTGATTTACCTGTTTTTACAAGGAAATAAAATGTTAAAAAAATGTTTCTACATCCCATGGCCTTTCCCAACCATTTAAATTTTTCTCTTACAGGGCTAACACTTCCGAAAAACCAATACAACGCCCACCCGGAACACTATATAAAGCTAAACGAACCGTTCACTGGGTACTTATACGCACGAAAATCCCTATTGATTTACCTGTTTTTACAAGGAAATAAAATGTGAAAAAAATATTTCTACATCCCATGGCCTTTCCCAACCATTTAAATTTTTCTCTTACAGGGCTAACATTTCCGAAAAACCAATACAACGCCCAAACGGAACAATATATAAAGCTAAACGAACCGTTCACTGGGTACTTATCCGTACGAAAATCCCTATAGATTTACCTGTTTTTAGAAGGAAATAAAATGTGAAAAAAATATTTCTACATCCCATGGCCTTTCCCAACCATTTAAATTTTTCTCTTACAAGTCTAACACTTCCGAAAAACCAATACAACGCCCACCCGGAACAATATATAAAGCTAAACGAACCGTTCACTGGGTACTCATACGTACGAAAATCCCTATTGATTTACCTGTTTTTACAAGGAAATAAAATGTGAAAAAAATATTTCTACATCCCATGGCCCTTCCCAACCATTTAAATTTTTCTCTTACAGGTCTAACACGTCCGAAAAAGCAATACAACACCCATCCGGAACAATATATAAAGCTAAACGCACCGTTCACTGGGTACTTATCCGTACGAAAATCCCTATAGATTTACCTCTTTTTAGAAGGAAATAAAATGTGAAAAAAATATTTCTACATCCCATGGCCTTTCCCAACCATTTAAATTTTTCTCTTACAGGGCTAACACTTCCGAAAAACCAATACAACGCCCACCCGGAACACTATATAAAGCTAAACGAACCGTTCACTGGGTACTTATACGCACGAAAATCCCTATTGATTTACCTGTTTTTACAAGGAAATAAAATGTGAAAAAAATATTTCTACATCCCATGGCCTTTCCCTACCATTTAAATTTTTCTCTTACAGGTCTAACACTTCCGAAAAACCAATACAACGCCCACCCGGAACAATATATAAAGCTAAACGAACCGTTCACTGGGTATTCATACGTACGAAAATCCCTATTGATTTACCTGTTTTTACAAGGAAATAAAATGTGAAAAAAATGTTTCTACATCCCATGGCCTTTCCCAACCATTTAAATTTTTCTCTTACAGGGCTAACACTTCCGAAAAACCAATACAACGCCCACCCGGAACACTATATAAAGCTAAACGAACCGTTCACTGGGTACTTATACGCACGAAAATCCCTATTGATTTACCTGTTTTTACAAGGAAATAAAATGTGAAAAAAATATTTCTACATCCCATGGCCTTTCCCAACCATTTAAATTTTTCTCTTACAGGTCTAACACTTCCGAAAAACCAATACAACTCCCACCCGGAACAATATATAAAGCTAAACGAACCGTTCACTGGGTACTCATACGTACGAAAATCCCTATTGATTTACCTGTTTTTACATGGAAATAAAATGTGAAAAAAATATTTCTACATCCCATGGCCCTTCCCAACCATTTAAATTTTTCTCTTACAGGTCTAACACTTCCGAAAAACCAATACAACACCCATCCGGAACAATATATAAAGCTAAACACACCGTTCACTGGGTACTTATCCGTACGAAAATCCCAATAGATTTACCTGTTTTTAGAAGGAAATAAGAGCCTCTTGTGGCGCAGAGTGGTAAGGCAGCCGTCTGACAGCTTTGCCCATAAGGCTGGGAGTTCAATCCCAGCAGCCGGCTCAAGGTTGACTCAGCCTTCCATCCTTCCGAGGTCGGTAAAATGAGTACCCAGCTTGCTGGGGGGTAAACGGTAATGACTGGGGAAGGCACTGGCAAACCACCCCGTATTGAGTCTGCCAAGAAAACGCTAGAGGGCGTCACCCCAAGGGTCAGACATGACTCGGTGCTTGCACAGGGGATACATTTACCTTTACCTAGAAGGAAATAAAATGTGAACAAAATATTTCTACATCCCATGGCCTTTCCCAACCATTTAAATTTTTCTCTTACAGGGCTAACACTTCCGAAAAACCAATACAACGCCCACCCGGAACACTATATAAAGCTAAACGAACCGTTCACTGGGTACTTATACGCACGAAAATCCCTATTGATTTACCTGTTTTTACAAGGAAATAAAATGTGAAAAAAATATTTCTACATCCCATGGCCTTTCCCAACCATTTAAATTTTTCTCTTACAGGTCTAACACTTCTGAAAAACCAATACAACGCCCACCCGGAACAATATATAAAGCTAAACGAACCGTTCACTGGGTACTCATACGTACGAAAATCCCTATTGATTTACCTGTTTTTACAAGGAAATAAAATGTGAAAAAAATGTTTCTACATCCCATGGCCTTTCCCAACCATTTAAATTTTTCTCTTACAGGTCTAACACTTCTGAAAAACCAATACAACGCCCACCCGGAACAATATATAAAGCTAAACGAACCGTTCACTGGGTACTCATACGTACGAAAATCCCTATTGATTTACCTGTTTTTACAAGGAAATAAAATGTGAAAAAAATATTTCTACATCCCATGGCCTATCCCAACCATTTAAATTTTTCTCTTACAGGTCTAACACTTCCGAAAAAGCAATACAACGCCCACCCGGAACAATATATAAAGCTAAACAAACCGTTCACTGGGTACTTATCCATACGAAAATCCCTATTGATTTACCTGTTTTTACAAGGAAATAAAATGTGAAAAAAACATTTCTACATCCCATGGCCTTTCCCAACCATTTAAATTTTTCTCTTACTAGTCTAACACTTCCGAAAAACCAATACAACGCCCACCCAGAACAATATATAAAGCTAAACGAACCGTTCACTGGGTATTTATCCGTACGAAAATACCTATTGATTTACCTGTTTTTACAAGGAAATAAAATGTGAAAACAATATTTCTACATCCCATGGCCTTTCCCAACCATTTAAATTTTTCTCTTACAGGTCTAACACTTCCGAAAAAGCAATACAACGCCCACCCGGAACAATATATAAAGCTAAACGAACCGTTCACTGGGTACTTATCCGTACGAAAATCCCTATTGATTTACCTGTTTTTACAAGGAAATAAAATGTGAAAAAAACATTTCTACATCCCATGGCCTTTCCCAACCATTTAAATTTTTCTCTTACTAGTCTAACACTTCCGAAAAACCAATACAACGCCCAACCGGAACAATATATAAAGCTAAACGAACCGTTCACTGGGTACTTATCCGTACGAAAATCCCTATAGATTTACCTGTTTTTACAAGGAAATAAAATGTGAAAACAATATTTCTACATCACATGGCCTTTCCCAACCATTTAAATTTTTCTCTTACAGGTCTAACACTTCCGGAAAACCAATACAACGCCCACCCAGAACAATATATAAAGCTAAACGAACCGTTCACTGGGTATTTATCCGTACGAAAATACCTATTGATTTACCTGTTTTTACAAGGAAATAAAATGTGAAAACAATATTTCTACATCCCATGGCCTTTCCCAACCATTTAAATTTTTCTCTTACAGGTCTAACACTTCCGAAAAACCAATACAACGCCCACCCGGAACAATATATAAAGCTAAACAAACCGTTCACTGGGTATTTATCCGTACGAAAATCCCTATTGATTTACCTGTTTTTACAAGGAAATAAAATGTGAAAAAAACATTTCTACATCCCATGGCCTTTCCCAACCATTTAAATTTTTCTCTTACTAGTCTAACACTTCCGAAAAACCAATACAACGCCCACCCAGAACAATATATAAAGCTAAACGCACCGTTCACTGGGTATTTATCCGTACGAAAATACCTATTGATTTACCTGTTTTTACAAGGAAATAAAATGTGAAAACAATATTTCTACATCCCATGGCCTTTCCCAACCATTTAAATTTTTCTCTTACAGGTCTAACACTTCCGAAAAAGCAATACAACACCCATCCGGAACAATATATAAAGCTAAACGCACCGTTCACTAGGTACTTATCCGTACGAAAATCCCTATAGATTTACCTGTTTTTAGAAGGAAATAAAATGTGAAAAAAATATTTCTACATCCCATGGCCTTTCCCAACCGTTTAAATTTTTCTCTTACAGGGCTAACACTTCCGAAAAACCAATACAACGCCCACCCGGAACACTATATAAAGCTAAACGAACCGTTCACTGGGTACTTATACGCACGAAAATCCCTATTGATTTACCTGTTTTTACAAGGAAATAAAATGTGAAAAAAATATTTCTACATCCCATGGCCCTTCCCAACCATTTACATTTTTCTCTTACAGGTCTAACACGTCCGAAAAACCAATACAACGCCCATCCGGAACAATATATAAAGCTAAACGCACCGTTCACTGGGTACATATATGTACGAAAATCCCTATTGATTTACCTGTATTTACAAGGAAATAAAATGTGAAAAAAATATTTCTACATCCCATGGCCTTTCCCAACCATTTAAATTTTTCTCTTACAGGGCTAACATTTCCGAAAAACCAATACAACGCCCAACCGGAACAATATATAAAGCTAAACGAACCGTTCACTGGGTACTTATCCGTACGAAAATCCCTATAGATTTACCTGTTTTTAGAAGGAAATAAAATGTGAAAAAAATATTTCTACATCCCATGGCCTTTCCCAACCATTTAAATTTTTCTCTTACAAGTCTAACACTTCCGAAAAACCAATACAACGCCCACCCGGAACAATATATAAAGCTAAACGAACCGTTCACTGGGTACTCATACGTACGAAAATCCCTATTGATTTACCTGTTTTTACAAGGAAATAAAATGTGAAAAAAATATTTCTACATCCCATGGCCCTTCCCAACCATTTAAATTTTTCTCTTACAGGTCTAACACGTCCGAAAAACCAATACAACACCCATCCGGAACAATATATAAAGCTAAACTCACCGTTCACTGGGTACTTATCCGTACGAAAATCTCTATAGATTTACCTCTTTTTAGAAGGAAATAAAATGTGAAAAAAATATTTCTACATCCCATGGCCTTTCCCTACCATTTAAATTTTTCTCTTACAGGTCTAACACTTCCGAAAAACCAATACAACGCCCACCCGGAACAATATATAAAGCTAAACGAACCGTTCACTGGGTACTCATACGTACGAAAATCCCTATTGATTTACCTGTTTTTACAAGGAAATAAAATGTTAAAAAAATGTTTCTACATCCCATGGCCTTTCCCAACCATTTAAATTTTTCTCTTACAGGGCTAACACTTCCGAAAAACCAATACAACGCCCACCCGGAACACTATATAAAGCTAAACGAACCGTTCACTGGGTACTTATACGCACGAAAATCCCTATTGATTTACCTGTTTTTACAAGGAAATAAAATGTGAAAAAAATATTTCTACATCCCATGGCCTTTCCCTACCATTTAAATTTTTCTCTTACAGGTCTAACACTTCCGAAAAACCAATACAACGCCCACCCGGAACAATATATAAAGCTAAACGAACCGTTCACTGGGTACTCATACGTACGAAAATCCCTATTGATTTACCTGTTTTTACAAGGAAATAAAATGTGAAAAAAATGTTTCTACATCCCATGGCCTTTCCCAACCATTTAAATTTTTCTCTTACAAGGCTAACACTTCCGAAAAACCAATACAACGCCCACCCGGAACACTATATAAAGCTAAACGAACCGTTCACTGGGTACTTATACGCACGAAAATCCCTATTGATTTACCTGTTTTTACAAGGAAATAAAATGTGAAAAAAATATTTCTACATCCCATGGCCTTTCCCAACCATTTAAATTTTTCTCTTACAGGTCTAACACTTCCGAAAAACCAATACAACGCCCACCCGGAACAATATATAAAGCTAAACGAACCGTTCACTGGGTACTCATACGTACGAAAATCCCTATTGATTTACCTGTTTTTACATGGAAATAAAATGTGAAAAAAATATTTCTACATCCCATGGCCCTTCCCAACCATTTAAATTTTTCTCTTACAGGTCTAACACTTCCGAAAAACCAATACAACACCCATCCGGAACAATATATAAAGCTAAACACACCGTTCACTGGGTACTTATCCGTACGAAAATCCCAATAGATTTACCTGTTTTTAGAAGGAAATAAAATGTGAACAAAATATTTCTACATCCCATGGCCTTTCCCAACCATTTAAATTTTTCTCTTACAGGGCTAACACTTCCGAAAAACCAATACAACGCCCACCCGGAACACTATATAAAGCTAAACGAACCGTTCACTGGGTACTTATACGCACGAAAATCCCTATTGATTTACCTGTTTTTACAAGGAAATAAAATGTGAAAAAAATATTTCTACATCCCATGGCCTTTCCCAACCATTTAAATTTTTCTCTTACAGGTCTAACACTTCTGAAAAACCAATACAACGCCCACCCGGAACAATATATAAAGCTAAACGAACCGTTCACTGGGTACTCATACGTACGAAAATCCCTATTGATTTACCTGTTTTTACAAGGAAATAAAATGTGAAAAAAATGTTTCTACATCCCATGGCCTTTCCCAACCATTTAAATTTTTCTCTTACAAGTCTAACACTTCCGAAAAACCAATACAACGCCCACCCGGAACAATATATAAAGCTAAACGAACCGTTCACTGGGTACTCATACGTACGAAAATCCCTATTGATTTACCTGTTTTTACAAGGAAATAAAATGTGAAAAAAATATTTCTACATCCCATGGCCCTTCCCAACCATTTAAATTTTTCTCTTACAGGTCTAACACGTCCGAAAAACCAATACAACACCCATCCGGAACAATATATAAAGCTAAACTCACCGTTCACTGGGTACTTATCCGTACGAAAATCTCTATAGATTTACCTCTTTTTAGAAGGAAATAAAATGTGAAAAAAATATTTCTACATCCCATGGCCTTTCCCTACCATTTAAATTTTTCTCTTACAGGTCTAACACTTCCGAAAAACCAATACAACGCCCACCCGGAACAATATATAAAGCTAAACGAACCGTTCACTGGGTACTCATACGTACGAAAATCCCTATTGATTTACCTGTTTTTACAAGGAAATAAAATGTTAAAAAAATGTTTCTACATCCCATGGCCTTTCCCAACCATTTAAATTTTTCTCTTACAGGGCTAACACTTCCGAAAAACCAATACAACGCCCACCCGGAACACTATATAAAGCTAAACGAACCGTTCACTGGGTACTTATACGCACGAAAATCCCTATTGATTTACCTGTTTTTACAAGGAAATAAAATGTGAAAAAAATATTTCTACATCCCATGGCCTTTCCCTACCATTTAAATTTTTCTCTTACAGGTCTAACACTTCCGAAAAACCAATACAACGCCCACCCGGAACAATATATAAAGCTAAACGAACCGTTCACTGGGTACTCATACGTACGAAAATCCCTATTGATTTACCTGTTTTTACAAGGAAATAAAATGTGAAAAAAATGTTTCTACATCCCATGGCCTTTCCCAACCATTTAAATTTTTCTCTTACAAGGCTAACACTTCCGAAAAACCAATACAACGCCCACCCGGAACACTATATAAAGCTAAACGAACCGTTCACTGGGTACTTATACGCACGAAAATCCCTATTGATTTACCTGTTTTTACAAGGAAATAAAATGTGAAAAAAATATTTCTACATCCCATGGCCTTTCCCAACCATTTAAATTTTTCTCTTACAGGTCTAACACTTCCGAAAAACCAATACAACGCCCACCCGGAACAATATATAAAGCTAAACGAACCGTTCACTGGGTACTCATACGTACGAAAATCCCTATTGATTTACCTGTTTTTACATGGAAATAAAATGTGAAAAAAATATTTCTACATCCCATGGCCCTTCCCAACCATTTAAATTTTTCTCTTACAGGTCTAACACTTCCGAAAAACCAATACAACACCCATCCGGAACAATATATAAAGCTAAACACACCGTTCACTGGGTACTTATCCGTACGAAAATCCCAATAGATTTACCTGTTTTTAGAAGGAAATAAAATGTGAACAAAATATTTCTACATCCCATGGCCTTTCCCAACCATTTAAATTTTTCTCTTACAGGGCTAACACTTCCGAAAAACCAATACAACGCCCACCCGGAACACTATATAAAGCTAAACGAACCGTTCACTGGGTACTTATACGCACGAAAATCCCTATTGATTTACCTGTTTTTACAAGGAAATAAAATGTGAAAAAAATATTTCTACATCCCATGGCCTTTCCCAACCTTTTAAATATTTCTCTTACAGGTCTAACACTTCTGAAAAACCAATACAACGCCCACCCGGAACAATATATAAAGCTAAACGAACCGTTCACTGGGTACTCATACGTACGAAAATCCCTATTGATTTACCTGTTTTTACAAGGAAATAAAATGTGAAAAAAATGTTTCTACATCCCATGGCCTTTCCCAACCATTTAAATTTTTCTCTTACAGGGCTAACACTTCCGAAAAACCAATACAACGCCCACCCGGAACACTATATAAAGCTAAACGAACCGTTCACTGGGTACTTATACGCACGAAAATCCCTAATGATTTACCTGTTTTTACAAGGAAATAAAATGTGAAAAAAATATTTCTACATCCCATGGCCTTTCCCAACCATTTAAATTTTTCTCTTACAGGTCTAACACTTCTGAAAAACCAATACAACGCCCACCCGGAACAATATATAAAGCTAAACGAACCGTTCACTGGGTACTCATACGTACGAAAATCCCTATTGATTTACCTGTTTTTACATGGAAATAAAATGTGAAAAAAATATTTCTACATCCCATGGCCCTTCCCAACCATTTAAATTTTTCTCTTACAGGTCTAACACTTCCGAAAAACCAATACAACACCCATCCGGAACAATATATAAAGCTAAACACACCGTTCACTGGGTACTTATCCGTACGAAAATCCCAATAGATTTACCTGTTTTTAGAAGGAAATAAAATGTGAACAAAATATTTCTACATCCCATGGCCTTTCCCAACCATTTAAATTTTTCTCTTACAGGGCTAACACTTCCGAAAAACCAATACAACGCCCACCCGGAACACTATATAAAGCTAAACGAACCGTTCACTGGGTACTTATACGCACGAAAATCCCTATTGATTTACCTGTTTTTACAAGGAAATAAAATGTGAAAAAAATATTTCTACATCCCATGGCCTTTCCCAACCATTTAAATTTTTCTCTTATAGGTCTAACACTTCTGAAAAACCAATACAACGCCCACCCGGAACAATATATAAAGCTAAACGAACCGTTCACTGGGTACTCATACGTACGAAAATCCCTATTGATTTACCTGTTTTTACAGGGAAATAAAATGTGAAAAAAATATTTCTACATCCCATGGCCTTTCCCAACCATTTAAATTTTTCTCTTACAGGTCTAACACTTCCGAAAAACCAATACAACGCCCACCCGGAACAATATATAAAGCTAAACGAACCGTTCACTGAGTACTCATACGTACGAAAATCCCTATTGATTTACCTGTTTTTACAGGGAAATAAAATGTGAAAAAAATATTTCTACATCCCATGGCCTTTCCCAACCATTTAAATTTTTCTCTTACAGGTCTAACACTTCCGAAAAACCAATACAACGCCCACCCGGAACAATATATAAAGCTAAATGAACCGTTCACTGGGTACTTATCCGTACGAAAATCCCTATTGATTTACCTGTTTTTACAAGGAAATAAAATGTGAAAAAAATATTTCTACATCCCATGGCCCTTCCCAACCATTTAAATTTTTCTCTTACAGGTCTAACACGTCCGAAAAACCAATACAACGCCCATCCGGAACAATATATAAAGCTAAACGCACCGTTCACTGGGTACTTATCCGTACGAAAATCCCTATTGATTTACCTGTTTTTACAAGGAAATAAAATGTGAAAACAATATTTCTACATCCCATGGCCTTTCCCAACCATTTAAATTTTTCTCTTACAGGTCTAACACTTCCGAAAAACCAATACAACGCCCACCCGGAACAATATATAAAGCTAAACGAACCGTTCACTGGGTACTTATCCATACGAAAATCCCTATTGATTTACCTGTTTTTACAAGGAAATAAAATGTGAAAAAAACATTTCTGCATCCCATGGCCTTTCCCAACCATTTAAATTTTTCTCTTACTAGTCTAACACTTCCAAAAAACCAATACAACGCCCAACCGGAACAATATATAAAGCTAAACGAACCGTTCACTGGGTACTTATCCGTACGAAAATCCCTATAGATTTACCTGTTTTTAGAAGGAAATAAAATGTGAAAAAAATATTTCTACATCCCATGGCCTTTCCCAACCATTTAAATTTTTCTCTTACAGGTCTAACACTTCCGAAAAACCAATACAACGCCCACCCGGAACAATATATAAAGCTAAACGAACCGTTCACTGGGTACTCATACGTACGAAAATCCCTATTGATTTACCTGTTTTTACAAGGAAATAAAATGTGAAAAAAATATTTCTACATCCCATGGCCCTTCCCAACCATTTAAATTTTTCTCTTACAGGTCTAACACGTCCAAAAAACCAATACAACACCCATCCGGAACAATATATAAAGCTAAACGCACCGTTCACTGGGTACTTATCCGTACGAAAATCCCTATAGATTTACCTGTTTTTACAAGGAAATAAAATGTGAAAAAAATATTTCTACATCCCATGGCCTTTCCCAACCATTTAAATTTTTCTCTTACAGGTCTAACACTTCCGAAAAACCAATACAACGCTCACCCGGAACAATATATAAAGCTAAACGAACCGTTCACTGGGTACTCATACGTACGAAAATCCCTATTGATTTACCTGTTTTTACAAGGAAATAAAATGTGAAAAAAATATTTCTACATCCCATGGCCTTTCCCAACCATTTAAATTTTTCTCTTACAGGTCTAACACTTCCGAAAAACCAATACAACGCCCACCCGGAACAATATATAAAGCTAAACGGACCGTTCACTGGGTACTCATACGTACGAAAATCCCTATTGATTTACCTGTTTTTACAAGGAAATAAAATGTGAAAAAAATATTTCTACATCCCATGGCCCTTCCCAACCATTTAAATTTTTCTCTTACAGGGCTAACACTTCCAAAAAACCAATACAACGCCCACCCGGAACAATATATAAAGCTAAACGAACCGTTCACTGGGTACTTATCCGTACGAAAATCCCTATTGATTTACCTGTTTTTACAAGGAAATAAAATGTGAAAAAAATATTTCTACATCCCATGGCCCTTCCCAACCATTTAAATTTTTCTCTTACAGGTCTAACACGTCCGAAAAACCAATACAACGCCCATCCGGAACAATATATAAAGCTAAACGCACCGTTCACTGGGTACTTATCCGTACGAAAATCCCTATTGATTTACCTGTTTTTACAAGGAAATAAAATGTGAAAACAATATTTCTACATCCCATGGCCTTTCCCAACCATTTAAATTTTTCTCTTACAGGTCTAACACTTCCGAAAAACCAATACAACGCCCACCCAGAACAATATATAAAGCTAAACGAACCATTCACTGGGTATTTATCCGTACGAAAATCCCTATTGATTTACCTGTTTTTACAAGGAAATAAAATGTGAAAACAATATTTCTACATCCCATGGCCTTTCCCAACCATTTAAATTTTTCTCTTACAGGTCTAACACTTCCGAAAAACCAATACAACGCCCACCCGGAACAATATATAAAGCTAAACGAACCGTTCACTGGGTACTTATCCGTACGAAAATCCCTATTGATTTACCTGTTTTTAGAAGGAAATAAAATGTGAAAAAAACATTTCTACATCCCATGGCCTTTCCCAACCATTTAAATTTTTCTCTTACAGGTCTAACACTTCCGAAAAACCAATACAACGCCCACCCGGAACAATATATAAAGCTAAACGAACCGTTCACTGGGTACTCATACGTACGAAAATCCTTATTGATTTATCTGTTTTTACAAGGAAATAAAATGTGAAAAAAATATTTCTACATCCCATGGCCCTTCCCAACCATTTAAATTTTTCTCTTACAGGTCTAACACGTCCGAAAAACCAATACAACACCCATCCGGAACAATATATAAAGCTAAACGCACCGTTCACTGGGTACTTATCCGTACGAAAATCCCAATAGATTTACCTGTTTTTAGAAGGAAATAAAATGTGAAAAAAATATTTCTACATCCCATGACCTTTCCCAACCATTTAAATTTTTCTCTTACAGGGCTAACACTTCCGAAAAACCAATACAACGCCCACCCGGAACACTATATAAAGCTAAACGAACCGTTCATCGGGTACTTATACGCACGACAATCCCTATTGATTTACCTGTTTTTACAAGGAAATAAAATGTGAAAAAATATTTCTACATCCCATGGCCCTTCCCAACCATTTAAATTTTTCTCTTACAGGTCTAACACGTCCGAAAAACCAATACAATGCCCACCCGGAACAATATATAAAGCTAAACGAACCGTTCACTGGGTACTTATCCGTACGAAAATCCCTATTGATTTACCTGTTTTTACAAGGAAATAAAATGTGAAAAAAACATTTCTACATCCCATGGCCTTTCCCAACCATTTAAATTTTTCTCTTACTAGTCTAACACTTCCGAAAAACCAATACAACGCCCAACCGGAACAATATATAAAGCTAAACGAACCGTTCACTGGGTACTTATCCGTACGAAAATCCCTATAGATTTACCTGTTTTTAGAAGGAAATAAAATGTGAAAAAAATATTTCTACATCCCATGGCCTTTCCCAACCATTTAAATTTTTCTCTTACAGGTCTAACACTTCCGAAAAACCAATACAACGCCCACCCAGAACAATATATAAAGCTAAACGAACCGTTCACTGGGTACTCATACGTACGAAAATCCCTATTGATTTACCTGTTTTTACAGGGAAATAAAATGTGAAAAAAATATTTCTACATCCCATGGCCTTTCCCAACCATTTAAATTTTTCTCTTACAGGTCTAACACTTCCGAAAAACCAATACAACGCCCACCCGGAACAATATATAAAGCTAAATGAACCGTTCACTGGGTACTTATCCGTACGAAAATCCCTATTGATTTACCTGTTTTTACAAGGAAATAAAATGTGAAAAAAATATTTCTACATCCCATGGCCCTTCCCAACCATTTAAATTTTTCTCTTACAGGTCTAACACGTCCGAAAAACCAATACAACGCCCATCCGGAACAATATATAAAGCTAAATGCACCGTTCACTGGGTACTTATCCGTACGAAAATCCCTATTGATTTACCTGTTTTTACAAGGAAATAAAATTTGAAAACAATATTTCTACATCCCATGGCCTTTCCCAACCATTTAAATTTTTCTCTTACAGGTCTAACACTTCCGAAAAACCAATACAACGCCCACCCGGAACAATATATAAAGCTAAACGAACCGTTCACTGGGTACTTATCCGTACGAAAATCCCTATTGATTTACCTGTTTTTACAAGGAAATAAAATGTGAAAAAAACATTTCTACATACCATGGCCTTTCCCAACCATTTAAATTTTTCTCTTACTAGTCTAACACTTCCGAAAAACCAATACAACGCCCAACCGGAACAATACATAAAGCTAAACGAACCGTTCACTGGGTAGTTATCCGTACGAAAATCCCTATAGATTTACCTGTTTTTAGAAGGAAATAAAATGTGAAAAAAATATTTCTACATCCCATGGCCTTTCCCAACCATTTAAATTTTTCTCTTACAGGTCTAACACTTCCGAAAAACCAATACAACGCCCACCCGGAACAATATATAAAGCTAAACGAACCGTTCACTGGGTACTCATACGTACGAAAATCCCTATTGATTTACCTGTTTTTACAAGGAAATAAAATGTGAAAAAAATATTTCTACATCCCATGGCCCTTCCCAACCATTTAAATTTTTCTCTTACAGGTCTAACACGTCCGAAAAACCAATACAACACCCATCCGGAACAATATATAAAGCTAAACGCACCGTTCACTGGGTACTTATCCGTACGAAAATCCCTATAGATTTACCTGTTTTTAGAAGGAAATAAAATGTGAAAAAAATATTTCTACATCCCATGGCCTTTCCCAACCATTTAAATTTTTCTCTTACAGGGCTAACACTTCCGAAAAACCAATACAACGCCCACCCGGAACACTATATAAAGCTAAACGAACCGTTCACTGGGTACTTATACGCACGAAAATCCCTATTGATTTACCTGTTTTTACAAGGAAATAAAATGTGAAAAAAATATTTCTACATCCCATGGCCTTTCCCAACCATTTAAATTTTTCTCTTACAGGTCTAACACTTCCGAAAAACCAATACAACGCCCACCCGGAACACTATATAAAGCTAAACGAACCGTTCACTGGGTACTTATACGCACGAAAATCCCTATTGATTTACCTGTTTTTACAAGGAAATAAAATGTGAAAAAAATATTTCTACATCCCATGGCCTTTCCCAACCATTTAAATTTTTCTCTTACAGGTCTAACACTTCCGAAAAACCAATACAACGCCCACCCGGAACAATATATAAAGCTAAACGAACCGTTCACTGGGTACTCATACGTACGAAAATCCCTATTGATTTACCTGTTTTTACAAGGAAATAAAATGTGAAAAAAATATTTCTACATCCCATGGCCCTTCCCAACCATTTAAATTTTTCTCTTACAGGTCTAACACGTCCGAAAAACCAATACAACACCCATCCGGAACAATATATAAAGCTAAACGCACCGTTCACTGGGTACTTATCCGTACGAAAATCCCTATAGATTTACCTGTTTTTAGAAGGAAATAAAATGTGAAAAAAATATTTCTACATCCCATGGCCTTTCCCAACCATTTAAATTTTTCTCTTACAGGGCTAACACTTCCGAAAAACCAATACAACGCCCACCCGGAACACTATATAAAGCTAAACGAACCGTTCACTGGGTACTTATACGCACGAAAATCCCTATTGATTTACCTGTTTTTACAAGGAAATAAAATGTGAAAAAAATATTTCTACATCCCATGGCCTTTCCCAACCATTTAAATTTTTCTCTTACAAGTCTAACACTTCCGAAAAACCAATACAACGCCCAACCAGAACAATATATAAAGCTAAACGAACCGTTCACTGGGTACTTATCCGTACGAAAATCCCTATAGATTTACCTGTTTTTACAAGGAAATAAAATGTGAAAAAAATATTTCTACATCCCATGGCCTTTCCCAACCATTTAAATTTTTCTCTTACAGGTCTAACACTTCCGAAAAACCAATACAACGCCCACCCGGAACAATATATAAAGCTAAACGAACCGTTCACTGAGTACTCATACGTACGAAAATCCCTATTGATTTACCTGTTTTTACAGGGAAATAAAATGTGAAAAAAAATATTTCTACATCCCATGGCCTTTCCCAACCATTTAAATTTTTCTCTTACAGGTCTAACACTTCCGAAAAACCAATACAACGCCCACCCGGAACAATATATAAAGCTAAATGAACCGTTCTCTGGGTACTTATCCGTACGAAAATCCCTATTGATTTACCTGTTTTTACAAGGAAATAAAATGTGAAAAAAATATTTCTACATCCCATGGCCCTTCCCAACCATTTAAATTTTTCTCTTACAGGTCTAACACGTCCGAAAAACCAATACAACGCCCATCCGGAACAATATATAAAGCTAAACGCACCGTTCACTGGGTACTTATCCGTACGAAAATCCCTATTGATTTACCTGTTTTTACAAGGAAATAAAATGTGAAAACAATATTTCTACATCCCATGGCCTTTCCCAACCATTTAAATTTTTCTCTTACAGGTCTAACACTTCCGAAAAACCAATACAACGCCCACCCGGAACAATATATAAAGCTAAACGAACCGTTCACTGGGTACTTATCCATACGAAAATCCCTATTGATTTACCTGTTTTTACAAGGAAATAAAATGTGAAAAAAACATTTCTGCATCCCATGGCCTTTCCCAACCATTTAAATTTTTCTCTTACTAGTCTAACACTTCCAAAAAACCAATACAACGCCCAACCGGAACAATATATAAAGCTAAACGAACCGTTCACTGGGTACTTATCCGTACGAAAATCCCTATAGATTTACCTGTTTTTAGAAGGAAATAAAATGTGAAAAAAATATTTCTACATCCCATGGCCTTTCCCAACCATTTAAATTTTTCTCTTACAGGTCTAACACTTCCGAAAAACCAATACAACGCCCACCCGGAACAATATATAAAGCTAAACGAACCGTTCACTGGGTACTCATACGTTACGAAAATCCCTATTGATTTACCTGTTTTTACAAGGAAATAAAATGTGAAAAAAATATTTCTACATCCCATGGCCCTTCCCAACCATTTAAATTTTTCTCTTACAGGTCTAACACGTCCAAAAAACCAATACAACACCCATCCGGAACAATATATAAAGCTAAACGCACCGTTCACTGGGTACTTATCCGTACGAAAATCCCTATAGATTTACCTGTTTTTACAAGGAAATAAAATGTGAAAAAAATATTTCTACATCCCATGGCCTTTCCCAACCATTTAAATTTTTCTCTTACAGGTCTAACACTTCCGAAAAACCAATACAACGCTCACCCGGAACAATATATAAAGCTAAACGAACCGTTCACTGGGTACTCATACGTACGAAAATCCCTATTGATTTACCTGTTTTTACAAGGAAATAAAATGTGAAAAAAATATTTCTACATCCCATGGCCTTTCCCAACCATTTAAATTTTTCTCTTACAGGTCTAACACTTCCGAAAAACCAATACAACGCCCACCCGGAACAATATATAAAGCTAAACGGACCGTTCACTGGGTACTCATACGTACGAAAATCCCTATTGATTTACCTGTTTTTACAAGGAAATAAAATGTGAAAAAAATATTTCTACATCCCATGGCCCTTCCCAACCATTTAAATTTTTCTCTTACAGGGCTAACACTTCCGAAAAACCAATACAACGCCCACCCGGAACAATATATAAAGCTAAACGAACCGTTCACTGGGTACTTATACGTACGAAAATCCCTATTGATTTACCTGTTTTTACAAGGAAATAAAATGTGAAAAAAACATTTCTACATCCCATGGCCTTTCCCAACCATTTAAATTTTTCTCTTACTAGTCTAACACTTCCGAAAAACCAATACAACGCCCAACCGGAACAATATATAAAGCTAAACGAACCGTTCACTGGGTACTTATCCGTACGAAAATCCCTATAGATTTACCTGTTTTTAGAAGGAAATAAAATGTGAAAAAAATATTTCTACATCCCATGGCCTTTCCCAACCAATTAAATTTTTCTCTTACAGGTCTAACACTTCCGAAAAACCAATACAACGCCCACCCGGAACAATATATAAAGCTAAACGAACCGTTCACTGGGTACTCATACGTACGAAAATCCCTATTGATTTACCTGTTTTTACAGGGAAATAAAATGTGAAAAAAATATTTCTACATCCCATGGCCTTTCCCAACCATTTAAATTTTTCTCTTACAGGTCTAACACTTCCGAAAAACCAATACAACGCCCACCCGGAACAATATATAAAGCTAAATGAACCGTTCACTGGGTACTTATCCGTACGAAAATCCCTATTGATTTACCTGTTTTTACAAGGAAATAAAATGTGAAAAAAATATTTCTACATCCCATGGCCCTTCCCAACCATTTAAATTTTTCTCTTACAGGTCTAACACGTCCGAAAAACCAATACAACGCCCATCCGGAACAATATATAAAGCTAAATGCACCGTTCACTGGGTACTTATCCGTACGAAAATCCCTATTGATTTACCTGTTTTTACAAGGAAATAAAATTTGAAAACAATATTTCTACATCCCATGGCCTTTCCCAACCATTTAAATTTTTCTCTTACAGGTCTAACACTTCCGAAAAACCAATACAACGCCCACCCGGAACAATATATAAAGCTAAACGAACCGTTCACTGGGTACTTATCCGTACGAAAATCTCTATTGATTTACCTGTTTTTACAAGGAAATAAAATGTGAAAAAAACATTTCTACATACCATGGCCTTTCCCAACCATTTAAATTTTTCTCTTACTAGTCTAACACTTCCGAAAAACCAATACAACGCCCAACCGGAACAATACATAAAGCTAAACGAACCGTTCACTGGGTAGTTATCCGTACGAAAATCCCTATAGATTTACCTGTTTTTAGAAGGAAATAAAATGTGAAAAAAATATTTCTACATCCCATGGCCTTTCCCAACCATTTAAATTTTTCTCTTACAGGTCTAACACTTCCGAAAAACCAATACAACGCCCACCCGGAACAATATATAAAGCTAAACGAACCGTTCACTGGGTACTCATACGTACGAAAATCCCTATTGATTTACCTGTTTTTACAAGGAAATAAAATGTGAAAAAAATATTTCTACATCCCATGGCCCTTCCCAACCATTTAAATTTTTCTCTTACAGGTCTAACACGTCCGAAAAACCAATACAACACCCATCCGGAACAATATATAAAGCTAAACGCACCGTTCACTGGGTACTTATCCGTACGAAAATCCCTATAGATTTACCTGTTTTTACAAGGAAATAAAATGTGAAAAAAATATTTCTACATCCCATGGCCTTTCCCAACCATTTAAATTTTTCTCTTACAGGTCTAACACTTCCGAAAAACCAATACAACGCCCACCCGGAACACTATATAAAGCTAAACGAACCGTTCACTGGGTACTTATACGCACGAAAATCCCTATTGATTTACCTGTTTTTACAAGGAAATAAAATGTGAAAAAAATATTTCTACATCCCATGGCCTTTCCCAACCATTTAAATTTTTCTCTTACAGGTCTAACACTTCCGAAAAACCAATACAACGCCCACCCGGAACAATATATAAAGCTAAACGAACCGTTCACTGGGTACTCATACGTACGAAAATCCCTATTGATTTACCTGTTTTTACAAGGAAATAAAATGTGAAAAAAATATTTCTACATCCCATGGCCCTTCCCAACCATTTAAATTTTTCTCTTACAGGTCTAACACGTCCGAAAAACCAATACAACACCCATCCGGAACAATATATAAAGCTAAACGCACCGTTCACTGGGTACTTATCCGTACGAAAATCCCTATAGATTTACCTGTTTTTAGAAGGAAATAAAATGTGAAAAAAATATTTCTACATCCCATGGCCTTTCCCAACCATTTAAATTTTTCTCTTACAGGGCTAACACTTCCGAAAAACCAATACAACGCCCACCCGGAACACTATATAAAGCTAAACGAACCGTTCACTGGGTACTTATACGCACGAAAATCCCTATTGATTTACCTGTTTTTACAAGGAAATAAAATGTGAAAAAAATATTTCTACATCCCATGGCCTTTCCCAACCATTTAAATTTTTCTCTTACAAGTCTAACACTTCCGAAAAACCAATACGACGCCCAACCAGAACAATATATAAAGCTAAACGAACCGTTCACTGGGTACTTATCCGTACGAAAATCCATATAGATTTACCTGTTTTTAAAAGGAAATAAAATGTGAAAAAAATATTTCTACATCCCATGGCCTTTCCCAACCATTTAAATTTTTCTCTTACAGGTCTAACACTTCCGAAAAACCAATACAACGCCCACCCGGAACAATATATAAAGCTAAACGAACCGTTCACTGAGTACTCATACGTACGAAAATCCCTATTGATTTACCTGTTTTTACAGGGAAATAAAATGTGAAAAAAATATTTCTACATCCCATGGCCTTTCCCAACCATTTAAATTTTTCTCTTACAGGTCTAACACTTCCGAAAAACCAATACAACGCCCACCCGGAACAATATATAAAGCTAAATGAACCGTTCTCTGGGTACTTATCCGTACGAAAATCCCTATTGATTTACCTGTTTTTACAAGGAAATAAAATGTGAAAAAAATATTTCTACATCCCATGGCCCTTCCCAACCATTTAAATTTTTCTC
Organism: Paroedura picta; assembly: GCF_049243985.1. Lineage (NCBI taxonomy): Eukaryota > Metazoa > Chordata > Lepidosauria > Squamata > Gekkonidae > Paroedura > Paroedura picta. The sequence continues at coordinate 1,523,892 of NW_027518617.1, forward strand.
TTACAGGTCTAACACGTCCGAAAAACCAATACAACGCCCATCCGGAACAATATATAAAGCTAAACGCACCGTTCACTGGGTACTTATCCGTACGAAAATCCCTATTGATTTACCTGTTTTTACAAGGAAATAAAATGTGAAAACAATATTTCTACATCCCATGGCCTTTCCCAACCATTTAAATTTTTCTCTTACAGGTCTAACACTTCCGAAAAACCAATACAACGCCCACCCGGAACAATATATAAAGCTAAACGAACCGTTCACTGGGTACTTATCCATACGAAAATCCCTATTGATTTACCTGTTTTTACAAGGAAATAAAATGTGAAAAAAACATTTCTGCATCCCATGGCCTTTCCCAACCATTTAAATTTTTCTCTTACTAGTCTAACACTTCCAAAAAACCAATACAACGCCCAACCGGAACAATATATAAAGCTAAACGAACCGTTCACTGGGTACTTATCCGTACGAAAATCCCTATAGATTTACCTGTTTTTAGAAGGAAATAAAATGTGAAAAAAATATTTCTACATCCCATGGCCTTTCCCAACCATTTAAATTTTTCTCTTACAGGTCTAACACTTCCGAAAAACCAATACAACGCCCACCCGGAACAATATATAAAGCTAAACGAACCGTTCACTGGGTACTCATACGTTACGAAAATCCCTATTGATTTACCTGTTTTTACAAGGAAATAAAATGTGAAAAAAATATTTCTACATCCCATGGCCCTTCCCAACCATTTAAATTTTTCTCTTACAGGTCTAACACTTCCGAAAAACCAATACGACGCCCACCCGGAACAATATATAAAGCTAAATGAACCGTTCTCTGGGTACTTATCCGTACGAAAATCCCTATTGATTTACCTGTTTTTACAAGGAAATAAAATGTGAAAAAAATATTTCTACATCCCATGGCCCTTCCCAACCATTTAAATTTTTCTCTTACAGGTCTAACACGTCCGAAAAACCAATACAACGCCCATCCGGAACAATATATAAAGCTAAACGCACCGTTCACTGGGTACTTATCCGTACGAAAATCCCTATTGATTTACCTGTTTTTACAAGGAAATAAAATGTGAAAACAATATTTCTACATCCCATGGCCTTTCCCAACCATTTAAATTTTTCTCTTACAGGTCTAACACTTCCGAAAAACCAATACAACGCCCACCCGGAACAATATATAAAGCTAAACGAACCGTTCACTGGGTACTTATCCATACGAAAATCCCTATTGATTTACCTGTTTTTACAAGGAAATAAAATGTGAAAAAAACATTTCTGCATCCCATGGCCTTTCCCAACCATTTAAATTTTTCTCTTACTAGTCTAACACTTCCAAAAAACCAATACAACGCCCAACCGGAACAATATATAAAGCTAAACGAACCGTTCACTGGGTACTTATCCGTACGAAAATCCCTATAGATTTACCTGTTTTTAGAAGGAAATAAAATGTGAAAAAAATATTTCTACATCCCATGGCCTTTCCCAACCATTTAAATTTTTCTCTTACAGGTCTAACACTTCCGAAAAACCAATACAACGCCCACCCGGAACAATATATAAAGCTAAACGAACCGTTCACTGGGTACTCATACGTTACGAAAATCCCTATTGATTTACCTGTTTTTACAAGGAAATAAAATGTGAAAAAAATATTTCTACATCCCATGGCCCTTCCCAACCATTTAAATTTTTCTCTTACAGGTCTAACACGTCCAAAAAACCAATACAACACCCATCCGGAACAATATATAAAGCTAAACGCACCGTTCACTGGGTACTTATCCGTACGAAAATCCCTATAGATTTACCTGTTTTTACAAGGAAATAAAATGTGAAAAAAATATTTCTACATCCCATGGCCTTTCCCAACCATTTAAATTTTTCTCTTACAGGTCTAACACTTCCGAAAAACCAATACAACGCTCACCCGGAACAATATATAAAGCTAAACGAACCGTTCACTGGGTACTCATACGTACGAAAATCCCTATTGATTTACCTGTTTTTACAAGGAAATAAAATGTGAAAAAAATATTTCTACATCCCATGGCCTTTCCCAACCATTTAAATTTTTCTCTTACAGGTCTAACACTTCCGAAAAACCAATACAACGCCCACCCGGAACAATATATAAAGCTAAACGGACCGTTCACTGGGTACTCATACGTACGAAAATCCCTATTGATTTACCTGTTTTTACAAGGAAATAAAATGTGAAAAAAATATTTCTACATCCCATGGCCCTTCCCAACCATTTAAATTTTTCTCTTACAGGGCTAACACTTCCGAAAAACCAATACAACGCCCACCCGGAACAATATATAAAGCTAAACGAACCGTTCACTGGGTACTTATACGTACGAAAATCCCTATTGATTTACCTGTTTTTACAGGGAAATAAAATGTGAAAAAAATATTTCTACATCCCATGGCCTTTCCCAACCATTTAAATTTTTCTCTTACAGGTCTAACACTTCCGAAAAACCAATACAACGCCCACCCGGAACAATATATAAAGCTAAATGAACCGTTCACTGGGTACTTATCCGTACGAAAATCCCTATTGATTTACCTGTTTTTACAAGGAAATAAAATGTGAAAAAAATATTTCTACATCCCATGGCCCTTCCCAACCATTTAAATTTTTCTCTTACAGGTCTAACACGTCCGAAAAACCAATACAACGCCCATCCGGAACAATATATAAAGCTAAACGCACCGTTCACTGGGTACTTATCCGTACGAAAATCCCTATTGATTTACCTGTTTTTACAAGGAAATAAAATGTGAAAACAATATTTCTACATCCCATGGCCTTTCCCAACCATTTAAATTTTTCTCTTACAGGTCTAACACTTCCGAAAAACCAATACAACGCCCACCCAGAACAATATATAAAGCTAAACGAACCATTCACTGGGTATTTATCCGTACGAAAATCCCTATTGATTTACCTGTTTTTACAAGGAAATAAAATGTGAAAACAATATTTCTACATCCCATGGCCTTTCCCAACCATTTAAATTTTTCTCTTACAGGTCTAACACTTCCGAAAAACCAATACAACGCCCACCCGGAACAATATATAAAGCTAAACGAACCGTTCACTGGGTACTTATCCGTACGAAAATCCCTATTGATTTACCTGTTTTTAGAAGGAAATAAAATGTGAAAAAAACATTTCTACATCCCATGGCCTTTCCCAACCATTTAAATTTTTCTCTTACAGGTCTAACACTTCCGAAAAACCAATACAACGCCCACCCGGAACAATATATAAAGCTAAACGAACCGTTCACTGGGTACTCATACGTACGAAAATCCTTATTGATTTATCTGTTTTTACAAGGAAATAAAATGTGAAAAAAATATTTCTACATCCCATGGCCCTTCCCAACCATTTAAATTTTTCTCTTACAGGTCTAACACGTCCGAAAAACCAATACAACACCCATCCGGAACAATATATAAAGCTAAACGCACCGTTCACTGGGTACTTATCCGTACGAAAATCCCAATAGATTTACCTGTTTTTAGAAGGAAATAAAATGTGAAAAAAATATTTCTACATCCCATGGCCTTTCCCAACCATTTAAATTTTTCTCTTACAGGGCTAACACTTCCGAAAAACCAATACAACGCCCACCCGGAACACTATATAAAGCTAAACGAACCGTTCATCGGGTACTTATACGCACGACAATCCCTATTGATTTACCTGTTTTTACAAGGAAATAAAATGTGAAAAAAATATTTCTACATCCCATGGCCCTTCCCAACCATTTAAATTTTTCTCTTACAGGTCTAACACATCCGAAAAACCAATACAACGCCCACCCGGAACAATATATAAAGCTAAACGAACCGTTCACTGGGTACTTATCCGTACGAAAATCCCTATTGATTTACCTGTTTTTACAAGGAAATAAAATGTGAAAAAAACATTTCTACATCCCATGGCCTTTCCCAACCATTTAAATTTTTCTCTTACTAGTCTAACACTTCCGAAAAACCAATACAACGCCCAACCGGAACAATATATAAAGCTAAACGAACCGTTCACTGGGTACTTATCCGTACGAAAATCCCTATAGATTTACCTGTTTTTAGAAGGAAATAAAATGTGAAAAAAATATTTCTACATCCCATGGCCTTTCCCAACCATTTAAATTTTTCTCTTACAGGTCTAACACTTCCGAAAAACCAATACAACGCCCACCCGGAACAATATATAAAGCTAAACGAACCGTTCACTGGGTACTCATACGTACGAAAATCCTTATTGATTTACCTGTTTTTACAAGGAAATAAAATGTGAAAAAAATATTTCTACATCCCATGGCCCTTCCCAACCATTTAAATTTTTCTCTTACAGGTCTAACACTTCCGAAAAACCAATACAACGCCCACCCGGAACAATATATAAAGCTAAACGAACCGTTCACTGGGTACTCATACGTACGAAAATCCTTATTGATTTACCTGTTTTTACAAGGAAATAAAATGTGAAAAAAATATTTCTACATCCCATGGCCCTTCCCAACCATTTAAATTTTTCTCTTACAGGTCTAACACGTCCGAAAAACCAATACAACACCCATCCGGAACAATATATAAAGCTAAACGCACCGTTCACTGGGTACTTATCCGTACGAAAATCCCTATAGATTTACCTGTTTTTACAAGGAAATAAAATGTGAAAAAAATATTTCTACATCCCATGGCCTTTCCCAACCATTTAAATTTTTCTCTTACAGGTCTAACACGTCCGAAAAACCAATACAACGCCCACCCGGAACAATATATAAAGCTAAATGAACCGTTCACTGGGTACTTATCCGTACGAAAATCCCTATTGATTTACCTGTTTTTACAAGGAAATAAAATGTGAAAAAAACATTTCTACATCCCATGGCCTTTCCCAACCATTTAAATTTTTCTCTTACTAGTCTAACACTTCCGAAAAACCAATACAACGCCCAACCGGAACAATATATAAAGCTAAACGAACCGTTCACTGGGTACTTATCCGTACGAAAATCCCTATAGATTTACCTGTTTTTAGAAGGAAATAAAATGTGAAAAAAATATTTCTACATCCCATGGCCTTTCCCAACCATTTAAATTTTTCTCTTACAGGTCTAACACTTCCGAAAAACCAATACAACGCCCACCCGGAACAATATATAAAGCTAAACGAACCGTTCACTGGGTACTCATACGTACGAAAATCCTTATTGATTTACCTGTTTTTACAAGGAAATAAAATGTGAAAAAAATATTTCTACATCCCATGGCCCTTCCCAACCATTTAAATTTTTCTCTTACAGGTCTAACACTTCCGAAAAACCAATACAACGCCCACCCGGAACAATATATAAAGCTAAACGAACCGTTCACTGGGTACTCATACGTACGAAAATCCTTATTGATTTACCTGTTTTTACAAGGAAATAAAATGTGAAAAAAATATTTCTACATCCCATGGCCCTTCCCAACCATTTAAATTTTTCTCTTACAGGTCTAACACGTCCGAAAAACCAATACAACACCCATCCGGAACAATATATAAAGCTAAACGCACCGTTCACTGGGTACTTATCCGTACGAAAATCCCTATAGATTTACCTGTTTTTACAAGGAAATAAAATGTGAAAAAAATATTTCTACATCCCATGGCCTTTCCCAACCATTTAAATTTTTCTCTTACAGGGCTAACACTTCCGAAAAACCAATACAACGCCCACCCGGAACAATATATAAAGCTAAATGAACCGTTCACTGGGTATTTATCCGTACGAAAATCCCTATTGATTTACCTGTTTTTACAAGGAAATAAAATGTGAAAACAATATTTCTACATCCCATGGCCTTTCCCAACCATTTAAATTTTTCTCTTACAGGTCTAACACTTCCGAAAAACCAATACAACGCCCACCCGGAACAATATATAAAGCTAAACGAACCGTTCACTGGGTACTCATACGTACGAAAATCCTTATTGATTTATCTGTTTTTACAAGGAAATAAAATGTGAAAAAAATATTTCTACATCCCATGGCCCTTCCCAACCATTTAAATTTTTCTCTTACAGGTCTAACACGTCCGAAAAACCAATACAACACCCATCCGGAACAATATATAAAGCTAAACGCACCGTTCACTGGGTACTTATCCGTACGAAAATCCCAATAGATTTACCTGTTTTTAGAAGGAAATAAAATGTGAAAAAAATATTTCTACATCCCATGGCCTTTCCCAACCATTTAAATTTTTCTCTTACAGGGCTAACACTTCCGAAAAACCAATACAACGCCCACCCGGAACACTATATAAAGCTAAACGAACCGTTCATCGGGTACTTATACGCACGACAATCCCTATTGATTTACCTGTTTTTACAAGGAAATAAAATGTGAAAAAAATATTTCTACATCCCATGGCCCTTCCCAACCATTTAAATTTTTCTCTTACAGGTCTAACACATCCGAAAAACCAATACAACGCCCACCCGGAACAATATATAAAGCTAAACGAACCGTTCACTGGGTACTTATCCGTACGAAAATCCCTATTGATTTACCTGTTTTTACAAGGAAATAAAATGTGAAAAAAACATTTCTACATCCCATGGCCTTTCCCAACCATTTAAATTTTTCTCTTACTAGTCTAACACTTCCGAAAAACCAATACAACGCCCAACCGGAACAATATATAAAGCTAAACGAACCGTTCACTGGGTACTTATCCGTACGAAAATCCCTATAGATTTACCTGTTTTTAGAAGGAAATAAAATGTGAAAAAAATATTTCTACATCCCATGGCCTTTCCCAACCATTTAAATTTTTCTCTTACAGGTCTAACACTTCCGAAAAACCAATACAACGCCCACCCGGAACAATATATAAAGCTAAACGAACCGTTCACTGGGTACTCATACGTACGAAAATCCTTATTGATTTACCTGTTTTTACAAGGAAATAAAATGTGAAAAAAATATTTCTACATCCCATGGCCCTTCCCAACCATTTAAATTTTTCTCTTACAGGTCTAACACTTCCGAAAAACCAATACAACGCCCACCCGGAACAATATATAAAGCTAAACGAACCGTTCACTGGGTACTCATACGTACGAAAATCCTTATTGATTTACCTGTTTTTACAAGGAAATAAAATGTGAAAAAAATATTTCTACATCCCATGGCCCTTCCCAACCATTTAAATTTTTCTCTTACAGGTCTAACACGTCCGAAAAACCAATACAACACCCATCCGGAACAATATATAAAGCTAAACGCACCGTTCACTGGGTACTTATCCGTACGAAAATCCCTATAGATTTACCTGTTTTTACAAGGAAATAAAATGTGAAAAAAATATTTCTACATCCCATGGCCTTTCCCAACCATTTAAATTTTTCTCTTACAGGTCTAACACGTCCGAAAAACCAATACAACGCCCACCCGGAACAATATATAAAGCTAAATGAACCGTTCACTGGGTACTTATCCGTACGAAAATCCCTATTGATTTACCTGTTTTTACAAGGAAATAAAATGTGAAAAAAACATTTCTACATCCCATGGCCTTTCCCAACCATTTAAATTTTTCTCTTACTAGTCTAACACTTCCGAAAAACCAATACAACGCCCAACCGGAACAATATATAAAGCTAAACGAACCGTTCACTGGGTACTTATCCGTACGAAAATCCCTATAGATTTACCTGTTTTTAGAAGGAAATAAAATGTGAAAAAAATATTTCTACATCCCATGGCCTTTCCCAACCATTTAAATTTTTCTCTTACAGGTCTAACACTTCCGAAAAACCAATACAACGCCCACCCGGAACAATATATAAAGCTAAACGAACCGTTCACTGGGTACTCATACGTACGAAAATCCTTATTGATTTACCTGTTTTTACAAGGAAATAAAATGTGAAAAAAATATTTCTACATCCCATGGCCCTTCCCAACCATTTAAATTTTTCTCTTACAGGTCTAACACTTCCGAAAAACCAATACAACGCCCACCCGGAACAATATATAAAGCTAAACGAACCGTTCACTGGGTACTCATACGTACGAAAATCCTTATTGATTTACCTGTTTTTACAAGGAAATAAAATGTGAAAAAAATATTTCTACATCCCATGGCCCTTCCCAACCATTTAAATTTTTCTCTTACAGGTCTAACACGTCCGAAAAACCAATACAACACCCATCCGGAACAATATATAAAGCTAAACGCACCGTTCACTGGGTACTTATCCGTACGAAAATCCCTATAGATTTACCTGTTTTTACAAGGAAATAAAATGTGAAAAAAATATTTCTACATCCCATGGCCTTTCCCAACCATTTAAATTTTTCTCTTACAGGGCTAACACTTCCGAAAAACCAATACAACGCCCACCCGGAACAATATATAAAGCTAAATGAACCGTTCACTGGGTATTTATCCGTACGAAAATCCCTATTGATTTACCTGTTTTTACAAGGAAATAAAATGTGAAAACAATATTTCTACATCCCATGGCCTTTCCCAACCATTTAAATTTTTCTCTTACAGGTCTAACACTTCCGAAAAACCAATACAACGCCCACCCGGAACAATATATAAAGCTAAACGAACCGTTCACTGGGTACTTATCCGTACGAAAATCCCTATTGATTTACCTGTTTTTAGAAGGAAATAAAATGTGAAAAAAACATTTCTACATCCCATGGCCTTTCCCAACCATTTAAATTTTTCTCTTACAGGTCTAACACTTCCGAAAAACCAATACAACGCCCACCCGGAACAATATATAAAGCTAAACGAACCGTTCACTGGGTACTCATACGTACGAAAATCCTTATTGATTTATCTGTTTTTACAAGGAAATAAAATGTGAAAAAAATATTTCTACATCCCATGGCCCTTCCCAACCATTTAAATTTTTCTCTTACAGGTCTAACACGTCCGAAAAACCAATACAACACCCATCCGGAACAATATATAAAGCTAAACGCACCGTTCACTGGGTACTTATCCGTACGAAAATCCCAATAGATTTACCTGTTTTTAGAAGGAAATAAAATGTGAAAAAAATATTTCTACATCCCATGGCCTTTCCCAACCATTTAAATTTTTCTCTTACAGGGCTAACACTTCCGAAAAACCAATACAACGCCCACCCGGAACACTATATAAAGCTAAACGAACCGTTCATCGGGTACTTATACGCACGACAATCCCTATTGATTTACCTGTTTTTACAAGGAAATAAAATGTGAAAAAAATATTTCTACATCCCATGGCCCTTCCCAACCATATAAATTTTTCGCTTACAGGTCTAACACGTCCGAAAAACCAATACAACGCCCACCCGGAACAATATATAAAGCTAAACGAACCGTTCACTGGGTACTTATCCGTACGAAAATCCCTATTGATTTACCTGTTTTTACAAGGAAATAAAATGTGAAAAAAACATTTCTACATCCCATGGCCTTTCCCAACCATTTAAATTTTTCTCTTACTAGTCTAACACTTCCGAAAAACCAATACAACGCCCAACCGGAACAATATATAAAGCTAAACGAACCGTTCACTGGGTACTTATCCGTACGAAAATCCCTATAGATTTACCTGTTTTTAGAAGGAAATAAAATGTGAAAAAAATATTTCTACATCCCATGGCCTTTCCCAACCATTTAAATTTTTCTCTTACAGGTCTAACACTTCCGAAAAACCAATACAACGCCCACCCGGAACAATATATAAAGCTAAACGAACCGTTCACTGGGTACTCATACGTACGAAAATCCTTATTGATTTACCTGTTTTTACAAGGAAATAAAATGTGAAAAAAATATTTCTACATCCCATGGCCCTTCCCAACCATTTAAATTTTTCTCTTACAGGTCTAACACGTCCGAAAAACCAATACAACGCCCACCCGGAACAATATATAAAGCTAAACGAACCGTTCACTGGGTACTCATACGTACGAAAATCCTTATTGATTTACCTGTTTTTACAAGGAAATAAAATGTGAAAAAAATATTTCTACATCCCATGGCCCTTCCCAACCATTTAAATTTTTCTCTTACAGGTCTAACACGTCCGAAAAACCTATACAACACCCATCCGGAACAATATATAAAGCTAAACGCACCGTTCACTGGGTACTTATCCGTACGAAAATCCCTATAGATTTACCTGTTTTTACAAGGAAATAAAATGTGAAAAAAATATTTCTACATCCCATGGCCTTTCCCAACCATTTAAATTTTTCTCTTACAGGTCTAACACGTCCGAAAAACCAATACAACGCCCACCCGGAACAATATATAAAGCTAAATGAACCGTTCACTGGGTACTTATCCGTACGAAAATCCCTATTGATTTACCTGTTTTTACAAGGAAATAAAATGTGAAAAAAACATTTCTACATCCCATGGCCTTTCCCAACCATTTAAATTTTTCTCTTACTAGTCTAACACTTCCGAAAAACCAATACAACGCCCAACCGGAACAATATATAAAGCTAAACGAACCGTTCACTGGGTACTTATCCGTACGAAAATCCCTATAGATTTACCTGTTTTTAGAAGGAAATAAAATGTGAAAAAAATATTTCTACATCCCATGGCCTTTCCCAACCATTTAAATTTTTCTCTTACAGGTCTAACACTTCCGAAAAACCAATACAACGCCCACCCGGAACAATATATAAAGCTAAATGAACCGTTCACTGGGTACTCATACGTACGAAAATCCTTATTGATTTACCTGTTTTTACAAGGAAATAAAATGTGAAAAAAATATTTCTACATCCCATGGCCCTTCCCAACCATTTAAATTTTTCTCTTACAGGTCTAACACTTCCGAAAAACCAATACAACGCCCACCCGGAACAATATATAAAGCTAAACGAACCGTTCACTGGGTACTCATACGTACGAAAATCCTTATTGATTTACCTGTTTTTACAAGGAAATAAAATGTGAAAAAAATATTTCTACATCCCATGGCCCTTCCCAACCATTTAAATTTTTCTCTTACAGGTCTAACACGTCCGAAAAACCAATACAACGCCCATCCGGAACAATATATAAAGCTAAACGCACCGTTCACTGGGTACTTATCCGTACGAAAATCCCTATAGATTTACCTGTTTTTAGAAGGAAATAAAATGTGAAAAAAATATTTCTACATCCCATGGCCTTTCCCAACCATTTAAATTTTTCTCTTACAGGGCTAACACTTCCGAAAAACCAATACAACGCCCACCCGGAACACTATATAAAGCTAAACGAACCGTTCACTGGGTACTTATACGCACGAAAATCCCTTTTGATTTACCTGTTTTTACAAGGAAATAAAATGTGAAAAAAATATTTCTACATCCCATGGCCTTTCCCAACCATTTAAATTTTTCTCTTATAGGTCTAACACTTCCGAAAAACCAATACAATGCCCACCCGGAACAATATATAAAGCTAAACGAACCGTTCACTAGGTACTCATACGTACGAAAATCCCTATTGATTTACCTGTTTTTACAGGGAAATAAAATGTGAAAAAAATATTTCTACATCCCATGGCCTTTCCCAACCATTTAAATTTTTCTCTTACAGGTCTAACACTTCCGAAAAACCAATACAACGCCCACCCGGAACAATATATAAAGCTAAATGAACCGTTCACTGGGTACTTATCCGTACGAAAATCCCTATTGATTTACCTGTTTTTACAAGGAAATAAAATGTGAAAAAAATATTTCTACATCCCATGGCCCTTCCCAACCATTTAAATTTTTCTCTTACAGGTCTAACACGTCCGAAAAACCAATACAACGCCCACCCGGAACAATATATAAAGCTAAATGAACCGTTCACTGGGTACTTATCCGTACGAAAATCCCTATTGATTTACCTGTTTTTACAAGGAAATAAAATGTGAAAACAATATTTCTACATCCCATGGCCTTTCCCAACCATTTAGATTTTTCTCTTACAGGTCTAACACTTCCGAAAAAGCAATACAACGCCCACCCGGAACAATATATAAAGCTAAACGAACCGTTCACTGGGTACTTATCAATCGAAAATCCCTATTGATTTACCTGTTTTTACAAGGAAATAAAATGTGAAAAAAACATTTCTACATCCTATGGCCTTTACCAACCATTTAAATTTTTCTCTTACTAGTCTAACACTTCTGAAAAACCAATAGATGGCCCACCCAGAACAATATATAAAGCTAAACGAACCGTTCACTGGGTACTCATACGTACGAAAATCCCTATTGATTTACCTGTTTTTACAGGGAAATAAAATGTGAAAAAAATATTTCTACATCCCATGGCCTTTCCCAACCATTTAAATTTTTCTCTTACAGGTCTAACACTTCCGAAAAACCAATACAACGCCCACCCGGAACAATATATAAAGCTAAATGAACCGTTCACTGGGTACTTATCCGTACGAAAATCCCTATTGATTTACCTGTTTTTACAAGGAAATAAAATGTGAAAAAAATATTTCTACATCCCATGGCCCTTCCCAACCATTTAAATTTTTCTCTTACAGGTCTAACACGTCCGAAAAACCAATACAACGCCCATCCGGAACAATATATAAAGCTAAACGCACCGTTCACTGGGTACTTATCCGTACGAAAATCCCTATTGATTTACCTGTTTTTACAAGGAAATAAAATGTGAAAACAATATTTCTACATCCCATGGCCTTTCCCAACCATTTAAATTTTTCTCTTACAGGTCTAACACTTCCGAAAAACCCATACAACGCCCACCCGGAACAATATATAAAGCTAAACGCACCGTTCACTGGGTACTTATCCGTACGAAAATCCCTATTGATTTACCTGTTTTTACAAGGAAATAAAATGTGAAAAAAACATTTCTACATCCCATGGCCTTTCCCAACCATTTAAATTTTTCTCTTACTAGTCTAACACTTCCGAAAAACCAATACAACGCCCACCCAGAACAATATATAAAGCTAAACGAACCGTTCACTGGGTATTTATCCGTACGAAAATACCTATTGATTTACCTGTTTTTACAAGGAAATAAAATGTGAAAACAATATTTCTACATCCCATGGCCTTTCCCAACCATTTAAATTTTTCTCTTACAGGTCTAACACTTCCGAAAAAGCAATACAACGCCCACCCGGAACAATATATAAAGCTAAACGAACCGTTCACTGGGTACTTATCCGTACGAAAATCCCTATTGATTTACCTGTTTTTACAAGGAAATAAAATGTGAAAAAAACATTTCTACATCCCATGGCCTTTCCCAACCATTTAAATTTTTCTCTTACTAGTCTAACACTTCCGAAAAACCAATACAACGCCCAACCGGAACAATATATAAAGCTAAACGAACCGTTCACTGGGTACTTATCCGTACGAAAATCCCTATAGATTTACCTGTTTTTAGAAGGAAATAAAATGTGAAAAAAATATTTCTACATCCCATGGCCCTTCCCAACCATTTAAATTTTTCTCTTACAGGTCTAACACTTCCGAAAAACCAATACAACGCCCACCCGGAACAATATATAAAGCTAAACGCACCGTTCACTGGGTACTTATCCGTACGAAAATCCTTATTGATTTACCTGTTTTTACAAGGAAATAAAATGTGAAAAAAATATTTCTACATCCCATGGCCCTTCCCAACCATTTAAATTTTTCTCTTACAGGTCTAACACTTCCGAAAAACCAATACAACGCCCACCCGGAACAATATATAAAGCTAAACGAACCGTTCACTGGGTACTCATACGTACGAAAATCCTTATTGATTTACCTGTTTTTACAAGGAAATAAAATGTGAAAAAAATATTTCTACATCCCATGGCCCTTCCCAACCATTTAAATTTTTCTCTTACAGGTCTAACACGTCCGAAAAACCAATACAACGCCCATCCGGAACAATATATAAAGCTAAACGCACCGTTCACTGGGTACTTATCCGTACGAAAATCCCTATAGATTTACCTGTTTTTAGAAGGAAATAAAATGTGAAAAAAATATTTCTACATCCCATGGCCTTTCCCAACCATTTAAATTTTTCTCTTACAGGGCTAACACTTCCGAAAAACCAATACAACGCCCACCCGGAACACTATATAAAGCTAAACGAACCGTTCACTGGGTACTTATACGCACGAAAATCCCTTTTGATTTACCTGTTTTTACAAGGAAATAAAATGTGAAAAAAATATTTCTACATCCCATGGCCTTTCCCAACCATTTAAATTTTTCTCTTATAGGTCTAACACTTCCGAAAAACCAATACAATGCCCACCCGGAACAATATATAAAGCTAAACGAACCGTTCACTAGGTACTCATACGTACGAAAATCCCTATTGATTTACCTGTTTTTACAGGGAAATAAAATGTGAAAAAAATATTTCTACATCCCATGGCCTTTCCCAACCATTTAAATTTTTCTCTTACAGGTCTAACACTTCCGAAAAACCAATACAACGCCCACCCGGAACAATATATAAAGCTAAATGAACCGTTCACTGGGTACTTATCCGTACGAAAATCCCTATTGATTTACCTGTTTTTACAAGGAAATAAAATGTGAAAAAAATATTTCTACATCCCATGGCCCTTCCCAACCATTTAAATTTTTCTCTTACAGGTCTAACACGTCCGAAAAACCAATACAACGCCCACCCGGAACAATATATAAAGCTAAATGAACCGTTCACTGGGTACTTATCCGTACGAAAATCCCTATTGATTTACCTGTTTTTACAAGGAAATAAAATGTGAAAACAATATTTCTACATCCCATGGCCTTTCCCAACCATTTAGATTTTTCTCTTACAGGTCTAACACTTCCGAAAAAGCAATACAACGCCCACCCGGAACAATATATAAAGCTAAACGAACCGTTCACTGGGTACTTATCAATCGAAAATCCCTATTGATTTACCTGTTTTTACAAGGAAATAAAATGTGAAAAAAACATTTCTACATCCTATGGCCTTTACCAACCATTTAAATTTTTCTCTTACTAGTCTAACACTTCTGAAAAACCAATAGATGGCCCACCCAGAACAATATATAAAGCTAAACGAACCGTTCACTGGGTACTCATACGTACGAAAATCCCTATTGATTTACCTGTTTTTACAGGGAAATAAAATGTGAAAAAAATATTTCTACATCCCATGGCCTTTCCCAACCATTTAAATTTTTCTCTTACAGGTCTAACACTTCCGAAAAACCAATACAACGCCCACCCGGAACAATATATAAAGCTAAATGAACCGTTCACTGGGTACTTATCCGTACGAAAATCCCTATTGATTTACCTGTTTTTACAAGGAAATAAAAAGTGAAAAAAATATTTCTACATCCCATGGCCCTTCCCAACCATTTAAATTTTTCTCTTACAGGTCTAACACGTCCGAAAAACCAATACAACGCCCATCCGGAACAATATATAAAGCTAAACGCACCGTTCACTGGGTACTTATCCGTACGAAAATCCCTATTGATTTACCTGTTTTTACAAGGAAATAAAATGTGAAAACAATATTTCTACATCCCATGGCCTTTCCCAACCATTTAAATTTTTCTCTTACAGGTCTAACACTTCCGAAAAACCCATACAACGCCCACCCGGAACAATATATAAAGCTAAACGAACCGTTCACTGGGTATTTATCCGTACGAAAATACCTATTGATTTACCTGTTTTTACAAGGAAATAAAATGTGAAAACAATATTTCTACATCCCATGGCCTTTCCCAACCATTTAAATTTTTCTCTTACAGGTCTAACACGTCCGAAAAAGCAATACAACGCCCACCCGGAACAATATATAAAGCTAAACGCACCGTTCACTGGGTACTTATCCGTACGAAAATCCCTATTGATTTACCTGTTTTTACAAGGAAATAAAATGTGAAAAAAACATTTCTACATCCCATGGCCTTTCCCAACCATTTAAATTTTTCTCTTACTAGTCTAACACTTCCGAAAAACCAATACAACGCCCACCCAGAACAATATATAAAGCTAAACGAACCGTTCACTGGGTATTTATCCGTACGAAAATACCTATTGATTTACCTGTTTTTACAAGGAAATAAAATGTGAAAACAATATTTCTACATCCCATGGCCTTTCCCAACCATTTAAATTTTTCTCTTACAGGTCTAACACTTCCGAAAAAGCAATACAACGCCCACCCGGAACAATATATAAAGCTAAACGAACCGTTCACTGGGTACTTATCCGTACGAAAATCCCTATTGATTTACCTGTTTTTACAAGGAAATAAAATGTGAAAAAAACATTTCTACATCCCATGGCCTTTCCCAACCATTTAAATTTTTCTCTTACTAGTCTAACACTTCCGAAAAACCAATACAACGCCCAACCGGAACAATATATAAAGCTAAACGAACCGTTCACTGGGTACTTATCCGTACGAAAATCCCTATAGATTTACCTGTTTTTAGAAGGAAATAAAATGTGAAAAAAATATTTCTACATCCCATGGCCTTTCCCAACCATTTAAATTTTTCTCTTACAGGTCTAACACTTCCGAAAAAGCAATACAACGCCCACCCGGAACAATATATAAAGCTAAACGAACCGTTCACTGGGTACTTATCCGTACGAAAATCCCTATTGATTTACCTGTTTTTACAAGGAAATAAAATGTGAAAAAAACATTTCTACATCCCATGGCCTTTCCCAACCATTTAAATTTTTCTCTTACTAGTCTAACACTTCCGAAAAACCAATACAACGCCCAACCGGAACAATATATAAAGCTAAACGAACCGTTCACTGGGTATTTATCCGTACGAAAATACCTATTGATTTACCTGTTTTTACAAGGAAATAAAATGTGAAAACAATATTTCTACATCCCATGGCCTTTCCCAACCATTTAAATTTTTCTCTTACAGGTCTAACACTTCCGAAAAAGCAATACAACGCCCACCCGGAACAATATATAAAGCTAAACGAACCGTTCACTGGGTACTTATCCGTACGAAAATCCCTATTGATTTACCTGTTTTTACAAGGAAATAAAATGTGAAAAAAACATTTCTACATCCCATGGCCTTTCCCAACCATTTAAATTTTTCTCTTACTAGTCTAACACTTCCGAAAAACCAATACAACGCCCAACCGGAACAATATATAAAGCTAAACGAACCGTTCACTGGGTACTTATCCGTACGAAAATCCCTATAGATTTACCTGTTTTTAGAAGGAAATAAAATGTGAAAAAAATATTTCTACATCCCATGGCCCTTCCCAACCATTTAAATTTTTCTCTTACAGGTCTAACACTTCCGAAAAACCAATACAACGCCCACCCGGAACAATATATAAAGCTAAACGCACCGTTCACTGGGTACTTATCCGTACGAAAATCCTTATTGATTTACCTGTTTTTACAAGGAAATAAAATGTGAAAAAAATATTTCTACATCCCATGGCCCTTCCCAACCATTTAAATTTTTCTCTTACAGGTCTAACACTTCCGAAAAACCAATACAACGCCCACCCGGAACAATATATAAAGCTAAACGAACCGTTCACTGGGTACTTATCCGTACGAAAATCCCTATAGATTTACCTGTTTTTAGAAGGAAATAAAATGTGAAAAAAATATTTCTACATCCCATGGCCTTTCCCAACCATTTAAATTTTTCTCTTACAGGGCTAACACTTCCGAAAAACCAATACAACGCCCACCCGGAACACTATATAAAGCTAAACGAACCGTTCACTGGGTACTTATACGCACGAAAATCCCTTTTGATTTACCTGTTTTTACAAGGAAATAAAATGTGAAAAAAATATTTCTACATCCCATGGCCTTTCCCAACCATTTAAATTTTTCTCTTATAGGTCTAACACTTCCGAAAAACCAATACAATGCCCACCCGGAACAATATATAAAGCTAAACGAACCGTTCACTAGGTACTCATACGTACGAAAATCCCTATTGATTTCCCTGTTTTTACAGGGAAATAAAATGTGAAAAAAATATTTCTACATCCCATGGCCTTTCCCAACCATTTAAATTTTTCTCTTACAGGTCTAACACTTCCGAAAAACCAATACAACGCCCACCCGGAACAATATATAAAGCTAAATGAACCGTTCACTGGGTACTTATCCGTACGAAAATCCCTATTGATTTACCTGTTTTTACAAGGAAATAAAATGTGAAAAAAATATTTCTACATCCCATGGCCCTTCCCAACCATTTAAATTTTTCTCTTACAGGTCTAACACGTCCGAAAAACCAATACAACGCCCACCCGGAACAATATATAAAGCTAAATGAACCGTTCACTGGGTACTTATCCGTACGAAAATCCCTATTGATTTACCTGTTTTTACAAGGAAATAAAATGTGAAAACAATATTTCTACATCCCATGGCCTTTCCCAACCATTTAGATTTTTCTCTTACAGGTCTAACACTTCCGAAAAAGCAATACAACGCCCACCCGGAACAATATATAAAGCTAAACGAACCGTTCACTGGGTACTTATCAATCGAAAATCCCTATTGATTTACCTGTTTTTACAAGGAAATAAAATGTGAAAAAAACATTTCTACATCCTATGGCCTTTACCAACCATTTAAATTTTTCTCTTACTAGTCTAACACTTCTGAAAAACCAATAGATGGCCCACCCAGAACAATATATAAAGCTAAACGAACCGTTCACTGGGTACTCATACGTACGAAAATCCCTATTGATTTACCTGTTTTTACAGGGAAATAAAATGTGAAAAAAATATTTCTACATCCCATGGCCTTTCCCAACCATTTAAATTTTTCTCTTACAGGTCTAACACTTCCGAAAAACCAATACAACGCCCACCCGGAACAATATATAAAGCTAAACGAACCGTTCACTGGGTACTTATCCGTACGAAAATCCCTATTGATTTACCTGTTTTTACAAGGAAATAAAATGTGAAAAAAATATTTCTACATCCCATGGCCCTTCCCAACCATTTAAATTTTTCTCTTACAGGTCTAACACGTCCGAAAAACCAATACAACGCCCATCCGGAACAATATATAAAGCTAAACGCACCGTTCACTGGGTACTTATCCGTACGAAAATCCCTATTGATTTACCTGTTTTTACAAGGAAATAAAATGTGAAAACAATATTTCTACATCCCATGGCCTTTCCCAACCATTTAAATTTTTCTCTTACAGGTCTAACACTTCCGAAAAACCCATACAACGCCCACCCGGAACAATATATAAAGCTAAACGAACCGTTCACTGGGTATTTATCCGTACGAAAATACCTATTGATTTACCTGTTTTTACAAGGAAATAAAATGTGAAAACAATATTTCTACATCCCATGGCCTTTCCCAACCATTTAAATTTTTCTCTTACAGGTCTAACACGTCCGAAAAAGCAATACAACGCCCACCCGGAACAATATATAAAGCTAAACGCACCGTTCACTGGGTACTTATCCGTACGAAAATCCCTATTGATTTACCTGTTTTTACAAGGAAATAAAATGTGAAAAAAACATTTCTACATCCCATGGCCTTTCCCAACCATTTAAATTTTTCTCTTACTAGTCTAACACTTCCGAAAAACCAATACAACGCCCACCCAGAACAATATATAAAGCTAAACGAACCGTTCACTGGGTATTTATCCGTACGAAAATACCTATTGATTTACCTGTTTTTACAAGGAAATAAAATGTGAAAACAATATTTCTACATCCCATGGCCTTTCCCAACCATTTAAATTTTTCTCTTACAGGTCTAACACTTCCGAAAAAGCAATACAACGCCCACCCGGAACAATATATAAAGCTAAACGAACCGTTCACTGGGTACTTATCCGTACGAAAATCCCTATTGATTTACCTGTTTTTACAAGGAAATAAAATGTGAAAAAAACATTTCTACATCCCATGGCCTTTCCCAACCATTTAAATTTTTCTCTTACTAGTCTAACACTTCCGAAAAACCAATACAACGCCCAACCGGAACAATATATAAAGCTAAACGAACCGTTCACTGGGTACTTATCCGTACGAAAATCCCTATAGATTTACCTGTTTTTAGAAGGAAATAAAATGTGAAAAAAATATTTCTACATCCCATGGCCCTTCCCAACCATTTAAATTTTTCTCTTACAGGTCTAACACTTCCGAAAAACCAATACAACGCCCACCCGGAACAATATATAAAGCTAAACGAACCGTTCACTGGGTATTTATCCGTACGAAAATACCTATTGATTTACCTGTTTTTACAAGGAAATAAAATGTGAAAACAATATTTCTACATCCCATGGCCTTTCCCAACCATTTAAATTTTTCTCTTACAGGTCTAACACGTCCGAAAAAGCAATACAACGCCCACCCGGAACAATATATAAAGCTAAACGCACCGTTCACTGGGTACTTATCCGTACGAAAATCCCTATTGATTTACCTGTTTTTACAAGGAAATAAAATGTGAAAAAAACATTTCTACATCCCATGGCCTTTCCCAACCATTTAAATTTTTCTCTTACTAGTCTAACACTTCCGAAAAACCAATACAACGCCCAACCGGAACAATATATAAAGCTAAACGAACCGTTCACTGGGTATTTATCCGTACGAAAATACCTATTGATTTACCTGTTTTTAGAAGGAAATAAAATGTGAAAAAAATATTTCTACATCCCATGGCCTTTCCCAACCATTTAAATTTTTCTCTTACAGGTCTAACACTTCCGAAAAACCAATACAACGCCCACCCGGAACAATATATAAAGCTAAATGAACCGTTCACTGGGTACTCATACGTACGAAAATCCTTATTGATTTACCTGTTTTTACAAGGAAATAAAATGTGAAAAAAATATTTCTACATCCCATGGCCCTTCCCAACCATTTAAATTTTTCTCTTACAGGTCTAACACTTCCGAAAAACCAATACAACGCCCACCCGGAACAATATATAAAGCTAAACGAACCGTTCACTGGGTACTCATACGTACGAAAATCCTTATTGATTTACCTGTTTTTACAAGGAAATAAAATGTGAAAAAAATATTTCTACATCCCATGGCCCTTCCCAACCATTTAAATTTTTCTCTTACAGGTCTAACACGTCCGAAAAACCAATACAACGCCCATCCGGAACAATATATAAAGCTAAACGCACCGTTCACTGGGTACTTATCCGTACGAAAATCCCTATAGATTTACCTGTTTTTAGAAGGAAATAAAATGTGAAAAAAATATTTCTACATCCCATGGCCTTTCCCAACCATTTAAATTTTTCTCTTACAGGGCTAACACTTCCGAAAAACCAATACAACGCCCACCCGGAACACTATATAAAGCTAAACGAACCGTTCACTGGGTACTTATACGCACGAAAATCCCTTTTGATTTACCTGTTTTTACAAGGAAATAAAATGTGAAAAAAATATTTCTACATCCCATGGCCTTTCCCAACCATTTAAATTTTTCTCTTATAGGTCTAACACTTCCGAAAAACCAATACAATGCCCACCCGGAACAATATATAAAGCTAAACGAACCGTTCACTAGGTACTCATACGTACGAAAATCCCTATTGATTTACCTGTTTTTACAGGGAAATAAAATGTGAAAAAAATATTTCTACATCCCATGGCCTTTCCCAACCATTTAAATTTTTCTCTTACAGGTCTAACACTTCCGAAAAACCAATACAACGCCCACCCGGAACAATATATAAAGCTAAATGAACCGTTCACTGGGTACTTATCCGTACGAAAATCCCTATTGATTTACCTGTTTTTACAAGGAAATAAAATGTGAAAAAAATATTTCTACATCCCATGGCCCTTCCCAACCATTTAAATTTTTCTCTTACAGGTCTAACACGTCCGAAAAACCAATACAACGCCCACCCGGAACAATATATAAAGCTAAATGAACCGTTCACTGGGTACTTATCCGTACGAAAATCCCTATTGATTTACCTGTTTTTACAAGGAAATAAAATGTGAAAACAATATTTCTACATCCCATGGCCTTTCCCAACCATTTAGATTTTTCTCTTACAGGTCTAACACTTCCGAAAAAGCAATACAACGCCCACCCGGAACAATATATAAAGCTAAACGAACCGTTCACTGGGTACTTATCAATCGAAAATCCCTATTGATTTACCTGTTTTTACAAGGAAATAAAATGTGAAAAAAACATTTCTACATCCTATGGCCTTTACCAACCATTTAAATTTTTCTCTTACTAGTCTAACACTTCTGAAAAACCAATAGATGGCCCACCCAGAACAATATATAAAGCTAAACGAACCGTTCACTGGGTACTCATACGTACGAAAATCCCTATTGATTTACCTGTTTTTACAGGGAAATAAAATGTGAAAAAAATATTTCTACATCCCATGGCCTTTCCCAACCATTTAAATTTTTCTCTTACAGGTCTAACACTTCCGAAAAACCAATACAACGCCCACCCGGAACAATATATAAAGCTAAATGAACCGTTCACTGGGTACTTATCCGTACGAAAATCCCTATTGATTTACCTGTTTTTACAAGGAAATAAAATGTGAAAAAAATATTTCTACATCCCATGGCCCTTCCCAACCATTTAAATTTTTCTCTTACAGGTCTAACACGTCCGAAAAACCAATACAACGCCCATCCGGAACAATATATAAAGCTAAACGCACCGTTCACTGGGTACTTATCCGTACGAAAATCCCTATTGATTTACCTGTTTTTACAAGGAAATAAAATGTGAAAACAATATTTCTACATCCCATGGCCTTTCCCAACCATTTAAATTTTTCTCTTACAGGTCTAACACTTCCGAAAAACCCATACAACGCCCACCCGGAACAATATATAAAGCTAAACGAACCGTTCACTGGGTATTTATCCGTACGAAAATACCTATTGATTTACCTGTTTTTACAAGGAAATAAAATGTGAAAACAATATTTCTACATCCCATGGCCTTTCCCAACCATTCAAATTTTTCTCTTACAGGTCTAACACGTCCGAAAAAGCAATACAACGCCCACCCGGAACAATATATAAAGCTAAACGCACCGTTCACTGGGTACTTATCCGTACGAAAATCCCTATTGATTTACCTGTTTTTACAAGGAAATAAAATGTGAAAAAAACATTTCTACATCCCATGGCCTTTCCCAACCATTTAAATTTTTCTCTTACTAGTCTAACACTTCCGAAAAACCAATACAACGCCCACCCAGAACAATATATAAAGCTAAACGAACCGTTCACTGGGTATTTATCCGTACGAAAATACCTATTGATTTACCTGTTTTTACAAGGAAATAAAATGTGAAAACAATATTTCTACATCCCATGGCCTTTCCCAACCATTTAAATTTTTCTCTTACAGGTCTAACACTTCCGAAAAAGCAATACAACGCCCACCCGGAACAATATATAAAGCTAAACGAACCGTTCACTGGGTACTTATCCGTACGAAAATCCCTATTGATTTACCTGTTTTTACAAGGAAATAAAATGTGAAAAAAACATTTCTACATCCCATGGCCTTTCCCAACCATTTAAATTTTTCTCTTACTAGTCTAACACTTCCGAAAAACCAATACAACGCCCAACCGGAACAATATATAAAGCTAAACGAACCGTTCACTGGGTACTTATCCGTACGAAAATCCCTATAGATTTACCTGTTTTTAGAAGGAAATAAAATGTGAAAAAAATATTTCTACATCCCATGGCCCTTCCCAACCATTTAAATTTTTCTCTTACAGGTCTAACACTTCCGAAAAACCAATACAACGCCCACCCGGAACAATATATAAAGCTAAACGAACCGTTCACTGGGTATTTATCCGTACGAAAATACCTATTGATTTACCTGTTTTTACAAGGAAATAAAATGTGAAAACAATATTTCTACATCCCATGGCCTTTCCCAACCATTTAAATTTTTCTCTTACAGGTCTAACACGTCCGAAAAAGCAATACAACGCCCACCCGGAACAATATATAAAGCTAAACGCACCGTTCACTGGGTACTTATCCGTACGAAAATCCCTATTGATTTACCTGTTTTTACAAGGAAATAAAATGTGAAAAAAACATATCTACATCCCATGGCCTTTCCCAAACATTTAAATTTTTCTCTTACTAGTCTAACACTTCCGAAAAACCAATACAACGCCCACCCAGAACAATATATAAAGCTAAACGAACCGTTCACTGGGTATTTATCCGTACGAAAATACCTATTGATTTACCTGTTTTTACAAGGAAATAAAATGTGAAAACAATATTTCTACATCCCATGGCCTTTCCCAACCATTTAAATTTTTCTCTTACAGGTCTAACACTTCCGAAAAAGCAATACAACGCCCACCCGGAACAATATATAAAGCTAAACGAACCGTTCACTGGGTACTTATCCGTACGAAAATCCCTATTGATTTACCTGTTTTTACAAGGAAATAAAATGTGAAAAAAACATTTCTACATCCCATGGCCTTTCCCAACCATTTAAATTTTTCTCTTACTAGTCTAACACTTCCGAAAAACCAATACAACGCCCAACCGGAACAATATATAAAGCTAAACGAACCGTTCACTGGGTACTTATCCGTACGAAAATCCCTATAGATTTACTTGTTTTTAGAAGGAAATAAAATGTGAAAAAAAATATTTCTACATCCCATGGCCCTTCCCAACCATTTAAATTTTTCTCTTACAGGTCTAACACGTCCGAAAAACCAATACAACACCCATCCGGAACAATATATAAAGCTAAACGCACCGTTCACTGGGTACTTATCCGTACGAAAATCCCTATAGATTTACCTGTTTTTAGAAGGAAATAAAATGTGAAAAAAATATTTCTACATCCCATGGCCTTTCCCAACCATTTAAATTTTTCTCTTACAGGGCTAACACTTCCGAAAAAGCAATACAACGCCCACCCGGGACACTATATAAAGCTAAACGAACCGTTCACTGGGTACTTATACGCACGAAAATCCCTTTTGATTTACCTGTTTTTACAAGGAAATAAAATGTGAAAAAAATATTTCTACATCCCATGGCCTTTCCCAACCATTTAAATTTTTCTCTTATAGGTCTAACACTTCCGAAAAACCAATACAATGCCCACCCGGAACAATATATAAAGCTAAACGAACCGTTCACTGGGTACTCATACGTACGAAAATCCCTATTGATTTACCTGTTTTTACAGGGAAATAAAATGTGAAAAAAATATTTCTACATCCCATGGCCTTTCCCAACCATTTAAATTTTTCTCTTACAGGTCTAACACGTCCGAAAAAGCAATACAACGCCCATCCGGAACAATATATAAAGCTAAACGCACCGTTCACTGGGTACTTATCCGTACGAAAATACCTATTGATTTACCTGTTTTTACAAGGAAATAAAATGTGAAAACAATATTTCTACACCCCATGGCCTTTCCCAACCATTTAAATTTTTCTCTTACAGGTCTAACACTTCCGAAAAAGCAATACAACGCCCACCCGGAACAATATATAAAGCTAAACAAACCGTTCACTGGGTACTTATCCATACGAAAATCCCTATTGATTTACCTGTTTTTACAAGGAAATAAAATGTGAAAAAAACATTTCTACATCCCATGGCCTTTCCCAACCATTTAAATTTTTCTCTTACTAGTCTAACACTTCCGAAAAACCAATACAACGCCCACCCAGAACAATATATAAAGCTAAGCGAACCGTTCACTGGGTATTTATCCGTACGAAAATACCTATTGATTTACCTGTTTTTACAAGGAAATAAAATGTGAAAACAATATTTCTACATCCCATGGCCTTTCCCAACCATTTAAATTTTTCTCTTACAGGTCTAACACTTCCGAAAAAGCAATACAACGCCCACCCGGAACAATATATAAAGCTAAACGAACCGTTCACTGGGTACTTATCCGTACGAAAATCCCTATTGATTTACCTGTTTTTACAAGGAAATAAAATGTGAAAAAAACATTTCTACATCCCATGGCCTTTCCCAACCATTTAAATTTTTCTCTTACTAGTCTAACACTTCCGAAAAACCAATACAACGCCCAACCGGAACAATATATAAAGCTAAACGAACCGTTCACTGGGTACTTATCCGTACGAAAATCCCTATAGATTTACCTGTTTTTACAAGGAAATAAAATGTGAAAACAATATTTCTACATCCCATGGCCTTTCCCAACCATTTAAATTTTTCTCTTACAGGTCTAACACTTCCGGAAAACCAATACAACGCCCACCCAGAACAATATATAAAGCTAAACGAACCGTTCACTGGGTATTTATCCGTACGAAAATACCTATTGATTTACCTGTTTTTACAAGGAAATAAAATGTGAAAACAATATTTCTACATCCCATGGCCTTTCCCAACCATTTAAATTTTTCTCTTACAGGTCTAACACGTCCGAAAAAGCAATACAACGCCCACCCGGAACAATATATAAAGCTAAACGCACCGTTCACTGGGTACTTATCCGTACGAAAATCCCTATTGATTTACCTGTTTTTACAAGGAAATAAAATGTGAAAAAAACATTTCTACATCCCATGGCCTTTCCCAAACATTTAAATTTTTCTCTTACTAGTCTAACACTTCCGAAAAACCAATACAACGCCCACCCAGAACAATATATAAAGCTAAACGAACCGTTCACTGGGTATTTATCCGTACGAAAATACCTATTGATTTACCTGTTTTTACAAGGAAATAAAATGTGAAAACAATATTTCTACATCCCATGGCCTTTCCCAACCATTTAAATTTTTCTCTTACAGGTCTAACACTTCCGAAAAAGCAATACAACGCCCACCCGGAACAATATATAAAGCTAAACGAACCGTTCACTGGGTACTTATCCGTACGAAAATCCCTATTGATTTACCTGTTTTTACAAGGAAATAAAATGTGAAAAAAACATTTCTACATCCCATGGCCTTTCCCAACCATTTAAATTTTTCTCTTACTAGTCTAACACTTCCGAAAAACCAATACAACGCCCAACCGGAACAATATATAAAGCTAAACGAACCGTTAACTGGGTACTTATCCGTACGAAAATCCCTATAGATTTACCTGTTTTTAGAAGGAAATAAAATGTGAAAAAAATATTTCTACATCCCATGGCCCTTCCCAACCATTTAAATTTTTCTCTTACAGGTCTAACACGTCCGAAAAACCAATACAACACCCATCCGGAACAATATATAAAGCTAAACGCACCGTTCACTGGGTACTTATCCGTACGAAAATCCCTATAGATTTACCTGTTTTTAGAAGGAAATAAAATGTGAAAAAAATATTTCTACATCCCATGGCCTTTCCCAACCATTTAAATTTTTCTCTTACAGGGCTAACACTTCCGAAAAACCAATACAACGCCCACCCGGAACACTATATAAAGCTAAACGAACCGTTCACTGGGTACTTATACGCACGAAAATCCCTTTTGATTTACCTGTTTTTACAAGGAAATAAAATGTGAAAAAAATATTTCTACATCCCATGGCCTTTCCCAACCATTTAAATTTTTCTCTTATAGGTCTAACACTTCCGAAAAACCAATACAATGCCCACCCGGAACAATATATAAAGCTAAACGAACCGTTCACTGGGTACTCATACGTACGAAAATCCCTATTGATTTACCTGTTTTTACAGGGAAATAAAATGTGAAAAAAATATTTCTACATCCCATGGCCTTTCCCAACCATTTAAATTTTTCTCTTACAGGTCTAACACTTCCGAAAAACCAATACAACGCCCACCCGGAACAATATATAAAGCTAAATGAACCGTTCACTGGGTACTTATCCGTACGAAAATACCTATTGATTTACCTGTTTTTACAAGGAAATAAAATGTGAAAACAATATTTCTACACCCCATGGCCTTTCCCAACCATTTAAATTTTTCTCTTACAGGTCTAACACTTCCGAAAAAGCAATACAACGCCCACCCGGAACAATATATAAAGCTAAACAAACCGTTCACTGGGTACTTATCCATACGAAAATCCCTATTGATTTACCTGTTTTTACAAGGAAATAAAATGTGAAAAAAACATTTCTACATCCCATGGCCTTTCCCAACCATTTAAATTTTTCTCTTACTAGTCTAACACTTCCGAAAAACCAATACAACGCCCACCCAGAACAATATATAAAGCTAAACGAACCGTTCACTGGGTATTTATCCGTACGAAAATACCTATTGATTTACCTGTTTTTACAAGGAAATAAAATGTGAAAACAATATTTCTACATCCCATGGCCTTTCCCAACCATTTAAATTTTTCTCTTACAGGTCTAACACTTCCGAAAAAGCAATACAACGCCCACCCGGAACAATATATAAAGCTAAACGAACCGTTCACTGGGTACTTATCCGTACGAAAATCCCTATTGATTTACCTGTTTTTACAAGGAAATAAAATGTGAAAAAAACATTTCTACATCCCATGGCCTTTCCCAACCATTTAAATTTTTCTCTTACTAGTCTAACACTTCCGAAAAACCAATACAACGCCCAACCGGAACAATATATAAAGCTAAACGAACCGTTCACTGGGTACTTATCCGTACGAAAATCCCTATAGATTTACCTGTTTTTACAAGGAAATAAAATGTGAAAACAATATTTCTACATCCCATGGCCTTTCCCAACCATTTAAATTTTTCTCTTACAGGTCTAACACTTCCGGAAAACCAATACAACGCCCACCCGGAACAATATATAAAGCTAAACGAACCGTTCACTGGGTACTCATACGTACGAAAATCCCTATTGATTTACCTGTTTTTACAAGGAAATAAAATGTGAAAAAAATATTTCTACATCCCATGGCCCTTCCCAACCATTTAAATTTTTCTCTTACAGGTCTAACACGTCCGAAAAAGCAATACAACACCCACCCGGAACAATATATAAAGCTAAACGCACCGTTCACTGGGTACTTATCCGTACGAAAATCCCTATAGATTTACATCTTTTTAGAAGGAAATAAAATGTCAAAAAAATATTTCTACATCCCATGGCCTTTCCCAACCATTTAAATTTTTCTCTTACAGGGCTAACACTTCCGAAAAACCAATACAACGCCCACCCGGAACACTATATAATGCTAAACGAACCGTTCACTGGGTACTTATACGGACGAAAATCCCTATTGATTTACCTGTTTTTACAAGGAAATAAAATGTGAAAAAAATATTTCTACATCCCATGGCCTTTCCCTACCATTTAAATTTTTCTCTTACAGGTCTAACACTTCCGAAAAACCAATACAACGCCCACCCGGAACAATATATAAAGCTAAACGAACCGTTCACTGGGTACTCATACGTACGAAAATCCCTATTGATTTACCTGTTTTTACAAGGAAATAAAATGTGAAAAAAATGTTTCTACATCCCATGGCCTTTCCCAACCATTTAAATTTTTCTCTTACAGGGCTAACACTTCCGAAAAACCAATACAACGCCCACCCGGAACACTATATAAAGCTAAACGAACCGTTCACTGGGTACTTATACGCACGAAAATCCCTATTGATTTACCTGTTTTTACAAGGAAATTAAATGTGAAAAAAATATTTCTACATCCCATGGCCTTTCCCAACCATTTAAATTTTTCTCTTACAGGTCTAACACTTCCGAAAAACCAATACAACGCCCACCCGGAACAATATATAAAGCTAAACGAACCGTTCACTGGGTACTCATACGTACGAAAATCCCTATTGATTTACCTGTTTTTACATGGAAATAAAATGTGAAAAAAATATTTCTACATCCCATGGCCCTTCCCAACCATTTAAATTTTTCTCTTACAGGTCTAACACTTCCGAAAAACCAATACAACACCCATCCGGAACAATATATAAAGCTAAACACACCGTTCACTGGGTACTTATCCGTACGAAAATCCCAATAGATTTACCTGTTTTTAGAAGGAAATAAAATGTGAACAAAATATTTCTACATCCCATGGCCTTTCCCAACCATTTAAATTTTTCTCTTACAGGGCTAACACTTCCGAAAAACCAATACAACGCCCACCCGGAACACTATATAAAGCTAAACGAACCGTTCACTGGGTACTTATACGCACGAAAATCCCTATTGATTTACCTGTTTTTACAAGGAAATAAAATGTGAAAAAAATATTTCTACATCCCATGGCCTTTCCCAACCATTTAAATTTTTCTCTTACAGGTCTAACACTTCTGAAAAACCAATACAACGCCCACCCGGAACAATATATAAAGCTAAACGAACCGTTCACTGGGTACTCATACGTACGAAAATCCCTATTGATTTACCTGTTTTTACAAGGAAATAAAATGTGAAAAAAATGTTTCTACATCCCATGGCCTTTCCCAACCATTTAAATTTTTCTCTTACAGGGCTAACACTTCCGAAAAACCAATACAACGCCCACCCGGAACACTATATAAAGCTAAAAGAACCGTTGACTGGGTACTTATACGCACGAAAATCCCTATTGATTTACCTGTTTTTACAAGGAAATAAAATGTGAAAAAAATATTTCTACATCCCATGGCCTTTCCCAACCATTTAAATTTTTCTCTTACAGGTCTAACACTTCCGAAAAACCAATACAACGCCCACCCGGAACAATATATAAAGCTAAACGAACCGTTCACTGGGTACTCATACGTACGAAAATCCCTATTGATTTACCTGTTTTTACATGGAAATAAAATGTGAAAAAAATATTTCTACATCCCATGGCCCTTCCCAACCATTTAAATTTTTCTCTTACAGGTCTAACACTTCCGAAAAACCAATACAACACCCATCCGGAACAATATATAAAGCTAAACACACCGTTCACTGGGTACTTATCCGTACGAAAATCCCAATAGATTTACCTGTTTTTAGAAGGAAATAAAATGTGAACAAAATATTTCTACATCCCATGGCCTTTCCCAACCATTTAAATTTTTCTCTTACAGGGCTAACACTTCCGAAAAACCAATACAACGCCCACCCGGAACACTATATAAAGCTAAACGAACCGTTCACTGGGTACTTATACGCACGAAAATCCCTATTGATTTACCTGTTTTTACATGGAAATAAAATGTGAAAAAAATATTTCTACATCCCATGGCCCTTCCCAACCATTTAAATTTTTCTCTTACAGGTCTAACACTTCCGAAAAACCAATACAACACCCATCCGGAACAATATATAAAGCTAAACACACCGTTCACTGGGTACTTATCCGTACGAAAATCCCTATAGATTTACCTGTTTTTAGAAGGAAATAAAATGTGAACAAAATATTTCTACATCCCATGGCCTTTCCCAACCATTTAAATTTTTCTCTTACAGGGCTAACACTTCCGAAAAACCAATACAACGCCCACCCGGAACACTATATAAAGCTAAACGAACCGTTCACTGGGTACTTATACGCACGAAAATCCCTATTGATTTACCTGTTTTTACAAGGAAATAAAATGTGAAAAAAATATTTCTACATCCCATGGCCTTTCCCAACCATTTAAATTTTTCTCTTACAGGTCTAACACTTCTGAAAAACCAATACAACGCCCACCCGGAACAATATATAAAGCTAAACGAACCGTTCACTGGGTACTCATACGTACGAAAATCCCTATTGATTTACCTGTTTTTACAAGGAAATAAAATGTGAAAAAAATGTTTCTACATCCCATGGCCTTTCCCAACCATTTAAATTTTTCTCTTACTAGTCTAACACTTCCGAAAAACCAATACAACGCCCACCCGGAACACTATATAAAGCTAAACGAACCGTTCACTGGGTACTTATACGCACGAAAATCCCTATTGATTTACCTGTTTTTACAAGGAAATAAAATGTGAAAAAAATATTTCTACATCCCATGGCCTTTCCCAACCATTTAAATTTTTCTCTTACAGGTCTAACACTTCCGAAAAACCAATACAACGCCCACCCGGAACAATATATAAAGCTAAACGAACCGTTCACTGGGTACTCATACGTACGAAAATCCCTATTGATTTACCTGTTTTTACATGGAAATAAAATGTGAAAAAAATATTTCTACATCCCATGGCCCTTCCCAACCATTTAAATTTTTCTCTTACTGGTATAACACTTCCGAAAAAGCAATACAACGCCCACCCGGAACAATATATAAAGCTAAACAAACCGTTCACTGGGTACTTATCCATACGAAAATCCCTATTGATTTACCTGTTTTTACAAGGAAATAAAATGTGAAAACAATATTTCTACATCCCATGGCCTTTCCCAACCATTTAAATTTTTCTCTTACAGGTCTAACACTTCCGAAAAAGCAATACAACGCCCACCCGGAACAATATATAAAGCTAAACGAACCGTTCACTGGGTACTTATCCGTACAAAAATCCCTATTGATTTACCTGTTTTTACAAGGAAATAAAATGTGAAAAAAACATTTCTACATCCCATGGCCTTTCCCAACCATTTAAATTTTTCTCTTACTAGTCTAACACTTCCGAAAAACCAATACAACGCCCAACCGGAACAATATATAAAGCTAAACGAACCGTTCACTGGGTACTTATCCGTACGAAAATCCCTATAGATTTACCTGTTTTTACAAGGAAATAAAATGTGAAAACAATATTTCTACATCCCATGGCCTTTCCCAACCATTTAAATTTTTCTCTTACAGGTCTAACACTTCCGGAAAACCAATACAACGCCCACCCAGAACAATATATAAAGCTAAACGAACCGTTCACTGGGTATTTATCCGTACGAAAATACCTATTGATTTACCTGTTTTTACAAGGAAATAAAATGTGAAAACAATATTTCTACATCCCATGGCCTTTCCCAACCATTTAAATTTTTCTCTTACAGGTCTAACACTTCCGAAAAAGCAATACAACGCCCACCCGGAACAATATATAAAGCTAAACAAACCGTTCACTGGGTATTTATCCGTACGAAAATCCCTATTGATTTACCTGTTTTTACAAGGAAATAAAATGTGAAAAAAACATTTCTACATCCCATGGCCTTTCCCAACCATTTAAATTTTTCTCTTACTAGTCTAACACTTCCGAAAAACCAATACAACGCCCACCCAGAACAATATATAAAGCTAAACGCACCGTTCACTGGGTATTTACCCGTACGAAAATACCTATTGATTTACCTGTTTTTACAAGGAAATAAAATGTGAAAACAATATTTCTACATCCCATGGCCTTTCCCAACCATTTAAATTTTTCTCTTACAGGTCTAACACTTCCGAAAAAGCAATACAACACCCATCCGGAACAATATATAAAGCTAAACGCACCGTTCACTAGGTACTTATCCGTACGAAAATCCCTATAGATTTACCTGTTTTTAGAAGGAAATAAAATGTGAAAAAAATATTTCTACATCCCATGGACTTTCCCAACCGTTTAAATTTTTCTCTTACAGGGCTAACACTTCCGAAAAACCAATACAACGCCCACCCGGAACACTATATAAAGCTAAACGAACCGTTCACTGGGTACTTATACGCACGAAAATCCGTATTGATTTACCTGTTTTTACAAGGAAATAAAATGTGAAAAAAATATTTCTACATCCTATGGCCCTTCCCAACCATTTACATTTTTCTCTTACAGGTCTAACACGTCCGAAAAACCAATACAACGCCCATCCGGAACAATATATAAAGCTAAACGCACCGTTCACTGGGTACATATATGTACGAAAATCCCTATTGATTTACCTGTATTTACAAGGAAATAAAATGTGAAAAAAATATTTCTACATCCCATGGCCTTTCCCAACCATTTAAATTTTTCTCTTACAGGTCTAACACTTCCGAAAAACCAATACAACGCCCACCCGGAACAATATATAAAGCTAAACGAACCGTTCACTGGGTACTCATACGTACGAAAATCCCTATTGATTTACCTGTTTTTACATGGAAATAAAATGTGAAAAAAATATTTCTACATCCCATGGCCCTTCCCAACCATTTAAATTTTTCTCTTACTGGTATAACACTTCCGAAAAAGCAATACAACGCCCACCCGGAACAATATATAAAGCTAAACAAACCGTTCACTGGGTACTTATCCATACGAAAATCCCTATTGATTTACCTGTTTTTACAAGGAAATAAAATGTGAAAACAATATTTCTACATCCCATGGCCTTTCCCAACCCTTTAAATTTTTCTCTTACAGGTCTAACACTTCCGAAAAAGCAATACAACGCCCACCCGGAACAATATATAAAGCTAAACGAACCGTTCACTGGGTACTTATCCGTACAAAAATCCCTATTGATTTACCTGTTTTTACAAGGAAATAAAATGTGAAAAAAACATTTCTACATCCCATGGCCTTTCCCAACCATTTAAATTTTTCTCTTACTAGTCTAACACTTCCGAAAAACCAATACAACGCCCAACCGGAACAATATATAAAGCTAAACGAACCGTTCACTGGGTACTTATCCGTACGAAAATCCCTATAGATTTACCTGTTTTTACAAGGAAATAAAATGTGAAAACAATATTTCTACATCCCATGGCCTTTCCCAACCATTTAAATTTTTCTCTTACAGGTCTAACACTTCCGGAAAACCAATACAACGCCCACCCAGAACAATATATAAAGCTAAACGAACCGTTCACTGGGTATTTATCCGTACGAAAATACCTATTGATTTACCTGTTTTTACAAGGAAATAAAATGTGAAAACAATATTTCTACATCCCATGGCCTTTCCCAACCATTTAAATTTTTCTCTTACAGGTCTAACACTTCCGAAAAAGCAATACAACGCCCACCCGGAACAATATATAAAGCTAAACAAACCGTTCACTGGGTATTTATCCGTACGAAAATCCCTATTGATTTACCTGTTTTTACAAGGAAATAAAATGTGAAAAAAACATTTCTACATCCCATGGCCTTTCCCAACCATTTAAATTTTTCTCTTACTAGTCTAACACTTCCGAAAAACCAATACAACGCCCACCCAGAACAATATATAAAGCTAAACGCACCGTTCACTGGGTATTTACCCGTACGAAAATACCTATTGATTTACCTGTTTTTACAAGGAAATAAAATGTGAAAACAATATTTCTACATCCCATGGCCTTTCCCAACCATTTAAATTTTTCTCTTACAGGTCTAACACTTCCGAAAAAGCAATACAACACCCATCCGGAACAATATATAAAGCTAAACGCACCGTTCACTAGGTACTTATCCGTACGAAAATCCCTATAGATTTACCTGTTTTTAGAAGGAAATAAAATGTGAAAAAAATATTTCTACATCCCATGGACTTTCCCAACCGTTTAAATTTTTCTCTTACAGGGCTAACACTTCCGAAAAACCAATACAACGCCCACCCGGAACACTATATAAAGCTAAACGAACCGTTCACTGGGTACTTATACGCACGAAAATCCGTATTGATTTACCTGTTTTTACAAGGAAATAAAATGTGAAAAAAATATTTCTACATCCTATGGCCCTTCCCAACCATTTACATTTTTCTCTTACAGGTCTAACACGTCCGAAAAACCAATACAACGCCCATCCGGAACAATATATAAAGCTAAACGCACCGTTCACTGGGTACATATATGTACGAAAATCCCTATTGATTTACCTGTATTTACAAGGAAATAAAATGTGAAAAAAATATTTCTACATCCCATGGCCTTTCCCAACCATTTAAATTTTTCTCTTACAGGGCTAACATTTCCGAAAAACCAATACAACGCCCAACCGGAACAATATATAAAGCTAAACGAACCGTTCACTGGGTACTTATCCGTACGAAAATCCCTATAGATTTACCTGTTTTTAGAAGGAAATAAAATGTGAAAAAAATATTTCTACATCCCATGGCCTTTCCCAACCATTTAAATTTTTCTCTTACAAGTCTAACACTTCCGAAAAACCAATACAACGCCCACCCGGAACAATATATAAAGCTAAACGCACCGTTCACTGGGTACTTATCCGTACGAAAATCCCTATAGATTTACCTCTTTTTAGAAGGAAATAAAATGTGAAAAAAATATTTCTACATCCCATGGCCTTTCCCTACCATTTAAATTTTTCTCTTACAGGTCTAACACTTCCGAAAAACCAATACAACGCCCACCCGGAACAATATATAAAGCTAAACGAACCGTTCAGTGGGTACTCATACGTACGAAAATCCCTATTGATTTACCTGTTTTTACAAGGAAATAAAATGTTAAAAAAATGTTTCTACATCCCATGGCCTTTCCCAACCATTTAAATTTTTCTCTTACAGGGCTAACACTTCCGAAAAACCAATACAACGCCCACCCGGAACACTATATAAAGCTAAACGAACCGTTCACTGGGTACTTATACGCACGAAAATCCCTATTGATTTACCTGTTTTTACAAGGAAATAAAATGTGAAAAAAATATTTCTACATCCCATGGCCTTTCCCAACCATTTAAATTTTTCTCTTACAGGGCTAACACTTCCGAAAAACCAATACAACGCCCACCCGGAACACTATATAAAGCTAAACGAACCGTTCACTGGGTACTTATACGCACGAAAATCCCTATTGATTTACCTGTTTTTACAAGGAAATAAAATGTGAAAAAAATATTTCTACATCCCATGGCCTTTCCCAACCATTTAAATTTTTCTCTTACAGGTCTAACACTTCCGAAAAACCAATACAACGCCCACCCGGAACAATATATAAAGCTAAACGAACCGTTCACTGGGTACTCATACGTACGAAAATCCCTATTGATTTACCTGTTTTTACATGGAAATAAAATGTGAAAAAAATATTTCTACATCCCATGGCCCTTCCCAACCATTTAAATTTTTCTCTTACAGGTATAACACTTCCGAAAAAGCAATACAACGCCCACCCGGAACAATATATAAAGCTAAACAAACCGTTCACTGGGTACTTATCCATACGAAAATCCCTATTGATTTACCTGTTTTTACAAGGAAATAAAATGTGAAAACAATATTTCTACATCCCATGGCCTTTCCCAACCATTTAAATTTTTCTCTTACAGGTCTAACACTTCCGAAAAAGCAATACAACGCCCACCCGGAACAATATATAAAGCTAAACGAACCGTTCACTGGGTACTTATCCGTACGAAAATCCCTATTGATTTACCTGTTTTTACAAGGAAATAAAATGTGAAAAAAACATTTCTACATCCCATGGCCTTTCCCAACCATTTAAATTTTTCTCTTACTAGTCTAACACTTCCGAAAAACCAATACAACGCCCAACCGGAACAATATATAAAGCTAAACGAACCGTTCACTGGGTACTTATCCGTACGAAAATCCCTATAGATTTACCTGTTTTTACAAGGAAATAAAATGTGAAAACAATATTTCTACATCCCATGGCCTTTCCCAACCATTTAAATTTTTCTCTTACAGGTCTAACACTTCCGGAAAACCAATACAACGCCCACCCAGAACAATATATAAAGCTAAACGAACCGTTCACTGGGTATTTATCCGTACGAAAATACCTATTGATTTACCTGTTTTTACAAGGAAATAAAATGTGAAAACAATATTTCTACATCCCATGGCCTTTCCCAACCATTTAAATTTTTCTCTTACAGGTCTAACACTTCCGAAAAAGCAATACAACGCCCACCCGGAACAATATATAAAGCTAAACAAACCGTTCACTGGGTATTTATCCGTACGAAAATCCCTATTGATTTACCTGTTTTTACAAGGAAATAAAATGTGAAAAAAACATTTCTACATCCCATGGCCTTTCCCAACCATTTAAATTTTTCTCTTACTAGTCTAACACTTCCGAAAAACCAATACAACGCCCACCCGGAACAATATATAAAGCTAAACGAACCGTTCACTGGGTACTCATACGTACGAAAATCCCTATTGATTTACCTGTTTTTACAAGGAAATAAAATGTGAAAAAAATATTTCTACATCCCATGGCCCTTCCCAACCATTTAAATTTTTCTCTTACAGGTCTAACACGTCCGAAAAACCAATACAACACCCATCCGGAACAATATATAAAGCTAAACGCACCGTTCACTGGGTACTTATCCGTACGAAAATCCCTATAGATTTACCTCTTTTTAGAAGGAAATAAAATGTGAAAAAAATATTTCTACATCCCATGGCCTTTCCCTACCATTTAAATTTTTCTCTTACAGGTCTAACACTTCCGAAAAACCAATACAACGCCCACCCGGAACAATATATAAAGCTAAACGAACCGTTCACTGGGTACTCATACGTACGAAAATCCCTATTGATTTACCTGTTTTTACAAGGAAATAAAATGTTAAAAAAATGTTTCTACATCCCATGGCCTTTCCCAACCATTTAAATTTTTCTCTTACAGGGCTAACACTTCCGAAAAACCAATACAACGCCCACCCGGAACACTATATAAAGCTAAACGAACCGTTCACTGGGTACTTATACGCACGAAAATCCCTATTGATTTACCTGTTTTTACAAGGAAATAAAATGTGAAAAAAATATTTCTACATCCCATGGCCTTTCCCAACCATTTAAATTTTTCTCTTACAGGGCTAACATTTCCGAAAAACCAATACAACGCCCAAACGGAACAATATATAAAGCTAAACGAACCGTTCACTGGGTACTTATCCGTACGAAAATCCCTATAGATTTACCTGTTTTTAGAAGGAAATAAAATGTGAAAAAAATATTTCTACATCCCATGGCCTTTCCCAACCATTTAAATTTTTCTCTTACAAGTCTAACACTTCCGAAAAACCAATACAACGCCCACCCGGAACAATATATAAAGCTAAACGAACCGTTCACTGGGTACTCATACGTACGAAAATCCCTATTGATTTACCTGTTTTTACAAGGAAATAAAATGTGAAAAAAATATTTCTACATCCCATGGC
Source organism: Paroedura picta (assembly GCF_049243985.1). Classification (NCBI taxonomy): domain Eukaryota; kingdom Metazoa; phylum Chordata; class Lepidosauria; order Squamata; family Gekkonidae; genus Paroedura; species Paroedura picta. Next base: position 1,563,020 of record NW_027518617.1, read on the forward strand.
CCTTCCCAACCATTTAAATTTTTCTCTTACAGGTCTAACACGTCCGAAAAAGCAATACAACACCCATCCGGAACAATATATAAAGCTAAACGCACCGTTCACTGGGTACTTATCCGTACGAAAATCCCTATAGATTTACCTCTTTTTAGAAGGAAATAAAATGTGAAAAAAATATTTCTACATCCCATGGCCTTTCCCAACCATTTAAATTTTTCTCTTACAGGGCTAACACTTCCGAAAAACCAATACAACGCCCACCCGGAACACTATATAAAGCTAAACGAACCGTTCACTGGGTACTTATACGCACGAAAATCCCTATTGATTTACCTGTTTTTACAAGGAAATAAAATGTGAAAAAAATATTTCTACATCCCATGGCCTTTCCCTACCATTTAAATTTTTCTCTTACAGGTCTAACACTTCCGAAAAACCAATACAACGCCCACCCGGAACAATATATAAAGCTAAACGAACCGTTCACTGGGTATTCATACGTACGAAAATCCCTATTGATTTACCTGTTTTTACAAGGAAATAAAATGTGAAAAAAATGTTTCTACATCCCATGGCCTTTCCCAACCATTTAAATTTTTCTCTTACAGGGCTAACACTTCCGAAAAACCAATACAACGCCCACCCGGAACACTATATAAAGCTAAACGAACCGTTCACTGGGTACTTATACGCACGAAAATCCCTATTGATTTACCTGTTTTTACAAGGAAATAAAATGTGAAAAAAATATTTCTACATCCCATGGCCTTTCCCAACCATTTAAATTTTTCTCTTACAGGTCTAACACTTCCGAAAAACCAATACAACTCCCACCCGGAAAAATATATAAAGCTAAACGAACCGTTCACTGGGTACTCATACGTACGAAAATCCCTATTGATTTACCTGTTTTTACATGGAAATAAAATGTGAAAAAAATATTTCTACATCCCATGGCCCTTCCCAACCATTTAAATTTTTCTCTTACAGGTCTAACACTTCCGAAAAACCAATACAACACCCATCCGGAACAATATATAAAGCTAAACACACCGTTCACTGGGTACTTATCCGTACGAAAATCCCAATAGATTTACCTGTTTTTAGAAGGAAATAAGAGCCTCTTGTGGCGCAGAGTGGTAAGGCAGCCGTCTGACAGCTTTGCCCATAAGGCTGGGAGTTCAATCCCAGCAGCCGGCTCAAGGTTGACTCAGCCTTCCATCCTTCCGAGGTCGGTAAAATGAGTACCCAGCTTGCTGGGGGGTAAACGGTAATGACTGGGGAAGGCACTGGCAAACCACCCCGTATTGAGTCTGCCAAGAAAACGCTAGAGGGCGTCACCCCAAGGGTCAGACATGACTCGGTGCTTGCACAGGGGATACATTTACCTTTACCTAGAAGGAAATAAAATGTGAACAAAATATTTCTACATCCCATGGCCTTTCCCAACCATTTAAATTTTTCTCTTACAGGGCTAACACTTCCGAAAAACCAATACAACGCCCACCCGGAACACTATATAAAGCTAAACGAACCGTTCACTGGGTACTTATACGCACGAAAATCCCTATTGATTTACCTGTTTTTACAAGGAAATAAAATGTGAAAAAAATATTTCTACATCCCATGGCCTTTCCCAACCATTTAAATTTTTCTCTTACAGGTCTAACACTTCTGAAAAACCAATACAACGCCCACCCGGAACAATATATAAAGCTAAACGAACCGTTCACTGGGTACTCATACGTACGAAAATCCCTATTGATTTACCTGTTTTTACAAGGAAATAAAATGTGAAAAAAACATTTCTACATCCCATGGCCTTTCCCAACCATTTAAATTTTTCTCTTACTAGTCTAACACTTCCGAAAAACCAATACAACGCCCAACCGGAACAATATATAAAGCTAAACGAACCGTTCACTGGGTACTTATCCGTACGAAAATCCCTATAGATTTACCTGTTTTTACAAGGAAATAAAATGTGAAAACAATATTTCTACATCCCATGGCCTTTCCCAACCATTTAAATTTTTCTCTTACAGGTCTAACACTTCCGGAAAACCAATACAACGCCCACCCAGAACAATATATAAAGCTAAACGAACCGTTCACTGGGTATTTATCCGTACGAAAATACCTATTGATTTACCTGTTTTTACAAGGAAATAAAATGTGAAAACAATATTTCTACATCCCATGGCCTTTCCCAACCATTTAAATTTTTCTCTTACAGGTCTAACACTTCCGAAAAAGCAATACAACGCCCACCCGGAACAATATATAAAGCTAAACAAACCGTTCACTGGGTATTTATCCGTACGAAAATCCCTATTGATTTACCTGTTTTTACAAGGAAATAAAATGTGAAAAAAACATTTCTACATCCCATGGCCTTTCCCAACCATTTAAATTTTTCTCTTACAGGTCTAACACTTCCGAAAAAGCAATACAACACCCATCCGGAACAATATATAAAGCTAAACGCACCGTTCACTAGGTACTTATCCGTACGAAAATCCCTATAGATTTACCTGTTTTTAGAAGGAAATAAAATGTGAAAAAAATATTTCTACATCCCATGGCCTTTCCCAACCGTTTAAATTTTTCTCTTACAGGGCTAACACTTCCGAAAAACCAATACAACGCCCACCCGGAACACTATATAAAGCTAAACGAACCGTTCACTGGGTACTTATACGCACGAAAATCCCTATTGATTTACCTGTTTTTACAAGGAAATAAAATGTGAAAAAAATATTTCTACATCCCATGGCCCTTCCCAACCATTTACATTTTTCTCTTACAGGTCTAACACGTCCGAAAAACCAATACAACGCCCATCCGGAACAATATATAAAGCTAAACGCACCGTTCACTGGGTACATATATGTACGAAAATCCCTATTGATTTACCTGTATTTACAAGGAAATAAAATGTGAAAAAAATATTTCTACATCCCATGGCCTTTCCCAACCATTTAAATTTTTCTCTTACAGGGCTAACATTTCCGAAAAACCAATACAACGCCCAACCGGAACAATATATAAAGCTAAACGAACCGTTCACTGGGTACTTATCCGTACGAAAATCCCTATAGATTTACCTGTTTTTAGAAGGAAATAAAATGTGAAAAAAATATTTCTACATCCCATGGCCTTTCCCAACCATTTAAATTTTTCTCTTACAAGTCTAACACTTCCGAAAAACCAATACAACGCCCACCCGGAACAATATATAAAGCTAAACGAACCGTTCACTGGGTACTCATACGTACGAAAATCCCTATTGATTTACCTGTTTTTACAAGGAAATAAAATGTGAAAAAAATATTTCTACATCCCATGGCCCTTCCCAACCATTTAAATTTTTCTCTTACAGGTCTAACACGTCCGAAAAACCAATACAACACCCATCCGGAACAATATATAAAGCTAAACTCACCGTTCACTGGGTACTTATCCGTACGAAAATCTCTATAGATTTACCTCTTTTTAGAAGGAAATAAAATGTGAAAAAAATATTTCTACATCCCATGGCCTTTCCCTACCATTTAAATTTTTCTCTTACAGGTCTAACACTTCCGAAAAACCAATACAACGCCCACCCGGAACAATATATAAAGCTAAACGAACCGTTCACTGGGTACTCATACGTACGAAAATCCCTATTGATTTACCTGTTTTTACAAGGAAATAAAATGTTAAAAAAATGTTTCTACATCCCATGGCCTTTCCCAACCATTTAAATTTTTCTCTTACAGGGCTAACACTTCCGAAAAACCAATACAACGCCCACCCGGAACACTATATAAAGCTAAACGAACCGTTCACTGGGTACTTATACGCACGAAAATCCCTATTGATTTACCTGTTTTTACAAGGAAATAAAATGTGAAAAAAATATTTCTACATCCCATGGCCTTTCCCTACCATTTAAATTTTTCTCTTACAGGTCTAACACTTCCGAAAAACCAATACAACGCCCACCCGGAACAATATATAAAGCTAAACGAACCGTTCACTGGGTACTCATACGTACGAAAATCCCTATTGATTTACCTGTTTTTACAAGGAAATAAAATGTGAAAAAAATGTTTCTACATCCCATGGCCTTTCCCAACCATTTAAATTTTTCTCTTACAAGGCTAACACTTCCGAAAAACCAATACAACGCCCACCCGGAACACTATATAAAGCTAAACGAACCGTTCACTGGGTACTTATACGCACGAAAATCCCTATTGATTTACCTGTTTTTACAAGGAAATAAAATGTGAAAAAAATATTTCTACATCCCATGGCCTTTCCCAACCATTTAAATTTTTCTCTTACAGGTCTAACACTTCCGAAAAACCAATACAACGCCCACCCGGAACAATATATAAAGCTAAACGAACCGTTCACTGGGTACTCATACGTACGAAAATCCCTATTGATTTACCTGTTTTTACATGGAAATAAAATGTGAAAAAAATATTTCTACATCCCATGGCCCTTCCCAACCATTTAAATTTTTCTCTTACAGGTCTAACACTTCCGAAAAACCAATACAACACCCATCCGGAACAATATATAAAGCTAAACACACCGTTCACTGGGTACTTATCCGTACGAAAATCCCAATAGATTTACCTGTTTTTAGAAGGAAATAAAATGTGAACAAAATATTTCTACATCCCATGGCCTTTCCCAACCATTTAAATTTTTCTCTTACAGGGCTAACACTTCCGAAAAACCAATACAACGCCCACCCGGAACACTATATAAAGCTAAACGAACCGTTCACTGGGTACTTATACGCACGAAAATCCCTATTGATTTACCTGTTTTTACAAGGAAATAAAATGTGAAAAAAATATTTCTACATCCCATGGCCTTTCCCAACCATTTAAATTTTTCTCTTACAGGTCTAACACTTCTGAAAAACCAATACAACGCCCACCCGGAACAATATATAAAGCTAAACGAACCGTTCACTGGGTACTCATACGTACGAAAATCCCTATTGATTTACCTGTTTTTACAAGGAAATAAAATGTGAAAAAAATGTTTCTACATCCCATGGCCTTTCCCAACCATTTAAATTTTTCTCTTACAGGGCTAACACTTCCGAAAAACCAATACAACGCCCACCCGGAACACTATATAAAGCTAAACGAACCGTTCACTGGGTACTTATACGCACGAAAATCCCTAATGATTTACCTGTTTTTACAAGGAAATAAAATGTGAAAAAAATATTTCTACATCCCATGGCCTTTCCCAACCATTTAAATTTTTCTCTTACAGGTCTAACACTTCCGAAAAACCAATACAACGCCCACCCGGAACAATATATAAAGCTAAACGAACCGTTCACTGGGTACTCATACGTACGAAAATCCCTATTGATTTACCTGTTTTTACATGGAAATAAAATGTGAAAAAAATATTTCTACATCCCATGGCCCTTCCCAACCATTTAAATTTTTCTCTTACAGGTCTAACACTTCCGAAAAACCAATACAACACCCATCCGGAACAATATATAAAGCTAAACACACCGTTCACTGGGTACTTATCCGTACGAAAATCCCAATAGATTTACCTGTTTTTAGAAGGAAATAAAATGTGAACAAAATATTTCTACATCCCATGGCCTTTCCCAACCATTTAAATTTTTCTCTTACAGGGCTAACACTTCCGAAAAACCAATACAACGCCCACCCGGAACACTATATAAAGCTAAACGAACCGTTCACTGGGTACTTATACGCACGAAAATCCCTATTGATTTACCTGTTTTTACAAGGAAATAAAATGTGAAAAAAATATTTCTACATCCCATGGCCTTTCCCAACCATTTAAATTTTTCTCTTATAGGTCTAACACTTCTGAAAAACCAATACAACGCCCACCCGGAACAATATATAAAGCTAAACGAACCGTTCACTGGGTACTCATACGTACGAAAATCCCTATTGATTTACCTGTTTTTACAGGGAAATAAAATGTGAAAAAAATATTTCTACATCCCATGGCCTTTCCCAACCATTTAAATTTTTCTCTTACAGGTCTAACACTTCCGAAAAACCAATACAACGCCCACCCGGAACAATATATAAAGCTAAATGAACCGTTCACTGGGTACTTATCCGTACGAAAATCCCTATTGATTTACCTGTTTTTACAAGGAAATAAAATGTGAAAAAAATATTTCTACATCCCATGGCCCTTCCCAACCATTTAAATTTTTCTCTTACAGGTCTAACACGTCCGAAAAACCAATACAACGCCCATCCGGAACAATATATAAAGCTAAACGCACCGTTCACTGGGTACTTATCCGTACGAAAATCCCTATTGATTTACCTGTTTTTACAAGGAAATAAAATGTGAAAACAATATTTCTACATCCCATGGCCTTTCCCAACCATTTAAATTTTTCTCTTACAGGTCTAACACTTCCGAAAAACCAATACAACGCCCACCCAGAACAATATATAAAGCTAAACGAACCGTTCACTGGGTATTTATCCGTACGAAAAACCCTATTGATTTACCTGTTTTTACAAGGAAATAAAATGTGAAAAAAATATTTCTACATCCCATGGCCCTTCCCAACCATTTAAATTTTTCTCTTACAGGTCTAACACGTCCGAAAAACCAATACAACGCCCATCCGGAACAATATATAAAGCTAAACGCACCGTTCACTGGGTACTTATCCGTACGAAAATCCCTATTGATTTACCTGTTTTTACAAGGAAATAAAATGTGAAAACAATATTTCTACATCCCATGGCCTTTCCCAACCATTTAAATTTTTCTCTTACAGGTCTAACACTTCCGAAAAACCAATACAACGCCCACCCGGAACAATATATAAAGCTAAACGAACCGTTCACTGGGTATTTATCCGTACGAAAATCCCTATTGATTTACCTGTTTTTACAAGGAAATAAAATGTGAAAACAATATTTCTACATCCCATGGCCCTTCCCAACCATTTAAATTTTTCTCTTACAGGTCTAACACGTCCGAAAAACCAATACAACACCCATCCGGAACAATATATAAAGCTAAACGCACCGTTCACTGGGTACTTATCCGTACGAAAATCCCTATTGATTTACCTGTTTTTACAAGGAAATAAAATGTGAAAACAATATTTCTACATCCCATGGCCTTTCCCAACCATTTAAATTTTTCTCTTACAGGTCTAACACTTCCGAAAAACCAATACAACGCCCACCCAGAACAATATATAAAGCTAAACGAACCGTTCACTGGTTATTTATCCGTACGAAAATCCCTATTGATTTACCTGTTTTTACAAGGAAATAAAATGTGAAAACAATATTTCTACATCCCATGGCCTTTCCCAACCATTTAAATTTTTCTCTTACAGGTCTAACACTTCCGAAAAACCAATACAACGCCCACCCGGAACAATATATAAAGCTAAACGAACCGTTCACTGGGTACTTATCCGTACGAAAATCCCTATTGATTTACCTGTTTTTACAAGGAAATCAAATGTGAAAAAAACATTTCTACATCCCATGGCCTTTCCCAACCATTTAAATTTTTCTCTTACTAGTCTAACACTTCCGAAAAACCCATACAACGCCCAACCGGAACAATATATAAAGCTAAACGAACCGTTCACTGGGTACTTATCCGTACGAAAATCCCTATAGATTTACCTGTTTTTAGAAGGAAATAAAATGTGAAAAAAATATTTCTACATCCCATGGCCTTTCCCAACCATTTAAATTTTTCTCTTACAGGTCTTACACTTCCGAAAAACCAATACAACGCCCACCCGGAACAATATATAAAGCTAAACGAACCGTTCACTGGGTACTCATACGTACGAAAATCCCTATAGATTTACCTGTTTTTACAAGGAAATAAAATGTGAAAAAAATATTTCTACATCCCATGGCCTTTCCCAACCATTTAAATTTTTCTCTTACAGGTCTAACACTTCCGAAAAAACAATACAACGCCCACCCGGAACAATATATAAAGGTAAAAGAACCGTTCACTGGGTACTCATACGTACGAAAATCCCTATTGATTTACCTGTTTTTACAAGGAAATAAAATGTAAAAAAAATATTTTTACATACCATGGCCTTTCTCAACCATTTAAATTTTTCTCTTACAGGTCTAACGCTTCTGAAAAACCAATACAACACGCACGCGGAATAATATATAAAGCTAAACGAACCGTTCACTGGGTACTTATCCGTACGAAAATCCCTATTGATTTACCTGTTTTTACAAGGAAATAAAATGTGAAAACAATATTTCTACATCCCATGGCCTTTCCCAACCATTTAAATTTTTCTCTTACAGGTCTAACACTTCCGAAAAACAAATACAACGCCCACCCGGAACAATATATAAAGCTAAATGAACCGTTCACTGGGTACTTATCCGTACCAAAATCCCTATTGATTTACCTGTTTTTACAGGGAAATAAAATGTGAAAAAAATATTTCTACATCCCATGGCCCTTCCCAACCATTTAGATTTTTCTCTTACAGGTCTAACACGTCCTAAAAACCAATGCAACGCCCATCCGGAACAATATATAAAGCTAAACGCACCGTTCACTGGGTACTTATCCGTACGAAAATCCCTATTGATTTACCTGTTTTTACAAGGAATTAAAATGTGAAAAAAATATTTCTACATCCCATGGCCTTTCCCAACCATTTAAATTTTTCTCTTACAGGTCTAACACTTCCGAAAAACCGATACAACGCCCACCCGGAACACTATATAAAGCTAAACGAACCGTTCACTGGGTACTTAAACGCACGAAAATCCCTATTGATTTACCTGCTTTTACAAGGAAATAAAATGTGAAAAAAATATTTCTATATCCCATGGCCTTTCCCAACCATTTAAATTTTTCTCTTACAGGTCTAACACTTCCGAAAATCCAATACAACGCCCACCCGGAACAATATATAAAGCTAAACGAACCGTTCACTGGGTACTCATACGTACGAAAATCCCTATTGATTTACCTGTTTTTACAAGGAAATAAAATGTGAAAAAAATATTTCTACATCCCATGGCCCTTCCCAACCATTTAAATTTTTCTCTTACAGGTCTAACACGTCCGAAAAACCAATACAACACCCATGCGGAACAATATATAAAGCTAAACGCACCGTTCACTGGGTACTTATCCGTACGAAAATCCCTATAGATTTACCTGTTTTTAGAAGGAAATAAAATGTGAAAAAAATATTTCTACATCCCATGGCCTTTCCCAACCATTTAAATTTTTCTCTTACAGGTCTAACACTTCTGAAAAACCAATACAACGCCCACCCGGAACAATATATAAAGCTAAACGAACCATTCACTGGGTACTCATACGTACGAAAATCCCTATAGAGTAACCTGTTTTTACAAGGAAATAAAATGTGAAAAAATGTTTCTACATCCCATGGCCTTTCCCAACCATTTAAATTTTTCTCTTACAGGGCTAACACTTCCGAAAAACCAATACAACGCCCACCCGGAACACTATATAAAGCTAAACGAACCGTTCACTGGGTATTTATCCGTACGAAAATCCCTATTGATTTACCTGTTTTTACAAGGAAATAAAATGTGAAAACAATATTTCTACATCCCATGGCCTTTCCCAACCATTTAAATTTTTCTCTTACAGGTTTAACACTTCCGAAAAACCAATACAACGCCCACCCGGAACAATATATAAAGCTAAACGAACCGTTCACTGGGTACTTATCCGTACGAAAATCCCTATAGATTTACCTGTTTTTAGAAGGAAATAAAATGTGAAAAAAATGTTTCTACATCCCATGGCCTTTCCCAACCATTTAAATTTTTCTCTTACAGGGCTAACACTTCCGAAAAACCAATACAACACCCACCCGGAACACTATATAAAGCTAAACGAACCGTTCACTGGGTACTCATACGTACGAAAATCCCTATTGATTTACCTGTTTTTACAAGGAAATAAAATGTGAAAAAAATATTTCTACATCCCATGGCCTTTCCCAACCATTTAAATTTTTCTCTTACAGGTCTAACACTTCCGAAAAACCAATACAACGCCCACCCGGAACAATATATAAAGCTAAACGAACCGTTCACTGGGTACTCATACGTACGAAAATCCCTATAGATTTACCTGTTTTTAGAAGGAAATAAAATGTGAAAAAAATATTTCTACATCCCATGGCCTTTCCCAACCATTTAAATTTTTCTCTTACAGGTCTAACACTTCCGAAAAACCAATACAACGCCCACCCGGAACAATATATAAAGCTAAACGAACCATTCACTGGGTACTCATACGTACGAAAATCCCTATAGATTAACCTGTTTTTACAAGGAAATAAAATGAGAAAAAATGTTTCTACATCCCATGGCCTTTCCCAACCATTTAAATTTTTCTCTTACAGGGCTAACACTTCCGAAAAACCAATATAACGCCCACCCGGAACACTATATAAAGCTAAACGAACCGTTCACTGGGTACTTATACGCACGAAAATCCCTATTGATTTACCTGTTTTTACAAGGAAATAAAATGTGAAAAAAATATTTCTACATCCCATGGCCTTTCCCAACCATTTAAATTTTTCTCTTACAGGGCTAACACTTCCGAAAAACCAATACAACGCCCACCCAGAACAATATATAAAGCTAAACGAACCGTTCACTGGGTATTTATCCGTACGAAAATCCCTATTGATTTACCTGTTTTTACAAGGAAATAAAATGTGAAAACAATATTTCTACATCCCATGGCCTTTCCCAACCATTTAAATTTTTCTCTTACAGGTCTAACACTTCCGAAAAACCAATACAACGCCCACCCGGAACAATATATAAAGCTAAACGAACCGTTCACTGGGTACTTATCCGTACGAAAATCCCTATTGATTTACCTGTTTTTACAAGGAAATAAAATGTGAAAAAAACATTTCTACATCCCATGGCCTTTCCCAACCATTTAAATTTTTCTCTTACAAGTCTAACACTTCCGAAAAACCAATACAACGCCCAACCGGAACAATATATAAAGCTAAACGAAGCGTTCACTGGGTACTTATCCGTACGAAAATCCCTATAGATTTACCTGTTTTTAGAAGGAAATAAAATGTGAAAAAAATGTTTCTACATCCCATGGCCTTTCCCAACCATTTAAATTTTTCTCTTACAGGGCTAACACTTCCGAAAAACCAATACAACGCCCACCCGGAACACTATATAAAGCTAAACGAACTGTTCACTGGGTACTCATACGTACAAAAATCCCTATTGATTTACCTGTTTTTACAAGGAAATAAAATGTGAAAAAAATATTTCTACATCCCATGGCCTTTCCCAACCATTTAAATTTTTCTCTTACAGGTCTAACACGTCCGAAAAACCAATACAACGCCCATCCGGAACAATATATAAAGCTAAACGCACCGTTCACTGGGTACTTATACGCACGAAAATCCCTATTGTTTTACCTGTTTTTACAAGGAAATAAAATGTGAAAAAAATATTTCTACATCCCATGGCCTTTCCCAACCATTTAAATTTTTCTCTTACAGGTTTAACACTTCCGAAAAACCAATACAACGCCCACCCGGAACAATATATAAAGCTAAACGAACCGTTCACTGGGTACTCATACGTACGAAAATCCCTATTGATTTACCTGTTTTTACAAGGAAATAAAATGTGAAAAAAATATTTCTACATCCCATGGCCCTTCCCAACCATTTAAATTTTTCTCTTACAGGTCTAACACGTCCGAAAAACCAATACAACACCCATCCGGAACAATATATAAAGCTAAACGCACCGTTGACTGGGTACTTATCCGTACGAAAATCCCTATAGATTTACCTGTTTTTAGAAGGAAATAAAATGTGAAAAAAATATTTCTACATCCCAATGCCCTTTCCCAACCATTTAAATTTTTCTCTTACAGGTCTAACACTTCCGAAAAACCAATACAATGCCCACCCGGAACAATATATAAAGCTAAACGAATCGTTCACTGGGTACTTATCCGTATGAAAATCCCTATAGATTAACCTGTTTTTACAAGGAAATAAAATGTGAAAAAATGTTTCTACATCCCATGGCCTTTCCCAACCATTTAAATTTTTCTCTTACAGGGCTAACACTTCCGAAAAACCAATACAACGCCCACCTGGAACACTATATAAAGCTAAACGAACCGTTTACTGGGTACTTATACGCACGAAAATCCCTATTGATTTACCTGTTTTTACAAGGAAATAAAATATGAAAAAAATATTTCTACATCCCATGGCCTTTCCCAACCATTTAAATTTTCTCTTACAGGTCTAACACTTCCAAAAAACCAATACAACGCCCACCGGGAACAATATATAAAGCTAAACGAACCATTCACTGGGTACTCATACGTATGAAAATCCCTATAGATTAACCTGTTTTTACAAGGAAATAAAATGAGAAAAAATGTTTCTACATCCCATGGCCTTTCCCAACCATTTAAATTTTTCTCTTACAAGTCTAACACTTCCGAAAAACCAATACAACGCCCAACCGGAACAATATATAAAGCTAAACGAAGCGTTCACTGGGTACTTATCCGTACGAAAATCCCTATAGATTTACCTGTTTTTAGAAGGAAATAAAATGTGAAAAAAATGTTTCTACATCCCATGGCCTTTCCCAACCATTTAAATTTTTCTCTTACAGGGCTAACACTTCCGAAAAACCAATACAACGCCCACCCGGAACACTATATAAAGCTAAACGAACCGTTCACTGGGTACTCATACGTACGAAAATCCCTATTGATTTACCTGTTTTTACAAGGAAATAAAATGTGAAAAAAATATTTCTACATCCCATGGCCTTTCCCAACCATTTAAATTTTTCTCTTACAGGTCTAACACGTCCGAAAAACCAATACAACGCCCATCCGGAACAATATATAAAGCTAAACGCACCGTTCACTGGGTACTTATACGCACGAAAATCCCTATTGCTTTACCTGTTTTTACAAGGAAATAAAATGTGAAAAAAATATTTCTACATCCCATGGCCTTTCCCAACCATTTAAATTTTTCTCTTACAGGTTTAACACTTCCGAAAAACCAATACAACGCCCACCCGGAACAATATATAAAGCTAAACGAACCATTCACTGGGTACTCATACGTACGAAAATCCCTATTGATTTACCTATTTTTACAAGGAAATAAAATGTGAAAAAAATATTTCTACATCCCATGGCCCTTCCCAACCATTTAAATTTTTCTCTTACAGGTCTAACACGTCCGAAAAACCAATACAACACCCACCCGGAACAATATATAAAGCTAAACGCACCGTTGACTGGGTACTTATCCGTACGAAAATCCCTATAGATTTACCTGTTTTTAGAAGGAAATAAAATGTGAAAAAAATATTTCTACATCCCATGGCCTTTCCCAACCATTTAAATTTTTCTCTTACAGGTCTAACACTTCCGAAAAACCAATACAATGCCCACCCGGAACAATATATAAAGCTAAACGAATCGTTCACTGGGTACTTATCCGTACGAAAATCCCTATAGATTAACCTGTTTTTACAAGGAAATAAAATGTGAAAAAATGTTTCTACATCCCATGGCCTTTCCCAACCATTTAAATTTTTCTCATACAGGGCTAACACTTCCGAAAAACCAATACAACGCCCACCCGGAACACTATATAAAGCTAAACGAACCGTTTACTGGGTACTTATACGCACGAAAATCCCTATTGATTTACCTGTTTTTACAAGGAAATAAAATATGAAAAAAATATTTCTACATCCCATGGCCTTTCCCAACCATTTAAATTTTCTCTTACAGGTCTAACACTTCCAAAAAACCAATACAACGCCCACCGGGAACAATATATAAAGCTAAACGAACCATTCACTGGGTACTCATACGTACGAAAATCCCTATAGATTAACCTGTTTTTACAAGGAAATAAAATGAGAAAAAATGTTTCTACATCCCATGGCCTTTCCCAACCATTTAAATTTTTCTCTTACAGGGCTAACACTTCCGAAAAACCAATACAACGCCCACCCGGAACACTATATAAAGCTAAACGAACCGTTCACTGGGTACTTATACGCACGAAAATCCCTATTGATTTACCTGTTTTTACAAGGAAATAAAATGTGAAAAAAATATTTCTACATCCCATGGCCTTTCCCAACCATTTAAATTTTTCTCTTACAAGTCTAACACTTCCGAAAAACCAATACAACGCCCAACCGGAACAATATATAAAGCTAAACGAAGCGTTCACTGGGTACTTATCCGTACGAAAATCCCTATAGATTTACCTGTTTTTAGAAGGAAATAAAATGTGAAAAAAATGTTTCTACATCCCATGGCCTTTCCCAACCATTTAAATTTTTCTCTTACAGGGCTAACACTTCCGAAAAACCAATACAACGCCCACCCGGAACACTATATAAAGCTAAACGAACCGTTCACTGGGTACTCATACGTACGAAAATCCCTATTGATTTACCTGTTTTTACAAGGAAATAAAATATGAAAAAAATATTTCTACATCCCATGGCCTTTCCCAACCATTTAAATTTTTCTCTTACAGGTCTAACACGTCCGAAAAACCAATACAACGCCCATCCGGAACAATATATAAAGCTAAACGCACCGTTCACTGGGTACTTATACGCACGAAAATCCCTATTGCTTTACCTGTTTTTACAAGGAAATAAAATGTGAAAAAAATATTTCTACATCCCATGGCCTTTCCCAACCATTTAAATTTTCCTCTTACAGGTTTAACACTTCCGAAAAACCAATACAACGCCCACCCGGAACAATATATAAAGCTAAACGAACCGTTCACTGGGTACTCATACGTACGAAAATCCCTATTGATTTACCTGTTTTTACAAGGAAATAAAATGTGAAAAAAATATTTCTACATCCCATGGCCTTCCCAACCATTTAAATTTTTCTCTTACAGGTCTAACACGTCCGAAAAACCAATACAACACCCATCCGGAACAATATTTAAAGCTAAACGCACCGTTGACTGGGTACTTATCCGTACGAAAATCCCTATAGATTTACCTGTTTTTAGAAGGAAATAAAATGTGAAAAAAATATTTCTACATCCCATGGCCTTTCCCAACCATTAAAATTTTTCTCTTACAGGTCTAACACTTCCGAAAAACCAATAGAATGCCCACCCGGAACAATATATAAAGCTAAACGAATCGTTCACTGGGTACTTATCCGTACGAAAATCCCTATAGATTAACCTGTTTTTACAAGGAAATAAAATGTGAAAAAATGTTTCTACATCCCATGGCCTTTCCCAACCATTTAAATTTTTCTCTTACAGGGCTAACACTTCCGAAAAACCAATACAACGCCCATCCGGAACACTATATAAAGCTAAACGAACCGTTTACTGGGTACTTATACGCACGAAAATCCCTATTGATTTACCTGTTTTTACAAGGAAATAAAATGTGAAAAAAATATTTCTACATCCCATGGCCTTTCCCAACCATTTAAATTTTCTCTTACAGGTCTAACACTTCCAAAAAACCAATACAACGCCCACCGGGAACAATATATAAAGCTAAACGAACCATTCACTGGGTACTCATACGTACGAAAATCCCTATAGATTAACCTGTTTTTACAAGGAAATAAAATGAGAAAAAATGTTTCTACATCCCATGGCCTTTCCCAACCATTTAAATTTTTCTCTTACAGGGCTAACACTTCCGAAAAACCAACACAACGCCCACCCGGAACACTATATAAAGCTAAACGAACCGTTCACTGGGTACTTATACGCACGAAAATCCCTATTGATTTACCTGTTTTTACAAGGAAATAAAATGTGAAAAAAATATTTCTACATCCCATGGCCCTTCCCAACCATTTAAATTTTTCTCTTACAGGTCTAACACGTCCGAAAAACCAATACAACGCCCAACCGGAACAATATATAAAGCTAAACGAACCGTTCACTGGGTACTTATCCGTACGAAAATCCCTATAGATTTACCTGTTTTTAGAAGGAAATAAAATGTGAAAAAAATGTTTCTACATCCCATGGCCTTTCCCAACCATTTAAATTTTTCTCTTACAGGGCTAACACTTCCGAAAAACCAATACAACGCCCACCCGGAACACTATATAAAGCTAAACGAACCGTTCACTGGGTACTCATACGTACGAAAATCCCTATTGATTTACCTGTTTTTACAAGGAAATAAAATGTGAAAAAAATATTTCTACATCCCATGGCCTTTCCCAACCATTTAAATTTTTCTCTTACAGGTCTAACACTTCCGAAAAACCAATACAACGCCCACCCGGAACAATATATAAAGCTAAACGAACCGTTCACTGGGTACTCATACGTACGAAAATCCCTATAGATTTACCTGTTTTTAGAAGGAAATAAAATGTGAAAAAAATATTTCTACATCCCATGGCCTTTCCCAACCATTTAAATTTTTCTCTTACAGGTCTAACACTTCCGAAAAACCAATACAACGCCCACCCGGAACAATATATAAAGCTAAACGAACCATTCACTGGGTACTCATACGTACGAAAATCCCTATAGATTAACCTGTTTTTACAAGGAAATAAAATGAGAAAAAATGTTTCTACATCCCATGGCCTTTCCCAACCATTTAAATTTTTCTCTTACAGGGCTAACACTTCCGAAAAACCAATATAACGCCCACCCGGAACACTATATAAAGCTAAACGAACCGTTCACTGGGTACTTATACGCACGAAAATCCCTATTGATTTACCTGTTTTTACAAGGAAATAAAATGTGAAAAAAATATTTCTACATCCCATGGCCTTTCCCAACCATTTAAATTTTTCTCTTACAGGTCTAACACTTCCGAAAAACCAATACAACGCCCACCCAGAACAATATATAAAGCTAAACGAACCGTTCACTGGGTATTTATCCGTACGAAAATCCCTATTGATTTACCTGTTTTTACAAGGAAATAAAATGTGAAAACAATATTTCTACATCCCATGGCCTTTCCCAACCATTTAAATTTTTCTCTTACAGGTCTAACACTTCCGAAAAACCAATACAACGCCCACCCGGAACAATATATAAAGCTAAACGAACCGTTCACTGGGTACTTATCCGTACGAAAATCCCTATTGATTTACCTGTTTTTACAAGGAAATAAAATGTGAAAAAAATGTTTCTACATCCCATGGCCTTTCCCAACCATTTAAATTTTTCTCTTACAGGGCTAACACTTCCGAAAAACCAATACAACGCCCACCCGGAACACTATATAAAGCTAAACGAACCGTTCACTGGGTACTCATACGTACGAAAATCCCTATAGATTTACCTGTTTTTAGAAGGAAATAAAATGTGAAAAAAATATTTCTACATCCCATGGCCTTTCCCAACCATTTAAATTTTTCTCTTACAGGTCTAACACTTCCGAAAAACCAATACAACGCCCACCCGGAACAATATATAAAGCTAAACGAACCGTTCACTGGGTACTTATCCGTACGAAAATCCCTATTGATTTACCTGTTTTTACAAGGAAATAAAATGTGAAAAAAACATTTCTACATCCCATGGCCTTTCCCAACCATTTAAATTTTTCTCTTACAAGTCTAACACTTCCGAAAAACCAATACAACGCCCAACCGGAACAATATATAAAGCTAAACGAAGCGTTCACTGGGTACTTATCCGTACGAAAATCCCTATAGATTTACCTGTTTTTAGAAGGAAATAAAATGTGAAAAAAATGTTTCTACATCCCATGGCCTTTCCCAACCATTTAAATTTTTCTCTTACAGGGCTAACACTTCCGAAAAACCAATACAACGCCCACCCGGAACACTATATAAAGCTAAACGAACCGTTCACTGGGTACTCATACGTACAAAAATCCCTATTGATTTACCTGTTTTTACAAGGAAATAAAATGTGAAAAAAATATTTCTACATCCCATGGCCTTTCCCAACCATTTAAATTTTTCTCTTACAGGTCTAACACGTCCGAAAAACCAATACAACGCCCATCCGGAACAATATATAAAGCTAAACGCACCGTTCACTGGGTACTTATACGCACGAAAATCCCTATTGTTTTACCTGTTTTTACAAGGAAATAAAATGTGAAAAAAATATTTCTACATCCCATGGCCTTTCCCAACCATTTAAATTTTTCTCTTACAGGTTTAACACTTCCGAAAAACCAATACAACGCCCACCCGGAACAATATATAAAGCTAAACGAACCGTTCACTGGGTACTCATACGTACGAAAATCCCTATTGATTTACCTGTTTTTACAAGGAAATAAAATGTGAAAAAAATATTTCTACATCCCATGGCCCTTCCCAACCATTTAAATTTTTCTCTTACAGGTCTAACACGTCCGAAAAACCAATACAACACCCATCCGGAACAATATATAAAGCTAAACGCACCGTTGACTGGGTACTTATCCGTACGAAAATCCCTATAGATTTACCTGTTTTTAGAAGGAAATAAAATGTGAAAAAAATATTTCTACATCCCAATGCCCTTTCCCAACCATTTAAATTTTTCTCTTACAGGTCTAACACTTCCGAAAAACCAATACAATGCCCACCCGGAACAATATATAAAGCTAAACGAATCGTTCACTGGGTACTTATCCGTATGAAAATCCCTATAGATTAACCTGTTTTTACAAGGAAATAAAATGTGAAAAAATGTTTCTACATCCCATGGCCTTTCCCAACCATTTAAATTTTTCTCTTACAGGGCTAACACTTCCGAAAAACCAATACAACGCCCACCTGGAACACTATATAAAGCTAAACGAACCGTTTACTGGGTACTTATACGCACGAAAATCCCTATTGATTTACCTGTTTTTACAAGGAAATAAAATATGAAAAAAATATTTCTACATCCCATGGCCTTTCCCAACCATTTAAATTTTCTCTTACAGGTCTAACACTTCCAAAAAACCAATACAACGCCCACCGGGAACAATATATAAAGCTAAACGAACCATTCACTGGGTACTCATACGTATGAAAATCCCTATAGATTAACCTGTTTTTACAAGGAAATAAAATGAGAAAAAATGTTTCTACATCCCATGGCCTTTCCCAACCATTTAAATTTTTCTCTTACAAGTCTAACACTTCCGAAAAACCAATACAACGCCCAACCGGAACAATATATAAAGCTAAACGAAGCGTTCACTGGGTACTTATCCGTACGAAAATCCCTATAGATTTACCTGTTTTTAGAAGGAAATAAAATGTGAAAAAAATGTTTCTACATCCCATGGCCTTTCCCAACCATTTAAATTTTTCTCTTACAGGGCTAACACTTCCGAAAAACCAATACAACGCCCACCCGGAACACTATATAAAGCTAAACGAACCGTTCACTGGGTACTCATACGTACGAAAATCCCTATTGATTTACCTGTTTTTACAAGGAAATAAAATGTGAAAAAAATATTTCTACATCCCATGGCCTTTCCCAACCATTTAAATTTTTCTCTTACAGGTCTAACACGTCCGAAAAACCAATACAACGCCCATCCGGAACAATATATAAAGCTAAACGCACCGTTCACTGGGTACTTATACGCACGAAAATCCCTATTGCTTTACCTGTTTTTACAAGGAAATAAAATGTGAAAAAAATATTTCTACATCCCATGGCCTTTCCCAACCATTTAAATTTTTCTCTTACAGGTTTAACACTTCCGAAAAACCAATACAACGCCCACCCGGAACAATATATAAAGCTAAACGAACCATTCACTGGGTACTCATACGTACGAAAATCCCTATTGATTTACCTATTTTTACAAGGAAATAAAATGTGAAAAAAATATTTCTACATCCCATGGCCCTTCCCAACCATTTAAATTTTTCTCTTACAGGTCTAACACGTCCGAAAAACCAATACAACACCCACCCGGAACAATATATAAAGCTAAACGCACCGTTGACTGGGTACTTATCCGTACGAAAATCCCTATAGATTTACCTGTTTTTAGAAGGAAATAAAATGTGAAAAAAATATTTCTACATCCCATGGCCTTTCCCAACCATTTAAATTTTTCTCTTACAGGTCTAACACTTCCGAAAAACCAATACAATGCCCACCCGGAACAATATATAAAGCTAAACGAATCGTTCACTGGGTACTTATCCGTACGAAAATCCCTATAGATTAACCTGTTTTTACAAGGAAATAAAATGTGAAAAAATGTTTCTACATCCCATGGCCTTTCCCAACCATTTAAATTTTTCTCATACAGGGCTAACACTTTCGAAAAACCAATACAACGCCCACCCGGAACACTATATAAAGCTAAACGAACCGTTTACTGGGTACTTATACGCACGAAAATCCCTATTGATTTACCTGTTTTTACAAGGAAATAAAATATGAAAAAAATATTTCTACATCCCATGGCCTTTCCCAACCATTTAAATTTTCTCTTACAGGTCTAACACTTCCAAAAAACCAATACAACGCCCACCGGGAACAATATATAAAGCTAAACGAACCATTCACTGGGTACTCATACGTACGAAAATCCCTATAGATTAACCTGTTTTTACAAGGAAATAAAATGAGAAAAAATGTTTCTACATCCCATGGCCTTTCCCAACCATTTAAATTTTTCTCTTACAGGGCTAACACTTCCGAAAAACCAATACAACGCCCACCCGGAACACTATATAAAGCTAAACGAACCGTTCACTGGGTACTTATACGCACGAAAATCCCTATTGATTTACCTGTTTTTACAAGGAAATAAAATGTGAAAAAAATATTTCTACATCCCATGGCCTTTCCCAACCATTTAAATTTTTCTCTTACAAGTCTAACACTTCCGAAAAACCAATACAACGCCCAACCGGAACAATATATAAAGCTAAACGAAGCGTTCACTGGGTACTTATCCGTACGAAAATCCCTATAGATTTACCTGTTTTTAGAAGGAAATAAAATGTGAAAAAAATGTTTCTACATCCCATGGCCTTTCCCAACCATTTAAATTTTTCTCTTACAGGGCTAACACTTCCGAAAAACCAATACAACGCCCACCCGGAACACTATATAAAGCTAAACGAACCGTTCACTGGGTACTCATACGTACGAAAATCCCTATTGATTTACCTGTTTTTACAAGGAAATAAAATATGAAAAAAATATTTCTACATCCCATGGCCTTTCCCAACCATTTAAATTTTTCTCTTACAGGTCTAACACGTCCGAAAAACCAATACAACGCCCATCCGGAACAATATATAAAGCTAAACGCACCGTTCACTGGGTACTTATACGCACGAAAATCCCTATTGCTTTACCTGTTTTTACAAGGAAATAAAATGTGAAAAAAATATTTCTACATCCCATGGCCTTTCCCAACCATTTAAATTTTCCTCTTACAGGTTTAACACTTCCGAAAAACCAATACAACGCCCACCCGGAACAATATATAAAGCTAAACGAACCGTTCACTGGGTACTCATACGTACGAAAATCCCTATTGATTTACCTGTTTTTACAAGGAAATAAAATGTGAAAAAAATATTTCTACATCCCATGGCCTTCCCAACCATTTAAATTTTTCTCTTACAGGTCTAACACGTCCGAAAAACCAATACAACACCCATCCGGAACAATATTTAAAGCTAAACGCACCGTTGACTGGGTACTTATCCGTACGAAAATCCCTATAGATTTACCTGTTTTTAGAAGGAAATAAAATGTGAAAAAAATATTTCTACATCCCATGGCCTTTCCCAACCATTAAAATTTTTCTCTTACAGGTCTAACACTTCCGAAAAACCAATAGAATGCCCACCCGGAACAATATATAAAGCTAAACGAATCGTTCACTGGGTACTTATCCGTACGAAAATCCCTATAGATTAACCTGTTTTTACAAGGAAATAAAATGTGAAAAAATGTTTCTACATCCCATGGCCTTTCCCAACCATTTAAATTTTTCTCTTACAGGGCTAACACTTCCGAAAAACCAATACAACGCCCACCCGGAACACTATATAAAGCTAAACGAACCGTTTACTGGGTACTTATACGCACGAAAATCCCTATTGATTTACCTGTTTTTACAAGGAAATAAAATGTGAAAAAAATATTTCTACATCCCATGGCCTTTCCCAACCATTTAAATTTTCTCTTACAGGTCTAACACTTCCAAAAAACCAATACAACGCCCACCGGGAACAATATATAAAGCTAAACGAACCATTCACTGGGTACTCATACGTACGAAAATCCCTATAGATTAACCTGTTTTTACAAGGAAATAAAATGAGAAAAAATGTTTCTACATCCCATGGCCTTTCCCAACCATTTAAATTTTTCTCTTACAGGGCTAACACTTCCGAAAAACCAACACAACGCCCACCCGGAACACTATATAAAGCTAAACGAACCGTTCACTGGGTACTTATACGCACGAAAATCCCTATTGATTTACCTGTTTTTACAAGGAAATAAAATGTGAAAAAAATATTTCTACATCCCATGGCCCTTCCCAACCATTTAAATTTTTCTCTTACAGGTCTAACACGTCCGAAAAACCAATACAACGCCCAACCGGAACAATATATAAAGCTAAACGAACCGTTCACTGGGTACTTATCCGTACGAAAATCCCTATAGATTTACCTGTTTTTAGAAGGAAATAAAATGTGAAAAAAATGTTTCTACATCCCATGGCCTTTCCCAACCATTTAAATTTTTCTCTTACAGGGCTAACACTTCCGAAAAACCAATACAACGCCCACCCGGAACAATATATAAAGCTAAACGAACCGTTCACTGGGTACTTATCCGTACGAAAATCCCTATTGATTTACCTGTTTTTACAAGGAAATAAAATGTGAAAAAAACATTTCTACATCCCATGGCCTTTCCCAACCATTTAAATTTTTCTCTTACAAGTCTAACACTTCCGAAAAACCAATACAACGCCCAAAAGGAACAATATATAAAGCTAAACGAAGCGTTCACTGGGTACTTATCCGTACGAAAATCCCTATAGATTTACCTGTTTTTAGAAGGAAATAAAATGTGAAAAAAATGTTTCTACATCCCATGGCCTTTCCCAACCATTTAAATTTTTCTCTTACAGGGCTAACACTTCCGAAAAACCAATACAACGCCCACCCGGAACACTATATAAAGCTAAACGAACCGTTCACTGGGTACTCATACGTACGAAAATCCCTATAGATTTACCTGTTTTTAGAAGGAAATAAAATGTGAAAAAAATATTTCTACATCCCATGGCCTTTCCCAACCATTTAAATTTTTCTCTTACAGGTCTAACACTTCCGAAAAACCAATACAACGCCCACCCGGAACAATATATAAAGCTAAACGAACCATTCACTGGGTACTCATACGTACGAAAATCCCTATAGATTAACCTGTTTTTACAAGGAAATAAAATGAGAAAAAATGTTTCTACATCCCATGGCCTTTCCCAACCATTTAAATTTTTCTCTTACAGGGCTAACACTTCCGAAAAACCAATATAACGCCCACCCGGAACACTATATAAAGCTAAACGAACCGTTCACTGGGTACTTATACGCACGAAAATCCCTATTGATTTACCTGTTTTTACAAGGAAATAAAATGTGAAAAAAATATTTCTACGTCCCATGGCCTTTCCCAAACATTTAAATTTTTCTCTTACAGGTCTAACACTTCCGAAAAACCAATACAACGCCCACCCGGAACAATATATAAAGCTAAACGAACCGTTCACTGGGTATTTATCTGTACGAAAATCCCTATTGATTTACCTGTTTTTACAAGGAAATAAAATGTGAAAACAATATTTCTACATCCCATGGCCTTTCCCAACCATTTAAATTTTTCTCTTACAGGTCTAACACTTCCGAAAAACCAATACAACGCCCACCCGGAACAATATATAAAGCTAAACGAACCGTTCACTGGGTACTTATCCGTATGAAAATCCCTATTGATTTACCTGTTTTTACAAGGAAATAAAATGTGAAAAAAACATTTCTACATCCCATGGCCTTTCCCAACCATTTAAATTTTTCTCTTACAAGTCTAACACTTCCGAAAAACCAATACAACGCCCAACCGGAACAATATATAAAGCTAAACGAACCGTTCACTGGGTACTTATCCGTACGAAAATCCCTATAGATTTACCTGTTTTTAGAAGGAAATAAAATGTGAAAAAAATGTTTCTACATCCCATGGCCTTTCCCAACCATTTAAATTTTTCTCTTACAGGGCTAACACTTCCGAAAAACCAATACAACGCCCACCCGGAACACTATATAAAGCTAAACGAACCGTTCACTGGGTACTCATACGTACGAAAATCCCTATTGATTTACCTGTTTTTACAAGGAAATAAAATGTGAAAAAAATATTTCTACATCCCATGGCCTTTCCCAACCATTTAAATTTTTCTCTTACAGGTCTAACACGTCCGAAAAACCAATACAACGCCCATCCGGAACAATATATAAAGCTAAACGCACCGTTCACTGGGTACTTATACGCACGTAAATCCCTATTGCTTTACCTGTTTTTACAAGGAAATAAAATGTGAAAAAAATATTTCTACATCCCATGGCCTTTCCCAACCATTTAAATTTTTCTCTTACAGGTTTAACACTTCCGAAAAACCAATACAACGCCCACCCGGAACAATATATAAAGCTAAACGAACCGTTCACTGGGTACTCATACGTACGAAAATCCCTATTGATTTACCTGTTTTTACAAGGAAATAAAATGTGAAAAAAATATTTCTACATCCCATGGCCCTTCCCAACCATTTAAATTTTTCTCTTACAGGTCTAACACGTCCGAAAAACCAATACAACACCCATCCGGAACAATATATAAAGCTAAACGCACCGTTGACTGGGTACTTATCCGTACGAAAATCCCTATAGATTTACCTGTTTTTACAAGGAAATAAAATGTGAAAAAAATATTTCTACATCCCATGGCCTTTCCCAACCATTTAAATTTTTCTCTTACAGGTCTAACACTTCCGAAAAACCAATACAATGCCCACCCGGAACAATATATAAAGCTAAACGAATCGTTCACTGGGTACTTATCCGTACGAAAATCCCTATAGATTAACCTGTTTTTACAAGGAAATAAAATGTGAAAAAATGTTTCTACATCCCATGGCCTTTCCCAACCATTTAAATTTTTCTCTTACAGGGCTAACACTTCCGAAAAACCAATACAACGCCCACCCGGAACACTATATAAAGCTAAACGAACCGTTTACTGGGTACTTATACGCACGAAAATCCCTATTGATTTACCTGTTTTTACAAGGAAATAAAATGTGAAAAAAATATTTCTACATCCCATGGCCTTTCCCAACCATTTAAATTTTCTCTTACAGGTCTAACACTTCCAAAAAACCAATACAACGCCCACCGGGAACAATATATAAAGCTAAACGAACCATTCACTGGGTACTCATATGTACGAAAATCCCTATAGATTAACCTGTTTTTACAAGGAAATAAAATGATAAAAAATGTTTCTACATCCCATGGCCTTTCCCAACCATTTAAATTTTTCTCTTACAGGGCTAACACTTCCGAAAAACCAATACAACGCCCACCCGGAACACTATATAAAGCTAAACGAACCGTTCACTGGGTACTTATACTCACGAAAATCCCTATTGATTTACCTGTTTTTACAAGGAAATAAAATGTGAAAAAAATATTTCTACATCCCATGGCCTTTCCCAACCATTTAAATTTTTCTCTTACAGGTCTAACACTTCTGAAAAACCAATACAACGCCCACCCAGAACAATATATAAAGCTAAACGAACCGTTCACTGGGTATTTATCCGTACGAAAATCCCTATTGATTTACCTGTTTTTACAAGGAAATAAAATGTGAAAACAATATTTCTACATCCCATGGCCTTTCCCAACCATTTAAATTTTTCTCTTACAGGTCTAACACTTCCGAAAAACCAATACAACGCCCACCCGGAACAATATATAAAGCTAAACGAACCGTTCACTGGGTACTTATCCGTACGAAAATCCCTATTGATTTACCTGTTTTTACAAGGAAATAAAATGTGAAAAAAACATTTCTACATCCCATGGCCTTTCCCAACCATTTAAATTTTTCTCTTACAAGTCTAACACTTCCGAAAAACCAATACAACGCCCAACCGGAACAATATATAAAGCTAAACGAACCGTTCACTAGGTACTTATCCGTACGAAAATCCCTATAGATTTACCTGTTTTTAGAAGGAAATAAAATGTGAAAAAAATGTTTCTACATCCCATGGCCTTTCCCAACCATTTAAATTTTTCTCTTACAGGGCTAACACTTCCGAAAAACCAATACAACGCCCACCCGGAACACTATATAAAGCTAAACGAACCGTTCACTGGGTACTCATACGTACGAAAATCCCTATTGATTTACCTGTTTTTACAAGGAAATAAAATGTGAAAAAAATATTTCTACATCCCATGGCCTTTCCCAACCATTTAAATTTTTCTCTTACAGGTCTAACACGTCCGAAAAACCAATACAACGCCCATCCGGAACAATATATAAAGCTAAACGCACCGTTCACTGGGTACTTATACGCACGAAAATCCCTATTGCTTTACCTGTTTTTACAAGGAAATAAAATGTGAAAAAAATATTTCTACATCCCATGGCCTTTCCCAACCATTTAAATTTTTCTCTTACAGGTTTAACACTTCCGAAAAACCAATACAACGCCCACCCGGAACAATATATAAAGCTAAACGAACCGTTCACTGGGTACTCATACGTACGAAAATCCCTATTGATTTAGCTGTTTTTACAAGGAAATAAAATGTGAAAAAAATATTTCTACATCCCATGGCCCTTCCCAACCATTTAAATTTTTCTCTTACAGGTCTAACACTTCCGAAAAACCAATACAATGCCCACCCGGAACAATATATAAAGCTAAACGAATCGTTCACTGGGTACTTATCCGTACGAAAATCCCTATAGATTAACCTGTTTTTACAAGGAAATAAAATGTGAAAAAATGTTTCTACATCCCATGGCCTTTCCCAACCATTTAAATTTTTCTCTTACAGGGCTAACACTTCCGAAAAACCAATACAACGCCCACCCGGAACACTATATAAAGCTAAACGAACCGTTTACTGGGTACTTATACGCACGAAAATCCCTATTGATTTACCTGTTTTTACAAGGAAATAAAATGTGAAAAAAATATTTCTACATCCCATGGCCTTTCCCAACCATTTAAATTTTCTCTTACAGGTCTAACACTTCCGAAAAACCAATACAACGCCCACCCAGAACAATATATAAAGCTAAACGAACCGTTCACTGGGTATTTATCCGTACGAAAATCCCTATTGATTTACCTGTTTTTACAAGGAAATAAAATGTGAAAACAATATTTCTACATCCCATGGCCTTTCCCAACCATTTAAATTTTTCTCTTACAGGTCTAACACTTCCGAAAAACCAATACAACGCCCACCCGGAACAATATATAAAGCTAAACGAACCGTTCACTGGGTACTTATCCGTACGAAAATCCCTATTGATTTACCTGTTTTTACAAGGAAATAAAATGTGAAAAAAACATTTCTACATCCCATGGCCTTTCCCAACCATTTAAATTTTTCTCTTACAGGGCTAACACTTCCGAAAAACCAATACAACGCCCACCCGGAACACTATATAAAGCTAAACGAACCGTTTACTGGGTACTTATACGCACGAAAATCCCTATTGATTTACCTGTTTTTACAAGGAAATAAAATGTGAAAAAAATATTTCTACATCCCATGGCCTTTCCCAACCATTTAAATTTTCTCTTACAGGTCTAACACTTCCGAAAAACCAATACAACGCCCACCCAGAACAATATATAAAGCTAAACGAACCGTTCACTGGGTATTTATCCGTACGAAAATCCCTATTGATTTACCTGTTTTTACAAGGAAATAAAATGTGAAAACAATATTTCTACATCCCATGGCATTTCCCAACCATTTAAATTTTTCTCTTACAGGTCTAACACTTCCGAAAAACCAATACAACGCCCAACCGGAACAATATATAAAGCTAAACGAACCGTTCACTGGGTACTTATCCGTACGAAAATCCCTATAGATTTACCTGTTTTTAGAAGGAAATAAAATGTGAAAAAAATGTTTCTACATCCCATGGCCTTTCCCAACCATTTAAATTTTTCTCTTACAGGGCTAACACTTCCGAAAAACCAATACAACGCCCACCCGGAACACTATATAAAGCTAAACGAACCGTTCACTGGGTACTCATACGTACGAAAATCCCTATTGATTTACCTGTTTTTACAAGGAAATAAAATGTGAAAAAAATATTTCAACATCCCATGGCCTTTCCCAACCATTTAAATTTTTCTCTTACAGGTCTAACACGTCCGAAAAACCAATACAACGCCCATCCGGAACAATATATAAAGCTAAACGCACCGTTCACTGGGTACATATACGCACGAAAATCCCTATTGCTTTACCTGTTTTTACAAGGAAATAAAATGTGAAAAAAATATTTCTACATCCCATGGCCTTTCCCAACCATTTAAATTTTTCTCTTACAGGTTTAACACTTCCGAAAAACCAATACAACACCCACCCGGAACAATATATAAAGCTAAACGAACCGTTCACTGGGTACTCATACGTACGAAAATCCCTATTGATTTACCTGTTTTTACAAGGAAATAAAATGTGAAAAAAATATTTCTACATCCCATGGCCCTTCCCAACCATTTAAATTTTTCTCTTACAGGTCTAACACGTCCGAAAAACCAATACAACACCCATCCGGTACAATATATAAAGCTAAACGCACCGTTGACTGGGTACTTATCCGTACGAAAATCCCTATAGATTTACCTGTTTTTAGAAGGAAATAAAATGTGAAAAAAATATTTCTACATCCCATGGCCTTTCCCAACCATTTAAATTTTTCTCTTACAGGTCTAACACTTCCGAAAAACCAATACAATGCCCACCCGGAACAATATATAAAGCTAAACGAATCGTTCACTGGGTACTTATCCGTACGAAAATCCCTATAGATTAACCTGTGTTTACAAGGAAATAAAATGTGAAAAAATGTTTCTACATCCCATGGCCTTTCCCAACCATTTAAATTTTTCTCTTACAGGGCTAACACTTCTGAAAAACCAATACAACGCCCACCCGGAACAATATATAAAGCTAAACGAAACGTTCACTGGGTACTTATCCGTACGAAAATCCCTATTTATTTACCTGTTTTTACAAGGAAATAAAATGTGAAAAAAACATTTCTACATCCCATGGCCTTTCCCAACCATTTAAATTTTTCTCTTACAAGTCTAACACTTCCGAAAAACCAATACAACGCCCAACCGGAACAATATATAAAGCTAAACGAACCGTTCACTGGGTACTTATCCGTACGAAAATCCCTATAGATTTACCTGTTTTTAGAAGGAAATAAAATGTGAAAAAAATATTCCTACATCCCATGGCATTTCCCAACCATTTAAATTTTTCTCTTACAGGTCTAACACTAACGAAAAACCAATACAACGCCCACCCGGAACAATATATAAAGCTAAACGAACCGTTCACTGGGTACTCATACGTACGAAAATCCCTATTGATTTACCTGTTTTTACAAGGAAATAAAATGTGAAAAAAATGTTTCTACATCCCATGGCCTTTCCCAACCATTTAAATTTTTCTCTTACAGGGCTAACACTTCCGAAAAACCTATACAACGCCCACCCGGAACACTATATAAAGCTAAACGAACCGTTCACTGGGTACTTAAACGCACGAAAATCCCTATTGATTTACCTGTTTTTAGAAGGAAATAAAATGTGAAAAAAATGTTTCTACATCCCATGGCCTTTCCCAACCATTTAAATTTTTCTCTTACAGGGCTAACACTTCCGAAAAACCAATACAACGCCCACCCGGAACACTATATAAAGCTAAACGAACCGTTCACTGGGTACTCATACGTACGAAAATCCCTATTGATTTACCTGTTTTTACAAGGAAATAAAATGTGAAAAAAATATTTCAACATCCCATGGCCTTTCCCAACCATTTAAATTTTTCTCTTACAGGTCTAACACGTCCGAAAAACCAATACAACGCCCATCCGGAACAATATATAAAGCTAAACGCACCGTTCACTGGGTACATATACGCACGAAAATCCCTATTGCTTTACCTGTTTTTACAAGGAAATAAAATGTGAAAAAAATATTTCTACATCCCATGGCCTTTCCCAACCATTTAAATTTTTCTCTTACAGGTTTAACACTTCCGAAAAACCAATACAACACCCACCCGGAACAATATATAAAGCTAAACGAACCGTTCACTGGGTACTCATACGTACGAAAATCCCTATTGATTTACCTGTTTTTACAAGGAAATAAAATGTGAAAAAAATATTTCTACATCCCATGGCCCTTCCCAACCATTTAAATTTTTCTCTTACAGGTCTAACACGTCCGAAAAACCAATACAACACCCATCCGGTACAATATATAAAGCTAAACGCACCGTTGACTGGGTACTTATCCGTACGAAAATCCCTATAGATTTACCTGTTTTTAGAAGGAAATAAAATGTGAAAAAAATATTTCTACATCCCATGGCCTTTCCCAACCATTTAAATTTTTCTCTTACAGGTCTAACACTTCCGAAAAACCAATACAATGCCCACCCGGAACAATATATAAAGCTAAACGAATCGTTCACTGGGTACTTATCCGTACGAAAATCCCTATAGATTAACCTGTGTTTACAAGGAAATAAAATGTGAAAAAATGTTTCTACATCCCATGGCCTTTCCCAACCATTTAAATTTTTCTCTTACAGGGCTAACACTTCTGAAAAACCAATACAACGCCCACCCGGAACAATATATAAAGCTAAACGAAACGTTCACTGGGTACTTATCCGTACGAAAATCCCTATTTATTTACCTGTTTTTACAAGGAAATAAAATGTGAAAAAAACATTTCTACATCCCATGGCCTTTCCCAACCATTTAAATTTTTCTCTTACAAGTCTAACACTTCCGAAAAACCAATACAACGCCCAACCGGAACAATATATAAAGCTAAACGAACCGTTCACTGGGTACTTATCCGTACGAAAATCCCTATAGATTTACCTGTTTTTAGAAGGAAATAAAATGTGAAAAAAATATTCCTACATCCCATGGCATTTCCCAACCATTTAAATTTTTCTCTTACAGGTCTAACACTTCCGAAAAACCAATACAACGCCCACCCGGAACAATATATAAAGCTAAACGAACCGTTCACTGGGTACTCATACGTACGAAAATCCCTATTGATTTACCTGTTTTTACAAGGAAATAAAATGTGAAAAAAATGTTTCTACATCCCATGGCCTTTCCCAACCATTTAAATTTTTCTCTTACAGGGCTAACACTTCCGAAAAACCTATACAACGCCCACCCGGAACACTATATAAAGCTAAACGAACCGTTCACTGGGTACTTAAACGCACGAAAATCCCTATTGATTTACCTGCTTTTACAAGGAAATAAAATGTGAAAAAAATATTTCTATATCCCATGGCCTTTCCCAAGCATTTAAATTTTTCTCTTACAGGTCTAACACTTCCGAAAAACCAATACAACGCCCACCCGGAACAATATATAAAGCTAAACGAACCGTTCACTGGGTACTCATGCGTACGAAAATCCCTATTGATTTACCTGTTTTTACAAGGAAATAAAATGTGAAAAAAATATTTCTACATCCCATGGCCTTTCCCAACCATTTAAATTTTTCTCTTACAGGTCTAACACTTCCGAAAAAACAATACAACGCCCACCCGGAACAATATATAAAGCTAAACGAACCGTTCACTGGGTACTCATACGTACGAAAATCCCTATTGATTTACCTGTTTTTACAAGGAAATAAAATGTGAAAAAAATATTTCTACATCCCATGGCCTTTCCCAACCATTTAAATTTTTCTCTTACTAGTCTAACACTTCCGAAAAACCAATACAACGCCCAACCGGAACAATATATAAAGCTAAACGAACCGTTCACTGGGTACTCATACGTACGAAAATCCCTATTGATTTACCTGTTTTTACAAGGAAATAAAATGTGAAAAAAATGTTTCTACATCCCATGGCCTTTCCCAACCATTTAAATTTTTCTCTTACAGGGCTAACACTTCCGAAAAACCAACACAACGCCCGCCCGGAACAATATATAAAGCTAAACGAACCGTTCACTGGGTACTCATACGTACGAAAATTCCTATTGATTTACCTGTTTTTACAAGGAAATAAAATGTGAAAAAAATGTTTCTACATCCCATGGCCTTTCCCAACCATTTAAATTTTTCTCTTACAGGGCTAACACTTCCGAAAAACCAATACAACGCCCACCCGGAACAATATATAAAGCTAAACGAACCGTTCACTGGGTACTCATACGTACGAAAATCCCTATTGATTTACCGGTTTTTACAAGGAAATAAAATGTGAAAAAAATATTTCTACATCCCATGGCCTTTCCCAACCATTTAAATTTTTCTCTTACAGGGCTAACACTTCCGAAAAACCAATACAACGCCCACCCGGAACACTATATAAAGCTAAACGAACCGTTCACTGGGTACTTATACGCACGGAAATCCCTATTGATTTACCTGTTTTTACAAGGAAATAAAATGTGAAAAAAATATTTCTACATCCCATGGCCTTTCCCAACCATTTAAATTCTTCTCTTACAGGGCTAACACTTCCGAAAAACCAATACAACGCCCACCCGGAACAATATATAAAGCTAAACGAACCGTTCACTGGGTACTTATCCGTACGAAAATCCCTATAGATTTACCTGTTTTTAGAAGGAAATAAAATGTGAAAAAAATATTTCTACATCCCATGGCCTTTCCCAACCATTTAAATTTTTCTCTTACAGGTCTAACACTTCCGAAAAACCAATACAACGCCCACCCGGAACAATATATAAAGCTAAACGAACCGTTCACTGGGTACTCATACGTACGAAAATCCCTATTGATTTACCTGTTTTTACAAGGAAATAAAATGTGAAAAAAATATTTCTACATCCCATGGCCTTTCCCAACCATTTAAATTTTTCTCTTACAGGTCTAACACGTCCGAAAAACCAATACAACACCCATCCGGAACAATATATAAAGCTAAACGCACCGTTGACTGGGTACTTATCCGTACGAAAATCCCTATAGATTTACCTGTTTTTAGAAGGAAATAAAATGTGAAAAAAATATTTCTACATCCCATGGCCTTTCCCAACCATTTAAATTTTTCTCTTACAGGTCTAACACTTCCGAAAAACCAATACAATGCCCACCCGGAACAATATATAAAGCTAAACGAATCGTTCACTGGGTACTTATCCGTACGAAAATCCCTATAGATTAACCTGTTTTTACAAGGAAATAAAATGTGAAAAAATGTTTCTACATCCCATGGCCTTTCCCAACCATTTAAATTTTTCTCTTACAGGGCTAACACTTCCGAAAAACCAATACAACGCCCACCCGGAACAATATATAAAGCTAAACGAACCGTTCACTGGGTACTCATACGTACGAAAATCCCTATTGATTTACCTGTTTTTACAAGGAAATAAAATGTGAAAAAAATGTTTCTACATCCCATGGCCTTTCCCAACCATTTAAATTTTTCTCTTACAGGGCTAACACTTCCGAAAAACCAACACAACGCCCGCCCGGAACAATATATAAAGCTAAACGAACCGTTCACTGGGTACTCATACGTACGAAAATTCCTATTGATTTACCTGTTTTTACAAGGAAATAAAATGTGAAAAAAATGTTTCTACATCCCATGGCCTTTCCCAACCATTTAAATTTTTCTCTTACAGGGCTAACACTTCCGAAAAACCAATACAACGCCCACCCGGAACAATATATAAAGCTAAACGAACCGTTCACTGGGTACTCATACGTACGAAAATCCCTATTGATTTACCGGTTTTTACAAGGAAATAAAATGTGAAAAAAATATTTCTACATCCCATGGCCTTTCCCAACCATTTAAATCTTTCTCTTACAGGGCTAACACTTCCGAAAAACCAATACAACGCCCACCCGGAACACTATATAAAGCTAAACGAACCGTTCACTGGGTACTTATACGCACGAAAATCCCTATTGATTTACCTGTTTTTACAAGGAAATAAAATGTGAAAAAAATATTTCTACATCCCATGGCCTTTCCCAACCATTTAAATTTTTCTCTTACAGGTCTAACACTTCCGAAAAACCAATACAACGCCCACCCGGAACAATATATAAAGCTAAACGAACCGTTCACTGGGTACTCATACGTACGAAAATCCCTATTGATTTACCTGTTTTTACAAGGAAATAAAATGTGAAAAAAATATTTCTACATCCCATGGCCTTTCCCAACCATTTAAATTTTTCTCTTACAGGTCTAACACGTCCGAAAAACCAATACAACACCCATCCGGAACAATATATAAAGCTAAACGCACCGTTGACTGGGTACTTATCCGTACGAAAATCCCTATAGATTTACCTGTTTTTAGAAGGAAATAAAATGTGAAAAAAATATTTCTACATCCCATGGCCTTTCCCAACCATTTAAATTTTTCTCTTACAGGTCTAACACTTCCGAAAAACCAATACAATGCCCACCCGGAACAATATATAAAGCTAAACGAATCGTTCACTGGGTACTTATCCGTACGAAAATCCCTATAGATTAACCTGTTTTTACAAGGAAATAAAATGTGAAAAAATGTTTCTACATCCCATGGCCTTTCCCAACCATTTAAATTTTTCTCTTACAGGGCTAACACTTCCGAAAAACCAATACAACGCCCACCCGGAACAATATATAAAGCTAAACGAACCGTTCACTGGGTACTCATACGTACGAAAATCCCTATTGATTTACCTGTTTTTACAAGGAAATAAAATGTGAAAAAAATGTTTCTACATCCCATGGCCTTTCCCAACCATTTAAATTTTTCTCTTACAGGGCTAACACTTCCGAAAAACCAATACAACGCCCACCCGGAACAATATATAAAGCTAAACGAAACGTTCACTGGGTACTTATCCGTACGAAAATCCCTATTTATTTACCTGTTTTTACAAGGAAATAAAATGTGAAAAAAACATTTCTACATCCCATGGCCTTTCCCAACCATTTAAATTTTTCTCTTACAAGTCTAACACTTCCGAAAAACCAATACAACGCCCAACCGGAACAATATATAAAGCTAAACGAACCGTTCACTGGGTACTTATCCGTACGAAAATCCCTATAGATTTACCTGTTTTTAGAAGGAAATAAAATGTGAAAAAAATATTCCTACATCCCATGGCATTTCCCAACCATTTAAATTTTTCTCTTACAGGTCTAACACTTCCGAAAAACCAATACAACGCCCACCCGGAACAATATATAAAGCTAAACGAACCGTTCACTGGGTACTCATACGTACGAAAATCCCTATTGATTTACCTGTTTTTACAAGGAAATAAAATGTGAAAAAAATGTTTCTACATCCCATGGCCTTTCCCAACCATTTAAATTTTTCTCTTACAGGGCTAACACTTCCGAAAAACCTATACAACGCCCACCCGGAACACTATATAAAGCTAAACGAACCGTTCACTGGGTACTTAAACGCACGAAAATCCCTATTGATTTACCTGCTTTTACAAGGAAATAAAATGTGAAAAAAATATTTCTATATCCCATGGCCTTTCCCAAGCATTTAAATTTTTCTCTTACAGGTCTAACACTTCCGAAAAACCAATACAATGCCCACCCGGAACAATATATAAAGCTAAACGAACCGTTCACTGGGTACTCATGCGTACGAAAATCCCTATTGATTTACCTGTTTTTACAAGGAAATAAAATGTGAAAAAAATATTTCTACATCCCATGGCCTTTCCCAACCATTTAAATTTTTCTCTTACAGGTCTAACACTTCCGAAAAAACAATACAACGCCCACCCGGAACAATATATAAAGCTAAACGAACCGTTCACTGGGTACTCATACGTACGAAAATCCCTATTGATTTACCTGTTTTTACAAGGAAATAAAATGTGAAAAAAATATTTCTACATCCCATGGCCTTTCCCAACCATTTAAATTTTTCTCTTACTAGTCTAACACTTCCGAAAAACCAATACAACGCCCAACCGGAACAATATATAAAGCTAAACGAACCGTTCACTGGGTACTCATACGTACGAAAATCCCTATTGATTTACCTGTTTTTACAAGGAAATAAAATGTGAAAAAAATGTTTCTACATCCCATGGCCTTTCCCAACCATTTAAATTTTTCTCTTACAGGGCTAACACTTCCGAAAAACCAACACAACGCCCGCCCGGAACAATATATAAAGCTAAACGAACCGTTCACTGGGTACTCATACGTACGAAAATTCCTATTGATTTACCTGTTTTTACAAGGAAATAAAATGTGAAAAAAATGTTTCTACATCCCATGGCCTTTCCCAACCATTTAAATTTTTCTCTTACAGGGCTAACACTTCCGAAAAACCAATACAACGCCCACCCGGAACAATATATAAAGCTAAACGAACCGTTCACTGGGTACTCATACGTACGAAAATCCCTATTGATTTACCGGTTTTTACAAGGAAATAAAATGTGAAAAAAATATTTCTACATCCCATGGCCTTTCCCAACCATTTAAATTTTTCTCTTACAGGGCTAACACTTCCGAAAAACCAATACAACGCCCACCCGGAACACTATATAAAGCTAAACGAACCGTTCACTGGGTACTTATACGCACGAAAATCCCTATTGATTTACCTGTTTTTACAAGGAAATAAAATGTGAAAAAAATATTTCTACATCCCATGGCCTTTCCCAACCATTTAAATTTTTCTCTTACAGGTCTAACACTTCCGAAAAACCAATACAACGCCCACCCAGAACAATATATAAAGCTAAACGAACCGTTCACTGGGTATTTATCCGTACGAAAATCCCTATTGATTTACCTGTTTTTACAAGGAAATAAAATGTGAAAACAATATTTCTACATCCCATGGCCTTTCCCAACCATTTAAATCTTTCTCTTACAGGTCTAACACTTCCGAAAAACCAATACAACGCCCACCCGGAACAATATATAAAGCTAAACGAACCGTTCACTGGGTACTTATCCGTACGAAAATCCCTATAGATTTACCTGTTTTTAGAAGGAAATAAAATGTGAAAAAAATATTTCTACATCCCATGGCCTTTCCCAACCATTTAAATTTTTCTCTTACAGGTCTAACACTTCCGAAAAACCAATACAACGCCCACCCGGAACAATATATAAAGCTAAACGAACCGTTCACTGGGTACTTATCCGTACGAAAATCCCTATAGATTTACCTGTTTTTAGAAGGAAATAAAATGTGAAAAAAATATTTCTACATCCCATGGCCTTTCCCAACCATTTAAATTTTTCTCTTACAGGTCTAACACTTCCGAAAAACCAATACAACGCCCACCCGGAACAATATATAAAGCTAAACGAACCATTCACTGGGTACTCATACGTACGAAAATCCCTATTGATTTACCTGTTTTTACAAGGAAATAAAATGTGAAAAAAATATTTCTACATCCCATGGCCTTTCCCAACCATTTAAATTTTTCTCTTACAGGTCTAACACGTCCGAAAAACCAATACAACACCCATCCGGAACAATATATAAAGCTAAACGCACCGTTGACTGGGTACTTATCCGTACGAAAATCCCTATAGATTTACCTGTTTTTAGAAGGAAATAAAATGTGAAAAAAATATTTCTACATCCCATGGCCTTTCCCAACCATTTAAATTTTTCTCTTACAGGTCTAACACTTCCGAAAAACCAATACAATGCCCACCCGGAACAATATATAAAGCTAAACGAATCGTTCACTGGGTACTTATCCGTACGAAAATCCCTATAGATTAACCTGTTTTTACAAGGAAATAAAATGTGAAAAAATGTTTCTACATCCCATGGCCTTTCCCAACCATTTAAATTTTTCTCTTACAGGGCTAACACTTCCGAAAAACCAATACAACGCCCACCCGGAACAATATATAAAGCTAAACGAACCGTTCACTGGGTACTTATCCGTACGAAAATCCCTATTGATTTACCTGTTTTTACAAGGAAATAAAATGTGAAAAAAACATTTCTACATCCCATGGCCTTTCCCAACCATTTAAATTTTTCTCTTACAAGTCTAACACTTCCGAAAAACCAATACAACGCCCAACCGGAACAATATATAAAGCTAAACGAACCGTTCACTGGGTACTTATCCGTACGAAAATCCCTATAGATTTACCTGTTTTTAGAAGGAAATAAAATGTGAAAAAAATATTCCTACATCCCATGGCCTTTCCCAACCATTTAAATTTTTCTCTTACAGGTCTAACACTTCCGAAAAACCAATACAACGCCCACCCGGAACAATATATAAAGCTAAACGAACCGTTCACTGGGTACTCATACGTACGAAAATCCCTATTGATTTACCTGTTTTTACAAGGAAATAAAATGTGAAAAAAATGTTTCTACATCCCATGGCCTTTCCCAACCATTTAAATTTTTCTCTTACAGGGCTAACACTTCCGAAAAACCAATACAACGCCCACCCGGAACACTATATAAAGCTAAACGAACCGTTCACTGGGTACTTAAACGTACGAAAATCCCTATTGATTTACCTGCTTTTACAAGGAAATAAAATGTGAAAAAAATATTTCTATATCCCATGGCCTTTCCCAACCATTTAAATTTTTCTCTTACAGGTCTAACACTTCCGAAAAACCAATACAACGCCCACCCGGAACAATATATAAAGCTAAACGAACCGTTCACTGGGTACTCATACGTACGAAAATCCCTATTGATTTACCTGTTTTTACAAGGAAATAAAATGTGAAAAAAATATTTCTACATCCCATGGCCTTTCCCAACCATTTAAATTTTTCTCTTACAGGTCTAACACTTCCGAAAAACCAATACAACGCCCACCCGGAACAATATATAAAGCTAAATGAACCGTTCACTGGGTACTCATACGTACGAAAATCCCTATAGATTAACCTGTTTTTACAAGGAAATAAAATGTGAAAAAATGTTTCTACATCCCATGGCCTTTCCCAACCATTTAAATTTTTCTCTTACAGGGCTAACACTTCCGAAAAACCAATACAACGCCCACCCGGAACACTATATAAAGCTAAACGAACCGTTCACTGGGTACTTATACGCACGAAAATCCCTATTGATTTACCTGTTTTTACAAGGAAATAAAATGTGAAAAAAATATTTCTACATCCCATGGCCTTTCCCAACCATTTAAATTTTTCTCTTACAGGTCTAACACTTCCGAAAAACCAATACAACGCCCACCCAGAAAAATATATAAAGCTAAACGAACCGTTCACTGGGTATTTATCCGTACGAAAATCCCTATTGATTTACCTGTTTTTACAAGGAAATAAAATGTGAAAACAATATTTCTACATCCCATGGCCTTTCCCAACCATTTAAATTTTTC
The DNA here is from genome assembly GCF_049243985.1 of Paroedura picta. Classification (NCBI taxonomy): domain Eukaryota; kingdom Metazoa; phylum Chordata; class Lepidosauria; order Squamata; family Gekkonidae; genus Paroedura; species Paroedura picta. The sequence goes on from NW_027518617.1 coordinate 1,602,838, forward strand.
TCTTACAGGTCTAACACTTCCGAAAAACCAATACAACGCCCACCCGGAACAATATATAAAGCTAAACGAACCGTTCACTGGGTACTTATCCGTACGAAAATCCCTATAGATTTACCTGTTTTTAGAAGGAAATAAAATGTGAAAAAAATATTTCTACATCCCATGGCCTTTCCCAACCATTTAAATTTTTCTCTTACAGGTCTAACACTTCCGAAAAACCAATACAACGCCCACCCGGAACAATATATAAAGCTAAACGAACCGTTCACTGGGTACTTATCCGTACGAAAATCCCTATAGATTTACCTGTTTTTAGAAGGAAATAAAATGTGAAAAAAATATTTCTACATCCCATGGCCTTTCCCAACCATTTAAATTTTTCTCTTACAGGTCTAACACTTCCGAAAAACCAATACAACGCCCACCCGGAACAATATATAAAGCTAAACGAACCATTCACTGGGTACTCATACGTACGAAAATCCCTATTGATTTACCTGTTTTTACAAGGAAATAAAATGTGAAAAAAATGTTTCTACATCCCATGGCCTTTCCCAACCATTTAAATTTTTCTCTTACAGGGCTAACACTTCCGAAAAACCAATACAACGCCCACCCGGAACACTATATAAAGCTAAACGAACCGTTCACTGGGTACTTAAACGCACGAAAATCCCTATTGATTTACCTGCTTTTACAAGGAAATAAAATGTGAAAAAAATGTTTCTACATCCCATGGCCTTTCCCAACCATTTAAATTTTTCTCTTACAGGGCTAACACTTCCGAAAAACCAATACAACGCCCACCCGGAACACTATATAAAGCTAAACGAACCGTTCACTGGGTACTTAAACGCACGAAAATCCCTATTGATTTACCTGCTTTTACAAGGAAATAAAATGTGAAAAAAATATTTCTATATCCCATGGCCTTTCCCAACCATTTAAATTTTTCTCTTACAGGTCTAACACTTCCGAAAAACCAATACAACGCCCACCCGGAACAATATATAAAGCTAAACGAACCGTTCACTGGGTACTCATACGTACGAAAATCCCTATTGATTTACCTGTTTTTACAAGGAAATAAAATGTGAAAAAAATATTTCTACATCCCATGGCCTTTCCCAACCATTTAAATTTTTCTCTTACAGGTCTAACACTTCCGAAAAACCAATACAACGCCCACCCGGAACAATATATAAAGCTAAATGAACCGTTCACTGGGTACTCATACGTACGAAAATCCCTATAGATTAACCTGTTTTTACAAGGAAATAAAATGTGAAAAAATGTTTCTACATCCCATGGCCTTTCCCAACCATTTAAATTTTTCTCTTACAGGGCTAACACTTCCGAAAAACCAATACAACGCCCACCCGGAACACTATATAAAGCTAAACGAACCGTTCACTGGGTACTTATACGCACGAAAATCCCTATTGATTTACCTGTTTTTACAAGGAAATAAAATGTGAAAAAAATATTTCTACATCCCATGGCCTTTCCCAACCATTTAAATTTTTCTCTTACAGGTCTAACACTTCCGAAAAACCAATACAACGCCCACCCAGAACAATATATAAAGCTAAACGAACCGTTCACTGGGTATTTATCCGTACGAAAATCCCTATTGATTTACCTGTTTTTACAAGGAAATAAAATGTGAAAACAATATTTCTACATCCCATGGCCTTTCCCAACCATTTAAATTTTTCTCTTACAGGTCTAACACTTCCGAAAAACCAATACAACGCCCACCCGGAACAATATATAAAGCTAAACGAACCGTTCACTGGGTACTTATCCGTACGAAAATCCCTATAGATTTACCTGTTTTTAGAAGGAAATAAAATGTGAAAAAAATATTTCTACATCCCATGGCCTTTCCCAACCATTTAAATTTTTCTCTTACAGGTCTAACACTTCCGAAAAACCAATACAACGCCCACCCGGAACAATATATAAAGCTAAACGAACCGTTCACTGGGTACTTATCCGTACGAAAATCCCTATAGATTTACCTGTTTTTAGAAGGAAATAAAATGTGAAAAAAATATTTCTACATCCCATGGCCTTTCCCAACCATTTAAATTTTTCTCTTACAGGTCTAACACTTCCGAAAAACCAATACAACGCCCACCCGGAACAATATATAAAGCTAAACGAACCATTCACTGGGTACTCATACGTACGAAAATCCCTATTGATTTACCTGTTTTTACAAGGAAATAAAATGTGAAAAAAATGTTTCTACATCCCATGGCCTTTCCCAACCATTTAAATTTTTCTCTTACAGGGCTAACACTTCCGAAAAACCAATACAACGCCCACCCGGAACACTATATAAAGCTAAACGAACCGTTCACTGGGTACTTAAACGCACGAAAATCCCTATTGATTTACCTGCTTTTACAAGGAAATAAAATGTGAAAAAAATATTTCTATATCCCATGGCCTTTCCCAACCATTTAAATTTTTCTCTTACAGGTCTAACACTTCCGAAAAACCAATACAACGCCCACCCGGAACAATATATAAAGCTAAACGAACCGTTCACTGGGTACTCATACGTACGAAAATCCCTATTGATTTACCTGTTTTTACAAGAAAATAAAATGTGAAAAAAATATTTCTACATCCCATGGCATTTCCCAACCATTTAAATTTTTCTCTTACAGGTCTAACACTTCCGAAAAACCAATACAACGCCCACCCGGAACAATATATAAAGCTAAACGAATCGTTCACTGGGTACTCATACGTACGAAAATCCCTATTGATTTACCTGTTTTTACAAGGAAATAAAATGTGAAAAAAATGTTTCTACATCCCATGGCCTTTCCCAACCATTTAAATTTTTCTCTAACAGGGCTAACACTTCCGAAAAACCAATACAATGCCCACCCGGAACAATATATAAAGCTAAACGAACCGTTCACTGGGTACTTATACGCACGAAAATCCCTATTGATTTACCTGTTTTTACAAGGAAATAAAATGTGAAAAAAATATTTCTACATCCCATGGCCTTTCCCAACCATTTAAATTTTTCTCTTACAGGTCTAACACTTCCGAAAAACCAATACAACGCCCACCCGGAACAATATATAAAGCTAAACGAACCGTTCACTGGGTACTCATACGTACGAAAATCCCTATTGATTTACCTGTTTTTACAAGGAAATGAAATGTGAAAAAAACATTTCTACATCCCATGGCCTTTCCCAACCATTTAAATTTTTCTCTTACAAGTCTAACACTTCTGAAAAACCAATACAACGCCCAACCGGAACAATATATAAAGCTAAACGAACCGTTCACTGGGTACTTATCCGTACGAAAATCCCTATAGATTTACCTGTTTTTAGAAGGAAATAAAATGTGAAAAAAATATTTCTACATCCTATGGCCTTTCCCAACCATTTAAATTTTTCTCTTACAGGTCTAACACTTCCGAAAAACCAATACAACGCCCACCCGGAACAATATATAAAGCTAAATGAACCGTTCACTGGGTACTTATCCGTACGAAAATCCCTATTGATTTACCTGTTTTTACAAGGAAATAAAATGTGAAAAAATATTTCTACATCCCATGGCCCTTCCCAACCATTTAAATTTTTCTCTTACAGGTCTAACACGTCCGAAAAACCAATACAACGCCCATCTGGAACAATATATAAAGCTAAACGCACCGTTCACTGGGTACTTATCCGTACGAAAATCCCTATTGATTTACCTGTTTTTACAAGGAAATAAAATGTGAAAACAATATTTCTACATCCCATGGCCTTTCCCAACCATTTAAATTTTTCTCTTACAGGTCTAACACTTCCGAAAAACCAATACAACGCCCACCCAGAACAATATATAAAGCTAAACGAACCGTTCACTGGGTATTTATCCGTATGAAAATCCCTATTGATTTACCTGTTTTTACAAGGAAATAAAATGTGAAAACAATATTTCTACATCCCATGGCCTTTCCCAACCATTTAAATTTTTCTCTTACAGGTCTAACACTTCCGAAAAACCAATACAACGCCCACCCGGAACAATATATAAAGCTAAACGAACCGTTCACTGGGTACTTATCCGTACGAAAATCCCTATTGATTTACCTGTTTTTACAAGGAAATAAAATGTGAAAAAAACATTTCTACATCCCATGGCCTTTCCCAACCATTTAAATTTTTCTCTTACAAGTCTAACACTTCCGAAAAACCAATACAACGCCCAACCAGAACAATATATAAAGCTAAACGAACCGTTCACTGGGTACTTATCCGTACGAAAATCCCTATAGATTTACCTGTTTTTAGAAGGAAATAAAATGTGAAAAAAATATTTCTACATCCCATGGCCTTTCCCAACCATTTAAATTTTTCTCTTACAGGTCTAACACTTCTGAAAAACCAATACAACGCCCACCCGGAACAATATATAAAGCTAAACGAACCGTTCACTGGGTACTCATACGTACGAAAATCCCTATTGATTTACCTGTTTTTACAAGGAAATAAAATGTGAAAAAAATGTTTCTACATCCCATGTCCTTTCCCAACCATTTAAATTTTTCTCTTACAGGTGTAAAACTTCTGAAAAACCAATACAACGTCCACCCGGAACAATATATAAAGCTAAACGAACCGTTCACTGGGTACTCATACGTACCAAAATCCCTATTGATTTACCTGTTTTTACAAGGAAATAAAATGTGAAAAAAATATTTCTACATCCCATGGCCTTTCCCAACCATTTAAATTTTTCTCTTACAGGGCTAACACTTCCGAAAAACCAATACAACGCCCACCCGGAACACTATATAAAGCTAAACGAACCGTTCACTGGGTACTTAAACGCACGAAAATCCCTATTGATTTACCTGCTTTTACAAGGAAATAAAATGTGAAAAAAATATTTCTATATCCCATGGCCTTTCCCAACCATTTAAATTTTTCTCTTACAGGTCTAACACTTCCGAAAAACCAATACAACGCCCACCCGGAACAATATATAAAGCTAAACGAACCGTTCACTGGGTACTCATACGTACGAAAATCCCTATTGATTTACCTGTTTTTACAAGGAAATAAAATGTGAAAAAAATATTTCTACATCCCATGGCCTTTCCCAACCATTTAAATTTTTCTCTTACAGGTCTAACACTTCCGAAAAACCAATACAACGCCCACCCGGAACAATATATAAAGCTAAACGAACCGTTCACTGGGTACTCATACGTACGAAAATCCCTATTGATTTACCTGTTTTTACAAGGAAATAAAATGTAAAAAAAATATTTTTACATACCATGGCCTTTCTCAACCATTTAAATTTTTCTCTTACAGGTCTAACGCTTCCGAAAAACCAATACAACACGCACGCGGAACAATATATAAAGCTAAACGAACCGTTCACTGGGTACTTATCCGTACGAAAATCCCTATTGATTTACCTGTTTTTACAAGGAAATAAAATGTGAAAACAATATTTCTACATCCCATGGCCTTTCCAACCATTTAAATTTTTCTCTTACAGGTCTAACACTTCCGAAAAACGAATACAACGCCAACCCGGAACAATATATAAAGCTAAACGAACCGTTCACTGGGTACTTATACGCACGAAAATCCCTATTGATTTACCTGTTTTTACAAGGAAATAAAATGTGAAAAAACATTTCTACATCCCATGGCCTTCCCAACCATTTAAATTTTTCTCTTACAAATCTAACACTTCCGAAAAACCAATACAACGCCCAACCGGAACAATATATAAAGCTAAACGAACCGTTCACTGGGTACTTTTCCGTACGAAAATCCCTATAGATTTACCTGTTTTTAGAAGGAAATAAAATGTGAAAAAAATGTTTCTACATCCCATGGCCTTTCCCAACCATTTAAATTTTTCTCTTACAGGGTCAACACTTCCGAAAAACCAATACAACGCCCACCCAGAACAATATATAAAGCTAAACGAACCGTTCACTGGGTATTTATCCGTATAAAAATCCCTATTGATTTACCTGTTTTTACAAGGAAATAAAATGTGAAAACAATATTTCTACATCCCATGGCCTTTCCCAACCATTTAAATTTTTCTCTTACAGGTCTAACACTTCCGAAAAACCAATACAACGCCCACCCGGAACAATATATAAAGCTAAACGAACCGTTCACTGGGTACTTATCCGTACGAAAATCCCTATTGATTTACCTGTTTTTACAAGGAAATAAAATGTGAAAAAAACATTTCTACATCCCATGGCCTTTCCCAACCATTTAAATTTTTCTCTTACAAGTCTAACACTTCCGAAAAACCAATACAACGCCCAACCGGAACAATATATAAAGCTAAACGAACCGTTCACTGGGTACTTATCCGTACGAAAATCCCTATTGATTTACCTGTTTTTACAAGGAAATAAAATGTGAAAACAATATTTCTACATCCCATGGCCTTTCCCAACCATTTAAATTTTTCTCTTACAAGTCTAACACTTCCGAAAAACCAATACAACGCCCAACCGGAACAATATATAAAGCTAAACGAACCGTTCACTGGGTACTTATCCGTACGAAGATCCCTATAGATTTACCTGTTTTTAGAAGGAAATAAAATGTGAAAAAAATGTTTCTACATCCCATGGCCTTTCCCAACCATTTAAATTTTTCTCTTACAGGTCTAACACTTCCGAAAAACCAATACAACGCCCAACCGGAACAATATATAAAGCTAAACGAACCGTTCACTGGGTACTTATCCGTACGAAAATCCCTATAGATTTACCTGTTTTTACAAGGAAATAAAATGTGAAAAAAATATTTCTACATCCCATGGCCTTTCCCAACCATTTAAATTTTTCTCTTACATGTCTAACACTTCCGAAAAACCAATACAACGCTCACCCGGAACAATATGTAAAGCTAAACGAACCGTTCACTGGGTACTCATACGTACGAAAATCCCTATTGATTTACCTGTTTTTACAAGGAAATAAAATGTGAAAAAAATGCTTCTACATCCCATGGCCTTTCCCAACCATTTAAATTTTTCTCTTACAGGTCTAACACGTCCGAAAAACCAATACAACGCCCATCCGGAACAATATATAAAGCTAAACGCACCGTTCACTGGGTACTTATACGCACGAAAATCCCTATTGCTTTACCTGTTTTTACAAGGAAATAAAATGTGAAAAAAATATTTCTACATCCCATGGCCTTTCCCAACCATTTAAATTTTTCTCTTACAGGTTTAACACTTCCGAAAAACCAATACAACGCCCACTCGGAACAATATATAAAGCTAAACGAACCGTTCACTGGGTACTCATACGTACGAAAATCCCTATTGATTTACCTGTTTTTACAAGGAAATAAAATGTGAAAAAAATATTTCTACATCCCATGGCCCTTCCCAACCATTTAAATTTTTCTCTTACAGGTCTAACACGTCCGAAAAACCAATACAACACCCATCCGGAACAATATATAAAGCTAAACGCACCGTTCACTGGGTACTTATCCGTACGAAAATCCCTATAGATTTACCTGTTTTTAGAAGGAAATAAAATGTGAAAAAAATATTTCTACATCCCATGGCCTTTCCCAACCATTTAGGTTTTTCTCTTACAGGTCTAACACTTCCGAAAAACCAATACAACGCCCACCCGGAACAATATATAAAGCTAAACGAACCGTTCACTGGGTACTCATACGTACGAAAATCCCTATAGATTAACCTGTTTTTACAAGGAAATAAAATGTGAAAAAATGTTTCTACATCCCATGGCCTTTCCCAACCATTTAAATTTTTCTCTTACAGGGCTAACACTTCTGAAAAACCAATACAACGCCCACCCGGAACACTATATAAAGCTAAACGAACCGTTCACTGGGTACTTAAATGCACGAAAATCCCTATTGATTTACCTGTTTTTACAAGGAAATAAAATGTGAAAAAAATATTTCTACATCCCATGGCCTTTCCCAACCATTTAAATTTTTCTCTTACAGGTCTAACACTTCCGAAAAACCAATACAACGCCCACCCGGAACAATATATAAAGCTAAACGAACCGTTCACTGGGTACTCATACGTACGAATATCCCTATTGATTTACCTGTTTTTACAAGGAAATAAAATGTGAAAAAAATATTTCTACATCCCATGGCCTTTCCCAACCATTTAAATTTTTCTCTTACAGGTCTAACACTTCCGAAAAACCAATACAACGCCCACCCGGAACAATATATAAAGCTAAACGAACCGTTCACTGGGTACTTATCCGTACAAAAATCCCTATTGATTTACCTGTTTTTACAAGGAAATAAAATGTGAAAAAAACATTTCTACATCCCATGGCCTTTCCCAACCATTTAAATTTTTCTCTTACAGGTCTAACACTTCCGAAAAACCAATACAACGCCCACCCGGAACAATATATAAAGCTAAACGAACCGTTCACTGGGTACTTATCCGTACGAAAATCCCTATTGATTTACCTGTTTTTACAAGGAAATAAAAGGTGAAAACAATATTTCTACATTCAATGGCCTTTCCCAACCATTTAAATTTTTCTCTTACAGGTCTAACACTTCCGAAAAACCAATACAACGCCCACCCGGAACAATATATAAAGCTAAACGAACCGTTCACTGGGTACTTATCCGTACTAAAATCCCTATTGATTTACCTGTTTTTACAAGGAAATAAAATGTGAAAAAAATATTTCTACATCCCATGGCCTTTCCCAACCATTTAAATTTTTCTCTTACAAGTCTAACACTTCTGAAAAACCAATACAACGCCCAACCAGAACAATATATAAAGCTAAACGAACCGTTCACTGGGTACTTATCCGTACGAAAATCCCTATAGATTTACCTGTTTTTACAAGGAAATAAAATGTGAAAAAAATATTTCTACATCCCATGGCCATTCCCAATCATTTACATTTTTCTCTTACAGGTCTAACACTTCCGAAAAACCAATACAACGCCCACCCGGAACAATATATAAAGCTAAACGAACCGTTCACTGGGTACTCATACGTACGAAAATCCCTATTGATTTACCTGTTTTTACAAGGAAATAAAATGTGAAAAAAATGTTTCTACATCCCATGGCCTTTCCCAACCATTTAAATTTTTCTCTTACAGGGCTAACACTTCCGAAAAACCAATACAACGCCCACCCGGAACACTATATAAAGCTAAACGAACCGTTCACTGGGTACTTATACGCACGAAAATCCCTATTGATTTACCTGTTTTTACAAGGAAATAAAATGTGAAAAAAATATTTCTACATCTCATGGCCTTTCCCAACCATTTAAATTTTTCTCTTACAGGTCTAACACTTCCGAAAAACCAATACAACGCCCACCCGGAACACTATATAAAGCTAAACGAACCGTTCACTGGGTACTTATACGCACGAAAATCCCTATTGATTTACCTGTTTTTACAAGGAAATAAAATGTGAAAAAAATATTTCTACATCCCATGGCCTTTCCCAACCATTTAAGTTTTTCTCTTACAGGTCTAACACTTCCGAAAAACCAATACAACGCCCACCCGGAACAATATATAAAGCTAAACGAACCGTTCACTGGGTACTCATACGTACGAAAATCCCTATAGATTAACCTGTTTTTACAAGGAAATAAAATGTGAAAAAATGTTTCTACATCCCATGGCCTTTCCCAACCATTTAAATTTTTCTCTTACAGGGCTAACACTTCTGAAAAACCAATACAACGCCCACCCGGAACACTATATAAAGCTAAACGAACCGTTCACTGGGTACTTAAATGCACGAAAATCCCTATTGATTTACCTGTTTTTACAAGGAAATAAAATGTGAAAAAAATATTTCTACATCCCATGGCCTTTCCCAACCATTTAAATTTTTCTCTTACAGGTCTAACACTTCCGAAAAACCAATACAACGCCCACCCGGAACAATATATAAAGCTAAACGAACCGTTCACTGGGTACTCATACGTACGAATATCCCTATTGATTTACCTGTTTTTACAAGGAAATAAAATGTGAAAAAAATATTTCTACATCCCATGGCCTTTCCCAACCATTTAAATTTTTCTCTTACAGGTCTAACACTTCCGAAAAACCAATACAACGCCCACCCGGAACAATATATAAAGCTAAACGAACCGTTCACTGGGTACTTATCCGTACAAAAATCCCTATTGATTTACCTGTTTTTACAAGGAAATAAAATGTGAAAAAAACATTTCTACATCCCATGGCCTATCCCAACCATTTAAATTTTTCTCTTACAGGTCTAACACTTCCGAAAAACCAATACAACGCCCACCCGGAACAATATATAAAGCTAAACGAACCGTTCACTGGGTACTTATCCGTACGAAAATCCCTATTGATTTACCTGTTTTTACAAGGAAATAAAAGGTGAAAACAATATTTCTACATTCAATGGCCTTTCCCAACCATTTAAATTTTTCTCTTACAGGTCTAACACTTCCGAAAAACCAATACAACGCCCACCCGGAACAATATATAAAGCTAAACGAACCGTTCACTGGGTACTTATCCGTACTAAAATCCCTATTGATTTACCTGTTTTTACAAGGAAATAAAATGTGAAAAAAATATTTCTACATCCCATGGCCTTTCCCAACCATTTAAATTTTTCTCTTACAAGTCTAACACTTCTGAAAAACCAATACAACGCCCAACCAGAACAATATATAAAGCTAAGCGAACCGTTCACTGGGTACTTATCCGTACGAAAATCCCTATAGATTTACCTGTTTTTACAAAGAAATAAAATGTGAAAAAAATATTTCTACATCCCATGGCCATTCCCAATCATTTACATTTTTCTCTTACAGGTCTAACACTTCCGAAAAACCAATACAACGCCCACCCGGAACAATATATAAAGCTAAACGAACCGTTCACTGGGTACTTATCCGTACAAAAATCCCTATTGATTTACCTGTTTTTACAAGGAAATAAAATGTGAAAAAAACATTTCTACATCCCATGGCCTTTCCCAACCATTTAAATTTTTCTCTTACAGGTCTAACACTTCCGAAAAACCAATACAACGCCCACCCGGAACAATATATAAAGCTAAACGAACCGTTCACTGGGTACTTATCCGTACGAAAATCCCTATTGATTTACCTGTTTTTACAAGGAAATAAAAGGTGAAAACAATATTTCTACATTCAATGGCCTTTCCCAACCATTTAAATTTTTCTCTTACAGGTCTAACACTTCCGAAAAACCAATACAATGCCCACCCGGAACAATATATAAAGCTAAACGAACCGTTCACTGGGTACTTATCCGTACTAAAATCCCTATTGATTTACCTGTTTTTACAAGGAAATAAAATGTGAAAAAAATATTTCTACATCCCATGGCCTTTCCCAACCATTTAAATTTTTCTCTTACAAGTCTAACACTTCTGAAAAACCAATACAACGCCCAACCAGAACAATATATAAAGCTAAACGAACCGTTCACTGGGTACTTATCCGTACGAAAATCCCTATAGATTTACCTGTTTTTACAAGGAAATAAAATGTGAAAAAAATATTTCTACATCCCATGGCCATTCCCAATCATTTACATTTTTCTCTTACAGGTCTAACACTTCCGAAAAACCAATACAACGCCCACCCGGAACAATATATAAAGCTAAACGAACCGTTCACTGGGTACTCATACGTACGAAAATCCCTATTGATTTACCTGTTTTTACAAGGAAATAAAATGTGAAAAAAATGTTTCTACATCCCATGGCCTTTCCCAACCATTTAAATTTTTCTCTTACAGGGCTAACACTTCCGAAAAACCAATACAACGCCCACCCGGAACACTATATAAAGCTAAACGAACCGTTCACTGGGTACTTATACGCACGAAAATCCCTATTGATTTACCTGTTTTTACAAGGAAATAAAATGTGAAAAAAATATTTCTACATCTCATGGCCTTTCCCAACCATTTAAATTTTTCTCTTACAGGTCTAACACTTCCGAAAAACCAATACAACGCCCACCCGGAACAATATATAAAGCTAAACGAACCGTTCACTGGGTACTCATACGTACGAAAATCCCTATTGATTTACCTGTTTTTACAAGGAAATAAAATGTGAAAAAAATATTTCTACATCCCATGGCCTTTCCCAACCATTTAAATTTTTCTCTTACAGGTCTAACACTTCCAAAAAACCAATACAACGCTCACCCGGAACAATATATAAAGCTAAACGAACCGTTCACTGGGTACTCATACGTACGAAAATCCCTATTGATTTACCTGTTTTTACAAGGAAATAAAATGTGAAAAAAATATTTCTACATCCCATGGCCTTTCCCAACCATTTAAATTTTTCTCTTACAGGTCTAACACTTCCGAAAAACCAATACAACGCCCACCCGGAACAATATATAAAGCTAAACGAACCGTTCACTGGGTACTCATACGTACGAAAATCCCTATTGATTTACCTGTTTTTACAAGGAAATAAAATGTGAAAAAAATATTTCTACATCCCATGGCCCTTCCCAACCATTTAAATTTTTCTCTTACAGGTCTAACACGTCCGAAAAACCAATACAACACCCATCCGGAACAATATATAAAGCTAAACGCACCGTTCACTGGGTACTTATCCGTACGAAAATCCCTATTGATTTACCTGTTTTTACAAGGAAATAAAATGTGAAAACAATATTTCTACATCCCATGGCCTTTCCCAACCATTTAAATTTTTCTCTTACAAGTCTAACACTTCCGAAAAACCAATACAACGCCCAACCGGAACAATATATAAAGCTAAACGAACCGTTCACTGGGTACTTATCCGTACGAAAATCCCTATAGATTTACCTGTTTTTACAAGGAAATAAAATGTGAAAAAAATATTTCTACATCCCATGGCCTTTCCCAACCATTTAAATTTTTCTCTTACAGGTCTAACACTTCCGAAAAACCAATACAACGCCCACCCGGAACAATATATAAAGCTAAACGAACCGTTCACTGGGTACTCATACGTACGAAAATCCCTATTGATTTACCTGTTTTTACAAGGAAATAAAATGTGAAAAAAATGTTTCTACATCCCATGGCCTTTCCCAACCATTTAAATTTTTCTCTTACAGGGCTAACACTTCCGAAAAACCAATACAACGCCCACCCGGAACACTATATAAAGCTAAACGAACCGTTCACTGGGTACTTATGCGCACGAAAATCCCTATTGATTTACCTGTTTTTACAAGGAAATAAAATGTGAAAAAAATATTTCTACATCCTATGGCCTTTCCCAACCATTTAAATTTTTCTCTTACAGGTCTAACACTTCCGAAAAACCAATACAACGCCCACCCGGAACAATATATAAAGCTAAACGAACCGTTCACTGGGTACTCATACGTACGAAAATCCCTATTGATTTACCTGTTTTTACAAGGAAATAAAATGTGAAAAAAATATTTCTACATCCCATGGCCTTTCCCAACCATTTAAATTTTTCTCTTACAGGTCTAACACTTCCAAAAAACCAATACAACGCTCACCCGGAACAATATATAAAGCTAAACGAACCGTTCACTGGGTACTCATACGTACGAAAATCCCTATTGATTTACCTGTTTTTACAAGGAAATAAAATGTGAAAAAAATATTTCTACATCCCATGGCCTTTCCCAACCATTTAAATTTTTCTCTTACAGGGCTAACACTTCCGAAAAACCAATACAACGCCCACCCGGAACACTATATAAAGCTAAACGAACCGTTCACTGGGTACTTATACGCACGAAAATCCCTATTGATTTACCTGTTTTTACAAGGAAATAAAATGTGAAAAAAATATTTCTACATCCCATGGCCTTTCCCAACCATTTAAGTTTTTCTCTTACAGGTCTAACACTTCCGAAAAACCAATACAACGCCCACCCGGAACAATATATAAAGCTAAACGAACCGTTCACTGGGTACTCATACGTACGAAAATCCCTATTGATTTACCTGTTTTTACAAGGAAATAAAATGTGAAAAAATGTTTCTACATCCCATGGCCTTTCCCAACCATTTAAATTTTTCTCTTACAGGGCTAACACTTCTGAAAAACCAATACAACGCCCACCCGGAACACTATATAAAGCTAAACGAACCGTTCACTGGGTACTTAAATGCACGAAAATCCCTATTGATTTACCTGTTTTTACAAGGAAATAAAATGTGAAAAAAATATTTCTACATCCCATGGCCTTTCCCAACCATTTAAATTTTTCTCTTACAGGTCTAACACTTCCGAAAAACCAATACAACGCCCACCCGGAACAATATATAAAGCTAAACGAACCGTTCACTGGGTACTCATACGTACGAATATCCCTATTGATTTACCTGTTTTTACAAGGAAATAAAATGTGAAAAAAATATTTCTACATCCCATGGCCTTTCCCAACCATTTAAATTTTTCTCTTACAGGTCTAACACTTCCGAAAAACCAATACAACGCCCACCCGGAACAATATATAAAGCTAAACGAACCGTTCACTGGGTACTTATCCGTACAAAAATCCCTATTGATTTACCTGTTTTTACAAGGAAATAAAATGTGAAAAAAACATTTCTACATCCCATGGCCTTTCCCAACCATTTAAATTTTTCTCTTACAGGTCTAACACTTCCGAAAAACCAATACAACGCCCACCCGGAACAATATATAAAGCTAAACGAACCGTTCACTGGGTACTTATCCGTACGAAAATCCCTATTGATTTACCTGTTTTTACAAGGAAATAAAAGGTGAAAACAATATTTCTACATTCAATGGCCTTTCCCAACCATTTAAATTTTTCTCTTACAGGTCTAACACTTCCGAAAAACCAATACAACGCCCACCCGGAACAATATATAAAGCTAAACGAACCGTTCACTGGGTACTTATCCGTACTAAAATCCCTATTGATTTACCTGTTTTTACAAGGAAATAAAATGTGAAAAAAATATTTCTACATCCCATGGCCTTTCCCAACCATTTAAATTTTTCTCTTACAAGTCTAACACTTCTGAAAAACCAATACAACGCCCAACCAGAACAATATATAAAGCTAAGCGAACCGTTCACTGGGTACTTATCCGTACGAAAATCCCTATAGATTTACCTGTTTTTACAAAGAAATAAAATGTGAAAAAAATATTTCTACATCCCATGGCCATTCCCAATCATTTACATTTTTCTCTTACAGGTCTAACACTTCCGAAAAACCAATACAACGCCCACCCGGAACAATATATAAAGCTAAACGAACCGTTCACTGGGTACTTATCCGTACAAAAATCCCTATTGATTTACCTGTTTTTACAAGGAAATAAAATGTGAAAAAAACATTTCTACATCCCATGGCCTTTCCCAACCATTTAAATTTTTCTCTTACAGGTCTAACACTTCCGAAAAACCAATACAACGCCCACCCGGAACAATATATAAAGCTAAACGAACCGTTCACTGGGTACTTATCCGTACGAAAATCCCTATTGATTTACCTGTTTTTACAAGGAAATAAAAGGTGAAAACAATATTTCTACATTCAATGGCCTTTCCCAACCATTTAAATTTTTCTCTTACAGGTCTAACACTTCCGAAAAACCAATACAATGCCCACCCGGAACAATATATAAAGCTAAACGAACCGTTCACTGGGTACTTATCCGTACTAAAATCCCTATTGATTTACCTGTTTTTACAAGGAAATAAAATGTGAAAAAAATATTTCTACATCCCATGGCCTTTCCCAACCATTTAAATTTTTCTCTTACAAGTCTAACACTTCTGAAAAACCAATACAACGCCCAACCAGAACAATATATAAAGCTAAACGAACCGTTCACTGGGTACTTATCCGTACGAAAATCCCTATAGATTTACCTGTTTTTACAAGGAAATAAAATGTGAAAAAAATATTTCTACATCCCATGGCCATTCCCAATCATTTACATTTTTCTCTTACAGGTCTAACACTTCCGAAAAACCAATACAACGCCCACCCGGAACAATATATAAAGCTAAACGAACCGTTCACTGGGAACTCATACGTACGAAAATCCCTATTGATTTACCTGTTTTTACAAGGAAATAAAATGTGAAAAAAATGTTTCTACATCCCATGGCCTTTCCCAACCATTTAAATTTTTCTCTTACAGGGCTAACACTTCCGAAAAACCAATACAACGCCCACCCGGAACACTATATAAAGCTAAACGAACCGTTCACTGGGTACTTATACGCACGAAAATCCCTATTGATTTACCTGTTTTTACAAGGAAATAAAATGTGAAAAAAATATTTCTACATCTCATGGCCTTTCCCAACCATTTAAATTTTTCTCTTACAGGTCTAACACTTCCGAAAAACCAATACAACGCCCACCCAGAACAATATATAAAGCTAAACGAACCGTTCACTGGGTACTCATACGTACGAAAATCCCTATTGATTTACCTGTTTTTACAAGGAAATAAAATGTGAAAAAAATATTTCTACATCCCATGGCCTTTCCCAACCATTTAAATTTTTCTCTTACAGGTCTAACACTTCCAAAAAACCAATACAACGCTCACCCGGAACAATATATAAAGCTAAACGAACCGTTCACTGGGTACTCATACGTACGAAAATCCCTATTGATTTACCTGTTTTTACAAGGAAATAAAATGTGAAAAAAATATTTCTACATCCCATGGCCTTTCCCAACCATTTAAATTTTTCTCTTACAGGTCTAACACTTCCGAAAAACCAATACAACGCCCACCCGGAACAATATATAAAGCTAAACGAACCGTTCACTGGGTACTCATACGTACGAAAATCCCTATTGATTTACCTGTTTTTACAAGGAAATAAAATGTGAAAAAAATATTTCTACATCCCATGGCCCTTCCCAACCATTTAAATTTTTCTCTTACAGGTCTAACACGTCCGAAAAACCAATACAACACCCATCCGGAACAATATATAAAGCTAAACGCACCGTTCACTGGGTACTTATCCGTACGAAAATCCCTATTGATTTACCTGTTTTTACAAGGAAATAAAATGTGAAAACAATATTTCTACATCCCATGGCCTTTCCCAACCATTTAAATTTTTCTCTTACAGGTCTAACACTTCCGAAAAACCAATACAACGCCCACCCGGAACAATATATAAAGCTAAACGAACCGTTCACTGGGTACTTATCCGTACAAAAATCCCTATTGATTTACCTGTTTTTACAAGGAAATAAAATGTGAAAAAAACATTTCTACATCCCATGGCCTTTCCCAACCATTTAAATTTTTCTCTTACAGGTCTAACACTTCCGAAAAACCAATACAACGCCCACCCGGAACAATATATAAAGCTAAACGAACCGTTCACTGGGTACTTATCCGTACGAAAATCCCTATTGATTTACCTGTTTTTACAAGGAAATAAAAGGTGAAAACAATATTTCTACATTCAATGGCCTTTCCCAACCATTTAAATTTTTCTCTTACAGGTCTAACACTTCCGAAAAACCAATACAATGCCCACCCGGAACAATATATAAAGCTAAACGAACCGTTCACTGGGTACTTATCCGTACTAAAATCCCTATTGATTTACCTGTTTTTACAAGGAAATAAAATGTGAAAAAAATATTTCTACATCCCATGGCCTTTCCCAACCATTTAAATTTTTCTCTTACAAGTCTAACACTTCTGAAAAACCAATACAACGCCCAACCAGAACAATATATAAAGCTAAACGAACCGTTCACTGGGTACTTATCCGTACGAAAATCCCTATAGATTTACCTGTTTTTACAAGGAAATAAAATGTGAAAAAAATATTTCTACATCCCATGGCCTTTCCCAACCATTTAAATTTTTCTCTTACAGGTCTAACACTTCCGAAAAACCAATACAACGCCCACCCGGAACAATATATAAAGCTAAACGAACCGTTCACTGGGTACTCATACGTACGAAAATCCCTATTGATTTACCTGTTTTTACAAGGAAATAAAATGTGAAAAAAATATTTCTACATCCCATGGCCTTTCCCAACCATTTAAATTTTTCTCTTACAGGTCTAACACTTCCAAAAAACCAATACAACGCTCACCCGGAACAATATATAAAGCTAAACGAACCGTTCACTGGGTACTCATACGTACGAAAATCCCTATTGATTTACCTGTTTTTACAAGGAAATAAAATGTGAAAAAAATATTTCTACATCCCATGGCCTTTCCCAACCATTTAAATTTTTCTCTTACAGGTCTAACACTTCCGAAAAACCAATACAACGCCCACCCGGAACAATATATAAAGCTAAACGAACCGTTCACTGGGTACTCATACGTACGAAAATCCCTATTGATTTACCGGTTTTTACAAGGAAATAAAATGTGAAAAAAATATTTCTACATCCCATGGCCCTTCCCAACCATTTAAATTTTTCTCTTACAGGTCTAACACGTCCGAAAAACCAATACAACACCCATCCGGAACAATATATAAAGCTAAACGCACCGTTCACTGGGTACTTATCCGTACGAAAATCCCTATTGATTTACCTGTTTTTACAAGGAAATAAAATGTGAAAACAATATTTCTACATCCCATGGCCTTTCCCAACCATTTAAATTTTTCTCTTACAAGTCTAACACTTCCGAAAAACCAATACAACGCCCAACCGGAACAATATATAAAGCTAAACGAACCGTTCACTGGGTACTTATCCGTACGAAAATCCCTATAGATTTACCTGTTTTTACAAGGAAATAAAATGTGAAAAAAATATATCTACATCCCATGGCCTTTCCCAACCATTTAAATTTTTCTCTTACAGGTCTAACACTTCCGAAAAACCAATACAACGCCCACCCGGAACAATATATAAAGCTAAACGAACCGTTCACTGGGTACTCATACGTACGAAAATCCCTATTGATTTACCTGTTTTTACAAGGAAATAAAATGTGAAAAAAATGTTTCTACATCCCATGGCCTTACCCAACCATTTAAATTTTTCTCTTACAGGGCTAACACTTCCGAAAAACCAATACAACGCCCACCCGGAACACTATATAAAGCTAAACGAACCGTTCACTGGGTACTTATGCGCACGAAAATCCCTATTGATTTACCTGTTTTTACAAGGAAATAAAATGTGAAAAAAATATTTCTACATCCCATGGCCTTTCCCAACCATTTAAATTTTTCTCTTACAGGTCTAACACTTCCGAAAAACCAATACAACGCCCACCCGGAACAATATATAAAGCTAAACGAACCGTTCACTGGGTACTTATCCGTACGAAAATCCCTATAGATTTACCTGTTTTTAGAAGGAAATAAAATGTGAAAAAAATATTTGTACATCCCATGGCCCTTCCCAACCATTTAAATTTTTCTCTTACAGGGCTAACACTTCCGAAAAACCAATACAACGCCCACCCGGAACACTATATAAAGCTAAACGAAACGTTCACTGGGTACTTATACGCACGAAAATCCCTATTGATTTACCTGTTTTTACAAGGAAATAAAATGTGAAAAAAATATTTCTACATCCCATGGCCTTTCCCAATCATTTAAATTTTTCTCTTACATGTCTAACACTTCCGAAAAACCAATACAACGCCCACCCGGAACAATATATAAAGCTAAACGAACCGTTCACTGGGTACTCATACGTACGAAAATCCCTATTTATTTACCTGTTTTTACAAGGAAATAAAATGTGAAAAAAATGTTTCTACATCCCATGGCCTTTCCCAACCATTTAAATTTTTCTCTTACAGGGCTAACACTTCCGAAAAACCAATACAACGCCCACCCGGAACACTATATAAAGCTAAACGAACCGTTCACTGGGTACTTATACGCACGAAAATCCCTATTGATTTACCTGTTTTTACAAGGAAATAAAATGTGAAAAAAATATTTCTACATCCCATGGCCTTTCCCAACCATTTAAATTTTTCTCTTACAGGTCTAACACTTCCCAAAAACCAATACAACACGCACCCGGAACAATATATAAAGCTAAACGAACCGTTCACTGGGTACTCATACGTACAAAAATCCCTTTTGATTTACCTGTTTAAACAAGGAAATAAAATGTGAAAAAAATGTTTCTACATCCCATGGCCTTTCCCAACCATTTAAATTTTTCTCTTACAGGGCTAACACTTCCGAAAAACCAATACAACGCCCACCCGGAACACTATATAAAGCTAAACGAACCGTTCACTGGGTACTTATACGCACGAAAATCCCTATTGATTTACCTGTTTTTATAAGGAAATAAAATGTGAAAAAAATATTTCTACATCCCATGGCCTTTCCCAACCATTAAAATTTTTCTCTTACAGGTCTAACACTTCCGAAAAACCAATACAACGCCCACCCGGAACAATATATAAAGCTAAACGAACCGTTCACTGGGTACTTATCCGTACGAAAATCCCTATAGATTTACCTGTTTTTACAAGGAAATAAAATGTGAAAAAAATATTTCTACATCCCATGGCCTTTCCCAACCATTTAAATTTTTCTCTTACAGGGCTAACACTTCCGAAAAACCAATACAACGCCCACCCGGAACAATATATAAAGCTAAACGAACCGTTCACTGGGTACTTATCCGTACGAAAATCCCTATTGATTTACCTGTTTTTACAAGGAAATAAAAGGTGAAAACAATATTTCTACATCCAATGGCCTTTCCCAACCATTTAAATTTTTCTCTTACAGGTCTAACACTTCCGAAAAACCAATACAACGCCCACCCGGAACAATATATAAAGCTAAACGAACCGTTCACTGGGTACTCATACGTACGAAAATCGCTATTGATTTACCTGTTTTTACAAGGAAATAAAATGTGAAAAAAATATTTCTACATCCCATGGCCTTTCCCAACCATTTAAATTTTTCTCTTACAAGTCTAACACTTCCGAAAAACCAATACAACGCCCACCCGGAACAATATATAAAGCTAAACGAACCGTTCACTGGGTACTTATCCGTACGAAAATCCCTATTGATTTACCTGTTTTTACAAGGAAATAAAAGGTGAAAACAATATTTCTACATCCAATGGCCTTTCCCAACCATTTAAATTTTTCTCTTACAGGTCTAACACTTCCGAAAAACCAATACAACGCCCACCCGGAACAATATATAAAGCTAAACGAACCGTTCACTGGGTACTCATACGTACGAAAATCGCTATTGATTTACCTGTTTTTACAAGGAAATAAAATGTGAAAAAAATGTTTCTACATCCCATGGCCTTTCCCAACCATTTAAATTTTTCTCTTACAGGGCTAACACTTCCGAAAAACCAATACAACGCCCACCCGGAACACTATATAAAGCTAAACGAACCGTTCACTGGGTACTTATACGCACGAAAATCCCTATTGATTTACCTGTTTTTACAAGGAAATAAAATGTGAAAAAAATATTTCTACATCCCATGGCCTTTCCCAACCATTTAAATTTTTCTCTTACATGTCTAACACTTCCGAAAAACCAATACAATGCCCACCCGGAACAATATATAAAGCTAAACGAACCGTTCACTGGGTACTCATACGTACGAAAATCCCTATTGATTTACCTGTTTTTACAAGGAAATAAAATGTGAAAAAAATGTTTCTACATCCCATGGCCTTTCCCAACCATTTAAATTTTTCTCTTACAGGTCTAACACTTCCCAAAAACCAATACAACGCCCACCCGGAACAATATATAAAGCTAAACGAACCGTTCACTGGGTACTCATACGTACGAAAATCGCTATTGATTTACCTGTTTTTACAAGGAAATAAAATGTGAAAAAAATGTTTCTACATCCCATGGCCTTTCCCAACCATTTAAATTTTTCTCTTACAGGGCTAACACTTCCGAAAAACCAATATAACGCCCACCCGGAACACTATATAAAGCTAAACGAACCGTTCACTGGGTACTTATACGCACGAAAATCCCTATTGATTTACCTGTTTTTACAAGGAAATAAAATGTGAAAAAAATATTTCTACATCCCATGGCATTTCCCAACCATTTAAATTTTTCTCTTACAGGTCTAACACTTCCGAAAAACCAATACAACGCCCACCCGGAACAATATATAAAGCTAAACGAACCGTTCACTGGGTACTCATACGTACGAAAATCGCTATTGATTTACCTGTTTTTACAAGGAAATAAAATGTGAAAAAAATGTTTCTACATCCCATGGCCTTTCCCAACCATTTAAATTTTTCTCTTACAGGGCTAACACTTCCGAAAAACCAATACAACGCCCACCCGGAACACTATATAAAGCTAAACGAACCGTTCACTGGGTACTTATACGCACGAAAATCCCTATTGATTTACCTGTTTTTACAAGGAAATAAAATGTGAAAAAAATATTTCTACATCCCATGGCCTTTCCCAACCATTTAAATTTTTCTCTTACATGTCTAACACTTCCGAAAAACCAATACAATGCCCACCCGGAACAATATATAAAGCTAAACGAACCGTTCACTGGGTACTCATACGTACGAAAATCCCTATTGATTTACCTGTTTTTACAAGGAAATAAAATGTGAAAAAAATGTTTCTACATCCCATGGCCTTTCCCAACCATTTAAATTTTTCTCTTACAGGTCTAACACTTCCCAAAAACCAATACAACGCCCACCCGGAACAATATATAAAGCTAAACGAACCGTTCACTGGGTACTCATACGTACGAAAATCGCTATTGATTTACCTGTTTTTACAAGGAAATAAAATGTGAAAAAAATGTTTCTACATCCCATGGCCTTTCCCAACCATTTAAATTTTTCTCTTACAGGGCTAACACTTCCGAAAAACCAATACAACGCCCACCCGGAACACTATATAAAGCTAAACGAACCGTTCACTGGGTACTTATACGCACGAAAATCCCTATTGATTTACCTGTTTTTACAAGGAAATAAAATGTGAAAAAAATATTTCTACATCCCATGGCCTTTCCCAACCATTTAAATTTTTCTCTTACAGGTCTAACACTTCCCAAAAACCAATACAACACGCACCCGGAACAATATATAAAGCTAAACGAACCGTTCACTGGGTACTTATCCGTACGAAAATCCCTTTTGATTTACCTGTTTTTACAAGGAAATAAAATGTGAAAAAAATATTTCTACATCCCATGGCCTTTCCCAACCATTTAAATTTTTCTCTTACAGGGCTAACACTTCCGAAAAACCAATACAACGCCCACCCGGAACACTATATAAAGCTAAACGAACCGTTCACTGGGTACTTATACGCACGAAAATCCCTATTGATTTACCTGTTTTTACAAGGAAATAAAATGTGAAAAAAATATTTCTACATCCCATGGCCTTTCCCAACCATTTAAATTTTTCTCTTACATGTCTAACACTTCCGAAAAACCAATACAACGCCCACCCGGAACAATATATAAAGCTAAACGAACCGTTCACTGGGTACTCATACGTACGAAAATCCCTATTGATTTACCTGTTTTTATTAGGAAATAAAATGTGAAAAAAATGTTTCTACAACCCATGGCCTTTCCCAACCATTTAAATTTTTCTCTTACAGGTCTAACACTTCCGAAAAACCAATACAACGCCCACCCGGAACACTATATAAAGCTAAACGAACCGTTCACTGGGTACTTATACGCACGAAAATCCCTATTGATTTACCTGTTTTTACAAGGAAATAAAATGTGAAAAAAATATTTCTACATCCCATGGCCTTTCCCAACCATTTAAATTTTTCTCTTACAGGTCTAACACTTCCCAAAAACCAATACAACACGCACCCGGAACAATATATAAAGCTAAACGAACCGTTCACTGGGTACTTATCCGTACGAAAATCCCTTTTGATTTACCTGTTTTTACAAGGAAATAAAATGTGAAAAAAATATTTCTACATCCCATGGCCTTTCCCAACCATTTAAATTTTTCTCTTACAGGGCTAACACTTCCGAAAAACCAATACAACGCCCACCCGGAACACTATATAAAGCTAAACGAACCGTTCACTGGGTACTTATACGCACGAAAATCCCTATTGATTTACCTGTTTTTACAAGGAAATAAAATGTGAAAAAAATATTTCTACATCCCATGGCCTTTCCCAACCATTAAAATTTTTCTCTTACAAGTCTAACACTTCCAAAAAACCAATACAACGCCCAACCGGAACAATATATAAAGCTAAACGAACCGTTCACTGGGTACTTATCCGTACGAAAATCCCTATAGATTTACCTGTTTTTACAAGGAAATAAAATGTGAAAAAAATATTTCTACATCCCATGGCCTTTCCCAACCATTTAAATTTTTCTCTTACAGGGCTAACACTTCCGAAAAACCAATACAACGCCCACCCGGAACAATATATAAAGCTAAACGAACCGTTCACTGGGTACTTATCCGTACGAAAATCCCTATTGATTTACCTGTTTTTACAAGGAAATAAAAGGTGAAAAGAATATTTCTACATCCAATGGCCTTTCCCAACCATTTAAATTTTTCTCTTACAGGTCTAACACTTCTGAAAAACCAATACAACGCCCACCCGGAACAATATATAAAGCTAAACGAACCGTTCACTGGGTACTCATACGTACGAAAATCGCTATTGATTTACCTGTTTTTACAAGGAAATAAAATGTGAAAAAAATATTTCTACATCCCATGGCCTTTCCCAACCATTTAAATTTTTCTCTTACAGGTCTAACACTTCCGAAAAACCAATACAACGCCCACCCGGAACAATATATAAAGCTAAACGAACCGTTCACTGGGTACTTATCCGTACGAAAATCCCTATTGATTTACCTGTTTTTACAAGGAAATAAAAGGTGAAAACAATATTTCTACATCCAATGGCCTTTCCCAACCATTTAAATTTTTCTCTTACAGGTCTAACACTTCCGAAAAACCAATACAACGCCCACCCGGAACAATATATAAAGCTAAACGAACCGTTCACTGGGTACTCATACGTACGAAAATCGCTATTGATTTACCTGTTTTTACAAGGAAATAAAATGTGAAAAAAATGTTTCTACATCCCATGGCCTTTCCCAACCATTTAAATTTTTCTCTTACAGGGCTAACACTTCCGAAAAACCAATACAACGCCCACCCGGAACACTATATAAAGCTAAACGAACCGTTCACTGGGTACTTATACGCACGAAAATCCCTATTGATTTACCTGTTTTTATAAGGAAATAAAATGTGAAAAAAATATTTCTACATCCCATGGCCTTTCCCAACCATTTAAATTTTTCTCTTACAAGTCTAACACTTCCGAAAAACGAATACAACGCCCACCCCGAACAATATATAAAGCTAAACGAACCGTTCACTCGGTACTCATACGTACGAAAATCCCTATTGATTTACCGGTTTTTACAAGGAAATAAAATGTGAAAAAAATATTTCTACATCCCATGGCCTTTCCCAACCATTTAAATTTTTCTCTTACATGTCTAACACTTCCGAAAAACCAATACAACGCCCACCCGGAACAATATATAAAGCTAAACGAACCGTTCACTGGGTACTCATACGTACGAAAATCCCTATTGATTTACCTGTTTTTACAAGGAAATAAAATGTGAAAAAAATGCTTCTACATCCCATGGCCTTTCCCAACCATTTAAATTTTTCTCTTACAGGGCTAACACTTCCGAAAAACCAATACAACGCCCACCCGGAACACTATATAAAGCTAAACGAACCGTTCACTGGGTACTTATACGCACGAAAATCCCTATTGATTTACCTGTTTTTACAAGGAAATAAAATGTGAAAAAAATATTTCTACATCCCATGGCCTTTCCCAACCATTTAAATTTTTCTCTTACAAGTCTAACACTTCCAAAAAACCAATACAACGCCCACCCCGAACAATATATAAAGCTAAACGAACCGTTCACTCGGTACTCATACGTACGAAAATCCCTATTGATTTACCGGTTTTTACAAGGAAATAAAAGGTGAAAACAATATTTCTACATCCAATGGCCTTTCCCAACCATTTAAATTTTTCTCTTACAGGTCTAACACTTCCGAAAAACCAATACAACGCCCACCCGGAACAATATATAAAGCTAAACGAACCGTTCACTGGGTACTCATACGTACGAAAATCCCTATTGATTTACCTGTTTTTACAAGGAAATAAAATGTGAAAAAAATGTTTCTACATCCCATGGCCTTTCCCAACCATTTAAATTTTTCTCTTACAGGGCTAACACTTCCGAAAAACCAATACAACGCCCACCCGGAACACTATATTAAGGTAAACGAACCGTTCACTGGGTACTTATACGCACGAAAATCCCTATTGATTTACCTGTTTTTATAAGGAAATAAAATGTGAAAAAAATATTTCTACATCCCATGGCCTTTCCCAACCATTTAAATTTTTCTCTTACAGGGCTAACACTTCCGAAAAACCAATACAACGCCCACCCGGAACAATATATAAAGCTAAACGAACCGTTCACTGGGTACTTATCCGTACGAAAATCCCTATTGATTTACCTGTTTTTACAAGGAAATAAAAGGTGAAAACAATATTTCTACATCCAATGGCCTTTCCCAACCATTTAAATTTTTCTCTTACAGGTCTAACACTTCCGAAAAACCAATACAACGCCCACCCGGAACAATATATAAAGCTAAACGAACCGTTCACTGGGTACTCATACGTACGAAAATCGCTATTGATTTACCTGTTTTTACAAGGAAATAAAATGTGAAAAAAATGTTTCTACATCCCATGGCCTTTCCTAACCATTTAAATTTTTCTCTTACAGGGCTAACACTTCAGAAAAACCAATACAACGCCCACCCGGAACACTATATTAAGGTAAACGAACCGTTCACTGGGTACTTATACGCACGAAAATCCCTATTGATTTACCTGTTTTTATAAGGAAATAAAATGTGAAAAAAATATTTCTACATCCCATGGCCTTTCCCAACCATTTAAATTTTTCTCTTACAGGTCTAACACTTCCGAAAAACCAATACAACGCCCACCCGGAACATTATATAAAGCTAAACGAACCGTTCACTCGGTACTCATACGTACGAAAATCCCTATTGATTTACCTGTTTTTACAAGGAAATAAAATGTGAAAAAAATATTTCTACATCCCATGGCCTTTCCCAACCATTTAAATTTTTCTCTTACATGTCTAACACTTCCGAAAAACCAATACAACGCCCACCCGGAACAATATATAAAGCTAAACGAACCGTTCACTGGGTACTCATACGTACGAAAATCCCTATTGATTTACCTGTTTTTACAAGGAAATAAAATGTGAAAAAAATGTTTCTACATCCCATGGCCTTTCCCAACCATTTAAATTTTTCTCTTACAGGGCTAACACTTCCGAAAAACCAATACAACGCCCACCCGGAACACTATATAAAGCTAAACGAACCGTTCACTGGGTACTTATACGCACGAAAATCCCTATTGATTTACCTGTTTTTACAAGGAAATAAAATGTGAAAAAAATATTTCTACATCCCATGGCCTTTCCCAACCATTTAAATTTTTCTCTTACAAGTCTAACACTTCCAAAAAACCAATACAACGCCCAACCAGAACAATATATAAAGCTAAACGAACCGTTCACTGGGTACTAATCCGTACGAAAATCCCTATAGATTTACCTGTTTTTACAAGGAAATAAAATGTGAAAAAAATATTTCTACATCCCATGGCCTTTCCCAACCATTTAAATTTTTCTCTTACAGGTCTAACACTTCCGAAAAACCAATACAACGCCCACCCGGAACAATATATAAAGCTAAACGAACCGTTCACTGGGTACTCATACGTACGAAAATCCCTATTGATTTACCTGTTTTTACAAGGAAATAAAATGTGAAAAAAATATTTCTACATCCCATGGCCTTTCCCAACCATTTAAATTTTTCTCTTACAGGTCTAACACTTCCGAAAAACCAATACAACGCCCACCCGGAACAATATATAAAGCTAAACGAACCGTTCACTGGGTACTCATACGTACGAAAATCCCTATTGATTTACCTGTTTTTACAAGGAAATAAAATGTGAAAAAAATGTTTCTACATCCCATGGCCTTTCCCAACCATTTAAATTTTTCTCTTACAGGGCTAACACTTCCGAAAAACCAATACAACGCCCACCCGGAACACTATATAAAGCTAAACGAACCGTTCACTGGGTACTTATACGCACGAAAATCCCTATTGATTTACGTGTTTTTACAAGGAAATAAAATGTGAAAAAAATGTTTCTACATCCCATGGCCTTTCCCAACCATTTAAATTTTTCTCTTACAGGGCTAACACTTCCGAAAAACCAATACAACGCCCACCCGGAACACTATATAAAGCTAAACAAACCGTTCACTGGGTACTTATCCGTACGAAAATCCCTATAGATTTACCTGTTTTTACAAGGAAATAAAATGTGAAAAAAATATTTCTACATCCCATGGCCTTTCCCAACCATTTAAATTTCTCTCTTACAGGTCTAACACTTCCGAAAAACCAATACAACGCTCACCCGGAACAATATATAAAGCTAAACGAACCGTTCACTGGGTACTCATACGTACAAAAATCCCTATTGATTTACCTGTTTTTACAAGGAAATAAAATGTGAAAAAAATATTTCTACATCCCATGGCCTTTCCCAACCATTTAAATTTTTCTCTTACAGGTCTAACACTTCCGAAAAACCAATACAACGCCCACCCGGAACAATATATAAAGCTAAACGAACCGTTCACTGGGTACTCATACGTACGAAAATCCCTATTGATTTACCTGTTTTTACAAGGACATAAAATGTGAAAAAAATATTTCTACATCCCATGGCCCTTCCCAACCATTTAAATTTTTCTCTTACAGGTCTAACACGTCCGAAAAACCAATACAACACCCACCCGGAACAATATATAAAGCTAAACGAACCGTTCACTGGGTACTTATCCGTACGAAAATCCCTATTGATTTACCTGTTATTACAAGGAAATAAAATGTGAAAAAAATATTTCTACATCTCATGGCCCTTCCCAACCATTTAAATTTTTCTCTTACAGGTCTGCCACGTCCGAAAAACCAATACAACGTCCACCCGGACCAATATATTAAGCTAAACGAACCGTTCACTGGGTACTTATACGTACGAAAATCCCTATTGATTTACCTGTTTTTACAAGGAAATAAAAGGTGAAAACAATATTTCTACATCCAATGGCCTTTCCCAACCATTTAAATTTTTCTCTTACAGGTCTAACACTTCCGAAAAACCAATACAACGCCCACCCGGAACAATATATAAAGCTAAACGAACCGTTCACTGGGTACTTATCCGTACGAAAATCCCTATTGATTTACCTGTTTTTACAAGGAAATAAAATGTGAAAACAATATTTCTACATCCCATGGCCTTTCCCAACCATTTAAATTTTTCTCTTACAAGTCTAACACTTCCAAAAAACCAATACAACGCCCAACCAGAACAATATATAAAGCTAAACGAACCGTTCACTGGGTACTTATCCGTACGAAAATCCCTATTGATTTACCTGTTATTACAAGGAAATAAAATGTGAAAAAAATATTTCTACATCTCATGGCCCTTCCCAACCATTTAAATTTTTCTCTTACAGGTCTACCACGTCCGAAAAACCAATACAACGCCCATCCGGAACAATATATAAAGCTAAACGCACCGTTCACTGGGTACTTATATGTACGAAAATCCCTATTGATTTACCTGTTTTTACAAAGAAATAAAATGTGAAAAAAATATTTCTACATCCCATGGCCTTTCCCAACCATTTAAATTTTTCTCTTACAGGGCTAACACTTCCGAAAAACCAATACAACGTCCACCCGGACCAATATATTAAGCTAAACGAACCGTTCACTGGGTACTTATACGTACGAAAATCCCTATTGATTTACCTGTTTTTACAAGGAAATAAAAGGTGAAAAAAATATTTCTACATCCCATGGCCCTTCCCAACCATTTAAATTTTTCTCTTACAGGTCTAACACGTCCGAAAAACCAATACAACACCCATCCGGAACAATATATAAAGCTAAACGCACCGTTCACTGGGTACTTATCCGTACGAAAATCCCTATAGATTTACCTGTTTTTAGAAGGAAATAAAATGTGAAAAAAATATTTCTACATCCCATGGCCTTTCCCAACCCTTTAAATTTTTCTCTTACAGGGCTAACACTTCCGAAAAACCAATACAACGCCCACCCGGAACACTATATAAAGCTAAACGAACCGTTCACTGGGTACTTATCCGTACGAAAATCCCTATTGATTTACCTGTTTTTACAAGGAAATAAAATGTGAAAAAAATATTTCTACATCCCATGGCCTTTCCCAACCATTTAAATTTTTCTCTTACAGGTCTAACACTTCCAAAAAACCAATACAACATGCACCCGGAACAATATATAAAGCTAAACGAACCGTTCACTGGGTACTCATACGTACGAAAATCCCTATTGATTTACCTGTTTTTACAGGGAAATAAAATGTGAAAAAAACATTTCTACATCCCATGGCCTTTCCCAACCATTTAAATTTTTCTCTTACAGGTCTACCAAGTCCGAAAAACCAATACAACGCCCACCCGGAAAAATATATAAAGCTAAACGAACCGTTCACTGGGTACTCATACGTACGAAAATCCCTATTGATTTACCTGTTTTTACAAGGACATAAAATGTAAAAAAAATATTTCTACATCCCATGGCCCTTCCCAACCATTTAAATTTTTCTCTTACAGGTCTAACACGTCCGAAAAACCAATACAACACCCACCCGGAACAATATATAAAGCTAAACGAACCGTTCACTGGGTACTTATCCGTACGAAAATCCCTATTGATTTACCTGTTATTACAAGGAAATAAAATGTGAAAAAAATATTTCTACATCTCATGGCCCTTCCCAACCATTTAAATTTTTCTCTTACAGGTCTACCACGTCCGAAAAACCAATACAACGCCCATCCGGAACAATATATAAAGCTAAACGCACCGTTCACTGGGTACTTATATGTAGGAAAATCCCTATTGATTTACCTGTTTTTACAAAGAAATAAAATGTGAAAAAAATATTTCTACATCCCATGGCCTTTCCCAACCATTTAAATTTTTCTCTTACAGGTCTAACACTTCCGAAAAACCAATACAACGTCCACCCGGACCAATATATTAAGCTAAACGAACCGTTCACTGGGTACTTATACGTACGAAAATCCCTATTGATTTACCTGTTTTTACAAGGAAATAAAATGTGAAAAAAATATTTCTACATCCCATGGCCCTTCCCAACCATTTAAATTTTTCTCTTACAGGTCTAACACGTCCGAAAAACCAATACAACACCCATCCGGAACAATATATAAAGCTAAACGCACCGTTCACTGGGTACTTATCCGTACGAAAATCCCTATAGATTTACCTGTTTTTAGAAGGAAATAAAATGTGAAAAAAATATTTCTACATCCCATGGCCTTTCCCAACCCTTTAAATTTTTCTCTTACAGGGCTAACACTTCCGAAAAACCAATACAACGCCCACCCGGAACACTATATAAAGCTAAACGAACCGTTCACTGGGTACTTATCCGTACGAAAATCCCTATTGATTTACCTGTTTTTACAAGGAAATAAAATGTGAAAAAAATATTTCTACATCCCATGGCCTTTCCCAACCATTTAAATTTTTCTCTTACAGGTCTAACACTTCCAAAAAACCAATACAACGCTCACCCGGAACAATATATAAAGCTAAACGAACCGTTCACTGGGTACTCATACGTACGAAAATCCCTATTGATTTACCTGTTTTTACAGGGAAATAAAATGTGAAAAAAACATTTCTACATCCCATGGCCTTTCCCAACCATTTAAATTTTTCTCTTACAGGTCTACCAAGTCCGAAAAACCAATACAACGCCCACCCGGAACAATATATAAAGCTAAACGAACCGTTCACTGGGTACTCATACGTACGAAAATCCCTATTGATTTACCTGTTTTTACAAGGACATAAAATGTGAAAAAAATATTTCTACATCCCATGGCCCTTCCCAACCATTTAAATTTTTCTCTTACAGGTCTAACACGTCCGAAAAACCAATACAACACCCACCCGGAACAATATATAAAGCTAAACGAACCGTTCACTGGGTACTTATCCGTACGAAAATCCCTATTGATTTACCTGTTATTACAAGGAAATAAAATGTGAAAAAAATATTTCTACATCTCATGGCCCTTCCCAACCATTTAAATTTTTCTCTTACAGGTCTACCACGTCCGAAAAACCAATACAACGCCCATCCGGAACAATATATAAAGCTAAACGCACCGTTCACTGGGTACTTATATGTACGAAAATCCCTATTGATTTACCTGTTTTTACAAAGAAATAAAATGTGAAAAAAATATTTCTACATCCCATGGCCTTTCCCAACCATTTAAATTTTTCTCTTACAGGGCTAACACTTCCGAAAAACCAATACAACGTCCACCCGGACCAATATATTAAGCTAAACGAACCGTTCACTGGGTACTTATACGTACGAAAATCCCTATTGATTTACCTGTTTTTACAAGGAAATAAAAGGTGAAAACAATATTTCTACATCCAATGGCCTTTCCCAACCATTTAAATTTTTCTCTTACAGGTCTAACACTTCCGAAAAACCAATACAACGCCCACCCGGAACAATATATAAAGCTAAACGAACCGTTCACTGGGTACTTATCCGTACGAAAATCCCTATTGATTTACCTGTTTTTACAAGGAAATAAAATGTGAAAACAATATTTCTACATCCCATGGCCTTTCCCAACCATTTAAATTTTTCTCTTACAAGGTAATACTTCCGAAAAACCAATACAACGCCCACCCGTTACAATATATAAAGCTAAACGAACCGTTCACTGGGTACTTATCCGTACGAAAATCCCTATTGATTTACCTGTTTTTACAAGGAAATAAAATGTGAAAACAATATTTCTACATCCCATGGCCTTTCCCAACCATTAAAATTTTTCTCTTACAGGTCTAACACTTCCGAAAAACCAATACAACGCCCACCCGGAACAATATATAAAGCTAAACGAACCGTTCACTGGGTACTTATCCGTACGAAAATCCCTATTGATTTACCTGTTTTTACAAGGAAATAAAAGGTGAAAACAATATTTCTACATCCAATGGCCTTTCCCAACCATTTAAATTTTTCTCTTACAGGTCTAACACTTCCGAAAAACCAATACAACGCCCACCCGGAACCATATATAAAGCTAAACGAACCGTTCACTGGGTACTTATCCGTACGAAAATCCCTATAGATTTACCTGTTTTTACAAGGAAATAAAATGTGAAAAAAATATTTCTACATCCCATGGCCTTTCCCAACCATTTAAATTTTTCTCTTACAGGTCTAACACTTCCGAAAAACAATACAACGCCTACCCGGAACACTATATAAAGCTAAACGAACCGTTCACTGGGTACTTATACGCATGAAAATCCCTATTGATTTACCTGTTTTTACAAGGAAATAAAATGTGAAAAAAATATTTCTACATCCCATGGCCTTTCCCAACCATTTAAATTTTTCTCTTACAGGTCTAACACTTCCGAAAAACCAATACAACGCCCACCCGGAACAATATATAAAGCTAAACGAACCGTTCACTGGGTACTCATACGTACGAAAATCCCTATTGATTTACCTGTTTTTACAAGGAAATAAAATGTGAAAAAAATGTTTCTACATCCCATGGCCTTTCCCAACCATTTAAATTTTTCTCTTACAGGGCTAACACTTCCGAAAAACCAATACAACGCCTACCCGGAACACTATATAAAGCTAAACAAACCGTTCATTGGGTACTTATACACACGAAAATCCCTATTGATTTACCTGTTTTTACAAGGAAATAAAATGTGAAAAAAATATTTCTACATCCCATGGCCTTTCCCAACCATTTACATTTTTCTCTTACAGGGCTAACACTTCCGAAAAACCAATACAACGCCCACCCGGACCAATATATTAAGCTAAACGCACCGTTCACTGGGTACTTATCCGTACGAAAATCCCTATAGATTTACCTGTTTTTACAAGGAAATAAAATGTGAAATAAATATTTCTACATCCCATGTCCTTTCCCAACCATTTAAATTTTTCTCTTACAGGTCTAACACGTCCGAAAAACCAATACAACACCCATCCGGAACAATATATAAAGCTAAACGCACCGTTCACTGGGTACTTATCCGTACGAAAATCCCTATTGATTTACCTGTTTTTACAAGGAAATAAAATGTGAAAAAAATATTTCTACATCCCATGGCCTTTCCCAACCAATTAAATTTTTCTCTTATAGGTCTAACACTTCCGAAAAACCAATACAACGCCCACCCGGAACAATATATAAAGCTAAACGAACCGTTCACTGGGTACTCATACGTACGAAAATCCCTATTGATTTACCTGTTTTTACAAGGAAATAAAATGTGAAAAAAATATTTCTACATCCCATGGCCCTTCCCAACCATTTAAATTTTTCCTTTACAGGTCTAACACGTCCGAAAAACCAATACAACGCCCATCCGGAACAATATATAAAGCTAAACGCACCGTTCACTGCGTACTTATCCGTACGAAAATCCCTATTGATTTACCTGTTTTTACAAGGAAATAAAATGTGAAAACAATATTTCTACATCCCATGGCCTTTCCCAACCATTTAAATTTTTCTCTTACAGGTCTAACACTTCCGAAAAACCAATACAACGCCCACCCAGAACAATATATAATGCTAAACGAACCGTTCACTGGGTATTTATCCGTACGAAAATCCCTATTGATTTACCTGTTTTTACAAGGAAATAAAATGTGAAAACAATATTTCTACATCCCATGGCCTTTCCCAACCATTTAAATTTTTCTCTTACAGGTCTAACACTTCCGAAAAACCAATACAACGCCCACCCGGAACAATATATAAAGCTAAACGAACCGTTCACTGGGTACTCATACGTACGAAAATCCCTATTGATTTACCTGTTTTTACAAGGAAATAAAATGTGAAAAATATGTTTCTACATCCCATGGCCTTTCCCAACCGTTTAAATTTTTCTCTTACAGGGCTAACACTTCTGAAAAACCAATACAACGCCCACCCGGAACACTATATAAAGCTAAACGAACCGTTCACTGGGTACTTATCCGTACGAAAATCCCTATTGATTTACCTGTTTTTACAAGGAAATAAAATGTGAAAAAAATATTTCTACATCCCATGGCCTTTCCCAACCATTTAAATTTTTCTCTTACAGGTCTAACACTTCCAAAAAACCAATACAACATGCACCCGGAACAATATATAAAGCTAAACGAACCGTTCACTGGGTACTTATCCGTACGAAAATCCCTATTGATTTACCTGTTATTACAAGGAAATAAAATGTGAAAAAAATATTTCTACATCCCATGGCCCTTCCCAACCATTTAAATTTTTCTCTTACAGGTCTACCACGTCCGAAAAACCAATACAACGCCCACCCGGAACAATATATAAAGCTAAACGAACCGTTCACTGGGTACTCATACGTACGAAAATCCCTATTGATTTACCTGTTTTTACAAGGAAATAAAATGTGAAAAAAATATTTCTACATCCCATGGCCCTTCCCAACCATTTAAATTTTTCCTTTACAGGTCTAACACGTCCGAAAAACCAATACAACGCCCATCCGGAACAATATATAAAGCTAAACGCACCGTTCACTGCGTACTTATCCGTACGAAAATCCCTATTGATTTACCTGTTTTTACAAGGAAATAAAATGTGAAAACAATATTTCTACATCCCATGGCCTTTCCCAACCATTTAAATTTTTCTCTTACAGGTCTAACACTTCCGAAAAACCAATACAACGCCCACCCAGAACAATATATAATGCTAAACGAACCGTTCACTGGGTATTTATCCGTACGAAAATCCCTATTGATTTACCTGTTTTTACAAGGAAATAAAATGTGAAAACAATATTTCTACATCCCATGGCCTTTCCCAACCATTTAAATTTTTCTCTTACAGGTCTAACACTTCCGAAAAACCAATACAACGCCCACCCGGAACAATATATAAAGCTAAACGAACCGTTCACTGGGTACTCATACGTACGAAAATCCCTATTGATTTACCTGTTTTTACAATGAAATAAAATGTGAAAAATATGTTTCTACATCCCATGGCCTTTCCCAACCATTTAAATTTTTCTCTTACAGGGCTAACACTTCCGAAAAACCAATACAACGCCCACCCGGAACACTATATAAAGCTAAACGAACCGTTCACTGGGTACTTATCCGTACGAAAATCCCTATTGATTTACCTGTTTTTACAAGGAAATAAAATGTGAAAAAAATATTTCTACATCCCATGGCCTTTCCCAACCATTTAAATTTTTCTCTTACAGGTCTAACACTTCCAAAAAACCAATACAACATGCACCCGGAACAATATATAAAGCTAAACGAACCGTTCACTGGGTACTTATCCGTACGAAAATCCCTATTGATTTACCTGTTATTACAAGGAAATAAAATGTGAAAAAAATATTTCTACATCCCATGGCCCTTCCCAACCATTTAAATTTTTCTCTTACAGGTCTACCACGTCCGAAAATCCAATACAACGCCCACCCGGAACAATATATAAAGCTAAACGAACCGTTCACTGGGTACTCATACGTACGAAAATCCCTATTGATTTACCTGTTTTTACAAGGAAATAAAATGTGAAAAAAATATTTCTACAACCCATGGCCCTTCCCAACCATTTAAATTTTTCTCTTACAGGTCTAACACGTCCGAAAAACCAATACAACACCCATCCGGAACAATATATAAAGCTAAACGCACCGTTCACTGGGTACTTATCCGTACGAAAATCCCTATAGATTTACCTGTTTTTAGAAGGAAATAAAATGTGAAAAAAATATTTCTACATCCCATGGCCTTTCCCAACCCTTTAAATTTTTCTCTTACAGGGCTAACACTTCCGAAAAACCAATACAACGCCCACCCGGAACACTATATAAAGCTAAACGAACCGTTCACTGGGTACTTATCCGTACGAAAATCCCTATTGATTTACCTGTTTTTACAAGGAAATAAAATGTGAAAAAAATATTTCTACATCCCATGGCCTTTCCCAACCATTTAAATTTTTCTCTTACAGGTCTAACACTTCCAAAAAACCAATACAACATGCACCCGGAACAATATATAAAGCTAAACGAACCGTTCACTGGGTACTCATACGTACGAAAATCCCTATTGATTTACCTGTTTTTACAGGGAAATAAAATGTGAAAAAAACATTTCTACATCCCATGGCCTTTCCCAACCATTTAAATTTTTCTCTTACAGGTCTACCAAGTCCGAAAAACCAATACAACGCCCACCCGGAACAATATATAAAGCTAAACGAACCGTTCACTGGGTACTCATACGTACGAAAATCCCTATTGATTTACCTGTTTTTACAAGGAAATAAAATGTGAAAATATATTTCTACATCCCATGGCCCTTCCCAACCATTTAAATTTTTCTCTTACAGGTCTAACACGTCCGAAAAACCAATACAACACCCATCCGGAACAATATATAAAGCTAAACGCACCGTTCACTGGGTACTTATCCGTACGAAAATCCCTATAGATTTACCTGTTTTTAGAAGGAAATAAAATGTGAAAAAAATATTTCTACATCCCATGGCCTTTCCCAACCCTTTAAATTTTTCTCTTACAGGGCTAACACTTCCGAAAAACCAATACAACGCCCACCCGGAACACTATATAAAGCTAAACGAACCGTTCACTGGGTACTTATACGCACGAAAATCCCTATTGATTTACCTGTTTTTACAAGGAAATAAAATGTGAAAAAAATATTTCTACATCCCATGGCCTTTCCCAACCATTTAAATTTTTCTCTTATAGTTCTAACACTTCCGAAAAACCAATACAACGCCCACCCGGAACAATATATAAAGCTAAACGAACCGTTCACTGGGTACTCATACGTACGAAAATCCCTATTGATTTACCTGTTTTTACAGGGAAATAAAATGTGAAAAAAATATTTCTACATCCCATGGCCTTTCCCAACCATTTAAATTTTTCTCTTACAGGTCTAACACTTCCGAAAAACCAATACAACGCCCACCCGGAACAATATATAAAGCTAAAGGAACCGTTCACTGGGTACTTATCCGTACGAAAATCCCTATTGATTTACCTGTTTTTACAAGGAAATAAAATGTGAAAAAAATATTTCTACATCCCATGGCCCTTCCCAACCATTTAAATTTTTCTCTTACAGGTCTAACACGTCCGAAAAACCAATAAAACGCCCATCCGGAACAATATATAAAGCTAAACGCACCGTTCACTGGGTACTTATCCGTACGAAAATCCCTATTGATTTACCTGTTTTTACAAGGAAATAAAATGTGAAAACAATATTTCTACATCCCATGGCCTTTCCCAACCATTTAAATTTTTCTCTTACAGGTCTAACACTTCCGAAAAACCAATACAACGCCCACCCAGAACAATATATAAAGCTAAACGAACCGTTCACTGGGTATTTATCCGTACGAAAATCCCTATTGATTTACCTGTTTTTACAAGGAAATAAAATGTGAAAACAATATTTCTACATCCCATGGCCTTTCCCAACCATTTAAATTTTTCTCTTACAGGTCTAACACTTCCGAAAAACCAATACAACGCCCACCCGGAACAATATATAAAGCTAAACGAACCGTTTACTGGGTACTTATCCGTACGAAAATCCCTATTGATTTACCTGTTTTTACAAGGAAATAAAATGTGAAAAAAACATTTCTACATCCCATGGCCTTTCCCAACCATTTAAATTTTTCTCTTACTAGTCTAACACTTCCGAAAAACCAATACAACGCCCAACCGGAACAATATATAAAGCTAAACGAACCGTTCACTGGGTACTTATCCGTACGAAAATCCCTATAGATTTACCTGTTTTTACAAGGAAATAAAATGTGAAAAAAATATTTCTACATCCCATGGCCTTTCCCAACCATTTAAATTTTTCTCTTACAGGTCTAACACTTCCGAAAAACCAATACAACGCCCACCCGGAACAATATATAAAGCTAAACGAACCGTTCACTGGGTACTCATACGTACGAAAATCCCTATTGATTTACCTGTTTTTACAAGGAAATAAAATGTGAAAAAAATATTTCTACATCCCATGGCCCTTCCCAACCATTTAAATTTTTCTCTTACAGGTCTAACACTTCCGAAAAACCAATACAACGCCCACCCGGAACAATATATAAAGCTAAACGAACCGTTCACTGGGTACTCATACGTACGAAAATCCCTATTGATTTACCTGTTTTTACAAGGAAATAAAATGTGAAAAAAAAATTTCTACATCCCATGGCCCTTCCCAACCATTTAAATTTTTCTCTTACAGGTCTAACACGTCCGAAAAACCAATACAACGCCCACCCGGAACAATATATAAAGCTAAACGAACCGTTCCCTGGGTACTTATCCGTACGAAAATCCCTATTGATTTACCTGTTTTTACAAGGAAATAAAATGTGAAAAAAACATTTCTACATCCCATGGCCTTTCCCAACCATTTAAATTTTTCTCTTACTAGTCTAACACTTCCGAAAAACCAATACAACGCCCAACCGGAACAATATATAAAGCTAAACGAACCGTTCACTGGGTACTTATCCGTACGAAAATCCCTATAGATTTACCTGTTTTTACAAGGAAATAAAATGTGAAAAAAATATTTCTACATCCCATGGCCTTTCCCAACCATTTAAATTTTTCTCTTACAGGTCTAAAATTCCGAAAAACCAATACAACGCCCACCCGGAACAATATATAAAGCTAAACGAACCGTTCACTGGGTACTCATACGTACGAAAATCCCTATTGATTTACCTGTTTTTACAAGGAAATAAAATGTGAAAAAAATATTTCTACATCCCATGGCCTTTCCCAACCATTTAAATTTTTCTCTTATAGGTCTAACACTTCCGAAAAACCAATACAACGCCCACCCGGAACAATATATAAAGCTAAACGAACCGTTCACTGGGTACTCATACGTACGAAAATCCCTATTGATTTACCTGTTTTTACAGGGAAATAAAATGTGAAAAAAATATTTCTACATCCCATGGCCTTTCCCAACCATTTAAATTTTTCTCTTACAGGTCTACCAAGTCCGAAAAACCAATACAACGCCCACCCGGAACAATATATAAAGCTAAACGAACCGTTCACTGGGTACTCATACGTACGAAAATCCCTATTGATTTACCTGTTTTTACAAGGAAATAAAATGTGAAAAAATATTTCTACATCCCATGGCCCTTCCCAACCATTTAAATTTTTCTCTTACAGGTCTAACACGTCCGAAAAACCAATACAACACCCATCCGGAACAATATATAAAGCTAAACGCACCGTTCACTGGGTACTTATCCGTACGAAAATCCCTATAGATTTACCTGTTTTTAGAAGGAAATAAAATGTGAAAAAAATATTTCTACATCCCATGGCCTTTCCCAACCCTTTAAATTTTTCTCTTACAGGGCTAACACTTCCGAAAAACCAATACAACGCCCACCCGGAACACTATATAAAGCTAAACGAACCGTTAACTGGGTACTTATACGCACGAAAATCCCTATTGATTTACCTGTTTTTACAAGGAAATAAAATGTGAAAAAAATATTTCTACATCCCATGGCCTTTCCCAACCATTTAAATTTTTCTCTTATAGTTCTAACACTTCCGAAAAACCAATACAACGCCCACCCGGAACAATATATAAAGCTAAACGAACCGTTCACTGGGTACTCATACGTACGAAAATCCCTATTGATTTACCTGTTTTTACAGGGAAATAAAATGTGAAAAAAATATTTCTACATCCCATGGCCTTTCCCAACCATTTAAATTTTTCTCTTACAGGTCTAACACTTCCGAAAAACCAATACAACGCCCACCCGGAACAATATATAAAGCTAAAGGAACCGTTCACTGGGTACTTATCCGTACGAAAATCCCTATTGATTTACCTGTTTTTACAAGGAAATAAAATGTGAAAAAAATATTTCTACATCCCATGGCCCTTCCCAACCATTTAAATTTTTCTCTTACAGGTCTAACACGTCCGAAAAACCAATAAAACGCCCATCCGGAACAATATATAAAGCTAAACGCACCGTTCACTGGGTACTTATCCGTACGAAAATCCCTATTGATTTACCTGTTTTTACAAGGAAATAAAATGTGAAAACAATATTTCTACATCCCATGGCCTTTCCCAACCATTTAAATTTTTCTCTTACAGGTCTAACACTTCCGAAAAACCAATACAACGCCCACCCGGAACAATATATAAAGCTAAACGAACCGTTCACTGGGTACTTATCCGTACGAAAATCCCTATTGATTTACCTGTTTTTACAAGGAAATAAAATGTGAAAAAAACATTTCTACATCCCATGGCCTTTCCCAACCATTTAAATTTTTCTCTTACTAGTCTAACACTTCCGAAAAACCAATACAACGCCCAACCGGAACAATATATAAAGCTAAACGAACCGTTCACTGGGTACTTATCCGTACGAAAATCCCTATAGATTTACCTGTTTTTACAAGGAAATAAAATGTGAAAAAAATATTTCTACATCCCATGGCCTTTCCCAACCATTTAAATTTTTCTCTTACAGGTCTAACACTTCCGAAAAACGAATACAACGCCCACCCGGAACAATATATAAAGCTAAACGAACCGTTCACTGGGTACTCATACGTACGAAAATCCCTATTGATTTACCTGTTTTTACAAGGAAATAAAATGTGAAAAAAATATTTCTACATCCCATGGCCCTTCCCAACCATTTAAATTTTTCTCTTACAGGTCTAACACTTCCGAAAAACCAATACAACGCCCACCCGGAACAATATATAAAGCTAAACGAACCGTTCACTGGGTACTCATACG
Source organism: Paroedura picta (assembly GCF_049243985.1). Classification (NCBI taxonomy): domain Eukaryota; kingdom Metazoa; phylum Chordata; class Lepidosauria; order Squamata; family Gekkonidae; genus Paroedura; species Paroedura picta. The sequence goes on from NW_027518617.1 coordinate 1,645,128, forward strand.
TACGAAAATCCCTATTGATTTACCTGTTTTTACAAGGAAATAAAATGTGAAAAAAATATTTCTACATCCCATGGCCCTTCCCAACCATTTAAATTTTTCTCTTACAGGTCTAACACGTCCGAAAAACCAATACAACGCCCATCCGGAACAATATATAAAGCTAAACGCACCGTTCACTGGTTACTTATATGTACGAAAATCCCTATTGATTTACCTGTTTTTACAAGGAAATAAAATGTGAAAAAAAATATTTCTACATCCCATGGCCTTTCCCAACCATTTAAATTTTTCTCTTACAGGGCTAACACTTCCGAAAAACCAATACAACGCCCAACCGGAACAATATATAAAGCTAAACGAACCGTTCACTGGGTACTTATCCGTACGAAAATCCCTATTGATTTACCTGTTTTTACAAGGAAATAAAATGTGAAAACAATATTTCTACATCCCATGGCCTTTCCCAACCATTTAAATTTTTCTCTTACAGGTCTAACACTTCCGAAAAACCAATACAACGCCCACCCGGAACAATATATAAAGCTAAACGAACCGTTCACTGGGTACTTATCCGTACGAAAATCCCTATTGATTTACTTGTTTTTACAAGGAAATAAAATGTGAAAAAAACATTTCTACATCCCATGGCCTTTCCCAACCATTTAAATTTTTCTCTTACTAGTCTAACACTTCCGAAAAACCAATACAACGCCCAACCGGAACAATATATAAAGCTAAACGAACCGTTCACTGGGTACTTATCCGTACGAAAATCCCTATAGATTTACCTGTTTTTACAAGGAAATAAAATGTGAAAACAATATTTCTACATCCCATGGCCTTTCCCAACCATTTAAATTTTTCTCTTACAGGTCTAAAACTTCCGAAAAACCAATACAACGCCCACCCGGAACAATATATAAAGCTAAACGAACCGTTCACTGGGTACTCATACGTACGAAAATCCCTATTGATTTACCTGTTTTTACAAGGAAATAAAATGTGAAAACAATATTTCTACATCCCATGTCCCTTCCCAACCATTTAAATTTTTCTCTTACAGGTCTAACACTTCCGAAAAACCAATACAACGCCCACCCGGAACAATATATAAAGCTAAACGAACCGTTCACTGGGTACTCATACGTACGAAAATCCCTATTGATTTACCTGTTTTTACAAGGAAATAAAATGTGAAAAAAATATTTCTACATCCCATGGCCCTTCCCAACCATTTAAATTTTTCTCTTACCGGTCTAACACGTCCGAAAAACCAATACAACGCCCATCCGGAACAATATATAAAGCTAAACGCACCGTTCACTGGTTACTTATATGTACGAAAATCCCTATTGATTTACCTGTTTTTACAAGGAAATAAAATGTGAAAACAATATTTCTACATCCCATGGCCTTTCCCAACCATTTAAATTTTTCTCTTACAGGTCTAACACTTCCGAAAAACCAATACAACGCCCACCCGGAACAATATATAAAGCTAAATGAACCGTTCACTGGGTACTTATCCGTACGAAAATCCCTATTGATTTACCTGTTTTTACAAGGAAATAAAATGTGAAAAAAACATTTCTACATCCCATGGCCTTTCCCAACCATTTAAATTTTTCTCTTACTAGTCTAACACTTCCGAAAAACCAATACAACGCCCAACCGGAACAATATATAAAGCTAAACGAACCGTTCACTGGGTACTTATCCGTACGAAAATCCCTATAGATTTACCTGTTTTTACAAGGAAATAAAATGTGAAAAAAATATTTCTACATCCCATGGCCTTTCCCAACCATTTAAATTTTTCTCTTACAGGTCTAACACTTCCGAAAAACCAATACAACGCCCACCCGGAACAATATATAAAGCTAAACGAACCGTTCACTGGGTACTCATACGTACGAAAATCCCTATTGATTTACCTGTTTTTACAAGGAAATAAAATGTGAAAAAAATATTTCTACATCCCATGGCCCTTCCCAACCATTTAAATTTTTCTCTTACAGGTCTAACACTTCCGAAAAACCAATACAACGCCCACCCGGAACAATATATAAAGCTAAACGAACCGTTCACTGGGTACTCATACGTACGAAAATCCCTATTGATTTACCTGTTTTTACAAGGAAATAAAATGTGAAAAAAATATTTCTACATCCCATGGCCCTTCCCAACCATTTAAATTTTTCTCTTACAGGTCTAACACGTCCGAAAAACCAATACAACGCCCATCCGGAACAATATATAAAGCTAAACGCACCGTTCACTGGTTACTTATATGTACGAAAATCCCTATTGATTTACCTGTTTTTACAAGGAAATAAAATGTGAAAAAAAATATTTCTACATCCCATGGCCTTTCCCAACCATTTAAATTTTTCTCTTACAGGGCTAACACTTCCGAAAAACCAATACAACGCCCAACCGGAACAATATATAAAGCTAAACGAACCGTTCACTGGGTACTTATCCGTACGAAAATCCCTATTGATTTACCTGTTTTTACAAGGAAATAAAATGTGAAAACAATATTTCTACATCCCATGGCCTTTCCCAACCATTTAAATTTTTCTCTTACAGGTCTAACACTTCCGAAAAACCAATACAACGCCCACCCGGAACAATATATAAAGCTAAACGAACCGTTCACTGGGTACTTATCCGTACGAAAATCCCTATTGATTTACTTGTTTTTACAAGGAAATAAAATGTGAAAAAAACATTTCTACATCCCATGGCCTTTCCCAACCATTTAAATTTTTCTCTTACTAGTCTAACACTTCCGAAAAACCAATACAACGCCCAACCGGAACAATATATAAAGCTAAACGAACCGTTCACTGGGTACTTATCCGTACGAAAATCCCTATAGATTTACCTGTTTTTACAAGGAAATAAAATGTGAAAAAAATATTTCTACATCCCATGGCCTTTCCCAACCATTTAAATTTTTCTCTTACAGGTCTAAAACTTCCGAAAAACCAATACAACGCCCACCCGGAACAATATATAAAGCTAAACGAACCGTTCACTGGGTACTCATACGTACGAAAATCCCTATTGATTTACCTGTTTTTACAAGGAAATAAAATGTGAAAACAATATTTCTACATCCCATGTCCCTTCCCAACCATTTAAATTTTTCTCTTACAGGTCTAACACTTCCGAAAAACCAATACAACGCCCACCCGGAACAATATATAAAGCTAAACGAACCGTTCACTGGGTACTCATACGTACGAAAATCCCTATTGATTTACCTGTTTTTACAAGGAAATAAAATGTGAAAAAAATATTTCTACATCCCATGGCCCTTCCCAACCATTTAAATTTTTCTCTTACCGGTCTAACACGTCCGAAAAACCAATACAACGCCCATCCGGAACAATATATAAAGCTAAACGCACCGTTCACTGGTTACTTATATGTACGAAAATCCCTATTGATTTACCTGTTTTTACAAGGAAATAAAATGTGAAAAAAAATATTTCTACATCCCATGGCCTTTCCCAACCATTTAAATTTTTCTCTTACAGGGCTAACACTTCCGAAAAACCAATACAACGCCCAACCGGAACAATATATAAAGCTAAACGAACCGTTCACTGGGTACTTATCCGTACGAAAATCCCTATAGATTTACCTGTTTTTAGAAGGAAATAAAATGTGAAAAAAATATTTCTACATCCCATGGCCTTTCCCAACCATTTAAATTTTTCTCTTACAGGTCTAAAACTTCCGAAAAACAAATACAACGCCCACCCGGAACAATATATAAAGCTAAACGAACCGTTCACTGGGTACTCATACGTACGAAAATCCCTATTGATTTACCTGTTTTTACAAGGAAATAAAATGTGAAAAAAATGTTTCTACATCCCATGGCCTTTCCCAACCATTTAAATTTTTCTCTTACAGGGCTAACACTTCCGAAAAACCCATACAACGCCCACCCGGAACACTATATAAAGCTAAACGAACCGTTCACTGGGTACTTATACGCACGAAAATCCCTATTGATTTACCTGTTTTTACAAGGAAATAAAATGTGAAAAAAATATTTCTACATCCCATGGCCTTTCCCAACCATTTAAATTTTTCTCTTACAGGGCTAACACTTCCGAAAAACCAATACAACGCCCACCCGGAACACTATATAAAGCTAAACGAACCGTTCACTGGGTACTTATACGCACGAAAATCCCTATTGATTTACCTGTTTTTACAAGGAAATAAAATGTGAAAAAAATATTTCTACATCCCATGGCCTTTCCCAACCATTTAAATTTTTCTCTTATAGGTCTAACACTTCCGAAAAACCAATACAACGCCCACCCGGAACAATATATAAAGCTAAACGAACCGTTCACTGGGTACTCATACGTACAAAAATCCCTATTGATTTACCTGTTTTTACAGGGAAATAAAATGTGAAAAAAATATTTCTACATCCCATGGCCTTTCCCAACCATTTAAATTTTTCTCTTACAAGTCTAACACTTCCGAAAAACCAATACAACGCCCAACCAGAACAATATATAAAGCTAAACGAACCGTTCACTGGGTACTTATCCGTACGAAAATCCCTATTGATTTACCTGTTTTTACAAGGAAATAAAATGTGAAAAAAATATTTCTACATCCCATGGCCCTTCCCAACCATTTAAATTTTTCTCTTACAGGTCTAACATGTCCGAAAAACCAATACGACACCCATCCGGAACAATATATAAAGCTAAACGCACCGTTCACTGGGTACTTATCCGTACGAAAATCCCTATAGATTTACCTGTTTTTAGAAGGAAATAAAATGTGAAAAAAATATTTCTACATCCCATGGCCTTTCCCAACCATTTAAATTTTTCTCTTACAGGGCTAACACTTCCGAAAAACCAATACAACGCCCACCCGGAACACTATATAAAGCTAAACGAACCGTTCACTGGGTACTTATACGCACGAAAATCCCTATTGATTTACCTGTTTTTACAAGGAAATAAAATGTGAAAAAAATATTTCTACATCCCATGGCCCTTCCCAACCATTTAAATTTTTCTCTTACAGGTCTAACACGTCCGAAAAACCAATACAACGCCCATCCGGAACAATATATAAAGCTAAACGCACCGTTCACTGGGTACTTATATGTACGAAAATCCCTATTGATTTACCTGTTTTTACAAGGAAATAAAATGTGAAAAAAATATTTCTACATCCCATGGCCTTTCCCAACCATTTAAATTTTTCTCTTACAGGGCTAACACTTCCGAAAAACCAATACAACGTCCACCCGGACCAATATATTAAGCTAAACGAACCGTTCACTGGGTACTTATACGTACGAAAATCCCTATTGATTTACCTGTTTTTACAAGGAAATAAAAGGTGAAAACAATATTTCTACATCCAATGGCCTTTCCCAACCATTTAAATTTTTCTCTTACAGGTCTAACACTTCCGAAAAACCAATACAACGCCCACCCGGAACAATATATAAAGCTAAACGAACCGTTCACTGGGTACTTATCCGTACGAAAATCCCTATTGATTTACCTGTTTTTACAAGGAAATAAAATGTGAAAAAAATATTTCTACATCCCATGGCCTTTCCCAACCATTTAAATTTTTCTCTTACAAGTCTAACACTTCCGAAAAACCAATACAAAGCCCAACCAGAACAATATATAAAGCTAAACGAACCGTTCACTGGGTACTTATCCGTACGAAAATCCCTATAGATTTACCTGTTTTTACAAGGAAATAAAATGTGAAAAAAATATTTCTACATCCCATGGCCTTTCCCAACCATTTAAATTTTTCTCTTACAGGTCTAACACTTCCGAAAAACCATTACAACGCCCACCCGGAACAATATATAAAGCTAAACGAACCGTTCACTGGGTACTCATACGTACGAAAATCCCTATTGATTTACCTGTTTTTACAAGGAAATAAAATGTGAAAAAAATGTTTCTACATCCCATGGCCTTTCCCAACCATTTAAATTTTTCTCTTACAGGGCTAACACTTCCGAAAAACCAATACAACGCCCACCCGGAACACTATATAAAGCTAAACGAACCGTTCACTGGGTACTTATACGCACGAAAATCCCTATTGATTTACCTGTTTTTACAAGGAAATAAAATGTGAAAATAATATTTCTACATCCCATGGCCTTTCCCAACCATTTAAATTTTTCTCTTACAGGTCTAACACTTCCGAAAAACCAATACAACGCCCACCCGGAACAATATATAAAGCTAAACGAACCGTTCACTGGGTACTCATACGTACGAAAATCCCTATTGATTTACCTGTTTTTACAAGGAAATAAAATGTGAAAAAAATGTTTCTACATCCCATGGCCTTTCCCAACCATTTAAATTTTTCTCTTACAGGGCTAACACTTCCGAAAAACCAATACAATGCCCACCCGGAACACTATATAAAGCTAAACGAACCGTTCACTGGGTACTTATACGCACGAAAATCCCTATTGATTTACCTGTTTTTACAAGGAAATAAAATGTGAAAAAAATATTTCTACATCCCATGGCCTTTCCCAACCATTTAAATTTTTCTCTTACAGGGCTAACACTTCCGAAAAACCAATACAACGCCCACCCGGAACACTATATAAAGCTAAACGAACCGTTCACTGGGTACTTATACGCACGAAAATCCCTATTGATTTACCTGTTTTTACAAGGAAATAAAATGTGAAAAAAATATTTCTACATCCCATGGCCTTTCCCAACCATTTAAATTTTTCTCTTATAGGTCTAACACTTCCGAAAAACCAATACAACGCCCACCCGGAACAATATATAAAGCTAAACGAACCGTTCACTGGGTACTCATACGTACGAAAATCCCTATTGATTTACCTGTTTTTACAGGGAAATAAAATGTGAAAAAAATATTTCTACATCCCATGGCCTTTCCCAACCATTTAAATTTTTCTCTTACAAGTCTAACACTTCCGAAAAACCAATACAACGCCCAACCAGAACAATATATAAAGCTAAACGAACCGTTCACTGGGTACTTATCCGTACGAAAATCCCTATAGATTTACCTGTTTTTACAAGGAAATAAAATGTGAAAAAAATATTTCTACATCCCATGGCCTTTCCCAACCATTTAAATTTTTCTCTTACAGGTCTAACACTTCCGAAAAACCATTACAACGCCCACCCGGAACAATATATAAAGCTAAACGAACCGTTCACTGGGTACTCATACGTACGAAAATCCCTATTGATTTACCTGTTTTTACAAGGAAATAAAATGTGAAAAAAATATTTCTACATCCCATGGCCTTTCCCAACCATTTAAATTTTTCTCTTACAGGGCTAACACTTCCGAAAAACCAATACAACGCCCACCCGGAACACTATATAAAGCTAAACGAACCGTTCACTGGGTACTTATACGCACGAAAATCCCTATTGATTTACCTGTTTTTACAAGGAAATAAAATGTGAAAAAAATATTTCTACATCCCATGGCCTTTCCCAACCATTTACATTTTTCTCTTACAGGTCTAACACTTCCGAAAAACGAATACAACGCCCACCCGGAACAATATATAAAGCTAAACGAACCGTTCACTGGGTACTCATACGTACGAAAATCCCTATTGATTTACCTGTTTTTACAGGGAAATAAAATGTGAAAAAAATATTTCTACATCCCATGGCCTTTCCCAACCATTTAAATTTTTCTCTTACAGGTCTAACACTTCCGAAAAACCAATACAACGCCCACCCGGAACACTATATAAAGCTAAAGGAACCGTTCACTGGGTACTTATCCGTACGAAAATCCCTATTGATTTACCTGTTTTTACAAGGAAATAAAATGTGAAAAAAATATTTCTACATCCCATGGCCCTTCCCAACCATTTAAATTTTTCTCTTACAGGTCTAACACGTCCGAAAAACCAATACAACGCCCATCCGGAACAATATATAAAGCTAAACGCACCGTTCACTGGGTACTTATCCGTACGAAAATCCCTATTGATTTACCTGTTTTTACAAGGAAATGAAATGTGAAAACAATATTTCTACATCCCATGGCCTTTCCCAACCATTTAAATTTTTCTCTTACAGGTCTAACACTTCCGAAAAACCAATACAACGCCCACCCAGAACAATATATAAAGCTAAACGAACCGTTCACTGGGTATTTATCCGTACGAAAATCCCTATTGATTTACCTGTTTTTACAAGGAAATAAAATGTGAAAACAATATTTCTACATCCCATGGCCTTTCCCAACCATTTAAATTTTTCTCTTACAGGTCTAACACTTCCGAAAAACCAATACAACGCCCACCCGGAACATTATATAAAGTTAAACGAACCGTTCACTGGGTACTTATCCGTACGAAAATCCCTATTGATTTACCTGTTTTTACAAGGAAATAAAATGTGAAAAAAACATTTCTACATCCCATGGCCTTTCCCAACCATTTAAATTTTTCTCTTACTAGTCTAACACTTCCGAAAAACCAATACAACGCCCAACCGGAACAATATATAAAGCTAAACGAACCGTTCACTGGGTACTTATCCGTACGAAAATCCCTATAGATTTACCTGTTTTTACAAGGAAATAAAATGTGAAAAAAATATTTCTACATCCCATGGCCTTTCCCAACCATTTAAATTTTTCTCTTACAGGTCTAACACTTCCGAAAAACCAATACAACGCCCACCCGGAACAATATATAAAGCTAAACGAACCGTTCACTGGGTACTCATACGTACGAAAATCCCTATTGATTTACCTGTTTTTACAAGGAAATAAAATGTGAAAAAAATATTTCTACATCCCATGGCCCTTCCCAACCATTTAAATTTTTCTCTTACAGGTCTTACACTTCTGAAAAACCAATACAACGCCCACCCGGAACAATATATAAAGCTAAACGAACCGTTCACTGGGTACTCATACGTACGAAAATCCCTATTGATTTACCTGTTTTTACAAGGAAATAAAATGTGAAAAAAATATTTCTACATCCCATGGCCCTTCCCAACCATTTAAATTTTTCTCTTACAGGTCTAACACGTCCGAAAAACCAATACAACGCCCATCCGGAACAATATATAAAGCTAAACGCACCGTTCACTGGTTACTTATATGTACGAAAATCCCTATTGATTTACCTGTTTTTACAAGGAAAAAAAATGTGAAAAAAAAATATTTCTACATCCCATGGCCTTTCCCAACCATTTAAATTTTTCTCTTACAGGGCTAACACTTCCGAAAAAACAAAACAACGCCCAACCGGAACAATATATAAAGCTAAACGAACCGTTCACTGGGTACTTATACGCACGAAAATCCCTATTGATTTACCTGTTTTTACAAGGAAATAAAATGTGAAAAAAATATTTCTACATCCCATGGCCTTTCCCAACCATTTAAATTTTTCTCTTATAGGTCTAACACTTCCGAAAAACCAATACAACGCCCACCCGGAACAATATATAAAGCTAAACGAACCGTTCACTGGGTACTCATACGTACGAAAATCCCTATTGATTTACCTGTTTTTACAGGGAAATAAAATGTGAAAAAAATATTTCTACATCCCATGGCCTTTCCCAACCATTTAAATTTTTCTCTTACAAGTCTAACACTTCCGAAAAACCAATACAACGCCCAACCAGAACAATATATAAAGCTAAACGAACCGTTCACTGGGTACTTATCCGTACGAAAATCCCTATAGATTTACCTGTTTTTACAAGGAAATAAAATGTGAAAAAAATATTTCTACATCCCATGGCCTTTCCCAACCATTTAAATTTTTCTCTTACAGGTCTAACACTTCCGAAAAACCATTACAACGCCCACCCGGAACAATATATAAAGCTAAACGAACCGTTCACTGGGTACTCATACGTACGAAAATCCCTATTGATTTACCTGTTTTTACAAGGAAATAAAATGTGAAAAAAATGTTTCTACATCCCATGACCTTTCCCAACCATTTAAATTTTTCTCTTACAGGGCTAACACTTCCGAAAAACCAATACAACGCCCACCCGGAACACTATATAAAGCTAAACGAACCGTTCACTGGGTACTTATACGCACGAAAATCCCTATTGATTTACCTGTTTTTACAAGGAAATAAAATGTGAAAATAATATTTCTACATCCCATGGCCTTTCCCAACCATTTAAATTTTTCTCTTACAGGTCTAACACTTCCGAAAAACCAATACAACGCCCACCCGGAACAATATATAAAGCTAAACGAACCGTTCACTGGGTACTCATACGTACGAAAATCCCTATTGATTTACCTGTTTTTACAAGGAAATAAAATGTGAAAAAAATGTTTCTACATCCCATGGCCTTTCCCAACCATTTAAATTTTTCTCTTACAGGGCTAACACTTCCGAAAAACCAATACAACGCCCACCCGGAACACTATATAAAGCTAAACGAACCGATCACTGGGTACTTATACGCACGAAAATCCCTATTGATTTACCTGTTTTTACAAGGAAATAAAATGTGAAAAAAATATTTCTACATCCCATGGCCTTTCCCAACCATTTAAATTTTTCTCTTACAGGGCTAACACTTCCGAAAAACCAATACAACGCCCACCCGGAACACTATATAAAGCTAAACGAACCGTTCACTGGGTACTTATACGCACGAAAATCCCTATTGATTTACCTGTTTTTACAAGGAAATAAAATGTGAAAAAAATATTTCTACATCCCATGGCCTTTCCCAACCATTTAAATTTTTCTCTTATAGGTCTACCACTTCCGAAAAACCAATACAACGCCCACCCGGAACAATATATAAAGCTAAACGAACCGTTCACTGGGTACTCATACGTACGAAAATCCCTATTGATTTACCTGTTTTTACAGGGAAATAAAATGTGAAAAAAATATTTCTACATCCCATGGCCTTTCCCAACCATTTAAATTTTTCTCTTACAGGTCTAACACTTCCGAAAAACCAATACAACGCCCACCCGGAACAATATATAAAGCTAAAGGAACCGTTCACTGGGTACTTATCCGTACGAAAATCCCTATTGATTTACCTGTTTTTACAAGGAAATAAAATGTGAAAAAAATATTTCTACATCCCATGGCCCTTCCCAACCATTTAAATTTTTCTCTTACAGGTCTAACACGTCCGAAAAACCAATACAACGCCCATCCGGAACAATATATAAAGCTAAACGCACCGTTCACTGGGTACTTATCTGTACGAAAATCCCTATTGATTTACCTGTTTTTACAAGGAAATAAAATGTGAAAACAATATTTCTACATCCCATGGCCTTTCCCAACCATTTAAATTTTTCTCTTACAGGTCTAACACTTCCGAAAAACCAATACAACGCCCACCCAGAACAATATATAAAGCTAAACGAACCGTTCACTGGGTATTTATCCGTACGAAAATCCCTATTGATTTACCTGTTTTTACAAGGAAATAAAATGTGAAAACAATATTTCTACATCCCATGGCCTTTCCCAACCATTTAAATTTTTCTCTTACAGGTCTAACACTTCCGAAAAACCAATACAACGCCCACCCGGAACATTATATAAAGCTAAACGAACCGTTCACTGGGTACTTATCCGTACGAAAATCCCTATTGATTTACCTGTTTTTACAAGGAAATAAAATGTGAAAAAAAACATTTCTACATCCCATGGCCTTTCCCAACCATTTAAATTTTTCTCTTACTAGTCTAACACTTCCGAAAAACCAATACAACGCCCAACCGGAACAATATATAAAGCTAAACGAACCGTTCACTGGGTACTTATCCGTACGAAAATCCCTATAGATTTACCTGTTTTTACAAGGAAATAAAATGTGAAAAAAATATTTCTACATCCCATGGCCTTTCCCAACCATTTAAATCTTTCTCTTACAGGTCTAACACTTCCGAAAAACCAATACAACGCCCACCCGGAACAATATATAAAGCTAAACGAACCGTTCACTGGGTACTCATACGTACGAAAATCCCTATTGATTTACCTGTTTTTACAAGGAAATAAAATGTGAAAAAAATATTTCTACATCCCATGGCCCTTCCCAACCATTTAAATTTTTCTCTTACAGGTCTAACACTTCCGAAAAACCAATACAACGCCCACCCGGAACAATATATAAAGCTAAACGAACCGTTCACTGGGTACTCATACGTACGAAAATCCCTATTGATTTACCTGCTTTTACAAGGAAATAAAATGTGAAAAAAATATTTCTACATCCCATGGCCCTTCCCAACCATTTAAATTTTTCTCTTACAGGTCTAACACGTCCGAAAAACCAATACAACGCCCATCCGGAACAATATATAAAGCTAAACGCACCGTTCACTGGTTACTTATATGTACGAAAATCCCTATTGATTTACCTGTTTTTACAAGGAAATAAAATGTGAAAAAAAATATTTCTACATCCCATGGCCTTTCCCAACCATTTAAATTTTTCTCTTACAGGTCTAACACGTCCGAAAAACCAATACAACGCCCATCCGGAACAATATATAAAGCTAAACGAACCGTTCACTGGGTACTTATCCGTACGAAAATCCCTATTGATTTATGTTTTTACAAGGAAATAAAATGTGAAAAAAATATTTCTACATCCCATGGCCTTTCCCAACCATTTAAATTTTTCTCTTACAAGTCTAACACTTCCGAAAAACCAATACAACGCCCAACCAGAACAATATATAAAGCTAAACGAACCGTTCACTGGGTACTTATCCGTATGAAAATCCCTATAGATTTACCTGTTTTTACAAGGAAATAAAATGTGAAAAAAATATTTCTACATCCCATGGCCTTTCCCAACCATTTAAATTTTTCTCTTACAGGTCTAACACTTCCGAAAAGCCATTACAACGCCCACCCGGAACAATATATAAAGCTAAACGAACCGTTCACTGGGTACTCATACGTACGAAAATCCCTATTGATTTACCTGTTTTTACAAGGAAATAAAATGTGAAAAAAATGTTTCTACATCCCATGGCCTTTCCCAACCATTTAAATTTTTCTCTTACAGGGCTAACACTTCTGAAAAACCAATACAACGCCCACCCGGAACACTATATAAAGCTAAACGAACCGTTCACTGGGTACTTATACGCACGAAAATCCCTATTGATTTACCTGTTTTTACAAGGAAATAAAATGTGAAAATAATATTTCTACATCCCATGGCCTTTCCCAACCATTTACATTTTTCTCTTACAGGTCTAACACTTCCGAAAAACCAATACAACGCCCACCCTGAACAATATATAAAGCTAAACGAACCGTTCACTGGGTACTCATACGTACGAAAATCCCTATTGATTTACCTGTTTTTACAAGGAAATAAAATGTGAAAAAAATGTTTCTACATCCCATGGCCTTTCCCAACCATTTAAATTTTTCTCTTACAGGGCTAACACTTCCGAAAAACCAATACAACGCCCACCCGGAACACTATATAAAGCTAAACGAACCGTTCACTGGGTACTTATACGCACGAAAATCCCTATTGATTTACCTGTTTTTACAAGGAAATAAAATGTGAAAAAAATATTTCTACATCCCATGGCCTTTCCCAACCATTTAAATTTTTCTCTTACAGGGCTAACACTTCCGAAAAACCAATACAACGCCCACCCGGAACACTATATAAAGCTAAACGAACCGTTCACTGGGTACTTATACGCACGAAAATCCCTATTGATTTACCTGTTTTTACAAGGAAATAAAATGTGAAAAAAATATTTCTACATCCCATGGCCTTTCCCAACCATTTACATTTTTCTCTTACAGGTCTAACACTTCCGAAAAACCAATACAACGCCCACCCGGAACAATATATAAAGCTAAACGAACCGTTCACTGGGTACTCATACGTACGAAAATCCCTATTGATTTACCTGTTTTTACAGGGAAATAAAATGTGAAAAAAATATTTCTACATCCCATGGCCTTTCCCAACCATTTAAATTTTTCTCTTACAGGTCTAACACTTCCGAAAAACCAATACAACGCCCACCCGGAACACTATATAAAGCTAAAGGAACCGTTCACTGGGTACTTATCCGTACGAAAATCCCTATTGATTTACCTGTTTTTACAAGGAAATAAAATGTGAAAAAAATATTTCTACATCCCATGGCCCTTCCCAACCATTTAAATTTTTCTCTTACAGGTCTAACACGTCCGAAAAACCAATACAACGCCCATCCGGAACAATATATAAAGCTAAACGCACCGTTCACTGGGTACTTATCCGTACGAAAATCCCTATTGATTTACCTGTTTTTACAAGGAAATAAAATGTGAAAACAATATTTCTACATCCCATGGCCTTTCCCAACCATTTAAATTTTTCTCTTACAGGTCTAACACTTCCGAAAAACCAATACAACGCCCACCCAGAACAATATATAAAGCTAAACGAACCGTTCACTGGGTATTTATCCGTACGAAAATCCCTATTGATTTACCTGTTTTTACAAGGAAATAAAATGTGAAAACAATATTTCTACATCCCATGGCCTTTCCCAACCATTTAAATTTTTCTCTTACAGGTCTAACACTTCCGAAAAACCAATACAACGCCCACCCGGAACATTATATAAAGTTAAACGAACCGTTCACTGGGTACTTATCCGTACGAAAATCCCTATTGATTTACCTGTTTTTACAAGGAAATAAAATGTGAAAAAAACATTTCTACATCCCATGGCCTTTCCCAACCATTTAAATTTTTCTCTTACTAGTCTAACACTTCCGAAAAACCAATACAACGCCCAACCGGAACAATATATAAAGCTAAACGAACCGTTCACTGGGTACTTATCCGTACGAAAATCCCTATAGATTTACCTGTTTTTACAAGGAAATAAAATGTGAAAAAAATATTTCTACATCCCATGGCCTTTCCCAACCATTTAAATTTTTCTCTTACAGGTCTAACACTTCCGAAAAACCAATACAACGCCCACCCGGAACAATATATAAAGCTAAACGAACCGTTCACTGGGTACTCATACGTACGAAAATCCCTATTGATTTACCTGTTTTTACAAGGAAATAAAATGTGAAAAAAATATTTCTACATCCCATGGCCCTTCCCAACCATTTAAATTTTTCTCTTACAGGTCTTACACTTCTGAAAAACCAATACAACGCCCACCCGGAACAATATATAAAGCTAAACGAACCGTTCACTGGGTACTCATACGTACGAAAATCCCTATTGATTTACCTGTTTTTACAAGGAAATAAAATGTGAAAAAAATATTTCTACATCCCATGGCCCTTCCCAACCATTTAAATTTTTCTCTTACAGGTCTAACACGTCCGAAAAACCAATACAACGCCCATCCGGAACAATATATAAAGCTAAACGCACCGTTCACTGGTTACTTATATGTACGAAAATCCCTATTGATTTACCTGTTTTTACAAGGAAATAAAATGTGAAAAAAAAATATTTCTACATCCCATGGCCTTTCCCAACCATTTAAATTTTTCTCTTACAGGGCTAACACTTCCGAAAAAACAAAACAACGCCCAACCGGAACAATATATAAAGCTAAACGAACCGTTCACTGGGTACTTGTCCGTACGAAAATCCCTATTGATTTACCTGTTTTTACAAGGAAATAAAATGTGAAAACAATATTTCTACATCCCATGGCCTTTCCCAACCATTTAAATTTTTCTCTTACAGGTCTAACACTTCCGAAAAACCAATACAACGCCCACCCGGAACAATATATAAAGCTAAACGAACCGTTCACTGGGTACTTATACGTACGAAAATCCCTATTGATTTACCTGTTTTTACAAGGAAATAAAATGTGAAAAAAACATTTCTACATCCCATGGCCTTTCCCAACCATTTAAATTTTTCTCTTACTAGTCTAACACTTCCGAAAAACCAATACAACGCCCACCCGGAACAATATATAAAGCTAAACGAACCGTTCACTGGGTACTCATACGTACGAAAATCCCTATTGATTTACCTGTTTTTACAAGGAAATAAAATGTGAAAAAAATATTTCTACATCCCATGGCCCTTCCCAACCATTTAAATTTTTCTCTTACAGGTCTAACACGTCCGAAAAACCAATACAACGCCCATCCGGAACAATATATAAAGCTAAACGCACCGTTCACTGGTTACTTATATGTACGAAAATCCCTATTGATTTACCTGTTTTTACAAGGAAATAAAATGTGAAAAAAAATATTTCTACATCCCATGGCCTTTCCCAACCATTTAAATTTTTCTCTTACAGGGCTAACACTTCCGAAAAACCAATACAACGCCCAACCGGAACATTATATAAAGCTAAACGAACCGTTCACTGGGTACTTATCCGTACGAAAATCCCTATAGATTTACCTGTTTTTAGAAGGAAATAAAATGTGAAAAAAATATTTCTACATCCCATGGCCTTTCCCAACCATTTAAATTTTTCTCTTACAGGTCTAACACTTCCGAAAAACCAATACGACACCCATCCGGAACAATATATAAAGCTAAACGCACCGTTCACTGGGTACTTATCCGTACGAAAATCCCTATAGATTTCCCTGTTTTTAGAAGGAAATAAAATGTGAAAAAAATATTTCTACATCCCATGGCCTTTCCCAACCATTTAAATTTTTCTCTTACAGGGCTAACACTTCCGAAAAACCAATACAACGCCCACCTGGAACACTATATAAAGCTAAACGAACCGTTCACTGGGTACTTATACGCACGAAAATCCCTATTGATTTACCTGTTTTTACAAGGAAATAAAATGTGAAAAAAATATTTCTACATCCCATGGCCCTTCCCAACCATTTAAATTTTTCTCTTACAGGTCTAACACGTCCGAAAAACCAATACAACGCCCATCCGGAACAATATATAAAGCTAAACGCACCGTTCACTGGGTACTTATATGTACGAAAATCCCTATTGATTTACCTGTTTTTACAAGGAAATAAAATGTGAAAAAAATATTTCTACATCCCATGGCCTTTCCCAACCATTTAAATTTTTCTCTTACAGGGCTAACACTTCCGAAAAACCAATACAACGTCCACCCGGACCAATATATTAAGCTAAACGAACCGTTCACTGGGTACTTATACGTACGAAAATCCCTATTGATTTACCTGTTTTTACAAGGAAATAAAAGGTGAAAACAATATTTCTACATCCAATGGCCTTTCCCAACCATTTAAATTTTTCTCTTACAGGTCTAACACTTCCGAAAAACCAATACAACGCCCACCCGGAACAATATATAAAGCTAAACGAACCGTTCACTGGGTACTTATCCGTTCGAAAATCCCTATTGATTTACCTGTTTTTACAAGGAAATAAAATGTGAAAAAAATATTTCTACATCCCATGGCCTTTCCCAACCATTTAAATTTTTCTCTTACAAGTCTAACACTTCCGAAAAACCAATACAACGCCCAACCAGAACAATATATAAAGCTAAACGAACTGTTCACTGGGTACTTATCCGTACGAAAATCCCTATAGATTTACCTGTTTTTACAAGGAAATAAAATGTGAAAAAAATATTTCTACATCCCATGGCCTTTCCCAACCATTTAAATTTTTCTCTTACAGGTCTAACACTTCCGAAAAACCAATACAACGCCCACCCGGAACAATATATAAAGCTAAACGAACCGTTCACTGGGTACTCATACTTACGAAAATCCCTATTGATTTACCTGTTTTTACAAGGAAATAAAATGTGAAAATAATATTTCTACATCCCATGGCCTTTCCCAACCATTTAAATTTTTCTCTTACAGGTCTAACACTTCCGAAAAACCAATACAACGCCCACCCGGAACAATATATAAAGCTAAACGAACCGTTCCCTGGGTACTCATACGTACGAAAATCCCTATTGATTTACCTGTTTTTACAAGGAAATAAAATGTGAAAAAAATGTTTCTACATCCCATGGCCTTTCCCAACCATTTAAATTTTTCTCTTACAGGGCTAACACTTCCGAAAAACCAATACAACGCCCACCCGGAACACTATATAAAGCTAAACGAACCGTTCACTGGGTACTTATACGCACGTAAATCCCTATTGATTTACCTGTTTTTACAAGGAAATAAAATGTGAAAAAAATATTTCTACATCCCATGGCCTTTCCCAACCATTTACATTTTTCTCTTACAGGGCTAACACTTCCGAAAAACCAATACAACGCCCACCTGGAACACTATATAAAGCTAAACGAACCGTTCACTGGGTACTTATACGCACGAAAATCCCTATTGATTTACCTGTTTTTACAAGGAAATAAAATGTGAAAAAAATATTTCTACATCCCATGGCCCTTCCCAACCATTTAAATTTTTCTCTTACAGGTCTAACACGTCCGAAAAACCAATACAACGCCCATCCGGAACAATATATAAAGCTAAACGCACCGTTCACTGGGTACTTATATGTACGAAAATCCCTATTGATTTACCTGTTTTTACAAGGAAATAAAATGTGAAAAAAATATTTCTACATCCCATGGCCTTTCCCAACCATTTAAATTTTTCTCTTACAGGGCTAACACTTCCGAAAAACCAATACAACGTCCACCCGGACCAATATATTAAGCTAAACGAACCGTTCACTGGGTACTTATACGTACGAAAATCCCTATTGATTTACCTGTTTTTACAAGGAAATAAAAGGTGAAAACAATATTTCTACATCCAATGGCCTTTCCCAACCATTTAAATTTTTCTCTTACAGGTCTAACACTTCCGAAAAACCAATACAACGCCCACCCGGAACAATATATAAAGCTAAACGAACCGTTCACTGGGTACTTATCCGTTCGAAAATCCCTATTGATTTACCTGTTTTTACAAGGAAATAAAATGTGAAAAAAATATTTCTACATCCCATGGCCTTTCCCAACCATTTAAATTTTTCTCTTACAAGTCTAACACTTCCGAAAAACCAATACAACGCCCAACCAGAACAATATATAAAGCTAAACGAACCGTTCACTGGGTACTTATCCGTACGAAAATCCCTATAGATTTACCTGTTTTTACAAGGAAATAAAATGTGAAAAAAATATTTCTACATCCCATGGCCTTTCCCAACCATTTAAATTTTTCTCTTACAGGTCTAACACTTCCGAAAAACCAATACAACGCCCACCCGGAACAATATATAAAGCTAAACGAACCGTTCCCTGGGTACTCATACGTACGAAAATCCCTATTGATTTACCTGTTTTTACAAGGAAATAAAATGTGAAAAAAATGTTTCTACATCCCATGGCCTTTCCCAACCATTTAAATTTTTCTCTTACAGGGCTAACACTTCCGAAAAACCAATACAACGCCCACCCGGAACACTATATAAAGCTAAACGAACCGTTCACTGGGTACTTATACGCACGTAAATCCCTATTGATTTACCTGTTTTTACAAGGAAATAAAATGTGAAAAAAATATTTCTACATCCCATGGCCTTTCCCAACCATTTACATTTTTCTCTTACAGGGCTAACACTTCCGAAAAACCAATACAACGCCCACCCGGACCAATATATTAAGCTAAACGAACCGTTCACTGGGTACTTATCCGTACGAAAATCCCTATAGATTTACCTGTTTTTACAAGGAAATAAAATCCGAAAAAAATATTTCTACATCCCATGGCCTTTCCCAACCATTTAAATTTTTCTCTTACAGGTCTAACACTTCCGAAAAACCAATACAACGCCCACCCGGAACAATATATAAAGCTAAACGAACCGTTCACTGGGTACTTATACGTACGAAAATCCCTATTGATTTACCTGTTTTTACAAGGAAATAAAATGTGAAAAAAACATTTCTACATCCCATGGCCTTTCCCAACCATTTAAATTTTTCTCTTACTAGTCTAACACTTCCGAAAAACCAATACAACGCCCACCCGGAACAATATATAAAGCTAAACGAACCGTTCACTGGGTACTCATACGTACGAAAATCCCTATTGATTTACCTGTTTTTACAAGGAAATAAAATGTGAAAAAAATATTTCTACATCCCATGGCCCTTCCCAACCATTTAAATTTTTCTCTTACAGGTCTAACACTTCCGAAAAACCAATACAACGCCCACCCGGAACAATATATAAAGCTAAACGAACCGTTCACTGGGTACTCATACGTACGAAAATCCCTATTGATTTACCTGTTTTTACAAGGAAATAAAATGTGAAAAAAATATTTCTACATCCCATGGCCCTTCCCAACCATTTAAATTTTTCTCTTACAGGTCTAACACTTCCGAAAAACCAATACAACGCCCACCCGGAACAATATATAAAGCTAAACGAACCGTTCACTGGGTACTCATACGTACGAAAATCCCTATTGATTTACCTGTTTTTACAAGGAAATAAAATGTGAAAAAAATATTTCTACATCCCATGGCCTTTCCCAACCATTTAAATTTTTCTCTTACAGGTCTAACACTTCCGAAAAACCAATACAATGCCCACCCGGAACAATATATAAAGCTAAACGAACCGTTCACTGGGTACTCATACGTACGAAAATCCCTATTGATTTACCTGTTTTTACAAGGAAATAAAATGTGAAAAAAATATTTCTACATCCCATGGCCTTTCCCAACCATTTAAATTTTTCTCTTACAGGTCTAACGCTTCCGAAAAACCAATACAACGACCACCCGGAACAATATATAAAGCTAAACGAACCGTTCACTGGGTACTCATACGTACGAAAATCCCTATTGATTTACCTGTTTTTACAAGGAAATAAAATGTAAAAAAAATATTTTTACATACCATGGCCTTTCTCAACCATTTAAATTTTTCTCTTACAGGTCTAACACTTCCGAAAAACCAATACAACGCCCACCCGGAACAATATATAAAGCTAAATGAACCGTTCACTGGGTACTTATCCGTACGAAAATCCCTATTGATTTACCTGTTTTTACAAGGAAATAAAATGTGAAAAAAATATTTCTACATCCCATGGCCCTTCCCAACCATTTATTTATTTATTTATTTATTTATTTATTTATTTATTTATTTATTTATTTATTTATTTATTTATTTATTTATTTATCATACTTTTATACCGCCCTCCCCGGAGGCTCAGGGCGGTTTACATTATAACAGAGAACCATACATAAAACAGTCTGTAGAACATGTACACCAATAACCAACAATTACAACCAAACACAACACAGTATAACAATAAACAATCATAACACAAACAGGTCCAGGGCTTGTTGATGGGATTCTGAGGGGGGTGGCTTATTGATTGAATTCTGAGGGGGGGGTGGGGGGGAGCAGGGGCCCTTGGTCGCTGTAGATTACATCTGGTCTCGGCCAAATGCCTGGTGGAGGAGCTCCTTTTTGCAGGCCCTGCGGAACTGTTTAAGCTCCGTCAGGGCCCTGATCTCCTCTGGGAGCTCGTTCCACCAGGTAGGGGCCAGAACAGAGAATGCTCTGGCCCTGGTCGAGACCAGACGGACTTCTTTAGGGCCAGGGATACTTAGCTGATTGGAGGCAGTAGAGCGCAGAGCTCTTTTGGGGGCATAGGCGGGGAGGCGGTCCCTCAGGTACACTGGGCCCTGACAGCGTATGGCCTTGAAGGTAATTACCAGAACCTTTAGTCTGATCCGGAATTTAAATTTTTCTCTTACAGGTCTAACACGTCCGAAAAACCAATACAACGCCCATCCGGAACAATATATAAAGCTAAACGCACCGTTCACTGGGTACTTATCCGTACGAAAATCCCTATTGATTTACCTGTTTTTACAAGGAAATAAAATGTGAAAACAATATTTCTACATCCCATGGCCTTTCCCAACCATTTAAATTTTTCTCTTACAGGGCTAACACTTCCGAAAAACCAATACAACGTCCACCCGGACCAATATATTAAGCTAAACGAACCGTTCACTGGGTACTTATCCGTACGAAAATCCCTATTGATTTACCTGTTTTTACAAGGAAATAAAAGGTGAAAACAATATTTCTACATCCTATGGCCTTTCCCAACCATTTAAATTTTTCTCTTACAGGTCTAACACTTCCGAAAAACCAATACAACGCCCACCCGGAACAATATATAAAGCTAAACGAACCGTTCACTGGGTACTTATCCGTACGAAAATCCCTATTGATTTACCTGTTTTTACAAGGAAATAAAATGTGAAAAAAATATTTCTACATCCCATGGCCTTTCCCAACCATTTAAATTTTTCTCTTACAAGTCTAACACTTCCGAAAAACCAATACAACGCCCAACCAGAACAATATATAAAGCTAAACGAACCGTTCACTGGGTACTTATCCGTACGAAAATCCCTATAGATTTACCTGTTTTTACAAGGAAATAAAATGTGAAAAAAATATTTCTACATCCCATGGCCTTTCCCAACCATTTAAATTTTTCTCTTACAGGTCTAACACTTCCGAAAAACCAATACAACGCCCACCCGGAACAATATATAAAGCTAAACGAACCGTTCACTGGGTACTCATACGTACGAAAATCCCTATTGATTTACCTGTTTTTACAAGGAAATAAAATGTGAAAAAAATGTTTCTACATCCCATGGCCTTTCCCAACCATTTAAATTTTTCTCTTACAGGGCTAACACTTCCGAAAAACCAATACAACGCCCACCCGGAACACTATATAAAGCTAAACGAACCGTTCACTGGGTACTTATACGCACGAAAATCCCTATTGATTTACCTGTTTTTACAAGAAATAAAATGTGAAAATAATATTTCTACATCCCATGGCCTTTCCCAACCATTTAAATTTTTCTCTTACAGGTCTAACACTTCCGAAAAACCAATACAACGCCCACCCGGAACAATATATAAAGCTAAATGAACCGTTCACTGGGTACTTATCCGTACGAAAATCCCTATTGATTTACCTGTTTTTACAAGGAAATAAAATGTGAAAAAAATATTTCTACATCCCATGGCCCTTCCCAACCATTTATTTATTTATTTATTTATTTATTTATTTATTTATTTATTTATTTATTTATTTATTTATCATACTTTTATACCGCCCTCCCCGGAGGCTCAGGGCGGTTTACATTATAACAGAGAACCATACATAAAACAGTCTGTAGAACATGTACACCAATAACCAACAATTACAACCAAACACAACACAGTATAACAATAAACAATCATAACACAAACAGGTCCAGGGCTTGTTGATGGGATTCTGAGGGGGGTGGCTTATTGATTGAATTCTGAGGGGGGGGTGGGGGGGAGCAGGGGCCCTTGGTCGCTGTAGATTACATCTGGTCTCGGCCAAATGCCTGGTGGAGGAGCTCCTTTTTGCAGGCCCTGCGGAACTGTTTAAGCTCCGTCAGGGCCCTGATCTCCTCTGGGAGCTCGTTCCACCAGGTAGGGGCCAGAACAGAGAATGCTCTGGCCCTGGTCGAGACCAGACAGACTTCTTTAGGGCCAGGGATCCTTAGCTGATTGGAGGCAGTAGAGCGCAGAGCTCTTTTGGGGGCATAGGCGGGGAGGCGGTCCCTCAGGTACACTGGGCCCTGACAGCGTATGGCCTTGAAGGTAATTACCAGAACCTTTAGTCTGATCCGGAATTTAAATTTTTCTCTTACAGGTCTAACACTTCCGAAAAACCAATACAACGCCCACCCGGAACAATATATAAAGCTAAACGAACCGTTCACTGGGTACTCATACGTACGAAAATCCCTATTGATTTACCTGTTTTTACAAGGAAATAAAATGTGAAAAAAATGTTTCTACATCCCATGGCCTTTCCCAACCATTTAAATTTTTCTCTTACAGGGCTAACACTTCCGAAAAACCAATACAACGCCCACCCGGAACACTATATAAAGCTAAACGAACCGTTCACTGGGTACTTATACGCACGAAAATCCCTATTGATTTACCTGTTTTTACAAGGAAATAAAATGTGAAAAAAATATTTCTACATCCCATGGCCTTTCCCAACCATTTACATTTTTCTCTTTCAGGGCTAACACTTCCGAAAAACCAATACAACGCCCACCCGGACCAATATATTAAGCTAAATGAACCGTTCACTGGGTACTTATCCGTACGAAAATCCCTATAGGTTTACCTGTTTT
This sequence comes from Paroedura picta, assembly GCF_049243985.1. Taxonomy (NCBI): domain Eukaryota; kingdom Metazoa; phylum Chordata; class Lepidosauria; order Squamata; family Gekkonidae; genus Paroedura; species Paroedura picta. Next base: position 1,669,353 of record NW_027518617.1, read on the forward strand.
TACAAGGAAATAAAATGTGAAAAAAATATTTCTACATCCCATGGCCTTTCCCAACCATTTAAATTTTTCTCTTACAGGTCTAACACTTCCGAAAAACCAATACAACGCTCACCCGGAACAATATATAAAGCTAAACGAACCGTTCACTGGGTACTCATACGTACGAAAATCCCTATTGATTTACCTGTTTTTACAAGGAAATAAAATGTGAAAAAAATATTTCTACATCCCATGGCCTTTCCCAACCATTTAAATTTTTCTCTTACAGGTCTAACACTTCCGAAAAACCAATACAACGCCCACCCGGAACAATATATAAAGCTAAACGAACCGTTCACTGGTTACTCATACGTACGAAAATCCCTATTGATTTACCTGTTTTTACAAGGAAATAAAATGTGAAAAAAATATTTCTACATCCCATGGCCCTTCCCAACCATTTAAATTTTTCTCTTACAGGTCTAACACGTCCGAAAAACCAATACAACACCCATCCGGAACAATATATAAAGCTAAACGCACCGTTCACTGGGTACTTATCCGTACGAAAATCCCTATAGATTTACCTGTTTTTAGAAGGAAATAAAATGTGAACAAAATATTTCTACATCCCATGGCCTTTCCCAACCATTTTAATTTTTCTCTTACAGGGCTAACACTTCCGAAAAACCAATACAACGCCCACCCGGAACACTATATAAAGCTAAACGAACCGTTCACTGGGGACTTATACGCACGAAAATCCCTATTGATTTACCTGTTTTTACAAGGAAATAAAATGTGAAAAAAATATTTCTACATCCCATGGCCTTTCCCAACCATTTAAATTTTTCTCTTATAGGTCTAACACGTCCGAAAAACCAATACAACGCCCATCCGGAACAATATATAAAGCTAAACGCACCGTTCACTGGGTACTTATCCGTACGAAAATCCCTATTGATTTACCTGTTTTTACAAGGAAATAAAATGTGAAAACAATATTTCTACATCCCATGGCCTTTCCCAACCATTTAAATTTTTCTCTTACAGGGCTAACACTTCCGAAAAACCAATACAACGTCCACCCGGACCAATATATTAAGCTAAACGAACCGTTCACTGGGTACTTATACGTACGAAAATCCCTATTGATTTACCTGTTTTTACAAGGAAATAAAAGGTGAAAACAATATTTCTACATCCAATGGCCTTTCCCAACCATTTCAATTTTTCTCTTACAGGTCTAACACTTCCGAAAAACCTATACAACGCCCACCCGGAACAATATATAAAGCTAAACGAACCGTTCACTGGGTACTCATACGTACGAAAATCCCTATTGATTTACCTGTTTTTACAAGGAAATAAAATGTAAAAAAAATATTTTTACATACCATGGCCTTTCTCAACCATTTAAATTTTTCTCTTACAGGTCTAACGCTTCCGAAAAACCAATACAACACGCACGCGGAACAATATATAAAGCTAAACGAACCGTTCACTGGGTACTTATCCGTACGAAAATCCCTATTGATTTACCTGTTTTGACAAGGAAATAAAATGTGAAAACAATATTTCTACATCCCATGGCCTTTCCCAACCATTTAAATTTTTCTCTTACAGGTCTAACACTTCCGAAAAACCAATACAACGCCCACCCGGAACAATATATAAAGCTAAATGAACCGTTCACTGGGTACTTATCCGTACGAAAATCCCTATTGATTTACCTGTTTTTACAAGGAAATAAAATGTGAAAAAAATATTTCTACATCCCATGGCCCTTCCCAACCATTTATTTATTTATTTATTTATTTATTTATTTATTTATTTATTTATTTATTTATTTATTTATTTATTTATTTATTTATTTATTTATTTATTTATTTATTTATTTATCATACTTTTATACCGCCCTCCCCGGAGGCTCAGGGCGGTTTACATTATAACAGAGAACCATACATAAAACAGTCTGTAGAACATGTACACCAATAACCAACAATTACAACCAAACACAACACAGTATAACAATAAACAATCATAACACAAACAGGTCCAGGGCTTGTTGATGGGATTCTGAGGGGGGTGGCTTATTGATTGAATTCTGAGGGGGGGGTGGGGGGGAGCAGGGGGCCTTGGTCGCTGTAGATTACATCTGGTCTCGGCCAAATGCCTGGTGGAGGAGCTCCTTTTTGCAGGCCCTGCGGAACTGTTTAAGCTCCGTCAGGGCCCTGATCTCCTCTGGGAGCTCGTTCCACCAGGTAGGGGCCAGAACAGAGAATGCTCTGGCCCTGGTCGAGACCAGACGGACTTCTTTAGGGCCAGGGATCCTTAGCTGATTGGAGGCAGTAGAGTGCAGAGCTCTTTTGGGGGCATAGGCGGGGAGGTGGTCCCTCAGGTACACTGGGCCCTGACGGCGTATGGCCTTGAAGGTAATTACCAGAACCTTTAGTCTGATCCGGAATTTAAATTTTTCTCTTACAGGTCTAACACGTCCGAAAAACCAATACAACGCCCATCCGGAACAATATATAAAGCTAAACGCACCGTTCACTGGGTACTTATCCGTACGAAAATCCCTATAGATTTACCTGTTTTTACAAGGAAATAAAATGTGAAAACAATATTTCTACATCCCATGGCTTTTCCCAACCATTTAAATTTTTCTCTTACAAGTCTAACACTTCCGAAAAACCAATACGACGCCCAACCAGAACAATATATAAAGCTAAACGAACCGTTCACTGGGTACTTATCCGTACGAAAATCCCTATAGATTTACCTGTTTTTACAAGGAAATAAAATGTGAAAAAAATATTTCTACATCCCATGGCCTTTCCCAACCATTTAAATTTTTCTCTTACAGGTCTAACACTTCCGAAAAACCAATACAACGCCCACCCGGAACAATATATAAAGCTAAACGAACCGTTCACTGGGTACTCATACGTACGAAAATCCCTATTGATTTACCTGTTTTTACAAGGAAATAAAATGTGAAAAAAATGTTTCTACATCCCATGGCCTTTCCCAACCATTTAAATTTTTCTCTTACAGGGCTAACACTTCCGAAAAACCAATACAACGCCCACCCGGAACACTATATAAAGCTAAACGAACCGTTCACTGGGTACTCATACGTACGAAAATCCCTATTGATTTACCTGTTTTTACAAGGAAATAAAATGTGAAAAAAATATTTCTACATCCCATGGCCTTTCCCAACCATTTAAATTTTTCTCTTACAGGTCTAACACTTCCGAAAAACCAATACAACGCCCACCCGGAACAATATATAAAGCTAAACGAACCGTTCACTGGGTACTCATACGTACGAAAATCCCTATTGATTTACCTGTTTTTACAAGGAAATAAAATGTAAAAAAAATATTTTTACATACCATGGCCTTTCTCAACCATTTAAATTTTTCTCTTACAGGTCTAACGCTTCCGAAAAACCAATACAACACGCACGCGGAACAATATATAAAGCTAAACGAACCGTTCACTGGGTACTTATCCGTACGAAAATCCCTATTGATTTACCTGTTTTTACAAGGAAATAAAATGTGAAAACAATATTTCTACATCCCATGGCCTTTCCCAACCATTTAAATTTTTCTCTTACAGGTCTAACACTTCCGAAAAACCAATACAACGCCCACCCGGAACAATATATAAAGCTAAATGAACCGTTCACTGGGTACTTATCCGTACGAAAATCCCTATTGATTTACCTGTTTTTACAAGGAAATAAAATGTGAAAAAAATATTTCTACATCCCATGGCCCTTCCCAACCATTTATTTATTTATTTATTTATTTATTTATTTATCATACTTTTATACCGCCCTCCCCGGAGGCTCAGGGCGGTTTACATTATAACAGAGAACCATACATAAAACAGTCTGTAGAACATGTACACCAATAACCAACAATTACAACCAAACACAACACAGTATAACAATAAACAATCATAACACAAACAGGTCCAGGGCTTGTTGATGGGATTCTGAGGGGGGTGGCTTATTGATTGAATTCTGAGGGGGGGGGGTGGGGGGGAGCAGGGGGCCTTGGTCGCTGTAGATTACATCTGGTCTCGGCCAAATGCCTGGTGGAGGAGCTCCTTTTTGCAGGCCCTGCGGAACTGTTTAAGCTCCGTCAGGGCCCTGATCTCCTCTGGGAGCTCGTTCCACCAGGTAGGGGCCAGAACAGAGAATGCTCTGGCCCTGGTCGAGACCAGACGGACTTCTTTAGGGCCAGGGATCCTTAGCTGATTGGAGGCAGTAGAGCGCAGAGCTCTTTTGGGGGCATAGGCGGGGAGGCGGTCCCTCAGGTACACTGGGCCCTGACGGCGTATGGCCTTGAAGGTAATTACCAGAACCTTTAGTCTGATCCGGAATTTAAATTTTTCTCTTACAGGTCTAACACGTCCGAAAAACCAATACAACGCCCATCCGGAACAATATATAAAGCTAAACGCACCGTTCACTGGGTACTTATCCGTACGAAAATCCCTATAGATTTACCTGTTTTTACAAGGAAATAAAATGTGAAAACAATATTTCTACATCCCATGGCCTTTCCCAACCATTTAAATTTTTCTCTTACAAGTCTAACACTTCCGAAAAACCAATACGACGCCCAACCAGAACAATATATAAAGCTAAACGAACCGTTCACTGGGTACTTATCCGTACGAAAATCCCTATAGATATACCTGTTTTTACAAGGAAATAAAATGTGAAAAAAATATTTCTACATCCCATGGCCTTTCCCAACCATTTAAATTTTTCTCTTACAGGTCTAACACTTCCGAAAAACCAATACAACGCCCACCCGGAACAATATATAAAGCTAAACGAACCGTTCACTGGGTACTCATACGTACGAAAATCCCTATTGATTTACCTGTTTTTACAAGGAAATAAAATGTGAAAAAAATATTTCTACATCCCATGGCCTTTCCCAACCATTTAAATTTTTCTCTTACAGGGCTAACACTTCCGAAAAACCAATACAACGCCCACCCGGAACACTATATAAAGCTAAACGAACCGTTCACTGGGTACTTATACGCACGAAAATCCCTATTGATTTACCTGTTTTTACAAGGAAATAAAATGTGAAAATAATATTTCTACATCCCATGGCCTTTCCCAACCATTTAAATTTTTCTCTTACAGGTCTAACACTTCCGAAAAACCAATACAACGCCCACCCGGAACAATATATAAAGCTAAACGAACTGTTCACTGGGTACTCATACGTTCGAAAATCCCTATTGATTTACCTGTTTTTACAAGGAAATAAAATGTGAAAAAAATGTTTCTACATCCCATGGCCTTTCCCAACCATTTACATTTTTCTCTTACAGGGCTAACACTTCCGAAAAACCAATACAACGCCCACCCGGAACACTATATAAAGCTAAACGAACCGTTCACTGGGTACTTATACGCACGAAAATCCCTATTGATTTACCTGTTTTTACAAGGAAAAAAAATGTGAAAAAAATATTTCTACATCCCATGGCCTTTCCCAACCATTTACATTTTTCTCTTACAGGGCTAACACTTCCGAAAAACCAATACAACGCCCACCCGGACCAATATATTAAGCTAAACAAACCGTTCACTGGGTACTTATCCGTACGAAAATCCCTATAGATTTACCTGTTTTTACAAGGAAATAAAATGTGAAAAAAATATTTCTACATCCCATGGCCTTTCCCAACCATTTAAATTTTTCTCTTACAGGTCTAACACTTCCGAAAAACCAATACAACGCTCACCCGGAACAATATATATAAAGCTAAACGAACCGTTCACTGGGTACTCATACGTACGAAAATCCCTATTGATTTACCTGTTTTTACAAGGAAATAAAATGTGAAAAAAATATTTCTACATCCCATGGCCTTTCCCAACCATTTAAATTTTTCTCTTACAGGTCTAACACTTCCGAAAAACCAATACAACGCCCACCCGGAACAATATATAAAGCTAAACGAACCGTTCACTGGGTACTCATACGTACGAAAATCCCTATTGATTTACCTGTTTTTACAAGGAAATAAAATGTAAAAAAAATATTTTTACATACCATGGCCTTTCTCAACCATTTAAATTTTTCTCTTACAGGTCTAACGCTTCCGAAAAACCAATACAACACGCACGCGGAACAATATATAAAGCTAAACGAACCGTTCACTGGGTACTTATCCGTACGAAAATCCCTATTGATTTACCTGTTTTTACAAGGAAATAAAATGTGAAAACAATATTTCTACATCCCATGGCCTTTCCCAACCATTTAAATTTTTCTCTTATAGGTCTAACACTTCCGAAAAACCAATACAACGCCCACCCGGAACAATATATAAAGCTAAATGAACCGTTCACTGGGTACTTATCCGTACGAAAATCCCTATTGATTTACCTGTATTTACAAGGAAATAAAATGTGAAAAAAATATTTCTACATCCTATGGCCCTTCCCAACCATTTATTTATTTATTTATTTATTTATTTATTTATTTATTTATTTATTTATTTATCATACTTTTATACCGCCCACCCCGGAGGCTCAGGGCGGTTTACATTATAACAGAGAACCATACATAAAACAGTCTGTAGAACATGTACACCAATAACCAACAATTACAACCAAACACAACACAGTATAACAATAAACAATCATAACACAAACAGGTCCAGGGCTTGTTGATGGGATTCTGAGGGGGGTGGCTTATTGATTGAATTCTGAGGGGGGGGGGGTGGGGGGGAGCAGGGGCCCTTGGTCGCTGTAGATTACATCTGGTCTCGGCCAAATGCCTGGTGGAGGAGCTCCTTTTTGCAGGCCCTGCGGAACTGTTTAAGCTCCGTCAGGGCCCTGATCTCCTCTGGGAGCTCGTTCCACCAGGTAGGGGCCAGAACAGAGAATGCTCTGGCCCTGGTCGAGACCAGACGGACTTCTTTAGGGCCAGGGATCCTTAGCTGATTGGAGGCAGTAGAGCGCAGAGCTCTTTTGGGGGCATAGGCGGGGAGGCGGTCCCTCAGGTACACTGGGCCCTGACGGCGTATGGCCTTGAAGGTAATTACCAGAACCTTTAGTCTGATCCGGAATTTAAATTTTTCTCTTACAGGGCTAACACTTCCGAAAAACCAATACAACGTCCACCCGGACCAATATATTAAGCTAAACGAACCGTTCACTGGGTACTTATACGTACGAAAATCCCTATTGATTTACCTGTTTTTACAAGGAAATAAAAGGTGAAAACAATATTTCTACATCCAATGGCCTTTCCCAACCATTTAAATTTTTCTCTTACAGGTCTAACACTTCCGAAAAACCAATACAACGCCCACCCGGAACAATATATAAAGCTAAACGAACCGTTCACTGGGTACTTATCCGTACGAAAATCCCTATTGATTTACCTGTTTTTACAAGGAAATAAAATGTGAAAAAAATATTTCTACATCCCATGGCCTTTCCCAACCATTTAAATTTTTCTCTTACAAGTCTAACACTTCCGAAAAACCAATACAACGCCCAACCAGAACAATATATAAAGCTAAACGAACCGTTCACTGGGTACTTATCCGTACGAAAATCCCTATAGATTTACCTGTTTTTACAAGGAAATAAAATGTGAAAAAAATATTTCTACATCCCATGGCCTTTCCCAACCATTTAAATTTTTCTCTTACAGGTCTAACACTTCCTAAAAACCAATACAACGCCCACCCGGAACAATATATAAAGCTAAACGAACCGTTCACTGGGTACTCATACGTACGAAAATCCCTATTGATTTACCTGATTTTACAAGGAAATAAAATGTGAAAATAATATTTCTACATCCCATGGCCTTTCCCAACCATTTAAATTTTTCTCTTACAGGTCTAACACTTCCGAAAAACCAATACAACGCCCACCCGGAACAATATATAAAGCTAAACGAACCGTTCACTGGGTACTCATACGTACGAAAATCCCTATTGATTTACCTGTTTTTACAAGGAAATAAAATGTGAAAAAAATGTTTCTACATCCCATGGCCTTTCCCAACCATTTAAATTTTTCTCTTACAGGGCTAACACTTCCGAAAAACCAATACAACGCCCACCCGGAACACTATATAAAGCTAAACGAACCGTTCACTGGGTACTTATACGCACGAAAATCCCTATTGATTTACCTGTTTTTACAAGGAAATAAAATGTGAAAAAAATATTTCTACATCCCATGGTCTTTCCCAACCATTTACATTTTTCTCTTACAGGGCTAACACTTCCGAAAAACCAATACAACGCCCACCCGGACCAATATATTAAGCTAAACGAACCGTTCACTGGGTACTTATCCGTACGAAAATCCCTATAGATTTACCTGTTTTTACAAGGAAATAAAATGTGAAAAAAATATTTCTACATCCCATGGCCTTTCCCAACCATTTAAATTTTCCTCTTACAGGTCTAACACTTCCGAAAAACCAATACAACGCTCACCCGGAACAATATATAAAGCTAAACGAACCGTTCACTGGGTACTCATACGTACGAAAATCCCTATTGATTTACCTGTTTTTACAAGGAAATAAAATGTGAAAAAAATATTTCTACATCCCATGGCCTTTCCCAACCATTTAAATTTTTCTCTTACAGGTCTAACACTTCCGAAAAACCAATACAACGCCCACCCGGAACAATATATAAAGCTAAACGAACCGTTCACTGGTTACTCATACGTACGAAAATCCCTATTGATTTACCTGTTTTTACAAGGAAATAAAATGTGAAAAAAATATTTCTACATCCCATGGCCCTTCCCAACCATTTAAATTTTTCTCTTACAGGTCTAACACGTCCGAAAAACCAATACAACACCCATCCGGAACAATATATAAAGCTAAACGCACCGTTCACTGGGTACTTATCCGTACGAAAATCCCTATAGATTTACCTGTTTTTAGAAGGAAATAAAATGTGAACAAAATATTTCTACATCCCATGGCCTTTCCCAACCATTTTAATTTTTCTCTTACAGGGCTAACACTTCCGAAAAACCAATACAACGCCCACCCGGAACACTATATAAAGCTAAACGAACCGTTCACTGGGGACTTATACGCACGAAAATCCCTATTGATTTACCTGTTTTTACAAGGAAATAAAATGTGAAAAAAATATTTCTACATCCCATGGCCTTTCCCAACCGTTTAAATTTTTCTCTTATAGGTCTAACACGTCCGAAAAACCAATACAACGCCCATCCGGAACAATATATAAAGCTAAACGCACCGTTCACTGGGTACTTATCCGTACGAAAATCCCTATTGATTTACCTGTTTTTACAAGGAAATAAAATGTGAAAACAATATTTCTACATCCCATGGCCTTTCCCAACCATTTAAATTTTTCTCTTACAGGGCTAACACTTCCGAAAAACCTATACAACGTCCACCCGGACCAATATATTAAGCTAAACGAACCGTTCACTGGGTACTTATCCGTACGAAAATCCCTATTGATTTACCTGTTTTTACAAGGAAATAAAATGTGAAAAAAATATTTCTACATCCCATGGCCTTTCCCAACCATTTAAATTTTTCTCTTACAAGTCTAACACTTCCGAAAAACCAATACAACGCCCAACCAGAACAATATATAAAGCTAAACGAACCGTTCACTGGGTACTTATCCGTACGAAAATCCCTATAGATTTACCTGTTTTTACAAGGAAATAAAATGTGAAAAAAATATTTCTACATCCCATGGCCTTTCCCAACCATTTAAATTTTTCTCTTACAGGTCTAACACTTCCGAAAAACCAATACAACGCCCACCCGGAACAATATATAAAGCTAAACGAACCGTTCACTGGGTACTCATACGTACGAAAATCCCTATTGATTTACCTGTTTTTACAAGGAAATATAATGTGAAAAAAATGTTTCTACATCCCATGGCCTTTCCCAACCATTTAAATTTTTCTCTTACAGGGCTAACACTTCCGAAAAACCAATACAACGCCCACCCGGAACACTATATAAAGCTAAACGAACCGTTCACTGGGTACTTATACACACGAATATCCCTATTGATTTACCTGTTTTTACAAGGAAATAAAATGTGAAAATAATATTTCTACATCCCATGGCCTTTCCCAACCATTTAAATTTTTCTCTTACAGGTCTAACACTTCCGAAAAACCAATACAACGTCCACCCGGAACAATATATAAAGCTAAACGAACCGTTCACTGGGTACTCATACGTACGAAAATCCCTATTGATTTACCTGTTTTTACAAGGAAATAAAATGTGAAAAAAATGTTTCTACATCCCATGGCCTTTCCCAACCATTTAAATTTTTCTCTTACAGGGCTAACACTTCCGAAAAACCAATACAACGCCCACCCGGAACACTATATAAAGCTAAACGAACCGTTCACTGGGTACTTATACTCACGAAAATCCCTATTGATTTACCTGTTTTTACAAGGAAATAAAATGTGAAAAAAATATTTCTACATCCCATGGCCTTTCCCAACCATTTACATTTTTCTCTTACAGGGCTAACACTTCCGAAAAACCAATACAACGCCCACCCGGAACAATATATTAAGCTAAACGAACCGTTCACTGGGTACTTATCCGTACGAAAATCCCTATAGATTTACCTGTTTTTACAAGGAAATAAAATGTGAAAAAAATATTTCTACATCCCATGGCCTTTCCCAACCATTTAAATTTTTCTCTTACAGGTCTAACACTTCCGAAAAACCAATACAACGCTCACCCGGAACAATATATAAAGCTAAACGAACCGTTCACTGGGTACTCATACGTACGAAAATCCCTATTGATTTACCTGTTTTTACAAGGAAATAAAATGTGAAAAAAATATTTCTACATCCCATGGCCTTTCCCAACCATTTAAATTTTTCTCTTACAGGTCTAAAACTTCCGAAAAACCAATACAACGCCCACCCGGAACAATATATAAAGCTAAACGAACCGTTCACTGGTTACTCATACATACGAAAATCCCTATTGATTTACCTGTTTTTACAAGGAAATAAAATGTGAAAAAAATATTTCTACATCCCATGGCCCTTCCCAACCATTTAAATTTTTCTCTTACAGGTCTAACACGTCCGAAAAACCAATACAACACCCATCCGGAACAATATATAAAGCTAAACGCACCGTTCACTGGGTACTTATCCGTACGAAAATCCCTATAGATTTACCTGTTTTTAGAAGGAAATAAAATGTGAACAAAATATTTCTACATCCCATGGCCTTTCCCAACCATTTTAATTTTTCTCTTACAGGGCTAACACTTCCGAAAAACCAATACAACGCCCACCCGGAACACTATATAAAGCTAAACGAACCGTTCACTGGGGACTTATACGCACGAAAATCCCTATTGATTTACCTGTTTTTACAAGGAAATAAAATGTGAAAAAAATATTTCTACATCCCATGGCCTTTCCCAACCATTTAAATTTTTCTCTTATAGGTCTAACACTTCCGAAAAACGAATACAACGCCCACCCGGAACAATATATAAAGCTAAACGAACCGTTCACTGGGTACTCATACGTACGAAAATCCCTATTGATTTACCTGTTTTTACAGGGAAATAAAATGTGAAAAAAATATTTCTACATCCCATGGCCCTTCCCAACCATTTATATTTTTCTCTTACAGGTCTAACACGTCCGAAAAACCAATACAACACCCATCCGGAACAATATATAAAGCTAAACGCACCGTTCACTGGGTACTTATCCGTACGAAAATCCCTATTGATTTACCTGTTTTTACAAGGAAATTAAATGTGAAAACAATATTTCTACATCCCATGGCCTTTCCCAACCATTTAAATTTTTCTCTTACAGGTCTAACACTTCCGAAAAACCAATACAACGCCCACCCAGAACAATATATAAAGCTAAACGAACCGTTCACTGGGTATTTATCCGTACGAAAATCCCTATTGATTTACCTGTTTTTACAAGGAAATAAAATGTGAAAACAATATTTCTACATCCCATGGCCTTTCCCAACCATTTAAATTTTTCTCTTACAGGTCTAACACTTCCGAAAAACCAATACAACGCCCACCCGGAACAATATATAAAGCTAAACGAACCGTTCACTGGGTACTTATCCGTACGAAAATCCCTATTGATTTACCTGTTTTTACAAGGAAATAAAATGTGAAAAAAACATTTCTACATCCCATGGCCTTTCCCAACCATTTAAATTTTTCTCTTACAGGTCTAACACGTCCGAAAAACCAATACAACGCCCATCCGGAACAATATATAAAGCTAAACGCACCGTTCACTGGGTACTTATCCGTACGAAAATCCCTATTGATTTACCTGTTTTTACAAGGAAATAAAATGTGAAAACAATATTTCTACATCCCATGGCCTTTCCCAACCATTTAAATTTTTCTCTTACAGGTCTAACACTTCCGAAAAACCAATACAACACCTACCCGGAACAATATATAAAGCTAAACGAACCGTTCACTGGGTACTTATCCGTACGAAAATCCCTATTGATTTACCTGTTTTTACAAGGAAATAAAATGTGAAAAAAACATTTCTACATCCCATGGCCTTTCCCAACCATTTAAATTTTTCTCTTACAAGTCTAACACTTCCGAAAAACCAATACAACGCCCAACCGGAACAATATATAAAGCTAAACGAACCGTTCACTGGGTACTTATCCGTACGAAAATCCCTATAGATTTACCTGTTTTTAGAAGGAAATAAAATGTGAAAAAAATATTTCTACATCCCATGGCCTTTCCCAACCATTTAAATTTTTCTCTTACAGGTCTAACACTTCCGAAAAACCAATACAACGCCCACCCGGAACAATATATAAAGCTAAACGAACCGTTCACTGGGTACTCATACGTACGAAAATCCCTATTGATTTACCTGTTTTTACAAGGAAATAAAATGTGAAAAAAATGTTTCTACATCCCATGGCCTTTCCCAACCATTTAAATTTTTCTCTTACAGGGCTAACACTTCCGAAAAACCAATACAACGCCCACCCGGAACACTATATAAAGCTAAACGAACCGTTCACTGGGTACTTAAACGCAAGAAAATCCCTATTGATTTACCTGCTTTTACAAGGAAATAAAATGTGAAAAAAATATTTCTATATCCCATGGCCTTTCCCAACCATTTAAATTTTTCTCTTACAGGTCTAACACTTCCGAAAAACCAATACAACGCCCACCCGGAACAATATATAAAGCTAAACGAACCGTTCACTGGGTAATCATACGTACGAAAATCCCTATTGATTTACCTGTTTTTACAAGGAAATAAAATGTGAAAAAAATATTTCTACATCCCATGGCCTTTCCCAACCATTTAAATTTTTCTCTTACAGGTCTAACACTTCCGAAAAACCAATACAACGCCCACCCGGAACAATATATAAAGCTAAACGAACCGTTCACTGGGTACTCATACGTACGAAAATCCCTATTGATTTACCTGTTTTTACAAGGAAATAAAATGTAAAAAAAATATTTTTACATACCATGGCCTTTCTCAACCATTTAAATTTTACTCTTACAGGTCTAACACGTCCGAAAAACGAATACAACGCCCATCCGGAACAATATATAAAGCTAAACGCACCGTTCACTGGGTACTTATCCGTACTAAAATCCCTATTGATTTACCTGTTTTTACAAGGAAATAAAATGTAAAAAAAATATTTTTACATACCATGGCCTTTCTCAACCATTTAAATTTTACTCTTACAGGTCTAACACGTCCGAAAAACGAATACAACGCCCATCCGGAACAATATATAAAGCTAAACGCACCGTTCACTGGGTACTTATCCGTACTAAAATCCCTATTGATTTACCTGTTTTTACAAGGAAATAAAATGTGAAAACAATATTTCTACATCCCATGGCCTTTCCCAACCATTTAAATTTTTCTCTTACAGGTCTAACACTTCCGAAAAACCAATACAACGCCCACCCGGAACAATATATAAAGCTAAACGAACCGTTCACTGGGTATTTATCCGTATGAAAATCCCTATTGATTTACCTGTTTTTACAAGGAAATAAAATGTGAAAACAATATTTCTACATCCCATGGCCTTTCCCAACCATTTAAATTTTTCTCTTACAGGTCTAACACTTCCGAAAAACCAATACAACGCCCACCCGGAACAATATATAAAGCTAAACGAACCGTTCACTGGGTACTTATCTAAAAATGGCTGCCATGAGAAAGGTTTTAGTCAACTACAAAATGTATGCCATACAAAGTGTACGATTGAGATACAAAATTCCTGCTATGAGAAGAGGAGGAGTCAGCTACAAAATGGCTGCCATGAGAAGGGTAGGAGACAGCAACAAAATGGCTGCTATGAGAAAGATAGGAGTCAGCTACAAAATGGCTGCCATGAGAAAGGTAGGAGTCAGCTACAAAATGGCTGCCATGAGAAGGGGAGGATTCAAATACAAAATGGCTGCCATAGGAAGGGGAGGACTCAGTTCCAAAATGGCTGCCTAGGGAAGGGGAGGAGTCAACTAAGTAATCTAAAAATGGCTGCCATGAGAAAGGTTGGAGTCAACTACAAAATGGCTGCCATACAAAGGGTAGGATTCAGATACAAAATTCCTGCTATGAGAAGAGGAGGAGTCAGCTACAAAATGGCTGCCATGAGAAGGGGAGGAGTCTGCAACAAAATGGCTGCCATACAAAGGGAAGGAGTCAGCTACAAAATTGTTCCCTAATGAATGGGAAGAGTCAGCTACAACATGGCTGCCATGAGAAAGGGAGGAGTCAGCTACAAAATGGCTGCCTAGGGAAGGGGAGGAATCAGCTTCAAAAAGGCTGCCCAGGGGAAGGGGAGGAGTCAGCTACAAAATGGCTGCCATGAGAAGTGGTGGAGTCTCATAGAAAATGGCTGCCATAGGAAGGGGAGGAATCATGTACAAAATGTCTGCCAATTTTAGGGTAGGAGTCAGCTACAAAATAGTTGCCATGTGTCAGCTACAAAATGTCTGCCATATAAAGGGGAGGAGTCAGCTACAAAGTGGCTTCCTAGTGAAGGGGAGTAGTCAGCTACAAAATGGATGCCATGAGAAAGGGAGGAGTGAGTTACAAAATGGCTGCCATGAGAAGGGGAGGAGTCAGCTACAAATTGGCTGCCATGAGAAGGGTAGGAGTCAGCTACAAAATGGTTGCCTAATGAATGGGAGGAGTCAGCTACAAAATGGCTGCCATGAGAAGGGGAGGAGACAGCTACAAAATGGCTACCATACAAAGGGGAGGAGTCAGCTACAAGATGGCTGCCTAGGGAAGGGGAGGAGTCAGCTACAAAATGGCTGACATTAGAAGGGGAGGAGTCAGCTACAAGATGATTGCCATAGAAAGGGGAGGAGTCAGCTACAAAATGACTGCCAAAGAAAGGGGAGGAGCCAACTATGTCAGCTACAAAATGGCTGCCAAGAGAAGGGTAAGAGTCAGCTACAAAATGGCTGCCATTAGAAGGGGAGCAGTCAGCTACAAGATGACTGCCATAGAGAGGGGAGGAGTCAACTAAAAAATGACTGCCAAAGAAAAGGGAGGAGTCAACTATGTCAGCTACAAAATGGCTGCCAAGAGAAGGGTAGGAGTCAGCTACAAAATGGCTGCCATGAGAAAGGTAGGAGTCAGCTACAAAATGGCTGCCATGAGAAGGGGAGGAGTCAAATACAAAATGGCTGCCATAGGAAGGGGAGGACTCAGTTCCAAAATGGCTGCCTACGGAAGGGGAGGAGTCAACTAAGTCATCTAAAAATGGCTGCCATGAGAAAGGTTGGAGTCAGCTATAAAATGACTGCCAAAGAAAAGGGAGGAGTCAACAATGTCAGCTACAAAATGGCTGCCAAGAGAAGGGTATGAGTCAGCTTCAAAATGGCTGCCATGAGAAGGGTAGGAGACAGCAACAAAATGGCTGCCATGAGAAAGGTAGGAGTCAGCTACAAAATGGCTGCCATGAGAAAGGTAGGAGTCAGCTACAAAATGGCTGCCATGAGAAGGGGAGGAGTCAAATACAAAATGGCTGCCATAGGAAGGGGAGGACTCAGTTCCAAAATGGCTGCCTAGGGAAGGGGAGGAGTCAACTAAGTAATCTAAAAATGGCTGCCATGAGAAAGGTTGGAGTCAACTACAAAATGGCTGCCATACAAAGGGTAGGATTCAGATACAAAATTCCTGCTATGAGAAGAGGAGGAGACAGCAACAAAATGGCTGCCATGAGAAGGGGAGGAGTCAGCTACAAATTGGATGCCATGAGAAGGGTAGGAGTCAGCTACAAAATGGTTGCCTAATGAATGGGAGGAGTCAGCTACTAAATGGCTGCCATGAGAAGGGGAGGAGACAGCTACAAAATGGCTACCATACAAAGGGGAGGAGTCAGCTACAAGATGGCTGCCTAGGGAAGGGGAGAAGTCAGCTACAAAATGGCTGACATTAGAAGGGGAGGAGTCAGCTACAAGATGATTGCCATAGAAAGGGGAGGAGTCAGGTACAAAATGACTGCCAAAGAAAGGGGAGGAGCCAACTATGTCAGCTACAAAATGGCTGCCAAGAGAAGGGTAAGAGTCAGCTACAAAATGGCTGCCATTAGAAGGGGAGGAGTCAGCTACAAGATGACTGCCATAGAGAGGGGAGGAGTCAACTAAAAATGACTGCCAAAGAAAAGGGAGGAGTCAACTATGTCAGCTACAAAATGGCTGCCAAGAGAAGGGTAGGAGTCAGCTACGAAATGGCTGCCATGAGTAGGGTAGGAGTCAGCTACAAAATGGCTGCCATGAGAAAGGTAGGAGTCAGCTACAAAATGGCTGCCATGAGAAAGGTAGGAGTCAGCTACAAAATGGCTGCCATGAGAAGGGGAGGAGTCAAATACAAAATGGCTGCCATAGGAAGGGGAGGACTCAGTTCCAAAATGGCTGCCTAGGGAAGGGGAGGAGTCAACTAAGTAATCTAAAAATGGCTGCCATGAGAAAGGTTGGAGTCAACTACAAAATGGCTGCCATACAAAGGGTAGGATTCAGATACAAAATTCCTGCTATGAGAAGAGGAGGAGTCAGCTACAAAATGGCTGCCATACAAAGGGAAGGAGTCAGCTACAAAATTGTTCCCTAATGAATGGGAAGAGTCAGCTACAACATGGCTGCCATGAGAAAGGGAGGAGTCAGCTACAAAATGGCTGCCTAGGGAAGGGGAGGAATCAGCTTCAAAAAGGCTGCCCAGGGGAAGGGGAGGAGTCAGCTACAAAATGGCTGCCATGAGAAGTGGTGGAGTCTCATAGAAAATGGCTGCCATAGGAAGGGGAGGAATCATGTACAAAATGTCTGCCAATTTTAGGGTAGGAGTCAGCTACAAAATAGTTGCCATGTGTCAGCTACAAAATGTCTGCCATATAAAGGGGAGGAGTCAGCTACAAAATGGCTTCCTAGTGAAGGGGAGTAGTCAGCTACAAAATGGATGCCATGAGAAAGGGAGGAGTGAGTTACAAAATGGCTGCCATGAGAAGGGGAGGAGTCAGCTACAAATTGGCTGCCATGAGAAGGGTAGGAGTCAGCTACAAAATGGTTGCCTAATGAATGGGAGGAGTCAGCTACAAAATGGCTGCCATGAGAAGGGGAGGAGACAGCTACAAAATGGCTACCATACAAAGGGGAGGAGTCAGCTACAAGATGGCTGCCTAGGGAAGGGGAGGAGTCAGCTACAAAATGGCTGACATTAGAAGGGGAGGAGTCAGCTACAAGATGATTGCCATAGAAAGGGGAGGAGTCAGCTACAAAATGACTGCCAAAGAAAGGGGAGGAGCCAACTATGTCAGCTACAAAATGGCTGCCAAGAGAAGGGTAAGAGTCAGCTACAAAATGGCTGCCATTAGAAGGGGAGGAGTCAGCTACAAGATGACTGCCATAGAGAGGGGAGGAGTCAACTAAAAAATGACTGCCAAAGAAAAGGGAGGAGTCAACTATGTCAGCTACAAAATGGCTGCCAAGAGAAGGGTAGGAGTAAGCTACGAAATGGCTGCCATGAGTAGGGTAGGAGTCAGCTACAAAATGGCTGCCATGAGAAAGGTAGGAGTCAGCTACAAAATGGCTGCCATGAGAAAGGTTGGAGTCAGCTATAAAATGACTGCCATAGAAAGGGGAGGAGTCAGCTACAAAATGACTGCCAAAGAAAGGGGAGGAGTCAACTATGTCAGCTACAAAATGGCTGCCAAGAGAAGGGTAAGAGTCAGCTACAAAATGGCTGCCATTAGAAGGGGAGGAGTCAGCTACAAGATGACTGCCATAGAAAGGGGAGGAGTCAGCTACAAAATGACTGCCAAAGAAAGGGGAGGAGTCAACTATATCAGCTACAAAACGGCTGCCAAGAGAAGGGTAAGAGTCA
This sequence comes from Paroedura picta, assembly GCF_049243985.1. Taxonomy (NCBI): domain Eukaryota; kingdom Metazoa; phylum Chordata; class Lepidosauria; order Squamata; family Gekkonidae; genus Paroedura; species Paroedura picta. The sequence continues at coordinate 1,687,822 of NW_027518617.1, forward strand.
GCTACAAAATGGCTGCCATGAGAAGGGTAGGAGTCAGCTTCAAAATGGCTGCCATGAGAAGGGTAGGAGACAGCTACTAAATGGCTGCCATGAGAAAGGTAGGAGTCAGCTACAAAATGGCTGCCATGAGAAAGGTAGGAGTCAGCTACAAAATGGCTGCCAGGAGAAGGGGAGGAGACAGCTACAAAATGGCTACCATACAAAGGGGAGGAGTCAGCTACAAGATGGCTGCCTAGGGAAGGGGAGGAGTCAGCTGCAAAATGGCTGCCATTAGAAGGGGAGGAGTCAGCTACAAGATGACTGCCATAGAAAGGGGAGGAGTCAGCTACAAAATGACTGCCAAAGAAAGGGGAGGAGTCAACTATGTCAGCTACAAAATGGCTGCCAAGAGAAGGGTAAGAGTCAGCTACAAAATGGCTGCCATTAGAAGGGGAGGAGTCAGCTACAAGATGACTGCCATAGAAAGGGGAGGAGTCAGCTACAAAATGACTGCCAAAGAAAAGGGAGGAGTCAACTATGTCAGCTACAAAATGGCTGCCAAGAGAAGGGTAAGAGTCAGCTACAAAATGGCTGCCATGAGAAGGGTAGGAGTCAGCTTCAAAATGGCTGCCATGAGAAGGGTAGGAGACATCTACAAAATGGCTGCCATGAGAAAGGTAGGAGTCAGCTACAAAATGGCTGCCATGAGAAGGGGAGGAGTCAAATACAAAATTGCTGCCATAGGAAGGGGAGGACTCAGTTCCAAAATGGCTGCCTAGGGAAGGGGAGGAGTCAACTAAGTAATCTAAAAATGGCTGCCATGAGAAAGGTTGGAGTCAACTACAAAATGGCTGCCATACAAAGGGTAGGATTCAGATACAAAATTCCTGCTATGAGAAGAGGAGGAGTCAGCTACAAAATGGCTGCCATGAGAAGGGGAGGAGTCTGCTACAAAATGGCTGCCATACAAAGGGAAGGAGTCAGCTACAAAATTGTTCCCTAATGAATGGGAAGAGTCAGCTACAAAATGGATGCCATGAGAAAGGGAGGAGTCAGCTACAAAATGGCTGCCTAGGGAAGGGGAGGATTCAGCTACAAAATGGCTGCCATGAGAAGGGGAGGAGTCAGCTATAAAATGACTGCCATTGAAAGGGGAGGAGTCAGCTACTAAATTACTGCCAAAGAAAGGGGAGGAGTCAACTAAGTCAGTTACAAAATGGCTATCATTAGTCATCTGCAATATGGCTGCTATGAGAAGAAGAGGAGTCAGCTACGAAATGGCTGCCATGAGTAGGGTAGGAGTCAGCTACAAAATGGCTGCCATGAGAAGGGTAGGAGTCAGCTACAAAATGGCTGCCATAGGAAGGGGTGGAGTCAGCTCCAAAATGGCTGCCTAGGGAAGGGGGGTAGTCAATTAAGTCATCTAAAAATGACTGCCATGATAAAGGGAGGAGTCAACTACAAAATGGCTGCCATGAGAAGGGGAGGAGTCGGCTACAAAATGGCTACAGTAAAAAGGGAGGAGTAAGCTACAAAATGGTTGCCTAATGAATGGGTGGAATCAGCTACAAAATGGATGCCATGAGAAAGGGATGAGTCAGTTACAACATGGCTGCCATGAGAAAGGGAGGAGTCAACTACAAAATGGCTGCCATGAGAAGGGGAGGAGTCAGCTACAAATTGGCTGGCATGAGAAGGGTAGGAGTCAGCTAAAAAATGGTTGCCTAATGAATGGGAGGAGTCAGCTACATAATGGCTGCCAGGAGAAGGGGAGGAGACAGCTAAAAAATGGCTACCATATAAAGGGGAGGAGTCAGCTACAAGATGGCTGCCTAGGGAAGGGGAGGAGTCAGCTACAAAATGGCTGCCATTAGAAGGGGAGGAGTCAGCTACAAGATGACTGCCATAGAAAGGGGAGGAGTCAGCTACAAAATGACTGCCAAAGAAAGGGGAGGAGCCAACTATGTCAGCTACAAAATGGCTGCCAAGAGAAGGGTAAGAGTCAGCTACAAAATGGCTGCCATTAGAAGGGGAGGAGTCAGCTACAAGATGACTGCCATAGAAAGGGGAGGAGTCAGCTACAAAATGACTGCCAAAGAAAAGGGAGGAGTCAACTATGTCAGCTACAAAATGGCTGCCAAGAGAAGGGTAAGAGTCAGCTACAAAATGGCTGCCATGAGAAGGGTAGGAGTCAGCTTCAAAATGGCTGCCATGAGAAGGGTAGGAGACAGCTACAAAATGGCTGCCATGAGAAAGGTAGGAGTCAGCTACAAAATGGCTGCCATGAGAAAGGTAGGAGTCAGCTACAAAATGGCTGCCATGAGAAAGGTAGGAGTCAGCTACAAAATGGCTGCCAGGAGAAGGGGAGGAGACAGCTACAAAATGGCTACCATACAAAGGGGAGGAGTCAGCTACACGATGGCTGCCTAGGGAAGGGGAGGAGTCAGCTACAAAATGGCTGCCATTAGAAGGGGAGGAGTCAGCTACAAGATGACTGCCATAGAAAGGGGAGGAGTCAACTACGTCAGCTACAAAATGGCTGCCAAGAGAAGGGTAAGAGTCAGCTACAAAATGGCTGCCATTAGAAGGGGAGGAGTCAGCTACAAGATGACTGCCATAGAAAGGGGAGGAGTCAGCTACAAAATGACTGCCAAAGAAAAGGGAGGAGTCAACTATGTCAGCTACAAAATGGCTGCCAAGAGAAGGGGAGGAGTCAGCTATAAAATGACTGCCATTGAAAGGGGAGGAGTCAGCTACTAAATTACTGCCAAAGAAAGGGGAGGAGTCAACTAAGTCAGTTACAAAATGGCTATCATTAGTCATCTGCAATATGGCTGCTATGAGAAGAAGAGGAGTCAGCTACGAAATGGCTGCCATGAGTAGGGTAGGAGTCAGCTACAAAATGGCTGCAATGAGAAGGGTAGGAGTCAGCTACAAAATGGCTGCCATAGGAAGGGGAGGAGTCAGCTCCAAAATGGCTGCCTAGGGAAGGGGGGAGTCAATTAAGTCATCTAAAAATGACTGCCATGATAAAGGGAGGAGTCAACTACAAAATGGCTGCCATGAGAAGGGGAGGAGTCGGCTACAAAATGGCTACAATAAAAAGGGAGGAGTAAGCTACAAAATGGTTGCCTAATGAATGGGTGGAATCAGCTACAAAATGGATGCCATGAGAAAGGGATGAGTCAGTTACAACATGGCTGCCATGAGAAAGGGAGGAGTCAACTACAAAATGGCTGCCATGAGAAGGGGAGGAGTCAGCTACAAATTGGCTGCCATGAGAAGGGTAGGAGTCAGCTAAAAAATGGTTGCCTAATGAATGGGAGGAGTCAGCTACATAATGGCTGCCAGGAGAAGGGGAGGAGACAGCTACAAAATGGCTACCATATAAAGGGGAGGAGTCAGCTACAAGATGGCTGCCTAGGGAAGGGGAGGAGTCAGCTACAAAATGGCTGCCATTAGAAGGGGAGGAGTCAGCTACAAGATGACTGCCATAGAAAGGGGAGGGGTCAGCTACAAAATGACTGCCAAAGAAAGGGGAGGAGCCAACTATGTCAGCTACAAAATGGCTGCCAAGAGAAGGGTAAGAGTCAGCTACAAAATGGCTGCCATTAGAAGGGGAGGAGTCAGCTACAAGATGACTGCCATAGAAAGGGGAGGAGTCAGCTACAAAATGACTGCCAAAGAAAAGGGAGGAGTCAACTATGTCAGCTACAAAATGGCTGCCAAGAGAAGGGTAAGAGTCAGCTACAAAATGGCTGCCATGAGAAGGGTAGGAGTCAGCTTCAAAATGGCTGCCATGAGAAGGGTAGGAGACAGCTACAAAATGGCTGCCATGAGAAAGGTAGGAGTCAGCTACAAAATGGCTGCCATGAGAAAGGTAGGAGTCAGCTACAAAATGGCTGCCAGGAGAAGGGGAGGAGACAGCTACAAAATGGCTACCATACAAAGGGGAGGAGTCAGCTACAAGATGGCTGCCATTAGAAGGGGAGGAGTCAGCTACAAGATGACTGCCATAGAAAGGGGAGGAGTCAGCTACAAAATGACTGCCAAAGAAAGGGGAGGAGTCAACTATGTCAGCTACAAAATGGCTGCCAAGAGAAGGGTAAGAGTCAGCTACAAAATGGCTGCCATTAGAAGGGGAGGAGTCAGCTACAAGATGACTGCCATAGAAAGGGGAGGAGTCAGCTACAAAATGACTGCCAAAGAAAGGGGAGGAGTCAACTATGTCAGCTACAAAGTGTCTGCCAAGAGAAGGGTAAGAGTCAGCTACAAAATGGCTGCCATTAGAAGGGGAGGAGTCAGCTACAAGATGACTGCCATAGAAAGGGGAGGAGTCAGCTACAAAATGACTGCCAAAGAAAAGGGAGGAGTCAACTATGTCAGCTACAAAATGGCTGCCAAGAGAAGGGTAAGAGTCAGCTACAAAATGGCTGCCATGAGAAGGGTAGGAGTCAGCTTCAAAATGGCTGCCATGAGAAGGGTAGGAGACATCTACAAAATGGCTGCCATGAGAAAGGTAGGAGTCAGCTACAAAATGGCTGCCATGAGAAAGGTAGGAGTCAGCTACAAAATGGCTGCCATGAGAAGGGGAGGAGTCAAATACAAAATGGCTGCCATAGGAAGGGGAGGACTCAGTTCCAAAATGGCTGCCTAGGGAAGGGGAGGAGTCAACTAAGTAATCTAAAAATGGCTGCCATGAGAAAGGTTGGAGTCAACTACAAAATGGCTGCCATACAAAGGGTAGGATTCAGATACAAAATTCCTGCTATGAGAAGAGGAGGAGTCAGCTACAAAATGGCTGCCATGAGAAGGGGAGGAGTCTGCTACAAAATGGCTGCCATACAAAGGGAAGGAGTCAGCTACAAAATTGTTCCCTAATGAATGGGAAGAGTCAGCTACAAAATGGATGCCATGAGAAAGGGAGGAGTCAGCTACAAAATGGCTGCCATGAGAAAGGTTGGAGTCAGCTATAAAATGACTGCCATAGAAAGGGGAGGAGTCAGCTACAAAATGACTGCCAAAGAAAGGGGAGGAGTCAACTATGTCAGCTACAAAATGGCTGCCAAGAGAAGGGTAAGAGTCAGCTACAAAATGGCTGCCATTAGAAGGGGAGGAGTCAGCTACAAGATGACTGCCATAGAAAGGGGAGGAGTCAGCTACTAAATTACTGCCAAAGAAAGGGGAGGAGTCAACTAAGTCAGTTACAAAATGGCTATCATTAGTCATCTGAAATATGGCTGCTATGAGAAGAAGAGGAGTCAGCTACGAAATGGCTGCCATGAGTAGGGTAGGAGTCAGCTACAAAATGGCTGCCATAGGAAGGGGAGGAGTCAGCTACAAAATGGCTGCCTAGGGAAGGGGGGGAGTCAATTAAGTCATCTAAAAATGACTGCCATGATAAAGGGAGGAGTCAACTACAAAATGGCTGACATGAGAAGGGGAGGAGTCAGCTACAAAATGGCTGCCATGAGAAGGGGAGGAGACAGCTACAAAATGGCTACCATACAAAGGGGAGGAGTCAGCTACAAGATGGCTGCCTAGGGAAGGGGAGGAGTCAGCTACAAAATGGCTGCCATTAGAAGGGGAGGAGTCAGCTACAAGATGACTGCCATAGAAAGGGGAGGAGTCAGCTACAAAATGACTGCCAAAGAAAGGGGAGGAGCCAACTATGTCAGCTACAAAATGGCTGCCAAGAGAAGGGTAAGAGTCAGCTACAAAATGGCTGCCATTAGAAGGGGAGGAGTCAGCTACAAGATGACTGCCATAGAGAGGGGAGGAGTCAACTAAAAATGACTGCCAAAGAAAAGGGAGGAGTGAACTATGTCAGCTACAAAATGGCTGCCAAGAGAAGGGTAAGAGTCAGCTACAAAATGGCTGCCATGAGAAGGGTAGGAGTCAGCTTCAAAATGGCTGCCATGAGAAGGGTAGGAGACAGCTACAAAATGGCTGCCATGAGAAAGGTAGGAGTCAGCTAAGAAATGGCTGCCATGAGAAAGGTAGGAGTCAGCTACAAAATGGCTGCCATGAGAAGGGGAGGAGTCAAATACAAAATGGCTGCCATAGAAAGGGGAGGACTCAGTTCCAAAATGGCTGCCTAGGGAAGGGGAGGAGTCAACTAAGTCATCTAAAAATGGCTGCCACGAGAAAGGTTGGAGTCAACTACAGAATGGATGCCATACAAAGGGTACGATTCAGATACAAAATTCCTGCTATGAGAAGAGGAGGAGTCAGCTACAAAATGGCTGCCATGAGAAGGGGAGGAGTCAGCTATAAAATGACTGCCATTGAAAGGGGAGGAGTCAGCTACTAAATTACTGCCAAAGAAAGGGGAGGAGTCAACTAAGTCAGTTACAAAATGGCTATCATTAGTCATCTGCAGTATGGCTGCTATGAGAAGAAGAGGAGTCAGCTACGAAATGGCTGCCATGAGTAGGGTAGGAGTCAGCTACAAAATGGCTGCCATGAGAAGGGTAGGAGTCAGCTACAAAATGGCTGCCATAGGAAGGGGAGGAGTCAGCTCCAAAATGGCTGCCTAGGGAAGGGGGGTAGTCAATTAAGTCATCTAAAAATGACTGCCATGATAAAGGGAGGAGTCAACTACAAAACGGCTGCCATGAGAAGGGGAGGAGTCGGCTACAAAATGGCTACAATAAAAAGGTAGGAGTAAGCTACAAAATGGTTGCCTAATGAAGGGGTGGAATCAGCTACAAAATGGATGCCATGAGAAAGGGACGAGTCAGTTACAACATGGCTGCCATGAGAAAGGGAGGAGTCAACTACAAAATGGCTGCCATGAGAAGGGGAGGAGTCAGCTACAAATTGGCTGCCATGAGAAGGGTAGGAGTCAGCTAAAAAATGGTTGCCTAATGAATGGGAGGAGTCAGCTACAAAATGGCTGCCAGGAGAAGGGGAGGAGACAGCTACAAAATGGCTACCATACAAAGGGGAGGAGTCAGCTACAAGATGGCTGCCTAGGGAAGGGGAGGAGTCAGCTACAAAATGGCTGCCATTAGAAGGGGAGGAGTCAGCTACAAGATGACTGCCAAAGAAAGGGGAAAAGTCAGCTACAAAATGACTGCCAAAGAAAGGGGAGGAGTCAACTATGTCAGCTACAAAATGGCAGCCAAGAGAAGGGTAAGAGTCAGCTACAAAATGGCTGCCATTAGAAGGGGAGGAGTCAGCTACAAGATGACTGCCATAGAAAGGGGAGGAGTCAGCTACAAAATGACTGCCAAAGAAAAGGGAGGAGTCAACTATGTCAGCTACAAAATGGCTGCCAAGAGAAGGGTAGGAGTCAGCTACAAAATGGCTGCCATGAGAAAGGTAGGAGTCAGCTACAAAATGGCTGCCATAGGAAGGGGAGGACTCAGTTCCAAAATGGCTGCCTAGGGAAGGGGAGGAGTCAACTAAGTCATCTAAAAATGGCTGCCATGAGAAAGTTTGGAGTCAACTACAAAATGGATGCCATACAAAGTGTACGATTGAGATACAAAATTCCTGCTATGAGAAGAGGAGGAGTCAGCTACAAAATGGCTGCCATGAGAAGGGGAGGAGTCAGCTATAAAATGACTGCCATTGAAAGGGGAGGAGTCAGCTACTAAATTACTGCCAAAGAAAGGGGAGGAGTCAACTAAGTCAGTTACAAAATGGCTATCATTAGTCATCTGCAATATGGCTGCTATGAGAAGAAGAGGAGTCAGCTACGAAATGGCTGCCATGAGTAGGGTAGGAGTCAGCTACAAAATGGCTGCGATGAGAAGGGTAGGAGTCAGCTACAAAATGGCTGCCATTGGAAGGGGAGGAGTCAGCTCCAAAATGGCTGCCTAGGGAAGGGGGGGAGTCAATTAAGTCATCTAAAAATGACAGCCATGATAAAGGGAGGAGTCAACTACAAAATGGCTGCCTTGAGAAGGGGAGGAGTCGGCTACAAAATGGCTACAATAAAAAGGGAGGAGTAAGCTACAAAATGGTTGCCTAATGAATGGGTGGAATCAGCTACAAAATGGATGCCATGAGAAAGGGACGAGTCAGTTACAACATGGCTGCCATGAGAAAGGGAGGAGTCAACTACAAAATGGCTGCCATGAGAAGGGGAGGAGTCAGCTACAAATTGGCTGCCATGAGAAGGGTAGGAGTCAGCTAAAAAATGGTTGCCTAATGAATGGGAGGAGTCAGCTACAAAATGGCTGCCAGGAGAAGCGGAGGAGACAGCTAAAAAATGGTTACCATATAAAGGGGAGGAGTCAGCTACAAGATGGCTGCCTAGGGAAGGGGAGGAGTCAGCTACAAAATGGCTGCCATTAGAAGGGGAGGAGTCAGCTACAAGATGACTGCCATAGAAAGGGGAGGAGTCAACTATGTCAGCTACAAAATGGCTGCCAAGAGAAGGGTAAGAGTCAGCTACAAAATGGCTGCCATTAGAAGGGGAGGAGTCAGCTACAAGATGACTGCCATAGAAAGGGGAGGAGTTAGCTACAAAATGACTGCCAAAGAAAAGGGAGGAGTCAACTATGTCAGCTACAAAATGGCTGCCATGAGAAGGGTAGGAGTCAGCTTCAAAATGGCTCCCATGAGAAGGGTAGGAGACAGCTACAAAATGGCTGCCATGAGAAAGGTAGGAGTCAGCTACAAAATGGCTGCCATGAGAAAGGTAGGAGTCAGCTACAAAATGGCTGCCAGGAGAAGGGGAGGAGACAGCTACAAAATGGCTACCATACAAAGGGGAGGAGTCAGCTACAAGATGGCTGCCTAGGGAAGGGGAGGAGTCAGCTACAAAATGGCTGCCATTAGAAAGGGAGGAGTCAGCTACAAGATGACTGCCATAGAAAGGGGAGGAGTCAGCTACAAAATGACTGCCAAAGAAAGGGGAGGAGTCAACTATGTCAGCTACAAAATGGCTGCCAAGAGAAGGGTAAGAGTCAGCTACAAAATGGCTGCCATTAAAAGGGGAGGAGTCAGCTACAAGATGACTGCCATAGAAAGGGGAGGAGTTAGCTACAAAATGACTGCCAAAGAAAAGGGAGGAGTCAACTATGTCAGCTACAAAATGGCTGCCAAGAGAAGGGTAAGAGTCAGCTACAAAATGGCTGCCATGAGAAGGGTAGGAGTCAGCTTCAAAATGGCTGCCATGAGAAGGGTAGGAGACAGCTACAAAATGGCTGCCATGAGAAAGGTAGGAGTCAGCTACAAAATGGCTGCCAGGAGAAGGGGAGGAGACAGCTACAAAATGGCTACCATACAAAGGGGAGGAGTCAGCTACAAGATGGCTGCCTAGGGAAGGGGAGGAGTCAGCTACAAAATGGCTGCCATTAGAAGGGGAGGAGTCAGCTACAAGATGACTGCCATAGAAAGGGGAGGAGTCAGCTACAAAATGACTGCCAAAGTAAGGGGAGGAGTCAACTATGTCAGCTACAAAATGGCTGCCAAGATTAGGGTAAGAGTCAGCTACAAAATGGCTTCCATTAGAAGGGGAGGAGTCAGCTACAAGATCACTGCCATAGAAAGGGGAGGAGTCAGCTACAAAATGACTGCCAAAGAAAAGGGAGGAGTCAACTATGTCAGCTACAAAATGGCTGCCAAGAGAAGGGTAAGAGTCAGCTACAAAATGGCTGCCATGAGAAGGGTAGGAGTCAGCTTCAAAATGGCTGCCATGAGAAGGGTAAGAGACATCTACAAAATGGCTGCCATGAGAAAGGTAGGAGTCAGCTACAAAATGGCTGCCATGAGAAAGGTAGGAGTCAGCTACAAAATGGCTGCCATGAGAAGGGGAGGAGTCATATACAAAATGGCTGCCATAGGAAGGGGAGGACTCAGTTCCAAAATGGCTGCCTAGGGAAGGGGAGGAGTCAACTAAGTAATCTAAAAATGGCTGCCATGAGAAAGGTTGCAGTCAACTACAAAATGGCTGCCATACAAAGGGTCGGATTCAGATACAAAATTCCTGCTATGAGAAGAGGAGGAGTCAGCTACAAAATGGCTGCCATGAGAAGGGGAGGAGTCTGCTACAAAATGGCTGCCATACAAAGGGAAGGAGTCAGCTACAAAATTGTTCCCTAATGAATGGGAAGAGTCAGCTACAATATGGATGCCATGAGAAAGGGAGGAGTCAGCTACAAAATGGCTGCTTAGGGAAGGGGAGGATTCAGCTACAAAATGGCTGCCATGAGAAGGGGAGGAGTCAGCTATAAAATGACTGCCATTGAAAGGGGAGGAGTCAGCTACTAAATTACTGCCAAAGAAAGGGGAGGAGTCAACTAAGTCAGTTACAAAATGGCTATCATTAGTCATCTGAAATATGGCTGCTATGAGAAGAAGAGGAGTCAGCTACGAAATGGCTGCCATGAGTAGGGTAGGAGTCAGCTACAAAATGGCTGCCAAAGGAAGGGGAGGAGTCAGCTACAAAATGGCTGCCTAGGGAAAGGGGGGAGTCAATTAAGTCATCTAAAAATGACTGCCATGATAAAGGGAGGAGTCAACTACAAAATGGCTGCCATGAGAAGGGGAGGAGTCAGCTACAAAATGGTTGCCTAATGAATGGGAGGAGTCAGCTACAAAATGGCTGCCATGAGAAGGGGAGGAGTCAGCTACAAAATGGCTACCATACAAAGGGGAGGAGTCAGCTACAAGATGGCTGCCTAGGGAAGGGGAGGAGTCAGCTACAAAATGGCTGACATTAGAAGGGGAGGAGTCAGCTACAAGATGACTGCCATAGAAAGGGGAGGAGTCAGCTACAAAATGACTGCCAAAGAAAGGGGAGGAGCCAACTATGTCAGCTACAAAATGGCTGCCAAGAGAAGGGTAAGAGTCAGCTACAAAATGGCTGCCATTAGAAGGGGAGGAGTCAGCTACAAGATGACTGCCATAGAGAGGGGAGGAGTCAACTAAAAATGACTGCCAAAGAAAAGGGAGGAGTCAACTATGTCAGCTACAAAATGGCTGCCATGAGAAAGGGACGAGTCAGTTACAACATGGCTGGAGTCAACTAGTTGGAGTCAACTACAAAATGGATGCCATACTACAAAACTACAAAATGGATGCCATACAAAGGGTACGATTCAGATACAAAATTCCTGCTATGAGAAGAGGAGGAGTCAGCTACAAAATGGCTGCCATGAGAAGGGGAGGAGTCAGCTATAAAATGACTGCCATTGAAAGGGGAGGAGTCAGCTACTAAATTACTGCCAAAGAAAGGGGAGGAGTCAACTAAGTCAGTTACAAAATGGCTATCATTAGTCATCTGCAATATGGCTGCTATGAGAAGAAGAGGAGTCAGCTACGAAATGGCTGCCATGAGTAGGGTAGGAGTCAGCTACAAAATGGCTGCCATGAGAAGGGTAGGAGTCAGCTACAAAATGGCTGCCATAGGAAGGGGAGGAGTCAGCTCCAAAATGGCTGCCTAGGGAAGGGGGGTAGTCAATTAAGTCATCTAAAAATGACTGCCATGATAAAGGGAGGAGTCAACTACAAAACGGCTGCCATGAGAAGGGGAGGAGTCGGCTACAAAATGGCTACAATAAAAAGGGAGGAGTAAGCTACAAAATGGTTGCCTAATGAATGGGTGGAATCAGCTACAAAATGGCTGCCATAGGAAGGGGAGGAATCATGTACAAAATGTCTGCCAATTTTAGGGTAGGAGTCAGCTACAAAATAGTTGCCATGTGTCAGCTACAAAATGTCTGCCATATAAAGGGGAGGAGACAGCTACAAAATGGCTACCATACAAAGGGGAGGAGTCAGCTACAAGATGGCTGCCTAGGGAAGGGGAGGAGTCAGCTACAAAATGGCTGCCATTAGAAGGGGAGGAGTCAGCTACAAGATGACTGCCATAGAAAGGGGAGGAGTCAGCTACAAAATGACTGCCAAAGTAAGGGGAGGAGTCAACTATGTCAGCTACAAAATGGCTGCCAAGATTAGGGTAAGAGTCAGCTACAAAATGGCTGCCATTAGAAGGGGAGGAGTCAGCTACAAGATCACTGCCATAGAAAGGGGAGGAGTCAGCTACAAAATGACTGCCAAAGAAAAGGGAGGAGTCAACTATGTCAGCTACAAAATGGCTGCCAAGAGAAGGGTAAGAGTCAGCTACAAAATGGCTGCCATGAGAAGGGTAGGAGTCAGCTTCAAAATGGCTGCCATGAGAAGGGTAAGAGACATCTACAAAATGGCTGCCATGAGAAAGGTAGGAGTCAGCTACAAAATGGCTGCCATGAGAAAGGTAGGAGTCAGCTACAAAATGGCTGCCATGAGAAGGGGAGGAGTCATATACAAAATGGCTGCCATAGGAAGGGGAGGACTCAGTTCCAAAATGGCTGCCTAGGGAAGGGGAGGAGTCAACTAAGTAATCTAAAAATGGCTGCCATGAGAAAGGTTGCAGTCAACTACAAAATGGCTGCCATACAAAGGGTCGGATTCAGATACAAAATTCCTGCTATGAGAAGAGGAGGAGTCAGCTACAAAATGGCTGCCATGAGAAGGGGAGGAGTCTGCTACAAAATGGCTGCCATACAAAGGGAAGGAGTCAGCTACAAAATTGTTCCCTAATGAATGGGAAGAGTCAGCTACAATATGGATGCCATGAGAAAGGGAGGAGTCAGCTACAAAATGGCTGCTTAGGGAAGGGGAGGATTCAGCTACAAAATGGCTGCCATGAGAAGGGGAGGAGTCAGCTATAAAATGACTGCCATTGAAAGGGGAGGAGTCAGCTACTAAATTACTGCCAAAGAAAGGGGAGGAGTCAACTAAGTCAGTTACAAAATGGCTATCATTAGTCATCTGAAATATGGCTGCTATGAGAAGAAGAGGAGTCAGCTACGAAATGGCTGCCATGAGTAGGGTAGGAGTCAGCTACAAAATGGCTGCCAAAGGAAGGGGAGGAGTCAGCTACAAAATGGCTGCCTAGGGAAAGGGGGGAGTCAATTAAGTCATCTAAAAATGACTGCCATGATAAAGGGAGGAGTCAACTACAAAATGGCTGCCATGAGAAGGGGAGGAGTCAGCTACAAAATGGTTGCCTAATGAATGGGAGGAGTCAGCTACAAAATGGCTGCCATGAGAAGGGGAGGAGTCAGCTACAAAATGGCTACCATACAAAGGGGAGGAGTCAGCTACAAGATGGCTGCCTAGGGAAGGGGAGGAGTCAGCTACAAAATGGCTGACATTAGAAGGGGAGGAGTCAGCTACAAGATGACTGCCATAGAAAGGGGAGGAGTCAGCTACAAAATGACTGCCAAAGAAAGGGGAGGAGCCAACTATGTCAGCTACAAAATGGCTGCCAAGAGAAGGGTAAGAGTCAGCTACAAAATGGCTGCCATTAGAAGGGGAGGAGTCAGCTACAAGATGACTGCCATAGAGAGGGGAGGAGTCAACTAAAAATGACTGCCAAAGAAAAGGGAGGAGTCAACTATGTCAGCTACAAAATGGCTGCCATGAGAAAGGGACGAGTCAGTTACAACATGGCTGGAGTCAACTAGTTGGAGTCAACTACAAAATGGATGCCATACTACAAAACTACAAAATGGATGCCATACAAAGGGTACGATTCAGATACAAAATTCCTGCTATGAGAAGAGGAGGAGTCAGCTACAAAATGGCTGCCATGAGAAGGGGAGGAGTCAGCTATAAAATGACTGCCATTGAAAGGGGAGGAGTCAGCTACTAAATTACTGCCAAAGAAAGGGGAGGAGTCAACTAAGTCAGTTACAAAATGGCTATCATTAGTCATCTGCAATATGGCTGCTATGAGAAGAAGAGGAGTCAGCTACGAAATGGCTGCCATGAGTAGGGTAGGAGTCAGCTACAAAATGGCTGCCATGAGAAGGGTAGGAGTCAGCTACAAAATGGCTGCCATAGGAAGGGGAGGAGTCAGCTCCAAAATGGCTGCCTAGGGAAGGGGGGTAGTCAATTAAGTCATCTAAAAATGACTGCCATGATAAAGGGAGGAGTCAACTACAAAACGGCTGCCATGAGAAGGGGAGGAGTCGGCTACAAAATGGCTACAATAAAAAGGGAGGAGTAAGCTACAAAATGGTTGCCTAATGAATGGGTGGAATCAGCTACAAAATGGCTGCCATAGGAAGGGGAGGAATCATGTACAAAATGTCTGCCAATTTTAGGGTAGGAGTCAGCTACAAAATAGTTGCCATGTGTCAGCTACAAAATGTCTGCCATATAAAGGGGAGGAGTCAGCTACAAAATGGCTTCCTAGTGAAGGGGAGTAGTCAGCTACAAAATGGATGCCATGAGAAAGGGAGGAGTGAGTTACAAAATGGCTGCCATGAGAAGGGGAGGAGTCAGCTACAAATTGGCTGCCATGAGAAGGGTAGGAGTCAGCTACAAAATGGTTGCCTAATGAATGGGAGGAGTCAGCTACAAAATGGCTGCCATGAGAAGGGGAGGAGACAGCTACAAAATGGCTACCATACAAAGGGGAGGAGTCAGCTACAAGATGGCTGCCTAGGGAAGGGGAGGAGTCAGCTACAAAATGGCTGACATTAGAAGGGGAGGAGTCAGCTACAAGATGATTGCCATAGAAAGGGGAGGAGTCAGCTACAAAATGACTGCCAAAGAAAGGGGAGGAGCCAACTATGTCAGCTACAAAATGGCTGCCAAGAGAAGAGTAAGAGTCAGCTACAAAATGGCTGCCATTAGAAGGGGAGGAGTCAGCTACAAGATGACTGCCATAGAGAGGGGAGGAGTCAACTAAAAAATGACTGCCAAAGAAAAGGGAGGAGTCAACTATGTCAGCTACAAAATGGCTGCCAAGAGAAGGGTAGGAGTCAGCTACAAAATGGCTGCCATGAGAAAGGTAGGAGTCAGCCACAAAATGGCTTCCATGAGAAGGGGAGGAGTCAAATACAAAATGGCTGCCATAGGAAGGGGAGGACCCAGTTCCAAAATGGCTGCCTAGGGAAGGGGAGGAGTCAACTAAGTCATCTAAAAATGGCTTCCACGAGAAAGGTTGGAGTCAACTACAAAATGGATGCAATACAAAGGGTACGATTCAGATACAAAATTCCTGCTATGAGAAGAGGAGGAGTCAGCTACAAAATGGCTGCCATGAGAAGGGGAGGAGTCAGCTATAAAATGACTGCCATTGAAAGGGGAGGAGTCAGCTACTAAATTACTGCCAAAGAAAGGGGAGGAGTCAACTAAGTCAGTTACAAAATGGCTGCCATGATAAAGGGAGGAGTCAACTACAAAATGGCTGCCATGAGAAGGGGAGGAGTCGGCTACAAAATGGCTACAATAAAAAGGGAGGAGTAAGCTACAAAATGGTTGCCTAATGAATGGGTGGAATCAGCTACAAAATGGATGCCATGAGAAAGGGACGAGTCAGTTACAACATGGCTGCCATGAGAAAGGGAGGAGTCAACTACAAAATGGCTGCCATGAGAAGGGGAGGAGTCAGCTACAAATTGGCTGCCATGAGAAGGGTAGTAGTCAGCTAAAAAATGGTTGCCTAATGAATGGGAGGAGTCAGCTACAAAATGGCTGCCAGGAGAAGGGGAGGAGACAGCTAAAAAATGGCTACCATACAAAGGGGAGGAGTCAGCTACAAGATGGCTGCCTAGGGAAGGGGAGGAGTCAGCTACAAAATGGCTGCCATTAGAAGGGGAGGAGTCAGCTACAAGATGACTGCCATAGAAAGGGGAGGAGTCAGCTACAAAATGACTGCCAAAGAAAGGGGAGGAGTCAACTATGTCAGCTACAAAATGGCTGCCAAGAGAAGGGTAAGAGTCAGCTACAAAATGGCTGCCATTAGAAGGGGAGGAGTCAGCTACAAGATGACTGCCATAGAAAGGGGAGGAGTCAGCTACAAAATGACTGCCAAAGAAAAGGGAGGAGTCAACTATGTCAGCTACAAAATGGCTGCCAAGAGAAGGGTAAGAGTCAGCTACAAAATGGCTGCCATGAGAAGGGTAGGAGTCAGCTTCAAAATGGCTGCCATGAGAAGGGTAGGAGAAAGCTACAAAATGGCTGCCATGAGAAAGGTAGGAGTCAGCTACAAAATGGCTGCCATGAGAAAGGTAGGAGTCAGCTACAAAATTGCTGCCAGGAGAAGGGGAGGAGTCAGCTACAAAATGGCTGGCATTAGAAGGGGATGAGTCAGCTACAAGATGACTGCCATAGAAAGGGGAGGAGTCAGCTACAAAATGACTGCCAAAGAAAGGGGAGGAGTCAACTATGTCAGCTACAAAATGGCTGCCAAGAGAAGGGTAAGAGTCAGCTACAAAATGGCTGCCATTAGAAGGGGAGGAGTCAGCTACAAGATGACTGCCATAGAAAGGGGAGGAGTCAGCTACAAAATGACTGCCAAAGAAAAGGGAGGAGTCAACTATGTCAGCTACAAAATGGCTGCCAAGAGAAGGGTAAGAGTCAGCTACAAAATGGCTGCCATGAGAAGGGTAGGAGTCAGATTCAAAATGGCTGCCATGAGAAGGGTAGGAGACATCTACAAAATGGCTGCCATGAGAAAGGTAGGAGTCAGCTACAAAATGGCTGCCATGAGAAAGGTAGGAGTCAGCTACAAAATGGCTGCCATGAGAAGGGGAGGAGTCAAATACAAAATGGCTGCCATAGGAAGGGGAGGACTCAGTTCCAAAATGGCTGCCTAGGGAAGGGGAGGAGTCAACTAAGTAATCTAAAAATGGCTGCCATGAGAAAGGTTGGAGTCAACTACAAAATGGCTGCCATACAAAGGGTAGGATTCAGATACAAAATTCCTGCTATGAGAAGAGGAGGAGTCAGCTACAAAATGGCTGCCATGAGAAGGGGAGGAGTCTGCTACAAAATGGCTGCCATACAAAGGGAAGGAGTCAGCTACAAAATTGTTCCCTAATGAATGGGAAGAGTCAGCTACAAAATGGATGCCATGAGAAAGGGAGGAGTCAGCTACAAAATGGCTGCCATGAGAAGGGGAGGAGTCAGCTACAAAATGGCTGCCATGAGAAAGGGAGGAGTCAGCTACAAAATGGCTGCCTAGGGAAGGGGAGGATTCAGCTACAAAATGGCTGCCATGAGAAGGGGAGTAGTCAGCTATAAAATGACTGCCATTGAAAGGGGAGGAGTCAGCTACTAAATTACTGCCAAAGAAAGGGGAGGAGTCAACTAAGTCAGTTACAAAATGGCTATCATTAGTCATCTGAAATATGGCTGCTATGAGAAGAAGAGGAGTCAGCTACGAAATGGCTGCCATGAGTAGGGTAGGAGTCAGCTACAAAATGGCTGCCATAGGAAGGGGAGGAGTCAGCTACAAAATGGCTGCCTAGGGAAGGGGGGGAGTCAATTAAGTCATCTAAAAATGACTGCCATGATAAAGGGAGGAGTCAACTACAAAATGGCTGCCATGAGAAGGGGAGGAGTCAGCTACAAAATGGTTGCCTAATGAATGGGAGGAGTCAGCTACAAAATGGCTGCCATGATAAGGGGAGGAGACAGCTACAAAATGGCTACCATACAAAGGGGAGGAGTCAGCTACAAGATGGCTGCCTAGGGAAGGGGAGGAGTCAGCTACAAAATGGCTGACATTAGAAGGGGAGGAGTCAGCTACAAGATGACTGCCATAGAAAGGGGAGGAGTCAGCTACAAAATGACTGCCAAAGAAAGGGGAGGAGCCAACTATGTCAGCTACAAAATGGCTGCCAAGAGAAGGGTAAGAGTCAGCTACAAAATGGCTGCCATGAGAAGGGTAGGATTCAGCTTCAAAATGGCTGCCTTGAGAAGGGTAGGAGACAGCTACAAAATGGCTGCCATGAGAAAGGTAGGAGTCAGCTACAAAATGGCTGCCATGAGAAAGGTAGGAGTCAGCTACAAAATGGCTGCCATGAGAAGGGGAGGAGTCAAATACAAAATGGCTGCCATAGGAAGTGGAGGACTCAGTTCCAAAATGGCTGCCTAGGGAAGGGGAGGAGTCAACTAAGTCATCTAAAAATGGCTGCCACGAGAAAGGTTGGAGTCAACTACAAAATGGATGCCATACAAAGGGTACGATTCAGATACAAAATTCCTGCTATGAGAAGAGGAGGAGTCAGCTACAAAATGGCTGCCATGAGAAGGGGAGGAGTCAGCTATAAAATGACTGCCATTGAAAGGGGAGGAGTCAGCTACTAAATTACTGCCAAAGAAAGGGGAGGAGTCAACTAAGTCAGTTACAAAATGGCTATCATTAGTCATCTGCAATATGTCTGCTATGAGAAGAACAGGAGTCAGCTACGAAATGGCTGCCATGAGTAGGGTAGGAGTCAGCTACAAAATGGTTGCCTAATGAATGGGAGGAGTCAGCTACAAAATGGCTGCCATGAGAAGGGGAGGAGACAGCTACAAAATGGCTACCATACAAAGGTGAGGAGTCAGCTACAAGATGGCTGCCTAGGGAAGGGTAAGAGTCAGCTAAAAAATGGCTGCCATAAGAAGGGTAGGAGTCAGCTTCAAAATGGCTCCCATGAGAAGGGTAGGAGACAGCACATCCCATGGCCTTTTCCAACCATTTAAATTTTTCTCTTACAGGTCTAACACTTCCGAAAAACCAATACAACGCCCACCCGTAACAATATATAAAGCTAAACGAACCGTTCACTGGGTACTCATACGTACGGAAATCCCTATTGATTTACCTGTTTTTACAAGGAAATAAAATGTGAAAAAAATATTTCTACATCCCATGGCCTTTCCCAACCATTTAAATTTTATTCTTACAGGTCTAACACTTCCGAAAAACCAATACAACGCCCACCCAGAACAATATATAAAGCTAAACGAACCGTTCACTGGGTACTTATATGTACGAAAATCCCTACTGATTTACCAGTTTTTACAAGGAAATAAAATGTGAAAACAACATTTCTACATACCACGGCCTTTCCCAACCATTTAAATCTTTCTCTTACAAGTCTAACACTTCCGAAAAACCAATACAACGCCCAACCGGAACAATATATAAAGCTAAACGAACCGTTCACTGGGTACTTATCCGTACGAAAATCCCTATAGATTTATCTGTTTTTAGAAGGAAATAAAATGTGAAAAAAATATTTCTACATCCCATGGCCTTTCCCAACCATTTAAATTTTTCTCTTACAGGTCTAACACGTCCGAAAAACCAATACAACGCCCACCCGGAACAATATATAAAGCTAAACGAACCGTTCACTGGGTACTCATACGTACGAAAATCCCTATTGATTTACCTGTTTTTACAAGGAAATAAAATGTGAAAAAAATATTTCTAAATCCCATGGCCCTTCCCAACCATTTAAATTTTTCTCTTACAGGTCTAACACGTCCGAAAAACCAATACAACGCCCATCCGGAACGATATATAAAGCTAAACGCACCGTTCACTGGGTACTTATATGTACGAAAATCCCTATTGATTTACCTGTTTTTACAAGGAAAAAAAATGTGAAAAAAATATTTCTACATCCCATGGCCTTTCCCAACCATTTAAATTTTTCTCTTACAAGTCTAACACGTCCGAAAAACCAATACAACGCCCACGCGGAACAATATATAAAGCTAAACGAACCGTTCACTGGGTACTTATCCGTACGAAAATCCCTATTGATTTACCTGTTTTTACAAGGAAATAAAATGTGAAAACAATATTTCTACATCCCATGGCCTTTCCCAACCATTTAAATTTTTTTCTTACAGGTCTAACACTTCCGAAAAACCAATACAACGCCCACCCGGAACAATATATAAAGCTAAACGAACCGTTCACTGGGTACTTATCCGTACGAAAATCCCTATTGATTTACATGTTTTTACAAGGAAATAAAATGTGAAAACAATATTTCTACATCCCATGGCCTTTCCCAACCATTTAAATTTTTTTCTTACAGGTCTAACACTTCCGAAAAACCAATACAACGCCCACCCGGAACAATATATAAAGCTAAACGAACCGTTCACTGGGTACTTATCCGTACGAAAATCCCTATTGATTTACCTGTTTTTACAAGGAAATAAAATGTGAAAACAATATTTCTACATCCCATCGCCTTTCCCAACCATTTAAATTTTTCTCTTACAGGTCTAACACTTCCGAAAAACCAATACAACGCCCACCCGGAACAATATATAAAGCTAAACGAACCGTTCACTGGGTACTTATACGCACGAAAATCCCTATTGATTTACCTGTTTTTACAAGGAAATAAAATGTGAAAAAAATATTTCTACATCCCATCGCCTTTCCCAACCATTTAAATTTTTCTCTTACAGGTCTAACACTTCCGAAAAACCAATACAACGCCCACCCGGAACAATATATAAAGCTAAACGAACCGTTCACTGGGTACTCATACGTACGGAAATCCCTATTGATTTACCTGTTTTTACAAGGAAATAAAATGTGAAAAAATTATTTCTACATCCCATGGCCCTTTCCAACCATTTAATTTTTTCTCTTACAGGTCTAACACTTCCGAAAAACCAATACAACACGCACCCGGAACAATATATAAAGCTAAACGAACCGTTCACTGGGTACTCATACGTACCAAAATCCCTATTCATTTACCTGTTTTTACAAGGAAATAAAATGTAAAAAAAATATTTCTACATACCATGGCCTTTCTCAACCATTTAAATTTTTCTCTTACAGGTCTAACACTTCCGAAAAACCAATACAACACGCACCCGGAACAATATATAAAGCTAAACGAACCGTTCACTGGGTACTTATCCGTACGAAAATCCCTATTGACTTACCTGTTTTTACAAGGAAATAAAATGTGAAAAAAATATTTCTACATCCCATGGCCCTTCCCAACCATTTAAATTTTTCTCTTACAGTTCTAACACGTCCGTAAAACCAATGCAACGCCCATACGGAACAATATATAAAGCTAAAGGCACCGTTCACTGGGTACTTATATGTACGAAAATCCCTATTGATTTACCTGTTTTTACAAGGAAATAAAATGTGAAAAAAATATTTCTACATCCCATGGCCTTTCCCAACCATTTAATTTTTTCTCTTACAGGGCTAACACTTCCGAAAAACCAATACAACGCCCACCCGGACTAATATATTAAGCTTAACGAACCGTTCACTGGGTACTTATACGTACGGAAATCCCTATTGATTTACCTGTTTTTACAAGGAAATAAAATGTGAAAAAAATATTTCTACATCCCATGGCCTTTCCCAACCATTTAAATTTTTCTCTTACAAGTCTAACACGTCTGAAAAACCAATACAACGCCCACCCGGAACAATATATAAAGCTAAACGAACCGTTCACTGGGTACTTATCCGTACCAAAATCCCTATTGATTTACCTGTTTTTACAGGGAAATAAAATGTGAAAAAAATATTTCTACATCCCATGGCCTTTCCCAACCATTTAAATTTTTCTCTTACAGGTCTAACACTTCCGAAAAACCAATACAACGCGTACCCGGAACAATATATAAAGCTAAACGAACCGTTCACTGGGTACTTATACGCACGAAAATCCCTATTGATTTACCTGTTTTTACAAGGAAATAATATGTGAAAAAAATATTTCTACATCCCATGGCCTTTCCCAACCATTTAAATTTTTCTCTTACAGGTCTAACACTTCCGAAAAACCAATACAACGCCCACCCGGAACAATATATAAAGCTAAACGAACCGTTCACTGGGTACTCATACGTACGGAAATCCCTATTGATTTACCTGTTTTTACAAGGAAATAAAATGTAAAAAAAATATTTCTACATACCATGGCCTTTCTCAACCATTTAAATTTTTCTCTTACAGGTCTAACACTTCCGAAAAACCAATACAACACGCACCCGGAACAATATATAAAGCTAAACGAACCGTTCACTGGGTACTTATCCGTACGAAAATCCCTATTGACTTACCTGTTTTTACAAGGAAATAAAATGTGAAAAAAATATTTCTACATCCCATGGCCTTTCCCAACCATTTAAATTTTTCTCTTACAAGTCTAACACGTCTGAAAAACCAATACAACGCCCACCCGGAACAATATATAAAGCTAAACGAACCGTTCACTGGGTACTTATCCGTACCAAAATCCCTATTGATTTACCTGTTTTTACAGGGAAATAAAATGTGAAAAAAATATTTCTACATCCCATGGCCTTTCCCAACCATTTAAATTTTTCTCTTACAGGTCTAACACTTCCGAAAAACCAATACAACGCCTACCCGGAACAATATATAAAGCTAAACGAACCGTTCACTGGGTACTTATACGCACGAAAATCCCTATTGATTTACCTGTTTTTACAAGGAAATAATATGTGAAAAAAATATTTCTAAATCCCATGGCCTTTCCCAACCATTTAAATTTTTCTCTTACAGGTCTAACCCTTCCGAAAAAACAATACAACGCCCACCCGGAACAATATATAAAGCTAAACGAACCGTTCACTGGGTACTCATACGTACGGAAATCCCTATTGATTTACCTGTTTTTACAAGGAAATAAAATGTAAAAAAAATATTTCTACATACCATGGCCTTTCTCAACCATTTAAATTTTTCTCTTACAGGTCTAACACTTCCGAAAAACCAATACAACACGCACCCGGAACAATATATAAAGCTAAACGAACCGTTCACTGGGTACTTATCCGTACGAAAATCCCTATTGACTTACCTGTTTTTACAAGGAAATAAAATGTGAAAAAAATATTTCTACATCCCATGGCCCTTCCCTACCATTTAAATTTTTCTCTTACAGGTCTAACACGTCCGTAAAACCAATGCAACGTCCATACGGAACAATATATAAAGCTAAACGCACCGTTCACTGGGTACTTATATGTACGAAAATCCCTATTGATTTACCTGTTTTTACAAGGAAATAAAATGTGAAAAAAATATTTCTACATCCCATGGCCTTTCCCAACCATTTAATTTTTTCTCTTACAGGGCTAACACTTCCGAAAAACCAATACAACGCCCACCCGGACTAATATATTAAGCTTAACGAACCGTTCACTGGGTACTTATACGTACGGAAATCCCTATTGATTTACCTGTTTTTACAAGGAAATAAAATGTGAAAAAAATATTTCTACATCCCATGGCCTTTCCCAACCATTTAAATTTTTCTCTTACAAGTCTAACACGTCTGAAAAACCAATACAACGCCGACCCGGAACAATATATAAAGCTAAACGAACCGTTCACTGGGTACTTATCCGTACGAAAATCCCTATTGATTTACCTGTTTTTACAGGGAAATAAAATGTGAAAACAATATTTCTACATCCCATGGCCTTTCCCAACCATTTAATTTTTTTCTTACAGGGCTAACACTTCCGAAAAACCAATACAACGCCCACCCAGAACAATATATAAAGCTAAACGAACCGTTCACTGGGTACTTATCCGTACGAAAATCCCTATAGATTTACCTGTTTTTAGAAGGAAATGAAATGTGAAAACAATATTTCTACATCCTATGGCCTTTCCCAACCATTTAAATTTTATTCTTACCGGTCTAACACTTCCGAAAAACCAATACAACGCCCACCCGGAACAATATATAAAGCTAAACGAACCGTTCACTGGGTACTTATATGTACCAAAATCCCTACTGATTTACCAGTTTTTACAAGGAAAAAAAATGTGAAAACAATATTTCTACATACCACGGCCTTTCCCAACCATTGAAATTTTTCTCTTACAAGTCTAACACTTCCGAAAACCAATACAACGCCCACCCGGAACAATATATAAAGTTAAACGAACCATTCACTGGGTACTTATACGTACTAAAATCCCTATTGATTTACCTGTTTTTACAAGGAAATAAAATGTGAAAAAAATATTTCTACATCCCATGGCCTTTCCCAACCATTTAAATTTTTCTCTTACAGGTCTAACACTTCCGAAAAACCAATACAACGCCCACCCGGAACAATATATAAAGCTAAACGAACCGTTCACTGGGTACTCATACGTACGGAAATCCCTATTGATTTACCTGTTTTTACAAGGAAATAAAATGTGAAAAAAATATTTCTACATCCCATGGCCTTTCCCAACCATTTAAATTTTTCTCTTACAAGTCTAACACTTCCGAAAAACCAATACAACGCCCAACCGGAACAATATATAAAGCTAAACGAACCATTCACTGGGTACTTATCCGTACGAAAATCCCTATATATTTACCTGTTTTTACAAGGAAATAAAATGTGAAAAAAATATTTCTACATCCCATGGCCTTTCCCAACCATTTAAATTTTATTCTTACCGGTCTAACACTTCCGAAAAACCAATACAACGCCCACCCGGAACAATATATAAAGCTAAACGAACCGTTCACTGAGTACTTATATGTACGAAAATCCCTACTGATTTACCAGTTTTTACAAGGAAAAAAAATGTGAAAACAATATTTCTACATACCACGGCCTTTCCCAACCATTGAAATTTTTCTCTTACAAGTCTAACACTTCCGAAAACCAATACAACGCCCACCCGGAACAATATATAAAGTTAAACGAACCATTCACTGGGTACTTATACGTACAAAAATCCCTATTGATTTACCTGTTTTTACAAGGAAATAAAATGTGAAAAAAATATTTCTACATCCCATGGCCTTTCCCAACCATTTAAATTTTTCTCTTATAAGTCTAACACTTCCGAAAAACCAATACAACGCCCACCCGGAACAATATATAAAGCTAAATGAACCGTTAACTGGGTACTCATACGTACCAAAATCCCTATTGATTTACCTGTTTTTACAGGGAAATAAAATGTGAAAAAAATATTTCTACATCCCATGGCCTTTCCCAACCATTTAAATTTTTCTCTTACAAGTCTAACACTTCCGAAAAACCAATACAACGCCCACCCGGAACAATATATAAAGCTAAACGAACCATTCACTGGGTACTTATCCGTACGAAAATCCCTATAGATTTACCTGTTTTTAGAAGGACATAAAATGTGAAAAAAATATTTCTACATCCCATGGCCTTTCCCAACCATTTAAATTTTATTCTTACAGGTCTAACACTTCCGAAAAACCAATACAACGCCCACCCGGAACAATATATAAAGCTAAACGAACCGTTCACTGGGTACTTATATGTACGAAAATCCCTACTGATTTACCAGTTTTTACAAGGAAAAAAATGTGAAAACAATATTTCTACATACCACAGCCTTTCCCAACCATTGAAATTTTTCTCTTACAAGTCTAACACTTCCGAAAACCAATACAACGCCCACCCGGAACAATATATAAAGTTAAACGAACCATTCACTGGGTACTTATACGTACAAAAATCCCTATTGATTTACCTGTTTTTACAAGGAAATAAAATGTGAAAAAAATATTTCTACATCCCATGGCCTTTCCCAACCATTTAAATTTTTCTCTTATAAGTCTAACACTTCCGAAAAACCAATACAACGCCCACCCGGAACAATATATAAAGCTAAACGAACCGTTCACTGGGTACTCATACGTACCAAAATCCCTATTGATTTACCTGTTTTTACAGGGAAATAAAATGTGAAAAAAATATTTCTACATCCCATGGCCTTTCCCAACCATTTAAATTTTTCTCTTACAAGTCTAACACTTCCGAAAAACCAATACAACGCCCAACCGGAACAATATATAAAGCTAAACGAACCGTTCACTGGGTACTTATCCGTACGAAAATCCCTATAGATTTACCTGTTTTTAGAAGGAAATAAAATGTGAAAAAAATATTTCTACATCCCATGGCCTTTCCCAACCATTTAAATTTTTCTCTTACAGGTCTAACACTTCCGAAAAACCAATACAACGCCCACCCGGAACAATATATAAAGCTAAACGAACCGTTCACTGGGTACTCATACGTACGAAAATCCCTATTGATTTACCTGTTTTTACAAGGAAATAAAATGTGAAAAAAATGTTTCTACATCCCATGGCCTTTCCCAACCATTTAAATTTTTCTCTTACAGGGCTAACACTTCCGAAAAACCAATACAACGCCCACCCGGAACCCTATATAAAGCTAAACGAACCGTTCACTGGGTACTTATACGCACGAAAATCCCTTTTGATTTACCTGTTTTTACAAGGAAATAAAATGTGAAAAAAATATTTCTACATCCCATGGCCTTTCCCAACCATTTAAATTTTTCTCTTACAGGTCTAACACTTCTGAAAAACCAATACAACGCCCACCCGGAACAATATATAAAGCTAAACGAACCGTTCACTGGGTACTCATACGTACGAAAATCCCTATTGATTTACCTGTTTTTACAAGGAAATAAAATGTAAAAAAAATATTTCTACATACCATGGCCTTTCTCAACACTTTAAATTTTTCTCTTGCATGTCTAACGCTTCCGAAAAACCAATACAACACGCACGCGGAACAATATATATAGCTAAACGAACCGTTCACTGGGTACTTATCCGTACGAAAATCCCTATTGATTTACCTGTTTTTACAAGGAAATAAAATGTGAAAAAAATATTTCTACATCCCATGGCCTTTCCCAACCATTTAATTTTTTTCTTACAGGGCTAACACTTCCGAAAAACCAATACAACGCCCACCCAGAACAATATATAAAGCTAAACGAACCGTTCACTGGGTACTTATCCGTACGAAAATCCCTATAGATTTACCTGTTTTTAGAAGGAAATGAAATGTGAAAACAATATTTCTACATCCTATGGCCTTTCCCAACCATTTAAATTTTATTCTTACCGGTCTAACACTTCCGAAAAACCAATACAACGCCCACCCGGAACAATATATAAAGCTAAACGAACCGTTCACTGGGTACTTATATGTACCAAAATCCCTACTGATTTACCAGTTTTTACAAGGAAAAAAAATGTGAAAACAATATTTCTACATACCACGGCCTTTCCCAACCATTGAAATTTTTCTCTTACAAGTCTAACACTTCCGAAAACCAATACAACGCCCACCCGGAACAATATATAAAGTTAAACGAACCATTCACTGGGTACTTATACGTACTAAAATCCCTATTGATTTACCTGTTTTTACAAGGAAATAAAATGTGAAAAAAATATTTCTACATCCCATGGCCTTTCCCAACCATTTAAATTTTTCTCTTACAGGTCTAACACTTCCGAAAAACCAATACAACGCCCACCCGGAACAATATATAAAGCTAAACGAACCGTTCACTGGGTACTCATACGTACGGAAATCCCTATTGATTTACCTGTTTTTACAAGGAAATAAAATGTGAAAAAAATATTTCTACATCCCATGGCCTTTCCCAACCATTTAAATTTTTCTCTTACAAGTCTAACACTTCCGAAAAACCAATACAACGCCCAACCGGAACAATATATAAAGCTAAATGAACCATTCACTGGGTACTTATCCGTACGAAAATCCCTATATATTTACCTGTTTTTACAAGGAAATAAAATGTGAAAAAAATATTTCTACATCCCATGGCCTTTCCCAACCATTTAAATTTTATTCTTACCGGTCTAACACTTCCGAAAAACCAATACAACGCCCACCCGGAACAATATATAAAGCTAAACGAACCGTTCACTGAGTACTTATATGTACGAAAATCCCTACTGATTTACCAGTTTTTACAAGGAAAAAAAATGTGAAAACAATATTTCTACATACCACGGCCTTTCCCAACCATTGAAAATTTTCTCTTACAAGTCTAACACTTCCGAAAACCAATACAACGCCCACCCGGAACAATATATAAAGTTAAACGAACCATTCACTGGGTACTTATACGTACAAAAATCCCTATTGATTTACCTGTTTTTACAAGGAAATAAAATGTGAAAAAAATATTTCTACATCCCATGGCCTTTCCCAACCATTTAAATTTTTCTCTTATAAGTCTAACACTTCCGAAAAACCAATACAACGCCCACCCGGAACAATATATAAAGCTAAATGAACCGTTAACTGGGTACTCATACGTACCAAAATCCCTATTGATTTACCTGTTTTTACAGGGAAATAAAATGTGAAAAAAATATTTCTACATCCCATGGCCTTTCCCAACCATTTAAATTTTATTCTTACAGGTCTAACACTTCCGAAAAACCAATACAACGCCCACCCGGAACAATATATAAAGCTAAACGAACCGTTCACTGGGTACTTATATGTACGAAAATCCCTACTGATTTACCAGTTTTTACAAGGAAAAAAATGTGAAAACAATATTTCTACATACCACAGCCTTTCCCAACCATTGAAATTTTTCTCTTACAAGTCTAACACTTCCGAAAACCAATACAACGCCCACCCGGAACAATATATAAAGTTAAACGAACCATTCACTGGGTACTTATACGTACAAAAATCCCTATTGATTTACCTGTTTTTACAAGGAAATAAAATGTGAAAAAAATATTTCTACATCCCATGGCCTTTCCCAACCATTTAAATTTTTCTCTTATAAGTCTAACACTTCCGAAAAACCAATACAACGCCCACCCGGAACAATATATAAAGCTAAACGAACCGTTCACTGGGTACTCATACGTACCAAAATCCCTATTGATTTACCTGTTTTTACAGGGAAATAAAATGTGAAAAAAATATTTCTACATCCCATGGCCTTTCCCAACCATTTAAATTTTTCTCTTACAAGTCTAACACTTCCGAAAAACCAATACAACGCCCAACCGGAACAATATATAAAGCTAAACGAACCGTTCACTGGGTACTTATCCGTACGAAAATCCCTATAGATTTACCTGTTTTTAGAAGGAAATAAAATGTGAAAAAAATATTTCTACATCCCATGGCCTTTCCCAACCATTTAAATTTTTCTCTTACAGGTCTAACACTTCCGAAAAACCAATACAACGCCCACCCGGAACAATATATAAAGCTAAACGAACCGTTCACTGGGTACTCATACGTACGAAAATCCCTATTGATTTACCTGTTTTTACAAGGAAATAAAATGTGAAAAAAATGTTTCTACATCCCATGGCCTTTCCCAACCATTTAAATTTTTCTCTTACAGGGCTAACACTTCCGAAAAACCAATACAACGCCCACCCGGAACCCTATATAAAGCTAAACGAACCGTTCACTGGGTACTTATACGCACGAAAATCCCTTTTGATTTACCTGTTTTTACAAGGAAATAAAATGTGAAAAAAATATTTCTACATCCCATGGCCTTTCCCAACCATTTAAATTTTTCTCTTACAGGTCTAACACTTCTGAAAAACCAATACAACGCCCACCCGGAACAATATATAAAGCTAAACGAACCGTTCACTGGGTACTCATACGTACGAAAATCCCTATTGATTTACCTGTTTTTACAAGGAAATAAAATGTAAAAAAAATATTTCTACATACCATGGCCTTTCTCAACACTTTAAATTTTTCTCTTGCATGTCTAACGCTTCCGAAAAACCAATACAACACGCACGCGGAACAATATATATAGCTAAACGAACCGTTCACTGGGTACTTATCCGTACGAAAATCCCTATTGATTTACCTGTTTTTACAAGGAAATAAAATGTGAAAAAAATATTTCTACATCCCATGGCCCTTCCCAACCATTTAAATTTTTCTCTTACAGGTCTAACACTTCCGAAAAACCAATACAACACGCACCCAGAACAATATATAAAGCGAAACGAACCGTTCACTGGGTACTTATCCGAACGAAAATCCCTATTGATTTACCTGTTTTTACAAGGAAATAAAATGTGAAAAAATTATTTCTAAATCCCATGGCCCTTCCCAACCATTTAAATTTTTCTCTTACAGGGCTAACACTTCCGAAAAACCAATACAACGCCCACCCGGACCAATATATTAAGCTAAACGAACCGTTCA
Source organism: Paroedura picta (assembly GCF_049243985.1). Taxonomy (NCBI): domain Eukaryota; kingdom Metazoa; phylum Chordata; class Lepidosauria; order Squamata; family Gekkonidae; genus Paroedura; species Paroedura picta. The sequence goes on from NW_027518617.1 coordinate 1,717,633, forward strand.
CTGGGTACTTATACGTACAAAAATCCCTATTGATTTACCTGTTTTTACAAGGAAATAAAATGTGAAAAAAATATTTCTACATCCCATGGCCTTTCCCAACCATTTAAATTTTTCTCTTATAAGTCTAACACATCCGAAAAACCAATACAACGCCCACCCGGAACGATACATAAAGCTAAACGAACCGTTCACTGGGTACTCATACGTACCAAAATCCCTATTGATTTACCTGTTTTTACAGGGAAATAAAATGTGAAAAAAATATTTCTACATCCCATGGCCTTTCCCAACCATTTAAATTTTTCGCTTACAGGTCTAACACTTCCGAAAAACCAATACAACGCCCACCCGGAACAATATATAAATCTAAACGAACCGTTCACTGGGTACTTATACGCACGAAAATCCCTATTGATTTACCTGTTTTTACAAGGAAATAAAATGTGAAAAAAATATTTCTACATCCCATGGCCTTTCCCAACCATTCAAATTTTTCTCTTACAGGGCTAACACTTCCGAAAAACCAATACAACGCCCACCCGGACTAATATATAAAGCTTAACGAACCGTTCACTGGGTACTTATACGTACGGAAATCCCTATTGATTTACCTGTTTTTACAAGGAAATAAAATGTGAAAAAAATATTTCTACATCCCATGGCCTTTCCCAACCATTTAAATTTTTCTCTTACAGGGCTAACACTTCCGAAAAACCAATACAACGCCCACCCGGACTAATATATTAAGCTTAACGAACCGTTCACTGGGTACTTATACGTACGGAAATCCCTATTGATTTACCTGTTTTTACAAGGAAATAAAATGTGAAAAAAATATTTCTACATCCCATGGCCTTTCCCAACAATTTAAATTTTTCTCTTACAAGTCTAACACGTCTGAAAAACCAATACAACGCCCACCCGGAACAATATATAAAGCTAAACGAACCGTTCACTGGGTACTTATCCGTACGAAAATCCCTATAGATTTACCTGTTTTTAGAAGGAAATGAAATGTGAAAACAATATTTCTACATCCCATGGCCTTTCCCAACCATTTAAATTTTATTCTTACCGGTCTAACACTTCCGAAAAACCAATACAACGCCCACCCGGAACAATATATAAAGCTAAACGAACCGTTCACTGGGTACTTATATGTACCAAAATCCCTACTGATTTACCAGTTTTTACAAGGAAAAAAAATGTGAAAACAATATTTCTACATACCACGGCCTTTCCCAACCATTGAAATTTTTCTCTTACAAGTCTAACACTTCCGAAAACCAATACAACGCCCACCCGGAACAATATATAAAGTTAAACGAACCATTCACTGGGTACTTATACGTACAAAAATCCCTATTGATTTACCTGTTTTTACAAGGAAATAAAATGTGAAAAAAATATTTCTACATCCCATGGCCTTTCCCAACCATTTAAATTTTTCTCTTACAGGTCTAACACTTCCGAAAAACCAATACAACGCCCACCCGGAACAATATATAAAGCTAAACGAACCGTTCACTGGGTACTCATACGTACGGAAATCCCTATTGATTTACCTGTTTTTACAAGGAAATAAAATGTGAAAAAAATATTTCTACATCCCATGGCCTTTCCCAACCATTTAAATTTTTCTCTTACAAGTCTAACACTTCCGAAAAACCAATACAACGCCCAACCGGAACAATATATAAAGCTAAACGAACCATTCACTGGGTACTTATCCGTACGAAAATCCCTATATATTTACCTGTTTTTACAAGGAAATAAAATGTGAAAAAAATATTTCTACATCCCATGGCCTTTCCCAACCATTTAAATTTTATTCTTACCGGTCTAACACTTCCGAAAAACCAATACAACGCCCACCCGGAACAATATATAAAGCTAAACGAACCGTTCACTGAGTACTTATATGTACGAAAATCCCTACTGATTTACCAGTTTTTACAAGGAAAAAAAATGTGAAAACAATATTTCTACATACCACGGCCTTTCCCAACCATTGAAATTTTTCTCTTACAAGTCTAACACTTCCGAAAACCAATACAACGCCCACCCGGAACAATATATAAAGTTAAACGAAGCATTCACTGGGTACTTATACGTACAAAAATCCCTATTGATTTACCTGTTTTTACAAGGAAATAAAATGTGAAAAAAATATTTCTACATCCCATGGCCTTTCCCAACCATTTAAATTTTTCTCTTATAAGTCTAACACTTCCGAAAAACCCATACAACGCCCACCCGGAACAATATATAAAGCTAAATGAACCGTTAACTGGGTACTCATACGTACCAAAATCCCTATTGATTTACCTGTTTTTACAGGGAAATAAAATGTGAAAAAAATATTTCTACATCCCATGGCCTTTCCCAACCATTTAAATTTTTCTCTTACAAGTCTAACACTTCCGAAAAACCAATACAACGCCCACCCGGAACAATATATAAAGCTAAACGAACCATTCACTGGGTACTTATCCGTACGAAAATCCCTATAGATTTACCTGTTTTTAGAAGGACATAAAATGTGAAAAAAATATTTCTACATCCCATGGCCTTTCCCAACCATTTAAATTTTATTCTTACAGGTCTAACACTTCCGAAAAACCAATACAACGCCCACCCGGAACAATATATAAAGCTAAACGAACCGTTCACTGGGTACTTATATGTACGAAAATCCCTACTGATTTACCAGTTTTAAAAGGAAAAAAAATGTGAAAACAATATTTCTACATACCACGGCCTTTCCCAACCATTGAAATTTTTCTCTTACAAGTCTAACACTTCCGAAAACCAATACAACGCCCACCCGGAACAATATATAAAGTTAAACGAACCATTCACTGGGTACTTATACGTACAAAAATCCCTATTGATTTACCTGTTTTTACAAGGAAATAAAATGTGAAAAAAATATTTCTACATCCCATGGCCTTTCCCAACCATTTAAATTTTTCTCTTATAAGTCTAACACTTCCGAAAAACCAATACAACGCCCACCCGGAACAATATATAAAGCTAAACGAACCGTTCACTGGGTACTCATACGTACCAAAATCCCTATTGATTTACCTGTTTTTACAGGGAAATAAAATGTGAAAAAAATATTTCTACATCCCATGGCCTTTCCCAACCATTTAAATTTTTCTCTTACAAGTCTAACACTTCCGAAAAACCAATACAACGCCCACCCGGAACAATATATAAAGCTAAACGAACCGTTCACTGGGTACTCATACGTACGAAAATCCCTATTGATTTACCTGTTTTTACAAGGAAATAAAATGTAAAAAAAATATTTCTACATACCATGGCCTTTCTCAACACTTTAAATTTTTCTCTTGCATGTCTAACGCTTCCGAAAAACCAATACAACACGCACGCGGAACAATATATAAAGCTAAACGAACCGTTCACTGGGTACTTATCCGTACGAAAATCCCTATTGATTTACCTGTTTTTACAAGGAAATAAAATGTGAAAAAAATATTTCTACATCCCATGGCCCTTCCCAACCATTTAAATTTTTCTCTTACAGGTCTAACACTTCCGAAAAACCAATACAACACGCACCCAGAACAATATATAAAGCTAAACGAACCGTTCACTGGGTACTTATCCGTACGAAAATCCCTATTGATTTACCTGTTTTTACAAGGAAATAAAATGTGAAAAAATTATTTCTAAATCCCATGGCCCTTCCCAACCATTTCAATTTTTCTCTTACAGGGCTAACACTTCCGAAAAACCAATACAACGCCCACCCGGACCAATATATTAAGCTAAACGAACCGTTCACTGGGTACTTATACGTACAAAAATCCCTATTGATTTACCTGTTTTTACAAGGAAATAAAATGTGAAAAAAATATTTCTACATCCCATGGCCTTTCCCAACCATTTAAATTTTTCTCTTATAAGTCTAACACATCCGAAAAACCAATACAACGCCCACCCGGAACGATACATAAAGCTAAACGAACCGTTCACTGGGTACTCATACGTACCAAAATCCCTATTGATTTACCTGTTTTTACAGGGAAATAAAATGTGAAAAAAATATTTCTACATCCCATGGCCCTTCCCAACCATTTAAATTTTTCTCTTACAGGTCTAACACTTCCGAAAAACCAATACAACACGCACCCGGAACAATATATAAAGCTAAACGAACCGTTCACTGGGTACTTATCCGTACGAAAATCCCTATTGATTTACCTGTTTTTACAAGGAAATAAAATGTGAAAAAAATATTTCTACATCCCATGGCCTTTCCCAACCATTTAATTTTTTCTCTTACAGGGCTAACACTTCCGAAAAACCAATACAACGCCCACCCGGACTAATATATTAAGCTTAACGAACCGTTCACTGGGTACTTATCCGTACAAAAATCCCTATTGATTTACCTGTTTTTAAAAGGAAATAAAATGTGAAAAAAATATTTCTACATCCCATGGCCCTTCCCAACCATTTAAATTTTTCTCTTACAGGTCTAACACTTCCGAAAAACCAATACAACACGCACCCGGAACAATATATAAAGCTAAACGAACCGTTCACTGGGTACTTATCCGTACGAAAATCCCTATTGATTTACCTGTTTTTACAAGGAAATAAAATGTGAAAAAAATATTTCTACATCCCATGGCCTTTCCCAACCATTTAATTTTTTTCTTACAGTGCTAACTCTTCCGAAAAACCAATACAACGCCCACCCAGAACAATATATAAAGCTAAACGAACCGTTCACTGGGTACTTATCCGTACGAAAATCCCTATAGATTTACCTGTTTTTACAAGGAAATAAAATGTGAAAAAAATATTTCTACATCCCATGGCCTTTCCCAACAATTTAAATTTTTCTCTTACAAGTCTAACACGTCTGAAAAACCAATACAACGCCCACCCGGAACAATATATAAAGCTAAACGAACCGTTCACTGGGTACTTATCCGTACGAAAATCCCTATAGATTTACCTGTTTTTAGAAGGAAATGAAATGTGAAAACAATATTTCTACATCCCATGGCCTTTCCCAACCATTTAAATTTTATTCTTACCGGTCTAACACTTCCGAAAAACCAATACAACGCCCACCCGGAACAATATATAAAGCTAAACGAACCGTTCACTGGGTACTTATATGTACCAAAATCCCTACTGATTTACCAGTTTTTACAAGGAAAAAAAATGTGAAAACAATATTTCTACATACCACGGCCTTTCCCAACCATTGAAATTTTTCTCTTACAAGTCTAACACTTCCGAAAACCAATACAACGCCCACCCGGAACAATATATAAAGTTAAACGAACCATTCACTGGGTACTTATACGTACAAAAATCCCTATTGATTTACCTGTTTTTACAAGGAAATAAAATGTGAAAAAAATATTTCTACATCCCATGGCCTTTCCCAACCATTTAAATTTTTCTCTTACAGGTCTAACACTTCCGAAAAACCAATACAACGCCCACCCGGAACAATATATAAAGCTAAACGAACCGTTCACTGGGTACTCATACGTACGGAAATCCCTATTGATTTACCTGTTTTTACAAGGAAAAAAAATGTGAAAACAATATTTCTACATACCACGGCCTTTCCCAACCATTGAAATTTTTCTCTTACAAGTCTAACACTTCCGAAAACCAATACAACGCCCACCCGGAACAATATATAAAGTTAAACGAACCATTCACTGGGTACTTATACGTACAAAAATCCCTATTGATTTACCTGTTTTTACAAGGAAATAAAATGTGAAAAAAATATTTCTACATCCCATGGCCTTTCCCAACCATTTAAATTTTTCTCTTATAAGTCTAACACTTCCGAAAAACCAATACAACGCCCACCCGGAACAATATATAAAGCTAAACGAACCGTTCACTGGGTACTCATACGTACCAAAATCCCTATTGATTTACCTGTTTTTACAGGGAAATAAAATGTGAAAAAAATATTTCTACATCCCATGGCCTTTCCCAACCATTTAAATTTTTCTCTTACAAGTCTAACACTTCCGAAAAACCAATACAACGCCCAACCGGAACAATATATAAAGCTAAACGAACCGTTCACTGGGTACTTATCCGTACGAAAATCCCTATAGATTTACCTGTTTTTAGAAGGAAATAAAATGTGAAAAAAATATTTCTACATCCCATGGCCTTTCCCAACCATTTAAATTTTTCTCTTACAGGTCTAACACTTCCGTAAAACCAATACAACGCCCACCCGGAACAATATATAAAGCTAAACGAACCGTTCACTGGGTACTCATACGTACGAAAATCCCTATTGATTTACCTGTTTTTACAAGGAAATAAAATGTGAAAAAAATGTTTCTACATCCCATGGCCTTTCCCAACCATTTAAATTTTTCTCTTACAGGTCTAACACTTCCGAAAAACCAATACAACGCCCACCCGGACCAATATATTAATCTAAACGAACCGTTCACTGGGTACTTATACGCACGAAAATCCCTTTTGATTTACCTGTTTTTACAAGGAAATAAAATGTGAAAAAAATATTTCTACATCCCATGGCCTTTCCCAACCATTTAAATTTTTCTCTTACAGGTCTAACACTTCTGAAAAACCAATACAACGCCCACCCGGAACAATATATAAAGCTAAACGAACCGTTCACTGGGTACTCATACGTACGAAAATCCCTATTGATTTACCTGTTTTTACAAGGAAATAAAATGTGAAAAAAATATTTCTACATACCATGGCCTTTCTCAACACTTTAAATTTTTCTCTTGCATGTCTAACGCTTCCGAAAAACCAATACAACACGCACGCGGAACAATATATAAAGCTAAACGAACCGTTCACTGGGTACTTATCCGTACGAAAATCCCTATTGATTTACCTGTTTTTACAAGGAAATAAAATGTGAAAAAAATATTTCTACATCCCATGGCCCTTCCCAACCATTTAAATTTTTCTCTTACAGGTCTAACACTTCCGAAAAACCAATACAACACGCACCCAGAACAATATATAAAGCTAAACGAACCGTTCACTGGGTACTTATCCGTACGAAAATCCCTATTGATTTACCTGTTTTTACAAGGAAATAAAATGTGAAAAAATTATTTCTAAATCCCATGGCCCTTCCCAACCATTTAAATTTTTCTCTTACAGGGCTAACACTTCCGAAAAACCAATACAACGCCCACCCGGACCAATATATTAAGCTAAACGAACCGTTCACTGGGTACTTATACGTACAAAAATCCCTATTGATTTACCTGTTTTTACAAGGAAATAAAATGTGAAAAAAATATTTCTACATCCCATGGCCTTTCCCAACCATTTAAATTTTTCTCTTATAAGTCTAACACATCCGAAAAACCAATACAACGCCCACCCGGAACGATACATAAAGCTAAACGAACCGTTCACTGGGTACTCATACGTACCAAAATCCCTATTGATTTACCTGTTTTTACAGGGAAATAAAATGTGAAAAAAATATTTCTACATCCCATGGCCCTTCCCAACCATTTAAATTTTTCTCTTACAGGTCTAACACTTCCGAAAAACCAATACAACACACACCCGGAACAATATATAAAGCTAAACGAACCGTTCACTGGGTACTTATCCGTACGAAAATCCCTATTGATTTACCTGTTTTTACAAGGAAATAAAATGTGAAAAAAATATTTCTACATCCCATGGCCTTTCCCAACCATTTAATTTTTTCTCTTACAGGGCTAACACTTCCGAAAAACCAATACAACGCCCACCCGGACTAATATATTAAGCTTAACGAACCGTTCACTGGGTACTTATCCGTACAAAAATCCCTATTGATTTACCTGTTTTTAAAAGGAAATAAAATGTGAAAAAAATATTTCTACATCCCATGGCCCTTCCCAACCATTTAAATTTTTCTCTTACAGGTCTAACACTTCCGAAAAACCAATACAACACGCACCCGGAACAATATATAAAGCTAAACGAACCGTTCACTGGGTACTTATCCGTACGAAAATCCCTATTGATTTACCTGTTTTTACAAGGAAATAAAATGTGAAAAAAATATTTCTACATCCCATGGCCTTTCCCAACCATTTAATTTTTTTCTTACAGGGCTAACTCTTCTGAAAAACCAATACAACGCCCACCCAGAACAATATATAAAGCTAAACGAACCGTTCACTGGGTACTTATCCGTACGAAAATCCCTATAGATTTACCTGTTTTTAGAAGGAAATGAAATGTGAAAACAATATTTCTACATCCCATGGCCTTTCCCAACCATTTAAATTTTATTCTTACCGGTCTAACACTTCCGAAAAACCAATACAACGCCCACCCGGAACAATATATAAAGCTAAACGAACCGTTCACTGGGTACTTATATGTACCAAAATCCCTACTGATTTACCAGTTTTTACAAGGAAAAAAAATGTGAAAACAATATTTCTACATACCACGGCCTTTCCCAACCATTGAAATTTTTCTCTTACAAGTCTAACACTTCCGAAAACCAATACAACGCCCACCCGGAACAATATATAAAGTTAAACGAACCATTCACTGGGTACTTATACGTACAAAAATCCCTATTGATTTACCTGTTTTTACAAGGAAATAAAATGTGAAAAAAATATTTCTACATCCCATGGCCTTTCCCAACCATTTAAATTTTTCTCTTACAGGTCTAACACTTCCGAAAAACCAATACAACGCCCACCCGGAACAATATATAAAGCTAAACGAACCGTTCACTGGGTACTCATACGTACGGAAATCCCTATTGATTTACCTGTTTTTACAAGGAAATAAACTGTGAAAAAAATATTTCTACATCCCATGGCCTTTCCCAACCATTTAAATTTTTCTCTTACAAGTCTAACACTTCCGAAAAACCCATACAACGCCCAACCGGAACAATATATAAAGCTAAACGAACCATTCACTGGGTACTTATCCGTACGAAAATCCCTATATATTTACCTGTTTTTAGAAGGAAATAAAATGTGAAAAAAATATTTCTACATACCACGGCCTTTCCCAACCATTGAAATTTTTCTCTTACAAGTCTAACACTTCCGAAAAACCAATACAACGCCCACCCGGAACAATATATAAAGCTAAACGAACCATTCACTGGGTACTTATCCGTACGAAAATCCCTATAGATTTACCTGTTTTTAGAAGGACATAAAATGTGAAAAAAATATTTCTACATCCCATGGCCTTTCCCAACCATTTAAATTTTACTCTTACAGGTCTAACACTTCCGAAAAACCAATACAACGCCCACCCGGAACAATATATAAAGCTAAACGAACCGTTCACTGGGTACTTATATGTACGAAAATCCCTACTGATTTACCAGTTTTTACAAGGAAAAAAAATGTGAAAACAATATTTCTACATACCACGGCCTTTCCCAACCATTGAAATTTTTCTCTTACAAGTCTAACACTTCCGAAAACCAATACAACGCCCACCCGGAACAATATATAAAGTTAAACGAACCATTCACAGGGTACTTATACGTACAAAAATCCCTATTGATTTACCTGTTTTTACAAGGAAATAAAATGTGAAAAAAATATTTCTACATCCCATGGCCTTTCCCAACCATTTAAATTTTTCTCTTATAAGTCTAACACTTCCGAAAAACCAATACAACGCCCACCCGGAACAATATATAAAGCTAAACGAACCGTTCACTGGGTACTCATACGTACCAAAATCCCTATTGATTTACCTGTTTTTACAGGGAAATAAAATGTGAAAAAAATATTTCTACATCCCATGGCCTTTCCCAACCATTTAAATTTTTCTCTTACAAGTCTAACACTTCCGAAAAACCAATACAACGCCCAACCGGAACAATATATAAAGCTAAACGAACCGTTCACTGGGTACTTATCCGTATGAAAATCCCTATAGATTTACCTGTTTTTAGAAGGAAATAAAATGTGAAAAAAATATTTCTACATCCCATGGCCTTTCCCAACCATTTAAATTTTTCTCTTACAGGTCTAACACTTCCGAAAAACCAATACAACGCCCACCCGGAACAATATATAAAGCTAAACGAACCGTTCACTGGGTACTCATACGTACGAAAATCCCTATTGATTTACCTGTTTTTACAAGGAAATAAAATGTGAAAAAAATGTTTCTACATCCCATGGCCTTTCCCAACCATTTAAATTTTTCTCTTACAGGGCTAACACTTCCGAAAAACCAATACAACGCCCACCCGGAACCCTATATAAAGCTAAACGAACCGTTCACTGGGTACTTATACGCACGAAAATCCCTTTTGATTTACCTGTTTTTACAAGGAAATAAAATGTGAAAAAAATATTTCTACATCCCATGGCCTTTCCCAACCATTTAAATTTTTCTCTTACAGGTCTAACACTTCTGAAAAACCAATACAACGCCCACCCGGAACAATATATAAAGCTAAACGAACCGTTCACTGGGTACTCATACGTACGGAAATCCCTATTGATTTACCTGTTTTTACAAGGAAATAAAATGTAAAAAAAATATTTCTACATACCATGGCCTTTCTCAACACTTTAAATTTTTCTCTTGCATGTCTAACGCTTCCGAAAAACCAATACAACACGCACGCGGAACAATATATAAAGCTAAACGAACCGTTCACTGGGTACTTATCCGTACGAAAATCCCTATTGATTTACCTGTTTTTACAAGGAAATAAAATGTGAAAAAAATATTTCTACATCCCATGGCCCTTCCCAACCATTTAAATTTTTCTCTTACAGGTCTAACACTTCCGAAAAACCAATACAACACGCACCCAGAACAATATATAAAGCGAAACGAACCGTTCACTGGGTACTTATCCGTACGAAAATCCCTATTGATTTACCTGTTTTTACAAGGAAATAAAATGTGAAAAAATTATTTCTAAATCCCATGGCCCTTCCCAACCATTTAAATTTTTCTCTTACAGGGCTAACACTTCCGAAAAACCAATACAACGCCCACCCGGACCAATATATTAATCTAAACGAACCGTTCACTAGGTACTTATACGTACAAAAATCCCTATTGATTTACCTGTTTTTACAAGGAAATAAAATGTGAAAAAAATATTTCTACATCCCATGGCCTTTCCCAACCATTTAAATTTTTCTCTTATAAGTCTAACACATCCGAAAAACCAATACAACGCCCACCCGGAACGATATATAAAGCTAAACGAACCGTTCACTGGGTACTCATACGTACCAAAATCCCTATTGATTTACCTGTTTTTACAGGGAAATAAAATGTGAAAAAAATATTTCTACATCCCATGGCCTTTCCCAACCATTTAAATTTTTCGCTTACAGGTCTAACACTTCCGAAAAACCAATACAACGCCCACCCGGAACAATATATAAATCTAAACGAACCGTTCACTGGGTACTTATACGCACGAAAATCCCTATTGATTTACCTGTTTTTACAAGGAAATAAAATGTGAAAAAAATATTTCTACATCCCATGGCCTTTCCCAACCATTTAAATTTTTCTCTTACAGGTCTAACACTTCCGAAAAACCAATACAACGCCCACCCGGAACAATATATAAAGCTAAACGAACCGTTCACTGGGTACTTATACGCACGAAAATCCCTATTGTTTTACCTGTTTTTACAAGGAAATAAAATGTGAAAAAAATATTTCTACATCCCATGGCCTTTCCCAACCATTTAAATTTTTCTCTTACAAGTCTAACACTTCCGAAAAACCAATACAACGCCCACCCGGAACAATATATAAAGCTAAACGAACCGTTCACTGGGTACTTATCCGTACAAAAATCCCTATTGATTTACCTGTTTTTAAAAGGAAATAAAATGTGAAAAAAATATTTCTACATCCCATGGCCCTTCCCAACCATTTAAATTTTTCTCTTACAGGTCTAACACGTCCGAAAAACTAATACAACGCCCATCCGGAACAATATATAAAGCTAAACGCACCGTTCACTGGGTACTTATCCGTACGAAAATCCCTATTGATTTACCTGTTTTTACAAGGAAATAATATGTGAAAACAATATTTCTACATCCCATGGCCTTTCCCAACCATTTAAATTTTTCTCTTACAGGTCTAACACTTCCGAAAAACCAATACAACTCCCACCCAGAACAATATATAAAGCTAAACGAACCGTTCACTGGGTATTTATCCGTACGAAAATCCCTATTGATTTACCTGTTTTTACAAGGAAATAAAATGTGAAAACAATATTTCTACATCCTATGGCCTTTCCCAACCATTTAAATTTTTCTCTTACAAGTCTAACACTTCCGAAAAACCAATACAACGCCCACCCGGAACAATATATAAAGCTAAACGAACCGTTCACTGGGTACTTATCCGTACGAAAATCCCTATTGATTTACCTGTTTTTACAAGGAAATAAAATGTGAAAAAAACATTTCTACATCCCATGGCCTTTCCCAACCATTTAAATTTTTCTCTTACAGGGCTAACACTTCCGAAAAACCAATACAACGCCCACCCGGAACCCTATATAAAGCTAAACGAACCGTTCACTGGGTACTTATACGCACGAAAATCCCTTTTGATTTACCTGTTTTTACAAGGAAATAAAATGTGAAAAAAATATTTCTACATCCCATGGCCTTTCCCAACCATTTAAATTTTTCTCTTACAGGTCTAACACTTCTGAAAAACCAATACAACGCCCACCCGGAACAATATATAAAGCTAAACGAACCGTTCACTGGGTACTCATACGTACGAAAATCCCTATTGATTTACCTGTTTTTACAAGGAAATAAAATGTAAAAAAAATATTTCTACATACCATGGCCTTTCTCAACACTTTAAATTTTTCTCTTGCATGTCTAACGCTTCCGAAAAACCAATACAACACGCACGCGGAACAATATATAAAGCTAAACGAACCGTTCACTGGGTACTTATCCGTACGAAAATCCCTATTGATTTACCTGTTTTTACAAGGAAATAAAATGTGAAAAAAATATTTCTACATCCCATGGCCCTTCCCAACCATTTAAATTTTTCTCTTACAGGTCTAACACTTCCGAAAAACCAATACAACACGCACCCAGAACAATATATAAAGCGAAACGAACCGTTCACTGGGTACTTATCCGTACGAAAATCCCTATTGATTTACCTGTTTTTACAAGGAAATAAAATGTGAAAAAATTATTTCTAAATCCCATGGCCCTTCCCAACCATTTAAATTTTTCTCTTACAGGGCTAACACTTCCGAAAAACCAATACAACGCCCACCCGGACCAATATATTAATCTAAACGAACCGTTCACTAGGTACTTATACGTACAAAAATCCCTATTGATTTACCTGTTTTTACAAGGAAATAAAATGTGAAAAAAATATTTCTACATCCCATGGCCTTTCCCAACCATTTAAATTTTTCTCTTATAAGTCTAACACATCCGAAAAACCAATACAACGCCCACCCGGAACGATATATAAAGCTAAACGAACCGTTCACTGGGTACTCATACGTACCAAAATCCCTATTGATTTACCTGTTTTTACAGGGAAATAAAATGTGAAAAAAATATTTCTACATCCCATGGCCTTTCCCAACCATTTAAATTTTTCGCTTACACGTCTAACACTTCCGAAAAACCAATACAACGCCCACCCGGAACAATATATAAATCTAAACGAACCGTTCACTGGGTACTTATACGCACGAAAATCCCTATTGATTTACCTGTTTTTACAAGGAAATAAAATGTGAAAAAAATATTTCTACATCCCATGGCCTTTCCCAACCATTTAAATTTTTCTCTTACAGGTCTAACACTTCCGAAAAACCAATACAACGCCCACCCGGAACAATATATAAAGCTAAACGAACCGTTCACTGGGTACTTATACGCACGAAAATCCCTATTGTTTTACCTGTTTTTACAAGGAAATAAAATGTGAAAAAAATATTTCTACATCCCATGGCCTTTCCCAACCATTTAAATTTTTCTCTTACAAGTCTAACACTTCCGAAAAACCAATACAACGCCCACCCGGAACAATATATAAAGCTAAACGAACCGTTTACTGGGTACTTATCCGTACAAAAATCCCTATTGATTTACCTGTTTTTAAAAGGAAATAAAATGTGAAAAAAATATTTCTACATCCCATGGCCCTTCCCAACCATTTAAATTTTTCTCTTACAGGTCTAACACGTCCGAAAAACTAATACAACGCCCATCCGGAACAATATATAAAGCTAAACGCACCGTTCACTGGGTACTTATCCGTACGAAAATCCCTATTGATTTACCTGTTTTTACAAGGAAATAATATGTGAAAACAATATTTCTACATCCCATGGCCTTTCCCAACCATTTAAATTTTTCTCTTACAGGTCTAACACTTCCGAAAAACCAATACAACGCCCACCCAGAACAATATATAAAGCTAAACGAACCGTTCACTGGGTATTTATCCGTACGAAAATCCCTATTGATTTACCTGTTTTTACAAGGAAATAAAATGTGAAAACAATATTTCTACATCCTATGGCCTTTCCCAACCATTTAAATTTTTCTCTTACAAGTCTAACACTTCCGAAAAACCAATACAACGCCCACCCGGAACAATATATAAAGCTAAACGAACCGTTCACTGGGTACTTATCCGTACGAAAATCCCTATTGATTTACCTGTTTTTACAAGGAAATAAAATGTGAAAAAAACATTTCTACATCCCATGGCCTTTCCCAACCATTTAAATTTTTCTCTTACAAGTCTAACACTTCCGAAAAACCAATACAACGCCCACCCGGAACAATATATAAAGCTAAACGAACCGTTCACTCGGTACTCATACGTACGAAAATCCCTATTGATTTACCTGTTTTTACAAGGAAATAAAATGTGAAAAAAATATTTCTACATCCCATGGCCTTTCCCAACCATTTAAATTTTTCTCTTACATGTCTAACACTTCCGAAAAACCAATACAACGCCCACCCGGAGCAATATATAAAGCTAAACGAACCGTTCACTGGGTACTCATACGTACGAAAATCCCTATTGATTTACCTGTTTTTACAAGGAAATAAAATGTGAAAAAAATGTTTCTACATCCCATGGCCTTTCCCAACCATTTAAATTTTTCTCTTACAGGGCTAACACTTCCGAAAAACCAATACAACGCCCACCCGGAACACTATATTAAGCTAAACGAACCGTTCACTGGGTACTTATACGTACGAAAATCCCTATTGATTTACCTGTTTTTACAGGGAAATAAAATGTGAAAAAAATATTTCTACATCCCATGGCCTTTCCCAACCATTTAAACTTTTCTCTTATAGGTCTAACACTTCCGAAAAACCAATACAACGCCCACCCGGAACAATATATAAAGCTAAACGAACCGTTCACTGGGTACTCATACGTACGAAAATCCCTATTGATTTACCTGTTTTTACAAGGAAATAAAATGTAAAAAAAATATTTTTCCATACCATGGCCTTTCTCAACCATTTAAATTTTTCTCTTACAGGTCTAACGCTTCCGAAAAACCAATACAACGCCCACCCGGAACAATATATAAAGCTAAATGAACCGTTCACTGGGTATTTATCCGTACGAAAATCCCTATTGATTTACCTGTTTTTACAAGGAAATAAAATGTGAAAACAATATTTCTACATCCTATGGCCTTTCCCAACCATTTAAATTTTTCTCTTACAAGTCTAACACTTCCGAAAAAACAATACAACGCCCACCCGGAACAATATATAACCCTAAACGAACCGTTCACTGGGTACTTATCCGTACGGAAATCCCTATTGATTTACCTGTTTTTACAAGGAAATAAAATGTGAAAAAAACATTTCTACATCCCATGGCCTTTCCCAACCATTTAAATTTTTCTCTTACAAGTCTAACACTTCCGAAAAACCAATACAACGCCCACCCGGAACAATATATAAAGCTAAATGAACCGTTCACTCGGTACTCATACGTACGAAAATCCCTATTGATTTACCTGTTTTTACAAGGAAATAAAATGTGAAAAAAATATTTCTACATCCCATGGCCTTTCCCAACCATTTAAATTTTTCTCTTACATGTCTAACACTTCCGAAAAACCAATACAACGCCCACCCGGAACAATATATAAAGCTAAACGAACCGTTCACTGGGTACTCATACGTACGAAAATCCCTATTGATTTACCTGTTTTTACAAGGAAATGAAATGTGAAAAAAATGTTTCTACATCCCATGGCCTTTCCCAACCATTTAAATTTTTCTCTTACAGGGCTAACACTTCCGAAAAACCAATACAACGCCCACCCGGAACACTATATTAAGCTAAACGAACCGTTCACTGGGTACTTATACGTACGAAAATCCCTATTGATTTACCTGTTTTTACAGGGAAATAAAATGTGAAAAAAATATTTCTACATCCCATGGCCTTTCCCAACCATTTAAACTTTTCTCTTATAGGTCTAACACTTCCGAAAAACCAATACAACGCCCACCCGGAACAATATATAAAGCTAAACGAACCGTTCACTGGGTACTCATACGTACGAAAATCCCTATTGATTTACCTGTTTTTACAAGGAAATAAAATGTGAAAAAAATGTTTCTACATCCCATGGCCTTTCCCAACCATTTAAATTTTTCTCTTACAGGGCTAACACTTCCGAAAAACCAATACAACGTCCACCCGGAACACTATATTAAGCTAAACGAACCGTTCACTGGGTACTTATACGTACGAAAATCCCTATTGATTTCCCTGTTTTTACAGGGAAATAAAATGTGAAAAAAATATTTCTACATCCCATGGCCTTTCCCAACCATTTAAACTTTTCTCTTATAGGTCTAACACTTCCGAAAAAGCAATACAACGCCCACCCGGAACAATATATAAAGCTAAACGAACCTGTCACTGGGTACTCATACGTACGAAAATCCCTATTGATTTACCTGTTTTTACAAGGAAATAAAACGTAAAAAAAATATTTTTCCATACCATGGCCTTTCTCAACCATTTAAATTTTTCTCTTACAGGTCTAACGCTTCCGAAAAACCAATACAACATGCACGCGGAACAATATATAAAGCTAAACGAACCGTTCACTGGGTACTTATCCGTACGAAAATCCCTATTGATTTACCTGTTTTTACAAGGAAATAAAATGTGAAAACAATATTTCTACATCCCATGGCTTTTCCCAACCATTTAAATTTTTCTCTTACAGGTCTAACACTTCCGAAAAACCAATACAACGCCCACCCGGAACAATATATAAAGCTAAATGAACTGTTCACTGGGTACTTATCCGTACGAAAATCCCTATTGATTTACCTGTTTTTACAAGGAAATAAAATGTGAAAAAAATATTTCTACATCCCATGGCCCTTCCCAACCATTTAAATTTTTCTCTTACAGGTCTAACACGTCCGAAAAACTAATACAACGCCCATCCGGAACAATATATAAAGCTAAACGCACCGTTCACTGGGTACTTATCCGTACGAAAATCCCTATTGATTTACCTGTTTTTACAAGGAAATAATATGTGAAAACAATATTTCTACATCCCATGGCCTTTCCCAACCATTTAAATTTTTCTCTTACAGGTCTAACACTTCCGAAAAACCAATACAACGCCCACCCAGAACAATATATAAAGCTAAACGAACCGTTCACTGGGTATTTATCCGTACGAAAATCCCTATTGATTTACCTGTTTTTACAAGGAAATAAAATGTGAAAACAATATTTCTACATCCCATGGCCTTTCCCAACCATTTAAATTTTTCTCTTCCAAGTCTAACACTTCCGAAAAACCAATACAACGCCCACCCGGAACAATATATAAAGCTAAACGAACCGTTCACTCGGTACTCATACGTACGAAAATCCCTATTGATTTACCTGTTTTTACAAGGAAATAAAATGTGAAAAAAATATTTCTACATCCCATGGCCTTTCCCAACCATTTAAATTTTTCTCTTACATGTCTAACACTTCCGAAAAACCAATACAACGCCCACCCGGAGCAATATATAAAGCTAAACGAACCGTTCACTGGGTACTCATACGTACGAAAATCCCTATTGATTTACCTGTTTTTACAAGGAAATAAAATGTGAAAAAAATGTTTCTACATCCCATGGCCTTTCCCAACCATTTAAATTTTTCTCTTACAGGGCTAACACTTCCGAAAAACCAATACAACGCCCACCCGGAACACTATATTAAGCTAAACGAACCGTTCACTGGGTACTTATACGTACGAAAATCCCTATTGATTTACCTGTTTTTACAGGGAAATAAAATGTGAAAAAAATATTTCTACATCCCATGGCCTTTCCCAACCATTTAAACTTTTCTCTTATAGGTCTAACACTTCCGAAAAACCAATACAACGCCCACCCGGAACAATATATAAAGCTAAATGAACCGTTCACTGGGTACTTATCCGTACGAAAATCCCTATTGATTTACCTGTTTTTACAAGGAAATAAAATGTGAAAAAAATATTTCTACATCCCATGGCCCTTCCCAACCATTTAAATTTTTCTCTTACAGGTCTAACACGTCCGAAAAACTAATACAACGCCCATCCGGAACAATATATAAAGCTAAACGCACCGTTCACTGGGTACTTATCCGTACGAAAATCCCTATTGATTTACCTGTTTTTACAAGGAAATAATATGTGAAAACAATATTTCTACATCCCATGGCCTTTCCCAACCATTTAAATTTTTCTCTTACAGGTCTAACACTTCCGAAAAACCAATACAACGCCCACCCGGAACAATATATAAAGCTAAACGAACCGTTCACTCGGTACTCATACGTACGAAAATCCCTATTGATTTACCTGTTTTTACAAGGAAATAAAATGTGAAAAAAATGTTTCTACATCCCATGGCCTTTCCCAACCATTTAAATTTTTCTCTTACAGGGCTAACACTTCCGAAAAAACAATACAACGCCCTCCCGGAACACTATATTAAGCTAAACGAACCGTTCACTGGGTACTTATACGTACGAAAATCCCTATTGATTTACCTGTTTTTACAGGGAAATAAAATGTGAAAAAAATATTTCTACATCCCATGGCCTTTCCCAACCATTTAAACTTTTCTCTTATAGGTCTAACACTTCCGAAAAACCAATACAACGCCCACCCGGAACAATATATAAAGCTAAACGAACCGTTCACTGGGTACTCATACGTACGAAAATCCCTATTGATTTACCTGTTTTTACAAGGAAATAAAATGTAAAAAACATATTTTTCCATACCATGGCCTTTCTCAACCATTTAGATTTTTCTCTTACAGGTCTAACGCTTCCGAAAAACCAATACAACACGCACGCGGAACAATATATAAAGCTAAACGAACCGTTCACTGGGTACTTATCCGTACGAAAATCCCTATTGATTTACCTGTTTTTACAAGGAAATAAAATGTGAAAACAATATTTCTACATCCCATGGCCTTTCCCAACCATTTAAATTTTTCTCTTACAGGGCTAACACTTCCGAAAAACCAATACAACGCCCACCCGGAACAATATATAAAGCTAAATGAACCGTTCACTGGGTACTTATCCGTACGAAAATCCCTATTGATTTACCTGTTTTTACAAGGAAATAAAATGTGAAAAAAATATTTCTACATCCCATGGCCCTTCCCAACCATTTAAATTTTTCTCTTACAGGTCTAACACGTCCGAAAAACTAATACAACGCCCATCCGGAACAATATATAAAGCTAAACGCACCGTTCACTGGGTACTTATCCGTACGAAAATCCCTATTGATTTACCTGATTTTACAAGGAAATAATATGTGAAAACAATATTTCTACATCCCATGGCCTTTCCCAACCATTTAAATTTTTCTCTTACAGGTCTAACACTTCCGAAAAACCAATACAACGCCCACCCAGAACAATATATAAAGCTAAACGAACCGTTCACTGGGTATTTATCCGTACGAAAATCCCTATTGATTTACCTGTTTTTACAAGGAAATAAAATGTGAAAACAATATTTCTACATCCTATGGCCTTTCCCAACCATTTAAATTTTTCTCTTACATGTCTAACACTTCCGAAAAACCAATACAACGCCCACCCGGAGCAATATATAAAGCTAAACGAACCGTTCACTGGGTACTCATACGTACGAAAATCCCTATTGATTTACCTGTTTTTACAAGGAAATAAAATGTGAAAAAAATGTTTCTACATCCCATGGCCTTTCCCAACCATTTACATTTTTCTCTTACAGGGCTAACACTTCCGAAAAACCAATACAACGCCCACCCGGAACACTATATTAAGCTAAACGAACCGTTCACTGGGTACTTATACGTACGAAAATCCCTATTGATTTACCTGTTTTTACAGGGAAATAAAATGTGAAAAAAATATTTCTACATCCCATGGCCTTTCCCAACCATTTAAACTTTTCTCTTATAGGTCTAACACTTCCGAAAAACCAATACAACGCCCACCCGGAACAATATATAAAGCTAAACGAACCGTTCACTGGGTACTCATACGTACGAAAATCCCTATTGATTTACCTGTTTTTACAAGGAAATAAAATGTAAAAAAAATATTTTTCCATACCATGGCCTTTCTCAACCATTTAAATTTTTCTCTTACAGGTCTAACGCTTCCGAAAAACCAATACAACGCCCACCCGGAACAATATATAAAGCTAAATGAACCGTTCACTGGGTACTTATCCGTACGAAAATCCCTATTGATTTACCTGTTTTTACAAGGAAATAAAATGTGAAAAAAATATTTCTACATCCCATGGCCCTTCCCAACCATTTAAATTTTTCTCTTACAGGTCTAACACGTCCGAAAAACTAATACAACGCCCATCCGGAACAATATATAAAGCTAAACGCACCGTTCACTGGGTACTTATCCGTACGAAAATCCCTATTGATTTACCTGTTTTTACAAGGAAATAATATGTGAAAACAATATTTCTACATCCCATGGCCTTTCCCAACCATTTAAATTTTTCTCTTACAGGTCTAACACTTCCGAAAAACCAATACAACGCCCACCCAGAACAATATATAAAGCTAAACGAACCGTTCACTGGGTATTTATCCGTACGAAAATCCCTATTGATTTACCTGTTTTTACAAGGAAATAAAATGTGAAAACAATATTTCTACATCCTATGGCCTTTCCCAACCATTTAAATTTTTCTCTTACAAGTCTAACACTTCCGAAATACCAATACAACGCCCACCCGGAACAATATATAAACCTAAACGAACCGTTCACTGGGTACTTATCCGTACGGAAATCCCTATTGATTTACCTGTTTTTACAAGGAAATAAAATGTGAAAAAAACATTTCTACATCCCATGGCCTTTCCCAACCATTTAAATTTTTCTCTTACAAGTCTAACACTTCCGAAAAACCAATACAACGCCCACCCGGAACAATATATAAAGCTAAATGAACCGTTCACTCGGTACTCATACGTACGAAAATCCCTATTGATTTACCTGTTTTTACAAGGAAATAAAATGTGAAAAAAATATTTCTACATCCCATGGCCTTTCCCAACCATTTAAATTTTTCTCTTACATGTCTAACACTTCCGAAAAACCAATACAACACCCACCCGGAACAATATATAAAGCTAAACGAACCGTTCACTGGGTACTCATACGTACGAAAATCCCTATTGATTTACCTGTTTTTACAAGGAAATGAAATGTGAAAAAAATGTTTCTACATCCCATGGCCTTTCCCAACCATTTAAATTTTTCTCTTACAGGGCTAACACTTCCGAAAAACCAATACAACGCCCACCCGGAACACTATATTAAGCTAAACGAACCGTTCACTGGGTACTTATACGTACGAAAATCCCTATTGATTTACCTGTTTTTACAGGGAAATAAAATGTGAAAAAAATATTTCTACATCCCATGGCCTTTCCCAACCATTTAAACTTTTCTCTTATAGGTCTAACACTTCCGAAAAACCAATACAACGCCCACCCGGAACAATATATAAAGCTAAACGAACCGTTCACTGGGTACTCATACGTACGAAAATCCCTATTGATTTACCTGTTTTTACAAGGAAATAAAATGTGAAAAAAATGTTTCTACATCCCATGGCCTTTCCCAACCATTTAAATTTTTCTCTTACAGGGCTAACACTTCCGAAAAACCAATACAACGCCCACCCGGAACACTATATTAAGCTAAACGAACCGTTCACTGGGTACTTATACGTACGAAAATCCCTATTGATTTCCCTGTTTTTACAGGGAAATAAAATGTGAAAAAAATATTTCTACATCCCATGGCCTTTCCCAACCATTTAAACTTTTCTCTTATAGGTCTAACACTTCCGAAAAAGCAATACAACGCCCACCCGGAACAATATATAAAGCTAAACGAACCGTTCACTGGGTACTCATACGTACGAAAATCCCTATTGATTTACCTGTTTTTACAAGGAAATAAAATGTAAAAAAAATATTTTTCCATACCATGGCCTTTCTCAACCATTTAAATTTTTCTCTTACAGGTCTAACGCTTCCGAAAAACCAATACAACACGCACGCGGAATAATATATAAAGCTAAACGAACCGTTCACTGGGTACTTATCCGTACGAAAATCCCTATTGATTTACCTGTTTTTACAAGGAAATAAAATGTGAAAACAATATTTCTACATCCCATGGCTTTTCCCAACCATTTAAATTTTTCTCTTACAGGTCTAACACTTCCGAAAAACCAATACAACGCCCACCCGGAACAATATATAAAGCTAAATGAACTGTTCACTGGGTACTTATCCGTACGAAAATCCCTATTGATTTACCTGTTTTTACAAGGAAATAAAATGTGAAAAAAATATTTCTACATCCCATGGCCCTTCCCAACCATTTAAATTTTTCTCTTACAGGTCTAACACGTCCGAAAAACTAATACAACGCCCATCCGGAACAATATATAAAGCTAAACGCACCGTTCACTGGGTACTTATCCGTACGAAAATCCCTATTGATTTACCTGTTTTTACAAGGAAATAATATGTGAAAACAATATTTCTACATCCCATGGCCTTTCCCAACCATTTAAATTTTTCTCTTACAGGTCTAACACTTCCGAAAAACCAATACAACGCCCACCCAGAACAATATATAAAGCTAAACGAACCGTTCACTGGGTATTTATCCGTACGAAAATCCCTATTGATTTACCTGTTTTTACAAGGAAATAATATGTGAAAACAATATTTCTACATCCCATGGCCTTTCCCAACCATTTAAATTTTTCTCTTACAAGTCTAACACTTCCGAAAAACCAATACAACGCCCACCCGGAACAATATATAAAGCTAAACGAACCGTTCACTGGGTACTTATCCGTACGAAAATCCCTATTGATTTACCTGTTTTTACAAGGAAATAAAATGTGAAAAAAACATTTCTACATCCCATGGCCTTTTCCAACCATTTAAATTTTTCTCTTACAAGTCTAACACTTCCGAAAAACCAATACAACGCCCACCCGGAACAATATATAAAGCTAAACGAACCGTTCACTCGGTACTCATACGTACGAAAATCCCTATTGATTTACCTGTTTTTACAGGGAAATAAAATGTGAAAAAAATATTTCTACATCCCATGGCCTTTCCCAAACATTTAAATTTTTCTCTTACATGTCAAACACTTCCGAAAAACCAATACAACGCCCACCCAGAACAATATATAAAGCTAAACGAACCGTTCACTGGGTACTCATACGTACGAAAATCCCTATTGATTTACCTGTTTTTACAAGGAAATAAAATGTGAAAAAAATGTTTCTACATCCCATGGCCTTTCCCAACCATTTAAATTTTTCTCTTACAGGGCTAACACTTCCGAAAAACCAATACAACGCCCACCCGGAACACTATATAAAGCTAAACGAACCGTTCACTGGGTACTTATACGCACGAAAATCCCTATTGATTTACCTGTTTTTACAAGGAAATAAAATGTGAAAAAAATATTTCTACATCCCATGGCCTTTCCCAACCATTAAAATTTTTCTCTTACAGGTCTAACACTTCCGAAAAACCAATACAACACGCACCCGGAACAATATATAAAGCTAAACGAATCGTTCACTGGGTACTTATCCGTACGAAAATCCCTATTGATTTACCTGTTTTTACGGGGAAATAAAATGTGAAAAAAATATTTCTACATCCCATGGCCTTTCCCAACCATTTAAATTTTTCTCTTACAAGTCTAACACTTCCGAAAAACCTATACAACGCCTACCCGGAACAATATATAAAGCTAAACGAACCGTTCACTGGGTACTTATCCGTACGAAAATCCCTATTGATTTACCTGTTTTTACAAGGAAATAAAATGTGAAAACAATATTTCTACATCCCATGGCCTTTCCCAACCATTTAAATTTTTCTCTTACAGGTCTAACACTTCCGAAAAACCAATACAACGCCCACCCGGAACAATATATAAAGCTAAACGAACCGTTCACTGGGTACTTATCCGTACGAAAATCCCTATTGATTTACCTGTTTTTAGAAGGAAATAAAAGGTGAAAACAATATTTCTACATCCAATGGCCTTTCCCAACCATTTAATTTTTTCTCTTACAGGTCTAACACTTCCGAAAAACCAATACAACGCCCACCCGGAACAATATATAAAGCTAAACGAACCGTTCACTGGGTACTCATACGTACGAAAATCCCTATTGATTTACCTGTTTTTACAAGGAAATAAAATGTGAAAAAAATGTTTCTACATCCCATGGCCTTTCCCAACCATTTAAATTTTTCTCTTACAGGGCTAACACTTCCGAAAAACCAATACAACGCCCACCCGGAACACTATATAAAGCTAAACGAACCATTCACTGGGTACTTATACGCACGAAAATCCCTATTGATTTACCTGTTTTTACAAGGAAATAAAATGTGAAAAAAATATTTCTACATCCCATGGCCTTTCCCAACAATTAAAATTTTTCTCTTACAGGTCTAACACTTCTGAAAAACCAATACAACACGCACCCGGAACAATATATAAAGCTAAACGAACCGTTCACTGGGTACTTATCCGTACGAAAATCCCTATTGATTTACCTGTTTTTACAGGGAAATAAAATGTGAAAAAAATATTTCTACATCCCATGGCCTTTCCCAACCATTTAAATTTTTCTCTTACAAGTCTAACACTTCCGAAAAACCTATACAACGCCTACCCGGAACAATATATAAAGCTAAACGAACCGTTCACTGGGTACTTATCCGTACGAAAATCCCTATTGATTTACCTGTTTTTACAAGGAAATAAAATGTGAAAAAAATGTTTCTGCATCCCATGGCCTTTCCCAACCATTTAATTTTTTCTCTTACAGGGCTAACACTTCCGAAAAACCAATACAACGCCCACCCGGAACACTATACAAAGCTAAACGAACCGTTCACTGGGTACTTATACGCACGAAAATCCCTATTGATTTACCTGTTTTTACAAGGAAATAAAATGTGAAAAAAATATTTCTACATCCCATGGCCTTTCCCAACCATTTAAATTTTTCTCTTACAGGTCTAACACTTCCGAAAAACCAATACAACGCCCACCCGGAACAATATATAAAGCTAAACGAACCGTTCACTCGGTACTCATACGTACGAAAATCCCTATTGATTTACCTGTTTTTACAAGGAAATAAAAGGTGAAAACAATATTTCTACATCCAATGGCCTTTCCCAACCATTAAAATTTTTCTTTTACAGGTCTAACACTTCCGAAAAACCAATAAAACGCCCACCCGGAACAATATATAAAGCTAAACGAACCGTTCACTGGGTACTTATCCGTACTAAAATCCCTATTGATTTACCTGTTTTTACAAGGAAATAAAATGTGAAAAAAATATTTCTACATCCCATGGCCTTTCCCAACCATTTAAATTTTTCTCTTACAGGGCTAACACTTCCGAAAAACCAATACAACGTCCACCCGGACCAATATATTAAGCTAAACGAACCGTTCACTGGGTACTTATACGTACGAAAATCCCTATTGATTTACCTGTTTTTACAGGGAAATAAAATGTGAAAAAAATATTTCTACATCCCATGGCCTTTCCCAACCATTTAAACTTTTCTCTTATAGGTCTAACACTTCTGAAAAACCAATACAATGCCCACCCGGAACAATATATAAAGCTAAACGAACCGTTCACTGGGTACTCATACGTACGAAAATCCCTATTGATTTACCTGTTTTTACAAGGAAATAAAATGTGAAAAAAATGTTTCTACATCCCATGGCCTTTCCCAACCATTTAAATTTTTCTCTTACAGGGCTAACACTTCCGAAAAACCAATACAACGCCCACCCGGAACACTATATTAAGCTAAACGCACCGTTCACTGGGTACTTATCCGTACGAAAATCCCTATTGATTTACCTGTTTTTACAAGGAAATAATATGTGAAAACAATATTTCTACATCCCATGGCCTTTCCCAACCATTTAAATTTTTCTCTTACAGGTCTAACACTTCCGAAAAACCAATACAACGCCCACCCAGAACAATATATAAAGCTAAACGAACCGTTCACTGGGTATTTATCCGTACGAAAATCCCTATTGATTTACCTGTTTTTACAAGGAAATAATATGTGAAAACAATATTTCTACATCCCATGGCCTTTCCCAACCATTTAAATTTTTCTCTTACAAGTCTAACACTTCCGAAAAACCAATACAACGCCCACCCGGAACAATATATAAAGCTAAACGAACCGTTCACTGGGTACTTATCCGTACGAAAATCCCTATTGATTTACCTGTTTTTACAAGGAAATAAAATGTGAAAAAAACATTTCTACATCCCATGGCCTTTTCCAACCATTTAAATTTTTCTCTTACAAGTCTAACACTTCCGAAAAACCAATACAACGCCCACCCGGAACAATATATAAAGCTAAACGAACCGTTCACTCGGTACTCATACGTACGAAAATCCCTATTGATTTACCTGTTTTTACAGGGAAATAAAATGTGAAAAAAATATTTCTACATCCCATGGCCTTTCCCAAACATTTAAATTTTTCTCTTACATGTCAAACACTTCCGAAAAACCAATACAACGCCCACCCAGAACAATATATAAAGCTAAACGAACCGTTCACTGGGTACTCATACGTACGAAAATCCCTATTGATTTACCTGTTTTTACAAGGAAATAAAATGTGAAAAAAATGTTTCTACATCCCATGGCCTTTCCCAACCATTTAAATTTTTCTCTTACAGGGCTAACACTTCCGAAAAACCAATACAACGCCCACCCGGAACACTATATAAAGCTAAACGAACCGTTCACTGGGTACTTATACGCACGAAAATCCCTATTGATTTACCTGTTTTTACAAGGAAATAAAATGTGAAAAAAATATTTCTACATCCCATGGCCTTTCCCAACCATTAAAATTTTTCTCTTACAGGTCTAACACTTCCGAAAAACCAATACAACACGCACCCGGAACAATATATAAAGCTAAACGAATCGTTCACTGGGTACTTATCCGTACGAAAATCCCTATTGATTTACCTGTTTTTACAGGGAAATAAAATGTGAAAAAAATATTTCTACATCCCATGGCCTTTCCCAACCATTTAAATTTTTCTCTTACAAGTCTAACACTTCCGAAAAACCTATACAACGCCTACCCGGAACAATATATAAAGCTAAACGAACCGTTCACTGGGTACTTATCCGTACGAAAATCCCTATTGATTTACCTGTTTTTACAAGGAAATAAAATGTGAAAACAATATTTCTACATCCCATGGCCTTTCCCAACCATTTAAATTTTTCTCTTACAGGTCTAACACTTCCGAAAAACCAATACAACGCCCACCCGGAACAATATATAAAGCTAAACGAACCGTTCACTGGGTACTTATCCGTACGAAAATCCCTATTGATTTACCTGTTTTTAGAAGGAAATAAAAGGTGAAAACAATATTTCTACATCCAATGGCCTTTCCCAACCATTTAATTTTTTCTCTTACAGGTCTAACACTTCCGAAAAACCAATACAACGCCCACCCGGAACAATATATAAAGCTAAACGAACCGTTCACTGGGTACTCATACGTACGAAAATCCCTATTGATTTACCTGTTTTTACAAGGAAATAAAATGTGAAAAAAATGTTTCTACATCCCATGGCCTTTCCCAACCATTTAAATTTTTCTCTTACAGGGCTAACACTTCCGAAAAACCAATACAACGCCCACCCGGAACACTATATAAAGCTAAACGAACCATTCACTGGGTACTTATACGCACGAAAATCCCTATTGATTTACCTGTTTTTACAAGGAAATAAAATGTGAAAAAAATATTTCTACATCCCATGGCCTTTCCCAACAATTAAAATTTTTCTCTTACAGGTCTAACACTTCCGAAAAACCAATACAACACGCACCCGGAACAATATATAAAGCTAAACGAACCGTTCACTGGGTACCTATCCGTACGAAAATCCCTATTGATTTACCTGTTTTTACAGGGAAATAAAATGTGAAAAAAATATTTCTACATCCCATGGCCTTTCCCAACCATTTAAATTTTTCTCTTACAAGTCTAACACTTCCGAAAAACCTATACAACGCCTACCCGGAACAATATATAAAGCTAAACGAACCGTTCACTGGGTACTTATCCGTACGAAAATCCCTATTGATTTACCTGTTTTTACAAGGAAATAAAATGTGAAAAAAATGTTTCTGCATCCCATGGCCTTTCCCAACCATTTAATTTTTTCTCTTACAGGGCTAACACTTCCGAAAAACCAATACAACGCCCACCCGGAACACTATACAAAGCTAAACGAACCGTTCACTGGGTACTTATACGCACGAAAATCCCTATTGATTTACCTGTTTTTACAAGGAAATAAAATGTGAAAAAAATATTTCTACATCCCATGGCCTTTCCCAACCATTTAAATTTTTCTCTTACAGGTCTAACACTTCCGAAAAACCAATACAACGCCCACCCGGAACAATATATAAAGCTAAACGAACCGTTCACTCGGTACTCATACGTACGAAAATCCCTATTGATTTACCTGTTTTTACA
Organism: Paroedura picta; assembly: GCF_049243985.1. Lineage (NCBI taxonomy): Eukaryota > Metazoa > Chordata > Lepidosauria > Squamata > Gekkonidae > Paroedura > Paroedura picta. The sequence goes on from NW_027518617.1 coordinate 1,746,895, forward strand.
AGGAAATAAAAGGTGAAAACAATATTTCTACATCCAATGGCCTTTCCCAACCATTAAAATTTTTCTCTTACAGGTCTAACACTTCCGAAAAACCAATAAAACGCCCACCCGGAACAATATATAAAGCTAAACGAACCGTTCACTGGGTACTTATCCGTACTAAAATCCCTATTGATTTACCTGTTTTTACAAGGAAATAAAATGTGAAAAAAATATTTCTACATCCCATGGCCTTTCCCAACCATTTAAATTTTTCTCTTACAGGGCTAACACTTCCGAAAAACCAATACAACGTCCACCCGGACCAATATATTAAGCTAAACGAACCGTTCACTGGGTACTTATACGTACGAAAATCCCTATTGATTTACCTGTTTTTACAGGGAAATAAAATGTGAAAAAAATATTTCTACATCCCATGGCCTTTCCCAACCATTTAAACTTTTCTCTTATAGGTCTAACACTTCCGAAAAACCAATACAATGCCCACCCGGAACAATATATAAAGCTAAACGAACCGTTCACTGGGTACTCATACGTACGAAAATCCCTATTGATTTACCTGTTTTTACAAGGAAATAAAATGTGAAAAAAATGTTTCTACATCCCATGGCCTTTCCCAACCATTTAAATTTTTCTCTTACAGGGCTAACACTTCCGAAAAACCAATACAACGCCCACCCGGAACACTATATTAAGCTAAACGAACCGTTCACTGGGTACTTATACGTACGAAAATCCCTATTGATTTCCCTGTTTTTACAGGGAAATAAAATGTGAAAAAAATATTTCTACATCCCATGGCCTTTCCCAACCATTTAAACTTTTCTCTTATAGGTCTAACACTTCCGAAAAAGCAATACAACGCCCACCCGGAACAATATATAAAGCTAAACGAACCGTTCACTGGGTACTCATACGTACGAAAATCCCTATTGATTTACCTGTTTTTACAAGGAAATAAAATGTAAAAAAAATATTTTTCCATACCATGGCCTTTCTCAACCATTTAAATTTTTCTCTTACAGGTCTAACGCTTCCGAAAAACCAATACAACACGCACGCGGAACAATATATAAAGCTAAACGAACCGTTCACTGGGTACTTATCCGTACGAAAATCCCTATTGATTTACCTGTTTTTACAAGGAAATAAAATGTGAAAACAATATTTCTACATCCCATGGCTTTTCCCAACCATTTAAATTTTTCTCTTACAGGTCTAACACTTCCGAAAAACCAATACAACGCCCACCCGGAACAATATATAAAGCTAAATGAACTGTTCACTGGGTACTTATCCGTACGAAAATCCCTATTGATTTACCTGTTTTTACAAGGAAATAAAATGTGAAAACAATATTTCTACATCCCATGGCCCTTCCCAACCATTTAAATTTTTCTCTTACAGGGCTAACACTTCCGAAAAACCAATACAACGCCCACCCGGAACACTATATAAAGCTAAACGAACCGTTCACTGGGTACTTATACGCACGAAAATCCCTATTGATTTACCTGTTTTTACAAGGAAATAAAATGTGAAAAAAATATTTCTACATCCCATGGCCTTTCCCAACCATTAAAATTTTTCTCTTACAGGTCTAACACTTCCGAAAAACCAATACAACACGCACCCGGAACAATATATAAAGCTAAACGAATCGTTCACTGGGTACTTATCCGTACGAAAATCCCTATTGATTTACCTGTTTTTACAGGGAAATAAAATGTGAAAAAAATATTTCTACATACCATGGCCTTTCCCAACCATTTAAATTTTTCTCTTACAAGTCTAACACTTCCGAAAAACCTATACAACGCCTACCCGGAACAATATATAAAGCTAAACGAACCGTTCACTGGGTACTTATCCGTACGAAAATCCCTATTGATTTACCTGTTTTTACAAGGAAATAAAATGTGAAAACAATATTTCTACATCCCATGGCCTTTCCCAACCATTTAAATTTTTCTCTTACAGGTCTAACACTTCCGAAAAACCAATACAACGCCCACCCGGAACAATATATAAAGCTAAACGAACCGTTCACTGGGTACTTATCCGTACGAAAATCCCTATTGATTTACCTGTTTTTACAAGGAAATAAAAGGTGAAAACAATATTTCTACATCCAATGGCCTTTCCCAACCATTTAATTTTTTCTCTTACAGGTCTAACACTTCCGAAAAACCAATACAACGCCCACCCGGAACAATATATAAAGCTAAACGAACCGTTCACTGGGTACTCATACGTACGAAAATCCCTATTGATTTACCTGTTTTTACAAGGAAATAAAATGTGAAAAAAATGTTTCTACATCCCATGGCCTTTCCCAACCATTTAAATTTTTCTCTTACAGGGCTAACACTTCCGAAAAACCAATACAACGCCCACCCGGAACACTATATAAAGCTAAACGAACCATTCACTGGGTACTTATACGCACGAAAATCCCTATTGATTTACCTGTTTTTACAAGGAAATAAAATGTGAAAAAAATATTTCTACATCCCATGGCCTTTCCCAACAATTAAAATTTTTCTCTTACAGGGCTAACACTTCCGAAAAACCAATACAACGCCCACCCGGAACACTATATAAAGCTAAACGAACCATTCACTGGGTACTTATACGCACGAAAATCCCTATTGATTTACCTGTTTTTACAAGGAAATAAAATGTGAAAAAAATATTTCTACATCCCATGGCCTTTCCCAACAATTAAAATTTTTCTCTTACAGGTCTAACACTTCCGAAAAACCAATACAACACGCACCCGGAACAATATATAAAGCTAAACGAACCGTTCACTGGGTACTTATCCGTACGAAAATCCCTATTGATTTACCTGTTTTTACAGGGAAATAAAATGTGAAAAAAATATTTCTACATCCCATGGCCTTTCCCAACCATTTAAATTTTTCTCTTACAAGTCTAACACTTCCGAAAAACCTATACAACGCCTACCCGGAACAATATATAAAGCTAAACGAACCGTTCACTGGGTACTTATCCGTACGAAAATCCCTATTGATTTACCTGTTTTTACAAGGAAATAAAATGTGAAAAAAATGTTTCTGCATCCCATGGCCTTTCCCAACCATTTAATTTTTTCTCTTACAGGGCTAACACTTCCGAAAAACCAATACAACGCCCACCCGGAACACTATACAAAGCTAAACGAACCGTTCACTGGGTACTTATACGCACGAAAATCCCTATTGATTTACCTGTTTTTACAAGGAAATAAAATGTGAAAAAAATATTTCTACATCCCATGGCCTTTCCCAACCATTTAAATTTTTCTCTTACAGGTCTAACACTTCCGAAAAACCAATACAACGCCCACCCGGAACAATATATAAAGCTAAACGAACCGTTCACTTGGTACTCATACGTACGAAAATCCCTATTGATTTACCTGTTTTTACAAGGAAATAAAAGGTGAAAACAATATTTCTACATCCAATGGCCTTTCCCAACCATTAAAATTTTTCTCTTACAGGTCTAACACTTCCGAAAAACCAATACAACGCCCACCCGGAACAATATATAAAGTTAAACGAACCGTTCACTGGGTACTCATACGTACGAAAATCCCTATTGATTTACCTGTTTTTACAAGGAAATAAAATGTGAAAAAAATGTTTCTACATCCCATGGCCTTTCCCAACCATTTAAATTTTTCTCTTACAGGGCTAACACTTCCGAAAAACCAATACAACGCCCACCCGGAACACTATATAAAGCTAAACGAACCGTTCACTGGGTACTTATACGCACGAAAATCCCTATTGATTTACCTGTTTTTACAAGGAAATAAAATGTGAAAAAAATATTTCTACATCCCATGGCCTTTCCCAACCATTAAAATTTTTCTCTTACAGGTCTAACACTTCCGAAAAACCAATACAACACGCACCCGGAACAATATATAAAGCTAAACGAACCGTTCACTGGGTACTCATACGTACGAAAATCCCTATTGATTTACCTGTTTTTACAAGGAAATAAAATGTGAAAAAAATGTTTCTACATCCCATGGCCTTTCCCAACCATTTAAATTTTTCTCTTACAGGGCTAACACTTCCGAAAAACCAATACAACGCCCACCCGGAACACTATATAAAGCTAAACGAACCGTTCACTGGGTACTTATACGCACGAAAATCCCTATTGATTTACCTGTTTTTACAAGGAAATAAAATGTGAAAAAAATATTTCTACATCCCATGGCCTTTCCCAACCATTAAAATTTTTCTCTTACAGGTCTAACACTTCCGAAAAACCAATACAACACGCACCCGGAACAATATATAAAGCTAAACGAACCGTTCACTGGGTACTTATCCGTACGAAAATCCCTATTGATTTACCTGTTTTTACAAGGAAATAAAATGTGAAAAAAATATTTCTACATCCCATGGCCTTTCCCAACCATTTAAATTTTTCTCTTACATGTCTAACACTTCCGAAAAACCAATACAACGCCCACCCGGAACAATATATAAAGCTAAACGAACCGTTCACTGGGTACTTATCCGTACGAAAATCCCTATTGATTTACCTGTTTTTACAAGGAAATAAAATGTGAAAACAATATTTCTACATCCCATGGCCTTTCCCAACCATTTAAATTTTTCTCTTACAGGGCTAACACTTCCGAAAAACCAATACAACGCCCACCCGGAACACTATATAAAGCTAAACGAACCGTTCACTGGGTACTTATACGCACGAAAATCCCTATTGATTTACCTGTTTTTACAAGGAAATAAAATGTGAAAAAAATATTTCTACATCCCATGGCCTTTCCCAACCATTAAAATTTTTCTCTTACAGGTCTAACACTTCCGAAAAACCAATACAACACGCACCCGGAACAATATATAAAGCTAAACGAACCGTTCACTGGGTACTTATCCGTACGAAAATCCCTATTGATTTACCTGTTTTTACAGGGAAATAAAATGTGAAAAAAATATTTCTACATCCGATGGCCTTTCCCAACCATTTAAATTTTTCTCTTACAAGTCTAACACTTCCGAAAAACCTATACAACGCCTACCCGGAACAATATCTAAAGCTAAACGAACCGTTCACTGGGTATTTATCCGTACGAAAATCCCTATTGATTTACCTGTTTTTACAAGGAAATAAAATGTGAAAACAATATTTCTACATCCCATGGCCTTTCCCAACCATTTAAATTTTTCTCTTACAGGTCTAACACTTCCGAAAAACCAATACAACGCCCACCCGGAACAATATTTAAAGCTAAACGAACCGTTCACTGGGTACTTATCCGTACGAAAATCCCTATTGATTTACCTGTTTTTACAAGGAAATAAAAGGTGAAAACAATATTTCTACATCCAATGGCCTTTCCCAACCATTTAAATTTTTCTCTTACAGGTCTAACACTTCCGAAAAACCAATACAACGCCCACCCGGAACAATATATAAAGCTAAACGAACCGTTCACTGGGTACTCATACGTACGAAAATCCCTATTGATTTACCTGTTTTAACAAGGAAATAAAATGTGAAAAAAATGTTTCTACATCCCATGGCCTTTCCCAACCATTTAAATTTTTCTCTTACAGGGCTAACACTTCCGAAAAACCAATACAACGCCCACCCGGAACACTATATAAAGCTAAACGAACCGTTCACTGGGTACTTATACGCACGAAAATCCCTATTGATTTACCTGTTTTTACAAGGAAATAAAATGTGAAAAAAATATTTCTACATCCCATGGCCTTTCCCAACCATTTAAATTTTTCTCTTACAGGGCTAACACTTCCGAAAAACCAATACAACGCCCATCCGGAACAATATATAAAGCTAAACGAACCGTTCACTGGGTACTTATACGTACGAAAATCCCTATTGATTTACCTGTTTTTACAAGGAAATAATATGTGAAAACAATATTTCTACATCCCATGGCCTTTCCCAACCATTTAAATTTTTCTCTTACAGGTCTAACACTTCCGAAAAACCAATACAACGCCCACCCAGAACAATATATAAAGCGAAACGAACCGTTCACTGGGTATTTATCCGTACGAAAATCCCTATTGATTTACCTGTTTTTACAAGGAAATAAAATGTGAAAACAATATTTCTACATCCCATGGCCTTTCCCAACCATTTAAATTTTTCTCTTACAAGTCTAACACTTCCGAAAAACCAATACAACGCCCACCCGGAACAATATATAAAGCTAAACGAACCGTTCACTGGGTACTTATCCGTACGAAAATCCCTATTGATTTACCTGTTCTTACAAGGAAATAAAATGTGAAAAATATTTCTACATCCCATGGCCTTTCCCAACCATTAAAATTTTTCTCTTACAGGTCTAACACTTCCGAAAAACCAATACAACACGCACCCGGAACAATATATAAAGCTAAACGAACCGTTCACTGGGTACTTATCCGTACGAAAATCCGTATTGATTTACCTGTTTTTACAGGGAAATAAAATGTGAAAAAATATTTCTACATCCCATGGCCTTTCCCAACCATTTAAATTTTTCTCTTACAAGTCTAACACTTCCGAAAAACCTATACAACGCCTACCCGGAACAATATATAAAGCTAAACGAACCGTTCACTGGGTACTTATCCGTACGAAAATCCCTATTGATTTACCTGTTTTTACAAGGAAATAAAATGTGAAAACAATATTTCTACATCCCATGGCCTTTCCCAACCATTTAAATTTTTCTCTTACAGGTCTAACACTTCCGAAAAACCAATACAACGCCCACCCGGAACAATATATAAAGCTAAACGAACCGTTCACTGGGTACTCATACGTACGAAAATCTCTATTGATTTACCTGTTTTTACAAGGAAATAAAATGTGAAAAAAATGTTTCTACATCCCATGGCCTTTCCCAACCATTTAAATTTTTCTCTTACAGGGCTAACACTTCCGAAAAACCAATACAACGCCCACCCGGAACACTATATAAAGCTAAACGAACCGTTCACTGGGTACTTATACGCACGAAAATCCCTATTGATTTACCTGTTTTTACAAGGAAATAAAATTTGAAAAAAATATTTCTACATACCATGGCCTTTCCCAACCATTAAAATTTTTCTCTTACAGGACTAACACTTCCGAAAACCCAATACAACACGCACCCGGAACAATATATAAAGCTAAACGAACCGTTCACTGGGTACTTATCCGTACGAAAATCCCTATTGATTTACCTGTTTTTACAGGGAAATAAAATGTGAAAAAAATATTTCTACATCCCATGGCCTTTCCCAACCATTTAAATTTTTCTCTTACAGGTCTAACACTTCCGAAAACCCAATACAACACGCACCCGGAACAATATATAAAGCTAAACGAACCGTTCACTGGGTACTTATCCGTACGAAAATCCCTATTGATTTACCTGTTTTTACAAGGAAATAAAATGTGAAAACAATATTTCTACATCCCATGGCCTTTCCCAACCATTTAAATTTTTCTCTTACAGGTCTAACACTTCCGAAAAACCAATACAACGCCCACCCGGAACAATATATAAAGCTAAACGAACCGTTCACTGGGTACTCATACGTACGAAAATCCCTATTGATTTACCTGTTTTTACAAGGAAATAAAATGTGAAAAAAATATTTCTACATCCCATGGCCCTTCCCAACCATTTAAATTTTTCTCTTACAGGTCTAACACTTCCGAAAAACCAATACAACACGCACCCGGAACAATATATAAAGCTAAACGAACCGTTCACTGGGTACTCATACGTACGAAAATCCCTATTGATTTACCTGTTTTTACAAGGAAATAAAATGTGAAAAAAATGTTTCTACATCCCATGGCCTTTCCCAACCATTTAAATTTTTCTCTTACAGGGCTAACACTTCCGAAAAACCAATACAACGCCCACCCGGAACACTATATAAAGCTAAACGAACCGTTCACTGGGTACTTATACGCACGAAAATCCCTATTGATTTACCTGTTTTTACAAGGAAATAAAATTTGAAAAAAATATTTCTACATCCCATGGCCTTTCCCAACCATTAAAATTTTTCTCTTACAGGACTAACACTTCCGAAAACCCAATACAACACGCACCCGGAACAATATATAAAGCTAAACGAACCGTTCACTGGGTACTTATCCGTACGAAAATCCCTATTGATTTACCTGTTTTTACAGGGAAATAAAATGTGAAAAAAATATTTCTACATCCCATGGCCTTTCCCAACCATTTAAATTTTTCTCTTACAGGTCTAACACTTCCGAAAACCCAATACAACACGCACCCGGAACAATATATAAAGCTAAACGAACCGTTCACTGGGTACTTATCCGTACGAAAATCCCTATTGATTTACCTGTTTTTACAAGGAAATAAAATGTGAAAACAATATTTCTACATCCCATGGCCTTTCCCAACCATTTAAATTTTTCTCTTACAGGTCTAACACTTCCGAAAAACCAATACAACGCCCACCCGGAACAATATATAAAGCTAAACGAACCGTTCACTGGGTACTCATACGTACGAAAATCCCTATTGATTTACCTGTTTTTACAAGGAAATAAAATGTGAAAAAAATATTTCTACATCCCATGGCCCTTCCCAACCATTTAAATTTTTCTCTTACAGGTCTAACACTTCCGAAAAACCAATACAACACGCACCCGGAACAATATATAAAGCTAAACGAACCGTTCACTGGGTACTCATACGTACGAAAATCCCTATTGATTTACCTGTTTTTACAAGGAAATAAAATGTGAAAAAAATGTTTCTACATCCCATGGCCTTTCCCAACCATTTAAATTTTTCTCTTACAGGGCTAACACTTCCGAAAAACCAATACAACGCCCACCCGGAACACTATATAAAGCTAAACGAACCGTTCACTGGGTACTTATACGCACGAAAATCCCTATTGATTTACCTGTTTTTACAAGGAAATAAAATGTGAAAAAAATATTTCTACATCCCATGGCCTTTCCCAACCATTAAAATTTTTCTCTTACAGGACTAACACTTCCGAAAACCCAATACAACACGCACCCGGAACAATATATAAAGCTAAACGAACCGTTCACTGGGTACTTATCCGTACGAAAATCCCTATTGATTTACCTGTTTTTACAGGGAAATAAAATGTGAAAAAAATATTTCTACATCCCATGGCCTTTCCCAACCATTTAAATTTTTCTCTTACAGGTCTAACACTTCCGAAAACCCAATACAACACGCACCCGGAACAATATATAAAGCTAAACGAACCGTTCACTGGGTACTTATCCGTACGAAAATCCCTATTGATTTACCTGTTTTTACAGGGAAATAAAATGTGAAAAAAATATTTCTACATCCCATGGCCTTTCCCAACCATTTAAATTTTTCTCTTACAGGTGTAACACTTCCGAAAAACCTATACAACGCCTACCCGGAACAATATATAAAGCTAAACGAACCGTTCACTGCGTACTTATCCGTACGAAAATCCCTATTGATTTACCTGTTTTTACAAGGAAATAAAATGTGAAAAAAATGTTTCTGCATCCCATGGCCTTTCCCAACCATTTAATTTTTTCTCTTACAGGGCTAACACTTCCGAAAAACCAATACAACGCCCACCCGGAACACTATATAAAGCTAAACGAACCGTTCACTGGGTATTTATACGCACGAAAATCCCTATTGATTTACCTGTTTTTACAAGGAAATAAAATGTGAAAAAAATATTTCTACATCCCATGGCCTTTCCCAACCATTTAAATTTTTCTCTTACAAGTCTAACACTTCCGAAAAACCTATACAACGCCTACCCGGAACAATATATAAAGCTAAACGAACCGTTCACTGGGTACTTATCCGTACGAAAATCCCTATTGATTTACCTGTTTTTACAAGGAAATAAAATGTGAAAACAATATTTCTACATCCCATGGCCTTTCCCAACCATTTAAATTTTTCTCTTACAGGTCTAACACTTCCGAAAAACCAATACAACGCCCACCCGGAACAATATATAAAGCTAAACGAACCGTTCACTGGGTACTCATACGTACGAAAATCCCTATTGATTTACCTGTTTTGACAAGGAAATAAAATGTGAAAAAAATGTTTCTACATCCCATGGCCTTTCCCAACCATTTAAATTTTTCTCTTACAGGGCTAACACTTCCAAAAAACCAATACAACGCCCACCCGGAACACTATATAAAGCTAAACGAACCGTTCACTGGGTACTTATACGCACGAAAATCCCTATTGATTTACCTGTTTTTACAAGGAAATAAAATGTGAAAAAAATATTTCTACATCCCATGGCCTTTCCCAACCATTAAAATTTTTCTCTTACAGGACTAACACTTCCGAAAACCCAATACAACACGCACCCGGAACAATATATAAAGCTAAACGAACCGTTCACTGGGTACTTATCCGTACGAAAATCCCTATTGATTTACCTGTTTTTACAGGGAAATAAAATGTGAAAAAAATATTTCTACATCCCATGGCCTTTCCCAACCATTTAAATTTTTCTCTTACAGGTCTAACACTTCCGAAAACCCAATACAACACGCACCCGGAACAATATATAAAGCTAAACGAACCGTTCACTGGGTACTTATCCGTACGAAAATCCCTATTGATTTACCTGTTTTTACAGGGAAATAAAATGTGAAAAAAATATTTCTACATCCCATGGCCTTTCCCAACCATTTAAATTTTTCTCTTACAGGTCTAACACTTCCGAAAAACCTATACAACGCCTACCCGGAACAATATATAAAGCTAAACGAACCGTTCACTGCGTACTTATCCGTAGGAAAATCCCTATTGATTTACCTGTTTTTACAAGGAAATAAAATGTGAAAAAAATGTTTCTGCATCCCATGGCCTTTCCCAACCATTTAATTTTTTCTCTTACAGGGCTAACACTTCCGAAAAACCAATACAACGCCCACCCGGAACACTATATAAAGCTAAACGAACCGTTCACTGGGTATTTATACGCACGAAAATCCCTATTGATTTACCTGTTTTTACAAGGAAATAAAATGTGAAAAAAATATTTCTACATCCCATGGCCTTTCCCAACCATTTAAATTTTTCTCTTACAGGTCTAACACTTCCGAAAAACCAATACAACGCCCCCCCCGGAACAATATATAAAGCTAAACGAACCGTTCACTCGGTACTCATACGTACGAAAATCCCTATTGATTTACCTGTTTTTACAAGGAAATAAAAGGTGAAAACAATATTTCTACATCCAATGGCCTTTCCCAACCATTAAAATTTTTCTCTTATAGGTCTAACACTTCCGAAAAACCAATACAACGCCCACCCGGAACAATATATAAAGCTAAACGAACCGTTCACTGGGTACTTATCCGTACTAAAATCCCTATTGATTTACCTGTTTTTACAAGGAAATAAAATGTGAAAAAAATATTTCTACATCCCATGGCCTTTCCCAACCATTTAAATTTTTCTCTTACAAGTCTAACACTTCCGAAAAGCCAATACAACGCCCATCCGGAACAATATATAAAGCTAAAAGCACCGTTCACTGGGTACTTATATGTACGAAAATCCCTATTGATTTACCTGTTTTTACAAGGAAATAAAATGTGAAAAAAATATTTCTACATCCCATGGACTTTCCCAACCATTTAAATTTTTCTCTTACAAGTCTAACACTTCCGAAAAACCTATACAACGCCTACCCGGAACAATATATAAAGCTAAACGAACCGTTCACTGGGTACTTATCCGTACGAAAATCCCTATTGATTTACCTGTTTTTACAAGGAAATAAAATGTGAAAACAATATTTCTACATCCCATGGCCTTTCCCAACCATTTAAATTTTTCTCTTACAGGTCTAACACTTCCGAAAAACCAATACAACGCCCACCCGGAACAATATATAAAGCTAAACGAACCGTTCACTGGGTACTCATACGTACGAAAATCCCTATTGATTTACCTGTTTTTACAAGGAAATAAAATGTGAAAAAAATGTTTCTACATCCCATGGCCTTTCCCAACCATTTAAATTTTTCTCTTACAGGGCTAACACTTCCGAAAAACCAATACAACGCCCACCCGGAACACTATATAAAGCTAAACGAACCGTTCACTGGGTACTTATACGCACGAAAATCCCTATTGATTTACCTGTTTTTACAAGGAAATAAAATGTGAAAAAAATATTTCTACATCCCATGGCCTTTCCCAACCATTAAAATTTTTCTCTTACAGGACTAACACTTCCGAAAACCCAATACAACACGCACCCGGAACAATATATAAAGCTAAACGAACCGTTCACTGGGTACTTATCCGTACGAAAATCCCTATTGATTTACCTGTTTTTACAGGGAAATAAAATGTGAAAAAAATATTTCTACATCCCATGGCCTTTCCCAACCATTTAAATTTTTCTCTTACAGGTCTAACACTTCCGAAAACCCAATACAACACGCACCCGGAACAATATATAAAGCTAAACGAACCGTTCACTGGGTACTTATCCGTACGAAAATCCCTATTGATTTACCTGTTTTTACAGGGAAATAAAATGTGAAAAAAATATTTCTACATCCCATGGCCTTTCCCAACCATTTAAATTTTACTCTTACAGGTCTAACACTTCCGAAAAACCTATACAACGCCTACCCGGAACAATATATAAAGCTAAACGAACCGTTCACTGCGTACTTATCCGTACGAAAATCCCTATTGATTTACCTGTTTTTACAAGGAAATAAAATGTGAAAAAAATGTTTCTGCATCCCATGGCCTTTCCCAACCATTTAATTTTTTCTCTTACAGGGCTAACACTTCCGAAAAACCAATACAACGCCCACCCGGAACACTATATAAAGCTAAACGAACCGTTCACTGGGTATTTATACGCACGAAAATCCCTATTGATTTACCTGTTTTTACAAGGAAATAAAATGTGAAAAAAATATTTCTACATCCCATGGCCTTTCCCAACCATTTAAATTTTTCTCTTACAAGTCTAACACTTCCGAAAAGCCAATACAACGCCCATCCGGAACAATATATAAAGCTAAAAGCACCGTTCACTGGGTACTTATATGTACGAAAATCCCTATTGATTTACCTGTTTTTACAAGGAAATAAAATGTGAAAAAAATATTTCTACATCCCATGGACTTTCCCAACCATTTAAATTTTTCTCTTACAAGTCTAACACTTCCGAAAAACCTATACAACGCCTACCCGGAACAATATATAAAGCTAAACGAACCGTTCACTGGGTACTTATCCGTACGAAAATCCCTATTGATTTACCTGTTTTTACAAGGAAATAAAATGTGAAAACAATATTTCTACATCCCATGGCCTTTCCCAACCATTTAAATTTTTCTCTTACAGGTCTAACACTTCCGAAAAACCAATACAACGCCCACCCGGAACAATATATAAAGCTAAACGAACCGTTCACTGGGTACTCATACGTACGAAAATCCCTATTGATTTACCTGTTTTTACAAGGAAATAAAATGTGAAAAAAATGTTTCTACATCCCATGGCCTTTCCCAACCATTTAAATTTTTCTCTTACAGGGCTAACACTTCCGAAAAACCAATACAACGCCCACCCGGAACACTATATAAAGCTAAACGAACCGTTCACTGGGTACTTATACGCACGAAAATCCCTATTGATTTACCTGTTTTTACAAGGAAATAAAATGTGAAAACAATATTTCTACATCCCATGGCCTTTCCCAACCATTTAAATTTTTCTCTTACAGGTCTAACACTTCCGAAAAACCAATACAACGCCCACCCGGAACAATATATAAAGCTAAACGAACCGTTCACTGGGTACTCATACGTACGAAAATCCCTATTGATTTACCTGTTTTTACAAGGAAATAAAATGTGAAAAAAATGTTTCTACATCCCATGGCCTTTCCCAACCATTTAAATTTTTCTCTTACAGGGCTAACACTTCCGAAAAACCAATACAACGCCCACCCGGAACACTATATAAAGCTAAACGAACCGTTCACTGGGTACTTATACGCACGAAAATCCCTATTGATTTACCTGTTTTTACAAGGAAATAAAATGTGAAAAAAATATTTCTACATCCCATGGCCTTTCCCAACCATTAAAATTTTTCTCTTACAGGACTAACACTTCCGAAAACCCAATACAACACGCACCCGGAACAATATATAAAGCTAAACGAACCGTTCACTGGGTACTTATCCGTACGAAAATCCCTATTGATTTACCTGTTTTTACAGGGAAATAAAATGTGAAAAAAATATTTCTACATCCCATGGCCTTTCCCAACCATTTAAATTTTTCTCTTACAGGTCTAACACTTCCGAAAACCCAATACAACACGCACCCGGAACAATATATAAAGCTAAACGAACCGTTCACTGGGTACTTATCCGTACGAAAATCCCTATTGATTTACCTGTTTTTACAGGGAAATAAAATGTGAAAAAAATATTTCTACATCCCATGGCCTTTCCCAACCATTTAAATTTTACTCTTACAGGTCTAACACTTCCGAAAAACCTATACAACGCCTACCCGGAACAATATATAAAGCTAAACGAACCGTTCACTGCGTACTTATCCGTACGAAAATCCCTATTGATTTACCTGTTTTTACAAGGAAATAAAATGTGAAAAAAATGTTTCTGCATCCCATGGCCTTTCCCAACCATTTAATTTTTTCTCTTACAGGGCTAACACTTCCGAAAAACCAATACAACGCCCACCCGGAACACTATATAAAGCTAAACGAACCGTTCACTGGGTATTTATACGCACGAAAATCCCTATTGATTTACCTGTTTTTACAAGGAAATAAAATGTGAAAAAAATATTTCTACATCCCATGGCCTTTCCCAACCATTTAAATTTTTCTCTTACAAGTCTAACACTTCCGAAAAGCCAATACAACGCCCATCCGGAACAATATATAAAGCTAAAAGCACCGTTCACTGGGTACTTATATGTACGAAAATCCCTATTGATTTACCTGTTTTTACAAGGAAATAAAATGTGAAAAAAATATTTCTACATCCCATGGACTTTCCCAACCATTTAAATTTTTCTCTTACAAGTCTAACACTTCCGAAAAACCTATACAACGCCTACCCGGAACAATATATAAAGCTAAACGAACCGTTCACTGGGTACTTATCCGTACGAAAATCCCTATTGATTTACCTGTTTTTACAAGGAAATAAAATGTGAAAACAATATTTCTACATCCCATGGCCTTTCCCAACCATTTAAATTTTTCTCTTACAGGTCTAACACTTCCGAAAAACCAATACAACGCCCACCCGGAACAATATATAAAGCTAAACGAACCGTTCACTGGGTACTCATACGTACGAAAATCCCTATTGATTTACCTGTTTTTACAAGGAAATAAAATGTGAAAAAAATGTTTCTACATCCCATGGCCTTTCCCAACCATTTAAATTTTTCTCTTACAGGGCTAACACTTCCGAAAAACCAATACAACGCCCACCCGGAACACTATATAAAGCTAAACGAACCGTTCACTGGGTACTTATACGCACGAAAATCCCTATTGATTTACCTGTTTTTACAAGGAAATAAAATGTGAAAAAAATATTTCTACATCCCATGGCCTTTCCCAACCATTAAAATTTTTCTCTTACAGGACTAACACTTCCGAAAACCCAATACAACACGCACCGGGAACAATATATAAAGCTAAACGAACCGTTCACTGGGTACTTATCCGTACGAAAATCCCTATTGATTTACCTGTTTTTACAGGGAAATAAAATGTGAAAAAAATATTTCTACATCCCATGGCCTTTCCCAACCATTTAAATTTTTCTCTTACAGGTCTAACACTTCCGAAAACCCAATACAACACGCACCCGGAACAATATATAAAGCTAAACGAACCGTTCACTGGGTACTTATCCGTACGAAAATCCCTATTGATTTACCTGTTTTTACAGGGAAATAAAATGTGAAAAAAATATTTCTACATCCCATGGCCTTTCCCAACCATTTAAATTTTACTCTTACAGGTCTAACACTTCCGAAAAACCTATACAACGCCTACCCGGAACAATATATAAAGCTAAACGAACCGTTCACTGCGTACTTATCCGTACGAAAATCCCTATTGATTTACCTGTTTTTACAAGGAAATAAAATGTGAAAAAAATGTTTCTGCATCCCATGGCCTTTCCCAACCATTTAATTTTTTCTCTTACAGGGCTAACACTTCCGAAAAACCAATACAACGCCCACCCGGAACACTATATAAAGCTAAACGAACCGTTCACTGGGTATTTGTACGCACGAAAATCCCTATTGATTTACCTGTTTTTACAAGGAAATAAAATGTGAAAAAAATATTTCTACATCCCATGGCCTTTCCCAACCATTTAAATTTTTCTCTTACAGGTCTAACACTTCCGAAAAACCAATACAACGCCCCCCCCGGAACAATATATAAAGCTAAACGAACCGTTCACTCGGTACTCATACGTACGAAAATCCCTATTGATTTACCTGTTTTTACAAGGAAATAAAAGGTGAAAACAATATTTCTACATCCAATGGCCTTTCCCAACCATTAAAATTTTTCTCTTATAGGTCTAACACTTCCGAAAAACCAATACAACGCCCACCCGGAACAATATATAAAGCTAAACGAACCGTTCACTGGGTACTTATCCGTACGAAAATCCCTATTGATTTACCTGTTTTTACAAGGAAATAAAATGTGAAAAAAATATTTCTACATCCCATGGCCCTTCCCAACCATTTAAATTTTTCTCTTACAGGTCTAACACGTCCGAAAAACTAATACAATGCCCATCCGGAACAATATATAAAGCTAAACGCACCGTTCACTGGGTACTTATCCGTACGAAAATCCCTATTGATTTACCTGTTTTTACAAGGAAATAATATGTGAAAACAATATTTCTACATCCCATGGCTTTTCCCAACCATTTAAATTTTTCTCTTACAGGTCTAACACTTCCGAAAAACCAATACAACGCCCACCCAGAACAATATATAAAGCTAAACGCACCGTTCACTGGGTACTTATCCGTACGAAAATCCCTATTGATTTACCTGTTTTTACAAGGAAATAATATGTGAAAACAATATTTCTACATCCCATGGCCTTTCTCAACCATTTAAATTTTTCTCTTACAGGTCTAACGCTTCCGAAAAACCAATACAACACGCACGCGGAACAATATATAAAGCTAAACGAACCGTTCACTGGGTACTTATCCGTACGAAAATCTCTATTGATTTACCTGTTTTTACAAGGAAATAATATGTGAAAACAATATTTCTACATCCCATGGCCTTTCCCAACCATTTAAATTTTTCTCTTACAGGTCTAACACTTCCGAAAAACCAATACAACGCCCACCCAGAACAATATATAAAGCTAAACGCACCGTTCACTGGGTACTTATCCGTACGAAAATCCCTATTGATTTACCTGTTTTTACAAGGAAATAATATGTGAAAACAATATTTCTACATCCCATGGCCTTTCTCAACCATTTAAATTTTTCTCTTACAGGTCTAACGCTTCCGAAAAACCAATACAACACGCACGCGGAACAATATATAAAGCTAAACGAACCGTTCACTGGGTACTTATCCGTCCGAAAATCCCTATTGATTTACCTGTTTTTACAAGGAAATAAAATGTGAAAACAATATTTCTACATCCCATGGCCTTTCCCAACCATTTAAATTTTTCTCTTACAAGTCTAACACTTCCGAAAAACCAATACAACGCCCACCCGGAACAATATATAAAGCTAAACGAACCGTTCACTGGGTACTTATCCGTACGAAAATCCCTATTGATTTACCTGTTTTTACAAGGAAATAAAATGTGAAAAATATTTCTACATCCCATGGCCTTTCCCAACCATTAAAATTTTTCTCTTACAGGGCTAACACTTCCGAAAAACCAATACAACACGCACCCGGAACAATATATAAAGCTAAACGAACCGTTCACTGGGTACTTATCCGTACGAAAATCCCTATTGATTTACCTGTTTTTACAGGGAAATAAAATGTGAAAACAATATTTCTACATCCCATGGCCTTTCCCAACCATTTAAATTTTTCTCTTACAAGTCTAACACTTCCGAAAAGCCAATACAACGCCCATCCGGAACAATATATAAAGCTAAAAGCACCGTTCACTGGGTACTTATATGTACGAAAATGCCTATTGATTTACCTGTTTTTACAAGGAAATAAAATGTGAAAAAAATATTTCTACATCCCATGGACTTTCCCAACCATTTAAATTTTTCTCTTACAGGGCTAACACTTCCGAAAAACCAATACAACGTCCACCCGGACCAATATATTAAGCTAAACGAACCGTTCACTGGGTACTTATCCGTACGAAAATCCCTATTGATTTACCTGTTTTTACAGGGAAATAAAATGTGAAAACAATATTTCTACATCCCATGGCCTTTCACAACCATTTAAATTTTTCTCTTACAGGTCTAACACTTCCGAAAAACCAATACAACGCCCACCCGGAACAATATATAAAGCTAAACGAACCGTTCACTGGGTACTTATCCGTACGAAAATCCCTATTGATTTACCTGTTTTTACAAGGAAATAAAAGGTGAAAACAATATTTCTACATCCAATGGCCTTTCCCAACCATTTAAATTTTTCTCTTACAGGTCTAACACTTCCGAAAAACCAATACAACGCCCACCCGGAACAATATATAAAGCTAAACGAACCGTTCACTGGGTACTCATACGTACGAAAATCCCTATTGATTTACCTGTTTTTACAAGGAAATAAAATGTGAAAAAAATGTTTCTACATCCCATGGCCTTTCCCAACCATTTAAATTTTTCTCTTACAGGGCTAACACTTCCGAAAAACCAATACAACGCCCACCCAGAACAATATATAAAGCGAAACGAACCGTTCACTGGGTATTTATCCGTACGAAAATCCCTATTGATTTACCTGTTTTTACAAGGAAATAAAATGTGAAAACAATATTTCTACATCCCATGGCCTTTCCCAACCATTTAAATTTTTCTCTTACAAGTCTAACACTTCCGAAAAACCAATACAACGCCCACCCGGAACAATATATAAAGCTAAACGAACCGTTCACTGGGTACTTATCCGTACGAAAATCCCTATTGATTTACCTGTTTTTACAAGGAAATAAAATGTTAAAAATATTTCTACATCCCATGGCCTTTCCCAACCATTAAAATTTTTCTCTTACAGGTCTAACACTTCCGAAAAACCAATACAACACGCACCCGGAACAATATATAAAGCTAAACGAACCGTTCACTGGGTACTTATCCGTACGAAAATCCCTATTGATTTACCTGTTTTACAGGGAAATAAAATGTGAAAACAATATTTCTACATCCCATGGCCTTTCCCAACCATTTAAATTTTTCTCTTACAGGTCTAACACTTCCGAAAAACCAATACAACGCCCACCCGGAACAATATATAAAGCTAAACGAACCGTTCACTGGGTACTTATCCGTACGAAAATCCCTATTGATTTACCTGTTTTTACAAGGAAATAAAAGGTGAAAACAATATTTCTACATCCAATGGCCTTTCCCAACCATTTAAATTTTTCTCTTACAGGTCTAACACTTCCGAAAAACCAATACAACGCCCACCCGGAACAATATATAAAGCTAAACGAACCGTTCACTGGGTACTCATACGTACGAAAATCCCTATTGATTTACCTGTTTTTACAAGGAAATAAAATGTGAAAAAAATGTTTCTACATCCCATGGCCTTTCCCAACCATTTAAATTTTTCTCTTACAGGGCTAACACTTCCGAAAAACCAATACAACGCCCACCCGGAACACTATATAAAGCTAAACGAACCGTTCACTGGGTACTTATACGCACGAAAATCCCTATTGATTTACCTATTTTTACAATAAAATAAAATGTGAAAAAAATATTTCTACATCCCATGGCCTTTCCCAACCATTAAAATTTTTCTCTTACAGGTCTAACACTTCCGAAAAACCAATACAACACGCACCCGGAACAATATATAAAGCTAAACGAACCGTTCACTGGGTACTTATCCGTACGAAAATCCCTATTGATTTACCTGTTTTTACAAGGAAATAAAATGTGAAAAAAAATATTTCTACATCCCATGGCCTTTCCCAACCATTTAAATTTTTCTCTTACAGGTCTAACACTTCCGAAAAACCAATACAACGCCCACCCGGAACAATATATAATGCTAAACGAACCGTTCACTCGGTACTCATACGTACGAAAATCCCTATTGATTTACCTGTTTTTACAAGGAAATAAAAGGTGAAAACAATATTTCTACATCCAATGGCCTTTCCCAACCATTAAAATTTTTCTCTTATAGGTCTAACACTTCCGAAAAACCAATACAACGCCCACCCGGAACAATATATAAAGCTAAACGAACCGTTCACTGGGTACTTATCCGTACGAAAATCCCTATTGATTTACCTGTTTTTACAAGGAAATAAAATGTGAAAAATATTTCTACATCCCATGGCCTTTCCCAACCATTTAAATTTTTCTCTTACAGGGCTAACACTTCCGAAAAACCAATACAACACGCACCCGGAACAATATATAAAGCTAAACGAACCGTTCACTGGGTACTTATCCGTACGAAAATCCCTATTGATTTACCTGTTTTTACAGGGAAATAAAATGTGAAAACAATATTTCTACATCCCATGGCCTTTCCCAACCATTTAAATTTTTCTCTTACAAGTCTAACACTTCCGAAAAGCCAATACAACGCCCATCCGGAACAATATATAAAGCTAAAAGCACCGTTCACTGGGTACTTATATGTACGAAAATCCCTATTGATTTACCTGTTTTTACAAGGAAATAAAATGTGAAAAAAATATTTCTACATCCCATGGACTTTCCCAACCATTTAAATTTTTCTCTTACAGGGCTAACACTTCCGAAAAACCAATACAACGTCCACCCGGACCAATATATTAAGCTAAACGAACCGTTCACTGGGTACTTATCCGTACGAAAATCCCTATTGATTTACCTGTTTTTACAGGGAAATAAAATGTGAAAACAATATTTCTACATCCCATGGCCTTTCACAACCATTTAAATTTTTCTCTTACAGGTCTAACACTTCCGAAAAACCAATACAACGCCCACCCGGAACAATATATAAAGCTAAACGAACCGTTCACTGGGTACTTATCCGTACGAAAATCCCTATTGATTTACCTGTTTTTACAAGGAAATAAAAGGTGAAAACAATATTTCTACATCCCATGGACTTTCCCAACCATTTAAATTTTTCTCTTACAGGGCTAACACTTCCGAAAAACCAATACAACGTCCACCCGGACCAATATATTAAGCTAAACGAACCGTTCACTGGGTACTTATCCGTACGAAAATCCCTATTGATTTACCTGTTTTTACAGGGAAATAAAATGTGAAAACAATATTTCTACATCCCATGGCCTTTCACAACCATTTAAATTTTTCTCTTACAGGTCTAACACTTCCGAAAAACCAATACAACGCCCACCCGGAACAATATATAAAGCTAAACGAACCGTTCACTGGGTACTCATACGTACGAAAATCCCTATTGATTTACCTGTTTTTACAAGGAAATAAAATGTGAAAAAAATGTTTCTACATCCCATGGCCTTTCCCAACCATTTAAATTTTTCTCTTACAGGGCTAACACTTCCGAAAAACCAATACAACGCCCACCCAGAACAATATATAAAGCGAAACGAACCGTTCACTGGGTATTTATCCGTACGAAAATCCCTATTGATTTACCTGTTTTTACAAGGAAATAAAATGTGAAAACAATATTTCTACATCCCATGGCCTTTCCCAACCATTTAAATTTTTCTCTTACAAGTCTAACACTTCCGAAAAACCAATACAACGCCCACCCGGAACAATATATAAAGCTAAACGAACCGTTCACTGGGTACTTATCCGTACGAAAATCCCTATTGATTTACCTGTTTTTACAAGGAAATAAAATGTTAAAAATATTTCTACATCCCATGGCCTTTCCCAACCATTAAAATTTTTCTCTTACAGGTCTAACACTTCCGAAAAACCAATACAACACGCACCCGGAACAATATATAAAGCTAAACGAACCGTTCACTGGGTACTTATCCGTACGAAAATCCCTATTGATTTACCTGTTTTACAGGGAAATAAAATGTGAAAACAATATTTCTACATCCCATGGCCTTTCCCAACCATTTAAATTTTTCTCTTACAGGTCTAACACTTCCGAAAAACCAATACAACGCCCACCCGGAACAATATATAAAGCTAAACGAACCGTTCACTGGGTACTTATCCGTACGAAAATCCCTATTGATTTACCTGTTTTTACAAGGAAATAAAAGGTGAAAACAATATTTCTACATCCAATGGCCTTTCCCAACCATTTAAATTTTTCTCTTACAGGTCTAACACTTCCGAAAAACCAATACAACGCCCACCCGGAACAATATATAAAGCTAAACGAACCGTTCACTGGGTACTCATACGTACGAAAATCCCTATTGATTTACCTGTTTTTACAAGGAAATAAAATGTGAAAAAAATGTTTCTACATCCCATGGCCTTTCACAACCATTTAAATTTTTCTCTTACAGGGCTAACACTTCCGAAAAACCAATACAACGCCCACCCGGAACACTATATAAAGCTAAACGAACCGTTCACTGGGTACTTATACGCACGAAAATCCCTATTGATTTACCTATTTTTACAATAAAATAAAATGTGAAAAAAATATTTCTACATCCCATGGCCTTTCCCAACCATTAAAATTTTTCTCTTACAGGTCTAACACTTCCGAAAAACCAATACAACACGC
Organism: Paroedura picta; assembly: GCF_049243985.1. Classification (NCBI taxonomy): domain Eukaryota; kingdom Metazoa; phylum Chordata; class Lepidosauria; order Squamata; family Gekkonidae; genus Paroedura; species Paroedura picta. The sequence goes on from NW_027518617.1 coordinate 1,769,911, forward strand.
ACCCGGAACAATATATAAAGCTAAACGAACCGTTCACTGGGTACTTATCCGTACGAAAATCCCTATTGATTTACCTGTTTTTACAAGGAAATAAAATGTGAAAAAAATATTTCTACATCCCATGGCCTTTCCCAACCATTTAAATTTTTCTCTTACAGGTCTAACACTTCCGAAAAACCAATACAACGCCCACCCGGAACAATATATAAAGCTAAACGAACCGTTCACTCGGTACTCATACGTACGAAAATCCCTATTGATTTACCTGTTTTTACAAGGAAATAAAAGGTGAAAACAATATTTCTACATCCAATGGCCTTTCCCAACCATTAAAATTTTTCTCTTATAGGTCTAACACTTCCGAAAAACCAATACAACGCCCACCCGGAACAATATATAAAGCTAAACGAACCGTTCACTGGGTACTTATCCGTACTAAAATCCCTATTGATTTACCTGTTTTTACAAGGAAATAAAATGTGAAAAAAATATTTCTACATCCCATGGCCTTTCCCAACCATTTAAATTTTTCTCTTACAAGTCTAACACTTCCGAAAAGCCAATACAACGCCCATCCGGAACAATATATAAAGCTAAACGCACCGTTCACTGGGTACTTATATGTACGAAAATCCCTATTGATTTACCTGTTTTTACAAGGAAATAAAATGTGAAAAAAATATTTCTACATCCCATGGCCTTTCCCAACCATTTAAATTTTTCTCTTACAGGGCTAACACTTCCGAAAAACCAATACAACGTCCACCCGGACCAATATATTAAGCTAAACGAACCGTTCACTGGGTACTTATCCGTACGAAAATCCCTATTGATTTACCTGTTTTTACAAGGAAATAAAATGTGAAAAAAATATTTCTACATCCCATGGCCCTTCCCAACCATTTAAATTTTTCTCTTACAGGTCTAACACGTCCGAAAAACTAATACAACGCCCATCCGGAACAATATATTAAGCTAAACGCACCGTTCACTGGGTACTTATCCGTACGAAAATCCCTATTGATTTACCTGTTTTTACAAGGAAATAATATGTGAAAACAATATTTCTACATCCCATGGCCTTTCCCAACCATTTAAATTTTTCTCTTACAGGTCTAACACTTCCGAAAAACCAATACAACGCCCACCCAGAACAATATATAAAGCTAAACGAACCGTTCACTGGGTATTTATCCGTACGAAAATCCCTATTGATTTACCTGTTTTTACAAGGAAATAAAATGTGAAAACAATATTTCTACATCCCATGGCCTTTCCCAACCATTTAAATTTTTCTCTTACAAGTCTAACACTTCCGAAAAACCAATACAACGCCCACCCGGAACAATATATAAAGCTAAACGAACCGTTCACTGGGTACTTATCCGTACGAAAATCCCTATTGATTTACCTGTTTTTACAAGGAAATAAAATGTGAAAAAAACATTTCTACATCCCATGGCCTTTCCCAACCATTTAAATTTTTCTCTTACAAGTCTAACACTTCTGAAAAACCAATACAACGCCCACCCGGAACAATATATAAAGCTAAACGAACCGTTCACTCGGTACTCATACGTACGAAAATCCCTATTGATTTACCTGTTTTTACAAGGAAATAAAATGTGAAAAAAATATTTCTACATCCCATGGCCTTTCCCAACCATTTAAATTTTTCTCTTACATGTCTAACACTTCCCGAAAAACCAATACAATGCCCACCCGGAACAATATATAAAGCTAAACGAACCGTTCACTGGGTACTCATACGTACGAAAATCCCTATTGATTTACCTGTTTTTACAAGGAAATAAAATGTGAAAAAAATGTTTCTACATCCCATGGCCTTTCCCAACCATTTAAATTTTTCTCTTACAGGGCTAACACTTCCGAAAAACCAATACAACGCCCACCCGGAACACTATATAAAGCTAAACGAACCGTTCACTGGGTACTTATACGCACGAAAATTCCTATTGATTTACATGTTTTTACAAGGAAATAAAATGTGAAAAAAATATTTCTACATCCCATGGCCTTTCCCAACCATTAAAATTTTTCTCTTACAGGTCTAACACTTCCGAAAAACCAATACAACACGCACCCGGAACAATATATAAAGCTAAACGAACCGTTCACTGGGTACTTATCCGTACGAAAATCCCTATTGATTTACCTGTTTTTACAGGGAAATAAAATGTGAAAAAAATATTTCTACATCCCATGGCCTTTCCGAACCATTTAAATTTTTCTCTTACAAGTCTAACACTTCCGAAAAACCTATACAACGCCTACCCGGAACAATATATAAAGCTAAACGAACCGTTCACTGGGTACTTATCCGTACGAAAATCCCTATTGATTTACCTGTTTTTACAAGGAAATAAAATGTGAAAACAATATTTCTACATCCCATGGCCTTTCCCAACCATTTAAATTCTTCTCTTACAGGTCTAACACTTCTGAAAAACCAATACAACGCCCACCCGGAACAATATATAAAGCTAAACGAACCGTTCACTGGGTACTTATCCATACGAAAATCCCTATTGATTTACCTGTTTTTACAGGGAAATAAAATGTGAAAAAAATATTTCTACATCCCATGGCCTTTCCCAACCATTTAAATTTTTCTCTTACAAGTCTAACACTTCCGAAAAACCTATACAACGCCTACCCGGAACAGTATATAAAGCTAAACGAACCGTTCACTGGGTACTTATCCGTACGAAAATCCCTATTGATTTACCTGTTTTTACAAGGAAATAAAATGTGAAAAAAATATTTCTACATCCCATGGCCTTTCCCAACCATTTAAATTTTTCTCTTACAGGTCTAACACTTCCGAAAAACCAATACAACGCCCACCCGGAACAATATATAAAGCTAAACGAACCGTTCACTCGGTACTCATACGTACGAAAATCCCTATTGATTTACCTGTTTTTACAAGGAAATAAAAGGTGAAAACAATATTTCTACATCCAATGGCCTTTCCCAACCATTAAAATTTTTCTCTTATAGGTCTAACACTTCCGAAAAACCAATACAACGCCCACCCGGAACAATATATAAAGCTAAACGAACCGTTCACTGGGTACTTATCCGTACTAAAATCCCTATTGATTTACCTGTTTTTACAAGGAAATAAAATGTGAAAAAAATATTTCTACATCCCATGGCCTTTCCCAACCATTTAAATTTTTCTCTTACAAGTCTAACACTTCCGAAAAGCCAATACAACGCCCATCCGGAACAATATATAAAGCTAAACGCACCGTTCACTGGGTACTTATATGTACGAAAATCCCTATTGATTTACCTGTTTTTACAAGGAAATAAAATGTGAAAAAAATATTTCTACATCCCATGGCCTTTCCCAACCATTTAAATTTTTCTCTTACAGGGCTAACACTTCCGAAAAACCAATACAACGTCCACCCGGACCAATATATTAAGCTAAACGAACCGTTCACTGGGTACTTATCCGTACGAAAATCCCTATTGATTTACCTGTTTTTACAAGGAAATAAAATGTGAAAAAAATATTTCTACATCCCATGGCCCTTCCCAACCATTTAAATTTTTCTCTTACAGGTCTAACACGTCCGAAAAACTAATACAACGCCCATCCGGAACAATATATTAAGCTAAACGCACCGTTCACTGGGTACTTATCCGTACGAAAATCCCTATTGATTTACCTGTTTTTACAAGGAAATAATATGTGAAAACAATATTTCTACATCCCATGGCCTTTCCCAACCATTTAAATTTTTCTCTTACAGGTCTAACACTTCCGAAAAACCAATACAACGCCCACCCAGAACAATATATAAAGCTAAACGAACCGTTCACTGGGTATTTATCCGTACGAAAATCCCTATTGATTTACCTGTTTTTACAAGGAAATAAAATGTGAAAACAATATTTCTACATCCCATGGCCTTTCCCAACCATTTAAATTTTTCTCTTACAAGTCTAACACTTCCGAAAAACCAATACAACGCCCACCCGGAACAATATATAAAGCTAAACGAACCGTTCACTGGGTACTTATCCGTACGAAAATCCCTATTGATTTACCTGTTTTTACAAGGAAATAAAATGTGAAAAAAATATTTCTACATCCCATGGCCTTTCCCAACCATTTAAATTTTTCTCTTACATGTCTAACACTTCCGAAAAACCAATACAACGCCCACCCGGAACAATATATAAAGCTAAACGAACCGTTCACTGGGTACTCATACGTACGAAAATCCCTATTGATTTACCTGTTTTTACAAGGAAATAAAATGTGAAAAAAATGTTTCTACATCCCATGGCCTTTCCCAACCATTTAAATTTTTCTCTTACAGGGCTAACACTTCCGAAAAACCAATACAACGCCCACCCGGAACACTATATAAAGCTAAACGAACCGTTCACTGGGTACTTATACGCACGAAAATTCCTATTGATTTACCTGTTTTTACAAGGAAATAAAATGTGAAAAAAATATTTCTACATCCCATGGCCTTTCCCAACCATTAAAATTTTTCTCTTACAGGTCTAACACTTCCGAAAAACCAATACAACACGCACCCAGAACAATATATAAAGCTAAACGAACCGTTCACTGGGTACTTATCCGTACGAAAATCCCTATTGATTTACCTGTTTTTACAGGGAAATAAAATGTGAAAAAAATATTTCTACATCCCATGGCCTTTCCGAACCATTTAAATTTTTCTCTTACAAGTCTAACACTTCCGAAAAACCTATACAACGCCTACCCGGAACAATATATAAAGCTAAACGAACCGTTCACTGGGTACTTATCCGTACGAAAATCCCTATTGATTTACCTGTTTTTACAAGGAAATAAAATGTGAAAACAATATTTCTACATCCCATGGCCTTTCCCAACCATTTAAATTCTTCTCTTACAGGTCTAACACTTCTGAATAACCAATACAACGCCCACCCGGAACAATATATAAAGCTAAACGAACCGTTCACTGGGTACTTATCCATACGAAAATCCCTATTGATTTACCTGTTTTTACAGGGAAATAAAATGTGAAAAAAATATTTCTACATCCCATGGCCTTTCCCAACCATTTAAATTTTTCTCTTACAAGTCTAACACTTCCGAAAAACCTATACAACGCCTACCCGGAACAGTATATAAAGCTAAACGAACCGTTCACTGGGTACTTATCCGTACGAAAATCCCTATTGATTTACCTGTTTTTACAAGGAAATAAAATGTGAAAACAATATTTCTACATCCCATGGCCTTTCCCAACCATTTAAATTTTTCTCTTACAGGTCTAACACTTCCGAAAAACCAATACAACGCCCACCCGGAACAATATATAAAGCTAAACGAACCGTTCACTGGGTACTTATCCGTACTAAAATCCCTATTGATTTACCTGTTTTTACAAGGATATAAAATGTGAAAAAAATATTTCTACATCCCATGGCCTTTCCCAACCATTTAAATTTTTCTCTTACAAGTCTAACACTTCCGAAAAACCAATACGACGCCCATCCGGAACAATATATAAAGCTAAACGCACCGTTCACTGGGTACTTATATGTACGAAAATCCCTATTGATTTACCTGTTTTTACAAGGAAATAAAATGTGAAAAAAATATTTCTACATCCCATGGCCTTTCCCAACCATTTAAATTTTTCTCTTACAGGGCTAACACTTCCGAAAAACCAATACAACGCCCACCCGGAACACTATATAAAGCTAAACGAACCGTTCACTGGGTACTTATACGCACGAAAATTCCTATTGATTTACCTGTTTTTACAAGGAAATAAAATGTGAAAAAAATATTTCTACATCCCATGGCCTTTCCCAACCATTAAAATTTTTCTCTTATAGGTCTAACACTTCCGAAAAACCAATACAACACGCACCCAGAACAATATATAAAGCTAAACGAACCGTTCACTGGGTACTTATCCGTACGAAAATCCCTATTGATTTACCTGTTTTTACAGGGAAATAAAATGTGAAAAAAATATTTCTACATCCCATGGCCTTTCCGAACCATTTAAATTTTTCTCTTATAGGTCTAACACTTCCGAAAAACCAATACAACGCCCACCCGGAACAATATATAAAGCTAAACGAACCGTTCACTGGGTACTTATCCGTACGAAAATCCCTATTGATTTACCTGTTTTTACAAGGAAATAAAATGTAAAAAAAATATTTTTACATACCATGGCCTTTCTCAACCATTTAAATTTTTCTCTTACAGGTCTAACGCTTCCGAAAAACCAATACAACACGCACGCGGAACAATATATAAAGCTAAACGAACCGTTCACTGGGTACTTATCCGTACGAAAATCCCTATTGATTTACCTGTTTTTACAAGGAAATAAAATGTGAAAACAATATTTCTACATCCCATGGCCTTTCCCAACCATTTAAATTTTTCTCTTACAGGTCTAACACTTCCGAAAAACCAATACAACGCCCACCCGGAACAATATATAAAGCTAAACGAACCGTTCACTGGGTACTTATCCGTACGAAAATCCCTATTGATTTACCTGTTTTTACAAGGAAATAAAAGGTGAAAACAATATTTCTACATCCAATGGCCTTTCCCAACCATTTAAATTTTTCTCTTACAGGTCTAACACTTCCGAAAAACCAATACAACGCCCACCCGGAACAATATATAAAGCTAAACGAACCGTTCACTGGGTACTCATACGTACGAAAATCCTTATTGATTTACCTGTTTTTACAAGGAAATAAATTGTGAAAAAAATGTTTCTACATCCCATGGCCTTTCCCAACCATTTAAATTTTTCTCTTACAGGGCTAACACTTCCGAAAAACCAATACAACGCCCACCCGGAACACTATATAAAGCTAAACGAACCGTTCACTGGGTACTTATACGCACGAAAATCCCTATTGATTTACCTGTTTTTACAAGGAAATAAAATGTGAAAAAAATATTTCTACATCCCATGGCCTTTCCCAACCATTAAAATTTTTCTCTTACAGGTCTAACACTTCCGAAAAACCGATACAACACGCACCCGGAACAATATATAAAGCTAAACGAACCGTTCACTGGGTACTTATCCGTACGAAAATCCCTATTGATTTACCTGTTTTTACAGGGAAATAAAATGTGAAAAAAATATTTCTACATCCCATGGCCTTTCCCAACCATTTAAATTTTTCTCTTACAAGTCTAACACTTCCGAAAAACCTATACAACGCCTACCCGGAACAATATATAAAGCTAAACGAACCGTTCACTGGGTAATTATCCGTACGAAAATCCCTATTGATTTACCTGTTTTTTCAAGGAAATAAAAGGTGAAAACAATATTTCTACATCCAATGGCCTTTCCCAACCATTTAAATTTTTCTCTTACAGGTCTAACACTTCCGAAAAACCAATACAACGCCCACCCGGAACAATATATAAAGCTAAACGAACCGTTCACTGGGTAATTATCCGTACGAAAATCCCTATTGATTTACCTGTTTTTACAAGGAAATAAAAGGTGAAAACAATATTTCTACATCCAATGGCCTTTCCCAACCATTTAAATTTTTCTCTTACAGGTCTAACACTTCCGAAAAACCAATACAACGCCCACCCGGAACAATATATAAAGCTAAACGAACCGTTCACTGGGTACTTATCCGTACTAAAATCCCTATTGATTTACCTGTTTTTACAAGGATATAAAATGTGAAAAAAATATTTCTACATCCCATGGCCTTTCCCAACCATTTAAATTTTTCTCTTACAAGTCTAACACTTCCGAAAAACCAATACAACGCCCATCCGGAACAATATATAAAGCTAAACGCACCGTTCACTGGGTACTTATATGTACGAAAATCCCTATTGATTTACCTGTTTTTACAAGGAAATAAAATGTGAAAAAAATATTTCTACATCCCATGGCCTTTCCCAACCATTTAAATTTTTCTCTTACAGGGCTAACACTTCCGAAAAACCAATACAACGTCCACCCGGACCAATATATTAAGCTAAACGAACCGTTCACTGGGTACTTATCCGTACGAAAATCCCTATTGATTTACCTGTTTTTACAAGGAAATAAAATGTGAAAAAAATATTTCTACATCCCATGGCCCTTCCCAACCATTTAAATTTTTCTCTTACAGGTCTAACACGTCCGAAAAACTAATACAACGCCCATCCGGAACAATATATTAAGCTAAACGCACCGTTCACTGGGTACTTATCCGTACGAAAATCCCTATTGATTTACCTGTTTTTACAAGGAAATAATATGTGAAAACAATATTTCTACATCCCATGGCCTTTCCCAACCATTTAAATTTTTCTCTTACAGGTCTAACACTTCCGAAAAACCAATACAACGCCCACCCAGAACAATATATAAAGCTAAACGAACCGTTCACTGGGTATTTATCCGTACGAAAATCCCTATTGATTTACCTGTTTTTACAAGGAAATAAAATGTGAAAACAATATTTCTACATCCCATGGCCTTTCCCAACCATTTAAATTTTTCTCTTACAAGTCTAACACTTCCGAAAAACCAATACAACGCCCACCCGGAACAATATATAAAGCTAAACGAACCGTTCACTGGGTACTTATCCGTACGAAAATCCCTATTGATTTACCTGTTTTTACAAGGAAATAAAATGTGAAAAAAATATTTCTACATCCCATGGCCTTTCCCAACCATTTAAATTTTTCTCTTACATGTCTAACACTTCCGAAAAACCAATACAACGCCCACCCGGAACAATATATAAAGCTAAACGAACCGTTCACTGGGTACTCATACGTACGAAAATCCCTATTGATTTACCTGTTTTTACAAGGAAATAAAATGTGAAAAAAATGTTTCTACATCCCATGGCCTTTCCCAACCATTTAAATTTTTCTCTTACAGGGCTAACACTTCCGAAAAACCAATACAACGCCCACCCGGAACACTATATAAAGCTAAACGAACCGTTCACTGGGTACTTATACGCACGAAAATTCCTATTGATTTACCTGTTTTTACAAGGAAATAAAATGTGAAAAAAATATTTCTACATCCCATGGCCTTTCCCAACCATTAAAATTTTTCTCTTATAGGTCTAACACTTCCGAAAAACCAATACAACACGCACCCAGAACAATATATAAAGCTAAACGAACCGTTCACTGGGTACTTATCCGTACGAAAATCCCTATTGATTTACCTGTTTTTACAGGGAAATAAAATGTGAAAAAAATATTTCTACATCCCATGGCCTTTCCGAACCATTTAAATTTTTCTCTTACAAGTCTAACACTTCCGAAAAACCTATACAACGCCTACCCGGAACAATATATAAAGCTAAACGAACCGTTCACTGGGTACTTATCCGTACGAAAATCCCTATTGATTTACCTGTTTTTACAAGGAAATAAAATGTGAAAACAATATTTCTACATCCCATGGCCTTTCCCAACCATTTAAATTCTTCTCTTACAGGTCTAACACTTCTGAAAAACCAATACAACGCCCACCCGGAACAATATATAAAGCTAAACGAACCGTTCACTGGGTACTTATCCATACGAAAATCCCTATTGATTTACCTGTTTTTACAGGGAAATAAAATGTGAAAAAAATATTTCTACATCCCATGGCCTTTCCCAACCATTTAAATTTTTCTCTTACAAGTCTAACACTTCCGAAAAACCTATACAACGCCTACCCGGAACAGTATATAAAGCTAAACGAACCGTTCACTGGGTACTTATCCGTACGAAAATCCCTATTGATTTACCTGTTTTTACAAGGAAATAAAATGTGAAAACAATATTTCTACATCCCATGGCCTTTCCCAACCATTTAAATTTTTCTCTTACAGGTCTAACACTTCCGAAAAACCAATACAACGCCCACCCGGAACAATATATAAAGCTAAACGAACCGTTCACTGGGTACTTATCCGTACTAAAATCCCTATTGATTTACCTGTTTTTACAAGGATATAAAATGTGAAAAAAATATTTCTACATCCCATGGCCTTTCCCAACCATTTAAATTTTTCTCTTACAAGTCTAACACTTCCGAAAAACCAATACGACGCCCATCCGGAACAATATATAAAGCTAAACGCACCGTTCACTGGGTACTTATATGTACGAAAATCCCTATTGATTTACCTGTTTTTACAAGGAAATAAAATGTGAAAAAAATATTTCTACATCCCATGGCTTTTCCCAACCATTTAAATTTTTCTCTTACAGGGCTAACACTTCCGAAAAACCAATACAACGTCCACCCGGACCCATATATTAAGCTAAACGAACCGTTCACTGGGTACTTATACGTACGAAAATCCCTATTGATTTACCTGTTTTTACAGGGAAATAAAATGTGAAAAAAATATTTCTACATACCATGGCCTTTCCCAACCATTTAAATTTTTCTCTTATAGGTCTAACACTTCGGAAAACCAATACAACGCCCACCCGGAACAATATATAAAGCTAAACGAACCGTTCACTGGGTACTTATCCGTACGAAAATCCCTATTGATTTCCCTGTTTTTATAAGGAAATAAAATGTGAAAAAAATATTTCTACATCCCATGGCCTTTCCCAACCATTTAAATTTTTCTCTTATAGGTCTAACACTTCCGAAAAACCAATACAACGCCCACCCGGAACAATATATAAAGCTAAACGAACCGTTCACTGGGTACTTATCCGTACGAAAATCCCTATTGATTTACCTGTTTTTACAAGGAAATAAAATGTAAAAAAAATATTTTTACATACCATGGCCTTTCTCAACCATTTAAATTTTTCTCTTACAGGTCTAACGCTTCCGAAAAACCAATACAACACGCACGCGGAACAATATATAAAGCTAAACGAACCGTTCACTGGGTACTTATCCGTACGAAAATCCCTATTGATTTACCTGTTTTTACAAGGAAATAAAATGTGAAAACAATATTTCTACATCCCATGGCCTTTCCCAACCATTTAAATTTTTCTCTTACAGGTCTAACACTTCCGAAAAACCAATACAACGCCCACCCGGAACAATATATAAAGCTAAACGAACCGTTCACTGGGTACTTATCCGTACGAAAATCCCTATTGATTTACCTGTTTTTACAAGGAAATAAAAGGTGAAAACAATATTTCTACATCCAATGGCCTTTCCCAACCATTTAAATTTTTCTCTTACAGGTCTAACACTTCCGAAAAACCAATACAACGCCCACCCGGAACAATATATAAAGCTAAACGAACCGTTCACTGGGTACTCATACGTACGAAAATCCTTATTGATTTACCTGTTTTTACAAGGAAATAAATTGTGAAAAAAATGTTTCTACATCCCATGGCCTTTCCCAACCATTTAAATTTTTCTCTTACAGGGCTAACACTTCCGAAAAACCAATACAACGCCCACCCGGAACACTATATAAAGCTAAACGAACCGTTCACTGGGTACTTATACGCACGAAAATCCCTATTGATTTACCTGTTTTTACAAGGAAATAAAATGTGAAAAAAATATTTCTACATCCCATGGCCTTTCCCAACCATTAAAATTTTTCTCTTACAGGTCTAACACTTCCGAAAAACCAATACAACACGCACCCGGAACAATATATAAAGCTAAACGAACCGTTCACTGGGTACTTATCCGTACGAAAATCCCTATTGATTTACCTGTTTTTACAGGGAAATAAAATGTGAAAAAAATATTTCTACATCCCATGGCCTTTCCCAACCATTTAAATTTTTCTCTTACAAGTCTAACACTTCCGAAAAACCTATACAACGCCTACCCGGAACAATATATAAAGCTAAACGAACCGTTCACTGGGTAATTATCCGTACGAAAATCCCTATTGATTTACCTGTTTTTTCAAGGAAATAAAAGGTGAAAACAATATTTCTACATCCAATGGCCTTTCCCAACCATTTAAATTTTTCTCTTACAGGTCTAACACTTCCGAAAAACCAATACAACGCCCACCCGGAACAATATATAAAGCTAAACGAACCGTTCACTGGGTAATTATCCGTACGAAAATCCCTATTGATTTACCTGTTTTTACAAGGAAATAAAAGGTGAAAACAATATTTCTACATCCAATGGCCTTTCCCAACCATTTAAATTTTTCTCTTACAGGTCTAACACTTCCGAAAAACCAATACAACGCCCACCCGGAACAATATATAAAGCTAAACGAACCGTTCACTGGGTACTTATCCGTACTAAAATCCCTATTGATTTACCTGTTTTTACAAGGATATAAAATGTGAAAAAAATATTTCTACATCCCATGGCCTTTCCCAACCATTTAAATTTTTCTCTTACAAGTCTAACACTTCCGAAAAACCAATACAACGCCCATCCGGAACAATATATAAAGCTAAACGCACCGTTCACTGGGTACTTATATGTACGAAAATCCCTATTGATTTACCTGTTTTTACAAGGAAATAAAATGTGAAAAAAATATTTCTACATCCCATGGCCTTTCCCAACCATTTAAATTTTTCTCTTACAGGGCTAACACTTCCGAAAAACCAATACAACGTCCACCCGGACCAATATATTAAGCTAAACGAACCGTTCACTGGGTACTTATCCGTACGAAAATCCCTATTGATTTACCTGTTTTTACAAGGAAATAAAATGTAAAAAAAATATTTTTACATACCATGGCCTTTCTCAACCATTTAAATTTTTCTCTTACAGGTCTAACGCTTCCGAAAAACCAATACAACACGCACGCGGAACAATATATAAAGCTAAACGAACCGTTCACTGGGTACTTATCCGTACGAAAATCCCTATTGATTTACCTGTTTTTACAAGGAAATAAAATGTGAAAACAATATTTCTACATCCCATTGCCTTTCCCAACCATTTAAATTTTTCTCTTACAGGTCTAACACTTCCGAAAAACCAATACAACGCCCACCCGGAACAATATATAAAGCTAAATGAACCGTTCACTGGGTACTTATCCGTACGAAAATCCCTATTGATTTACCTGTTTTTACAAGGAAATAAAATGTGAAAAAAATATTTCTACATCCCATGGCCCTTCCCAACCATTTAAATTTTTCTCTTACAGGTCTAACACGTCCGAAAAACCAATACAACGCCCATCCGGAACAATATATAAAGCTAAACGCACCGTTCACTGGGTACTTATATGTACGAAAATCCCTATTGATTTACCTGTTTTTACAAGGAAATAAAACGTGAAAAAAATGTTTCTACATCCCATGGCCTTTCCCAACCATTTAAATTTTTCTCTTACAGGGCTAACACTTCCGAAAAACCAATACAACACCCACCCGGAACAATATATAAAGCTAAACGAACTGTTCACTGGGTACTTATCCGTACAAAAATCCCTATTGATTTACCTGTTTTTCCAAGGAAATAAAATGTGAAAAAAATATTTCTACATCCCATGGCTTTTCCCAACCATTTAAATTTTTCTCTTACAGGGCTAACACGTCTGAAAAACCAATACAACGCCCATCCGGAACAATATATAAAGCTAAACGCACCGTTCACTGGGTACTTATATGTACGAAAATCCCTATTGATTTACCTGTTTTTCCAAGGAAATAAAATGTGAAAAAAATATTTCTACATCCCATGGCCTTTCCCAACCATTTAAATTTTTCTCTTACAGGGCTAACACGTCTGAAAAACCAATACAACGCCCATCCGGAACAATATATAAAGCTAAACGCACCGTTCACTGGGTACTTATATGTACGAAAATCCCTATTGATTTACCTGTTTTTCCAAGGAAATAAAATGTGAAAAAAATATTTCTACATCCCATGGCCTTTCCCAACCATTTAAATTTTTCTCTTACAAGTCTAACACTTCCGAAAAACCAAAACAACGCCCAACCGGAACAATATATAAAGCTAAACGAACCGTTCACTGGGTACTTATCCGTACGAAAATCCCTATAGATTTACCTGTTTTTACAAGGAAATAAAATGTGAAAAAAATATTTCTACATCCCATGGCCTTTCCCAACCATTTAAATTTTTCTCTTACAGGTCTAACACTTCCGAAAAACCAATACAACGCTCACCCGGAACAATATATAAAGCTAAACGAACCGTTCACTGGGTACTCATATGTACGAAAATCCCTATTGATTTACCTGTTTTTACAAGAAAATAAAATGTGAAAAAAATGTTTCTACATCCCATGGCCTTTCCCAACCATTTAAATTTTTCTCTTACAGGTCTAACACTTCCGAAAAACCAATACAACGCCCACCCAGAACAATATATAAAGCTAAACGAACCGTTCACTGGGTACTTATCCGTACGAAAATCCCTATTGATTTACCTGTTTTTACAAGGAAATAAAATGTGAAAACAATATTTCTACATCCCATGGCCTTTCCCAACCATTTAAATTTTTCTCTTACAGGTCTAACACTTCCGAAAAACCAATACAACGCCCACCCGGAACAATATATAAAGCTAAACGAACCGTTCACTGGGTACTTATCCGTACGAAAATCCCTATTGATTTACCTGTTTTTACAAGGAAATAAAATGTGAAAAAAACATTTCTACATCCCATGGCCTTTCCCAACCATTTAAATTTTTCTCTTACAAGTCTAACACTTCCGAAAAACCAATACAACGCCCAACCGGAACAATATATAAAGCTAAACGAACCGTTCACTGGGTACTTATCCGTACGAAAATCCCTATAGATTTACCTGTGTTTAGAAGGAAATAAAATGTGTAAAAAATATTTCTACATCCCATGGCCTTTCCCAACCATTTAAATTTTTCTCTTACAGGTCTAACACTTCCGAAAAACCAATACAACGCCCACCCGGAACAATATATAAAGCTAAACGAACCGTTCACTGGGTACTCATACGTACGAAAATCCCTATTGATTTACCTGTTTTTACAAGGAAATAAAATGTGAAAAAAATGTTTCTACATCCCATGGCCTTTCCCAACCATTTAAATTTTTCTCTTACAGGGCTAACACTTCCGAAAAACCAATACAACGCCCACCCGGAACAATATATAAAGCTAAACGAACCGTTTACTGGGTACTCATACGTACGAAAATCCCTATTGATTTACCTGTTTTTACAAGGAAATAAAATGTAAAAAAAATATTTTTACATACCATGGCCTTTCTCAACCATTTAAATTTTTCTCTTACAGGTCTAACGCTTCCGAAAAACCAATACAACACGCACGCGGAACAATATATAAAGCTAAACGAACCGTTCACTGGGTACTTATCCGTACGAAAATCCCTATTGATTTACCTGTTTTTACAAGGAAGTAAAATGTGAAAACAATATTTCTACATCCCATGGCCTTTCCCAACCATTTAAATTTTTCTCTTATAGGTCTAACACTTCGGAAAACCAATACAACGCCCACCCGGAACAATATATAAAGCTAAACGAACCGTTCACTGGGTACTTATCCGTACGAAAATCCCTATTGATTTCCCTGTTTTTACAAGGAAATAAAATGTGAAAAAAATATTTCTACATCCCATGGCCTTTCCCAACCATTTAAATTTTTCTCTTATAGGTCTAACACTTCCGAAAAACCAATACAACGCCCACCCGGAACAATATATAAAGCTAAACGAACCGTTCACTGGGTACTTATCCGTACGAAAATCCCTATTGATTTACCTGTTTTTACAAGGAAATAAAATGTAAAAAAAATATTTTTACATACCATGGCCTTTCTCAACCATTTAAATTTTTCTCTTACAGGTCTAACGCTTCCGAAAAACCAATACAACACGCACGCGGAACAATATATAAAGCTAAACGAACCGTTCACTGGGTACTTATCCGTACGAAAATCCCTATTGATTTACCTGTTTTTACAAGGAAATAAAATGTGAAAACAATATTTCTACATCCCATGGCCTTTCCCAACCATTTAAATTTTTCTCTTACAGGTCTAACACTTCCGAAAAACCAATACAACGCCCACCCGGAACAATATATAAAGCTAAACGAACCGTTCACTGGGTACTTATCCGTACGAAAATCCCTATTGATTTACCTGTTTTTACAAGGAAATAAAAGGTGAAAACAATATTTCTACATCCAATGGCCTTTCCCAACCATTTAAATTTTTCTCTTACAGGTCTAACACTTCCGAAAAACCAATACAACGCCCACCCGGAACAATATATAAAGCTAAACGAACCGTTCACTGGGTACTCATACGTACGAAAATCCCTATTGATTTACCTGTTTTTACAAGGAAATAAATTGTGAAAAAAATGTTTCTACATCCCATGGCCTTTCCCAACCATTTAAATTTTTCTCTTACAGGGCTAACACTTCCGAAAAACCAATACAACGCCCACCCGGAACACTATATAAAGCTAAACGAACCGTTCACTGGGTACTTATACGCACGAAAATCCCTATTGATTTACCTGTTTTTACAAGGAAATAAAATGTGAAAAAAATATTTCTACATCCCATGGCCTTTCCCAACCATTAAAATTTTTCTCTTACAGGTCTAACACTTCCGAAAAACCAATACAACACGCACCCGGAACAATATATAAAGCTAAACGAACCGTTCACTGGGTACTTATCCGTACGAAAATCCCTATTGATTTACCTGTTTTTACAGGGAAATAAAATGTGAAAAAAATATTTCTACATCCCATGGCCTTTCCCAACCATTTAAATTTTTCTCTTACAAGTCTAACACTTCCGAAAAACCTATACAACGCCTACCCGGAACAATATATAAAGCTAAACGAACCGTTCACTGGGTAATTATCCGTACGAAAATCCCTATTGATTTACCTGTTTTTACAAGGAAATAAAAGGTGAAAACAATATTTCTACATCCAATGGCCTTTCCCAACCATTTAAATTTTTCTCTTACAGGTCTAACACTTCCGAAAAACCAATACAACGCCCACCCGGAACAATATATAAAGCTAAACGAACCGTTCACTGGGTAATTATCCGTACGAAAATCCCTATTGATTTACCTGTTTTTACAAGGAAATAAAAGGTGAAAACAATATTTCTACATCCAATGGCCTTTCCCAACCATTTAAATTTTTCTCTTACAGGTCTAACACTTCCGAAAAACCAATACAACGCCCACCCGGAACAATATATAAAGCTAAACGAACCGTTCACTGGGTACTTATCCGTACTAAAATCCCTATTGATTTACCTGTTTTTACAAGGATATAAAATGTGAAAAAAATATTTCTACATCCCATGGCCTTTCCCAACCATTTAAATTTTTCTCTTACAAGTCTAACACTTCCGAAAAACCAATACAACGCCCATCCGGAACAATATATAAAGCTAAACGAACCGTTCACTGGGTACTTATCCGTACTAAAATCCCTATTGATTTACCTGTTTTTACAAGGAAATAAAAAGTGAAAAAAATATTTCTACATCCCATGGCCTTTCCCAACCATTTAAATTTTTCTCTTACAGGGCTAACACTTCCGAAAAACCAATACAACGTCCACCCGGACCAATATATTAAGCTAAACGAACCGTTCACTGGGTACTTATACGTACGAAAATCCCTATTGATTTACCTGTTTTTACAGGGAAATAAAATGTGAAAAAAATATTTCTACATACCATGGCCTTTCCCAACCATTTAAATTTTTCTCTTATAGGTCTAACACTTCGGAAAACCAATACAACGCCCACCCGGAACAATATATAAAGCTAAACGAACCGTTCACTGGGTACTTATCCGTACGAAAATCCCTATTGATTTCCCTGTTTTTACAAGTAAATAAAATGTGAAAAAAATATTTCTACATCCCATGGCCTTTCCCAACCATTTAAATTTTTCTCTTATAGGTCTAACACTTCCGAAAAACCAATACAACGCCCACCCGGAACAATATATAAAGCTAAACGAACCGTTCACTGGGTACTTATCCGTACGAAAATCCCTATTGATTTACCTGTTTTTACAAGGAAATAAAATGTAAAAAAAATATTTTTACATACCATGGCCTTTCTCAACCATTTAAATTTTTCTCTTACAGGTCTAACGCTTCCGAAAAACCAATACAACACGCACGCGGAACAATATATAAAGCTAAACGAACCGTTCACTGGGTACTTATCCGTACGAAAATCCCTATTGATTTACCTCTTTTTACAAGGAAATAAAATGTGAAAACAATATTTCTACATCCCATGGCCTTTCCCAACCATTTAAATTTTTCTCTTACAGGTCTAACACTTCCGAAAAACCAATACAACGCCCACCCGGAACAATATATAAAGCTAAATGAACCCTTCACTGGGTACTTATCCGTACGAAAATCCCTATTGATTTACCTGTTTTTACAAGGAAATAAAATGTGAAAAAAATATTTCTACATCCCATGGCCCTTCCCAACCATTTAAATTTTTCTCTTACAGGTCTAACACGTCCGAAAAACCAATACAACGCCCATCCGGAACAATATATAAAGCTAAACGCACCGTTCACTGGGTACTTATATGTACGAAAATCCCTATTGATTTACCTGTTTTTACAATGAAATAAAATGTGAAAAAAATATTTCTACATCCCATGGCCTTTCCCAACGATTTAAATTTTTCTCTTACAGGTCTAACACTCTCGAAAAACCAATACAACGCCCACCCGGAACAATATATAAAGCTAAACGAACCGTTCACTGGGTACTCATACGTACGAAAATCCCTATTGATTTACCTGTTTTTACAAGGAAATAAAACGTGAAAAAAATGTTTCTACATCCCATGGCCTTTCCCAACCATTTAAATTTTTCTCTTACAGGGCTAACACTTCCGAAAAACCAATACAACACCCACCCGGAACAATATATAAAGCTAAACGAACTGTTCACTGGGTACTTATCCGTACAAAAATCCCTATTGATTTACCTGTTTTTCCAAGGAAATAAAATGTGAAAAAAATATTTCTACATCCCATGGCTTTTCCCAACCATTTAAATTTTTCTCTTACAGGGCTAACACGTCTGAAAAACCAATACAACGCCCATCCGGAACAATATATAAAGCTAAACGCACCGTTCACTGGGTACTTATATGTACGAAAATCCCTATTGATTTACCTGTTTTTCCAAGGAAATAAAATGTGAAAAAAATATTTCTACATCCCATGGCCTTTCCCAACCATTTAAATTTTTCTCTTACAAGTCTAACACTTCCGAAAAACCAAAACAACGCCCAACCGGAACAATATATAAAGCTAAACGAACCGTTCACTCGGTACTTATCCGTACGAAAATCCCTATAGATTTACCTGTTTTTACAAGGAAATAAAATGTGAAAAAAATATTTCTACATCCCATGGCCTTTCCCAACCATTTAAATTTTTCTCTTACAGGTCTAACACTTCCGAAAAACCAATACAACGCTCACCCGGAACAATATATAAAGCTAAACGAACCGTTCACTGGGTACTCATTAGTACGAAAATCCCTATTGATTTACCTGTTTTTACAAGAAAATAAAATGTGAAAAAAATGTTTCTACATCCCATGGCCTTTCCCAACCATTTAAATTTTTCTCTTACAGGTCTAACACTTCCGAAAAACCAATACAACGCCCACCCAGAACAATATATAAAGCTAAACGAACCGTTCACTGGGTACTTATCCGTACGAAAATCCCTATTGATTTACCTGTTTTTACAAGGAAATAAAATGTGAAAACAATATTTCTACATCCCATGGCCTTTCCCAACCATTTAAATTTTTCTCTTACAGGTCTAACACTTCCGAAAAACCAATACAACGCCCACCCGGAACAATATATAAAGCTAAACGAACCGTTCACTGGGTACTTATCCGTACGAAAATCCCTATTGATTTACCTGTTTTTACAAGGAAATAAAATGTGAAAAAAACATTTCTACATCCCATGGCCTTTCCCAACCATTTAAATTTTTCTCTTACAAGTCTAACACTTCCGAAAAACCAATACAACGCCCAACCGGAACAATATATAAAGCTAAACGAACCGTTCACTGGGTACTTATCCGTACGAAAATCCCTATAGATTTACCTGTGTTTAGAAGGAAATAAAATGTGTAAAAAATATTTCTACATCCCATGGCCTTTCCCAACCATTTAAATTTTTCTCTTACAGGTCTAACACTTCCGAAAAACCAATACAACGCCCACCCGGAACAATATATAAAGCTAAACGAACCGTTCACTGGGTACTCATACGTACGAAAATCCCTATTGATTTACCTGTTTTTACAAGGAAATAAAATGTGAAAAAAATGTTTCTACATCCCATGGCCTTTCCCAACCATTTAAATTTTTCTCTTACAGGGCTAACACTTCCGAAAAACCAATACAACGCCCACCCGGAACAATATATAAAGCTAAACGAACCGTTTACTGGGTACTCATACGTACGAAAATCCCTATTGATTTACCTGTTTTTACAAGGAAATAAAATGTAAAAAAAATATTTTTACATACCATGGCCTTTCTCAACCATTTAAATTTTTCTCTTACAGGTCTAACGCTTCCGAAAAACCAATACAACACGCACGCGGAACAATATATAAAGCTAAACGAACCGTTCACTGGGTACTTATCCGTACGAAAATCCCTATTGATTTACCTGTTTTTACAAGGAAGTAAAATGTGAAAACAATATTTCTACATCCCATGGCCTTTCCCAACCATTTAAATTTTTCTCTTACAGGTCTAACACTTCCGAAAAACCAATACAACGCCCACCCGGAACAATATATAAAGCTAAATGAACCGTTCACTGGGTACTTATCCGTACGAAAATCCCTATTGATTTACCTGTTTTTACAAGGAAATAAAATGTGAAAAAAATATTTCTACATCCCATGGCCCTTCCCAACTATTTAAATTTTTCTCTTACAGGTCTAACACGTCCGAAAAACCAATACAACGCCCATCCGGAACAATATATAAAGCTAAACGCACCGTTCACTGGGTACTTATATGTACGAAAATCCCTATTGATTTACCTGTTTTTACAAGGAAATAAAATGTGAAAACAATATTTCTACATCCCATGGCCTTTCCCAACCGTTTAAATTTTTCTCTTACAGGTCTAACACTTCCGAAAAACCAATACAACGCCCACCCGGAACAATATATAAAGCTAAACGAACCGTTCACTGGGTACTTATCCGTACGAAAATCCCTATTGATTTACCTGTTTTTACAAGGAAATAAAATGTGAAAAAAACATTTCTACATCCCATGGCCTTTCCCAACCATTTAAATTTTTCTCTTACAAGTCTAACACTTCCGAAAAACCAATACAACGCCCAACCGGAACAATATATAAAGCTAAACGAACCGTTCACTGGGTACTTATCCGTACGAAAATCCCTATAGATTTACCTGTGTTTAGAAGGAAATAAAATGTGAAAAAAATATTTCTACATCCCATGGCCTTTCCCAACCATTTAAATTTTTCTCTTACAGGTCTAACACTTCCGAAAAACCAATACAACGCCCACCCGGAACAATATATAAAGCTAAACGAACCGTTCACTGGGTACTCATACGTACGAAAATCCCTATTGATTTACCTGTTTTTACAAGGAAATAAAATGTGAAAAAAATGTTTCTACATCCCATGGCCTTTCCCAACCATTTAAATTTTTCTCTTACAGGGCTAACACTTCCGAAAAACCAATACAACGCCCACCCGGAACAATATATAAAGCTAAACGAACCGTTTACTGGGTACTCATACGTACGAAAATCCCTATTGATTTACCTGTTTTTACAAGGAAATAAAATGTAAAAAAAATATTTTTACATACCATGGCCTTTCTCAACCATTTAAATTTTTCTCTTACAGGTCTAACGCTTCCGAAAAACCAATACAACACGCACGCGGAACAATATATAAAGCTAAACGAACCGTTCACTGGGTACTTATCCGTACGAAAATCCCTATTGATTTACCTGTTTTTACAAGGAAGTAAAATGTGAAAACAATATTTCTACATCCCATGGCCTTTCCCAACCATTTAAATTTTTCTCTTACAGGTCTAACACTTCCGAAAAACCAATACAACGCCCACCCGGAACAATATATAAAGCTAAATGAACCGTTCACTGGGTACTTATCCGTACGAAAATCCCTATTGATTTACCTGTTTTTACAAGGAAATAAAATGTGAAAAAAATATTTCTACATCCCATGGCCCTTCCCAACCATTTAAATTTTTCTCTTACAGGTCTAACACGTCCGAAAAACCAATACAACGCCCATCCGGAACAATATATAAAGCTAACCGCACCGTTCACTGGGTACTTATATGTACGAAAATCCCTATTGATTTACCTGTTTTTACAATGAAATAAAATGTGAAAAAAATATTTCTACATCCCATGGCCTTTCCCAACCATTTAAATTTTTCTCTTACAGGTCTAACACTCTCGAAAAACCAATACAACGCCCACCCGGAACAATATATAAAGCTAAACGAACCGTTCACTGGGTACTCATACGTACGAAAATCCCTATTGATTTACCTGTTTTTACAAGGAAATAAAACGTGAAAAAAATGTTTCTACATCCCATGGCCTTTCCCAACCATTTAAATTTTTCTCTTACAGGTCTAACACTTCCGAAAAACCAATACAACGCCCACCCGGAACAATATATAAAGCTAAACGAACCGTTCACTGGGTACTCATACGTACGAAAATCCCTATTGATTTACCTGTTTTTACAAGGAAATAAAATGTGAAAAAAATGTTTCTACATCCCATGGCCTTTCCCAACCATTTAAATTTTTCTCTTACAGGGCTAACACTTCCGAAAAACCAATACAACGCCCACCCGGAACAATATATAAAGCTAAACGAACCGTTTACTGGGTACTCATACGTACGAAAATCCCTATTGATTTACCTGTTTTTACAAGGAAATAAAATGTAAAAAAAATATTTTTACATACCATGGCCTTTCTCAACCATTTAAATTTTTCTCTTACAGGTCTAACGCTTCCGAAAAACCAATACAACACGCACGCGGAACAATATATAAAGCTAAACGAACCGTTCACTGGGTACTTATCCGTACGAAAATCCCTATTGATTTACCTGTTTTTACAAGGAAGTAAAATGTGAAAACAATATTTCTACATCCCATGGCCTTTCCCAACCATTTAAATTTTTCTCTTACAGGTCTAACACTTCCGAAAAACCAATACAACGCCCACCCGGAACAATATATAAAGCTAAATGAACCGGTCACTGGGTACTTATCCGTACGAAAATCCCTATTGATTTACCTGTTTTTACAAGGAAATAAAATGTGAAAAAAATATTTCTACATCCCATGGCCCTTCCCAACCATTTAAATTTTTCTCTTACAGGGCTAACACTTCCGAAAAACCAATACAACGCCCACCCGGAACAATATATAAAGCTAAACGAACCGTTTACTGGGTACTCATACGTACGAAAATCCCTATTGATTTACCTGTTTTTACAAGGAAATAAAATGTAAAAAAAATATTTTTACATACCATGGCCTTTCTCAACCATTTAAATTTTTCTCTTACAGGTCTAACGCTTCCGAAAAACCAATACAACACGCACGCGGAACAATATATAAAGCTAAACGAACCGTTCACTGGGTACTTATCCGTACGAAAATCCCTATTGATTTACCTGTTTTTACAAGGAAGTAAAATGTGAAAACAATATTTCTACATCCCATGGCCTTTCCCAACCATTTAAATTTTTCTCTTACAGGTCTAACACTTCCGAAAAACCAATACAACGCCCACCCGGAACAATATATAAAGCTAAATGAACCGTTCACTGGGTACTTATCCGTACGAAAATCCCTATTGATTTACCTGTTTTTACAAGGAAATAAAATGTGAAAAAAATATTTCTACATCCCATGGCCCTTCCCAACCATTTAAATTTTTCTCTTACAGGTCTAACACGTCCGAAAAACCAATACAACGCCCATCCGGAACAATATATAAAGCTAACCGCACCGTTCACTGGGTACTTATATGTACGAAAATCCCTATTGATTTACCTGTTTTTACAATGAAATAAAATGTGAAAAAAATATTTCTACATCCCATGGCCTTTCCCAACCATTTAAATTTTTCTCTTACAGGTCTAACACTCTCGAAAAACCAATACAACGCCCACCCGGAACAATATATAAAGCTAAACGAACCGTTCACTGGGTACTCATACGTACGAAAATCCCTATTGATTTACCTGTTTTTACAAGGAAATAAAACGTGAAAAAAATGTTTCTACATCCCATGGCCTTTCCCAACCATTTAAATTTTTCTCTTACAGGTCTAACACTTCCGAAAAACCAATACAACGCCCACCCGGAACAATATATAAAGCTAAACGAACCGTTCACTGGGTACTCATACGTACGAAAATCCCTATTGATTTACCTGTTTTTACAAGGAAATAAAATGTGAAAAAAATGTTTCTACATCCCATGGCCTTTCCCAACCATTTAAATTTTTCTCTTACAGGGCTAACACTTCCGAAAAACCAATACAACGCCCACCCGGAACAATATATAAAGCTAAACGAACCGTTTACTGGGTACTCATACGTACGAAAATCCCTATTGATTTACCTGTTTTTACAAGGAAATAAAATGTAAAAAAAATATTTTTACATACCATGGCCTTTCTCAACCATTTAAATTTTTCTCTTACAGGTCTAACGCTTCTGAAAAACCAATACAACACGCACGCGGAACAATATATAAAGCTAAACGAACCGTTCACTGGGTACTTATCCGTACGAAAATCCCTATTGATTTACCTGTTTTTACAAGGAAGTAAAATGTGAAAACAATATTTCTACATCCCATGGCCTTTCCCAACCATTTAAATTTTTCTCTTACAGGTCTAACACTTCCGAAAAACCAATACAACGCCCACCCGGAACAATATATAAAGCTAAATGAACCGTTCACTGGGTACTTATCCGTACGAAAATCCCTATTGATTTACCTGTTTTTACAAGGAAATAAAATGTGAAAAAAATATTTCTACATCCCATGGCCCTTCCCAACCATTTAAATTTTTCTCTTACAGGTCTAACACGTCCGAAAAACCAATACAACGCCCATCCGGAACAATATATAAAGCTAAACGCACCGTTCACTGGGTACTTATATGTACGAAAATCCCTATTGATTTACCTGTTTTTACAATGAAATAAAATGTGAAAAAAATATTTCTACATCCCATGGCCTTTCCCAACCATTTAAATTTTTCTCTTACAGGTCTAACACTCTCGAAAAACCAATACAACGCCCACCCGGAACAATATATAAAGCTAAACGAACCGTTCACTGGGTACTCATACGTACGAAAATCCCTATTGATTTACCTGTTTTTACAAGGAAATAAAACGTGAAAAAAATGTTTCTACATCCCATGGCCTTTCCCAACCATTTAAATTTTTCTCTTACAGGGCTAACACTTCCGAAAAACCAATACAACACCCACCCGGAACAATATATAAAGCTAAACGAACCGTTCACTGGGTACTTATCCGTACGAAAATCCCTATTGATTTACCTGTTTTTCCAAGGAAATAAAATGTGAAAAAAATATTTCTACATCCCATGGCCTTTCCCAACCATTTAAATTTTTCTCTTACAGGGCTAACACGTCCGAAAAACCAATACAACGCCCATCCGGAACAATATATAAAGCTAAACGCACCGTTCACTGGGTACTTATATGTACGAAAATCCCTATTGATTTACCTGTTTTTCCAAGGAAATAAAATGTGAAAAAAATATTTCTACATCCCATGGCCTTTCCCAACCATTTAAATTTTTCTCTTACAAGTCTAACACTTCCGAAAAACCAAAACAACGCCCAACCGGAACAATATATAAAGCTAAACGAACCGTTCACTGGGTACTTATCCGTACGAAAATCCCTATAGATTTACCTGTTTTTCCAAGGAAATAAAATGTGAAAAAAATATTTCTACATCCCATGGCCTTTCCCAACCATTTAAATTTTTCTCTTACAGGTCTAACACTTCCGAAAAACCAATACAACGCTCACCCGGAACAATATATAAAGCTAAACGAACCGTTCACTGGGTACTCATACGTACGAAAATCCCTATTGATTTACCTGTTTTTACAAGAAAATAAAATGTGAAAAAAATGTTTCTACATCCCATGGCCTTTCCCAACCATTTAAATTTTTTTCTTACAGGTCTAACACTTCCGAAAAACCAATACAACGCCCACCCAGAACAATATATAAAGCTAAACGAACCGTTCACTGGGTACTTATCCGTACGAAAATCCCTATTGATTTACCTGGTTTTACAAGGAAATAAAATGTGAAAACAATATTTCTACATCCCATGGCCTTTCCCAACCATTTAAATTTTTCTCTTACAGGTCTTACACTTCCGAAAAACCAATACAACGCCCACCCGGAACAATATATAAAGCTAAACGAACCGTTCACTGGGTACTTATCCGTACGAAAATCCCTATTGATTTACCTGTTTTTACAAGGAAATAAAATGTGAAAAAAACATTTCTACATCCCATGGCCTTTCCCAACCATTTAAATTTTTCTCTTACAAGTCTAACACTTCCGAAAAACCAATACAACGCCCAACCGGAACAATATATAAAGCTAAACGAACCGTTCACTGGGTACTTATCCGTACGAAAATCCCTATAGATTTACCTGTGTTTAGAAGGAATTAAAATGTGAAAAAAATATTTCTACATCCCATGGCCTTTCCCAACCATTTAAATTTTTCTCTTACAGGTCTAACACTTCCGAAAAACCAATACAACGCCCACCCGGAACAATATGTAAAGCTAAACGAACCGTTCACTGGGTACTCATACGTACGAAAATCCCTATTGATTTACCTGTTTTTACAAGGAAATAAAATGTGAAAAAAATATTTCTACATCCCATGGCCTTTCCCAACCATTTAAATTTTTCTCTTACAGGTCTAACACTCACGAAAAACCAATACAACGCCCACCCGGAACAATATATAAAGCTAAACGAACCGTTCACTGGGTACTCATACGTACGAAAATCCCTATTGATTTACCTGTTTTTACAAGGAAATAAAACGTGAAAAAAATGTTTCTACATCCCATGGCCTTTCCCAACCATTTAAATTTTTCTCTTACAGGGCTAACACTTCCGAAAAACCAATACAACACCCACCCGGAACAATATATAAAGCTAAACGAACCGTTCACTGGGTACTTATCCGTACGAAAATCCCTATTGATTTACCTGTTTTTCCAAGGAAATAAAATGTGAAAATAATATTTCTACATCCCATGGCCTTTCCCAACCATTTAAATTTTTCTCTTACAGGGCTAACACGTCCGAAAAACCAATACAACGCCCATCCGGAACAATATATAAAGCTAAACTCACCGTTCACTGGGTACTTATATGTACGAAAATCCCTATTGATTTACCTGTTTTTCCAAGGAAATAAAATGTGAAAAAAATATTTCTACATCCCATGTCCTTTCCCAACCATTTAAATTTTTCTCTTACAGGGCTAACACTTCCGAAAAACCAATACAACACCCACCCGGAACAATATATAAAGCTAAACGAACCGTTCACTGGGTACTTATCCGTACGAAAATCCCTATTGATTTACCTGTTTTTCCAAGGAAATAAAATTTGAAAAAAATATTTCTACATCCCATGGCCTTTCCCAACCATTTAAATTTTTCTCTTACAGGGCTAACACGTCCGAAAAACCAATACAACGCCCATCCGGAACAATATATAAAGCTAAACGCACCGTTCACTGGGTAATTATATGTACGAAAATCCCTATAGATTTACCTGTTTTTACAAGGAAATAAAATGTGAAAAAAATATTTCTACATCCCATGGCCTTTCCCAACCATTTAAATTTTTCTCTTACAAGTCTAACACTTCCGAAAAACCAAAACAACGCCCAACCGGAACAATATATAAAGCTAAACGAACCGTTCACTGGGTACTTATCCGTACGAAAATCCCTATAGATTTACCTGTTTTTACAAGGAAATAAAATGTGAAAAAAATATTTCTACATCCCATGGCCTTTCCCAACCATTTAAATTTTTCTCTTACAGGTCTAACACTTCCGAAAAACCAATACAACGCCCACCCGGAACAATATATAAAGCTAAACGAACCGTTCACTGGGTACTTATCCGTACGAAAATCCCTATTGATTTACCTGTGTTTAGAAGGAAATAAAATGTTAAAAAAAATATTTCTACATCCCATGGCCTTTCCCAACCATTTAAATTTTTCTCTTACAGGTCTAACACTTCCGAAAAACCAATACAACGCCCACCCGGAACAATATATAAAGCTAAACGAACCGTTCACTGGGTACTCATACGTACGAAAATCCCTATTGATTTACCTGTTTTTACAAGGAAATAAAATGTGAAAAAAATGTTTCTACATCCCATGGCCTTTCCCAACCATTTAAATATTTCTCTTACAGGGCTAACACTTCCGAAAAACCAATACAACGCCCACCCGGAACAATATATAAAGCTAAACGAACCGTTCACTGGGTACTCATATGTACGAAAATCCCTATTGATTTACCTGTTTTTACAAGGAAATAAAATGTAAAAAAAATATTTTTACATACCATGGCCTTTCTCAACCATTTAAATTTTTCTCTTACAGGTCTAACGCTTCCGAAAAACCAATACAACACGAACGCGGAACAATATATAAAGCTAAACGAACAGTTCACTGGGTACTTATCCGTACGAAAATCCCTATTGATTTACCTGTTTTTACAAGGAAATAAAATGTGAAAACAATATTTCTACATCCCATGGCCTTTCCCAACCATTTAAATTTTTCTCTTACAGGTCTAACACTTCCGAAAAACCAATACAACGCCCACCCGGAACAATATATAAAGCTAAATGAACCGTTCACTGGGTACTTATCCGTACGAAAATCCCTATTGATTTACCTGTTTTTACAAGGAAATAAAATGTGAAAAAAATATTTCTACATCCCATGGCCCTTCCCAACCATTTAAATTTTTCTCTTTCAGGTCTAACACGTCCGAAAAACCAATACAACGCCCATCCGGAACAATATATAAAGCTAAACGCACCGTTCACTGGGTACTTATATGTACGAAAATCCCTATTGATTTACCTGTTTTTACAATGAAATAAAATGTGAAAAAAATATTTCTACATCCCATGGCCTTTCCCAACCATTTAAATTTTTCTCTTACAGGTCTAACACTCACGAAAAACCAATACAACGCCCACCCGGAACAATATATAAAGCTAAACGAACCGTTCACTGGGTACTCATACGTACGAAAATCCCTATTGATTTACCTGTTTTTACAAGGAAATAAAACGTGAAAAAAATGTTTCTACATCCCATGGCCTATCCCAACCATTTAAATTTTTCTCTTACAGGGCTAACACTTCCGAAAAACCAATACAACACCCACCCGGAACAATATATAAAGCTAAACGAACCGTTCACTGGGTACTTATCCGTACGAAAATCCCTATTGATTTACCTGTTTTTCCAAGGAAATAAAATGTGAAAATAATATTTCTACATCCCATGGCCTTTCCCAACCATTTAAATTTTTCTCTTACAGGGCTAACACGTCCGAAAAACCAATACAACGCCCATCCGGAACAATATATAAAGCTAAACGCACCGTTCACTGGGTACTTATATGTACGAAAATCCCTATTGATTTACCTGTTTTTCCAAGGAAATAAAATGTGAAAAAAATATTTCTACATCCCATGGCCTTTCCCAACCATTTAAATTTTTCTCTTACAAGTCTAACACTTCCGAAAAACCAAAACAACGCCCAACCGGAACAATATATAAAGCTAAACGAACCGATCACTGGGTACTTATCCGTACGAAAATCCCTAAAGATTTACCTGTTTTTACAAGGAAATAAAATGTGAAAAAAATATTTCTACATCCCATGGCCTTTCCCAACCATTTAAATTTTTCTCTTACAGGTCTAACACTTCCGAAAAACCAATACAACGCTCACCCGGAACAATATATAAAGCTAAACGAACCGTTCACTGGGTACTCATACGTACGAAAATCCCTATTGATTTACCTGTTTTTACAAGAAAATAAAATGTGAAAAAAATGTTTCTACATCCCATGGCCCTTCCCAACCATTTAAATTTTTCTCTTACAGGTCTAACACGTCCGAAAAACCAATACAACGCCCATCCGGAACAATATATAAAGCTAAACGCACCGTTCACTGGGTACTTATATGTACAAAAATCCCTATTGATTTACCTGTTTTTACAATGAAATAAAATGTGAAAAAAATATTTCTACATCCCATGGCCTTTCCCAACCATTTAAATTTTTCTCTTACAGGTCTAACACTCTCGAAAAACCAATACAACGCCCACCCGGAACAATATATAAAGCTAAACGAACCGTTCACTGGGTACTCATACGTACGAAAATCCCTATTGATTTACCTGTTTTTACAAGGAAATAAAACGTGAAAAAAATGTTTCTACATCCCATGGCCTTTCCCAACCATTTAAATTTTTCTCTTACAGGGCTAACACTTCCGAAAAACCAATACAACACCCACCCGGAACAATATATAAAGCTAAATGAACCGTTCACGGGGTACTTATCCGTACGAAAATCCCTATTGATTTACCTGTTTTTCCAAGGAAATAAAATGTGAAAAAAATATTTCTACATCCCATGGCCTTTCCCAACCATTTAAATTTTTCTCTTACAGGGCTAACACGTCCGAAAAACCAATACAACGCCCATCCGGAACAATATATAAAGCTAAACGCACCGTTCACTGGGTACTTATATGTACGAAAATCCCTATTGATTTACCTGTTTTTCCAAGGAAATAAAATGTGAAAAAAATATTTCTACATCCCATGGCCTTTCCCAACCATTTAAATTTTTCTCTTACAAGTCTAACACTTCCGAAAAACCAAAACAACGCCCAACCGGAACAATATATAAAGCTAAACGAACCGTTCACTGGGTACTTATCCGTACGAAAATCCCTATAGATTTACCTGTTTTTACAAGGAAATAAAATGTGAAAAAAATATTTCTACATCCCATGGCCTTTCCCAATCATTTAAATTTTTCTCTTACAGGTCTAACACTTCCGAAAAACCAATACAACGCTCACCCGGAACAATATATAAAGCTAAACGAACCGTTCACTGGGTACTCATACGTACGAAAATCCCTATTGATTTACCTGTTTTTACAAGAAAATAAAATGTGAAAAAAATGTTCCTACATCCCATGGCCTTTCCCAACCATTTAAATTTTTTTCTTACAGGTCTAACACTTCCGAAAAACCAATACAACGCCCACCCGGAACAATATATAAAGCTAAACGAACCGTTCACTGTGTACTTATCCGTACGAAAATCCCTATTGATTTACCTGTGTTTAGAAGGAAATAAAATGTGAAAAAAATATTTCTACATCCCATGGCCTTTCCCAACCATTTAAATTTTTCTCTTACAGGTCTAACACTTCCGAAAAACCAATACAACGCCCACCCGGAACAATATATAAAGCTAAACGAACCGTTCACTGGGTACTCATACGTACGAAAATCCCTATTGATTTACCTGTTTTTACAAGGAAATAAAATGTGAAAAAAATGTTTCTACATCCCATGGCCTTTCCCAACCATTTAAATATTTCTCTTACAGGGCTAACACTTCCGAAAAACCAATACAACGCCCACCCGGAACAATATATAAAGCTAAACGAACCGTTCACTGGGTACTTATCCGTACGAAAATCCCTATTGATTTACCTGTTTTTCCAAGGAAATAAAATGTGAAAAAAATATTTCTACATCCCATGGCCTTTCCCAACCATTTAAATTTTTCTCTTACAGGGCTAACACGTCCGAAAAACCAATACAACGCCCATCCGGAACAATATATAAAGCTAAACGCACCGTTCACTGGGTAATTATATGTACGAAAATCCCTATTGATTTACCTGTTTTTCCAAGGAAATAAAATGTGAAAAAAATATTTCTACATCCCATGGCCTTTCCCAACCATTTAAATTTTTCTCTTACAAGTCTAACACTTCCGAAAAACCAAAACAACGCCCAACCGGAACAATATATAAAGCTAAACGAACCGTTCACTGGGTACTTATCCGTACGAAAATCCCTATAGATTTACCTGTTTTTACAAGGAAATAAAATGTGAAAAAAATATTTCTACATCCCATGGCCTTTCCCAACCATTTAAATTTTTCTCTTACAGGTCTAACACTTCCGAAAAACCAATACAACGCCCACCCGGAACAATATATAAAGCTAAACGAACCGTTCACTGGGTACTTATCCGTACGAAAATCCCTATTGATTTACTTGTGTTTAGAAGGAAATAAAATGTTAAAAAAAATATTTCTACATCCCATGGCCTTTCCCAACCATTTAAATTTTTCTCTTACAGGTCTAACACTTCCGAAAAACCAATACAACGCCCACCCGGAACAATATATAAAGCTAAACGAACCGTTCACTGGGTACTCATACGTACGAAAATTCCTATTGATTTACCTGTTTTTACAAGGAAATAAAATGTGAAAAAAATGTTTCTACATCCCATGGCCTTTCCCAACCATTTAAATATTTCTCTTACAGGGCTAACACTTCCGAAAAACCAATACAACGCCCACCCGGAACAATATATAAAGCTAAATGAACCGTTCACTGGGTACTTATCCGTACGAAAATCCCTATTGATTTACCTGTTTTTACAAGGAAATAAAATGTGAAAAAAATATTTCTACATCCCATGGCCCTTCCCAACCATTTAAATTTTTCTCTTTCAGGTCTAACACGTCCGAAAAACCAATACAACGCCCATCCGGAACAATATATAAAGCTAAACGCACCGTTCACTGGGTACTTATATGTACGAAAATCCCTATTGATTTACCTGTTTTTACAATGAAATAAAATGTGAAAAAAATATTTCTACATCCCATGGCCTTTCCCAACCATTTAAATTTTTCTCTTACAGGTCTAACACTCACGAAAAATCAATACAACGCCCACCCGGAACAATATATAAAGCTAAACGAACCGTTCACTGGGTACTCATACGTACGAAAATCCCTATTGATTTACCTGTTTTTACAAGGAAATAAAACGTGAAAAAAATGTTTCTACATCCCATGGCCTATCCCAACCATTTAAATTTTTCTCTTACAGGGCTAACACTTCCGAAAAACCAATACAACACCCACCCGGAACAATATATAAAGCTAAACGAACCGTTCACTGGGTACTTATCCGTACGAAAATCCCTATTGATTTACCTGTTTTTCCAAGGAAATAAAATGTGAAAATAATATTTCTACATCCCATGGCCTTTCCCAACCATTTAAATTTTTCTCTTACAGGGCTAACACGTCCGAAAAACCAATACAACGCCCATCCGGAACAATATATAAAGCTAAACGCACCGTTCACTGGGTACTTATATGTACGAAAATCCCTATTGATTTACCTGTTTTTCCAAGGAAATAAAATGTGAAAAAAATATTTCTACATCCCATGGCCTTTCCCAACCATTTAAATTTTTCTCTTACAGGGCTAACACTTCCGAAAAACCAATACAACGCCCACCCGGAACAATATATAAAGCTAAACGAACCGTTCACTGGGTACTTATCCGTACGAAAATCCCTATTGATTTACCTGTTTTTACAAGGAAATAAAAGGTGAAAACAATATTTCTACATCCAATGGCCTTTCCCAACCATTTAAATTTTTCTCTTACAGGTCTAACACTTCCGAAAAACCAATACAACGCCCACCCGGAACAATATATAAAGCTAAACGAACCGTTCACTGGGTACTCATACGTACGAAAATCGCTATTGATTTACCTGTTTTTACAAGGAAATAAAATGTGAAAAAAATGTTTCTACATCCCATGGCCTTTCCCAACCATTTAAATTTTTCTCTTACAGGGCTAACACTTCCGAAAAACCAATACAACGCCCACCCGGAACACTATATAAAGGTAAACGAACCGTTCACTGGGTACTTATACGCACGAAAATCCCTTTTGATTTACCTGTTTTTATAAGGAAATAAAATGTGAAAAAAATATTTCTACATCCCATGGCCTTTCCCAACCATTTAAAATTTTCTCTTACAGGTCTAACACTTCCGAAAAACCAATACAACGCCCACCCGGAACATTATATAAAGCTAAACGAACCGTTCACTGGGTACTCATACGTACGAAAATCCCTATTGATTTACCTGTTTTTACAAGGAAATAAAATGTGAAAAAAATATTTCTACATCCCACGGCCTTTCCCAACCATTTAAATTTTTCTCTTACAGGTCTAACACTTCCGAAAAACCAATACAACGCCCACCCGGAACAATATATAAAGCTAAACGAACCGTTCACTGGGTACTCATACGTACGAAAATCCCTATTGATTTACCTGTTTTTACAAGGAAATAAAATGTGAAAAAAATGTTTCTACATCCCATGGCCTTTCCCAACCATTTAAATTTTTCTCTTACAGGGCTAACACTTCCGAAAAACCAATACAACGCCCACCCGGAACACTATATAAAGCTAAACGAACCGTTCACTGGGTACTTATACGCACGAAAATCCCTATTGATTTACGTGTTTTTACAAGGAAATAAAATGTGAAAAAAATGTTTCTACATCCCATGGCCTTTCCCAACCATTTAAATTTTTCTCTTACAGGGCTAACACTTCCGAAAAACCAATACAACGCCCACCCGGAACACTATATAAAGCTAAACGAACCGTTCACTGGGTACTTATACGCACGAAAATCCCTATTGATTTACCTGTTTTTATAAGGAAATAAAATGTGAAAAAAATATTTCTACATCCCATGGCCTTTCCCAACCATTTAAATTTTTCTCTTACAGGTCTAACACTTCCGAAAAACCAATACAACGCCCACCCGGAACAATATATAAAGCTAAACGAACCGTTCACTCGGTACTCATACGTACGAAAATCCCTATTGATTTACCTGTTTTTACAAGGAAATAAAATGTGAAAAAAATATTTCTACATCCCATGGCCTTTCCCAACCATTTAAATTTTTCTCTTACAAGTCTAACACTTCCGAAAAACCAATACAACGCCCACCCGGAACAATATATAAAGCTAAACGAACCGTTCACTGGGTACTTATCCGTACGAAAATCCCTATTGATTTACCTGTTTTTACAAGGAAATAAAAGGTGAAAACAATATTTCTACATCCAATGGCCTTTCCCAACCATTTAAATTTTTCTCTTACAGGTCTAACACTTCCGAAAAACCAATACAACGCCCACCCGGAACAATATATAAAGCTAAACGAACCGTTCACTGGGTACTCATACGTACGAAAATCGCTATTGATTTACCTGTTTTTACAAGGAAATAAAATGTGAAAAAAATGTTTCTACATCCCATGGCCTTTCCCAACCATTTAAATTTTTCTCTTACAGGGCTAACACTTCTGAAAAACCAATACAACGCCCACCCGGAACACTATATAAAGCTAAACGAACCGTTCACTGGGTACTTATACGCAAGAAAATCCCTATTGATTTACCTGTTTTTATAAGGAAATAAAATGTGAAAAAAATATTTCTACATCCCATGGCCTTTCCCAACCATTTAAATTTTTCTCTTACAGGTCTAACACTTCCGAAAAACCAATACAACGCCCACCCGGAACAATATATAAAGCTAAACGAACCGTTCACTCGGTACTCATACGTACGAAAATCCCTATTGATTTACCTGTTTTTACAAGGAAATAAAATGAGAAAAAAATATTTCTACATCCCATGGCGTTTCCCAACCATTTAAATTTTTCTCTTACATGTCTAACACTTCCGAAAAACCAATACAACGCCCACCCGGAACAATATATAAAGCTAAACGAACCGTTCACTGGGTACTCATACGTACGAAAATCCCTATTGATTTACCTGTTTTTACAAGGAAATAAAATGTGAAAAAAATGTTTCTACATCCCATGGCCTTTCCCAACCATTTAAATTTTTCTCTTACAGGGCTAACACTTCCGAAAAACCAATACAACGCCCACCCGGAACACTATATAAAGCTAAACGAACCGTTCACTGGGTACTTATACGCACGAAAATCCCTATTGATTTACCTGTTTTTACAAGGAAATAAAATGTGAAAAAAATATTTCTACATCCCATGGCCTTTCCCAACCATTTAAATTTTTCTCTTACAAGTCTAACACTTCCGAAAAACCAATACAACGCCCACCCGGAACACTATATAAAGGTAAACGAACCGTTCACTGGGTACTTATACGCACGAAAATCCCTATTGATTTACCTGTTTTTAGAAGGAAATAAAATGTGAAAAAAATATTTCTACATCCCATGGCCTTTCCCAACCATTTAAATTTTTCTCTTACATGTCTAACACTTCCGAAAAACCAATACAACGCCCACCCGGAACATTATATAAAGCTAAACGAACCGTTCACTCGGTACTCATACGTACGAAAATCCCTATTGATTTACCTGTTTTTACAAGGAAATAAAATGTGAAAAAAATATTTCTACATCCCATGGCCTTTCCCAACCATTTAAATTTTTCTCTTACAGGTCTAACACTTCCGAAAAACCAATACAACGCCCACCCGGAACATTATATAAAGCTAAACGAACCGTTCACTCGGTACTCATACGTACGAAAATCGCTATTGATTTACCTGTTTTTACAAGGAAATAAAATGTGAAAAAAATGTTTCTACATCCCATGGCCTTTCCCAACCATTTAAATTTTTCTCTTACAGGGCTAACACTTCCGAAAAACCAATACAACGCCCACCCGGAACACTATATAAAGGTAAACGAACCGTTCACTGGGTACTTATACGCACGAAAATCCCTATTGATTTACCTGTTTTTATAAGGAAATAAAATGTGAAAAAAATATTTCTACATCCCATGGCCTTTCCCAACCATTTAAATTTTTCTCTTACAGGTCTAACACTTCCGAAAAACCAATACAACGCCCACCCGGAACATTATATAAAGCTAAACGAACCGTTCACTCGGTACTCATACGTACGAAAATCCCTATTGATTTACCTGTTTTTACAAGGAAATAAAATGTGAAAAAAATAATTCTACATCCCATGGCCTTTCCCAACAATTTAAATTTTTCTCTTACATGTCTAACACTTCCGAAAAACCAATACAACGCCCACCCGGAACAATATATAAAGCTAAACGAACCGTTCACTGGGTACTCATACGTACGAAAATCCCTATTGATTTACCTGTTTTTACAAGGAAATAAAATGTGAAAAAAATGTTTCTACATCCCATGGCCTTTCCCAACCATTTAAATTTTTCTCTTACAGGGCTAACACTTCCGAAAAACCAATACAACGCCCACCCGGAACACTATATAAAGCTAAACGAACCGTTCACTGGGTACTTATACGCACGAAAATCCCTATTGATTTACCTGTTTTTACAAGGAAATAAAATGTGAAAAAAATATTTCTACATCCCATGGCCTTTCCCAACCATTTAAATTTTTCTCTTACAAGTCTAACACTTCCAAAAAACCAATACAACGCCCAACCAGAACAATATATAAAGCTAAACGAACCGTTCACTGGGTACTTATCCGTACGAAAATCCCTATAGATTTACCTGTTTTTACAAGGAAATAAAATGTGAAAAAAATGTTTCTACATCCCATGGCCTTTCCCAACCATTTAAATTTTTCTCTTACAGGTCTAACACTTCCGAAAAACCAATACAACGCCCACCCGGAACAATATATAAAGCTAAACGAACCGTTCACTGGGTACTCATACGTACGAAAATCCCTATTGATTTACCTGTTTTTACAAGGAAATAAAATGTGAAAAAAATATTTCTACATCCCATGGCCTTTCCCAACCATTTAAATTTTTCTCTTACAGGTCTAACACTTCCGAAAAACCAATACAACGCCCACCCGGAACAATATATAAAGCTAAACGAACCGTTCACTGGGTACTCATACGTACGAAAATCCCTATTGATTTACCTGTTTTTACAAGGAAATAAAATGTGAAAAAAATGTTTCTACATCCCATGGCCTTTCCCAACCATTTAAATTTTTCTCTTACAGGGCTAACACTTCCGAAAAACCAATACAACGCCCACCCGGAACACTATATAAAGCTAAACGAACCGTTCACTGGGTACTCATACGTACGAAAATCCCTATTGATTTACCTGTTTTTACAAGGAAATAAAATGTAAAAAAAATATTTTTACATACCATGGCCTTTCTCAACCATTTAAATTTTTCTCTTACAGGTCTAACGCTTCCGAAAAACCAATACAACACGAACGCGGAACAATATATAAAGCTAAACGAACCGTTCACTGGGTACTTATCCGTACGAAAATCCCTATTGATTTACCTGTTTTTACAAGGAAATAAAATGTGAAAACAATATTTCTACATCCCATGGCCTTTCCCAACCATTTAAATTTTTCTCTTATAGGTCTAACACTTCCGAAAAACCAATACAACGCCCACCCGGAACAATATATAAAGCTAAACGAACCGTTCACTGGGTACTTATCCGTACGAAAATCCCTATTGATTTACCTGTTTTTACAAGGAAATAAAATGTGAAAAAAATATTTCTACATCCCATGGCCCTTCCCAACCATTTAAATTTTTCTCTTACAGGGCTAACACGTCCGAAAAACCAATACAACGCCCATCCGGAACAATATATAAAGCTAAACGCACCGTTCACTGGGTACTTATATGTACGAAAATCCCTATTGATTTACCTGTTTTTCCAAGGAAATAAAATGTGAAAAAAATATTTCTACATCCCATGGCCTTTCCCAACCATTTAAATTTTTCTCTTACAAGTCTAACACTTCCGAAAAACCAAAACAACGCCCAACCGGAACAATATATAAAGCTAAACGAACCGTTCACTGGGTACTTATCCGTACGAAAATCCCTAAAGATTTACCTGTTTTTACAAGGAAATAAAATGTGAAATAAATATTTCTACATCCCATGGCCGTTCCCAACCATTTAAATTTTTCTCTTACAGGTCTAACACTTCCGAAAAACCAATACAACGCTCACCCGGAACAATATATAAAGCTAAACGAACCGTTCACTGGGTACTCATACGTACGAAAATCCCTATTGATTTACCTGTTTTTACAAGAAAATAAAATGTGAAAAAAATGTTTCTACATCCCATGGCCCTTCCCAACCATTTAAATTTTTCTCTTACAGGTCTAACACGTCCGAAAAACCAATACAACGCCCATCCGGAACAATATATAAAGCTAAACGCACCGTTCACTGGGTACTTATATGTACAAAAATCCCTATTGATTTACCTGTTTTTACAATGATATAAAATGTGAAAAAAATATTTCTACATCCCATGGCCTTTCCCAACCATTTAAATTTTTCTCTTACAGGTCTAACACTCTCGAAAAACCAATACAACGCCCACCCGGAACAATATATA
Source organism: Paroedura picta (assembly GCF_049243985.1). NCBI lineage: Eukaryota > Metazoa > Chordata > Lepidosauria > Squamata > Gekkonidae > Paroedura > Paroedura picta. Next base: position 1,809,656 of record NW_027518617.1, read on the forward strand.
AAGCTAAACGAACCGTTCACTGGGTACTCATACGTACGAAAATCCCTATTGATTTACCTGTTTTTACAAGGAAATAAAACGTGAAAAAAATGTTTCTACATCCCATGGCCTTTCCCAACCATTTAAATTTTTCTCTTACAGGGCTAACACTTCCGAAAAACCAATACAACACCCACCCGGAACAATATATAAAGCTAAATGAACCGTTCACGGGGTACTTATCCGTACGAAAATCCCTATTGATTTACCTGTTTTTCCAAGGAAATAAAATGTGAAAAAAATATTTCTACATCCCATGGCCTTTCCCAACCATTTAAATTTTTCTCTTACAGGGCTAACACGTCCGAAAAACCAATACAACGCCCATCCGGAACAATATATAAAGCTAAACGCACCGTTCACTGGGTACTTATATGTACGAAAATCCCTATTTATTTACCTGTTTTTCCAAGGAAATAAAATGTGAAAAAAATATTTCTACATCCCATGGCCTTTCCCAACCATTTAAATTTTTCTCTTACAAGTCTAACACTTCCGAAAAACCAAAACAACGCCCAACCGGAACAATATATAAAGCTAAACGAACCGTTCACTGGGTACTTATCCGTACGAAAATCCCTATAGATTTACCTGTTTTTACAAGGAAATAAAATGTGAAAAAAATATTTCTACATCCCATGGCCTTTCCCAACCATTTAAATTTTTCTCTTACAGGTCTAACACTTCCGAAAAACCAATACAACGCTCACCCGGAACAATATATAAAGCTAAACGAACCGTTCACTGGGTACTCATACGTACGAAAATCCCTATTGATTTACCTGTTTTTACAAGAAAATAAAATGTGAAAAAAATGTTCCTACATCCCATGGCCTTTCCCAACCATTTAAATTTTTTTCTTACAGGCCTAACACTTCCGAAAAACCAATACAACGCCCACCCGGAACAATATATAAAGCTAAACGAACCGTTCACTGTGTACTTATCCGTACGAAAATCCCTATTGATTTACCTGTGTTTAGAAGTTAATAAAATGTGAAAAAAATATTTCTACATCCCATGGCCTTTCCCAACCATTTAAATATTTCTCTTACAGGTCTAACACTTCCGAAAAACCAATACAACGCCCACCCGGAACAATATATAAAGCTAAACGAACCGTTCACTGGGTACTCATACGTACGAAAATCCCTATTGATTTACCTGTTTTTACAAGGAAATAAAATGTGAAAAAATGTTTCTACATCCCATGGCCTTTCCCAACCATTTAAATATTTCTCTTACAGAGCTAACACTTCCGAAAAACCAATACAACGCCCACCCGGAACAATATATAAAGCTAAACGAACCGTTCACTGGGTACTTATCCGTACGAAAATCCCTATTGATTTACCTGTTTTTCCAAGGAAATAAAATGTGAAAAAAATATTTCTACATCCCATGGCCTTTCCCAACCATTTAAATTTTTCTCTTACAGGGCTAACACGTCCGAAAAACCAATACAACGCCCATCCGGAACAATATATAAAGCTAAACGCACCGTTCACTGGGTAATTATATGTACGAAAATCCCTATTGATTTACCTGTTTTTCCAAGGAAATAAAATGTGAAAAAAATATTTCTACATCCCATGGCCTTTCCCAACCATTTAAATTTTTCTCTTACAAGTCTAACACTTCTGAAAAACCAAAACAACGCCCAACCGGAACAATATATAAAGCTAAACGAACCGTTCACTGGGTACTTATCCGTACGAAAATCCCTATAGATTTACCTGTTTTTACAAGGAAATAAAATGTGAAAAAAATATTTCTACATCCCATGGCCTTTCCCAACCATTTAAATTTTTCTCTTACAGGTCTAACACTTCCGAAAAACCAATACAACGCCCACCCGGAACAATATATAAAGCTAAACGAACCGTTCACTGGGTACTTATCCGTACGAAAATCCCTATTGATTTACCTGTGTTTAGAAGGAAATAAAATGTTAAAAAAAATATTTCTACATCCCATGGCCTTTCCCAACCATTTAAATTTTTCTCTTACAGGTCTAACACTTCCGAAAAACCAATACAACGCCCACCCGGAACAATATATAAAGCTAAACGAACCGTTCACTGGGTACTCATACGTACAAAAATCCCTATTGATTTACCTGTTTTTACAAGGAAATGAAATGTGAAAAAAATGTTTCTACATCCCATGGCCTTTCCCAACCATTTAAATATTTCTCTTACAGGGCTAACACTTCCGAAAAACCAATACAACGCCCACCCGGAACAATATATAAAGCTAAACGAACCGTTCACTGGGTACTCATACGTACGAAAATCCCTATTGATTTACCTGTTTTTACAAGGAAATAAAATGTAAAAAAAATATTTTTACATACCATGGCCTTTCTCAACCATTTAAATTTTTCTCTTACAGGTCTAACGCTTCCGAAAAACCAATACAACACGAACGCGGAACAATATATAAAGCTAAACGAACCGTTCACTGGGTACTTATCCGTACGAAAATCCCTATTGATTTACCTGTTTTTACAAGGAAATAAAATGTGAAAACAATATTTCTACATCCCATGGCCTTTCCCAACCATTTAAATTTTTCTCTTACAGGTCTAACACTTCCGAAAAACCAATACAACGCCCACCCGGAACAATATATAAAGCTAAATGAACCGTTCACTGGGTACTTATCCGTACGAAAATCCCTATTGATTTACCTGTTTTTACAAGGAAATAAAATGTGAAAAAAATATTTCTACATCCCATGGCCCTTCCCAACCATTTAAATTTTTCTCTTTCAGGTCTAACACGTCCGAAAAACCAATACAACGCCCATCCGGAACAATATATAAAGCTAAACGCACCGTTCACTGGGTACTTATATGTACGAAAATCCCTATTGATTTACCTGTTTTTACAATGAAATAAAATGTGAAAAAAATATTTCTACATCCCATGGCCTTTCCCAACCATTTAAATTTTTCTCTTACAGGTCTAACACTCACGAAAAACCAATACAACGCCCACCCAGAACAATATATAAAGCTAAACGAACCGTTCACTGGGTACTCATACGTACGAAAATCCCTATTGATTTACCTGTTTTTACAAGGAAATAAAACGTGAAAAAAATGTTTCTACATCCCATGGCCTATCCCAACCATTTAAATTTTTCTCTTACAGGGCTAACACTTCCGAAAAACCAATACAACACCCACCCGGAACAATATATAAAGCTAAACGAACCGTTCACTGGGTACTTATCCGTACGAAAATCCCTATTGATTTACCTGTTTTTCCAAGGAAATAAAATGTGAAAATAATATTTCTACATCCCATGGCCTTTCCCAACCATTTAAATTTTTCTCTTACAGGGCTAACACGTCCGAAAAACCAATACAACGCCCATCCGGAACAATATATAAAGCTAAACGCACCGTTCACTGGGTACTTATATGTACGAAAATCCCTATTGATTTACCTGTTTTTCCAAGGAAATAAAATGTGAAAAAAATATTTCTACATCCCATGGCCTTTCCCAACCATTTAAATTTTTCTCTTACAAGTCTAACACTTCCGAAAAACCAAAACAACGCCCAACCGGAACAATATATAAAGCTAAACGAACCGTTCACTGGGTACTTATCCGTACGAAAATCCCTATAGATTTACCTGTTTTTACAAGGAAATAAAATGTGAAAAAAATATTTCTACATCCCATGGCCTTTCCCAACCATTTAAATTTTTCTCTTACAGGTCTAACACTTCCGAAAAACCAATACAACGCTCACCCGGAACAATATATAAAGCTAAACGAACCGTTCACTGGGTACTCATACGTACGAAAATCCCTATTGATTTACCTGTTTTTACAAGAAAATAAAATGTGAAAAAAATGTTCCTACATCCCATGGCCTTTCCCAACCATTTAAATTTTTTTCTTACAGGCCTAACACTTCCGAAAAACCAATACAACGCCCACCCGGAACAATATATAAAGCTAAACGAACCGTTCACTGTGTACTTATCCGTACGAAAATCCCTATTGATTTACCTGTGTTTAGAAGTTAATAAAATGTGAAAAAAATATTTCTACATCCCATGGCCTTTCCCAACCATTTAAATATTTCTCTTACAGGTCTAACACTTCCGAAAAACCAATACAACGCCCACCCGGAACAATATATAAAGCTAAACGAACCGTTCACTGGGTACTCATACGTACGAAAATCCCTATTGATTTACCTGTTTTTACAAGGAAATAAAATGTGAAAAAATGTTTCTACATCCCATGGCCTTTCCCAACCATTTAAATATTTCTCTTACAGAGCTAACACTTCCGAAAAACCAATACAACGCCCACCCGGAACAATATATAAAGCTAAACGAACCGTTCACTGGGTACTTATCCGTACGAAAATCCCTATTGATTTACCTGTTTTTCCAAGGAAATAAAATGTGAAAAAAATATTTCTACATCCCATGGCCTTTCCCAACCATTTAAATTTTTCTCTTACAGGGCTAACACGTCCGAAAAACCAATACAACGCCCATCCGGAACAATATATAAAGCTAAACGCACCGTTCACTGGGTAATTATATGTACGAAAATCCCTATTGATTTACCTGTTTTTCCAAGGAAATAAAATGTGAAAAAAATATTTCTACATCCCATGGCCTTTCCCAACCATTTAAATTTTTCTCTTACAAGTCTAACACTTCTGAAAAACCAAAACAACGCCCAACCGGAACAATATATAAAGCTAAACGAACCGTTCACTGGGTACTTATCCGTACGAAAATCCCTATAGATTTACCTGTTTTTACAAGGAAATAAAATGTGAAAAAAATATTTCTACATCCCATGGCCTTTCCCAACCATTTAAATTTTTCTCTTACAGGTCTAACACTTCCGAAAAACCAATACAACGCCCACCCGGAACAATATATAAAGCTAAACGAACCGTTCACTGGGTACTTATCCGTACGAAAATCCCTATTGATTTACCTGTGTTTAGAAGGAAATAAAATGTTAAAAAAAATATTTCTACATCCCATGGCCTTTCCCAACCATTTAAATTTTTCTCTTACAGGTCTAACACTTCCGAAAAACCAATACAACGCCCACCCGGAACAATATATAAAGCTAAACGAACCGTTCACTGGGTACTCATACGTACAAAAATCCCTATTGATTTACCTGTTTTTACAAGGAAATGAAATGTGAAAAAAATGTTTCTACATCCCATGGCCTTTCCCAACCATTTAAATATTTCTCTTACAGGGCTAACACTTCCGAAAAACCAATACAACGCCCACCCGGAACAATATATAAAGCTAAACGAACCGTTCACTGGGTACTCATACGTACGAAAATCCCTATTGATTTACCTGTTTTTACAAGGAAATAAAATGTAAAAAAAATATTTTTACATACCATGGCCTTTCTCAACCATTTAAATTTTTCTCTTACAGGTCTAACGCTTCCGAAAAACCAATACAACACGAACGCGGAACAATATATAAAGCTAAACGAACCGTTCACTGGGTACTTATCCGTACGAAAATCCCTATTGATTTACCTGTTTTTACAAGGAAATAAAATGTGAAAACAATATTTCTACATCCCATGGCCTTTCCCAACCATTTAAATTTTTCTCTTACAGGTCTAACACTTCCGAAAAACCAATACAACGCCCACCCGGAACAATATATAAAGCTAAATGAACCGTTCACTGGGTACTTATCCGTACGAAAATCCCTATTGATTTACCTGTTTTTACAAGGAAATAAAATGTGAAAAAAATATTTCTACATCCCATGGCCCTTCCCAACCATTTAAATTTTTCTCTTTCAGGTCTAACACGTCCGAAAAACCAATACAACGCCCATCCGGAACAATATATAAAGCTAAACGCACCGTTCACTGGGTACTTATATGTACGAAAATCCCTATTGATTTACCTGTTTTTACAATGAAATAAAATGTGAAAAAAATATTTCTACATCCCATGGCCTTTCCCAACCATTTAAATTTTTCTCTTACAGGTCTAACACTCACGAAAAACCAATACAACGCCCACCCGGAACAATATATAAAGCTAAACGAACCGTTCACTGGGTACTCATACGTACGAAAATCCCTATTGATTTACCTGTTTTTACAAGGAAATAAAACGTGAAAAAAATGTTTCTACATCCCATGGCCTATCCCAACCATTTAAATTTTTCTCTTACAGGGCTAACACTTCCGAAAAACCAATACAACACCCACCCGGAACAATATATAAAGCTAAACGAACCGTTCACTGGGTACTTATCCGTACGAAAATCCCTATTGATTTACCTGTTTTTCCAAGGAAATAAAATGTGAAAATAATATTTCTACATCCCATGGCCTTTCCCAACCATTTAAATTTTTCTCTTACAGGGCTAACACGTCCGAAAAACCAATACAACGCCCATCCGGAACAATATATAAAGCTAAACGCACCGTTCACTGGGTACTTATATGTACGAAAATCCCTATTGATTTACCTGTTTTTCCAAGGAAATAAAATGTGAAAAAAATATTTCTACATCCCATGGCCTTTCCCAACCATTTAAATTTTTCTCTTACAAGTCTAACACTTCCGAAAAACCAAAACAACGCCCAACCGGAACAATATATAAAGCTAAACGAACCGTTCACTGGGTACTTATCCGTACGAAAATCCCTATAGATTTACCTGTTTTTACAAGGAAATAAAATGTGAAAAAAATATTTCTACATCCCATGGCCTTTCCCAACCATTTAAATTTTTCTCTTACAGGTCTAACACTTCCGAAAAACCAATACAACGCTCACCCGGAACAATATATAAAGCTAAACGAACCGTTCACTGGGTACTCATACGTACGAAAATCCCTAATGATTTACCTGTTTTTACAAGAAAATAAAATGTGAAAAAAATGTTTCTACATCCCATGGCCCTTCCCAACCATTTAAATTTTTCTCTTACAGGTATAACACGTCCGAAAAACCAATACAACGCCCATCCGGAACAATATATAAAGCTAAACGCACCGTTCACTGGGTACTTATATGTACAAAAATCCCTATTGATTTACCTGTTTTTACAATGAAATAAAATGTGAAAAAAATATTTCTACATCCCATGGCCTTTCCCAACCATTTAAATTTTTCTCTTACAGGTCTAACACTTCCGAAAAACCAATACAACGCCCACCCGGAACAATATATTAAGCTAAACGAACCGTTCACTGGGTACTCATACGTACGAAAATCCCTATTGATTTACCTGTTTTTACAAGGAAATAAAACGTGAAAAAAATGTTTCTACATCCCATGGCCTTTCCCAACCATATAAATTTTTCTCTTACAGGGCTAACACTTCCGAAAAACCAATACAACACCCACCCGGAACAATATATAAAGCTAAATGAACCGTTCACGGGGTACTTATCCGTACGAAAATCCCTATTGATTTACCTGTTTTTCCAAGGAAATAAAATGTGTAAAAAATATTTCTACATCCCATGGCCTTTCCCAACCATTTAAATTTTTCTCTTACAGGGCTAACACGTCCGAAAAACCAATACAACGCCCATCCGGAACAATATATAAAGCTAAACGCACCGTTCACTGGGTACTTATATGTACGAAAATCCCTATTGATTTACCTGTTTTTCCAAGGAAATAAAATGTGAAAAAAATATTTCTACATCCCATGGCCTTTCCCAACCATTTAAATTTTTCTCTTACAAGTCTAACACTTCCGAAAAACCAAAACAACGCCCAACCGGAACAATATATAAAGCTAAACGAACCGTTCACTGGGTACTTATCCGTACGAAAATCCCTATAGATTTACCTGTTTTTACAAGGAAATAAAATGTGAAAAAAATATTTCTACATCCCATGGCCTTTCCCAACCATTTAAATTTTTCTCTTACAGGTCTAACACTTCCGAAAAACCAATACAACGCTCACCCGGAACAATATATAAAGCTAAACGAACCGTTCACTGGGTACACATACGTACGAAAATCCCTATTGATTTACCTGTTTTTACAAGAAAATAAAATGTGAAAAAAATGTTTCTACATCCCATGGCCTTTCCCAACCATTTAAATTTTTTTCTTACAGGTCTAACACTTCCGAAAAACCAATACAACGCCCACCCGGAACAATATATAAAGCTAAACGAACCGTTCACTGGGTACTTATCCGTACGAAAATCCCTATTGATTTACCTGTGTTTAGAAGGAAATAAAATGTGAAAAAAATATTTCTACATCCCATGGCCTTTCCCAACCATTTAAATTTTTCTCTTACAGGTCTAACACTTCCGAAAAACCAATACAACGCCCACCCGGAACAATATATAAAGCTAAACGAACCGTTCACTGGGTACTCATACGTACGAAAATCCCTATTGATTTACCTGTTTTTACAAGGAAATAAAATGTGAAAAAAATTTTTCTACATCCCATGGCCTTTCCCAACCATTTAAATATTTCTCTTACAGGGCTAACACTTCCGAAAAACCAATACAACGCCCACCCGGAACAATATATAAAGCTAAACGAACCGTTCACTGGGTACTCATACGTACGAAAATCCCTATTGATTTACCTGTTTTTACAAGGAAATAAAATGTAAAAAAAATATTTTTACATACCATGGCCTTTCTCAACCATTTAAATTTTTCTCTTACAGGTCTAACGCTTCCGAAAAACCAATACAACACGCACGCGGAACAATATATAAAGCTAAACGAACCGTTCACTGGGTACTTATCCGTACGAAAATCCCTATTGATTTACCTGTTTTTACAAGGAAATAAAATGTGAAAACAATATTTCTACATCCCATGGCCTTTCCCAACCATTTAAATTTTTCTCTTACAGGTCTAACACTTCCGAAAAACCAATACAACGCCCACCCGGAACAATATATAAAGCTAAATGAACCCTTCACTGGGTACTTATCCGTACGAAAATCCCTATTGATTTACCTGTTTTTACAAGGAAATAAAATGTGAAAAAAATATTTCTACATCCCATGGCCCTTCCCAACCATTTAAATTTTTCTCTTACAGGTCTAACACGTCCGAAAAACCAATACAACGCCCATCCGGAACAATATATAAAGCTAAACGCACCGTTCACTGGGTACTCATACGTACGAAAATCCCTATTGATTTACCTGTTTTTACAAGGAAATAAAACGTGAAAAAAATGTTTCTACATCCCATGGCCTTTCCCAACGATTTAAATTTTTCTCTTACAGGTCTAACACTCTCGAAAAACCAATACAACGCCCACCCGGAACAATATATAAAGCTAAACGAACCGTTCACTGGGTACTCATACGTACGAAAATCCCTATTGATTTACCTGTTTTTACAAGGAAATAAAACGTGAAAAAAATGTTTCTACATCCCATGGCCTTTCCCAACCATTTAAATTTTTCTCTTACAGGGCTAACACTTCCGAAAAACCAATACAACACCCACCCGGAACAATATATAAAGCTAAACGAACTGTTCACTGGGTACTTATCCGTACAAAAATCCCTATTGATTTACCTGTTTTTCCAAGGAAATAAAATGTGAAAAAAATATTTCTACATCCCATGGCTTTTCCCAACCATTTAAATTTTTCTCTTACAGGGCTAACACGTCTGAAAAACCAATACAACGCCCATCCGGAACAATATATAAAGCTAAACGCACCGTTCACTGGGTACTTATATGTACGAAAATCCCTATTGATTTACCTGTTTTTCCAAGGAAATAAAATGTGAAAAAAATATTTCTACATCCCATGGCCTTTCCCAACCATTTAAATTTTTCTCTTACAAGTCTAACACTTCCGAAAAACCAAAACAACGCCCAACCGGAACAATATATAAAGCTAAACGAACCGTTCACTGGGTACTTATCCGTACGAAAATCCCTATAGATTTACCTGTTTTTACAAGGAAATAAAATGTGAAAAAAATATTTCTACATCCCATGGCCTTTCCCAACCATTTAAATTTTTCTCTTACAGGTCTAACACTTCCGAAAAACCAATACAACGCTCACCCGGAACAATATATAAAGCTAAACGAACCGTTCACTGGGTACTCATTAGTACGAAAATCCCTATTGATTTACCTGTTTTTACAAGAAAATAAAATGTGAAAAAAATGTTTCTACATCCCATGGCCTTTCCCAACCATTTAAATTTTTCTCTTACAGGTCTAACACTTCGGAAAACCAATACAACGCCCACCCAGAACAATATATAAAGCTAAACGAACCGTTCACTGGGTACTTATCCGTACGAAAATCCCTATTGATTTACCTGTTTTTACAAGGAAATAAAATGTGAAAACAATATTTCTACATCCCATGGCCTTTCCCAACCATTTAAATTTTTCTCTTACAGGTCTAACACTTCCGAAAAACCAATACAACGCCCACCCGGAACAATATATAAAGCTAAACGAACCGTTCACTGGGTACTTATCCGTACGAAAATCCCTATTGATTTACCTGTTTTTACAAGGAAATAAAATGTGAAAAAAACATTTCTACATCCCATGGCCTTTCCCAACCATTTAAATTTTTCTCTTACAAGTCTAACACTTCCGAAAAACCAATACAACGCCCAACCGGAACAATATATAAAGCTAAACGAACCGTTCACTGGGTACTTATCCGTACGAAAATCCCTATAGATTTACCTGTGTTTAGAAGGAAATAAAATGTGTAAAAAATATTTCTACATCCCATGGCCTTTCCCAACCATTTAAATTTTTCTCTTACAGGGCTAAAACTTCCGAAAAACCAATACAACGCCCACCCGGAACAATATATAAAGCTAAACGAACCGTTTACTGGGTACTCATACGTACGAAAATCCCTATTGATTTACCTGTTTTTACAAGGAAATAAAATGTAAAAAAAATATTTTTACATACCATGGCCTTTCTCAACCATTTAAATTTTTCTCTTACAGGTCTAACGCTTCCGAAAAACCAATACAACACGCACGCGGAACAATATATAAAGCTAAACGAACCGTTCACTGGGTACTTATCCGTACGAAAATCCCTATTGATTTACCTGTTTTTACAAGGAAGTAAAATGTGAAAACAATATTTCTACATCCCATGGCCTTTCCCAACCATTTAAATTTTTCTCTTACAGGGCTAACACTTCCGAAAAACCAATACAACGCCCACCCGGAACAATATATAAAGCTAAATGAACCGTTCACTGGGTACTAATCCGTACGAAAATCCCTATTGATTTACCTGTTTTTACAAGGAAATAAAATGTGAAAAAAATATTTCTACATCCCATGGCCCTTCCCAACCATTTAAATTTTTCTCTTACAGGTCTAACACGTCCGAAAAACCAATACAACGCCCATCCGGAACAATATATAAAGCTAAACGCACCGTTCACTAGGTACTTATATGTACGAAAATCCCTATTGATTTACCTGTTTTTACAAGGAAATAAAATGTGAAAACAATATTTCTACATCCCATGGCCTTTCCCAACCATTTAAATTTTTCTCTTACAGGTCTAACACTTCCGAAAAACCAATACAACGCCCACCCGGAACAATATATAAAGCTAAACGAACCGTTCACTGGGTACTTATCCGTACGAAAATCCCTATTGATTTACCTGTTTTTACAAGGAAATAAAATGTGAAAAAAACATTTCTACATCCCATGGCCTTTCCCAACCATTTAAATTTTTCTCTTACAAGTCTAACACTTCCGAAAAACCAATACAACGCCCAACCGGAACAATATATAAAGCTAAACGAACCGTTCACTGGGTACTTATCCGTACGAAAATCCCTATAGATTTACCTGTGTTTAAAAGGAAATAAAATGTGAAAAAAATATTTCTACATCCCATGGCCTTTCCCAACCATTTAAATTTTTCTCTTACAGGTCTAACACTTCCGAAAAACCAATACAACGCCCACCCGGAACAATATATAAAGCTAAACGAACCGTTCACTGGGTACTCATACGTACGAAAATCCCTATTGATTTACCTGTTTTTACAAGGAAATAAAATGTGAAAAAAATGTTTCTACATCCCATGGCCTTTCCCAACCATTTAAATTTTTCTCTTACAGGGCTAACACTTCCGAAAAACCAATACAACGCCCACCCGGAACAATATATAAAGCTAAACGAACCGTTTACTGGGTACTCATACGTACGAAAATCCCTATTGATTTACCTGTTTTTACAAGGAAATAAAATGTAAAAAAAATATTTTTACATACCATGGCCTTTCTCAACCATTTAAATTTTTCTCTTACAGGTCTAACGCTTCCGAAAATCCAATACAACACGCACGCGGAACAATATATAAAGCTAAACGAACCGTTCACTGGGTACTTATCCGTACGAAAATCCCTATTGATTTACCTGTTTTTACAAGGAAGTAAAATGTGAAAACAATATTTCTACATCCTATGGCCTTTCCCAACCATTTAAATTTTTCTCTTACAGGTCTAACACTTCCGAAAAACCAATACAACGCCCACCCGGAACAATATATAAAGCTAAATGAACCGTTCACTGGGTACTTATCCGTACGAAAATCCCTATTGATTTACCTGTTTTTACAAGGAAATAAAATGTGAAAAAAATATTTCTACATCCCATGGCCCTTCCCAACCATTTAAATTTTTCTCTTACAGGTCTAACACGTCCGAAAAACCAATACAACGCCCATCCGGAACAATATATAAAGCTAAACGCACCGTTCACTGGGTACTTATATGTACGAAAATCCCTATTGATTTACCTGTTTTTACAATGAAATAAAATGTGAAAAAAATATTTCTACATCCCATGGCCTTTCCCAACCATTTAAATTTTTCTCTTACAGGTCTAACACTCTCGAAAAACCAATACAACGCCCACCCGGAACAATATATAAAGCTAAACGAACCGTTCACTGGGTACTCATACGTACGAAAATCCCTATTGATTTACCTGTTTTTACAAGGAAATAAAACGTGAAAAAAATGTTTCTACATCCCATGGCCTTTCCCAACCATTTAAATTTTTCTCTTACAGGGCTAACACTTCCGAAAAACCAATACAACACCCACCCGGAACAATATATAAAGCTAAACGAACCGTTCACTGGGTACTTATCCGTACGAAAATCCCTATTGATTTACCTGTTTTTCCAAGGAAATAAAATGTGAAAAAAATATTTCTACATCCCATGGCCTTTCCCAACCATTTAAATTTTTCTCTTACAGGGCTAACACGTCCGAAAAACCAATACAACGCCCATCCGGAACAATATATAAAGCTAAACGCACCGTTCACTGGGTACTTATATGTACGAAAATCCCTATTGATTTACCTGTTTTTCCAAGGAAATAAAATGTGAAAAAAATATTTCTACATCCCATGGCCTTTCCCAACCATTTAAATTTTTCTCTTACAAGTCTAACACTTCCGAAAAACCAAAACAACGCCCAACCGGAACAATATATAAAGCTAAACGAACCGTTCACTGGGTACTTATCCGTACGAAAATCCCTATAGATTTACCTGTTTTTCCAAGGAAATAAAATGTGAAAAAAATATTTCTACATCCCATGGCCATTCCCAACCATTTAAATTTTTCTCTTACAGGTCTAACACTTCCGAAAAACCAATACAACGCTCACCCGGAACAATATATAAAGCTAAACGAACCGTTCACTGGGTACACATACGTACGAAAATCCCTATTGATTTACCTGTTTTTACAAGAAAATAAAATGTGAAAAAAATGTTTCTACATCCCATGGCCTTTCCCAACCATTTAAATTTTTTTCTTACAGGTCTAACACTTCCGAAAAACCAATACAACGCCCACCCAGAACAATATATAAAGCTAAACGAACCGTTCACTGGGTACTAATCCGTACGAAAATCCCTATTGATTTACCTGGTTTTACACGGAAATAAAATGTGAAAACAATATTTCTACATCCCATGGCCTTTCCCAACCATTTAAATTTTTCTCTTACAGGTCTTACACTTCCGAAAAACCAATACAACGCCCACCCGGAACAATATATAAAGCTAAACGAACCGTTCACTGGGTACTTATCCGTACGAAAATCCCTATTGATTTACCTGTTTTTACAAGGAAATAAAATGTGAAAAAAACATTTCTACATACCATGGCCTTTCCCAACCATTTAAATTTTTCTCTTACAAGTCTAACACTTCCGAAAAACCAATACAACGCCCAACCGGAACAATATATAAAGCTAAAATAACCGTTCACTGGGTACTTATCCGTACGAAAATCCCTATAGATTTACCTGTGTTTAGAAGGAAATAAAATGTGAAAAAAATATTTCTACATCCCATGGCCTTTCCCAACCATTTAAATTTTTCTCTTACAGGTCTAACACTTCCGAAAAACCAATACAACGCCCACCCGGAACAATATGTAAAGCTAAACGAACCGTTCACTGGGTACTCATACGTACGAAAATCCCTATTGATTTACCTGTTTTTACAAGGAAATAAAATGTGAAAAAAATGTTTCTACATCCTATGGCCTTTCCCAACCATTAAAATTTTTCTCTTACAGGGCTAACACTTCCGAAAAACCAATACAACGCCCACCCGGAACAATATATAAAGCTAAACGAACCGTTCACTGGGTACTCATACGTACGAAAATCCCTATTGATTTACCTGTTTTTACAATGAAATAAAATGTGAAAAAAATATTTCTACATCCCATGGCCTTTCCCAACCATTTAAATTTTTCTCTTACAGGTCTAACACTCACGAAAAACCAATACAACGCCCACCCGGAACAATATATAAAGCTAAACGAACCGTTCACTGGGTACTCATACGTACGAAAATCCCTATTGATTTACCTGTTTTTACAAGGAAATAAAACGTGAAAAAAATGTTTCTACATCCCATGGCCTTTCCCAACCATTTAAATTTTTCTCTTACAGGGCTAACACTTCCGAAAAACCAATACAACACCCACCCGGAACAATATATAAAGCTAAACGAACCGTTCACTGGGTACTTATCCGTACGAAAATCCCTATTGATTTTCCTGTTTTTCCAAGGAAATAAAATGTGAAAATAATATTTCTACATCCCATGGCCTTTCCCAACCATTTAAATTTTTCTCTTACAGGGCTAACACGTCCGAAAAACCAATACAACGCCCATCCGGAACAATATATAAAGCTAAACTCACCGTTCACTGGGTACTTATATGTACGAAAATCCCTATTGATTTACCTGTTTTTCCAAGGAAATAAAATGTGAAAAAAATATTTCTACATCCCATGTCCTTTCCCAACCATTTAAATTTTTCTCTTACAGGGCTAACACTTCCGAAAAACCAATACAACACCCACCCGGAACAATATATAAAGCTAAACGAACCGTTCACTGGGTACTTATCCGTACGAAAATCCCTATTGATTTACCTGTTTTTCCAAGGAAATAAAATTTGAAAAAAATATTTCTACATCCCATGGCCTTTCCCAACCATTTAAATTTTTCTCTTACAGGGCTAACACGTCCGAAAAACCAATACAACGCCCATCCGGAACAATATATAAAGCTAAACGCACCGTTCACTGGGTAATTATATGTACGAAAATCCCTATTGATTTACCTGTTTTTACAAGGAAATAAAATGTGAAAAAAATATTTCTACATCCCATGGCCTTTCCCAACCATTTAAATTTTTCTCTTACAAGTCTAACACTTCCGAAAAACCAAAACAACGCCCAACCGGAACAATATATAAAGCTAAACGAACCGTTCACTGGGTACTTATCCGTACGAAAATCCCTATAGATTTACCTGTTTTTACAAGGAAATAAAATGTGAAAAAAATATTTCTACATCCCATGGCCTTTCCCAACCATTTAAATTTTTCTCTTACAGGTCTAACACTTCCGAAAAACCAATACAACGCCCACCCGGAACAATATATAAAGCTAAACGAACCGTTCACTGGGTACTTATCCGTACGAAAATCCCTATTGATTTACCTGTGTTTAGAAGGAAATAAAATGTTAAAAAAAATATTTCTACATCCCATGGCCTTTCCCAACCATTTAAATTTTTCTCTTACAGGTCTAACACTTCCGAAAAACCAATACAACGCCCACCCGGAACAATATATAAAGCTAAACGAACCGTTCACTGGGTACTCATACGTACGAAAATCCCTATTGATTTACCTGTTTTTACAAGGAAATAAAATGTGAAAAAAATGTTTCTACATCCCATGGCCTTTCCCAACCATTTAAATATTTCTCTTACAGGGCTAACACTTCCGAAAAACCAATACAACGCCCACCCGGAACAATATATAAAGCTAAACGAACCGTTCACTGGGTACTCATACGTACGAAAATCCCTATTGATTTACCTGTTTTTACAAGGAAATAAAATGTAAAAAAAATATTTTTACATACCATGGCCTTTCTCAACCATTTAAATTTTTCTCTTACAGGTCTAACGCTTCCGAAAAACCAATACAACACGAACGCGGAACAATATATAAAGCTAAACGAACCGTTCACTGGGTACTTATCCGTACGAAAATCCCTATTGATTTACCTGTTTTTACAAGGAAATAAAATGTGAAAACAATATTTCTACATCCCATGGCCTTTCCCAACCATTTAAATTTTTCTCTTACAGGTCTAACACTTCCGAAAAACCAATACAACGCCCACCCGGAACAATATATAAAGCTAAATGAACCGTTCACTGGGTACTTATCCGTACGAAAATCCCTATTGATTTACCTGTTTTTACAAGGAAATAAAATGTGAAAAAAATATTTCTACATCCCATGGCCCTTCCCAACCATTTAAATTTTTCTCTTTCAGGTCTAACACGTCCGAAAAACCAATACAACGCCCATCCGGAACAATATATAAAGCTAAACGCACCGTTCACTGGGTACTTATCCGTACGAAAATCCCTATAGATTTACCTGTGTTTAGAAGGAAATAAAATGTGAAAAAAATATTTCTACATCCCATGGCCTTTCCCAACCATTTAAATTTTTCTCTTACAGGTCTAACACTTCCGAAAAACCAATACAACGCCCACCCGGAACAATATGTAAAGCTAAACGAACCGTTCACTGGGTACTCATACGTACGAAAATCCCTATTGATTTACCTGTTTTTACAAGGAAATAAAATGTGAAAAAAATGTTTCTACATCCCATGGCCTTTCCCAACCATTAAAATTTTTCTCTTACAGGGCTAACACTTCCGAAAAACCAATACAACGCCCACCCGGAACAATATATAAAGCTAAACGAACCGTTCACTGGGTACTCATACGTACGAAAATCCCTATTGATTTACCTGTTTTTACAATGAAATAAAATGTGAAAAAAATATTTCTACATCCCATGGCCTTTCCCAACCATTTAAATTTTTCTCTTACAGGTCTAACACTCACGAAAAACCAATACAACGCCCACCCGGAACAATATATAAAGCTAAACGAACCGTTCACTGGGTACTCATACGTACGAAAATCCCTATTGATTTACCTGTTTTTACAAGGAAATAAAACGTGAAAAAAATGTTTCTACATCCCATGGCCTTTCCCAACCATTTAAATTTTTCTCTTACAGGGCTAACACTTCCGAAAAACCAATACAACACCCACCCGGAACAATATATAAAGCTAAACGAACCGTTCACTGGGTACTTATCCGTACGAAAATCCCTATTGATTTACCTGTTTTTCCAAGGAAATAAAATGTGAAAATAATATTTCTACATCCCATGGCCTTTCCCAACCATTTAAATTTTTCTCTTACAGGGCTAACACGTCCGAAAAACCAATACAACGCCCATCCGGAACAATATATAAAGCTAAACTCACCGTTCACTGGGTACTTATATGTACGAAAATCCCTATTGATTTACCTGTTTTTCCAAGGAAATAAAACGTGAAAAAAATATTTCTACATCCCATGTCCTTTCCCAACCATTTAAATTTTTCTCTTACAGGGCTAACACTTCCGAAAAACCAATACAACACCCACCCGGAACAATATATAAAGCTAAACGAACCGTTCACTGGGTACTTATCCGTACGAAAATCCCTATTGATTTACCTGTTTTTCCAAGGAAATAAAATTTGAAAAAAATATTTCTACATCCCATGGCCTTTCCCAACCATTTAAATTTTTCTCTTACGGGGCTAACACGTCCGAAAAACCAATACAACGCCCATCCGGAACAATATATAAAGCTAAACGCTCCGTTCACTGGGTAATTATATGTACGAAAATCCCTATTGATTTACCTGTTTTTCCAAGGAAATAAAATGTGAAAAAAATATTTCTACATCCCATGGCCTTTCCCAACCATTTAAATTTTTCTCTTACAAGTCTAACACTTCCGAAAAACCAAAACAACGCCCAACCGGAACAATATATAAAGCTAAACGAACCGTTCACTGGGTACTTATCCGTACGAAAATCCCTATAGATTTACCTGTTTTTACAAGGAAATAAAATGTGAAAAAAATATTTCTACATCCCATGGCCTTTCCCAACCATTTAAATTTTTCTCTTACAGGTCTAACACTTCCGAAAAACCAATACAACGCCCACCCGGAACAATATATAAAGCTAAACGAACCGTTCACTGGGTACTTATCCGTACGAAAATCCCTATTGATTTACCTGTGTTTAGAAGGAAATAAAATGTTAAAAAAAATATTTCTACATCCCATGGCCTTTCCCAACCATTTAAATTTTTCTCTTACAGGTCTAACACTTCCGAAAAACCAATACAACGCCCACCCGGAACAATATATAAAGCTAAACGAACCGTTCACTGGGTACTCATACGTACGAAAATCCCTATTGATTTACCTGTTTTTACAAGGAAATAAAATGTGAAAAAAATGTTTCTACATCCCATGGCCTTTCCCAACCATTTAAATATTTCTCTTACAGGGCTAACACTTCCGAAAAACCAATACAACGCCCACCCGGAACAATATATAAAGCTAAACGAACCGTTCACTGGGTACTCATACGTACGAAAATCCCTATTGATTTACCTGTTTTTACAAGGAAATAAAATGTAAAAAAAATATTTTTACATACCATGGCCTTTCTCAACCATTTAAATTTTTCTCTTACAGGTCTAACGCTTCCGAAAAACCAATACAACACGAACGCGGAACAATATATAAAGCTAAACGAACCGTTCACTGGGTACTTATCCGTACGAAAATCCCTATTGATTTACCTGTTTTTACAAGGAAATAAAATGTGAAAACAATATTTCTACATCCCATGGCCTTTCCCAACCATTTAAATTTTTCTCTTACAGGTCTAACACTTCCGAAAAACCAATACAACGCCCACCCGGAACAATATATAAAGCTAAATGAACCGTTCACTGGGTACTTATCCGTACGAAAATCCCTATTGATTTACCTGTTTTTACAAGGAAATAAAATGTGAAAAAAATATTTCTACATCCCATGGCCCTTCCCAACCATTTAAATTTTTCTCTTTCAGGTCTAACACGTCCGAAAAACCAATACAACGCTCATCCGGAACAATATATAAAGCTAAACGCACCGTTCACTGGGTACTCATACGTACGAAAATCCCTATTTATTTACCTGTTTTTACAAGGAAATAAAACGTGAAAAAAATGTTTCTACATCCCATGGCCTATCCCAACCATTTAAATTTTTCTCTTACAGGGCTAACACTTCCGAAAAACCAATACAACACCCACCCGGAACAATATATAAAGCTAAACGAACCGTTCACTGGGTACTTATCCGTACGAAAATCCCTATTGATTTACCTGTTTTTCCAAGGAAATAAAATGTGAAAATAATATTTCTACATCCCATGGCCTTTCCCAACCATTTAAATTTTTCTCTTACAGGGCTAACACGTCCGAAAAACCAATACAACGCCCATCCGGAACAATATATAAAGCTAAACGCACCGTTCACTGGGTACTTATATGTACGAAAATCCCTATTGATTTACCTGTTTTTCCAAGGAAATAAAATGTGAAAAAAATATTTCTACATCCCATGGCCTTTCCCAACCATTTAAATTTTTCTCTTACAAGTCTAACACTTCCGAAAAACCAAAACAACGCCCAACCGGAACAATATATAAAGCTAAACGAACCGTTCACTGGGTACTTATCCGTACGAAAATCCCTAAAGATTTACCTGTTTTTACAAGGAAATAAAATGTGAAAATTATTTCTACATCCCATGGCCTTTCCCAACCATTTAAATTTTTCTCTTACAGGTCTAACACTTCCGAAAAACCAATACAACGCTCACCCGGAACAATATATAAAGCTAAACGAACCGTTCACTGGGTACTCATACGTACGAAAATCCCTATTGATTTACCTGTTTTTACAAGAAAATAAAATGTGAAAAAAATGTTTCTACATCCCATGGCCCTTCCCAACCATTTAAATTTTTCTCTTACAGGTCTAACACGTCCGAAAAACCAATACAACGCCCATCCGGAACAATATATAAAGCTAAACGCACCGTTCACTGGGTACTTATATGTACAAAAATCCCTATTGATTTACCTGTTTTTACAATGAAATAAAATGTGAAAAAAATATTTCTACATCCCATGGCCTTTCCCAACCATTTAAATTTTTCTCTTACAGGTCTAACACTTCCGAAAAACCAATACAACGCTCACCCGGAACAATATATAAAGCTAAACGAACCGTTCACTGGGTACTCATACGTACGAAAATCCCTATTGATTTACCTGTTTTTACAAGGAAATAAAATGTGAAAAAAATGTTTCTACATCCCATGGCCTTTCCCAACCATTTAAATTTTTCTCTTACAGGGCTAACACGTCCGAAAAACCAATACAACGCCCATCCGGAACAATATATAAAGCTAAACGCACCGTTCACTGGGTAATTATATGTACGAAAATCCCTATTGATTTACCTGTTTTTCCAAGGAAATAAAATGTGAAAAAAATATTTCTACATCCCATGGCCTTTCCCAACCATTTAAATTTTTCTCTTACAAGTCTAACACTTCCGAAAAACCAAAACAACGCCCAACCGGAACAATATATAAAGCTAAACGAACCGTTCACTGGGTACTTATCCGTACGAAAATCCCTATAGATTTACCTGTTTTTACAAGGAAATAAAATGTGAAAAAAATATTTCTACATCCCATGGCCTTTCCCAACCATTTAAATTTTTCTCTTACAGGTCTAACACTTCCGAAAAACCAATACAACGCCCACCCGGAACAATATATAAAGCTAAACGAACCGTTCACTGGGTACTTATCCGTACGAAAATCCCTATTGATTTACCTGTGTTTAGAAGGAAATAAAATGTTAAAAAAATATTTCTACATCCCATGGCCTTTCCCAACCATTTAAATTTTTCTCTTACAGGTCTAACACTTCCGAAAAACCAATACAACGCCCACCCGGAACAATATATAAAGCTAAACGAACCGTTCACTGGGTACTCATACGTACGAAAATCCCTATTGATTTACCTGTTTTTACAAGGAAATAAAATGTGAAAAAAATGTTTCTACATCCCATGGCCTTTCCCAACCATTTAAATTTTTCTCTTACAGGGCTAACACGTCCGAAAAACCAATACAACGCCCATCCGGAACAATATATAAAGCTAAACGCACCGTTCACTGGGTAATTATATGTACGAAAATACCTATTGATTTACCTGTTTTTCCAAGGAAATAAAATGTGAAAAAAATATTTCTACATCCCATGGCCTTTCCCAACCATTTAAATTTTTCTCTTACAAGTCTAACACTTCCGAAAAACCAAAACAACGCCCAACCGGAACAATATATAAAGCTAAACGAACCGTTCACTGGGTACTTATCCGTACGAAAATCCCTATAGATTTACCTGTTTTTACAAGGAAATAAAATGTGAAAAAAATATTTCTACATCCCATGGCCTTTCCCAACCATTTAAATTTTTCTCTTACAGGTCTAACACTTCCGAAAAACCAATACAACGCCCACCCGGAACAATATATAAAGCTAAACGAACCGTTCACTGGGTACTTATCCGTACGAAAATCCCTATTGATTTACCTGTGTTTAGAAGGAAATAAAATGTTAAAAAAAATATTTCTACATCCCATGGCCTTTCCCAACCATTTAAATTTTTCTCTTACAGGTCTAACACTTCCGAAAAACCAATACAACGCCCACCCGGAACAATATATAAAGCTAAACGAACCGTTCACTGGGTACTCATACGTACGAAAATCCCTATTGATTTACCTGTTTTTACAAGGAAATAAAATGTGAAAAAATGTTTCTACATCCCATGGCCTTTCCCAACCATTTAAATTTTTCTCTTACAGGGCTAACACGTCCGAAAAACCAATACAACGCCCATCCGGAACAATATATAAAGCTAAACGCACCGTTCACTGGGTAATTATATGTACGAAAATCCCTATTGATTTACCTGTTTTTCCAAGGAAATAAAATGTGAAAAAAATATTTCTACATCCCATGGCCTTTCCCAACCATTTAAATTTTTCTCTTACAAGTCTAACACTTCCGAAAAACCAAAACAACGCCCAACCGGAACAATATATAAAGCTAAACGAACCGTTCACTGGGTACTTATCCGTACGAAAATCCCTATAGATTTACCTGTTTTTACAAGGAAATAAAATGTGAAAAAAATATTTCTACATCCCATGGCCTTTCCCAACCATTTAAATTTTTCTCTTACAGGTCTAACACTTCCGAAAAACCAATACAACGCCCACCCGGAACAATATATAAAGCTAAACGAACCGTTCACTGGGTACTTATCCGTACGAAAATCCCTATTGATTTACCTGTGTTTAGAAGGAAATAAAATGTTAAAAAAAATATTTCTACATCCCATGGCCTTTCCCAACCATTTAAATTTTTCTCTTACAGGTCTAACACTTCCGAAAAACCAATACAACGCCCACCCGGAACAATATATAAAGCTAAACGAACCGTTCACTGGGTACTCATACGTACGAAAATCCCTATTGATTTACCTGTTTTTACAAGGAAATAAAATGTGAAAAAAATGTTTCTACATCCCATGGCCTTTCCCAACCATTTAAATATTTCTCTTACAGGGCTAACACTTCCGAAAAACCAATACAACGCCCACCCGGAACAATATATAAAGCTAAACGAACCGTTCACTGGGTACTCATACGTACGAAAATCCCTATTGATTTACCTGTTTTTACAAGGAAATAAAATGTAAAAAAAATATTTTTACATACCATGGCCTTTCTCAACCATTTAAATTTTTCTCTTACAGGTCTAACGCTTCCGAAAAACCAATACAACACGAACGCGGAACAATATATAAAGCTAAACGAACCGTTCACTGGGTACTTATCCGTACGAAAATCCCTATTGATTTACCTGTTTTTACAAGGAAATAAAATTTGAAAACAATATTTCTACATCCCATGGCCTTTCCCAACCATTTAAATTTTTCTCTTACAGGTCTAACACTTCCGAAAATCCAATACAACGCCCACCCGGAACAATATATAAAGCTAAATGAACCGTTCACTGGGTACTTATCCGTACGAAAATCCCTATTGATTTACCTGTTTTTACAAGGAAATAAAATGTGAAAAAAATATTTCTACATCCCATGGCCCTTCCCAACCATTTAAATTTTTCTCTTTCAGGTCTAACACGTCCGAAAAACCAATACAACGCCCATCCGGAACAATATATAAAGCTAAACGCACCGTTCACTGGGTACTTATATGTACGAAAATCCCTATTGATTTACCTGTTTTTACAATGAAATAAAATGTGAAAAAAATATTTCTACATCCCATGGCCTTTCCCAACCATTTAAATTTTTCTCTTACAGGTCTAACACTCACGAAAAACCAATACAACGCCCACCCGGAACAATATATAAAGCTAAACGAACCGTTCACTGGGTACTCATACGTACGAAAATCCCTATTGATTTACCTGTTTTTACAAGGAAATAAAACGTGAAAAAAATGTTTCTACATCCCATGGCCTATCCCAACCATTTAAATTTTTCTCTTACAGGGCTAACACTTCCGAAAAACCAATACAACACCCACCCGGAACAATATATAAAGCTAAACGAACCGTTCACTGGGTACTTATCCGTACGAAAATCCCTATTGATTTACCTGTTTTTCCAAGGAAATAAAATGTGAAAATAATATTTCTACATCCCATGGCCTTTCCCAACCATTTAAATTTTTCTCTTACAGGGCTAACACGTCCGAAAAACCAATACAACGCCCATCCGGAACAATATATAAAGCTAAACGCACCGTTCACTGGGTACTTATATGTACGAAAATCCCTATTGATTTACCTGTTTTTCCAAGGAAATAAAATGTGAAAAAAATATTTCTACATCCCATGGCCTTTCCCAACCATTTAAATTTTTCTCTTACAAGTCTAACACTTCCGAAAAACCAAAACAACGCCCAACCGGAACAATATATAAAGCTAAACGAACCGTTCACTGGGTACTTATCCGTACGAAAATCCCTATAGATTTACCTGTTTTTACAAGGAAATAAAATGTGAAAAAAATATTTCTACATCCCATGGCCTTTCCCAACCATTTAAATTTTTCTCTTACAGGTCTAACACTTCCGAAAAACCAATACAACGCTCACCCGGAACAATATATAAAGCTAAACGAACCGTTCACTGGGTACTCATACGTACGAAAATCCCTATTGATTTACCTGTTTTTACAAGGAAATAAAATGTGAAAAAAATGTTTCTACATCCCATGGCCTTTCCCAACCATTTAAATTTTTCTCTTACAGGGCTAACACGTCCGAAAAACCAATACAACGCCCATCCGGAACAATATATAAAGCTAAACGCACCGTTCACTGGGTAATTATATGTACGAAAATCCCTATTGATTTACCTGTTTTTCCAAGGAAATAAAATGTGAAAAAAATATTTCTACATCCCATGGCCTTTCCCAACCATTTAAATTTTTCTCTTACAAGTCTAACACTTCCGAAAAACCAAAACAACGCCCAACCGGAACAATATATAAAGCTAAACGAACCGTTCACTGGGTACTTATCCGTACGAAAATCCCTATAGATTTACCTGTTTTTACAAGGAAATAAAATGTGAAAAAAATATTTCTACATCCCATGGCCTTTCCCAACCATTTAAATTTTTCTCTTACAGGTCTAACACTTCCGAAAAACCAATACAACGCCCACCCGGAACAATATATAAAGCTAAACGAACCGTTCACTGGGTACTTATCCGTACGAAAATCCCTATTGATTTACCTGTGTTTAGAAGGAAATAAAATGTTAAAAAAAATATTTCTACATCCCATGGCCTTTCCCAACCATTTAAATTTTTCTCTTACAGGTCTAACACTTCCGAAAAACCAATACAACGCCCACCCGGAACAATATATAAAGCTAAACGAACCGTTCACTGGGTACTCATACGTACGAAAATCCCTATTGATTTACCTGTTTTTACAAGGAAATAAAATGTGAAAAAATGTTTCTACATCCCATGGCCTTTCCCAACCATTTAAATTTTTGTCTTACAGGGCTAACACGTCCGAAAAACCAATACAACGCCCATCCGGAACAATATATAAAGCTAAACGCACCGTTCACTGGGTAATTATATGTACGAAAATCCCTATTGATTTACCTGTTTTTCCAAGGAAATAAAATGTGAAAAAAATATTTCTACATCCCATGGCCTTTCCCAACCATTTAAATTTTTCTCTTACAAGTCTAACACATCCGAAAAACCAAAACAACGCCCAACCGGAACAATATATAAAGCTAAACGAACCGTTCACTGGGTACTTATCCGTACGAAAATCCCTATAGATTTACCTGTTTTTACAAGGAAATAAAATGTGAAAAAAATATTTCTACATCCCATGGCCTTTCCCAACCATTTAAATTTTTCTCTTACAGGTCTAACACTTCCGAAAAACCAATACAACGCCCACCCGGAACAATATATAAAGCTAAACGAACCGTTCACTGGGTACTTATCCGTACGAAAATCCCTATTGATTTACCTGTGTTTAGAAGGAAATAAAATGTTAAAAAAAATATTTCTACATCCCATGGCCTTTCCCAACCATTTAAATTTTTCTCTTACAGGTCTAACACTTCCGAAAAACCAATACAACGCCCACCCGGAACAATATATAAAGCTAAACGAACCGTTCACTGGGTACTCATACGTACGAAAATCCCTATTGATTTACCTGTTTTTACAAGGAAATAAAATGTGAAAAAAATGTTTCTACATCCCATGGCCTTTCCCAACCATTTAAATATTTCTCTTACAGGGCTAACACTTCCGAAAAACCAATACAACGCCCACCCGGAACAATATATAAAGCTAAACGAACCGTTCACTGGGTACTCATACGTACGAAAATCCCTATTGATTTACCTGTTTTTACAAGGAAATAAAATGTAAAAAAAATATTTTTACATACTATGGCCTTTCTCAACCATTTAAATTTTTCTCTTACAGGTCTAACGCTTCCGAAAAACCAATACAACACGAACGCGGAACAATATATAAAGCTAAACGAACCGTTCACTGGGTACTTATCCGTACGAAAATCCCTATTGATTTACCTGTTTTTACAAGGAAATAAAATTTGAAAACAATATTTCTACATCCCATGGCCTTTCCCAACCATTTAAATTTTTCTCTTACAGGTCTAACACTTCCGAAAAACCAATACAACGCCCACCCGGAACAATATATAAAGCTAAATGAACCGTTCACTGGGTACTTATCCGTACGAAAATCCCTATTGATTTACCTGTTTTTACAAGGAAATAAAATGTGAAAAAAATATTTCTACATCCCATGGCCCTTCCCAACCATTTAAATTTTTCTCTTTCAGGTCTAACACGTCCGAAAAACCAATACAACGCCCATCCGGAACAATATATAAAGCTAAACGCACCGTTCACTGGGTACTTATATGTACGAAAATCCCTATTGATTTACCTGTTTTTACAATGAAATAAAATGTGAAAAAAATATTTCTACATCCCATGGCCTTTCCCAACCATTTAAATTTTTCTCTTACAGGTCTAACACTCACGAAAAACCAATACAACGCCCACCCGGAACAATATATAAAGCTAAACGAACCGTTCACTGGGTACTCATACGTACGAAAATCCCTATTGATTTACCTGTTTTTACAAGGAAATAAAACGTGAAAAAAATGTTTCTACATCCCATGGCCTATCCCAACCATTTAAATTTTTCTCTTACAGGGCTAACACTTCCGAAAAACCAATACAACACCCACCCGGAACAATATATAAAGCTAAACGAACCGTTCACTGGGTACTCATCCGTACGAAAATCCCTATTGATTTACCTGTTTTTCCAAGGAAATAAAATGTGAAAATAATATTTCTACATCCCATGGCCTTTCCCAACCATTTAAATTTTTCTCTTACAGGGCTAACACGTCCGAAAAACCAATACAACGCCCATCCGGAACAATATATAAAGCTAAACGCACCGTTCACTGGGTACTTATATGTACGAAAATCCCTATTGATTTACCTGTTTTTCCAAGGAAATAAAATGTGAAAAAAATATTTCTACATCCCATGGCCTTTCCCAACCATTTAAATTTTTCTCTTACAAGTCTAACACTTCCGAAAAACCAAAACAACGCCCAACCGGAAGAATATATAAAGCTAAACGAACCGTTCACTGGGTACTTATCCGTACGAAAATCCCTATAGATTTACCTGTTTTTACAAGGAAATAAAATGTGAAAAAAATATTTCTACATCCCATGGCCTTTCCCAACCATTTAAATTTTTCTCTTACAGGTCTAACACTTCCGAAAAACCAATACAACGCTCACCCGGAACAATATATAAAGCTAAACGAACCGTTCACTGGGTACTCATACGTACGAAAATCCCTATTGATTTACCTGTTTTTACAAGAAAATAAAATGTGAAAAAAATGTTTCTACATCCCATGGCCCTTCCCAACCATTTAAATTTTTCTCTTACAGGTCTAACACGTCCGAAAAACCAATACAACGCCCATCCGGAACAATATATAAAGCTAAACGCACCGTTCACTGGGTACTTATATGTACAAAAATCCCTATTGATTTACCTGTTTTTACAATGAAATAAAATGTGAAAAAAATATTTCTACATCCCATGGCCTTTCCCAACCATTTAAATTTTTCTCTTACAGGTCTAACACTCTCGAAAAACCAATACAACGCCCACCCGGAACAATATATAAAGCTAAACGAACCGTTCACTGGGTACTCGTACGTACGAAAATCCCTATTGATTTACCTGTTTTTACAAGGAAATAAAACGTGAAAAAAATGTTTCTACATCCCATGGCCTTTCCCAACCATTTAAATTTTTCTCTTACAGGGCTAACACTTCCGAAAAACCAATACAACACCCACCCGGAACAATATATAAAGCTAAATGAACCGTTCACGGGGTACTTATCCGTACGAAAATCCCTATTGATTTACCTGTTTTTCCAAGGAAATAAAATGTGTAAAAAATATTTCTACATCCCATGGCCTTTCCCAACCATTTAAATTTTTCTCTTACAGGGCTAACACGTCCGAAAAACCAATACAACGCCCATCCGGAACAATATATAAAGCTAAACGCACCGTTCACTGGGTACTTATATGTACGAAAATCCCTATTGATTTACCTGTTTTTCCAAGGAAATAAAATGTGAAAAAAATATTTCTACATCCCATGGCCTTTCCCAACCATTTAAATTTTTCTCTTACAAGTCTAACACTTCCGAAAAACCAAAACAACGCCCAACCGGAACAATATATAAAGCTAAACGAACCGTTCACTGGGTACTTATCCGTACGAAAATCCCTAAAGATTTACCTGTTTTTACAAGGAAATAAAATGTGAAAAAAATATTTCTACATCCCATGGCCTTTCCCAACCATTTAAATTTTTCTCTTACAGGTCTAACACTTCCGAAAAACCAATACAACGCTCACCCGGAACAATATATAAAGCTAAACGAACCGTTCACTGGGTACTCATACGTACGAAAATCCCTATTGATTTACCTGTTTTTACAAGAAAATAAAATGTGAAAAAAATGTTTCTACATCCCATGGCCCTTCCCAACCATTTAAATTTTTCTCTTACAGGTCTAACACGTCCGAAAAACCAATACAACGCCCATCCGGAACAATATATAAAGCTAAACGCACCGTTCACTGGGTACTTATATGTACAAAAATCCCTATTGATTTACCTGTTTTTACAATGAAATAAAATGTGAAAAAAATATTTCTACATCCCATGGCCTTTCCCAACCATTTAAATTTTTCTCTTACAGGTCTAACACTCTCGAAAAACCAATACAACGCCCACCCGGAACAATATATAAAGCTAAACGAACCGTTCACTGGGTACTCATACGTACGAAAATCCCTATTGATTTACCTGTTTTTACAAGGAAATAAAACGTGAAAAAAATGTTTCTACATCCCATGGCCTTTCCCAACCATTTAAATTTTTCTCTTACAGGGCTAACACTTCCGAAAAACCAATACAACACCCACCCGGAACAATATATAAAGCTAAATGAACCGTTCACGGGGTACTTATCCGTACGAAAATCCCTATTGATTTACCTGTTTTTCCAAGGAAATAAAATGTGTAAAAAATATTTCTACATCCCATGGCCTTTCCCAACCATTTAAATTTTTCTCTTACAGGGCTAACACGTCCGAAAAACCAATACAACGCCCATCCGGAACAATATATAAAGCTAAACGCACCGTTCACTGGGTACTTATATGTACGAAAATCCCTATTGATTTACCTGTTTTTCCAAGGAAATAAAATGTGAAAAAAATATTTCTACATCCCATGGCCTATCCCAACCATTTAAATTTTTCTCTTACAGGGCTAACACTTCCGAAAAACCAATACAACACCCACCCGGAACAATATATAAAGCTAAACGAACCGTTCACTGGGTACTTATCCGTACGAAAATCCCTATTGATTTACCTGTTTTTCCAAGGAAATAAAATGTGAAAATAATATTTCTACATCCCATGGCCTTTCCCAACCATTTAAATTTTTCTCTTACAGGGCTAACACGTCCGAAAAACCAGTACAACGCCCATCCGGAACAATATATAAAGCTAAACGCACCGTTCACTGGGTACTTATATGTACGAAAATCCCTATTGATTTACCTGTTTTTCCAAGGAAATAAAATGTGAAAAAAATATTTCTACATCCCATGGCCTTTCCCAACCATTTAAATTTTTCTCTTACAAGTCTAACACTTCCGAAAAACCAAAACAACGCCCAACCGGAACAATATATAAAGCTAAACGAACCGTTCACTGGGTACTTATCCGTACGAAAATCCCTAAAGATTTACCTGTTTTTACAAGGAAATAAAATGTGAAAAAAATATTTCTACATCCCATGGCCTTTCCCACCAATTTAAATTTTTCTCTTACAGGTCTAACACTTCCGAAAAACCAATAAAACGCTCACCCGGAACAATATATAAAGCTAAACGAACCGTTCACTGGGTACTCATACGTACGAAAATCCCTATTGATTTACCTGTTTTTACAAGAAAATAAAATGTGAAAAAAATGTTTCTACATCCCATGGCCCTTCCCAACCATTTAAATTTTTCTCTTACAGGTCTAACACGTCCGAAAAACCAATACAACGCCCATCCGGAACAATATATAAAGCTAAACGCACCGTTCACTGGGTACTTATATGTACAAAAATCC
The DNA here is from genome assembly GCF_049243985.1 of Paroedura picta. Lineage (NCBI taxonomy): Eukaryota > Metazoa > Chordata > Lepidosauria > Squamata > Gekkonidae > Paroedura > Paroedura picta. Next base: position 1,840,644 of record NW_027518617.1, read on the forward strand.
CTATTGATTTACCTGTTTTTACAATGAAATAAAATGTGAAAAAAATATTCCTACATCCCATGGCCTTTCCCAACCATTTAAATTTTTCTCTTACAGGTCTAACACTCTCGAAAAACCAATACAACGCCCACCCGGAACAATATATAAAGCTAAACGAACCGTTCACTGGGTACTCATACGTACGAAAATCCCTATTGATTTACCTGTTTTTACAAGGAAATAAAACGTGAAAAAAATGTTTCTACATCCCATGGCCTTTCCCAACCATTTAAATTTTTCTCTTACAGGGCTAACACTTCCGAAAAACCAATACAACACCCACCCGGAACAATATATAAAGCTAAATTAACCGTTCACGGGGTACTTATCCGTACGAAAATCCCTATTGATTTACCTGTTTTTCCAAGGAAATAAAATGTGAAAAAAATATTTCTACATCCCATGGCCTTTCCCAACCATTTAAATTTTTCTCTTACAGGGCTAACACGTCCGAAAAACCAATACAACGCCCATCCGGAACAATATATAAAGCTAAACGCACCGTTCACTGGGTACTTATATGTACGAAAATCCCTATTGATTTACCTGTTTTTCCAAGGAAATAAAATGTGAAAAAAATATTTCTACATCCCATGGCCTTTCCCAACCATTTAAATTTTTCTCTTACAAGTCTAACACTTCCGAAAAACCAAAACAACGCCCAACCGGAACAATATATAAAGCTAAACGAACCGTTCACTGGGTACTTATCCGTACGAAAATCCCTATAGATTTACCTGTTTTTACAAGGAAATAAAATGTGAAAAAAATATTTCTACATCCCATGGCCTTTCCCAACCATTTAAATTTTTCTCTTACAGGTCTAACACTTCCGAAAAACCAATACAACGCTCACCCGGAACAATATATAAAGCTAAACGAACCGTTCACTGGGTACTCATACGTACGAAAATCCCTATTGATTTACCTGTTTTTACAAGAAAATAAAATGTGAAAAAAATGTTCCTACATCCCATGGCCTTTCCCAACCATTTAAATTTTTTTCTTACAGGTCTAACACTTCCGAAAAACCAATACAACGCCCACCCGGAACAATATATAAAGCTAAACGAACCGTTCACTGTGTACTTATCCGTACGAAAATCCCTATTGATTTACCTGTGTTTAGAAGGAAATAAAATGTGAAAAAAATATTTCTACATCCCATGGCCTTTCCCAACCATTTAAATTTTTCTCTTACAGGTCTAACACTTCCGAAAAACCAATACAACGCCCACCCGGAACAATATATAAAGCTAAACGAACCGTTCACTGGGTACTCATACGTACGAAAATCCCTATTGATTTACCTGTTTTTACAAGGAAATAAAATGTGAAAAAAATGTTTCTACATCCCATGGCCTTTCCCAACCATTTAAATATTTCTCTTACAGGGCTAACACTTCCGAAAAACCAATACAACGCCCACCCGGAACAATATATAAAGCTAAACGAACCGTTCACTGGGTACTTATCCGTACGAAAATCCCTATTGATTTACCTGTTTTTCCAAGGAAATAAAATGTGAAAAAAATATTTCTACATCCCATGGCCTTTCCCAACCATTTAAATTTTTCTCTTACAGGGCTAACACGTCCGAAAAACCAATACAACGCCCATCCGGAACAATATATAAAGCTAAACGCACCGTTCACTGGGTAATTATATGTACGAAAATCCCTATTGATTTACCTGTTTTTCCAAGGAAATAAAATGTGAAAAAAATATTTCTACATCCCATGGCCTTTCCCAACCATTTAAATTTTTCTCTTACAAGTCTAACACTTCCGAAAAACCAAAACAACGCCCAACCGGAACAATATATAAAGCTAAACGAACCGTTCACTGGGTACTTATCCGTACGAAAATCCCTATAGATTTACCTGTTTTTACAAGGAAATAAAATGTGAAAAAAATATTTCTACATCCCATGGCCTTTCCCAACCATTTAAATTTTTCTCTTACAGGTCTAACACTTCCGAAAAACCAATACAACGCCCATCCGGAACAATATATAAAGCTAAACGAACCGTTCACTGGGTACTTATCCGTACGAAAATCCCTATTGATTTACCTGTGTTTAGAAGGAAATAAAATGTTAAAAAAAATATTTCTACATCCCATGGCCTTTCCCAACCATTTAAATTTTCCTCTTACAGGTCTAACACTTCCGAAAAACCAATACAACGCCCACCCGGAACAATATATAAAGCTAAACGAACCGTTCACTGGGTACTCATACGTACGAAAATCCCTATTGATTTACCTGTTTTTACAAGGAAATAAAATGTGAAAAAAATGTTTCTACATCCCATGGCCTTTCCCAACCATTTAAATATTTCTCTTACAGGGCTAACACTTCCGAAAAACCAATACAACGCCCACCCGGAACAATATATAAAGCTAAACGAACCGTTCACTGTGTACTCATACGTACGAAAATCCCTATTGATTTACCTGTTTTTACAAGGAAATAAAATGTAAAAAAAATATTTTTACATACCATGGCCTTTCTCAACCATTTAAATTTTTCTCTTACAGGTCTAACGCTTCCGAAAAACCAATACAACACGAACGCGGAACAATATATAAAGCTAAACGAACCGTTCACTGGGTACTCATACGTACGAAAATCCCTATTGATTTACCTGTTTTTACAAGGAAATAAAACGTGAAAAAAATGTTTCTACATCCCATGGCCTATCCCAACCATTTAAATTTTTCTCTTACAGGGCTAACACTTCCGAAAAACCAATACAACACCCACCCGGAACAATATATAAAGCTAAACGAACCGTTCACTGGGTACTTATCCGTACGAAAATCCCTATTGATTTACCTGTTTTTCCAAGGAAATAAAATGGGAAAATAATATTTCTACATCCCATGGCCTTTCCCAACCATTTAAATTTTTCTCTTACAAGTCTAACACTTCCGAAAAACCAAAACAACGCCCAACCGGAACAATATATAAAGCTAAACGAACCGTTCACTGGGTACTTATCCGTACGAAAATCCCTAAAGATTTACCTGTTTTTCCAAGGAAATAAAATGTGAAAAAAATATTTCTACATCCCATGGCCTTTCCCAACCATTTAAATTTTTCTCTTACAGGTCTAACACTTCCGAAAAACCAATAAAACGCTCACCCGGAACAATATATAAAGCTAAACGAACCGTTCACTGGGTACTCATACGTACGAAAATCCCTATTGATTTACCTGTTTTTACAAGAAAATAAAATGTGAAAAAAATGTTTCTACATCCCATGGCCCTTCCCAACCATTTAAATTTTTCTCTTACAGGTCTAACACGTCCGAAAAACCAATACAACGCCCATCCGGAACAATATATAAAGCTAAACGCACCGTTCACTGGGTATTTATATGTACAAAAATCCCTATTGATTTACCTGTTTTTACAATGAAATAAAATGTGAAAAAAATATTCCTACATCCCATGGCCTTTCCCAACCATTTAAATTTTTCTCTTACAGGTCTAACACTCTCGAAAAACCAATACAACGCCCACCCGGAACAATATATAAAGCTAAACGAACCGTTCACTGGGTACTCATACGTACGAAAATCCCTATTGATTTACCTGTTTTTACAAGGAAATAAAACGTGAAAAAAATGTTTCTACATCCCATGGCCTTTCCCAACCATTTAAATTTTTCTCTTACAGGGCTAACACTTCCGAAAAACCAATACAACACCCACCCGGAACAATATATAAAGCTAAATGAACCGTTCACGGGGTACTTATCCGTACGAAAATCCCTATTGATTTACCTGTTTTTCCAAGGAAATAAAATGTGAAAAAAATATTTCTACATCCCATGGCCTTTCCCAACCATTTAAATTTTTCTCTTACAGGGCTAACACGTCCGAAAAACCAATACAACGCCCATCCGGAACAATATATAAAGCTAAACGCACCGTTCACTGGGTACTTATATGTACGAAAATCCCTATTGATTTACCTGTTTTTCCAAGGAAATAAAATGTGAAAAAAATATTTCTATATCCCATGGCCTTTCCCAACCATTTAAATTTTTCTCTTACAAGTCTAACACTTCCGAAAAACCAAAACAACGCCCAACCGGAACAATATATAAAGCTAAACGAACCGTTCACTGGGTACTTATCCGTACGAAAATCCCTATAGATTTACCTGTTTTTACAAGGAAATAAAATGTGAAAAAAATATTTCTACATCCCATGGCCTTTCCCAACCATTTAAATTTTTCTCTTACAGGTCTAACACTTCCGAAAAACCAATACAACGCTCACCCGGAACAATATATAAAGCTAAACGAACCGTTCACTGGGTACTCATACGTACGAAAATCCCTATTGATTTACCTGTTTTTACAAGAAAATAAAATGTGAAAAAAATGTTCCTACATCCCATGGCCTTTCCCAACCATTTAAATTTTTTTCTTACAGGTCTAACACTTCCGAAAAACCAATACAACGCCCACCCGGAACAATATATAAAGCTAAACGAACCGTTCACTGTGTACTTATCCGTACGAAAATCCCTATTGATTTACCTGTGTTTAGAAGGAAATAAAATGTGAAAAAAATATTTCTACATCCCATGGCCTTTCCCAACCATTTAAATTTTTCTCTTACAGGTCTAACACTTCCGAAAAACCAATACAACGCCCACCCGGAACAATATATAAAGCTAAACGAACCGTTCACTGGGTACTCATACGTACGAAAATCCCTATTGATTTACCTGTTTTTACAAGGAAATAAAATGTGAAAAAAATGTTTCTACATCCCATGGCCTTTCCCAACCATTTAAATATTTCTCTTACAGGGCTAACACTTCCGAAAAACCAATACAACGCCCACCCGGAACAATATATAAAGCTAAACGAACCGTTCACTGGGTACTTATCCGTACGAAAATCCCTATTGATTTACCTGTTTTTCCAAGGAAATAAAATGTGAAAAAAATATTTCTACATCCCATGGCCTTTCCCAACCATTTAAATTTTTCTCTTACAGGGCTAACACGTCCGAAAAACCAATACAACGCCCATCCAGAACAATATATAAAGCTAAACGCACCGTTCACTGGGTAATTATATGTACGAAAATCCCTATTGATTTACCTGTTTTTCCAAGGAAATAAAATGTGAAAAAAATATTTCTACATCCCATGGCCTTTCCCAACCATTTAAATTTTTCTCTTACAAGTCTAAGACTTCCGAAAAACCAAAACAACGCCCAACCGGAACAATATATAAAGCTAAACGAACCGTTCACTGGGTACTTATCCGTACGAAAATCCCTATAGATTTACCTGTTTTTACAAGGAAATAAAATGTGAAAAAAATATTTCTACATCCCATGGCCTTTCCCAACCATTTAAATTTTTCTCTTACAGGTCTAACACTTCCGAAAAACCAATACAACGCCCATCCGGAACAATATATAAAGCTAAACGAACCGTTTACTGGGTACTTATCCGTACGAAAATCCCTATTGATTTACCTGTGTTTAGAAGGAAATAAAATGTTAAAAAAAATATTTCTACATCCCATGGCCTTTCCCAACCATTTAAATTTTCCTCTTACAGGTCTAACACTTCCGAAAAACCAATACAACGCCCACCCGGAACAATATATAAAGCTAAACGAACCGTTCACTGGGTACTCATACGTACGAAAATCCCTATTGATTTACCTGTTTTTACAAGGAAATAAAATGTGAAAAAAATGTTTCTACATCCCATGGCCTTTCCCAACCATTTAAATATTTCTCTTACAGGGCTAACACTTCCGAAAAACCAATACAACGCCCACCCGGAACAATATATAAAGCTAAACGAACCGTTCACTGTGTACTCATACGTACGAAAATCCCTATTGATTTACCTGTTTTTACAAGGAAATAAAATGTAAAAAAAATATTTTTACATACCATGGCCTTTCTCAACCATTTAAATTTTTCTCTTACAGGTCTAACGCTTCCGAAAAACCAATACAACACGAACGCGGAACAATATATAAAGCTAAACGAACCGTTCACTGGGTACTTATCCGTACGAAAATCCCTATTGATTTACCTGTTTTTACAAGGAAATAAAATGTGAAAACAATATTTCTACATCCCATGGCCTTTCCCAACCATTTAAATTTTTCTTTTACAGGTCTAACACTTCCGAAAAACCAATACAACGCCCACCCGGAACAATATATAAAGCTAAATGAACCGTTCACTGGGTACTTATCCGTACGAAAATCCCTATTGATTTACCTGTTTTTACAAGGAAATAAAATGTGAAAAAAATATTTCTACATCCCATGGCCCTTCCCAACCATTTAAATTTTTCTCTTTCAGGTCTAACACGTCCGAAAAACCAATACAACGCCCATCCGGAACAATATATAAAGCTAAACGCACCGTTCACTGGGTACTTATATGTACGAAAATCCCTATTGATTTACCTGTTTTTACAATGAAATAAAATGTGAAAAAAATATTTCTACATCCCATGGCCTTTCCCAACCATTTAAATTTTTCTCTTACAGGTCTAACACTCACGAAAAACCAATACAACGCCCACCCGGAACAATATATAAAGCTAAACGAACCGTTCACTGGGTACTCATACGTACGAAAATCCCTATTGATTTACCTGTTTTTACAAGGAAATAAAACGTGAAAAAAATGTTTCTACATCCCATGGCCTATCCCAAACATTTAAATTTTTCTCTTACAGGGCTAACACTTCCGAAAAACCAATACAACACCCACCCGGAACAATATATAAAGCTAAACGAACCGTTCACTGGGTACTTATCCGTACGAAAATCCCTATTGATTTACCTGTTTTTCCAAGGAAATAAAATGTGAAAAAAATATTTCTACATCCCATGGCCTTTCCCAACCATTTAAATTTTTCTCTTACAAGTCTAACACTTCCGAAAAACCAAAACAACGCCCAACCGGAACAATATATAAAGCTAAACGAACCGTTCACTGGGTACTTATCCGTACGAAAATCCCTATAGATTTACCTGTTTTTACAAGGAAATAAAATGTGAAAAAAATATTTCTACATCCCATGGCCTTTCCCAACCATTTAAATTTTTCTCTTACAGGTCTAACACTTCCGAAAAACCAATACAACGCTCACCCGGAACAATATATAAAGCTAAACGAACCGTTCACTGGGTACTCATACGTACGAAAATCCCTATTGATTTACCTGTTTTTACAAGAAAATAAAATGTGAAAAAAATGTTTCTACATCCCATGGCCCTTCCCAACCATTTAAATTTTTCTCTTACAGGTCTAACACGTCCGAAAAACCAATACAACGCCCATCCGGAACAATATATAAAGCTAAACGCACCTTTCACTGGGTACTTATATGTACAAAAATCCCTATTGATTTACCTGTTTTTACAATGAAATAAAATGTGAAAAAAATATTTCTACATCCCATGGCCTTTCCCAACCATTTAAATTTTTCTCTTACAGGTCTAACACTCTCGAAAAACCAATACAACGCCCACCCGGAACAATATATAACGCTAAACGAACCGTTCACTGGGTACTCATACGTACGAAAATCCCTATTGATTTACCTGTTTTTACAAGGAAATAAAACGTGAAAAAAATGTTTCTACATCCCATGGCCTTTCCCAACCATTTAAATTTTTCTCTTACAGGGCTAACACTTCCGAAAAACCAATACAACACCCACCCGGAACAATATATAAAGCTAAATGAACCGTTCACGGGGTACTTATCCGTACGAAAATCCCTATTGATTTACCTGTTTTTCCAAGGAAATAAAATGTGTAAAAAATATTTCTACATCCCATGGCCTTTCCCAACCATTTAAATTTTTCTCTTACAGGGCTAACACGTCCGAAAAACCAATACAACGCCCATCCGGAACAATATATAAAGCTAAACGCACCGTTCACTGGGTACTTATATGTACGAAAATCCCTATTGATTTACCTGTTTTTCCAAGGAAATAAAATGTGAAAAAAATATTTCTACATCCCATGGCCTTTCCCAACCATTTAAATTTTTCTCTTACAAGTCTAACACTTCCGAAAAACCAAAACAACGCCCAACCGGAACAATATATAAAGCTAAACGAACCGTTCACTGGTTACTTATCCGTACGAAAATCCCTATAGATTTACCTGTTTTTACAAGGAAATAAAATGTGAAAAAAATATTTCTACATCCCATGGCCTTTCCCAACCATTTAAATTTTTCTCTTACAGGTCTAACACTTCCGAAAAACCAATACAACGCTCACCCGGAACAATATATAAAGCTAAACGAACCGTTCACTGGGTACACATACGTCCGAAAATCCCTATTGATTTACCTGTTTTTACAAGAAAATAAAATGTGAAAAAAATGTTTCTACATCCCATGGCCTTTCCCAACCATTTAAATTTTTTTCTTACAGGTCTAACACTTCCGAAAAACCAATACAACGCCCACCCGGAACAATATATAAAGCTAAACGAACCGTTCACTGGGTACTTATCCGTACGAAAATCCCTATTGATTTACCTGTGTTTAGAAGGAAATAAAATGTGAAAAAAATATTTCTACATCCCATGGCCTTTCCCAACCATTTAAATTTTTCTCTTACAGGTCTAACACTTCCGAAAAACCAATACAACGCCCACCCGGAACAATATATAAAGCTAAACGAACCGTTCACTGGGTACTCATACGTACGAAAATCCCTATTGATTTACCTGTTTTTACAAGGAAATAAAATGTGAAAAAAATGTTTCTACATCCCATGGCCTTTCCCAACCATTTAAATATTTCTCTTACAGGGCTAACACTTCCGAAAAACCAATACAACGCCCACCCGGAACAATATATAAAGCTAAACGAACCGTTCACTGGGTACTCATACGTACGAAAATCCCTATTGATTTACCTGTTTTTACAAGGAAATAAAATGTAAAAAAAATATTTTTACATACCATGGCCTTTCTCAACCATTTAAATTTTTTTCTTACAGGTCTAACGCTTCCGAAAAACCAATACAACACGCACGCGGAACAATATATAAAGCTAAACGAACCGTTCACTGGGTACTTATCCGTACGAAAATCCCTATTGATTTACCTGTTTTTACAAGGAAATAAAATGTGAAAACAATATTTCTACATCCCATGGCCTTTCCCAACCATTTAAATTTTTCTCTTACAGGTCTAACACTTCCGAAAAACCAATACAACGCCCACCCGGAACAATATATAAAGCTAAATGAACGGTTCACTGGGTACTTATCCGTACGAAAATCCCTATTGATTTACCTGTTTTTACAAGGAAATAAAATGTGAAAAAAATATTTCTACATCCCATGGCCCTTCCCAACCATTTAAATTTTTCTCTTACAGGTCTAACACGTCCGAAAAACCAATACAACGCGAATCCGGAACAATATATAAAGCTAAACGCACCGTACACTGGGTACTTATATGTACGAAAATCCCTATTGATTTACCTGTTTTTACAAGGAAATAAAATGTGAAAAAAATATTTCTACATCCCATGGCCTTTCCCAACCATTTAAATTTTTCTCTTACAGGTCTAACACTTCCGAAAAACCAATACAACGCTCACCCGGAACAATATATAAAGCTAAACGAACCGTTCACTGGGTACTCATACGTACGAAAATCCCTATTGATTTACCTGTTTTTACAAGAAAATAAAATGTGAAAAAAATGTTTCTACATCCCATGGCCCTTCCCAACCATTTAAATTTTTCTCTTACAGGTCTAACACGTCCGAAAAACCAATACAACGCCCATCCGGAACAATATATAAAGCTAAACGCACCGTTCACTGGGTACTTATATGTACAAAAATCCCTATTGATTTACCTGTTTTTACAATGAAATAAAATGTGAAAAAAATATTTCTACATCCCATGGCCTTTCCCAACCATTTAAATTTTTCTCTTACAGGTCTAACACTCTCGAAAAACCAATACAACGCCCACCCGGAACAATATATAAAGCTAAACGAACCGTTCACTGGGTACTCATACGTACGAAAATCCCTATTGATTTACCTGTTTTTTCAAGGAAATAAAACGTGAAAAAAATATTTCTACATCCCATGGCCTTTCCCAACCATTTAAATTTTTCTCTTACAGGGCTAACACGTCCGAAAAACCAATACAACGCCCATCCGGAACAATATATAAAGCTAAACGCACCGTTCACTGGGTACTTATATGTACGAAAATCCCTATTGATTTACCTGTTTTTCCAAGGAAATAAAATGTGAAAAAAATATTTCTACATCCCATGGCCTTTCCCAACCATTTAAATTTTTCTCTTACAAGTCTAACACTTCCGAAAAACCAAAACAACGCCCAACCGGAACAATATATAAAGCTAAACGAACCGTTCACTGGGTACTTATCCGTACGAAAATCCCTATAGATTTACCTGTTTTTACAAGGAAATAAAATGTGAAAAAAATATTTCTACATCCCATGGCCTTTCCCAACCATTTAAATTTTTCTCTTACAGGTCTAACACTTCCGAAAAACCAATACAACGCCCACCCGGAACAATATATAAAGCTAAATGAACGGTTCACTGGGTACTTATCCGTACGAAAATCCCTATTGATTTACCTGTTTTTACAAGGAAATAAAATGTGAAAAAAATATTTCTACATCCCATGGCCCTTCCCAACCATTTAAATTTTTCTCTTACAGGTCTAACACGTCCGAAAAACCAATACAACGCGAATCCGGAACAATATATAAAGCTAAACGCACCGTTCACTGGGTACTTATATGTACGAAAATCCCTATTGATTTACCTGTTTTTACAAGGAAATAAAATGTGAAAAAAATATTTCTACATCCCATGGCCTTTCCCAACCATTTAAATTTTTCTCTTACAGGTCTAACACTTCCGAAAAACCAATACAACGCTCACCCGGAACAATATATAAAGCTAAACGAACCGTTCACTGGGTACTCATACGTACGAAAATCCCTATTGATTTACCTGTTTTTACAAGAAAATAAAATGTGAAAAAAATGTTTCTACATCCCATGGCCCTTCCCAACCATTTAAATTTTTCTCTTACAGGTCTAACACGTCCGAAAAACCAATACAACGCCCATCCGGAACAATATATAAAGCTAAACGCACCGTTCACTGGGTACTTATATGTACAAAAATCCCTATTGATTTACCTGTTTTTACAATGAAATAAAATGTGAAAAAAATATTTCTACATCCCATGGCCTTTCCCAACCATTTAAATTTTTCTCTTACAGGTCTAACACTCTCGAAAAACCAATACAACGCCCACCCGGAACAATATATAAAGCTAAACGAACCGTTCACTGGGTACTCATACGTACGAAAATCCCTATTGATTTACCTGTTTTTTCAAGGAAATAAAACGTGAAAAAAATGTTTCTACATCCCATGGCCTTTCCCAACCATTTAAATTTTTCTCTTACAGGGCTAACACTTCCGAAAAACCAATACAACACCCACCCGGAACAATATATAAAGCTAAATGAACCGTTCACGGGGTACTTATCCGTACGAAAATCCCTATTGATTTACCTGTTTTTCCAAGGAAATAAAATGTGTAAAAAATATTTCTACATCCCATGGCCTTTCCCAACCATTTAAATTTTTCTCTTACAGGGCTAACACGTCCGAAAAACCAATACAACGCCCATCCGGAACAATATATAAAGCTAAACGCACCGTTCACTGGGTACTTATATGTACGAAAATCCCTATTGATTTACCTGTTTTTCCAAGGAAATAAAATGTGAAAAAAATATTTCTACATCCCATGGCCTTTCCCAACCATTTAAATTTTTCTCTTACAAGTCTAACACTTCCGAAAAACCAAAACAACGCCTACCGGAACAATATATAAAGCTAAACGAACCGTTCACTGGGTACTTATCCGTACGAAAATCCCTATAGATTTACCTGTTTTTACAAGGAAATAAAATGTGAAAAAAATATTTCTACATCCCATGGCCTTTCCCAACCATTTAAATTTTTCTCTTACAGGTCTAACACTTCCGAAAAACCAATACAACGCTCACCCGGAACAATATATAAAGCTAAACGAACCGTTCACTGGGTACACATACGTAAGAAAATCCCTATTGATTTACCTGTTTTTACAAGAAAATAAAATGTGAAAAAAATGTTTCTACATCCCATGGCCTTTCCCAACCATTTAAATTTTTTTCTTACAGGTCTAACACTTCCGAAAAACCAATACAACGCCCACCCGGAACAATATATAAAGCTAAACGAACCGTTCACTGGGTACTTATCCGTACGAAAATCCCTATTGATTTACCTGTGTTTAGAAGGAAATAAAATGTGAAAAAAATATTTCTACATCCCATGGCCTTTCCCAACCATTTAAATTTTTCTCTTACAGGTCTAACACTTCCGAAAAACCAATACAACGCCCACCCGGAACAATATATAAAGCTAAACGAACCGTTCACTGGGTACTCATACGTACGAAAATCCCTATTGATTTACCTGTTTTTACAAGGAAATAAAATGTGAAAAAAATGTTTCTACATCCCATGGCCTTTCCCAACCATTTAAATATTTCTCTTACAGGGCTAACACTTCCGAAAAACCAATACAACGCCCACCCGGAACAATATATAAAGCTAAACGAACCGTTCACTGGGTACTCATACGTACGAAAATCCCTATTGATTTACCTGTTTTTACAAGGAAATAAAATGTAAAAAAAATATTTTTACATACCATGGCCTTTCTCAACCATTTAAATTTTTCTCTTACAGGTCTAACGCTTCCGAAAAACCAATACAACACGCACGCGGAACAATATATAAAGCTAAACGAACCGTTCACTGGGTACTTATCCGTACGAAAATCCCTATTGATTTACCTGTTTTTACAAGGAAATAAAATGTGAAAACAATATTTCTACATCCCATGGCCTTTCCCAACCATTTAAATTTTTCTCTTACAGGTCTAACACTTCCGAAAAACCAATACAACGCCCACCCGGAACAATATATAAAGCTAAATGAACGGTTCACTGGGTACTTATCCGTACGAAAATCCCTATTGATTTACCTGTTTTTACAAGGAAATAAAATGTGAAAAAAATATTTCTACATACCATGGCCCTTCCCAACCATTTAAATTTTTCTCTTACAGGTCTAACACGTCCGAAAAACCAATACAACGCGAATCCGGAACAATATATAAAGCTAAACGCACCGTTCACTGGGTACTTATATGTACGAAAATCCCTATTGATTTACCTGTTTTTACAATGAAATAAAATGTGAAAAAAATATTTCTACATCCCATGGCCTTTCCCAACCATTTAAATTTTTCTCTTACAGGTCTAACACTCTCGAAAAACCAATACAACGCCCACCCGGAACAATATATAAAGCTAAACGAACCGTTCACTGGGTACTCATACGTACGAAAATCCCTATTGATTTACCTGTTTTTACAAGGAAATAAAACGTGAAAAAAATGTTTCTACATCCCATGGCCTTTCCCAACCATTTAAATTTTTCTCTTACAGGGCTAACACTTCCGAAAAACCAATACAACACCCACCCGGAACAATATATAAAGCTAAACGAACCGTTCACTGGGTACTTATCCGTACGAAAATCCCTATTGATTTACCTGTTTTTCCAAGGAAATAAAATGTGAAAAAAATATTTCTACATCCCATGGCCTTTCCCAACCATTTAAATTTTTCTCTTATAGGGCTAACACGTCCGAAAAACCAATACAACGCCCATCCGGAACAATATATAAAGCTAAACGCACCGTTCACTGGGTACTTATATGTACGAAAATCCCTATTGATTTACCTGTTTTTCCAAGGAAATAAAATGTGAAAAAAATATTTCTACATCCCATGGCCTTTCCCAACCATTTAAATTTTTCTCTTACAAGTCTAACACTTCCGAAAAACCAAAACAACGCCCAACCGGAACAATATATAAAGCTAAACGAACCGTTCACTGGGTACTTATCCGTACGAAAATCCCTATAGATTTACCTGTTTTTACAAGGAAATAAAATGTGAAAAAAATATTTCTACATCCCATGGCCTTTCCCAACCATGTAAATTTTTCTCTTACAGGTCTAACACTTCCGAAAAACCAATACAACGCTCACCCGGAACAATATATAAAGCTAAACGAACCGTTCACTGGGTACTCATACGTACGAAAATCCCTATTGATTTACCTGTTTTTACAAGAAAATAAAATGTGAAAAAAATGTTTCTACATCCCATGGCCCTTCCCAACCATTTAAATTTTTCTCTTACAGGTCTAACACGTCCGAAAAACCAATACAACGCCCATCCGGAACAATATATAAAGCTAAACGCACCGTTCACTGGGTACTTATATGTACGAAAATCCCTATTGATTTACCTGTTTTTACAATGAAATAAAATGTGAAAAAAATATTTCTACATCCCATGGCCTTTCCCAACCATTTAAATTTTAATCTTACAGGTCTAACACTCTCGAAAAACCAATACAACGCCCACCCGGAACAATATATAAAGCTAAACGAACCGTTCACTGGGTACTCATACGTACGAAAATCCCTATTGATTTACCTGTTTTTACAAGGAAATAAAACGTGAAAAAAATATTTCTACATCCCATGGCCTTTCCCAACCATTTAAATTTTTCTCTTACAGGGCTAACACGTCCGAAAAACCAATACAACGCCCATCCGGAACAATATATAAAGCTAAACGCACCGTTCACTGGGTACTTATATGTACGAAAATCCCTATTGATTTACCTGTTTTTCCAAAAATAAAATGTGAAAAACATATTTCTACATCCCATGGCCTTTCCCAACCATTTAAATTTTTCTCTTACAAGTCTAACACTTCCGAAAAACCAAAACAACGCCCAACCGGAACAATATATAAAGCTAAACGAACCGTTCACGGGGTACTTATCCGTACGAAAATCCCTATAGATTTACCTGTTTTTACAAGGAAATAAAATGTGAAAAAAATATTTCTACATCCCATGGCCTTTCCCAACCATTTAAATTTTTCTCTTACAGGTCTAACACTTCCGAAAAACCAATACAACGCTCACCCGGAACAATATATAAAGCTAAACGAACCGTTCACTGGGTACTCATACGTACAAAAATCCCTATTGATTTACCTGTTTTTACAAGAAAATAAAATGTGAAAAAAATGTTTCTACATCCCATGGCCTTTCCCAACCATTTAAATTTTTTTCTTACAGGTCTAACACTTCCGAAAAACCAATACAACGCCCACCCAGAACAATATATAAAGCTAAACGAACCGTTCACTGGGTACTTATCCGTACAAAAATCCCAATTGATTTACCTGTTTTTACAAGGAAATAAAATGTGAAAACAATATTTCTACATCCCATGGCCTTTCCCAACCATTTAAATTTTTCTCTTACAGGTCTAACACTTCCGAAAAACCAATACAACATCCACCCGGAACAATATATAAAGCTAAACGAACCGTTCACTGGGTACTTATCCGTACGAAAATCCCTATTGATTTACCTGTTTTTACAAGGAAATAAAATGTGAAAAAAACATTTCTACATCCCATGGCCTTTCCCAACCATTTAAATTTTTCTCTTACAAGTCTAACACTTCCGAAAAACCAATACAACGCCCAACCGGAACAATATATAAAGCTAAACGAACCGTTCACTGGGTACTTATCCGTACGAAAATCCCTATAGATTTACCTGTGTTTAGAAGGAAATAAAATGTGAAAAAAATATTTCTACATCCCATGGCCTTTCCCAACCATTTAAATTTTTCTCTTACAGGTCTAACACTTCCGAAAAACCAATACAACGCCCACCCGGAACAATATATAAAGCTAAACGAACCGTTCACTGGGTACTCATACGTACGAAAATCCCTATTGATTTACCTGTTTTTACAAGGAAATAAAATGTGAAAAAAATGTTTCTACATCCCATGGCCTTTCCCAACCATTTAAATTTTTCTCTTACAGGGCTAACACTTCCGAAAAACCAATAAAACGCCCACCGGGAACACTATATAAAGCTAAACGAACCGTTCACTGGGTACTTATACGCACAAAAATCCCTATTGATTTACCTGTTTTTACAAGGAAATAAAATGTGAAAAAAATGTTTCTACATCCCATGGCCTTTCCCAACCATTTAAATTTTTCTCTTACAGGGCTAACACTTCCGAAAAACCAATACAACGCCCACCCGGAACACTATATAAAGCTAAACGAACCGTTCACTGGGTACTTATACGCAAGAAAATCCCTATTGATTTACCTGTTTTTACAAGGAAATAAAATGTGAAAAAAATATTTCTACATCCCATGGCCTTTCCCAACCATTTAAATTTTTCTCTTACAGGTCAAACACTTCCGAAAAACCAATACAACGCCCACCCGGAACAATATATAAAGCTAAACGAACCGTTCACTCGGTACTCATACGTACGAAAATCCCTATTGATTTACCTGTTTTTACAAGGAAATAAAAGGTGAAAACAATATTTCTACATCCAATGGCCTTTCCCAACCATTTAAATTTTTCTATTACAGGTCTAACACTTCCGAAAAACCAATACAACGCGAATCCGGAACAATATATAAAGCTAAACGAACCGTTCACTGGGTACTTATCCGAACTAAAATCCCTATTGATTTACCTGTTTTTACAAGGAAATAAAATGTGAAAAAAATATTTCTACATCCCATGGCCTTTCCCAACCATTTAAATTTTTCTCTTACAAGACTAACACTTCCGAAAAACCAATACAACGCCCATCCGGAACAATATATAAAGCTAAACGCACCGTTCACTGTGTACTTATATGTACGAAAATCCCTATTGATTTACCTGTTTTTACAAGGAAATAAAATGTGAAAAAAATATTTCTACATCCCATGGCCTTTCCCAACGATTTAAATTTTTCTCTTACAGGGCTAACACTTCCGAAAAACCAATACAACGTCCACCCGGACCAATATATTAAGCTAAACGAACCGTTCACTGGGTACTTATACGTACGAAAATCCCTATTGATTTACCTGTTTTTACAGGGAAATAAAATGTGAAAACAATATTTCTACATCCCATGGCCTTTCCCAACCATTTAAACTTTTCTCTTATAGGTCTAACACTTCCGAAAAACCAATACAACGCCCACCCGGAACAATATATAAAGCTAAACGAACCGATCACTGGGTACTCATACGTACGAAAATCCCTATTGATTTACCTGTTTTTACAAGGAAATAAAATGTAAAAAAAATATTTCTACATCCCATGGCCTTTCCCAACCATTTAAATTTTTCTCTTACAGGTCTAACACTTCCGAAAAACCAATACAACGCCCACCCGGAACAATATATAAAGCTAAACGAACCGTTCACTGGGTACTCATACGTACGAAAATCCCTATTGATTTACCTGTTTTTACAAGAAAATAAAATGTGAAAAAAATGTTTCTACATCCCATGGCCTTTCCCAACCATTTAAATTTTTTTCTTACAGGTCTAACACTTCCGAAAAACCAATACAACGCCCACCCGGAACAATATATAAAGCTAAACGAACCGTTCACTGGGTACTTATCCGTACGAAAATCCCTATTGATTTACCTGTGTTTAGAAGGAAATAAAATGTGAAAAAAATATTTCTACATCCCATGGCCTTTCCCAACCATTTAAATTTTTCTCTTACAGGTCTAACACTTCCGAAAAACCAATACAACGCCCACCCGGAAAAATATATAAAGTTAAACGAACCGTTCACTGGGTACTCATACGTACGAAAATCCCTATTGATTTACCTGTTTTTACAAGGAAATAAAATGTGAAAAAAATGTTTCTACATCCCATGGCCTTTCCCAACCATTTAAATATTTCTCTTACAGGGCTAACACTTCCGAAAAACCAATACAACGCCCACCCAGAACAATATATAAAGCTAAACGAACCGTTCACTGGGTACTTATCCGTACAAAAATCCCAATTGATTTACCTGTTTTTACAAGGAAATAAAATGTGAAAACAATATTTCTACATCCCATGGCCTTTCCCAACCATTTAAATTTTTCTCTTACAGGTCTAACACTTCCGAAAAACCAATACAACATCCACCCGGAACAATATATAAAGCTAAACGAACCGTTCACTGGGTACTTATCCATACGAAAATCCCTATTGATTTACCTGTTTTTACAAGGAAATAAAATGTGAAAAAAACATTTCTACATCCCATGGCCTTTCCCAACCATTTAAATTTTTCTCTTACAGGTCTAACACTTCCGAAAAACCAATACAACATCCACCCGGAACAATATATAAAGCTAAACGAACCGTTCACTGGGTACTTATCCGTACGAAAATCCCTATTGATTTACCTGTTTTTACAAGGAAATAAAATGTGAAAAAAACATTTCTACATCCCATGGCCTTTCCCAACCATTTAAATTTTTCTCTTACAAGTCTAACACTTCCGAAAAACCAATACAACGCCCAACCGGAACAATATATAAAGCTAAACGAACCGTTCACTGGGTACTTATCCGTACGAAAATCCCTATAGATTTACCTGTGTTTAGAAGGAAATAAAATGTGAAAAAAATATTTCTACATCCCATGGCCTTTCCCAACCATTTAAATTTTTCTCTTACAGGTCTAACACTTCCGAAAAACCAATACAACGCCCACCCGGAACAATATATAAAGCTAAACGAACCGTTCACTGGGTACTCATACGTACGAAAATCCCTATTGATTTACCTGTTTTTACAAGGAAATAAAATGTGAAAAAAATGTTTCTACATCCCATGGCCTTTCCGAACCATTTAAATTTTTCTCTTACAGGGCTAACACTTCCGAAAAACCAATACAACGCCCACCCGGAACACTATATAAAGCTAAACGAACCGTTCACTGGGTACTTATACGCAAGAAAATCCCTATTGATTTACCTGTTTTTACAAGGAAATAAAATGTGAAAAAAATATTTCTACATCCCATGGCCTTTCCCAACCATTTAAATTTTTCTCTTACAGGTCAAACACTTCCGAAAAACCAATACAACGCCCACCCGGAACAATATATAAAGCTAAACGAACCGTTCACTCGGTACTCATACGTACGAAAATCCCTATTGATTTACCTGTTTTTACAAGGAAATAAAAGGTGAAAACAATATTTCTACATCCAATGGCCTTTCCCAACCATTTAAATTTTTCTATTACAGGTCTAACACTTCCGAAAAACCAATACAACGCCCACCCGGAACAATATATAAAGCTAAACGAACCGTTCACTGGGTACTTATCCGAACTAAAATCCCTATTGATTTACCTGTTTTTACAAGGAAATAAAATGTGAAAAAAATATTTCTACATCCCATGGCCTTTCCCAACCATTTAAATTTTTCTCTTACAAGACTAACACTTCCGAAAAACCAATACAACGCCCATCCGGAACAATATATAAAGCTAAACGCACCGTTCACTGTGTACTTATATGTACGAAAATCCCTATTGATTTACCTGTTTTTACAAGGAAATAAAATGTGAAAAAAATATTTCTACATCCCATGGCCTTTCCCAACGATTTAAATTTTTCTCTTACAGGGCTAACACTTCCGAAAAACCAATACAACGTCCACCCGGACCAATATATTAAGCTAAACGAACCGTTCACTGGGTACTTATACGTACGAAAATCCCTATTGATTTACCTGTTTTTACAGGGAAATAAAATGTGAAAACAATATTTCTACATCCCATGGCCTTTCCCAACCATTTAAACTTTTCTCTTATAGGTCTAACACTTCCGAAAAACCAATACAACGCCCACCCGGAACAATATATAAAGCTAAACGAACCGATCACTGGGTACTCATACGTACGAAAATCCCTATTGATTTACCTGTTTTTACAAGGAAATAAAATGTAAAAAAAATATTTCTACATCCCATGGCCTTTCCCAACCATTTAAATTTTTCTCTTACAGGTCTAACACTTCCGAAAAACCAATACAACGCTCACCCGGAACAATATATAAAGCTAAACGAACCGTTCACTGGGTACTCATACGTACGAAAATCCCTATTGATTTACCTGTTTTTACAAGAAAATAAAATGTGAAAAAAATGTTTCTACATCCCATGGCCTTTCCCAACCATTTAAATTTTTCTCTTACAGGTCTAACACTTCCGAAAAACCAATACAACGCCCACCCGGAACAATATATAAAGCTAAACGAACCGTTCACTGGGTACTTATCCGTACGAAAATCCCTATTGATTTACCTGTGTTTAGAAGGAAATAAAATGTGAAAAAAATATTTCTACATCCCATGGCCTTTCCCAACCATTTAAATTTTTGTCTTACAGGTCTAACACTTCCGAAAAACCAATACAACGCCCACCCGGAAAAATATATAAAGTTAAACGAACCGTTCACTGGGTACTCATACGTACGAAAATCCCTATTGATTTACCTGTTTTTACAAGGAAATAAAATGTGAAAAAAATGTTTCTACATCCCATGGCCTTTCCCAACCATTTAAATTTTTCTCTTACAGGGCTAACACTTCCGAAAAACCAATACAACGCCCACCCAGAACAATATATAAAGCTAAACGAACCGTTCACTGGGTACTTATCCGTACAAAAATCCCAATTGATTTACCTGTTTTTACAAGGAAATAAAATGTGAAAACAATATTTCTACATCCCATGGCCTTTCCCAACCATTTAAATTTTTCTCTTACAGGGCTAACACTTCCGAAAAACCAATAAAACGCCCACCCGGAACACTATATAAAGCTAAACGAACCGTTCACTGGGTACTTATACGCACAAAAATCCCTATTGATTTACCTGTTTTTACAAGGAAATAAAATGTGAAAAAAATGTTTCTACATCCCATGGCCTTTCCCAACCATTTAAATTTTTCTCTTACAGGGCTAACACTTCCGAAAAACCAATACAACGCCCACCCGGAACACTATATAAAGCTAAACGAACCGTTCACTGGGTACTTATACGCAAGAAAATCCCTATTGATTTACCTGTTTTTACAAGGAAATAAAATGTGAAAAAAATATTTCTACATCCCATGGCCTTTCCCAACCATTTAAATTTTTCTCTTACAGGTCAAACACTTCCGAAAAACCAATACAACGCCCACCCGGAACAATATATAAAGCTAAACGAACCGTTCACTCGGTACTCATACGTACGAAAATCCCTATTGATTTACCTGTTTTTACAAGGAAATAAAAGGTGAAAACAATATTTCTACATCCAATGGCCTTTCCCAACCATTTAAATTTTTCTATTACAGGTCTAACACTTCCGAAAAACCAATACAACGCCCACCCGGAACAATATATAAAGCTAAACGAACCGTTCACTGGGTACTTATCCGAACTAAAATCCCTATTGATTTACCTGTTTTTACAAGGAAATAAAATGTGAAAAAAATATTTCTACATCCCATGGCCTTTCCCAACCATTTAAATTTTTCTCTTACAAGACTAACACTTCCGAAAAACCAATACAACGCCCATCCGGAACAATATATAAAGCTAAACGCACCGTTCACTGTGTACTTATATGTACGAAAATCCCTATTGATTTACCTGTTTTTACAAGGAAATAAAATGTGAAAAAAATATTTCTACATCCCATGGCCTTTCCCAACGATTTAAATTTTTCTCTTACAGGGCTAACACTTCCGAAAAACCAATACAACGTCCACCCGGACCAATATATTAAGCTAAACGAACCGTTCACTGGGTACTTATACGTACGAAAATCCCTATTGATTTACCTGTTTTTACAGGGAAATAAAATGTGAAAACAATATTTCTACATCCCATGGCCTTTCCCAACCATTTAAACTTTTCTCTTATAGGTCTAACACTTCCGAAAAACCAATACAACGCCCACCCGGAACAATATATAAAGCTAAACGAACCGATCACTGGGTACTTATACGCAAGAAAATCCCTATTGATTTACCTGTTTTTACAAGGAAATAAAATGTGAAAAAAATATTTCTACATCCCATGGCCTTTCCCAACCATTTAAATTTTTCTCTTACAGGTCAAACACTTCCGAAAAACCAATACAACGCCCACCCGGAACAATATATAAAGCTAAACGAACCGTTCACTCGGTACTCATACGTACGAAAATCCCTATTGATTTACCTGTTTTTACAAGGAAATAAAAGGTGAAAACAATATTTCTACATCCAATGGCCTTTCCCAACCATTTAAATTTTTCTATTACAGGTCTAACACTTCCGAAAAACCAATACAACGCCCACCCGGAACAATATATAAAGCTAAACGAACCGTTCACTGGGTACTTATCCGAACTAAAATCCCTATTGATTTACCTGTTTTTACAAGGAAATAAAATGTGAAAAAAATATTTCTACATCCCATGGCCTTTCCCAACCATTTAAATTTTTCTCTTACAAGACTAACACTTCCGAAAAACCAATACAACGCCCATCCGGAACAATATATAAAGCTAAACGCACCGTTCACTGTGTACTTATATGTACGAAAATCCCTATTGATTTACCTGTTTTTACAAGGAAATAAAATGTGAAAAAAATATTTCTACATCCCATGGCCTTTCCCAACGATTTAAATTTTTCTCTTACAGGGCTAACACTTCCGAAAAACCAATACAACGTCCACCCGGACCAATATATTAAGCTAAACGAACCGTTCACTGGGTACTTATACGTACGAAAATCCCTATTGATTTACCTGTTTTTACAGGGAAATAAAATGTGAAAACAATATTTCTACATCCCATGGCCTTTCCCAACCATTTAAACTTTTCTCTTATAGGTCTAACACTTCCGAAAAACCAATACAACGCCCACCCGGAACAATATATAAAGCTAAACGAACCGATCACTGGGTACTCATACGTACGAAAATCCCTATTGATTTACCTGTTTTTACAAGGAAATAAAATGTAAAAAAAATATTTCTACATCCCATGGCCTTTCCCAACCATTTAAATTTTTCTCTTACAGGTCTAACACTTCCGAAAAACCAATACAACGCTCACCCGGAACAATATATAAAGCTAAACGAACCGTTCACTGGGTACTCATACGTACGAAAATCCCTATTGATTTACCTGTTTTTACAAGAAAATAAAATGTGAAAAAAATGTTTCTACATCCCATGGCCTTTCCCAACCATTTAAATTTTTTTCTTACAGGTCTAACACTTCCGCAAAACCAATACAACGCCCACCCGGAACAATATATAAAGCTAAACGAACCGGTCACTGGGTACTTATCCGTACGGAAATCCCTATTGATTTACCTGTGTTTAGAAGGAAATAAAATGTGAAAAAAATATTTCTACATCCCATGGCCTTTCCCAACCATTTAAATTTTTCTCTTACAGGTCTAACACTTCCGAAAAACCAATACAACGCCCACCCGGAAAAATATATAAAGTTAAACGAACCGTTCACTGGGTACTCATACGTACGAAAATCCCTATTGATTTACCTGTTTTTACAAGGAAATAAAATGTGAAAAAAATGTTTCTACATCCCATGGCCTTTCCCAACCATTTAAATATTTCTCTTACAGGGCTAACACTTCCGAAAAACCAATACAACGCCCACCCGGAACAATATATAAAGCTAAACGAACCGTTCACTGGGTACTCATACGTACGAAAATCCCTATTGATTTACCTGTTTTTACAAGGAAATAAAATGTAAAAAAAATATTTTTACATACCATGGCCTTTCTCAACCATTTAAATTTTTCTCTTACAGGTCTAACGCTTCCGAAAAACCAATACAACACGCACGCGGAACAATATATAAAGCTAAACGAACCGTTCACTGGGTACTTATCCGTACGAAAATCCCTATTGATTTACCTGTTTTTACAAGGAAATAAAATGTGAAAAAAATATTTCTACATCCCATGGCCCTTCCCAACCATTTAAATTTTTCTCTTACAGGTCTAACACGTCCGAAAAACCAATACAACGCCCATCCGGAACAATATATAAAGCTAAACGCACCGTTCACTGGGTACTTATATGTACGAAAATCCCTATTGATTTACCTGTTTTTCCAAGGAAATAAAACGTGAAAAAAATATTTCTACATCCCATGGCCCTTCCCAACCATTTAAATTTTTCTCTTACAGGTCTAACACGTCCGAAAAACCAATACAACGCCCATCCGGAACAATATATAAAGCTAAATGAACCGTTCACTGGGTACTCATACGTACGAAAATCCCTATTGATTTACCTGTTTTTACAAGGAAATAAAACGTGAAAAAAATGTTTCTACATCCTATGGCCTTTCCCAACCATTTAAATTTTTCTCTTACAGGGCTAACACGTCCGAAAAACCAATACAACGCCCATCCGGAACAATATATAAAGCTAAACGCACCGTTCACTGGGTACTTATATGTACGCAAATCCCTATTGATTTACCTGTTTTTCCAAGGAAATAAAATGTGAAAAAAATATTTCTACATCCCATGGCCTTTCCCAACCATTTAAATTTTTCTCTTACAAGTCTAACACTTCCGAAAAACCAAAACAACGCCCAACCGGAACAATATATAAAGCTAAACGAACCGTTCACTGGGTACTCATACGTACGAAAATCCCTATTGATTTACCTGTTTTTACAAGAAAATAAAATGTGAAAAAAATGTTTCTACATCCCATGGCCCTTCCCAACCATTTAAATTTTTCTCTTACAGGTCTAACACGTCCGAAAAACCAATACAACGCCCATCCGGAACAATATATAAAGCTAAACGCACCGTTCACTGGGTACTTATATGTACGAAAATCCCTATTGATTTACCAGTTTTTACAATGAAATAAAATGTGAAAAAAATATTTCTACATCCCATGGCCTTTCCCAACCATTTAAATTTTTCTCTTACAGGTCTAACACTCTCGAAAAACCAATACAACGCCCACCCGGAACAATATATAAAGCTAAACGAACCGTTCACTGGGTACTCATACGTACGAAAATCCCTATTGATTTACCTGTTTTTACAAGGAAATAAAACGTGAAAAAAATGTTTCTACATCCCATGGCCTTTCCCAACAATTTAAATTTTTCTCTTACAGGGCTAACACTTCCGAAAAACCAATACAACACCCCCCCGGAACAATATATAAAGCTAAACGAACCGTTCACTGGGTACTTATCCGTACGAAAATCCCTATTGATTTACCTGTTTTTCCAAGGAAATAAAATGTGAAAAAAATATTTCTACATCCCATGGCCTTTCCCAACCATTTAAATTTTTCTCTTACAGGGCTAACACGTCCGAAAAACCAATACAACGCCCATCCGGAACAAATATATAAAGCTAAACGCACCGTTCACTGGGTACTTATATGTACGAAAATCCCTATTGATTTACCTGTTTTTCCAAGGAAATAAAATGTGAAAAAAATATTTCTACATCCCATGGCCTTTCCCAACCATTTAAATTTTTCTCTTACAAGTCTAACACTTCCGAAAAACCAAAACAACGCCCAACCGGAACAATATATAAAGCTAAACGAACCGTTCACTGGGTACTTATCCGTACGAAAATCCCTATAGATTTACCATTTTTTACAAGGAAATAAAATGTGAAAAAAATATTTCTACATCCCATGGCCTTTCCCAACCATTTAAATTTTTCTCTTACAGGTCTAACACTTCCGAAAAACCAATACAACGCCCACCCAGAACAATATATAAAGCTAAACGAACCGTTCACTGGGTACTTATCCGTACGAAAATCCCAATTGATTTACCTGTTTTTACAAGGAAATAAAATGTGAAAACAATATTTCTACATCCCATGGCCTTTCCCAACCATTTAAATTTTTCTCTTACAGGTCTAACACTTCCGAAAAACCAATACAACGCCCACCCGGAACAATATATAAAGCTAAACGAACCGTTCACTGGGTACTTATCCGTATGAAAATCCCTATTGATTTACCTGTTTTTACAAGGAAATAAAATGTGAAAAAAACATTTCTACATCCCATGGCCTTTCCCAACCATTTAAATTTTTCTCTTACAAGTCTAACACTTCCGAAAAACCAATACAACGCCCAACCGGAACAATATATAAAGCTAAACGAACCGTTCACTGGGTACTTATCCGTACGAAAATCCCTATAGATTTACCTGTGTTTAGAAGGAAATAAAATGTGAAAAAAATATTTCTATATCCCATGGCCTTTCCCAACCATTTAAATTTTTCTCTTACAGGTCTAACACTTCCGAAAAACCAATACAACGCCCACCCGGAACAATATATAAAGCTAAACGAACCGTTCACTGGGTACTCATACGTACGAAAATCCCTATTGATTTACCTGTTTTTACAAGGAAATAAAATATGAAAAAAATGTTTCTACATCCCATGGCCTTTCCCAACCATTTAAATTTTTCTCTTACAGGGCTAACACTTCCGAAAAACCAATACAACGCCCACCCGGAACACTATATAAAGCTAAACGAACCGTTCACTGGGTACTTATACGCACGAAAATCCCTATTGATTTACCTGTTTTTACAAGGAAATAAAATGTGAAAAAAATGTTTCTACATCCCATGGCCTTTCCCAACCATTTAAATTTTTCTCTTACAGGGCTAACACTTCCGAAAAACCAATACAACGCCCACCCGGAACACTATATAAAGCTAAACGAACCGTTCACTGGGTACTTATACGCACGAAAATCCCTATTGATTTACCTGTTTTTACAAGGAAATAAAATGTGAAAAAAATATTTCTACATCCCATGGCCTTTCCCAACCATTTAAATTTTTCTCTTACAGGTCAAACACTTCCGAAAAACCAATACAACGCCCACCCGGAACAATATATAAAGCTAAACGAACCGTTCACTCGGTACTCATACGTACGAAAATCCCTATTGATTTACCTGTTTTTACAAGGAAAGAAAAGGTGAAAACAATATTTCTACATCCAATGGCCTTTCCCAACCATTTAAATTTTTCTCTTAAAGGTCTAACACTTCCGAAAAACCAATACAACGCCCACCCGGAACAATATATAAAGCTAAACGAACCGTTCACTGGGTACTTATCCGAACTAAAATCCCTATTGATTTACCTCTTTTTACAAGGAAATAAAATGTGAAAAAATTATTTCTACATCCCATGGCCTTTCCCAACCATTTAAATTTTTCTCTTACAGGGCTAACACTTCCGAAAAACCAATACAACGTCCACCCGGACCAATATATTAAGCTAAACGAACCGTTCACTGGGTACTTATACGTACGAAAATCCCTATTGATTTACCTGTTTTTATAGGGAAATAAAATGTGAAAAAAATATTTCTACATCCCATGGCCTTTCCCAACCATTTAAACTTTTCTCTTATAGGTCTAACACTTCCGAAAAACCAATACAACGCCCACCCGGAACAATATATAAAGCTAAACGAACCGTTCACTGGGTACTCATACGTACGAAAATCCCTATTGATTTACCTGTTTTTACAAGGAAATAAAATGTAAAAAAAATATTTTTACATACCATGGCCTTTCTCAACCATTTAAATTTTTCTCTTACAGGTCTAACGCTTCCGAAAAACCAATACAACACGCACGCGGAACAATATATAAAGCTAAAAGAACCGTTCACTGGGTACTTATCCGTACGAAAATCCCTATTGATTTACCGGTTTTTACAAGGAAATAAAATGTGAAAACAATATTTCTACATCCCATGGCCTTTCCCAACCATTTAAATTTTTCTCTTACAGGTCTAACACTTCCGAAAAACCAATACAACGCCCACCCGGAACAATATATAAAGCTAAATGAACCGTTCACTGGGTACTTATCCGTACGAAAATCCCTATTGATTTACCTGTTTTTACAAGGAAATAAAATGTGAAAAAAATATTTCAACATCCCATGGCCCTTCCCAACCATTTAAATTTTTCTCTTACAGGTCTAACACTTCCGAAAAACCAATACAACGCCCACCCGGAACAATATATAAAGCTAAACGAACCGTTCACTGGGTATTTATCCGTACGAAAATCCCTATTGATTTACCTGTTTTTACAAGGAAATAAAATGTGAAAACAATATTTCTACATCCCATGGCCTTTCCCAACCATTTAAATTTTTCTCTTACAAGTCTAACACTTCCGAAAAACCAATACAACGCCCACCCGGAACAATATATAAAGCTAAACGAACCGTTCACTGGGTACTTATCCGTACGAAAATCCCTAATGATTTACCTGTTTTTACAAGGAAATAAAATGTGAAAAAAATATTTCTACATCCCATGGCCTTTCCCAACCATTTAAATTTTTCTCTTACAGGTCTAACACATCCGAAAAACCAATACAACGCCCACCCGGAACAATATATAAAGCTGAATGAACCGTTCACTGGGTACTTATCCGTACGAAAATCCCTATTGATTTACCTGTTTTTACAAGGAAATAAAATGTGAAAAAAATATTTCTACATCCCATGGCCCTTCCCAACCATTTAAATTTTTCTCTTACAGGTCTAACACGTCCGAAAAACCAATACAACGCCCATCCGGAACAATATATAAAGCTAAACGCACCGTTCACTGGGTACTTATATGTACGAAAATCCCTATTGATTTACCTGTTTTTCCAAGGAAATAAAACGTGAAAAAAATATTTCTACATCCCATGGCCCTTCCCAACCATTAAAATTTTTCTCTTACAGGTCTAACACGTCCGAAAAACCAATACAACGCCCATCCGGAACACTATATAAAGCTAAATGAACCGTTCACTGGGTACTCATACGTACGAAAATCCCTATTGATTTACCTGTTTTTACAAGGAAATAAAACGTGAAAAAAATGTTTCTACATCCCATGGCCTTTCCCAACCATTTAAATTTTTCTCTTACAGGGCTAACACGTCCGAAAAACCAATACAACGCCCATCCGGAACAATATATAAAGCTAAACGCACCGTTCACTGGGTACTTATATGTACGAAAATCCCTATTGATTTACCTGTTTTTCCAAGGAAATAAAATGTGAAAAAAATATTTCTACATCCCATGGCCTTTCCCAACCATTTAAATTTTTCTCTTACAAGTCTAACACTTCCGAAAAACCAAAACAACGCCCAACCGGAACAATATATAAAGCTAAACGAACCGTTCACTGGGTACTCATACGTACGAAAATCCCTATTGATTTACCTGTTTTTACAAGAAAATAAAATGTGAAAAAAATGTTTCTACATCCCATGGCCCTTCCCAACCATTTAAATTTTTCTCTTACAGGTCTAACACGTCCGAAAAACCAATACAACGCCCATCCGGAACAATATATAAAGCTAAACGCACCGTTCACTGGGTACTTATATGTACGAAAATCCCTATTGATTTACCAGTTTTTACAATGAAATAAAATGTGAAAAAAATATTTCTACATCCCATGGCCTTTCCCAACCATTTAAATTTTTCTCTTACAGGTCTAACACTCTCGAAAAACCAATACAACGCCCACCCGGAACAATATATAAAGCTAAACGAACCGTTCACTGGGTACTCATACGTACGAAAATCCCTATTGATTTACCTGTTTTTACAAGGAAATAAAACGTGAAAAAAATGTTTCTACATCCCATGGCCTTTCCCAACCATTTAAATTTTTCTCTTACAGGGCTAACACTTCCGAAAAACCAATACAACACCCACCCGGAACAATATATAAAGCTAAACGAACCGTTCACTGGGTACTTATCCGTACGAAAATCCCTATTGATTTACCTGTTTTTCCAAGGAAATAAAATGTGAAAAAAATATTTCTACATCCCATGGCCTTTCCCAACCATTTAAATTTTTCTCTTACAGGGCTAACACGTCCGAAAAACCAATACAACGCCCATCCGGAACAAATATATAAAGCTAAACGCACCGTTCACTGGGTTCTTATATGTACGAAAATCCCTATTGATTTACCTGTTTTTCCAAGGAAATAAAATGTGAAAAAAATATTTCTACATCCCATGGCCTTTCCCAACCATTTAAATTTTTCTCTTACAAGTCTAACACTTCCGAAAAACCAAAACAACGCCCAACCGGAACAATATATAAAGCTAAATGAACCGTTCACTGGGTACTTATCCGTACGAAAATCCCTATAGATTTACCATTTTTTACAAGGAAATAAAATGTGAAAAAAATATTTCTACATCCCATGGCCTTTCCCAACCATTTAAATTTTTCTCTTACAGGTCTAACACTTCCGAAAAACCAATACAACGCCCACCCAGAACAATATATAAAGCTAAACGAACCGTTCACTGGGTACTTATCCGTACGAAAATCCCAAATGATTTACCTGTTTTTACAAGGAAATAAAATGTGAAAACAATATTTCTACATCCCATGGCCTTTCCCAACCATTTAAATTTTTCTCTTACAGGTCTAACACTTCCGAAAAACCAATACAACGCCCACCCGGAACAATATATAAAGCTAAACGAACCGTTCACTGGGTACTTATCCGTACGAAAATCCCTATTGATTTACCTGTTTTTACAAGGAAATAAAATGTGAAAAAAACATTTCTACATCCCATGGCCTTTCCTAACCATTTAAATTTTTCTCTTACAAGTCTAACACTTCCGAAAAACCAATACAACGCCCAACCGGAACAATATATAAAGCTAAACGAACCGTTCACTGGGTACTCATACGTACGAAAATCCCTATAGATTTACCTGTGTTTAGAAGGAAATAAAATGTGAAAAAAATATTTCTATATCCCATGGCCTTTCCCAACCATTTAAATTTTTCTCTTACAGGTCTAACACTTCCGAAAAACCAATACAACGCCCACCCGGAACAATATATAAAGCTAAACGAACCGTTCACTGGGTACTCATACGTACGACAATCCCTATTGATTTACCTGTTTTTACAAGGAAATAAAATGTGAAAAAAATGTTTCTACATCCCATGGCCTTTCCCAACCATTTAAATTTTTCTCTTACAGGGCTAACACTTCCGAAAAACCAATACAACGCCCACCCGGAACACTATATAAAGCTAAACGAACCGTTCACTGGGTACTTATACGCACGAAAATCCCTATTGATTTACCTGTTTTTACAAGGAAATAAAATGTGAAAAAAATGTTTCTACATCCCATGGCCTTTCCCAACCATTTAAATTTTTCTCTTACAGGGCTAACACTTCCGAAAAACCAATACAACGCCCACCCGGAACACTATATAAAGCTAAACGAACCGTTCACTGGGTACTTATACGCACGAAAATCCCTATTGATTTACCTGTTTTTACAAGGAAATAAAATGTGAAAAAAATATTTCTACATCCCATGGCCTTTCCCAACCATTTAAATTTTTCTCTTACAGGTCAAACACTTCCGAAAAACCAATACAACGCCCACCCGGAACAATATATAAAGCTAAACGAACCGTTCACTCGGTACTCATACGTACGAAAATCCCTATTGATTTACCTGTTTTTACAAGGAAATAAAAGGTGAAAACAATATTTCTACATCCAATGGCCTTTCCCAACCATTTAAATTTTTCTCTTAAAGGTCTAACACTTCCGAAAAACCAATACAACGCCCACCCGGAACAATATATAAAGCTAAACGAACCGTTCACTGGGTACTTATCCGAACTAAAATCCCTATTGATTTACCTGTTTTTACAAGGAAATAAAATGTGAAAAAATTATTTCTACATCCCATGGCCTTTCCCAACCATTTAAATTTTTCTCATACAGGGCTAACACTTCCGAAAAACCAATACAACGTCCACCCAGACCAATATATTAAGCTAAACGAACCGTTCACTGGGTACTTATACGTACGAAAATCCCTATTGATTTACCTGTTTTTATAGGGAAATAAAATGTGAAAAAAATATTTCTACATCCCATGGCCTTTCCCAACCATTTAAACTTTTCTCTTATAGGTCTAACACTTCCGAAAAACCAATACAACGCCCACCCGGAAAAATATATAAAGCTAAACGAACCGTTCACTGGGTACTCATACGTACGAAAATCCCTATTGATTTACCTGTTTTTACAAGGAAATAAAATGTAAAAAAAATATTTTTACATACCATGGCCTTTCTCAACCATTTAAATTTTTCTCTTACAGGTCTAACGCTTCCGAAAAACCAATACAACACGCACGCGGAACAATATATAAAGCTAAAAGAACCGTTCACTGGGTACTTATCCGTACGAAAATCCCTATTGATTTACCGGTTTTTACAAGGAAATAAAATGTGAAAACAATATTTCTACATCCCATGGCCTTTCCCAACCATTTAAATTTTTCTCTTACAGGTCTAACACTTCCGAAAAACCAATACAACGCCCACCCGGAACAATATATAAAGCTAAATGAACCGTTCACTGGGTACTTATCCGTACGAAAATCCCTATTGATTTACCTGTTTTTACAAGGAAATAAAATGTGAAAAAAATATTTCTACATCCCATGGCCCTTCCCAACCATTTAAATTTTTCTCTTACAGGTCTAACACGTCCGAAAAACCAATACAACGCCCATCCGGAACAATATATAAAGTTAAACGCACCGTTCACTGGGTACTTATCCGTACGAAAATCCCTATTGATTTACCTGTTTTTACAAGGAAATAATATGTGAAAACAATATTTCTACATCCCATGGCCTTTCCCAACCATTTAAATTTTTCTCTTACAGGTCTAACACTTCCGAAAAACCAATACAACGCCCACCCGGAACAATATATAAAGCTAAACGAACCGTTCACTGGGTATTCATCCGTACGAAAATCCCTATTGATTTACCTGTTTTTACAAGGAAATACAATGTGAAAACAATATTTCTACATCCCATGGCCTTTCCCAACCATTTAAATTTTTCTCTTACAAGTCTAACACTTCCGAAAAACCAATACAACGCCCACCCGGAACAATATATAAAGCTAAACGAACCGTTCACTGGGTACTTATCCGTACGAAAATCCCTAATGATTTACCTGTTTTTACAAGGAAATAAAATGTGAAAAAAATATTTCTACATCCCATGGCCTTTCCCAACCATTTAAATTTTTCTCTTACAAGTCTAACACTTCCGAAAAACCCATACAACGCCCATCCGGAACAATATATAAAGCTAAACGCACCGTTCACTGGGTACTTATATGTACGAAAATCCCTATTGATTTACCTGTTTATACAAGGAAATAAAATGTGAAAAAAATATTTCTACATCCCATGGCCTTTCCCAACCATTTAAATTTTTCTCTTACAGGGCTAACACTTCCGAAAAACCAATACAACGCCCACCCGGAACACTATATAAAGCTTAACGAACCGTTCACTGGGTACTTATACGCACGAAAATCCCTATCGATTTACCTGTTTTTACAAGGAAATAATATGTGAAAACAATATTTCTACATCCCATGGCCTTTCCCAACCATTTAAATATTTCTCTTACAGGTCTAACACGTCCGAAAAACCAATACAACGCCCATCCGGAACAATATATAAAGCTAAACGCACCGTTCACTGGGTACTTATCCGTACGAAAATCCCTATTGATTTACCTGTTTTTACAAGGAAATAATATGTGAAAACAATATTTCTACATCCCATGGCCTTTCTCAACC
Source organism: Paroedura picta (assembly GCF_049243985.1). Taxonomy (NCBI): domain Eukaryota; kingdom Metazoa; phylum Chordata; class Lepidosauria; order Squamata; family Gekkonidae; genus Paroedura; species Paroedura picta. The sequence goes on from NW_027518617.1 coordinate 1,874,527, forward strand.
ATTTAAATTTTTCTCTTACAGGTCTAACACTTCCGAAAAACCAATACAACGCCCACCCAGAACAATATATAAAGCTAAACGAACCGTTCACTGGGTATTTATCCGTACGAAAATCCCTATTGATTTACCTGTTTTTACAAGGAAATAAAATGTGAAAACAATATTTCTACATCCCATGGCCTTTCCCAACCATTTAAATTTTTCTCTTACAAGTCTAACACTTCCGAAAAACCAATACAACGCCCACCCGGAACAATATATAAAGCTAAACGAACCGTTCACTGGGTACTTATCCGTACGAAAATCCCTATTGATTTACCTGTATTTACAAGGAAATAAAATGTGAAAACAATATTTCTACATCCCATGGCCTTTCCCAACCATTTAAATTTTTCTCTTACAAGTCTAACACTTCCGAAAAACCAATACAACGCCCACCCGGAACAATATATAAAGCTAAACGAACCGTTCACTGGGTACTCATACGTACGAAAATCCCTATTGATTTACCTGTTTTTACAAGGAAATAAAATGTAAAAAAAATATTTTTACATACCATGGCCTTTCTCAACCATTTAAATTTTTCTCTTACAGGTCTAACGCTTCCAAAAAACCAATACAACACGCACGCGGAACAATATATAAAGCTAAACGAACCGTTCACTGGGTACTTATCCGTACGAAAATCCCTATTGATTTACCTGTTTATACAAGGAAATAAAATGTGAAAACAATATTTCTACATCCCATTGCCTTTCCCAACCATTTAAATTTTTCTCTTACATGTCTAACACTTCCGAAAAACCAATACAATGCCCACCCGGAACAATATATAAAGCTAAATGAACCGTTCACTGGGTACTTATCCGTACGAAAATCCCTATTGATTTACCTGTTTTTACAAGGAAATAAAATGTGAAAAAATTATTTCTACATCCCATGGCCCTTCCCAACCATTTAAATTTTTCTCTTACAGGTCTAACACGTCCGAAAAACCAATACAACGCCCATCCGGAACAATATATAAAGCTAAACGCACCGTTCACTGGGTACTTATCCGTACGAAAATCCCTATTGATTTACCTGTTTTTACAAGGAAATAAAATGTGAAAACAATATTTCTACATCCCATGGCCTTTCCCAACCATTTAAATTTTTCTCTTACAAGTCTAACACTTCCGAAAAACCAATACAACGCCCACCCGGAACAATATATAAAGCTAAACGAACCGTTCACTGGGTACTTATCCGTACGAAAATCCCTATTGATTTACCTGTTTTTACAAGGAAATAAAATGTGAAAACAATATTTCTACATCCCATGGCCTTTCCCAACCATTTAAATTTTTCTCTTACAAGTCTAACACTTCCGAAAAACCAATACAACGCCCACCCGGAACAATATATAAAGCTAAACGAACCGTTCACTGGGTACTCATACGTACGAAAATCCCTATTGATTTACCTGTTTTTACAAGGAAATAAAATGTAAAAAAAATATTTTTACATACCATGGCCTTTCTCAACCATTTAAATTTTTCTCTTACAGGTCTAACGCTTCCGAAAAACCAATACAACACGCACGCGGAACAATATATAAAGCTAAACGAACCGTTCACTGGGTACTTATCCGTACGAAAATCCCTATTGATTTACCTGTTTTTACAAGGAAATAAAATGTGAAAACAATATTTCTACATCCCATGGCCTTTCCCAACCATTTAAATTTTTCTCTTACATGTCTAACACTTCCGAAAAACCAATACAATGCCCACCCGGAACAATATATAAAGCTAAATGAACCGTTCACTGGGTACTTATCCGTACGAAAATCCCTATTGATTTACCTGTTTTTACAAGGAAATAAAATGTGAAAAAATTATTTCTACATCCCATGGCCCTTCCCAACCATTTAAATTTTTCTCTTACAGGTCTAACACGTCCGAAAAACCAATACAACGCCCACCCGGAACAATATATAAAGCTAAACGCACCGTTCACTGGGTATTTATCCATACGAAAATCCCTATTGATTTACCTGTTTTTACAAGGAAATAAAATGTGAAAACAATATTTCTACATCCCATGGCCTTTCCCAACCATTTAAATTATTCTCTTACAAGTCTAACACTTCCGAAAAACCAATACAACGCCCACCCGGAACAATATATAAAGCTAAACGAACCGTTCACTGGGTACTCATACGTACGAAAATCACTATAGATTTACCTGTTTTTACAAGGAAATAAAATGTGAAAAAAATGTTTCTACATCCCATGGCCTTTCCCAACCATTTAAATTTTTCTCTTACAGGTCTAACACGTCCGAAAAACCAATACAACGCCCATCCGGAACAATATATAAAGCTAAACGCACCGTACACTGGGTACTTATCCGTACGAAAATCCCTATTGATTTACCTGTTTTTACAAGGAAATAATATGTGAAAACAATATTTCTACATCCCATGGCCTTTCCCAACCATTTAAATTTTTCTCTTACAGGTCTAACACTTCCGAAAAACCAATACAACGCCCACCCGGAACAATATATAAAGCTAAACGAACCGTTCACTGGGTATTTATCCGTACGAAAATCCCTATTGATTTACCTGTTTTTACAAGGAAATAATATGTGAAAACAATATTTCTACATCCCATGGCCTTTCTCAACCATTTAAATTTTTCTCTTACAGGTCTAACGCTTCCGAAAAACCAATACAACACGCACGCGGAACAATATATAAAGCTAAACGAACCGTTCACTGGGTACTTATCCGTACGAAAATCCCTATTGATTTACCTGTTTTTACAAGGAAATAAAATGTGAAAACAATATTTCTACATCCCATGGCCTTTCCCAACCATTTAAATTTTTCTCTTACATGTCTAACACTTCCGAAAAACCAATACAACGCCCATCCGGAACAATATATAAAGCTAAACGCACCGTTCACTGGGTACTTATCCGTACGAAAATCCCTATTGATTTACCTGTTTTTACAAGGAAATAAAATGTGAAAAAAATGTTTCTACATCCCATGGCCTTTCCCAACCATTTAAATTTTTCTCTTACAGGTCTAACACGTCCGAAAAACCAATACAACGCCCATCCGGAACAATATATAAAGCTAAACGCACCGTTCACTGGGTACTTATCCGTACGAAAATCCCTATTGATTTACCTGTTTTTACAAGGAAATAATATGTGAAAACAATATTTCTACATCCCATGGCCTTTCCCAACCATTTAAATTTTTCTCTTACAGGTCTAACACTTCCGAAAAACCAATACAACGCCCACCCGGAACAATATATAAAGCTAAACGCACCGTTCACTGGGTACTTATCCGTACGAAAATCCCTATTGATTTACCTGTTTTTACAAGGAAATAATATGTGAAAACAATATTTCTACATCCCATGGCCTTTCTCAACCATTTAAATTTTTCTCTTACAGGTCTAACGCTTCCGAAAAACCAATACAACACGCACGCGGAACAATATATAAAGCTAAACGAACCGTTCACTGGGTACTTATCCGTACGAAAATCCCTATTGATTTACCTGTTTTTACAAGGAAATAAAATGTGAAAACAATATTTCTACATCCCATGGCCTTTCCCAACCATTTAAATTTTTCTCTTACATGTCTAACACTTCCGAAAAACCAATACAATGCCCACCCGGAACAATATATAAAGCTAAATGAACCGTTCACTGGGTACTTATCCGTACGAAAATCCCTATTGATTTACCTGTTTTTACAAGGAAATAAAATGTGAAAAAATTATTTCTACATCCCATGGCCCTTCCCAACCATTTAAATTTTTCTCTTACAGGTCTAACACGTCCGAAAAACCAATACAACGCCCACCCGGAACAATATATAAAGCTAAACGCACCGTTCACTGGGTATTTATCCATACGAAAATCCCTATTGATTTACCTGTTTTTACAAGGAAATAAAATGTGAAAACAATATTTCTACATCCCATGGCCTTTCCCAACCATTTAAATTATTCTCTTACAAGTCTAACACTTCCGAAAAACCAATACAACGCCCACCCGGAACAATATATAAAGCTAAACGAACCGTTCACTTGGTACTCATACGTACGAAAATCCCTATAGATTTACCTGTTTTTACAAGGAAATAAAATGTGAAAAAAATGTTTCTACATCCCATGGCCTTTCCCAACCATTTAAATTTTTCTCTTACAGGTCTAACACGTCTGAAAAACCAATACAACGCCCATCCGGAACAATATATAAAGCTAAACGCACCGTTCACTGGGTACTTATCCGTACGAAAATCCCTATTGATTTACCTGTTTTTTCAAGGAAATAATATGTGAAAACAATATTTCTACATCCCATGGCCTTTCCCAACCATTTAAATTTTTCTCTTACAGGTCTAACACTTCCGAAAAACCAATACAACGCCCACCCGGAACAATATATAAAGCTAAACGAACCGTTCACTGGGTATTTATCCGTACGAAAATCCCTATTGATTTACCTGTTTTTACAAGAAAATAAAATGTGAAAACAATATTTCTACATCCCATGGCCTTTCCCAACCATTTAAATTTTTCTCTTACAAGTCTAACACTTCCGAAAAACCAATACAACGCCCACCCGGAACAATATATAAAGCTAAACGAACCGTTCACTGGGTACTCATACGTACGAAAATCCCTATAGATTTACCTGTTTTTACAAGGAAATAAAATGTGAAAAAAATGTTTCTACATCCCATGGCCTTTCCCAACCATTTAAATTTTTCTCTTACAGGTCTAACACTTCCGAAAAACCAATACAACGCCCACCCGGAACAATATATAAAGCTAAACGAACCGTTCACTGGGTACTCATACGTACGAAAATCCCTATAGATTTACCTGTTTTTACAAGGAAATAAAATGTGAAAAAAATGTTTCTACATCCCATGGCCTTTCCCAACCATTTAAATTTTTCTCTTACAGGTCTAACACTTCCGAAAAACCAATACAACGCCCACCCGGAACAATATATAAAGCTAAACGAACCGTTCACTGGGTACTCATACGTACGAAAATCCCTATCGATTTACCTGTTTTTACAAGGAAATAATATGTGAAAACAATATTTCTACATCCCATGGCCTTTCCCAACCATTTAAATTTTTCTCTTACACGTCTAACACTTCCGAAAAACCAATACAACGCCCACCCAGAACAATATATAAAGCTAAACGAACCGTTCACTGGGTATTTATCCGTACGAAAATCCCTATTGATTTACCTGTTTTTACAAGGAAATAAAATGTGAAAACAATATTTCTACATCCCATGGCCCTTCCCAACCATTTAAATTTTTCTCTTACAGGTCTAACACTTCCGAAAAACCAATACAACGCCCACCCGGAACAATATATAAAGCTAAACGAACCGTTCACTGGGTACTTATCCGTACGAAAATCCCTATTGATTTACCTGTTTTTACAAGGAAATAAAATGTGAAAACAATATTTCTACATCCCATGGCCTTTCCCAACCATTTAAATTTTTCTCTTACAAGTCTAACACTTCCGAAAAACCTATACAACGCCCACCCGGAACAATATATAAAGCTAAACGAACCGTTCACTGGGTACTCATACGTACGAAAATCCCTATTGATTTACCTGTTTTTACAAGGAAATAAAATGTAAAAAAAATATTTTTACATACCATGGCCTTTCTCAACCATTTAAATTTTTCTCTTACAGGTCTAACGCTTCCGAAAAACCAATACAACACGCACGCGGAACAATATATAAAGCTAAACGAACCGTTCACTGGGTACTTATCCGTACGAAAATCCCTATTGATTTACCTGTTTTTACAAGGAAATAAAATGTGAAAACCATATTTCTACATCCCATGGCCTTTCCCAACCATTTAAATTTTTCTCTTACATGTCTAACACTTCCGAAAAACCAATACAATGCCCACCCGGAACAATATATAAAGCTAAATGAACCGTTCACTGGGTACTTATCCGTACGAAAATCCCTATTGATTTACCTGTTTTTACAAGGAAATAAAATGTGAAAAAATTATTTCTACATCCCATGGCCCTTCCCAACCATTTAAATTTTTCTCTTACAGGTCTAACACGTCCGAAAAACCAATACAACGCCCACCCGGAACAATATATAAAGCTAAACGCACCGTTCACTGGGTATTTATCCGTACGAAAATCCCTATTGATTTACCTGTTTTTACAAGGAAATAAAATGTGAAAACAATATTTCTACATCCCATGGCCTTTCCCAACCATTTAAATTATTCTCTTACAAGTCTAACACTTCCGAAAAACCAATACAACGCCCACCCGGAACAATATATAAAGCTAAACGAACCGTTCACTGGGTACTCATACGTACGAAAATCCCTATTGATTTACCTGTTTTTACAAGGAAATAAAATGTAAAAAAAATATTTTTACATACCATGGCCTTTCTCAACCATTTAAATTTTTCTCTTACAGGTCTAACGCTTCCGAAAAACCAATACAACACGCACGCGGAACAATATATAAAGCTAAACGAACCGTTCACTGGGTACTTATCCGTACGAAAATCCCTATTGATTTACCTGTTTTTACAAGGAAATAAAATGTGAAAACAATATTTCTACATCCCATGGCCTTTCCCAACCATTTAAATTTTTCTCTTACATGTCTAACACTTCCGAAAAACCAATACAATGCCCACCCGGAACAATATATAAAGCTAAATGAACCGTTCACTGGGTACTTATCCGTACGAAAATCCCTATTGATTTACCTGTTTTTACAAGGAAATAAAATGTGAAAAAATTATTTCTACATCCCATGGCCCTTCCCAACCATTTAAATTTTTCTCTTACAGGTCTAACACGTCCGAAAAACCAATACAACGCCCACCCGGAACAATATATAAAGCTAAACGCACCGTTCACTGGGTATTTATCCGTACGAAAATCCCTATTGATTTACCTGTTTTTACAAGGAAATAAAATGTGAAAACAATATTTCTACATCCCATGGCCTTTCCCAACCATTTAAATTATTCTCTTACAAGTCTAACACTTCCGAAAAACCAATACAACGCCCACCCGGAACAATATATAAAGCTAAACGAACCGTTCACTGGGTACTCATACGTACGAAAATCCCTATAGATTTACCTGTTTTTACAAGGAAATAAAATGTGAAAAAAATGTTTCTACATCCCATGGCCTTTCCCAACCATTTAAATTTTTCTCTTACAGGTCTAACACGTCCGAAAAACCAATACAACGCCCATCCGGAACAATATATAAAGCTAAACGCACCGTTCACTGGGTACTTATCCGTACGAAAATCCCTATTGATTTACCTGTTTTTACAAGGAAATAATATGTGAAAACAATATTTCTACATCCCATGGCCTTTCCCAACCATTTAAATTTTTCTCTTACAGGTCTAACACTTCCGAAAAACCAATACAACGCCCACCCGGAACAATATATAAAGCTAAACGAACCGTTCACTGGGTATTTATCCGTACGAAAATCCCTAATGATTTACCTGTTTTTACAAGAAAATAAAATGTGAAAACAATATTTCTACATCCCATGGCCTTTCCCAACCATTTAAATTTTTCTCTTACAAGTCTAACACTTCCGAAAAACCAATACAACGCCCACCCGGAACAATATATAAAGCTAAACGAACCGTTCACTGGGTACTCATACGTACGAAAATCCCTATAGATTTACCTGTTTTTACAAGGAAATAAAATGTGAAAAAAATGTTTCTACATCCCATGGCCTTTCCCAACCATTTAAATTTTTCTCTTACAGGTCTAACACTTCCGAAAAACCAATACAACGCCCACCCGGAACAATATATAAAGCTAAACGAACCGTTCACTGGGTACTCATACGTACGAAAATCCCTATTGATTTACCTGTTTTTACAAGGAAATAAAATGTGAAAAAAATATTTCTACATCCCATGGCCTTTCCCAACCATTAAAATTTTTCTCTTACAGGTCTAACACTTCCGAAAAACCAATACAATGCCCACCCGGAACAATATATAAAGCTAAACGAACCGTTCACTGGTTACTCATACGTACGAAAATCCCTATAGATTTACCTGTTTTTACAAGGAAATAAAATGTGAAAAAAATGTTTCTACATCCCATGGCCTTTCCCAACCATTAAAATTTTTCTCTTACAGGTCTAACACTTCCGAAAAACCAATACAACGCCCACCCGGAACAATATATAAAGCTAAACGAACCGTTCACTGGGTACTCATACGTACGAAAATCCCTATCGATTTACCTGTTTTTACAAGGAAATAATATGTGAAAACAATATTTCTACATCCCATGGCCTTTCCCAACCATTTAAATTTTTCTCTTACACGTCTAACACTTCCGAAAAACCAATACAACGCCCACCCAGAACAATATATAAAGCTAAACGAACCGTTCACTGGGTATTTATCCGTACGAAAATTCCTATTGATTTACCTGTTTTTACAAGGAAATAAAATGTGAAAACAATATTTCTACATCCCATGGCCCTTCCCAACCATTTAAATTTTTCTCTTACAGGTCTAACACGTCCGAAAAACCAATACAACGCCCATCCGGAACAATATATAAAGCTAAACGCACCGTTCACTGGGTACTTATCCGTACGAAAATCCCTATTGATTTACCTGTTTTTACAAGGAAATAATATGTGAAAACAATATTTCTACATCCCATGGCCTTTCCCAACCATTTAAATTTTTCTCTTACAGGTCTAACACGTCCGAAAAACCAATACAACGCCCATCTGGAACAATATATAAAGCTAAACGCACCGTTCACTGGGTACTTATCCGTACGAAAATCCCTATTGATTTACCTGTTTTTACAAGGAAATAATATGTGAAAACAATATTTCTACATCCCATGGCCTTTCCCAACCATTTAAATTTTTCTCTTACAGGGCTAACACTTCCGAAAAACCAATACAACGTCCACCCGGACCAATATATTAAGCTAAACGAACCGTTCACTGGGTACTTATAAGTACGAAAATCCCTATTGATTTACCTGTTTTTACAGGGAAATAAAATGTGAAAAAAATATTTCTACATCCCATGGACTTTCCCAACCATTTAAATTTTTCTCTTATAGGTCTAACACTTCGGAAAACCAATACAACGCCCACCCGGAACAATATATAAAGCTAAACGAACCGTTCACTGGGTACTCATACGTACGAAAATCCCTATAGATTTACCTGTTTTTACAAGGAAATAAAATGTAAAAAAAATATTTTTACATACCATGGCCTTTCTCAACCATTTAAATTTTTCTCTTACAGGTCTAACGCTTCCGAAAAACCAATACAACACGCACGCGGAACAATATATAAAGCTAAACGAACCGTTCACTGGGTACTTATCCGTACGAAAATCCCTATTGATTTACCTGTTTTTACAAGGAAATAAAATGTGAAAACAATATTTCTACATCCCATGGCCTTTCCCAACCATTTAAATTTTTCTCTTACATGTCTAACACTTCCGAAAAACCAATACAACGCCCACCCGGAACAATATATAAAGCTAAATGAACCGTTCACTGGGTACTTATCCGTACGAAAATCCCTATTGATTTACCTGTTTTTACAGGGAAATAAAATGTGAAAAAAATATTTCTACATACCATGGCCTTTCTCAACCATTTAAATTTTTCTCTTACAGGTCTAACGCTTCCGAAAAACCAATACAACACGCACGCGGAACAATATATAAAGCTAAACGAACCGTTCACTGGGTACTTATCCGTACGAAAATCCCTATTGATTTACCTGTTTTTACAAGGAAATAAAATGTGAAAACAATATTTCTACATCCCATGGCCTTTCCCAACCATTTAAATTTTTCTCTTACATGTCTAACACTTCCGAAAAACCAATACAATGCCCACCCGGAACAATATATAAAGCTAAATGAACCGTTCACTGGGTACTTATCCGTACGAAAATCCCTATTGATTTACCTGTTTTTACAAGGAAATAAAATGTGAAAAAATTATTTCTACATCCCATGGCCCTTCCCAACCATTTAAATTTTTCTCTTACAGGTCTAACACGTCCGAAAAACCAATACAACGCCCACCCGGAACAATATATAAAGCTAAACGCACCGTTCACTGGGTATTTATCCGTACGAAAATCCCTATTGATTTACCTGTTTTTACAAGGAAATAAAATGTGAAAACAATATTTCTACATCCCATGGCCTTTCCCAACCATTTAAATTATTCTCTTACAAGTCTAACACTTCCGAAAAACCAATACAACGCCCACCCGGAACAATATATAAAGCTAAACGAACCGTTCACTGGGTACTCATACGTACGAAAATCCCTATAGATTTACCTGTTTTTACAAGGAAATAAAATGTGAAAAAAATGTTTCTACATCCCATGGCCTTTCCCAACCATTTAAATTTTTCTCTTACGGGTCTAACACGTCCGAAAAACCAATACAACGCCCATCCGGAACAATATATAAAGCTAAACGCACCGTTCACTGGGTACTTATCCGTACGAAAATCCCTATTGATTTACCTGTTTTTACAAGGAAATAATATGTGAAAACAATATTTCTACATCCCATGGCCTTTCCCAACCATTTAAATTTTTCTCTTACAGGTCTAACACTTCCGAAAAACCAATACAACGCCCACCCGGAACAATATATAAAGCTAAACGAACCGTTCACTGGGTATTTATCCGTACGAAAATCCCTATTGATTTACCTGTTTTTACAAGAAAATAAAATGTGAAAACAATATTTCTACATCCCATGGCCTTTCCCAACCATTTAAATTTTTCTCTTACAAGTCTAACACTTCCGAAAAACCAATACAACGCCCACCCGGAACAATATATAAAGCTAAACGAACCGTTCACTGGGTACTCATACGTACGAAAATCCCTATAGATTTACCTGTTTTTACAAGGAAATAAAATGTGAAAAAAATGTTTCTACATCCCATGGCCTTTCCCAACCATTTAAATTTTTCTCTTACAGGTCTAACACTTCCGAAAAACCAATACAACGCCCACCCGGAACAATATATAAAGCTAAACGAACCGTTCACTGGGTACTCATACGTACGAAAATCCCTATTGATTTACCTGTTTTTACAAGGAAATAAAATGTGAAAAAAATATTTCTACATCCCATGGCCTTTCCCAACCATTAAAATTTTTCTCTTACAGGTCTAACACTTCCGAAAAACCAATACAATGCCCACCCGGAACAATATATAAAGCTAAACGAACCGTTCACTAGGTACTCATACGTACGAAAATCCCTATAGATTTACCTGTTTTTACAAGGAAATAAAATGTGAAAAAAATGTTTCTACATCCCATGGCCTTTCCCAACCATTTAAATTTTTCTCTTACAGGTCTAACACTTCCGAAAAACCAATACAACGCCCACCCGGAACAATATATAAAGCTAAACGAACCGTTCACTGGGTACTCATACGTACGAAAATCCCTATTGATTTACCTGTTTTTACAAGGAAATAAAATGTGAAAACAATATTTCTACATCCCATGGCCCTTCCCAACCATTTAAATTTTTCTCTTACAGGTCTAACACTTCCGAAAAACCAATACAACGCCCACCCGGAACAATATATAAAGCTAAACGAACCGTTCACTGGGTACTTATCCGTACGAAAATCCCTATTGATTTACCTGTTTTTACAAGGAAATAAAATGTGAAAACAATATTTCTACATCCCATGGCCTTTCCCAACCATTTAAATTTTTCTCTTACAAGTCTAACACTTCCGAAAAACCAATACAACGCCCACCCGGAACAATATATAAAGCTAAACGAACCGTTCACTGGGTACTCATACGTACGAAAATCCCTATTGATTTACCTGTTTTTACAAGGAAATAAAATGTAAAAAAAATATTTTTACATACCATGGCCTTTCTCAACCATTTAAATTTTTCTCTTACAGGTCTAACGCTTCCGAAAAACCAATACAACACGCACGCGGAACAATATATAAAGCTAAACGAACCGTTCACTGGGTACTTATCCGTACGAAAATCCCTATTGATTTACCTGTTTTTACAAGGAAATAAAATGTGAAAACAATATTTCTACATCCCATGGCCTTTCCCAACCATTTAAATTTTTCTCTTACATGTCTAACACTTCCGAAAAACCAATACAATGCCCACCCGGAACAATATATAAAGCTAAATGAACCGTTCACTGGGTACTTATCCGTACAAAAATCCCTATTGATTTACCTGTTTTTACAAGGAAATAAAATGTGAAAAAATTATTTCTACATCCCATGGCCCTTCCCAACCATTTAAATTTTTCTCTTACAGGTCTAACACGTCCGAAAAACCAATACAACGCCCACCCGGAACAATATATAAAGCTAAACGCACCGTTCACTGGGTATTTATCCGTACGAAAATCCCTATTGATTTACCTGTTTTTACAAGGAAATAAAATGTGAAAACAATATTTCTACATCCCATGGCCTTTCCCAACCATTTAAATTATTCTCTTACAAGTCTAACACTTCCGAAAAACCAATACAACGCCCACCCGGAACAATATATAAAGCTAAACGAACCGTTCACTGGGTACTCATACGTACGAAAATCCCTATAGATTTACCTGTTTTTACAAGGAAATAAAATGTGAAAAAAATGTTTCTACATCCCATGGCCTTTCCCAACCATTTAAATTTTTCTCTTACAGGTCTAACACGTCCGAAAAACCAATACAACGCCCATCCGGAACAATATATAAAGCTAAACGCACCGTTCACTGGGTACTTATCCGTACGAAAATCCCTATTGATTTACCTGTTTTTACAAGGAAATAATATGTGAAAACAATATTTCTACATCCCATGGCCTTTCCCAACCATTTAAATTTTTCTCTTACAGGTCTAACACTTCCGAAAAACCAATACAACGCCCACCCGGAACAATATATAAAGCTAAACGAACCGTTCACTGGGTATTTATCCGTACGAAAATCCCTATTGATTTACCTGTTTTTACAAGAAAATAAAATGTGAAAACAATATTTCTACATCCCATGGCCTTTCCCAACCATTTAAATTTTTCTCTTACAAGTCTAACACTTCCGAAAAACCAATACAACGCCCACCCGGAACAATATATAAAGCTAAACGAACCGTTCACTGGGTACTCATACGTACGAAAATCCCTATAGATTTACCTGTTTTTACAAGGAAATAAAATGTGAAAAAAATGTTTCTACATCCCATGGCCTTTCCCAACCATTTAAATTTTTCTCTTACAGGTCTAACACTTCCGAAAAACCAATACAACGCCCACCCGGAACAATATATAAAGCTAAACGAACCGTTCACTGGGTACTCATACGTACGAAAATCCCTATTGATTTACCTGTTTTTACAAGGAAATAAAATGTGAAAAAAATATTTCTACATCCCATGGCCTTTCCCAACCATTAAAATTTTTCTCTTACAGGTCTAACACTTCCGAAAAACCAATACAATGCCCACCCTGAACAATATATAAAGCTAAACGAACCGTTCACTGGGTACTCATACGTACGAAAATCCCTATAGATTTACCTGTTTTTACAAGGAAATAAAATGTGAAAAAAATGTTTCTACATCCCATGGCCTTTCCCAACCATTTAAATTTTTCTCTTACAGGTCTAACACTTCCGAAAAACCAATACAACGCCCACCCGGAACAATATATAAAGCTAAACGAACCGTTCACTGGGTACTCATACGTACGAAAATCCCTATCGATTTACCTGTTTTTACAAGGAAATAATATGTGAAAACAATATTTCTACATCCCATGGCCTTTCCCAACCATTTAAATTTTTCTCTTACACGTCTAACACTTCCGAAAAACCAATACAACGCCCACCCAGAACAATATATAAAGCTAAACGAACCGTTCACTGGGTATTTATCCGTACGAAAATCCCTATTGATTTACCTGTTTTTACAAGGAAATAAAATGTGAAAACAATATTTCTACATCCCATGGCCCTTCCCAACCATTTAAATTTTTCTCTTACAGGTCTAACACGTCCGAAAAACCAATACAACGCCCATCCGGAACAATATATAAAGCTAAACGCACCGTTCACTGGGTACTTATCCGTACGAAAATCCCTATTGATTTACCTGTTTTTACAAGGAAATAATATGTGAAAACAATATTTCTACATCCCATGGCCTTTCCCAACCATTTAAATTTTTCTCTTACAGGTCTAACACGTCCGAAAAACCAATACAACGCCCATCTGGAACAATATATAAAGCTAAACGCACCGTTCACTGGGTACTTATCCGTACGAAAATCCCTATTGATTTACCTGTTTTTACAAGGAAATAATATGTGAAAACAATATTTCTACATCCCATGGCCTTTCCCAACCATTTAAATTTTTCTCTTACAGGTCTAACGCTTCCGAAAAACCAATACAACACGCACGCGGAACAATATATAAAGCTAAACGAACCGTTCACTGGGTACTTATCCGTACGAAAATCCCTATTGATTTACCTGTTTTTACAAGGAAATAAAATGTGAAAACAATATTTCTACATCCCATGGCCTTTCCCAACCATTTAAATTTTTCTCTTACATGTCTAACACTTCCGAAAAACCAATACAACGCCCACCCGGAACAATATATAAAGCTAAATGAACCGTTCACTGGGTACTTATCCGTACGAAAATCCCTATTGATTTACCTGTTTTTACAAGGAAATAAAATGTGAAAAAAATATTTCTACATCCCATGGCCCTTCCCAACCATTTAAATTTTTCTCTTACAGGTCTAACACGTCCGAAAAACCAATACAACGCCCATCCGGAACAATATATAAAGCTAAACGCACCGTTCACTGGGTACTTATCCGTACGAAAATCCCTATTGATTTACCTGTTTTTACAAGGAAATAATATGTGAAAACAATATTTCTACATCCCATGGCCTTTCCCAACCATTTAAATTTTTCTCTTACAGGTCTAACACTTCCGAAAAACCAATACAACGCCCACCCAGAACAATATATAAAGCTAAACGAACCGTTCACTGGGTATTTATCCGTACGACAATCCCTATTGATTTACCTGTTTTTACAAGGAAATAAAATGTGAAAACAATATTTCTACATCCCATGGCCTTTCCCAACCATTTAAATTTTTCTCTTAC
The DNA here is from genome assembly GCF_049243985.1 of Paroedura picta. Classification (NCBI taxonomy): domain Eukaryota; kingdom Metazoa; phylum Chordata; class Lepidosauria; order Squamata; family Gekkonidae; genus Paroedura; species Paroedura picta. The sequence goes on from NW_027518617.1 coordinate 1,889,825, forward strand.
AAGTCTAACACTTCCGAAAAACCAATACAACGCCCACCCGGAACAATATATAAAGCTAAACGAACCGTTCACTGAGTACTGGTGCAGCGCAGAATGCGGCGGCGGCGGAGGAGCATTTTGGAGTCTGGGGAGCCTGCTGTAAGAGTCGTGGGTCGTGCCTCAGTCCTTGGACCAGCGCGGGAACGGGAGGAGGCTCCCTGGCGGAGTTCGGCTTGCCCAGGGCCCTGCGCGGTTGTTAAGGAGATCCCTCACCAGTGGAAGTGCAACCTGGAGGACGGGAAAGCCTTTGGTGCTTTCACTTTAAGAGCGAAGCCAAGACTGGAGGAGAGGAGAATTTGGTCCCCAGACTGCCACCCAGAGGCAACCGGAATATCTCCCAGAGCTTGGTCTCTGGGCTTAGCTTTGCCCTTTTGGTTCCACCCAGTAGCTCTGGCCAGAACATCATTTGGACCTGCTCCTTATTGCTGTCAATACTGACTTACTGTGGATGGAAGGGTGATTTTTTTTGAGATCTTCACCAAGAGAGGCTTGAGATTAGGTTAGGTCAGCTAAGTAGAGAGGATCGGCCAGAGGACAGAGAGAGCCCCTGAGATAGGTGGGATCTCGCCCTGTGATCGGACCCCTCTCGCTAGCTGCTAGAATTGGTGGGTGGGGGGAGGTGGGGTTGGGTGGGTGATAGTGTAAGTGGGCTGGGCGGGCTAGGGTGGGATGTAGTTGTAGGGAGAAGGACCTAGGTGTATTAGTGCCCTCTCTTGGGGGGGGTAGGTGGGAGGAATTATGGAGGGGGAGTTCTGGTCAGGGGGGGGGAACATATAGAGGGGCCGGGATCCCGACGATCACAGGCCAGGGGCGCTATGGCTGGGGGAGGAGGTTGGACAAGAGAAGGGTTGGGAGCACTGGTGTCCCGTATAGGGCCCGGCCGTGGAAACACGACCGGCGCTCTGGGTGTGCTCGATCCCCTTCTAACCTCCGTCCCATCCCCAGGGATGTGAGGGTGGAGGCTAAGGGGAAAGTGGGTCCGACATTGGTCTTGTGCAACGCAAGGTCAATCAAGAACAAGGCTGCGACTCTGCAACACTTCTTTGCGGAGTCAAAGGCTGACCTTGCGTGCATAACGGAGACCTGGCTGAGAGATGGAGAGGAGGTGGCCTTGAGAGAACTGGCCCCAGCAGGATACTCCGTTCTTCACCAATCCCGGACCCACAAGAGAGGAGGGGGGGTGGCAATCTTGGTCCGGGAGGCTCTCTCCTACAGGGCTCTCCCGGGGCCGGAAATCGGTGGGGTGGAGTGTGTCGGTATTGAGTTGGGCTCGGTCGAGAGCTTGGCTATCTGGCTGGTATATCGTCCGCCCACAGCCCAGCCAGATGCCCTGCCCCGCCTGCTGGAGGCGGCGGCCGCCTGGGCGTTGCAGTTCCCCAGGCTTTTAATCCTGGGTGACTTCAACGTCCACGCGGACGCGCCCTCTTCAGGACTTGGCGGGGACCTGGTGTCATCCATGGCGACACTGGGGCTCTCGCAATTTGTTGCTGGGCCCACCCATTACGCCGGCCACACGCTTGACTTGATTTTTGGCTCCGGGATAGAGGTGGATCTGGATACAGCTTTGGCTGTGCCATGGTCAGACCACTATGCCCTGCGGGCCCGGCTCGAGATGCCACCCCCTCCCCAGTTGGGCGGCGGGCGTATTTTTGCCCGCCCGCGGAGACTCATGGATCCGCTCGGTTTCCAGAATGCTCTGCGGGACCCGATGCCTCCTGGCGACTCACTTGCGGCCATGGTGGGGGACTGGCAGTCCCGCCTGACGGCCGCCATAGATGAGATCGCCCCTAAACGTCCTCTCTGCCCTCGACTCAAACGGGCCCCCTGGTACACGGGGGTGCTCCGGGAGAAGAAGAGGGAAGTGAGACGACTGGAGCGAGTGTGGCGGAAGACTCGTGACGAGGCTACAAGAACATCTTATCGCACGCTTATGAGGGCGTATGAGATGGCGGTGAAAGTGGCTAAACGTGAGTTTTTTGCCACGGAAATTGCGTCCGCAAGCTCTCGCCCGGCCCAATTATTCAGGATAGTTAGATCACTTACCGCCCTTGAGGGGCGCCAAAACACCAGACAATTGGAAATCGGCTGCGAGGCATTTGCGAGCTATTTTGCGGATAAAGTCTTGTCACTCCGCCGCGACCTTCCCGCCACAATTAATACAGTGAATGAACTGGAGACCTGTTGGCCGCCATTGGTAGTGAGGTTTGATGGCTTCAGGCGGCTCTCTTCTTCTGAAGTGGACAAGTTGCTAGGTTCAGTCAGGGCGACCACCTGCCCCCTCGACCCCTGTCCTTCTTGGCTCCTCAAGGGAGGTGGCCAGAAGATAGGGGGCCAGCTCAGAGACATCATCAACTCCTCCCTGAGTACGGGAGAGTTTCCTGAGCGGCTCAAGGAGGCAGTGGTCCGCCCTCTCCTGAAGAAACCATCGCTGGACCCGCTGGACCCTGTTAACTACCGCCCAGTGTCGCATTTAGCGTTCCTGGGCAAGGTGGTGGAGAGGGCGGCAGCGGACCAGCTCCTGGCATTCTTGGAGGAAACTTCAGCATTCGATCCATATCAGTCTGGCTTCCGCCCTGGCCACGGGGTGGAGATGGTTTTGGTCGCTCTGCTGGATGACCTCCGTCGCCAGCTGGATAGAGGCGGGTCAGCCGTGTTGGTCCTTTTAGACCTATCGGCGGCCTTTGACATCGTGGACCACGAACTGTTGGTCCATCGCCTGGCCGGCACGGGGATACGGGGCACAGCCTTGTGCTGGATACGCTCCTTCCTCCAGAACCGGTCCCAGAGGGTTGCTGTGGGGGATGAGCTCTCGCGGCCCTATAGACTCCCTTGCGGGGTCCCTCAGGGTGCGGTCCTCTCCCCCACATTGTTTAACATCTTTATGCGCCCTCTGGCCCAGCTGGTACGGAGCTTTGGGCTGGGTTGCCATCAGTACGCGGATGACACCCAGCTCTATCTCCTAATGGACGGTCACCCGAACTCCCCCCCGGAACCATTTGCCAGATGTTTGGAAGCGGTGACAGAATGGTTCGAACAGAGTCGCCTGAAACTCAACCCCTCCAAGACGGAGGTCCTGTGGCTGGGGGGAAGGGGGTGGGAACAGGTAACGCGTTTACCCACCCTAGCAGGGGTGCAACTTACCATCGTGCCCCAAGCTAGGAATTTGGGTGTGACCATTGATGCCTCCCTGACTATGGAGGCTCAGGTCAAGAGAGTAGCGGGCCAGGCATTTTTCTACCTTCGCCAGGCCCGGCTACTAGCGCCCTACCTGTCCTCTGACCACTTGGCCACAGTGATCCATGCGACAGTCACCTCCAGAATAGATTTCTGTAACTCGCTCTACGCAGGCCTACCCTTGTCCCTGATCCGGAAACTACAGCTGGTACAAAATGCAGCTGCCAGGGTCCTCACTGGAACATCTTGGAGGGCCCACATCCAGCCGGTGCTGAGGCAGCTGCATTGGCTGCCAATTGCTGCCCGGATCCGGTTCAAGGTTTTGGTTTTAACCTTCAAGGCCATACGCGGGTTGGGACCCACATACCTGAGGGACCGCCTACCGATCTATGTCCCCCGCAGGGGGTGAGAACCTGTTGGTCATTCCCGGCCCGAAGGAAGCGCGCCTAGCCTCGACCAGGGCCAGGGCTTTTTCAGTCCTGGCCCCTACCTGGTGGAATGAGCTCCCGGGTGATCTGCGGGCCCTGCGGGATTTGTCAACTTTCCGCAGGGCCTGTAAAACGGAGCTCTTCCACCAGGTCTATGGTTGAGGCTGGGGTCAGCAAATCAGGGACATCGCTCCCCCCCCTAGGAGTTGGAGTGTACGCTACTCCCCTATCCTTTCCTCTTCACCTCTTAATAATTGGGGGAGGGATGGGATTTTTAGCTGCCATGTTAGTTAGTAGATTGATATTTTAATGGGAATTTTAATGGGATTAGTTGTTGTGACCCGCCTCGAGCCTATCGGGAGAGGCGGGAAATAAATCTAATAATAATAATAATAATAATAATAATACTCATACGTACGAAAATCCCTATAGATTTACCTGTTTTTACAAGGAAATAAAATGTGAAAAAAATGTTTCTACATCCCATGGCCTTTCCCAACCATTTAAATTTTTCTCTTACAGGTCTAACACTTCCGAAAAACCAATACAACGCCCACCCGGAACAATATATAAAGCTAAACGAACCGTTCACTGGGTACTCATACGTACGAAAATCCCTATTGATTTACCTGTTTTTACAAGGAAATAAAATGTGAAAAAAATATTTCTACATCCCATGGCCTTTCCCAACCATTAAAATTTTTCTCTTACAGGTCTAACACTTCCGAAAAACCAATACAATGCCCACCCGGAACAATATATAAAGCTAAACGAACCGTTCACTGGGTACTCATACGTACGAAAATCCCTATAGATTTACCTGTTTTTACAAGGAAATAAAATGTGAAAAAAATGTTTCTACATCCCATGGCCTTTCCCAACCATTTAAATTTTTCTCTTACAGGTCTAACACTTCCGAAAAACCAATACAACGCCCACCCGGAACAATATATAAAGCTAAACGAACCGTTCACTGGGTACTCATACGTACGAAAATCCCTATTGATTTCCCTGTTTTTACAAGGAAATAAAATGTGAAAAAAATGTTTCTACATCCCATGGCCTTTCCCAACCATTTAAATTTTTCTCTTACAAGTCTAACACTTCCGAAAAACCAATACAACGCCCACCCGGAACAATATATAAAGCTAAACGAACCGTTCACTGGGTACTCATACGTACGAAAATCCCTATAGATATACCTGTTTTTACAAGGAAATAAAATGTGAAAAAAATGTTTCTACATCCCATGGCCTTTCCCAACCATTTAAATTTTTCTCTTACAGGTCTAACACTTCCGAAAAACCAATACAACGCCCACCCGGAACAATATATAAAGCTAAACGAACCGTTCACTGGGTACTCATACGTACGAAAATCCCTATTGATTTCCCTGTTTTTACAAGGAAATAAAATGTGAAAAAAATGTTTCTACATCCCATGGCCTTTCCCAACCATTTAAATTTTTCTCTTACAAGTCTAACACTTCCGAAAAACCAATACAACGCCCACCCGGAACAATATATAAAGCTAAACGAACCGTTCACTGGGTACTTATCCGTACGAAAATCCCTATTGATTTACCTGTTTTTACAAGGAAATAAAATGTGAGAAAAACATTTCTACATCCCATGGCCTTTCCCAACCATTTAAATTTTTCTCTTATAGGTCTAACACTTCGGAAAACCAATACAACGCCCACCCGGAACAATATATAAAGCTAAACGAACCGTTCACTGGGTACTCATACGTACGAAAATCCCTATAGATTTACCTGTTTTTACAAGGAAATAAAATGTAAAAAAAATATTTTTACATACCATGGCCTTTCTCAACCATTTAAATTTTTCTCTTACAGGTCTAACGCTTCCGAAAAACCAATACAACACGCACGCGGAACAATATATAAAGCTAAACGAACCGTTCACTGGGTACTTATCCGTACGAAAATCCCTATTGATTTACCTTTTTTTACAAGGAAATAAAATGTGAAAACAATATTTCTACATCCCATGGCCTTTCCCAACCATTTAAATTTTTCTCTTACATGTCTAACACTTCCGAAAAACCAATACAACGCCCACCCGGAACAATATATAAAGCTAAATGAACCGTTCACTGGGTACTTATCCGTACGAAAATCCCTATTGATTTACCTGTTTTTACAAGGAAATAAAATGTGAAAAAAATATTTCTACATCCCATGGCCCCTCCCAACCATTTAAATTTTTCTCTTACAGGTCTAACACGTCCGAAAAACCAATACAACGCCCATCCGGAACAATATATAAAGCTAAACGCACCGTTCACTGGGTACTTATCCGTACGAAAATCCCTATTGATTTACCTGTTTTTACAAGGAAATAATATGTGAAAACAATATTTCTACATCCCATGGCCTTTCCCAACCATTTAAATTTTTCTCTTACAGGTCTAACACTTCCGAAAAACCAATACAACGCCCACCCAGAACAATATATAAAGCTAAACGAACCGTTCACTGGGTATTTATCCGTACGACAATCCCTATTGATTTACCTGTTTTTACAAGGAAATAAAATGTGAAAACAATATTTCTACATCCCATGGCCTTTCCCAACCATTTAAATTTTTCTCTTACAGGTCTAACACTTCCGAAAAACCAATACAACGCCCACCCGGAACAATATATAAAGCTAAACGAACCGTTCACTGGGTACTCATACGTACGAAAATCCCTATTGATTTACCTGTTTTTACAAGGAAATAAAATGTGAAAAAAATATTTCTACATCCCATGGCCTTTCCCAACCATTAAAATTTTTCTCTTACAGGTCTAACACTTCCGAAAAACCAATACAATGCCCACCCGGAACAATATATAAAGCTAAACGAACCGTTCACTGGGTACTCATACGTACGAAAATCCCTATAGATTTACCTGTTTTTACAAGGAAATAAAATGTGAAAAAAATGTTTCTACATCCCATGGCCTTTCCCAACCATTTAAATTTTTCTCTTACAGGTCTAACACTTCCGAAAAACCAATACAACGCCCACCCGGAACAATATATAAAGCTAAACGAACCGTTCACTGGGTACTCATACGTACGAAAATCCCTATTGATTTCCCTGTTTTTACAAGGAAATAAAATGTGAAAAAAATGTTTCTACATCCCATGGCCTTTCCCAACCATATAAATTTTTCTCTTACAAGTCTAACACTTCCGAAAAACCAATACAACGCCCACCCGGAACAATATATAAAGCTAAACGAACCGTTCACTGGGTACTTATCCGTACGAAAATCCCTATTGATTTACCTGTTTTTACAAGGAAATAAAATGTGAGAAAAACATTTCTACATCCCATGGCCTTTCCCAACCATTTAAATTTTTCTCTTACAAGTCTAACACTTCTGAAAAACCAATACAACGCCCAACCGGAACAATATATAAAGCTAAACGAACCGTTCACTGGGTACTTATCCGTACGAAAATCCCTATTGATTTACCTGTTTTTAGAAGGAAATAAAATGTGAAAAAAATATTTCTACATCCCATGGCCTTTCCCAACCATTTCAATTTTTCTCTTACAGGTCTAACACTTCCGAAAAACCAATACAACGCCCACCCGGAACAATATATAAAGCTAAACGAACCGTTCACTGGGTACTCATACGTACGAAAATCCCTATTGATTTACCTGTTTTTACAAGGAAATAAAATGTGAAAAAAATGTTTCTACATCCCATGGCCTTTCCCAACCATTTAAATTTTTCTCTTACAGGTCTAACACTTCCGAAAAACCAATACAACGCCCACCCGGAACACTATATAAATCTAAACGAACCGTTCACTGGGTCTTAAACACACGAAAATCCCTATTGATTTACCTGTTTTTACAAGGAAATAAAATGTGAAAAAATATTTCTATATGCCATGGCCTTTCCCAACCATTTAAATTTTTCTCTTACAGGTCTAACACTTCCGAAAAACCAATACAACGCCCACCCGGAACAATATATAAAGCTAAACGAACCGTTCACTGGGTACTCATACGTACGAAAATCCCTATTGATTTACCTGTTTTTACAAGGAAATAAAATGTGAAAAAAATATTTCTACATCCCATGGCCTTTCCCAACCATTAAAATTTTTCTCTTACAGGTCTAACACTTCCGAAAAACCAATACAATGCCCACCCGGAACAATATATAAAGCTAAACGAACTGTTCACTGGGTACTCATACATACGAAAATCCCTATTGATTTCCCTGTTTTTACAAGGAAATAAAATGTGAAAAAAATGTTTCTACATCCCATGGCCTTTCCCAATCATTTAAATTTTTCTCTTACAGGGCTAACACTTCCGAAAAACCAATACAACGCCCACCCGGAACAATATATAAAGCTAAACGAACCGTTCACTGGGTATTTATCGGTACGACAATCCCTATTGATTTACCTGTTTTTACAAGGAAATAAAATGTGAAAACAATATTTCTACATCCCATGGCCTTTCCCAACCATTTAAATTTTTCTCTTACAAGTCTAACACTTCCGAAAAACCAATACAACGCCCACCCGGAACAATATATAAAGCTAAACGAACCGTTCACTAGGTACTCATACGTACGAAAATCCCTATAGATTTACCTGTTTTTACAAGGAAATAAAATGTGAAAAAAATGTTTCTACATCCCATGGCCTTTCCCAACCATTTAAATTTTTCTCTTACAGGTCTAACACTTCCGAAAAACCAATACAACGCCCACCCGGAACAATATATAAAGCTAAACGAACCGTTCACTGGGTACTCATACGTACGAAAATCCCTATTGATTTACCTGTTTTTACAAGGAAATAAAATGTGAAAAAAATATTTCTACATCCCATGGCCTTTCCCAACCATTAAAATTTTTCTCTTACAGGTCTAACACTTCCGAAAAACCAATACAATGCAAACCCGGAACAATATATAAAGCTAAACGAACCGTTCACTGGGTACTCATACGTACGAAAATCCCTATAGATTTACCTGTTTTTACAAGGAAATAAAATGTGAAAAAAATGTTTCTACATCCCATGGCCTTTCCCAACCATTTAAATTTTTCTCTTACAGGTCTAACACTTCCGAAAAACCAATACAACGCCCACCCGGAACAATATATAAAGCTAAACGAACCGTTCACTGGGTACTCATACGTACGAAAATCCCTATTGATTTCCCTGTTTTTACAAGGAAATAAAATGTGAAAAAAATGTTTCTACATCCCATGGCCTTTCCCAACCATTTAAATTTTTCTCTTACAAGTCTAACACTTCCGAAAAACCAATACAACGCCCACCCGGAACAATATATAAAGCTAAACGAACCGTTCACTGGGTACTTATCCGTACGAAAATCCCTATTGATTTACCTGTTTTTACAAGGAAATAAAATGTGAGAAAAACATTTCTACATCCCATGGCCTTTCCCAACCATTTAAATTTTTCTCTTATAGGTCTAACACTTCGGAAAACCAATACAACGCCCACCCGGAACAATATATAAAGCTAAACGAACCGTTCACTGGGTACTCATACGTACGAAAATCCCTATAGATTTACCTGTTTTTACAAGGAAATAAAATGTAAAAAAAATATTTTTACATACCATGGCCTTTCTCAACCATTTAAATTTTTCTCTTACAGGTCTAACGCTTCCGAAAAACCAATACAACACGCACGCGGAACAATATATAAAGCTAAACGAACCGTTCACTGGGTACTTATCCGTACGAAAATCCCTATTGATTTACCTTTTTTTACAAGGAAATAAAATGTGAAAACAATATTTCTACATCCCATGGCCTTTTCCCAACCATTTAAATTTTTCTCTTACAGGTCTAACACGTCCGAAAAACCAATACAACGCCCATCCGGAACAATATATAAAGCTAAACGCACCGTTCACTGGGTACTTATCCGTACGAAAATCCCTATTGATTTACCTGTTTTTACAAGGAAATAATATGTGAAAACAATATTTCTACATCCCATGGCCTTTCCCAACCATTTAAATTTTTCTCTTACAGGTCTAACACTTCCGAAAAACCAATACAACGCCCACCCAGAACAATATATAAAGCTAAACGAACCGTTCACTGGGTACTCATACGTACGAAAATCCCTATAGATTTACCTGTTTTTACAAGGAAATAAAATGTGAAAAAAATGTTTCTACATCCCATGGCCTTTCCCAACCATTTAAATTTTTCTCTTACAGGTCTAACACTTCCGAAAAACCAATACAACGCCCACCCGGAACAATATATAAAGCTAAACGAACCGTTCACTGGGTACTTATCCGTACGAAAATCCCGATTGATTTACCTGTTTTTACAAGGAAATAAAATGTGAGAAAAACATTTCTACATCCCATGGCCTTTCCCAACCATTAAAATTTTTCTCTTACAAGTCTAACACTTCTGAAAAACCAATACAACGCCCACCCGGAACACTATATAAATCTAAACGAACCGTTCACTGGGTACTTAAACACACGAAAATCCCTATTGATTTACCTGTTTTTACAAGGAAATAAAATGTGAAAAAATATTTCTATATGCCATGGCCTTTCCCAACCATTTAAATTTTTCTCTTACAGGTCTAACACTTCCGAAAAACCAATACAACGCCCACCCGGAACAATATATAAAGCTAAACGAACCGTTCACTGGGTACTCATACGTACGAAAATCCCTATTGATTTACCTGTTTTTACAAGGAAATAAAATGTGAAAAAAATATTTCTACATCCCATGGCCTTTCCCAACCATTAAAATTTTTCTCTTACAGGTCTAACACTTCCGAAAAACCAATACAATGCCCACCCGGAACAATATATAAAGCTAAACGAACCGTTCACTGGGTACTCATACATACGAAAATCCCTATAGATTTACCTGTTTTTACAAGGAAATAAAATGTGAAAAAAATGTTTCTACATCCCATGGCCTTTCCCAACCATTTAAATTTTTCTCTTACAGGTCTAACACTTCCGAAAAACCAATACAACGCCCACCCGGAACAATATATAAAGCTAAACGAACCGTTCACTGGGTACTCATATGTACGAAAATCCCTATTGATTTCCCTGTTTTTACAAGGAAATAAAATGTGAAAAAAATGTTTCTACATCCCATGGCCTTTCCCAACCATTTAAATTTTTCTCTTACAGGGCTAACACTTCCGAAAAACCAATACAACGCCCACCCGGAACACTATATAAAGCTTAACGAACCGTTCACTGGGTACTTATACGCACGAAAATCCCTATTGATTTACCTGTTTTTACAAGGAAACAAAATGTGAAAAAAATATTTCTACATCCCATGGCCTTTCCCAACCATTTAAATTTTTCTCTTATAGGTCTAACACTTCCGAAAAACCAATACAACGCCCACCCGGAACAATATATAAAGCTAAACGAACCGTTCACTGGGTACTCATACGTACAAAAATCCCTATTGATTTACCTGTTTTTACAAGGAAACAAAATGTGAAAAAAATATTTCTACATCCCATGGCCTTTCCCAACCATTTAAATTTTTCTCTTACAGGTCTAACGCTTCCAAAAAACCAATACAACACGCACGCGGAACAATATATAAAGCTAAACGAACCGTTCACTGGGTACTTATCCGTACGAAAATCCCTATTGATTTACCTGTTTTTACAAGGAAATAAAATGTGAAAACAATATTTCTATATCCCATGGCCTTTCCCAACCATTTAAATTTTTCTCTTACAGGTCTAACACTTCCGAAAAACCAATACAACGCCCACCCGGAACACTATATAAATCTAAACGAACCGTTCACTGGGTACTTAAACACACGAAAATCCCTATTGATTTACCTGTTTTTACAAGGAAATAAAATGTGAAAAAATATTTTTATATGCCATGGCCTTTCCCAACCATTTAAATTTTTCTCTTACAGGTCTAACACTTCCGAAAAACCAATACAACGCCCACCCGGAACAATATATAAAGCTAAATGAACCGTTCACTGGGTACTCATACGTACGAAAATCCCTATTGATTTACCTGTTTTTACAAGGAAATAAAATGTGAAAAAAATATTTCTACATCCCATGGCCTTTCCCAACCATTAAAATTTTTCTCTTACAGGTCTAACACTTCCGAAAAACCAATACAATGCCCACCCGGAACAATATATAAAGCTAAACGAACTGTTCACTGGGTACTCATACATACGAAAATCCCTATAGATTTACCTGTTTTTACAAGGAAATAAAATGTGAAAAAAATGTTTCTACATCCCATGGCCTTTCCCAACCATTAAAATTTTTCTCTTACAGGTCTAACACTTCCGAAAAACCAATACAACGCCCACCCGGAACAATATATAAAGCTAAACGAACCGTTCACTGGGTACTCATACGTACGAAAATCCCTATTGATTTCCCTGTTTTTACAAGGAAATAAAATGTGAAAAAAATGTTTCTACATCCCATGGCCTTTCCCAATCATTTAAATTTTTCTCTTACAGGGCTAACACTTCCGAAAAACCAATACAACGCCCACCCGGAACAATATATAAAGCTAAACGAACCGTTCACTGGGTATTTATCCGTACGACAATCCCTATTGATTTACCTGTTTTTACAAGGAAATAAAATGTGAAAACAATATTTCTACATCCCATGGCCTTTCCCAACCATTTAAATTTTTCTCTTACAAGTCTAACACTTCCGAAAAACCAATACAACGCCCACCCGGAACAATATATAAAGCTAAACGAACCGTTCACTGGGTACTCATACGTACGAAAATCCATATAGATTTACCTGTTTTTACAAGGAAATAAAATGTGAAAAAAATGTTTCTACATCCCATGGCCTTTCCCAACCATTTAAATTTTTCTCTTACAGGTCTAACACTTCCGAAAAACCAATACAACGCCCACCCGGAACAATATATAAAGCTAAACGAACCGTTCACTGGGTACTCATACGTACGAAAATCCCTATTGATTTACCTGTTTTTACAAGGAAATAAAATGTGAAAAAAATATTTCTACATCCCATGGCCTTTCCCAACCATTAAAATTTTTCTCTTACAGGTCTAACACTTCCGAAAAACCAATACAATGCCCACCCGGAACAATATATAAAGCTAAACGAACCGTTCACTGGGTACTCATACGTACGAAAATCCCTATTGATTTACCTGTTTTTACAAGGAAATAAAATGTGAGAAAAACATTTCTACATCCCATGGCCTTTCCCAACCATTTAAATTTTTCTCTTATAGGTCTAACACTTCGGAAAACCAATACAACGCCCACCCGGAACAATATATAAAGCTAAACGAACCGTTCACTGGGTACTCATACGTACGAAAATCCCTATAGATTTACCTGTTTTTACAAGTAAATAAAATGTAAAAAAAATATTTTTACATACCATGGCCTTTCTCAACCATTTAAATTTTTCTCTTACAGGTCTAACGCTTCCGAAAAACCAATACAACACGCACGCGGAACAATATATAAAGCTAAACGAACCGTTCACTGGGTACTTATCCGTACGAAAATCCCTATTGATTTACCTTTTTTTACAAGGAAATAAAATGTGAAAACAATATTTCTACATCCCATGGCCTTTCCCAACCATTTAAATTTTTCTCTTACAGGTCTAACACGTCCGAAAAACCAATACAACGCCCATCCGGAACAATATATAAAGCTAAACGCACCGTTCACTGGGTACTTATCCGTACGAAAATCCCTATTGATTTACCTGTTTTTACAAGGAAATAATATATGAAAACAATATTTCTACATCCCATGGCCTTTCCCAACCATTTAAATTTTTCTCTTACAGGTCTAACACTTCCGAAAAACCAATACAACGCCCACCCAGAACAATATATAAAGCTAAACGAACCGTTCACTGGGTATTTATCCGTACGACAATCCCTATTGATTTACCTGTTTTTACAAGGAAATAAAATGTGAAAACAATATTTCTACATCCCATGGCCTTTCCCAACCATTTAAATTTTTCTCTTACAAGTCTAACACTTCCGAAAAACCAATACAACGCCCACCCGGAACAATATATAAAGCTAAACGAACCGTTCACTGGGTACTCATACGTACGAAAATCCCTATAGATTTACCTGTTTTTACAAGGAAATAAAATGTGAAAAAAATGTTTCTACATCCCATGGCCTTTCCCAACCATTTAAATTTTTCTCTTACAGGTCTAACACTTCCGAAAAACCAATACAACGCCCACCCGGAACAATATATAAAGCTAAACGAACCGTTCACTGGGTACTTATCCGTACGAAAATCCCTATTGATTTCCCTGTTTTTACAAGGAAATAAAATGTGAAAAAAATGTTTCTACATCCCATGGCCTTTCCCAACCATTTAAATTTTTCTCTTACAAGTCTAACACTTCCGAAAAACCAATACAACGCCCACCCGGAACAATATATAAAGCTAAACGAACCATTCACTGGGTACTCATACGTACGAAAATCCCTATAGATTTACCTGTTTTTACAAGGAAATAAAATGTGAAAAAAATGTTTCTACATCCCATGGCCTTTCCCAACCATTAAAATTTTTCTCTTACAGGTCTAACACTTCCGAAAAACCAATACAACGCCCACCCGGAACAATATATAAAGCTAAACGAACCGTTCACTGGGTACTCATACGTACGAAAATCCCTATTGATTTCCCTGTTTTTACAAGGAAATAAAATGTGAAAAAAATGTTTCTACATCCCATGGCCTTTCCCAATCATTTAAATTTTTCTCTTACAGGGCTAACACTTCCGAAAAACCAATACAACGCCCACCCGGAACAATATATAAAGCTAAACGAACCGTTCACTGGGTATTTATCCGTACGACAATCCCTATTGATTTACCTGTTTTTACAAGGAAATAAAATGTGAAAACAATATTTCTACATCCCATGGCCTTTCCCAACCATTTAAATTTTTCTCTTACAAGTCTAACACTTCCGAAAAACCAATACAACGCCCACCCGGAACAATATATAAAGCTAAACGAACCGTTCACTGGGTACTCATACGTACGAAAATCCCTATAGATTTACCTGTTTTTACAAGGAAATAAAATGTGAAAAAAATGTTTCTACATCCCATGGCCTTTCCCAACCATTTAAATTTTTCTCTTACAGGTCTAACACTTCCGAAAAACCAATACAACGCCCACCCGGAACAATATATAAAGCTAAACGAACCGTTCACTGGGTACTCATACGTACGAAAATCCCTATTGATTTACCTGTTTTTACAAGGAAATAAAATGTGAAAAAAATATTTCTACATCCCATGGCCTTTCCCAACCATTAAAATTTTTCTCTTACAGGTCTAACACTTCCGAAAAACCAATACAATGCCCACCCGGAACAATATATAAAGCTAAACGAACCGTTCACTGGGTACTCATACGTACGAAAATCCCTATAGATTTACCTGTTTTTACAAGGAAATAAAATGTGAAAAAAATGTTTCTACATCCCATGGCCTTTCCCAACCATTTAAATTTTTCTCTTACAGGTCTAACACTTCCGAAAAACCAATACAACGCCCACCCGGAACAATATATAAAGCTAAACGAACCGTTCACTGGGTACTCATACGTACGAAAATCCCTATTGATTTCCCTGTTTTTACAAGGAAATAAAATGTGAAAAAAATGTTTCTACATCCCATGGCCTTTCCCAACCATTTAAATTTTTCTCTTACAAGTCTAACACTTCCGAAAAACCAATACAACGCCCACCCGGAACAATATATAAAGCTAAACGAACCGTTCACTGGGTACTTATCCGTACGAAAATCCCTATTGATTTACCTGTTTTTACAAGGAAATAAAATGTGAGAAAAACATTTCTACATCCCATGGCCTTTCCCAACCATTTAAATTTTTCTCTTATAGGTCTAACACTTCGGAAAACCAATACAACGCCCACCCGGAACAATATATAAAGCTAAACGAACCGTTCACTGGGTACTCATACGTACGAAAATCCCTATAGATTTACCTGTTTTTACAAGGAAATAAAATGTAAAAAAAATATTTTTACATACCATGGCCTTTCTCAACCATTTAAATTTTTCTCTTACAGGTCTAACGCTTCCGAAAAACCAATACAACACGCACGCGGAACAATATATAAAGCTAAACGAACCGTTCACTGGGTACTTATCCGTACGAAAATCCCTATTGATTTACCTTTTTTTACAAGGAAATAAAATGTGAAAACAATATTTCTACATCCCATGGCCTTTCCCAACCATTTAAATTTTTCTCTTACAGGTCTAACACGTCCGAAAAACCAATACAACGCCCATCCGGAACAATATATAAAGCTAAACGCACCGTTCACTGGGTACTTATCCGTACGAAAATCCCTATTGATTTACCTGTTTTTACAAGGAAATAATATGTGAAAACAATATTTCTACATCCCATGGCCTTTCCCAACCATTTAAATTTTTCTCTTACAGGTCTAACACTTCCGAAAAACCAATACAACGCCCACCCAGAACAATATATAAAGCTAAACGAACCGTTCACTGGGTATTTATCCGTACGACAATCCCTATTGATTTACCTGTTTTTACAAGGAAATAAAATGTGAAAACAATATTTCTACATCCCATGGCCTTTCCCAACCATTTAAATTTTTCTCTTACAAGTCTAACACTTCCGAAAAACCAATACAACGCCCACCCGGAACAATATATAAAGCTAAACGAACCGTTCACTGGGTACTCATACGTACGAAAATCCCTATAGATTTACCTGTTTTTACAAGGAAATAAAATGTGAAAAAAATGTTTCTACATCCCATGGCCTTTCCCAACCATTTAAATTTTTCTCTTACAGGTCTAACACTTCCGAAAAACCAATACAACGCCCACCCGGAACAATATATAAAGCTAAACGAACCGTTCACTGGGTACTTATCCGTACGAAAATCCCTATTGATTTCCCTGTTTTTACAAGGAAATAAAATGTGAAAAAAATGTTTCTACATCCCATGGCCTTTCCCAACCATTTAAATTTTTCTCTTACAGGTCTAACACTTCCGAAAAACCAATACAACGCCCACCCGGAACAATATATAAAGCTAAACGAACCGTTCACTGGGTACTTATCCGTACGAAAATCCCTATTGATTTCCCTGTTTTTACAAGGAAATAAAATGTGAAAAAAATGTTTCTACATCCCATGGCCTTTCCCAACCATTTAAATTTTTCTCTTACAAGTCTAACACTTCCGAAAAACCAATACAACGCCCACCCGGAACAATATATAAAGCTAAACGAACCGTTCACTGGGTACTTATCCGTACGAAAATCCCTATTGATTTACCTGTTTTTACAAGGAAATAAAATGTGAGAAAAACATTTCTACATCCCATGGCCTTTCCCAACCATTAAAATTTTTCTCTTACAAGTCTAACACTTCTGAAAAACCAATACAACGCCCATCCGGAACACTATATAAATCTAAACGAACCGTTCACTGGGTACTTAAACACACGAAAATCCCTATTGATTTACCTGTTTTTACAAGGAAATAAAATGTGAAAAAATATTTCTATATGCCATGGCCTTTCCCAACCATTTAAATTTTTCTCTTACAGGTCTAACACTTCCGAAAAACCAATACAACGCCCACCCGGAACAATATATAAAGCTAAACGAACCGTTCACGGCAGGACCTTGTCATCATGGGTGACTTCAATTTCCCAGATGTGTGCTGGGAAACAAACTCTGCGAAGCGTCCTCAGTCATGCAAGTTTCTGACCTGCCTGGCTGACAATTTCATTTATCAAATGGTAGATGAACCCACAAGAGGTTCAGCCATACTGGACTTAATACTGACCAATAGGCAAGAGTTGGTGGATGAGGTGAAGGAGGTGGGGACCCTAGGGGGAAGTGACCATGTCCTCATAGAATTCCTTTTGAGATGGGGAGCCAAGGAAGCTTGTAGCCAGACGCGGATGTTGGATTTTCGTAGGGCAAACTTTAATAAACTCAGAGACATGATGAGTGTCATACCATGGACGAGAATGCTGGAAGGGAAGGGAGCATGTGAAGGGTGGGCGCTACTCAAACAAGAGCTATTGCATGCTCTATCAATGACTATTCCAGAAAGACGAAAACACTGCAGGAGCTCTAAGAAGCCTATTTGGATGAACAGAGAACTTCAAGAGGAACTAAGAAAGAAAAGGAAAATGTTCAGGAAATGGAGGGAAGGACAGAGCTCTAAAGAAGAGTACCTACAGGTTACTAGGCACTGTAGATCAATCATCAGAAAGGCCAAAGCTGAGAGTGAGCTAAGATTGGCCAGGGAAGCCCATTGTAACAAGAAAAGATTTTTCAGTTACGTGAGGAGCAAACGTAAAGTAAAGGAGGCAATAGGCCCGCTGTTGGGTGCGGATGGACAAACTCTAACGAAAGATGCAGAGAAAGCAGAAAGGCTTAGTGCCTATTTTACATCTGTTTTTTCCCACAGGTCTAAGTGTTTAGGCACATCTAGAGATGGCTGTAGCCAAAGGATAGTGTCTGGGTGGCAGGTTAACATGGATAGAGAGGTGGTCGAGAGGCATTTAGCTGCACTGGATGAGTTCAAATCCCCTGGTCCAGATGAAATGCACCCGAGAGTACTCAAAGAACTTTCCAGAGAACTTGCACAGCCCTTGTCCATCATCTTCGGAACCTCTTTAAGGACTGGAGATGTCCCGGAGGACTGGAAAAGAGCAAACGTTATTCCGATCTTCAAAAAAGGGAGGAAGGATGACCCGGGAAACTACAGACCAGTGAGTCTGACCTCTGTTGTGGGGAAGATAATGGAGCAGATATTAAAGGGAGCGATCTGCAAACATCTGGAGGACAATTTGGTGATCCAAGGAAGTCAGCATGGATTTGTCTCCAACAGGTCCTGCCAGACCAACCTAGTTTCCTTTTTTGACCAAGTAACAGGTTTGCTGGATCGGGGAAATTCGGTTGATGTCATTTACTTGGATTTTAGTAAAGCTTTTGATAAGGTTCCCCATGATGTTCTGATGGATAAGTTGAAGGACTGCAATCTGGATTTTCAGATCGTTAGGTGGATAGGGAATTGGTTAGAGAACCGCACTCAAAGAGTTGTTGTCAATGGTGTTTCATCAGACTGGAGAGAGGTGAGTAGCGGGGTACCTCAGGGTTCGGTGCTCGGCCCGGTATTTTTTAACATATTTATTAATGATCTAGATGAGGGGGTGGAGGGACTACTCATCAAGTTTGCAGATGACACCAAATTGGGAGGACTGGCAAATACTCCGGAAGATAGAGACAGAGTTCAACGAGATCTGAACACAATGGAAAAATGGGCAAATGAGAACAAGATGCAATTTAATAAAGATAAGTGTAAAGTTCTGCATCTGGGTCAGAAAAATGAAAAGCATGCCTACTGGATGGGGGATACGCTTCTAGGTAGCACTGTGTGTGAACGAGACCTTGGGGTACTTGTGGATTGTAAACTAAACATGAGCAGGCAGTGTGATGCAGCGGTAAAAAAGGCAAATGCCATTTTGGGCTGTATCAACAGAGGCATCACATCAAAATCACAAGATGTCATAGTCCCATTGTATACGGCACTGGTCAGACCACACCTGGAGTACTGTGTGCAGTTCTGGAGGCCTCACTTCAAGAAGGACATCGATAAAATTGAAAGGGTACAGAGGAGAGCGACGAAGATGATCTGGGGCCAAGGGACCAAGCCCTATGAAGATAGGTTGAGGGACTTGGGAATGTTCAGCCTGGAGAAAAGGAGGTTGAGAGGGGACATGATAGCCCTCTTTAAGTATTTGAAAGGTTGTCACTTGGAGGAGGGCAGGATGCTGTTTCTGCTGGCTGCAGAGGAAAGGACACGCAGTAATGGGTTTAAACTTCAAGTACAACGATATAGGCTAGATATCAGGAAAAAGTTTTTCTCAGTCAGAGTCGTTCAGCAGTGGAATAGGCTGCCTAAGGAGGTGGTGAGTGCCCCCTCACTGGAAGTCTTCAAGCAAAGGTTGGATACACACTTTTCTTGGATGCTTTAGGATGCTTAGGGCTAATCCTGCGTTGAGCAGGGGGTTGGACTAGATGGCCTGTATGGCCCCTTCCAACTCTATGATTCTATGATTCTATGATTCTACTCATACGTACGAAAATCCCTATTGATTTACCTGTTTTTACAAGGAAATAAAATGTGAAAAAAATATTTCTACATCCCATGGCCTTTCCCAACCATTAAAATTTTTCTCTTACAGGTCTAACACTTCCGAAAAACCAATACAATGCCCACCCGGAACAATATATAAAGCTAAACGAACCGTTCACTGGGTACTCATACATACGAAAATCCCTATAGATTTACCTGTTTTTACAAGGAAATAAAATGTGAAAAAAATGTTTCTACATCCCATGGCCTTTCCCAACCATTTAAATTTTTCTCTTACAGGTCTAACACTTCCGAAAAACCAATACAACGCCCACCCGGAACAATATATAAAGCTAAACGAACCGTTCACTGGGTACTCATACGTACGAAAATCCCTATTGATTTCCCTGTTTTTACAAGGAAACAAAATGTGAAAAAAATATTTCTACATCCCATGGCCTTTCCCAACCATTTAAATTTTTCTCTTATAGGTCTAACACTTCCGAAAAACCAATACAACGCCCACCCGGAACAATATATAAAGCTAAACGAACCGTTCACTGGGTACTCATACGTACGAAAATCCCTATTGATTTACCTGTTTTTACAAGGAAACAAAATGTGAAAAAAATATTTCTACATCCCATGGCCTTTCCCAACCATTTAAATTTTTCTCTTATAGGTCTAACACTTCCGAAAAACCAATACAACGCCCACCCGGAACAATATATAAAGCTAAACGAACCGTTCACTGGGTACTCATACGTACAAAAATCCCTATTGATTTACCTGTTTTTACAAGGAAAGAAAATGTGAAAAAAATATTTCTACATCCCATGGCCTTTCCCAACCATTTAAATTTTTCTCTTACAGGTCTAACGCTTCCAAAAAACCAATACAACACGCACGCGGAACAATATATAAAGCTAAACGAACCGTTCACTGGGTACTTATCCGTACGAAAATCCCTATTGATTTACCTGTTTTTACAAGGAAATAAAATGTGAAAACAATATTTCTACATCCCATGGCCTTTCCCAACCATTTAAATTTTTCTCTTACAGGTCTAACA
Organism: Paroedura picta; assembly: GCF_049243985.1. NCBI lineage: Eukaryota > Metazoa > Chordata > Lepidosauria > Squamata > Gekkonidae > Paroedura > Paroedura picta. The sequence goes on from NW_027518617.1 coordinate 1,910,777, forward strand.
CTTCCGAAAAACCAATACAACGCCCACCCGTAACAATATATAAAGCTAAATGAACCGTTCACTGGGTACTTATCCGTACGAAAATCCCTATTGATTTACCTGTTTTTACAAGGAAATAAAATGTGAAAAAAATATTTCTACATCCCATGGCCCTTCCCAACCATTTAAATTTTTCTCTTACAGGTCTAACACGTCCGAAAAACCAATACAACGCCCATCCAGAACAATATATAAAGCTAAACGCACCATTCACTGGGTACTTATATGTACGAAAATCCCTATTGATTTATCTGTTTTTACAATGAAATAAAATGTGAAAAAATATTTCTACATCCCATGGCCTTTCCCAACCATTTAAATTTTTCTCTTACAGGTCTAACACTCTCGAAAAACCAATACAACGCCCACCCGGAACAATATATAAAGCTAAACGAACCGTTCACTGGGTACTCATACGTACGAAAATCCCTATTGATTTACCTGTTTTTACAAGGAAATAAAATGTGAAAAAAATGTTTCTACATCCCATGGCCTTTCCCAACCATTTAAATTTTTCTCTTACAGGGCTAACACTTCTGAAAAACCAATACAACACCCACCCGGAACAATATATAAAGCTAAACGAACCGTTAACTGGGTACATATCCGTACGAAAATCCCTATTGATTTACCTGTATTTCCAAGGAAATAAAATGTGAAAAAAATATTTCTACATCCCATGGCCTTTCCCAACCATTTAAATTTTTCTCTTACAGGTCTAACACGTCCGAAAAACCAACACAACGCCCATCCGGAACAATATATAAAGCTAAACGCACCGTTCACTGGGTACTTATATGTACGAAAATCCCTATTGATTTACCTGTTTTTACAAGGAAATAAAATGTGAAAAAAATATTTCTACATCCCATGGCCTTTCCCAACCATTTAAATTTTTCTCTTACAGGGCTAACACTTCCGAAAAACCAATACAACGCCCACCCGGACCAATATATTAAGCTAAACGAACCGTTCACTGGGTACTTATACGTACGAAAATCCCTATTGATTTATCTGTTTTTACAGGGAAATAAAATGTGAAAAAAATATTTCTCCATCCCATGGCCGTTCCCAACCATTTAAATTTTTCTCTTACAAGTCTAACACTTCCGAAAAACCAATACAACGCCCACCCGGAACAATATATAAAGCTAAACGAACCGTTCACTGGGTACTTATCCGTACGAAAATTCCTATTGATTTACCTGTTTTTACAAGGAAATAAAAGGTGAAAACAATATTTCTACATCCAATGGCCTTTCCCAACCATTTAAATTTTTCTCTTACAGGTCTAACACTTCCGAAAAACCAATACAACGCCCACCCGGAACAATATATAAAGCTAAACGAACCGTTCACTGGGTACTTATCCGTACTAAAATCCCTATTGATTTACCTGTTTTTTCAAGGAAATAAAATGTGAAAAAAATATTTCTACATCCCATGGTCTTTCCCAACCATTTAAATTTTTCTCTTACAAGTCTAACACTTCCGAAAAACCAAACCACGCCCAACCGGAACAATATATAAAGCTAAACGAACCGTTCACTGGGTACTTATCCGTACGAAAATCCCTATTGATTTACCTGTTTTTACAAGGAAATAAAATGTGAAAACAATATTTCTACATCCCATGGCCTTTCCCAACCATTTAAATTTTTCTCTTACAGGTCTAACACTTCCGAAAAACCAATACAATGCCCACCCGGAACAATATATAAAGCTAAACGAACCGTTCACTGGGTACTTATCCGTACGAAAATCCCTATTGATTTACCTGTTTTTACAAGGAAATAAAATGTGAAAAAAACATTTCTACATCCCATGGCCTTTCCCAACCATTTAAATTTTTCTCTTACAGGTCTAACACGTCCGAAAAACCAATACAACGCCCATCCAGAACAATATATAAAGCTAAACGCACCATTCACTGGGTACTTATATGTACGAAAATCCCTATTGATTTACCTGTTTTTACAATGAAATAAAATGTGAAAAAATATTTCTACATCCCATGGCCTTTCCCAACCATTTAAATTTTTCTCTTACAGGTCTAACACTCTCGAAAAACCAATACAACGCCCACCCGGAACAATATATAAAGCTAAACGAACCGTTCACTGGGTACTCATACGTACGAAAATCCCTATTGATTTACCTGTTTTTACAAGGAAACAAAATGTGAAAAAAATATTTCTACATCCCATGGCCTTTCCCAACCATTTAAATTTTTCTCTTATAGGTCTAACACTTCCGAAAAACCAATACAACGCCCACCCGGAACAATATATAAAGCTAAACGAACCGTTCACTGGGTACTCATACGTACAAAAATCCCTATTGATTTACCTGTTTTTACAAGGAAAGAAAATGTGAAAAAAATATTTCTACATCCCATGGCCTTTCCCAACCATTTAAATTTTTCTCTTACAGGTCTAACGCTTCCAAAAAACCAATACAACACGCACGCGGAACAATATATAAAGCTAAACGAACCGTTCACTGGGTACTTATCCGTACGAAAATCCCTATTGATTTACCTGTTTTTACAAGGAAATAAAATGTGAAAACAATATTTCTACATCCCATGGCCTTTCCCAACCATTTAAATTTTTCTCTTACAGGTCTAACACTTCCGAAAAACCAATACAACGCCCACCCGTAACAATATATAAAGCTAAATGAACCGTTCACTGGGTACTTATCCGTACGAAAATCCCTATTGATTTACCTGTTTTTACAAGGAAATAAAATGTGAAAAAAATATTTCTACATCCCATGGCCCTTCCCAACCATTTAAATTTTTCTCTTACAGGTCTAACACGTCCGAAAAACCAATACAACGCCCATCCAGAACAATATATAAAGCTAAACGCACCATTCACTGGGTACTTATATGTACGAAAATCCCTATTGATTTATCTGTTTTTACAATGAAATAAAATGTGAAAAAATATTTCTACATCCCATGGCCTTTCCCAACCATTTAAATTTTTCTCTTACAGGTCTAACACTCTCGAAAAACCAATACAACGCCCACCCGGAACAATATATAAAGCTAAACGAACCGTTCACTGGGTACTCATACGTACGAAAATCCCTATTGATTTACCTGTTTTTACAAGGAAATAAAATGTGAAAAAAATGTTTCTACATCCCATGGCCTTTCCCAACCATTTAAATTTTTCTCTTACAGGGCTAACACTTCTGAAAAACCAATACAACACCCACCCGGAACAATATATAAAGCTAAACGAACCGTTAACTGGGTACATATCCGTACGAAAATCCCTATTGATTTACCTGTATTTCCAAGGAAATAAAATGTGAAAAAAATATTTCTACATCCCATGGCCTTTCCCAACCATTTAAATTTTTCTCTTACAGGTCTAACACGTCCGAAAAACCAACACAACGCCCATCCGGAACAATATATAAAGCTAAACGCACCGTTCACTGGGTACTTATATGTACGAAAATCCCTATTGATTTACCTGTTTTTACAAGGAAATAAAATGTGAAAAAAATATTTCTACATCCCATGGCCTTTCCCAACCATTTAAATTTTTCTCTTACAGGGCTAACACTTCCGAAAAACCAATACAACGCCCACCCGGACCAATATATTAAGCTAAACGAACCGTTCACTGGGTACTTATACGTACGAAAATCCCTATTGATTTATCTGTTTTTACAGGGAAATAAAATGTGAAAAAAATATTTCTCCATCCCATGGCCGTTCCCAACCATTTAAATTTTTCTCTTACAAGTCTAACACTTCCGAAAAACCAATACAACGCCCACCCGGAACAATATATAAAGCTAAACGAACCGTTCACTGGGTACTTATCCGTACGAAAATTCCTATTGATTTACCTGTTTTTACAAGGAAATAAAAGGTGAAAACAATATTTCTACATCCAATGGCCTTTCCCAACCATTTAAATTTTTCTCTTACAGGTCTAACACTTCCGAAAAACCAATACAATGCCCACCCGGAACAATATATAAAGCTAAACGAACCGTTCACTGGGTACTTATCCGTACTAAAATCCCTATTGATTTACCTGTTTTTTCAAGGAAATAAAATGTGAAAAAAATATTTCTACATCCCATGGTCTTTCCCAACCATTTAAATTTTTCTCTTACAAGTCTAACACTTCCGAAAAACCAAACCACGCCCAACCGGAACAATATATAAAGCTAAACGAACCGTTCACTGGGTACTTATCCGTACGAAAATCCCTATTGATTTACCTGTTTTTACAAGGAAATAAAATGTGAAAACAATATTTCTACATCCCATGGCCTTTCCCAACCATTTAAATTTTTCTCTTACAGGTCTAACACTTCCGAAAAACCAATACAATGCCCACCCGGAACAATATATAAAGCTAAACGAACCGTTCACTGGGTACTTATCCGTACGAAAATCCCTATTGATTTACCTGTTTTTACAAGGAAATAAAATGTGAAAAAAACATTTCTACATCCCATGGCCTTTCCCAACCATTTAAATTTTTCTCTTACAGGTCTAACACGTCCGAAAAACCAATACAACGCCCATCCAGAACAATATATAAAGCTAAACGCACCATTCACTGGGTACTTATATGTACGAAAATCCCTATTGATTTACCTGTTTTTACAATGAAATAAAATGTGAAAAAATATTTCTACATCCCATGGCCTTTCCCAACCATTTAAATTTTTCTCTTACAGGTCTAACACTCTCGAAAAACCAATACAACGCCCACCCGGAACAATATATAAAGCTAAACGAACCGTTCACTGGGTACTCATACGTACGAAAATCCCTATTGATTTACCTGTTTTTACAAGGAAATAAAATGTGAAAAAAATGTTTCTACATCCCATGGCCTTTCCCAACCATTTAAATTTTTCTCTTACAGGGCTAACACTTCTGAAAAACCAATACAACACCCACCCGGAACAATATATAAAGCTAAACGAACCGTTCACTGGGTACTTATCCGTACGAAAATCCCTATTGATTTACCTGTATTTCCAAGGAAATAAAATGTGAAAAAAATATTTCTACATCCCATGGCCTTTCCCAACCATTTAAATTTTTCTCTTACAGGTCTAACACGTCCGAAAAACCAACACAACGCCCATCCGGAACAATATATAAAGCTAAACGCACCGTTCACTGGGTACTTATATGTATGAAAATCCCTATTGATTTACCTGTTTTTACAAGGAAATAAAATGTGAAAAAAATATTTCTACATCCCATGGCCTTTCCCAACCATTTAAATTTTTCTCTTACAGGGCTAACACTTCCGAAAAACCAATACAACGCCCACCCGGACCAATATATTAAGCTAAACGAACCGTTCACTGGGTACTTATACGTCCGAAAATCCCTATTGATTTATCTGTTTTTACAGGGAAATAAAATGTGAAAAAAATATTTCTACATCCCATGGCCGTTCCCAACCATTTAAATTTTTCTCTTACAAGTCTAACACTTCTGAAAAACCAATACAACGCCCACCCGGAACAATATATAAAGCTAAACGAACCGTTCACTGGGTACTTATCCGTACTAAAATCCCTATTGATTTACCTGTTTTTTCAAGGAAATAAAATGTGAAAAAAATATTTCTACATCCCATGGTCTTTCCCAACCATTTAAATTTTTCTCTTACAAGTCTAACACTTCCGAAAAACCAAACTACGCCCAACCGGAACAATATATAAAGCTAAACGAACCGTTCACTGGGTACTTATCCGTACGAAAATCCCTATTGATTTACCTGTTTTTACAAGGAAATAAAATGTGAAAGCAATATTTCTACATCCCATGGCCTTTCCCAACCATTTAAATTTTTCTCTTACAGGTCTAACACTTCCGAAAAACCAACACAACGCCCACCCGGAACAATATATAAAGCTAAACGAACCGTTCACTGGGTACTTATCCGTACGAAAATCCCTATTGATTTACCTGTTTTTAGAAGGAAATAAAATGTGAAAAAAACATTTCTACATCCCATGGCCTTTCCCAACCATTTACATTTTTCTCTTACAGGTCTAACACTTCCGAAAAACCAATACAACGCCCACCCGGAACAATATATAAAGCTAAACGAACCGTTCACTGGGTACTCATACGTACGAAAATCCCTATTGATTTACCTGTTTTTACAAGGAAATAAAATGTGAAAAAAATGTTTCTACATCCCATGGCCTTTCCCAACCATTTAAATTTTTCTCTTACAGGTCTAACACTTCCGAAAAACCAATACAATGCCCACCCGGAACAATATATAAAGCTAAACGAACCGTTCACTGGGTACTCATACGTACGAAAATCCCTATTGATTTACCTGTTTTTACAAGGAAATAAAATGTGAAAAAAATGTTTCTACATCCCATGGCCTTTCCCAACCATTTAAATTTTTTTCTTACAGGTCTAACACTTCCGAAAAACCAATACAACGCCCACCCAGAACAATATATAAAGCTAAACGAACCGTTCACTGGGTACTTATCTGTACGAAAATCCCTATTGATTTACCTGTTTTTACAAGGAAATAAAATGTGAAAACAATATTTCTACATCCCATGGCCTTTCCCAACCATTTAAATTTTTCTCTTACAGGTCTAACACGTCCGAAAAACCAATACAACACCCATCCGGAACAATATATAAAGCTAAACGCACCGTTCACTGGGTACTTATCCATACGAAAATCCCTATAGATTTACCTGTTTTTACAAGGAAATAAAATGTGAAAAAAATATTTCTACATCCCATGGCCTTTCCCAACCATTTAAATTTTTCTCTTACAGGTCTAACACTTCCGAAAAACCATTACAACGCCCACCCGGAACAATATATAAAGCTAAACGAACCGTTCACTGGGTATTCATACGTACGAAAATCCCTATTGATTTCCCTGTTTTTACAAGGAAATAAAATGTGAAAAAAATGTTTCTACATCCCATGGCCTTTCCCAACCATTTAAATTTTTTTCTTACAGGTCTAACACGTCCGAAAAACCAATACAACGCCCAACCGGAACAATATATAAAGCTAAACGAACCGTTCACTGGGTACTTATCCGTACGAAAATCCCTATAGATTTACCTGTTTTTAGAAGGAAATAAAATGTGAAAAAAATATTTCTACATCCCATGGCCTTTCCCAACCATTTAAATTTTTCTCTTACAGGTCTAACACTTCTGAAAAACCAATACAACGCCCACCCGGAACAATATATAAAGCTAAACGAACCGTTCACTGGGTACTCATACGTACGAAAATCCCTATTGATTTACCTGTTTTTACAAGGAAATAAAATGTGAAAAAAATGTTTCTACATCCCATGGCCTTTCCCAACCATTTAAATTTTTCTCTTACAGGTCTAACACTTCCGAAAAACCAATACAACGCCCACCCGGAACAATATATAAAGCTAAACGAACCGTTCACTGGGTACTCATACGTACGAAAATCCCTATTGATTTACCTGTTTTTACAAGGAAATAAAATGTGAAAAAAATGTTTCTACATCCCATGGCCTTTCCCAACCATTTAAATTTTTTTCTTACAGGTCTAACACTTCCGAAAAACCAATACAACGCCCACCCAGAACAATATATAAAGCTAAACGAACCGTTCACTGGGTACTTATCTGTACGAAAATCCCTATTGATTTACCTGTTTTTACAAGGAAATAAAATGTGAAAACAATATTTCTACATCCCATGGCCTTTCCCAACCATTTAAATTTTTCTCTTACAGGTCTAACACGTCCGAAAAACCAATACAACACCCATCCGGAACAATATATAAAGCTAAACGCACCGTTCACTGGGTACTTATCCATACGAAAATCCCTATTGATTTACCTGTTTTTACAACGAAATAAAATGTGAAAACAATATTTCTACATCCCATGGCCTTTCCCAACCATTTAAATTTTTCTCTTACAGGTCTAACACTTCCGAAAAACCAATACAACGCCCACCCGGAACAATATATAAAGCTAAACGAACCGTTCACTGGGTACTTATCCGTACGAAAATCCCTATTGATTTACCTGTTTTTTCAAGGAAATAAAATGTGAAAAAAACATTTCTACATCCCATGGCCTTTCCCAACCATTTAAATTTTTCTCTTACAAGTCTAACACTTCCGAAAAACCAAACCACGCCCACCCGGAACAATATATAAAGCTAAACGAACCGTTCACTGGGTACTTATCCGTACGAAAATCCCTATTGATTTACCTGTTTTTACAAGGAAATAAAAGGTGAAAACAATATTTCTACATCCAATGGCCTTTCCCAACCATTTAAATTTTTCTCTTACAGGTCTAACACTTCCGAAAAACCAATACAACGCCCACCCGGAACAATATATAAAGCTAAACGAACCGTTCACTGGGTACTTATCCGTACTAAAATCCCTATTGATTTACCTGTTTTTTCAAGGAAATAAAATGTGAAAAAAATATTTCTACATCCCATGGTCTTTCCCAACCATTTAAATTTTTCTCTTACAAGTCTAACACTTCCGAAAAACCAAACCACGCCCAACCGGAACAATATATAAAGCTAAACGAACCGTTCACTGGGTACTTATCCGTACGAAAATCCCTATAGATTTACCTGTTTTTACAAGGAAATAAAATGTGAAAAAAATATTTCTACATCCCATGGCCTTTCCCAACCATTTAAATTTTTCTCTTACAGGTCTAACACTTCCGAAAAACCAATACAACGCCCACCTGGAACAATATATAAAGCTAAACGAACCGTTCACTGGGTACTCATACGTACGAAAATCCCTATTGATTTACCTGTTTTTACAAGGAAATAAAATGTGAAAAAAATGTTTCTACATCCCATGTCCTTTCCCAACCATTTAAATTTTTTTCTTACAGGTCTAACACTTCCGAAAAACCAATACAACGCCCACCCAGAACAATATATAAAGCTAAACGAACCGTTCACTGGGTACTTATCCGTACGAAAATCCCTATTGATTTTCCTGTTTTTACAAGGAAATAAAATGTGAAAACAATATTTCTAAATCCCATGGCCTTTCCCAACCATTTAAATTTTTCTCTTACAGGTCTAACACTTCCGAAAAACCAATACAACACCCATCCGGAACAATATATAAAGCTAAACGCACCGTTCACTGGGTACTTATCCGTACCAAAATCCCTATTGATTTACCTGTTTTTACAAGGAAATAAAATGTGAAAACAATATTTCTACATCCCATGGCCTTTCCCAACCATTTAAATTTTTCTCTTACAGGTCTAACACTTCCGAAAAACCAATACAACGCCCACCCGGAACAATATATAAAGCTAAACGAACCGTTCACTGGGTACTTATCCGTACGAAAATCCCTATTGATTTACCTGTTTTTACAAGGAAATAAAATGTGAAAAAAATATTTCTACATCCCATGGCCTTTCCCAACCATTTAAATTTTTCTCTTACAAGTCTAACACGTCCGAAAAACCAATACAACGCCCAACCGGAACAATATATAAAGCTAAACGAACCGTTCACTGGGTACTTATCCGTACGAAAATCCCTATAGATTTACCTGTTTTTAGAAGGAAATAAAATGTGAAAAAAATATTTCTACATCCCATGGCCTTTCCCAACCATTTAAATTTTTCTCTTACAGGTCTAACACTTCCGAAAAACCAATACAACGCCCACCCGGAACAATATATAAAGCTAAACGAACCGTTCACTGGGTACTCATACGTACGAAAATCCCTATTGATTTACCTGTTTTTACAAGGAAATAAAATGTGAAAAAAATGTTTCTACATCCCATGGCCTTTCCCAACCATTTAAATTTTTCTCTTACAGGTCTAACACTTCTGAAAAACCAATACAACGCCCACCCGGAACAATATATAAAGCTAAACGAACCGTTCACTGGGTACTCATACGTACGAAAATCCCTATTGATTTACCTGTTTTTACAAGGAAATAAAATGTGAAAACAATATTTCTACATCCCACGGCCTTTCCCAACCATTTAAATTTTTCTCTTACAGGTCTAACACGTCCGAAAAACCAATACAACACCCATCCGGAACAATATATAAATCTAAACGCACCGTTCACTGGGTACTTATCCATACGAAAATCCCTATTGATTTACCTGTTTTTACAAGGAAATAAAATGTGAAAACAATATTTCTACATCCCATGGCCTTTCCCAACCATTTAAATTTTTCTCTTACAGGTCTAACACTTCCGAAAAACCAATACAACGCCCACCCGGAACAATATATAAAGCTAAACGAACCGTTCACTGGGTACTTATCCGTACGAAAATCCCTATTGATTTACCTGTTTTTACAAGGAAATAAAATGTGAAAAAAACATTTCTACATCCCATGGCCTTTCCCAACCATATAAATTTTTCTCTTACAAGTCTAACACGTCCGAAAAACCAATACAACGCCCAACCGGAACAATATATAAAGCTAAACGAACCGTTCACTGGGTACTTATCCGTACGAAAATCCCTATAGATTTACCTGTTTTTAGAAGGAAATAAAATGTGAAAAAAATATTCCTACATCCCATGGCCTTTCCCAACCATTTAAATTTTTCTCTTACAGGTCTAACACTTCCGAAAAACCAATACAACGCCCACCCGGAACAATATATAAAGCTAAACGAACCGTTCACTGGGTACTCATACGTACGAAAATCCCTATTGATTTACCTGTTTTTACAAGGAAATAAAATGTGAAAACAATATTTCTACATCCCATGGCCTTTCCCAACCATTTAAATTTTTCTCTTACAGGTCTAACACTTCCGAAAAACCAATACAACGCCCACCCGGAACAATATATAAAGCTAAACGAACCGTTCACTGGGTACTTATCCGTACGAAAATCCCTATTGATTTACCTGTTTTTACAAGGAAATAAAATGTGAAAAAAATATTTCTACATCCCATGGCCTTTCCCAACCATTTAAATTTTTCTCTTACAAGTCTAACACGTCCGAAAAACCAATACAACGCCCAACCGGAACAATATATAAAGCTAAACGAACCGTTCACTGGGTACTTATCCGTACGAAAATCCCTATAGATTTACCTGTTTTTAGAAGGAAATAAAATGTGAAAAAAATATTTCTACATCCCATGGCCTTTCCCAACCATTTAAATTTTTCTCTTACAGGTCTAACACTTCCGAAAAACCAATACAACGCCCACCCGGAACAATATATAAAGCTAAACGAACCGTTCACTGGGTACTCATACGTACGAAAATCCCTATTGATTTACCTGTTTTTACAAGGAAATAAAATGTGAAAAAAATGTTTCTACATCCCATGGCCTTTCCCAACCATTTAAATTTTTCTCTTACAGGTCTAACACTTCTGAAAAACCAATACAACGCCCACCCGGAACAATATATAAAGCTAAACGAACCGTTCACTGGGTACTCATACGTACGAAAATCCCTATTGATTTACCTGTTTTTACAAGGAAATAAAATGTGAAAACAATATTTCTACATCCCACGGCCTTTCCCAACCATTTAAATTTTTCTCTTACAGGTCTAACACGTCCGAAAAACCAATACAACACCCATCCGGAACAATATATAAATCTAAACGCACCGTTCACTGGGTACTTATCCATACGAAAATCCCTATTGATTTACCTGTTTTTACAAGGAAATAAAATGTGAAAACAATATTTCTACATCCCATGGCCTTTCCCAACCATTTAAATTTTTCTCTTACAGGTCTAACACTTCCGAAAAACCAATACAACGCCCACCCGGAACAATATATAAAGCTAAACGAACCATTCACTGGGTACTTATCCGTACGAAAATCCCTATTGATTTACCTGTTTTTACAAGGAAATAAAATGTGAAAAAAACATTTCTACATCCCATGGCCTTTCCCAACCATATAAATTTTTCTCTTACAAGTCTAACACGTCCGAAAAACCAATACAACGCCCAACCGGAACAATATATAAAGCTAAACGAACCGTTCACTGGGTACTTATCCGTACGAAAATCCCTATAGATTTACCTGTTTTTAGAAGGAAATAAAATGTGAAAAAAATATTCCTACATCCCATGGCCTTTCCCAACCATTTAAATTTTTCTCTTACAGGTCTAACACTTCCGAAAAACCAATACAACGCCCACCCGGAACAATATATAAAGCTAAACGAACCGTTCACTGGGTACTCATACGTACGAAAATCCCTATTGATTTACCTGTTTTTACAAGGAAATAAAATGTGAAAAAAATTTTTCTACATCCCATGGCCTTTCCCAAACATTTAAATTTTTCTCTTACAGGGCTAACACTTCCGAAAAACCAATACAACGCCCACCCGGAACACTATATAAAGCTAAACGAACCGTTCACTGGGTACTTATACGCGCGAAAATCCTTATTGATTTACCTGTTTTTACAAGGAAATAAAATGTGAAAAAAATATTTCTACATCCCATGGCCTTTCCCAACCATTTAAATTTTTCTCTTACAAGTCTAACACTTCCGAAAAACCAAACCACGCCCAACCGGAACAATATATAAAGCTAAACGAACCGTTCACTGGGTACTTATCCGTACGAAAATCCCTATAGATTTACCTGTTTTTACAAGGAAATAAAATGTGAAAAAAATATTTCTACATCCCATGGCCTTTCCCAACCATTTAAATTTTTCTCTTACAGGTCTAACACTTCCGAAAAACCAATACAACGCCCACCCGGAACAATATATAAAGCTAAACGAACCGTTCACTGGGTATTCATACGTACGAAAATCCCTATTGATTTACCTGTTTTTACAAGGAAATAAAATGTGAAAAAAATGTTTCTACATCCCATGGCCTTTCCCAACCATTTAAATTTTTTTCTTACAGGTCTAACACTTCCGAAAAACCAATACAACGCCCACCCAGAACAATATATAAAGCTAAACGAACCGTTCACTGGGTACTTATCCGTACGAAAATCCCTATTGATTTACCTGTTTTTAGAAGGAAATAAAATGTGAAAACAATATTTCTACATCCCATGGCCTTTCCCAACCATTTAAATTTTTCTCTTACAGGTCTAACACGTCCGAAAAACCAATACAACACCCATCCGGACCAATATATAAAGCTAAACGCACCGTTCACTGGGTACTCATACGTACGAAAATCCCTATTGATTTACCTGTTTTTACAAGGAAATAAAATGTGAAAAAAATGTTTCTACATCCCATGGCCTTTCCCAACCATTTAAATTTTTCTCTTACAGGTCTAACACGTCCGAAAAACCAATACAACACCCATCCGGAACAATATATAAAGCTAAACGCACCGTTCACTGGGTACTTATCCATACGAAAATCCCTATTGATTTACCTGTTTTTACAAGGAAATAAAATGTGAAAACAATATTTCTACATCCCATGGCCTTTCCCAACCATTTAAATTTTTCTCTTACAGGTCTAACACTTCCGAAAAACCAATACAACGCCCACCCGGAACAATATATAAAGCTAAACGAACCGTTCACTGGGTACTTATCCGTACGAAAATCCCTATTGATTTACCTGTTTTTACAAGGAAATAAAATGTGAAAAAAAAACATTTCTACATCCCATGGCCTTTCCCAACCATTTAAATTTTTCTCTTACAAGTCTAACACGTCCGAAAAACCAATACAACGCCCAACCGGACCAATATATTAAGCTAAACGAACCGTTCACTGGGTACTCATACGTACGAAAATCCCTATTGATTTACCTGTTTTTAGAAGGAAATAAAATGTGAAAAAAATATTTCTACATCCCATGGCCTTTCCCAACCATTTAAATTTTTCTCTTACATGTCTAACACTTCCGAAAAACCAATACAACGCCCACCCGGAACAATATATAAAGCTAAACGAACCGTTCACTGGGTACTTATACGCACAAAAATCCCTATTGATTTACCTGTTTTTACAAGGAAATAAAATGTGAAAAAAATATTTCTACATCCCATGGCCTTTCCCAACCATTTAAATTTTTCTCTTACAGGTCTAACACTTCCGAAAAACCAATACAACATGCACCCGGAACAATATATAAAGCTAAACGAACCGTTCACTGGGTACTTATCCGTACGAAAATCCCTATTGATTTACCTGTTTTTACAGGGAAATAAAATGTGAAAAAAATATTTCTACATCCCATGGCCTTTCCCAACCATTTAAATTTTTCTCTTACAAGTCTAACACTTCCGAAAAACCAATACAACGCCCACCCGGAACAATATATTAAGCTAAACGAACCGTTCACTGGGTACTTATCCGTACGAAAATCCCTATTGATTTACCTGTTTTTACAAGGAAATAAAATGTGAAAAAAATATTTCTACATCCCATGGCCTTTCCCAACCATTTAAATTTTTCTCTTACAGGTCTAACACTTCCGAAAAACCAATACAACGCCCATCCGGAACAATATATAAAGCTAAACGCACCGTTCACTGGGTACTTATATGTACGAAAATCCCTATTGATTTACCTGTTTTTACAAGGAAATAAAATGTGAAAAAAATATTTCTACATCCCATGGCCTTTCCCAACCATTTAAATTTTTCTCTTACAGGGCTAACACTTCCGAAAAACCAATACAACGTCCACCCGGACCAATATATTAAGCTAAACGAACCGTTCACTGGGTACTTATACGTACGAAAATCCCTATTGATTTACCTGTTTTTACAGGGAAATAAAATGTGAAAAAAATATTTCTACATCCCATGGCCTTTCCCAACCATTTAAATTTTTCTCTTACAGGTCTAACACTTCCGAAAAACCAATACAACGCCCACCCGTTACAATATATAAAGCTAAACGAACCGTTCACTCGGTACTTATCCGTACGAAAATCCCTATTGATTTACCTGTTTTTACAAGGAAATAAAATATGAAAACAATATTTCTACATCCCATGGCCTTTCCCAACCATTTAAATTTTTCTCTTACAGGTCTAACACTTCCGAAAAACCAATACAACGCCCACCCGGAACAATATATAAAGCTAAACGAACCGTTCACTGGGTACTTATCCGTACGAAAATCCCTATTGATTTACGTGTTTTTACAAGGAAATAAAAGGTGAAAACAATATTTCTACATCCAATGGCCTTTCCCAACCATTTAAATTTTTCTCTTACAGGTCTAACACTTCCGAAAAACCAATACAACGCCCACCCGGAACAATATATAAAGCTAAACGAACAGTTCACTGGGTACTTATCCGTACGAAAATCCCTATAGATTTACCTGTTTTTACAAGGAAATAAAATGTGAAAAAAATGTTTCTACATCCCATGGCCTTTCCCAACCATTTAAATTTTTCTCTTACAGGGCTAACACTTCCGAAAAACCAATACAACCCCCACCCGGAACACTATATAAAGCTAAACGAACCGTTCACTGGGTACTTATACTCACGAAAATCCCTATTGATTTACCTGTTTTTACAAGGAAATAAAATGTGAAAAAAATATTTCTACATCCCATGGCCTTTCCCAACCATTTAAATTTTTTTCTTACAGGTCTAACACTTCCGAAAAACCAATACAACGCCCACCCGGAACAATATATAAAGCTAAACGAACCGTTCACTCGGTACTTATACGTACGAAAATCCCTATTGATTTACCTGTTTTTACAAGGAAATAAAATGTGAAAACAATATTTCTACATCCCATGGCCTTTCCCAACCATTTAAATTTTTCTCTTACAGGTCTAACACTTCCGAAAAACCAATACAACGCCCACCCAGAACAATATATAAAGCTAAACGAACCGTTCACTGGGTACTCATACGTACGAAAATCCCTATTGATTTACCTGTTTTTACAAGGAAATAAAATGTGAAAAAAATATTTCTACATCCCATGGCCCTTCCCAACCATTTAAATTTTTCTCTTACAGGTCTATCACGTCCGAAAAACCAATACAACGCCCATCCGGAACAATATATAAAGCTAAACGCACCGTTCACTGGGTACTTATATGTACGAAAATCCCTATTGATTTACCTGTTTTTACAAGGAAATAAAATGTGAAAAAAATATTTCTACATCCCATGGCCTTTCCCAACCATTTAAATTTTTCTCTTACAGGGCTAACACTTCCGAAAAACCAATACAACGTCCACCCGGACCAATATATTAAGCTAAACGAACCGTTCACTGGGTACTTATACGTACGAAAATCCCTATTGATTTACCTGTTTTTACAGGGAAATAAAATGTGAAAAAAATATTTCTACATCCCATGGCCTTTCCCAACCATTTAAATTTTTCTCTTACAAGTCTAACACTTCCGAAAAACCAATACAACGCCCACCCGGAACAATATATAAAGCTAAACGAACCGTTCACTGGGTACTTATCCGTACGAAAATCCCTATTGATTTACCTGTTTTTACAAGGAAATAAAATGTGAAAACAATATTTCTACATCCGATGGCCTTTCCCAACCATTTAAATTTTTCTCTTACAGGTCTAACACTTCGGAAAAACCAATACAACGCCCACCCGGAACAATATATAAAGCTAAACGAACCGTTCACTGGGTACTTATCCGTACGAAAATCCCTATTGATTTACCTGTTTTTACAAGGAAATAAAAGGTGAAAACAATATTTCTACATCCAATGGCCTTTCCCAACCATTTAAATTTTTCTCTTACAGGTCTAACACTTCCGAAAAACCAATACAACGCCCACCCGGAACAATATATAAAGCTAAACGAACCGTTCACTGGGTACTCATACGTACGAAAATCCCTATTGATTTACCTGTTTTTACAAGGAAATAAAATGTGAAAAAAATGTTTCTACATCCCATGGCCTTTCCCAACCATTTAAATTTTTCTCTTACAGGGCTAACACTTCCGAAAAACCAATACAACGCCCACCCGGAACACTACATAAAGCTAAACGAACCATTCACTGGGTACTTATACGCACGAAAATCCCTATTGATTTACCTGTTTTTACAAGGAAATAAAATGTGAAAAAAATATTTCTACATCCCATGGCCTTTCTCAACCATTTACATTTTTCTCTTACAACTCTAACACTTCCGAAAAACCAATACAACGCCCACCCGGAACAATATATAAAGCTAAACGAACCGTTCACTGGGTACTTATCCGTACGAAAATCCCTATTGATTTACCTGTTTTTACAAGGAAATAAAATGTGAAAACAATATTTCTACATCCGATGGCCTTTCCCAACCATTTAAATTTTTCTCTTACAGGTCTAACACTTCCGAAAAACCAATACAACGCCCACCCGGAACAATATATAAAGCTAAACGAACCGTTCACTGGGTACTTATCCGTACGAAAATCCCTATTGATTTACCTGTTTTTACAAGGAAATAAAAGGTGAAAACAATATTTCTACATCCAATGGCCTTTCCCAACCATTTAAATTTTTCTCTTACAGGTCTAACACTTCCGAAAAACCAATACAACGCCCACCCGGAACAATATATAAAGCTAAACGAACAGTTCACTGGGTACTTATCCGTACGAAAATCCCTATAGATTTACCTGTTTTTACAAGGAAATAAAATGTGAAAAAAATGTTTCTACATCCCATGGCCTTTCCCAACCATTTAAATTTTTCTCTTACAGGGCTAACACTTCCGAAAAACCAATACAACCCCCACCCGGAACACTATATAAAGCTAAACGAACCGTTCACTGGGTACTTATACTCACGAAAATCCCTATTGATTTACCTGTTTTTACAAGGAAATAAAATGTGAAAAAAATATTTCTACATCCCATGGCCTTTCCCAACCATTTAAATTTTTTTCTTACAGGTCTAACACTTCCGAAAAACCAATACAACGCCCACCCGGAACAATATATAAAGCTAAACGAACCGTTCACTCGGTACTTATACGTACGAAAATCCCTATTGATTTACCTGTTTTTACAAGGAAATAAAATGTGAAAACAATATTTCTACATCCCATGGCCTTTCCCAACCATTTAAATTTTTCTCTTACAGGTCTAACACTTCCGAAAAACCAATACAACGCCCACCCAGAACAATATATAAAGCTAAACGAACCGTTCACTGGGTACTCATACGTACGAAAATCCCTATTGATTTACCTGTTTTTACAAGGAAATAAAATGTGAAAAAAATATTTCTACATCCCATGGCCCTTCCCAACCATTTAAATTTTTCTCTTACAGGTCTATCACGTCCGAAAAACCAATACAACGCCCATCCGGAACAATATATAAAGCTAAACGCACCGTTCACTGGGTACTTATATGTACGAAAATCCCTATTGATTTACCTGTTTTTACAAGGAAATAAAATGTGAAAAAAATATTTCTACATCCCATGGCCTTTCCCAACCATTTAAATTTTTCTCTTACAGGGCTAACACTTCCGAAAAACCAATACAACGTCCACCCGGACCAATATATTAAGCTAAACGAACCGTTCACTGGGTACTTATACGTACGAAAATCCCTATTGATTTACCTGTTTTTACAGGGAAATAAAATGTGAAAAAAATATTTCTACATCCCATGGCCTTTCCCAACCATTTAAATTTTTCTCTTACAAGTCTAACACTTCCGAAAAACCAATACAACGCCCACCCGGAACAATATATAAAGCTAAACGAACCGTTCACTGGGTACTTATCCGTACGAAAATCCCTATTGATTTACCTGTTTTTACAAGGAAATAAAATGTGAAAACAATATTTCTACATCCGATGGCCTTTCCCAACCATTTAAATTTTTCTCTTACAGGTCTAACACTTCCGAAAAACCAATACAACGCCCACCCGGAACAATATATAAAGCTAAACGAACCGTTCACTGGGTACTTATCCGTACGAAAATCCCTATTGATTTACCTGTTTTTACAAGGAAATAAAAGGTGAAAACAATATTTCTACATCCAATGGCCTTTCCCAACCATTTAAATTTTTCTCTTACAGGTCTAACACTTCCGAAAAACCAATACAACGCCCACCCGGAACAATATATAAAGCTAAACGAACCGTTCACTGGGTACTCATACGTACGAAAATCCCTATTGATTTACCTGTTTTTACAAGGAAATAAAATGTGAAAAAAATGTTTCTACATCCCATGGCCTTTCCCAACCATTTAAATTTTTCTCTTACAGGGCTAACACTTCCGAAAAACCAATACAACGCCCACCCGGAACACTACATAAAGCTAAACGAACCATTCACTGGGTACTTATACGCACGAAAATCCCTATTGATTTACCTGTTTTTACAAGGAAATAAAATGTGAAAAAAATATTTCTACATCCCATGGCCTTTCTCAACCATTTACATTTTTCTCTTACAACTCTAACACTTCCGAAAAACCAATACAACGCCCACCCGGAACAATATATAAAGCTAAACGAACCGTTCACTGGGTACTTATCCGTACGAAAATCCCTATTGATTTACCTGTTTTTACAAGGAAATAAAATGTGAAAACAATATTTCTACATCCGATGGCCTTTCCCAACCATTTAAATTTTTCTCTTACAGGTCTAACACTTCCGAAAAACCAATACAACGCCCACCCGGAACAATATATAAAGCTAAACGAACCGTTCACTGGGTACTTATCCGTACGAAAATCCCTATTGATTTACCTGTTTTTACAAGGAAATAAAAGGTGAAAACAATATTTCTACATCCAATGGCCTTTCCCAACCATTTAAATTTTTCTCTTACAGGTCTAACACTTCCGAAAAACCAATACAACGCCCACCCGGAACAATATATAAAGCTAAACGAACCGTTCACTGGGTACTCATACGTACGAAAATCCCTATTGATTTACCTGTTTTTACAAGGAAATAAAATGTGAAAAAAATGTTTCTACATCCCATGGCCTTTCCCAACCATTTAAATTTTTCTCTTACAGGGCTAACACTTCCGAAAAACCAATACAACGCCCACCCGGAACACTACATAAAGCTAAACGAACCATTCACTGGGTACTTATACGCACGAAAATCCCTATTGATTTACCTGTTTTTACAAGGAAATAAAATGTGAAAAAAATATTTCTACATCCCATGGCCTTTCTCAACCATTTACATTTTTCTCTTACAACTCTAACACTTCCGAAAAACCAATACAACGCCCAACCAGAACAATATATAAAGCTAAACGAACCGTTCACTGGGTACTTATACGCACGAAAATCCCTATTGATTTACCTGTTTTTACAAGGAAATAAAATGTGAAAAAAATATTTCTACATCCCATGGCCTTTCTCAACCATTTACATTTTTCTCTTGCAACTCTAACACTTCCGAAAAACCAATACAACGCCCAACCAGAACAATATATAAAGCTAAACGAACCGTTCACTGGGTACTCATACGTACGAAAATCCCTATTGATTTACCTGTTTTTACAAGGAAAAAAAATGTGAAAAAAATATTTCTACATCCCATGGCCTTTCCCAACCATTTAAATTTTTCTCTTACAGGTCTAACACTTCCGAAAAACCAATACAACGCCCACCCGGAACAATATATAAAGCTAAACGAACCGTTCACTGGGTACTCATACGTACGGAAATCCCTATTGATTTACCTGTTTTTACAAGGAAAAAAAATGTGAAAAAAATATTTCTACATCCCATGGCCATTCCCAACCATTTAAATTTTTCTCTTACAGGTCTAACACTTCCGAAAAACCAATACAACGCCCACCCAGAACAATATATAAAGCTAAACGAACCGTTCACTGGGTACTCATACGTACGAAAATCCCTATTGATTTACCTGTTTTTACAAGGAAATAAAATGTGAAAAAAATA
Source organism: Paroedura picta (assembly GCF_049243985.1). Classification (NCBI taxonomy): domain Eukaryota; kingdom Metazoa; phylum Chordata; class Lepidosauria; order Squamata; family Gekkonidae; genus Paroedura; species Paroedura picta. The sequence continues at coordinate 1,931,722 of NW_027518617.1, forward strand.
TTTCTACATCCCATGGCCCTTCCCAACCATTTAAATTTTTCTCTTACAGGTCTATCACGTCCGAAAAACCAATACAACGCCCATCCGGAACAATATATAAAGCTAAACGCACCGTTCACTGGGTACTTATATGTACGAAAATCCCTATTGATTTACCTGTTTTTACAAGGAAATAAAATGTGAAAAAAATATTTCTACATCCCATGGCCTTTCCCAACCATTTAAATTTTTCTCTTACAGGGCTAACACTTCCGAAAAACCAATACAACGTCCACCCGGACCAATATATTAAGCTAAACGAACCGTTCACTGGGTACTTATCCGTACGAAAATCCCTATTGATTTACCTGTTTTTACAAGGAAATAAAATGTGAAAACAATATTTCTACATCCGATGGCCTTTCCCAACCATTTAAATTTTTCTCTTACAGGTCTAACACTTCCGAAAAACCAATACAACGCCCCCCCGGAACAATATATAAAGCTAAACGAACCGTTCACTGGGTACTTATCCGTACGAAAATCCCTATTGATTTACCTGTTTTTACAAGGAAATAAAAGGTGAAAACAATATTTCTACATCCAATGGCCTTTCCCAACCATTTACATTTTTCTCTTACAGGTCTAACACTTCCGAAAAACCAATACAACGTCCACCCGGACCAATATATTAAGCTAAACGAACCGTTCACTGGGTACTTATACGTACGAAAATCCCTATTGATTTACCTGTTTTTACAGGGAAATAAAATGTGAAAAAAATATTTCTACATCCCATGGCCTTTCCCAACCATTTAAATTTTTCTCTTACAAGTCTAACACTTCCGAAAAACCAATACAACGCCCACCCGGAACAATATATAAAGCTAAACGAACCGTTCACTGGGTACTTATCCGTACGAAAATCCCTATTGATTTACCTGTTTTTACAAGGAAATAAAATGTGAAAACAATATTTCTACATCCGATGGCCTTTCCCAACCATTTAAATTTTTCTCTTACAGGTCTAACACTTCCGAAAAACCAATACAACGCCCACCCGGAACAATATATAAAGCTAAACGAACCGTTCACTGGGTACTTATCCGTACGAAAATCCCTATTGATTTACCTGTTTTTACAAGGAAATAAAAGGTGAAAACAATATTTCTACATCCAATGGCCTTTCCCAACCATTTAAATTTTTCTCTTACAGGTCTAACACTTCCGAAAAACCAATACAACGCCCACCCGGAACAATATATAAAGCTAAACGAACCGTTCACTGGGTACTCATACGTACGAAAATCCCTATTGATTTACCTGTTTTTACAAGGAAATAAAATGTGAAAAAAATGTTTCTACATCCCATGGCCTTTCCCAACCATTTAAATTTTTCTCTTACAGGGCTAACACTTCCGAAAAACCAATACAACGCCCACCCGGAACACTACATAAAGCTAAACGAACCATTCACTGGGTACTTATACGCACGAAAATCCCTATTGATTTACCTGTTTTTACAAGGAAATAAAATGTGAAAAAAATATTTCTACATCCCATGGCCTTTCTCAACCATTTACATTTTTCTCTTACAACTCTAACACTTCCGAAAAACCAATACAACGCCCACCCGGAACAATATATAAAGCTAAACGAACCGTTCACTGGGTACTTATCCGTACGAAAATCCCTATTGATTTACCTGTTTTTACAAGGAAATAAAATGTGAAAACAATATTTCTACATCCGATGGCCTTTCCCAACCATTTAAATTTTTCTCTTACAGGTCTAACACTTCCGAAAAACCAATACAACGCCCACCCGGAACAATATATAAAGCTAAACGAACCGTTCACTGGGTACTTATCCGTACGAAAATCCCTATTGATTTACCTGTTTTTACAAGGAAATAAAAGGTGAAAACAATATTTCTACATCCAATGGCCTTTCCCAACCATTTAAATTTTTCTCTTACAGGTCTAACACTTCCGAAAAACCAATACAACGCCCACCCGGAACAATATATAAAGCTAAACGAACCGTTCACTGGGTACTCATACGTACGAAAATCCCTATTGATTTACCTGTTTTTACAAGGAAATAAAATGTGAAAAAAATGTTTCTACATCCCATGGCCTTTCCCAACCATTTAAATTTTTCTCTTACAGGGCTAACACTTCCGAAAAACCAATACAACGCCCACCCGGAACACTACATAAAGCTAAACGAACCATTCACTGGGTACTTATACGCACGAAAATCCCTATTGATTTACCTGTTTTTACAAGGAAATAAAATGTGAAAAAAATATTTCTACATCCCATGGCCTTTCTCAACCATTTACATTTTTCTCTTACAACTCTAACACTTCCGAAAAACCAATACAACGCCCAACCAGAACAATATATAAAGCTAAACGAACCGTTCACTGGGTACTTATACGCACGAAAATCCCTATTGATTTACCTGTTTTTACAAGGAAATAAAATGTGAAAAAAATATTTCTACATCCCATGGCCTTTCTCAACCATTTACATTTTTCTCTTGCAACTCTAACACTTCCGAAAAACCAATACAACGCCCAACCAGAACAATATATAAAGCTAAACGAACCGTTCACTGGGTACTCATACGTACGAAAATCCCTATTGATTTACCTGTTTTTACAAGGAAAAAAAATGTGAAAAAAATATTTCTACATCCCATGGCCTTTCCCAACCATTTAAATTTTTCTCTTACAGGTCTAACACTTCCGAAAAACCAATACAACGCCCACCCGGAACAATATATAAAGCTAAACGAACCGTTCACTGGGTACTCATACGTACGGAAATCCCTATTGATTTACCTGTTTTTACAAGGAAAAAAAATGTGAAAAAAATATTTCTACATCCCATGGCCCTTCCCAACCATTTAAATTTTTCTCTTACAGGTCTATCACGTCCGAAAAACCAATACAACGCCCATCCGGAACAATATATAAAGCTAAACGCACCGTTCACTGGGTACTTATATGTACGAAAATCCCTATTGATTTACCTGTTTTTACAAGGAAATAAAATGTGAAAAAAATATTTCTACATCCCATGGCCTTTCCCAACCATTTAAATTTTTCTCTTACAGGGCTAACACTTCCGAAAAACCAATACAACGTCCACCCGGACCAATATATTAAGCTAAACGAACCGTTCACTGGGTACTTATACGTACGAAAATCCCTATTGATTTACCTGTTTTTACAGGGAAATAAAATGTGAAAAAAATATTTCTACATCCCATGGCCTTTCCCAACCATTTAAATTTTTCTCTTACAAGTCTAACACTTCCGAAAAACCAATACAACGCCCACCCGGAACAATATATAAAGCTAAACGAACCGTTCACTGGGTACTTATCCGTACGAAAATCCCTATTGATTTACCTGTTTTTACAAGGAAATAAAATGTGAAAACAATATTTCTACATCCGATGGCCTTTCCCAACCATTTAAATTTTTCTCTTACAGGTCTAACACTTCCGAAAAACCAATACAACGCCCACCCGGAACAATATATAAAGCTAAACGAACCGTTCACTGGGTACTTATCCGTACGAAAATCCCTATTGATTTACCTGTTTTTACAAGGAAATAAAAGGTGAAAACAATATTTCTACATCCAATGGCCTTTCCCAACCATTTAAATTTTTCTCTTACAGGTCTAACACTTCCGAAAAACCAATACAACGCCCACCCGGAACAATATATAAAGCTAAACGAACCGTTCACTGGGTACTCATACGTACGAAAATCCCTATTGATTTACCTGTTTTTACAAGGAAATAAAATGTGAAAAAAATGTTTCTACATCCCATGGCCTTTCCCAACCATTTAAATTTTTCTCTTACAGGGCTAACACTTCCGAAAAACCAATACAACGCCCACCCGGAACACTACATAAAGCTAAACGAACCATTCACTGGGTACTTATACGCACGAAAATCCCTATTGATTTACCTGTTTTTACAAGGAAATAAAATGTGAAAAAAATATTTCTACATCCCATGGCCTTTCTCAACCATTTACATTTTTCTCTTACAACTCTAACACTTCCGAAAAACCAATACAACGCCCACCCGGAACAATATATAAAGCTAAACGAACCGTTCACTGGGTACTTATCCGTACGAAAATCCCTATTGATTTACCTGTTTTTACAAGGAAATAAAATGTGAAAACAATATTTCTACATCCGATGGCCTTTCCCAACCATTTAAATTTTTCTCTTACAGGTCTAACACTTCCGAAAAACCAATACAACGCCCACCCGGAACAATATATAAAGCTAAACGAACCGTTCACTGGGTACTTATCCGTACGAAAATCCCTATTGATTTACCTGTTTTTACAAGGAAATAAAAGGTGAAAACAATATTTCTACATCCAATGGCCTTTCCCAACCATTTAAATTTTTCTCTTACAGGTCTAACACTTCCGAAAAACCAATACAACGCCCACCCGGAACAATATATAAAGCTAAACGAACCGTTCACTGGGTACTCATACGTACGAAAATCCCTATTGATTCACCTGTTTTTACAAGGAAATAAAATGTGAAAAAAATGTTTCTACATCCCATGGCCTTTCCCAACCATTTAAATTTTTCTCTTACAGGGCTAACACTTCCGAAAAACCAATACAACGCCCACCCGGAACACTACATAAAGCTAAACGAACCATTCACTGGGTACTTATACGCACGAAAATCCCTATTGATTTACCTGTTTTTACAAGGAAATAAAATGTGAAAAAAATATTTCTACATCCCATGGCCTTTCTCAACCATTTACATTTTTCTCTTACAACTCTAACACTTCCGAAAAACCAATACAACGCCCAACCAGAACAATATATAAAGCTAAACGAACCGTTCACTGGGTACTTATACGCACGAAAATCCCTATTGATTTACCTGTTTTTACAAGGAAATAAAATGTGAAAAAAATATTTCTACATCCCATGGCCTTTCTCAACCATTTACATTTTTCTCTTGCAACTCTAACACTTCCGAAAAACCAATACAACGCCCAACCAGAACAATATATAAAGCTAAACGAACCGTTCACTGGGTACTCATACGTACGAAAATCCCTATTGATTTACCTGTTTTTACAAGGAAAAAAAATGTGAAAAAAATATTTCTACATCCCATGGCCTTTCCCAACCATTTAAATTTTTCTCTTACAGGTCTAACACTTCCGAAAAACCAATACAACGCCCACCCGGAACAATATATAAAGCTAAACGAACCGTTCACTGGGTACTCATACGTACGGAAATCCCTATTGATTTACCTGTTTTTACAAGGAAAAAAAATGTGAAAAAAATATTTCTACATCCCATGGCCATTCCCAACCATTTAAATTTTTCTCTTACAGGTCTAACACTTCCGAAAAACCAATACAACGCCCACCCGGAACAATATATAAAGCTAAACTAACCGTTCACTGGGTACTTATACGCACGAAAATCCCTATTGATTTACCTGTTTTTACAAGGAAATAAAATGTGAAAAAAATATTTCTACATCCCATGGCCTTTCCCAACCATTTAAATTTTTCTCTTACAGGTCTAACACTTCCGAAAAACCAATACAACGCCCACCCGTTACAATATATAAAGCTAAACGAACCGTTCACTCGGTACTTATCCGTACGAAAATCCCTATTGATTTACCTGTTTTTACAAGGAAATAAAATATGAAAACAATATTTCTACATCCCATGGCCTTTCCCAACCATTTAAATTTTTCTCTTACAGGTCTAACACTTCCGAAAAACCAATACAACGCCCACCCGGAACAATATATAAAGCTAAACGAACCGTTCACTGGGTACTTATCCGTACGAAAATCCCTATTGATTTACGTGTTTTTACAAGGAAATAAAAGGTGAAAACAATATTTCTACATCCAATGGCCTTTCCCAACCATTTAAATTTTTCTCTTACAGGTCTAACACTTCCGAAAAACCAATACAACGCCCACCCGGAACAATATATAAAGCTAAACGAACCGTTCACTGGGTACTTATCCGTACTAAAATCCCTATTGATTTACCTGTTTTTACAAGGAAATAAAATGTGAAAAAAATATTTCTACATCCCATGGCCTTTCCCAACCATTTAAATTTTTCTCTTACAAGTCTAACACTTCCGAAAAACCAATACAACGCCCAACCGGAACAATATATAAAGCTAAACGAACCGTTCACTGGGTACTTATCCGTACGAAAATCCCTATAGATTTACCTGTATTTACAAGGAAATAAAATGTGAAAAAAATGTTTCTACATCCCATGGCCTTTCCCAACCATTTAAATCTTTCTCTTACAGGGCTAACACTTCCGAAAAACCAATACAACGCCCACCCGGAACACTATATAAAGCTAAACGAACCGTTCACTGGGTACTTATACGCACGAAAATCCCTATTGATTTAACTGTTTTTACAAGGAAATAAAATGTGAAAAAAATATTTCTACATCCCATGGCCTTTCCCAACCATTTAAATTTTTCTCTTACAGGTCTAACACTTCCGAAAAACCAATACAACACGCACCCGGAACAATATATAAAGCTAAACGAACCGTTCACTGGGTACTTATCCGTCCGAAAATCCCTATTGATTTACCTGTTTTTACAAGGAAATAAAATGTGAAAAAAATATTTCTACATCCCATGGCCCTTCCCAACCATTTAAATTTTTCTCTTACAGGTCTATCACGTCCGAAAAACCAATACAACGCCCATCCGGAACAATATATAAAGCTAAACGCACCGTTCACTGGGTACTTATATGTACGAAAATCCCTATTGATTTACCTGTTTTTACAAGGAAATAAAATGTGAAAAAAATATTTCTACATCCCATGGCCTTTCCCAACCATTTAAATTTTTCTCTTACAGGGCTAACACTTCCGAAAAACCAATACAACGTCCACCCGGACCAATATATTAAGCTAAACGAACCGTTCACTGGGTACTTATACGTACGAAAATCCCTATTGATTTACCTGTTTTTACAAGGAAATAAAATGTGAAAACAATATTTCTACATCCGATGGCCTTTCCCAACCATTTAAATTTTTCTCTTACAGGTCTAACACTTCCGAAAAACCAATACAACGCCCACCCGGAACAATATATAAAGCTAAACGAACCGTTCACTGGGTACTTATCCGTACGAAAATCCCTATTGATTTACCTGTTTTTACAAGGAAATAAAAGGTGAAAAAAATATTTCTACATCCCATGGCCTTTCTCAACCATTTACATTTTTCTCTTACAACTCTAACACTTCCGAAAAACCAATACAACGCCCAACCAGAACAATATATAAAGCTAAACGAACCGTTCACTGGGTACTTATACGCACGAAAATCCCTATTGATTTACCTGTTTTTACAAGGAAATAAAATGTGAAAAAAATATTTCTACATCCCATGGCCTTTCTCAACCATTTACATTTTTCTCTTGCAACTCTAACACTTCCGAAAAACCAATACAACGCCCAACCAGAACAATATATAAAGCTAAACGAACCGTTCACTGGGTACTCATACGTACGAAAATCCCTATTGATTTACCTGTTTTTACAAGGAAAAAAAATGTGAAAAAAATATTTCTACATCCCATGGCCTTTCCCAACCATTTAAATTTTTCTCTTACAGGTCTAACACTTCCGAAAAACCAATACAACGCCCACCCGGAACAATATATAAAGCTAAACGAACCGTTCACTGGGTACTCATACGTACGGAAATCCCTATTGATTTACCTGTTTTTACAAGGAAAAAAAATGTGAAAAAAATATTTCTACATCCCATGGCCATTCCCAACCATTTAAATTTTTCTCTTACAGGTCTAACACTTCTGAAAAACCAATACAACGCCCACCCGGAACAATATATAAAGCTAAACTAACCGTTCACTGGGTACTTATACGCACGAAAATCCCTATTGATTTACCTGTTTTTACAAGGAAATAAAATGTGAAAAAAATATTTCTACATCCCATGGCCTTTCCCAACCATTTAAATTTTTCTCTTACAGGTCTAACACTTCCGAAAAACCAATACAACGCCCACCCGTTACAATATATAAAGCTAAACGAACCGTTCACTCGGTACTTATCCGTACGAAAATCCCTATTGATTTACCTGTTTTTACAAGGAAATAAAATATGAAAACAATATTTCTACATCCCATGGCCTTTCCCAACCATTTAAATTTTTCTCTTACAGGTCTAACACTTCCGAAAAACCAATACAACGCCCACCCGGAACAATATATAAAGCTAAACGAACCGTTCACTGGGTACTTATCCGTACGAAAATCCCTATTGATTTACGTGTTTTTACAAGGAAATAAAAGGTGAAAACAATATTTCTACATCCAATGGCCTTTCCCAACCATTTAGATTTTTCTCTTACAGGTCTAACACTTCCGAAAAACCAATACAACGCCCACCCGGAACAATATATAAAGCTAAACGAACCGTTCACTGGGTACTTATCCATACGAAAATCCCTATTGATTTACCTGTTTTTACAAGGAAATAAAATATGAAAACAATATTTCTACATCCCATGGCCTTTCCCAACCATTTAAATTTTTCTCTTACAGGTCTAACACTTCCGAAAAACCAATACAACGCCCACCCGGAACAATATATAAAGCTAAACGAACCGTTCACTGGGTACTTATCCGTACGAAAATCCCTATTGATTTACGTGTTTTTACAAGGAAATAAAAGGTGAAAACAATATTTCTACATCCAATGGCCTTTCCCAACCATTTAAATTTTTCTCTTACAGGTCTAACACTTCCGAAAAACCAATACAACGCCCACCCGGAACAATATATAAAGCTAAACGAACCGTTCACTGGGTACTTATCCGTACTAAAATCCCTATTGATTTACCTGTTTTTACAAGGAAATAAAATGTGAAAAAATGTTTCTACATCCCATGGCCTTTCCCAACCATTTAAATCTTTCTCTTACAGGGCTAACACTTCCGAAAAACCAATACAATCCCCACCCGGAACACTACATAAAGCTAAACGAACCGTTCACTGGGTACTTATACTCACGAATATCCCTATTGATTTACCTGTTTTTACAAGGAAATAAAATGTGAAAAAAATATTTCTACATCCCATGGCCTTTCCCAACCATTTAAATTTTTTTCTTACAGGTCTAACACTTCCGAAAAACCAATACAACGCCCACCCGGAACAATATATAAAGCTAAACGAACCGTTCACTCGGTACTCATACGTACGAAAATCCCTATTGATTTACCTGTTTTTACAAGGAAATAAAATGTGAAAAAAATATTTCTACATCCCATGGCCTTTCCCAACCATTTAAATTTTTCTCTTACAGGTCTAACACTTCCGAAAAACCAATACAACGCCCACCCAGAACAATATATAAAGCTAAACGAACCGTTCACTGGGTACTCATACGTACGAAAATCCCTATTGATTTACCTGTTTTTACAAGGAAATAAAATGTGAAAAAAATATTTCTACATCCCATGGCCCTTCCCAACCATTTAAATTTTTCTCTTACAGGTCTATCACGTCCGAAAAACCAATACAACGCCCATCCGGAACAATATATAAAGCTAAACGCACCGTTCACTGGGTACTTATATGTACGAAAATCCCTATTGATTTACCTGTTTTTACAAGGAAATAAAATGTGAAAAAAATATTTCTACATCCCATGGCCTTTCCCAACCATTTAAATTTTTCTCTTACAGGGCTAACACTTCCGAAAAACCAATACAACGTCCACCCGGACCAATATATTAAGCTAAACGAACCGTTCACTGGGTACTTATACGTACGAAAATCCCTATTGATTTACCTGTTTTTACAGGGAAATAAAATGTGAAAAAAATATTTCTACATCCCATGGCCTTTCCCAACCATTTAAATTTTTCTCTTACAAGTCTAACACTTCCGAAAAACCAATACAACGCCCACCCGGAACAATATATAAAGCTAAACGAACCGTTCACTGGGTACTTATCCGTACGAAAATCCCTATTGATTTACCTGTTTTTACAAGGAAATAAAATGTGAAAACAATATTTCTACATCCGATGGCCTTTCCCAACCATTTAAATTTTTCTCTTACAGGTCTAACACTTCCGAAAAACCAATACAACGCCCACCCGGAACAATATATAAAGCTAAACGAACCGTTCACTGGGTACTTATCCGTACGAAAATCCCTATTGATTTACCTGTTTTTACAAGGAAATAAAAGGTGAAAACAATATTTCTACATCCAATGGCCTTTCCCAACCATTTAAATTTTTCTCTTACAGGTCTAACACTTCCGAAAAACCAATACAACGCCCACCCGGAACAATATATAAAGCTAAACGAACCGTTCACTGGGTACTCATACGTACGAAAATCCCTATTGATTTACCTGTTTTTACAAGGTAATAAAATGTGAAAAAATGTTTCTACATCCCATGGCCTTTCCCAACCATTTAAATTTTTCTCTTACAGGGCTAACACTTCCGAAAAACCAATACAACGCCCACCCGGAACACTACATAAAGCTAAACGAACCATTCACTGGGTACTTATACGCACGAAAATCCCTATTGATTTACCTGTTTTTACAAGGAAATAAAATGTGAAAAAAATATTTCTACATCCCATGGCCTTTCTCAACCATTTACATTTTTCTCTTACAACTCTAACACTTCCGAAAAACCAATACAACGCCCACCCGGAACAATATATAAAGCTAAACGAACCGTTCACTGGGTACTTATCCGTACGAAAATCCCTATTGATTTACCTGTTTTTACAAGGAAATAAAATGTGAAAACAATATTTCTACATCCGATGGCCTTTCCCAACCATTTAAATTTTTCTCTTACAGGTCTAACACTTCCGAAAAACCAATACAACGCCCACCCGGAACAATATATAAAGCTAAACGAACCGTTCACTGGGTACTTATCCGTACGAAAATCCCTATTGATTTACCTGTTTTTACAAGGAAATAAAAGGTGAAAACAATATTTCTACATCCAATGGCCTTTCCCAACCATTTAAATTTTTCTCTTACAGGTCTAACACTTCCGAAAAACCAATACAACGCCCACCCGGAACAATATATAAAGCTAAACGAACCGTTCACTGGGTACTCATACGTACGAAAATCCCTATTGATTTACCTGTTTTTACAAGGAAATAAAATGTGAAAAAAATGTTTCTACATCCCATGGCCTTTCCCAACCATTTAAATTTTTCTCTTACAGGGCTAACACTTCCGAAAAACCAATACAACGCCCACCCGGAACACTACATAAAGCTAAACGAACCATTCACTGGGTACTTATACGCACGAAAATCCCTATTGATTTACCTGTTTTTACAAGGAAATAAAATGTGAAAAAATATTTCTACATCCCATGGCCTTTCTCAACCATTTACATTTTTCTCTTACAACTCTAACACTTCCGAAAAACCAATACAACGCCCAACCAGAACAATATATAAAGCTAAACGAACCGTTCACTGGATACTTATACGCACGAAAATCCCTATTGATTTACCTGTTTTTACAAGGAAATAAAATGTGAAAAAAATATTTCTACATCCCATGGCCTTTCCCAACCATTTAAATTTTTCTCTTACAGGTCTAACACTTCCTAAAAACCAATACAACGCCCACCCGGAACAATATATAAAGCTAAACGAACCGTTCACTGGGTACTCATACGTACGGAAATCCCTATTGATTTACCTGTTTTTACAAGGAAAAAAAATGTGAAAAAAATATTTCTACATCCCATGGCCATTCCCAACCATTTAAATTTTTCTCTTACAGGTCTAACACTTCCGAAAAACCAATACAACGCCCACCCGGAACAATATATAAAGCTAAACTAACCGTTCACTGGGTACTTATACGCACGAAAATCCCTATTGATTTACCTGTTTTTACAAGGAAATAAAATGTGAAAAAAATATTTCTACATCCCATGGCCTTTCCCAACCATTTAAATTTTTCTCTTACAGGTCTAACACTTCCGAAAAACCAATACAACGCCCACCCGTTACAATATATAAAGCTAAACGAACCGTTCACTCGGTACTTATCCGTACGAAAATCCCTATTGATTTAGCTGTTTTTACAAGGAAATAAAATATGAAAACAATATTTCTACATCCCATGGCCTTTCCCAACCATTTAAATTTTTCTCTTACAGGTCTAACACTTCCGAAAAACCAATACAACGCCCACCCGGAACAATATATAAAGCTAAACGAACCGTTCACTGGGTACTTATCCGTACGAAAATCCCTATTGATTTACGTGTTTTTACAAGGAAATAAAAGGTGAAAACAATATTTCTACATCCAATGGCCTTTCCCAACCATTTAAATTTTTCTCTTACAGGTCTAACACTTCCGAAAAACCAATACAACGCCCACCCGGAACAATATATAAAGCTAAACGAACCGTTCACTGGGTACTTATCCGTACGAAAATCCCTATTGATTTACCTGTTTTTACAAGGAAATAAAATATGAAAACAATATTTCTACATCCCATGGCCTTTCCCAACCATTTAAATTTTTCTCTTACAGGTCTAACACTTCCGAAAAACCAATACAACGCCCACCCGGAACAATATATAAAGCTAAACGAACCGTTCACTGGGTACTTATCCGTACGAAAATCCCTATTGATTTACGTGTTTTTACAAGGAAATAAAAGGTGAAAACAATATTTCTACATCCAATGGCCTTTCCCAACCATTTAAATTTTTCTCTTACAGGTCTAACACTTCCGAAAAACCAATACAACGCCCACCCGGAACAATATATAAAGCTAAACGAACCGTTCACTGGGTACTTATCCGTACGAAAATCCCTATTGATTTACCTGTTTTTACAAGGAAATAAAATATGAAAACAATATTTCTACATCCCATGGCCTTTCCCAACCATTTAAATTTTTCTCTTACAGGTCTAACACTTCCGAAAAACCAAAACAACGCCCACCCGGAACAATATATAAAGCTAAACGAACCGTTCACTGGGTACTTATCCGTACGAAAATCCCTATTGATTTACGTGTTTTTACAAGGAAATAAAAGGTGAAAACAATATTTCTACATCCAATGGCCTTTCCCAACCATTTAAATTTTTCTCTTACAAGTCTAACACTTCCGAAAAACCAATACAACGCCCAACCGGAACAATATATAACGCTAAACGAACCGTTCACTGGGTACTTATCCGTACGAAAATCCCTATAGATTTACCTGTATTTACAAGGAAATAAAATGTGAAAAAAATGTTTCTACATCCCATGGCCTTTCCCAACCATTTAAATCTTTCTCTTACAGGGCTAACACGTCCGAAAAACCAATACAACGCCCACCCGGAACACTATATAAAGCTAAACGAACCGTTCACTGGGTACTTATACGCACGAAAATCCCTATTGATTTACCTGTTTTTACAAGGAAATAAAATGTGAAAAAAATATTTCTACATCCCATGGCCTTTCCCAACCATTTAAATTTTTCTCTTACAGGTCTAACACTTCCGAAAAACCAATACAACACGCACCCGGAACAATATATAAAGCTAAACGAACCGTTCACTGGGTACTTATCCGTACGAAAATCCCTATTGATTTACCTGTTTTTACAAGGAAATAAAATGTGAAAAAAATATTTCTACATCCCATGGCCCTTCCCAACCATTTAAATTTTTCTCTTACAGGTCTATCACGTCCGAAAAACCAATACAACGCCCATCCGGAACAATATATAAAGCTAAACGCACCGTTCACTGGGTACTTATATGTACGAAAATCCCTATTGATTTACGTGTTTTTACAAGGAAATAAAATGTGAAAAAAATATTTCTACATCCCATGGCCTTTCCCAACCATTTAAATTTTTCTCTTACAGGGCTAACACTTCCGAAAAACCAATACAACGTCCACCCGGACCAATATATTAAGCTAAACGAACCGTTCACTGGGTACTTATACGTACGAAAATCCCTATTGATTTACCTGTTTTTACAAGGAAATAAAATGTGAAAACAATATTTCTACATCCCATGGCCTTTCCCAACCATTTAAATTTTTCTCTTACAGGTCTAACACTTCCGAAAAACCAATACAACGCCCACCCGGAACAATATATAAAGCTAAACGAACCGTTCACTGGGTACTTATCCGTACGAAAATCCCTATTGATTTACGTGTTTTTACAAGGAAATAAAAGGTGAAAACAATATTTCTACATCCAATGGCCTTTCCCAACCATTTAAATTTTTCTCTTACAGGTCTAACACTTCCGAAAAACCAATACAACGCCCACCCGGAACAATATATAAAGCTAAACGAACCGTTCACTGGGTACTTATCCGTACGAAAATCCCTATTGATTTACCTGTTTTTACAAGGAAATAAAATATGAAAACAATATTTCTACATCCCATGGCCTTTCCCAACCATTTAAATTTTTCTCTTATAGGTCTAACACTTCCGAAAAACCAATACAACGCCCACCCGGAACAATATATAAAGCTAAACGAACCGTTCACTGGGTACTTATCCGTACGAAAATCCCTATTGATTTACGTGTTTTTACAAGGAAATAAAAGGTGAAAACAATATTTCTACATCCAATGGCCTTTCCCAACCATTTAAATTTTTCTCTTACAGGTCTAACACTTCCGAAAAACCAATACAACGCCCAACCGGAACAATATATAACGCTAAACGAACCGTTCACTGGGTACTTATCCGTACGAAAATCCCTATAGATTTACCTGTATTTACAAGGAAATAAAATGTGAAAAAAATGTTTCTACATCCCATGGCCTTTCCCAACCATTTAAATCTTTCTCTTACAGGGCTAACACGTCCGAAAAACCAATACAACGCCCACCCGGAACACTATATAAAGCTAAACGAACCGTTCACTGGGTACTTATACGCACGAAAATCCCTATTGATTTACCTGTTTTTACAAGGAAATAAAATGTGAAAAAAATATTTCTACATCCCATGGCCTTTCCCAACCATTTAAATTTTTCTCTTACAGGTCTAACACTTCCGAAAAACCAATACAACACGCACCCGGAACAATATATAAAGCTAAACGAACCGTTCACTGGGTACTTATCCGTACGAAAATCCCTATTGATTTACCTGTTTTTACAAGGAAATAAAATGTGAAAAAAATATTTCTACATCCCATGGCCCTTCCCAACCATTTAAATTTTTCTCTTACAGGTCTATCACGTCCGAAAAACCAATACAACGCCCATCCGGAACAATATATAAAGCTAAACGCACCGTTCACTGGGTACTTATATGTACGAAAATCCCTATTGATTTACGTGTTTTTACAAGGAAATAAAATGTGAAAAAAATATTTCTACATCCCATGGCCTTTCCCAACCATTTAAATTTTTCTCTTACAGGGCTAACACTTCCGAAAAACCAATACAACGTCCACCCGGACCAATATATTAAGCTAAACGAACCGTTCACTGGGTACTTATACGTACGAAAATCCCTATTGATTTACCTGTTTTTACAAGGAAATAAAATGTGAAAACAATATTTCTACATCCCATGGCCTTTCCCAACCATTTAAATTTTTCTCTTACAGGTCTAACACTTCCGAAAAACCAATACAACGCCCACCCGGAACAATATATAAAGCTAAACGAACCGTTCACTGGGTACTTATCCGTACGAAAATCCCTATTGATTTACGTGTTTTTACAAGGAAATAAAAGGTGAAAACAATATTTCTACATCCAATGGCCTTTCCCAACCATTTAAATTTTTCTCTTACAGGTCTAACACTTCCGAAAAACCAATACAACGCCCACCCGGAACAATATATAAAGCTAAACGAACCGTTCACTGGGTACTTATCCGTACGAAAATCCCTATTGATTTACCTGTTTTTACAAGGAAATAAAATATGAAAACAATATTTCTACATCCCATGGCCTTTCCCAACCATTTAAATTTTTCTCTTATAGGTCTAACACTTCCGAAAAACCAATACAACGCCCACCCGGAACAATATATAAAGCTAAACGAACCGTTCACTGGGTACTTATCCGTACGAAAATCCCTATTGATTTACGTGTTTTTACAAGGAAATAAAAGGTGAAAACAATATTTCTACATCCAATGGCCTTTCCCAACCATTTAAATTTTTCTCTTACAGGTCTAACACTTCCGAAAAACCAATACAACGCCCACCCGGAACAATATATAAAGCTAAACGAACCGTTCACTGGGTACTTATCCGTACTAAAATCCCTATTGATTTACCTGTTTTTACAAGGAAATAAAATGTGAAAAAAATGTTTCTACATCCCATGGCCTTTCCCAACCATTTAAATCTTTCTCTTACAGGGCTAACACGTCCGAAAAACCAATACAACGCCCACCCGGAACACTATATAAAGCTAAACGAACCGTTCACTGGGTACTTATACGCACGAAAATCCCTATTGATTTACCTGTTTTTACAAGGAAATAAAATGTGAAAAAAATATTTCTACATCCCATGGCCTTTCCCAACCATTTAAATTTTTCTCTTACAGGTCTAACACTCCCGAAAAACCAATACAACACGCACCCGGAACAATATATAAAGCTAAACGAACCGTTCACTGGGTACTTATCCGTCCGAAAATCCCTATTGATTTACCTGTTTTTACAAGGAAATAAAATGTGAAAAAAATTTTTCTACATCCCATGGCCCTTCCCAACCATTTAAATTTTTCTCTTACAGGTCTATCACGTCCGAAAAACCAATACAACGCCCATCCGGAACAATATATAAAGCTAAACGCACCGTTCACTGGGTACTTATATGTACGAAAATCCCTATTGATTTACCTGTTTTTACAAGGAAATAAAATGTGAAAAAAATATTTCTACATCCCATGGCCTTTCCCAACCATTTAAATTTTTCTCTTACAGGGCTAACACTTCCGAAAAACCAATACAACGTCCACCCGGACCAATATATTAAGCTAAACGAACCGTTCACTGGGTACTTATACGTACGAAAATCCCTATTGATTTACCTGTTTTTACAGGGAAATAAAATGTGAAAAAAATATTTCTACATCCCATGGCCTTTCCCAACCATTTAAATTTTTCTCTTACAAGTCTAACACTTCCGAAAAACCAATACAACGCCCACCCGGAACAATATATAAAGCTAAACGAACCGTTCACTGGGTACTTATCCGTACGAAAATCCCTATTGATTTACCTGTTTTTACAAGGAAATAAAATGTGAAAACAATATTTCTACATCCGATGGCCTTTCCCAACCATTTAAATTTTTCTCTTACAGGTCTAACGCTTCCGAAAAACCAATACAACGCCCACCCGGAACAATATATAAAGCTAAACGAACCGTTCACTGGGTACTTATCCGTACGAAAATCCCTATTGATTTACCTGTTTTTACAAGGAAATAAAAGGTGAAAACAATATTTCTACATCCAATGGCCTTTCCCAACCATTTAAATTTTTCTCTTACAGGTCTAACACTTCCGAAAAACCAATACAACGCCCACCCGGAACAATATATAAAGCTAAACGAACCGTTCACTGGGTACTCATACGTACGAAAATCCCTATTGATTTACCTGTTTTTACAAGGAAATAAAATGTGAAAAAAATGTTTCTACATCCCATGGCCTTTCCCAACCATTTAAATTTTTCTCTTACAGGGCTAACACTTCCGAAAAACCAATACAACGCCCACCCGGAACACTATATAAAGCTAAACGAACCATTCACTGGGTACTTATACGCACGAAAATCCCTATTGATTTACCTGTTTTTACAAGGAAATAAAATGTGAAAAAATATTTCTACATCCCATGGCCTTTCTCAACCATTTACATTTTTCTCTTACAACTCTAACACTTCCGAAAAACCAATACAACGCCCAACCAGAACAATATATAAAGCTAAACGAACCGTTCACTGGGTACTTATCCGTACGAAAATCCCTATAGATTTACCTGTTTTTACAAGGAAAAAAATGTGAAAAAAATATTTCTACATCCCATGGCCTTTCCCAACCATTTAAATTTTTCTCTTACAGGTCTAACACTTCCGAAAAACCAATACAACGCCCACCCGGAACAATATATAAAGCTAAACGAACCGTTCACTGGGTACTCATACGTACGAAAATCCCTATTGATTTACCTGTTTTTACAAGGAAATAAAATGTGAAAAAAATGTTTCTACATCCCATGGCCTTTCCCAACCATTTAAATTTTTCTCTTACAGGGCTAACACTTCCGAAAAACCAATACAACGCCCACCCGGAACACTATATAAAGCTAAACGAACCGTTCACTGGGTACTTATACGCACGAAAATCCCTATTGATTTACCTGTTTTTACAAGGAAATAAAATGTGAAAAAAATATTTCTACATCCCATGGCCTTTCCCAACCATTTAAATTTTTCTCTTACAGGTCTAACACTTCCGAAAAACCAATACAACGCCCACCCGGAACAATATATAAAGCAAAACGAACCGTTCACTGGGTACTTATCCGTACGAAAATCCCTATTGATTTACCTGTTTTTACAAGGAAATAAAAGGTGAAAACAATATTTCTACATCCAATGGCCTTTCCCAACCATTTAAATTTTTCTCTTACAGGTCTAACACTTCCGAAAAACCAATACAACGCCCACCCGGAACAATATATAAAGCTAAACGAACCGTTCACTGGGTACTCATACGTACGAAAATCCCTATTGATTTACCTGTTTTTACAAGGAAATAAAATGTGAAAAAAATGTTTCTACATCCCATGGCCTTTCCCAACCATTTAAATTTTTCTCTTACAGGGCTAACACTTCCGAAAAACCAATACAACGCCCACCCGGAACACTATATAAATCTAAACGAACCGTTCACTGGGTACTTATACGCACCTAAATCCCTATTGATTTACCTGTTTTTACAAGGAAATAAAATGTGAAAAAAATATTTCTACATCCCATGGCCTTTCCCAACCATTTAAATTTTTCTCTTACAGGTCTAACACTTCCGAAAAACCAATACAACGCCCACCCGGAACAATATATAAAGCTAAACGAACCGTTCACTCGGTACTCATACGTACGAAAATCCCTATTGATTTACCTGTTTTTACAAGGAAATAAAATGTGAAAAAAATATTTCTACATCCCATGGCCTTTCCCAACCATTTAAATTTTTCTCTTACATGTCTAACACTTCCGAAAAACCAATACAATGTCCACCCGGAACAATATATAAAGCTAAACGAACCGTTCACTGGGTACTCATACGTACGAAAATCCCTATTGATTTACCTGTTTTTACAAGGAAATAAAATGTGAAAAAAAATGTTTCTACATCCCATGGCCTTTCCCAACCATTTAAATTTTTCTCTTACAGGGCTAACACTTCCGAAAAACCAATACAACGCCCACCCGGAACACTATATAAAGCTAAACGAACAGTTCACTGGGTACTTATACGCACGAAAATCCCTATTGATTTACCTGTTTTTACAAGGAAATAAAAGGTGAAAACAATATTTCTACATCCAATGGCCTTTCCCAACCATTTAAATTTTTCTCTTACAGGTCTAACACTTCCGAAAAACCAATACAACGCCCACCCGGAACAATATATAAAGCTAAACGAACCGTTCACTGGGTACTTATCCGTACGAAAATCCCTATTGATTTACCTGTTTTTACAAGGAAATAAAATATGAAAACAATATTTCTACATCCCATGGCCTTTCCCAACCATTTAAATTTTTCTCTTACAGGTCTAACACTTCCGAAAAACCAATACAACGCCCACCCGGAACAATATATAAACCTAAACGAACCGTTCACTGGGTACTTATCCGTACTAAAATCCCTATTGATTTACCTGTTTTTACAAGGAAATAAAATGTGAAAAAAATGTTTCTACATCCCATGGCCTTTCCCAACCATTTAAATCTTTCTCTTACAGGGCTAACACGTCCGAAAAACCAATACAACGCCCACCCGGAATACTATATAAAACTAAACGAACCGTTCACTGGGTACTTATACGCACGAAAATCCCTATTGATTTACCTGTTTTTACAAGGAAATAAAATGTGAAAAAAATATTTCTACATCCCATGGCCTTTCCCAACCATTTAAATTTTTCTCTTACAGGTCTAACACTTCCGAAAAACCAATACAACACGCACCCGGAACAATATATAAAGCTAAACGAACCGTTCACTGGGTACTTATCCGTCCGAAAATCCCTATTGATTTACCTGTTTTTACAAGGAAATAAAATGTGAAAAAAATATTTCTACATCCCATGGCCCTTCCCAACCATTTAAATTTTTCTCTTACAGGTCTATCACGTCCGAAAAACCAATACAACGCCCATCCGGAACAATATATAAAGCTAAACGCACCGTTCACTTGGTACTTATATGTACGAAAATACCTATTGATTTACCTGTTTTTACAAGGAAATAAAATGTGAAAAAAATATTTCTACATCCCATGGCCTTTCCCAACCATTTAAATTTTTCTCTTACAGGGCTAACACTTCCGAAAAACCAATACAACGTCCACCCGGACCAATATATTAAGCTAAACGAACCGTTCACTGGGTACTTATACGTACGAAAATCCCTATTGATTTACCTGTTTTTACAGGGAAATAAAATGTGAAAAAAATATTTCTACATCCCATGGCCTTTCCCAACCATTTAAATTTTTCTCTTACAAGTCTAACACTTCTGAAAAACCAATACAACGCCCACCCGGAACAATATATAAAGCTAAACGAACCGTTCACTGGGTACTTATCCGTACGAAAATCCCTATTGATTTACCTGTTTTTACAAGGAAATAAAATGTGAAAACAATATTTCTACATCAGATGGCCTTTCCCAACCATTTAAATTTTTCTCTTACAGGTCTAACGCTTCCGAAAAACCAATACAACGCCCACCCGGAACAATATATAAAGCTAAACGAACCGTTCACTGGGTACTTATCCGTACGAAAATCCCTATTGATTTACCTGTTTTTACAAGGAAATAAAAGGTGAAAACAATATTTCTACATCCAATGGCCTTTCCCAACCATTTAAATTTTTCTCTTACAGGTCTAACACTTCCGAAAAACCAATACAACGCCCACCCGGAACAATATATAAAGCTAAACGAACCGTTCACTGGGTACTCATACGTACGAAAATCCCTATTGATTTACCTGTTTTTACAAGGAAATAAAATGTGAAAAAAATGTTTCTACATCCCATGGCCTTTCCCAACCATTTAAATTTTTCTCTTACAGGGCTAACACTTCCGAAAAACCAATACAACGCCCACCCGGAACACTATATAAAGCTAAACGAACCATTCACTGGGTACTTATACGCACGAAAATCCCTATTGATTTACCTGTTTTTACAAGGAAATAAAATGTGAAAAAAATATTTCTACATCCCATGGCCTTTCTCAACCATTTACATTTTTCTCTTACAACTCTAACACTTCCGAAAAACCAATACAACGCCCAACCAGAACAATATATAAAGCTAAACGAACCGTTCACTGGGTACTTATCCGTACGAAAATCCCTATAGATTTACCTGTTTTTACAAGGAAATAAAATGTGAAAAAAATGTTTCTACATCCCATGGCCTTTCCCAACCATTTAAATTTTTCTCTTACAGGGCTAACACTTCCGAAAAACCAATACAACGCCCACCCGGAACACTATATAAAGCTAAACGAACCGTTCACTGGGTACTTATACGCACGAAAATCCCTATTGATTTACCTGTTTTTACAAGGAAATAAAATGTGAAAAAAATATTTCTACATCCCATGGCCTTTCTCAACCATTTACATTTTTCTCTTACAACTCTAACACTTCCGAAAAACCAATACAACGCCCAACCAGAACAATATATAAAGCTAAACGAACCGTTCACTGGGTACTTATCCGTACGAAAATCCCTATAGATTTACCTGTTTTTACAAGGAAAAAAATGTGAAAAAAATATTTCTACATCCCATGGCCTTTCCCAACCATTTAAATTTTTCTCTTACAGGTCTAACACTTCCGAAAAACCAATACAACGCCCACCCGGAACAATATATAAAGCTAAACGAACCGTTCACTGGGTACTCATACGTACGAAAATCCCTATTGATTTACCTGTTTTTACAAGGAAATAAAATGTGAAAAAAATGTTTCTACATCCCATGGCCTTTCCCAACCATTTAAATTTTTCTCTTACAGGGCTAACACTTCCGAAAAACCAATACAACGCCCACCCGGAACACTATATAAATCTAAACGAACCGTTCACTGGGTACTTATACGCACGAAAATCCCTATTGATTTACCTGTTTTTACAAGGAAATAAAATGTGAAAAAAATATTTTTACATCCCATGGCCTTTCCCAACCATTTAAATTTTTCTCTTACAGGTCTAACCCTTCCGAAAAACCAATACAACGCCCACCCGGAACAATATATAAAGCAAAACGAACCGTTCACTGGGTACTTATCCGTACGAAAATCCCTATTGATTTACCTGTTTTTACAAGGAAATAAAATGTGAAAAAAATGTTTCTACATCCCATGGCCTTTCCCAACCATTTAAATTTTTCTCTTACAGGGCTAACACTTCCGAAAAACCAATACAACGCCCACCCGGAACACTATATAAATCTAAACGAACCGTTCACTGGGTACTTATACGCACGAAAATCCCTATTGATTTACCTGTTTTTACAAGGAAATAAAATGTGAAAAAAATATTTCTACATCCCATGGCCTTTCCCAACCATTTAAATTTTTCTCTTACAGGTCTAACACTTCCGAAAAACCAATACAACGCCCACCCGGAACAATATATAAAGCTAAACGAACCGTTCACTCGGTACTCATACGTACGAAAATCCCTATTGATTTACCTGTTTTTACAAGGAAATAAAATGTGAAAAAAATATTTCTACATCCCATGGCCTTTCCCAACCATTTAAATTTTTCTCTTACATGTCTAACACTTCCGAAAAACCAATACAATGTCCACCCGGAACAATATATTAAGCTAAACGAACCGTTCACTGGGTACTCATACGTACGAAAATCCCTATTGATTTACCTGTTTTTACAAGGAAATAAAATGTGAAAAAAAATGTTTCTACATCCCATGGCCTTTCCCAACCATTTAAATTATTCTCTTACAGGGCTAACACTTCCGAAAAACCAATACAACGCCCACCCGGAACACTATATAAAGCTAAACGAACCGTTCACTGGGTACTTATACGCACGAAAATCCCTATTGATTTACCTGTTTTTACAAGGAAATAAAATGTGAAAAAAATATTTCTACATCCCATGGCCTTTCCCAACCATTTAAATTTTTCTCTTACAACTCTAACACTTCCGAAAAACCAATACAACGCCCAACCAGAACAATATATAAAGCTAAACGAACCGTTCACTGGGTACTTATCCGTACGAAAATCCCTATTGATTTACCTGTTTTTACAAGGAAATAAAAGGTGAAAACAATATTTCTACATCCAATGGCCTTTCCCAACCATTTAAATTTTTCTCTTACAGGTCTAACACTTCCGAAAAACCAATACAACGCCCACCCGGAACAATATATAAAGCTAAACGAACCGTTCACTGGGTACTCATACGTATGAAAATCCCTATTGATTTACCTGTTTTTACAAGGAAATAAAATGTGAAAAAAATGTTTCTACATCCCATGGCCTTTCCCAACCATTTAAATTTTTCTCTTACAGGGCTAACACTTCCGAAAAACCAATACAACGCCCACCCGGAACACTATATAAAGCTAAACGAACCGTTCACTGGGTACTTATACGCACGAAAATCCCTATTGATTTACCTGTTTTTACAAGGAAATAAAATGTGAAAAAAAAATTTCTACATCCCATGGCCTTTCCCAACCATTTAAATTTTTCTCTTACAGGTCTAACACTTCCGAAAAACCAATACAACGCCCACCCGGAACAATATATAAAGCTAAACGAACCGTTCACTCGGTACTCATACGTACGAAAATCCCTATTGATTTACCTGTTTTTACAAGGAAATAAAATGTGAAAAAAATATTTCTACATCCCATGGCCTTTCCCAACCATTTAAATTTTTCTCTTACAGGGCTAACACTTCCGAAAAACCAATACAACGTCCACCCGGAACAATATATAAAGCTAAACGAACCGTTCACTGGGTACTCATACGTACGAAAATCCCTATTGATTTACCTGTTTTTACAAGGAAATAAAATGTGAAAAAAAATGTTTCTACATCCCATGGCCTTTCCCAACCATTTAAATTTTTCTCTTACAGGGCTAACACTTCCGAGAAACCAATACAACGCCCACCCGGAACACTATATAAAGCTAAACGAACCGTTCACTGGGTACTTATACGCACGAAAATCCCTATTGATTTACCTGTTTTTACAAGGAAATAAAATGTGAAAAAAATATTTCTACCTCCCATGGCCTTTCCCAACCATTTAAATTTTTCTCTTACAACTCTAACACTTCCGAAAAACCAATACAACGCCCAACCAGAACAATATATAAAGCTAAACGAACCGTTCACTGGGTACTTATCCGTACGAAAATCCCTATAGATTTACCTGTTTTTACAAGGAAAAAAAATGTGAAAAAAATATTTCTACATCCCATGGCCTTTCCCAACCATTTAAATTTTTCTCTTACAGGTCTAACACTTCCGAAAAACCAATACAACGCCCACCCGGAACAATATATAAAGCTAAACGAACCGTTCACTGGGTACTCATACGTACGAAAATCCCTATTGATTTACCTGTTTTTACAAGGAAATAAAATGTGAAAAAAATGTTTCTACATCCCATGGCCTTTCCCAACCATTTAAATTTTTCTCTTACAGGGCTAACACTTCCGAAAAACCAATACAACGCCCACCCGGAACACTATATAAAGCTAAACGAACCGTTCACTGGGTACTTATACGCACGAAAATCCCTATTGATTTACCTGTTTTTACAAGGAAATAAAATGTGAAAAAAATATTTCTACATCCCATGGCCTTTCCCAACCATTTAAATTTTTCTCTTACAGGGCTAACACTTCCGAAAAACCAATACAACGCCCACCCGGAACAATATATAAAGCCAAACGAACCGTTCACTGGGTACTCATACGTACGAAAATCCCTATTGATTTACCTGTATTTACAAGGAAATAAAATGTGAAAAAAATGTTTCTACATCCCATGGCCTTTCCCAACCATTTAAATTTTTCTCTTACAGGGCTAACACTTCCGAAAAACCAATACAACGCCCACCCGGAACACTATATGAAGCTAAACGAACCGTTCACTGGGTACTTATCCGTACGAAAATCCCTATAGATTTACCTGTTTTTACAAGGAAATAAAATGTGAAAAAAATATTTCTACATCCCATGGCCTTTCCCAACCATTTAAATTTTTCTCTTACAGGTCTAACACTTCCGAAAAACCAATACAACGCTCACCCGGAACAATATATAAAGCTAAACGAACCGTTCACTGGGTACTGATACGTACGAAAATCCCTATTGATTTACCTGTTTTTACAAGGAAATAAAATGTGAAAAAAATATTTCTACATCCCATGGCCTTTCCCAACCATTTAAATTTTTCTCTTACAGGTCTAACACTTCCGAAAAACCAATACAACGCCCACCCGGAACAATATATAAAGCTAAACGAACCGTTCACTGGGTACTCATACGTACGAAAATCCCTATTGATTTACCTGTTTTTACAAGGAAATAAAATGTGAAAAAAATATTTCTACATCCCATGGCGCTTCCCAACCATTTAGATTTTTCTCTTACAGGTCTAACACGTCTGAAAAACCAATACAACACCCATCCGGAACAATATATAAAGCTAAACGCACCGGTCACTGGGTACTTATCCGTACGAAAATCCCTATTGATTTACCTATTTTTACAAGGAAATAAAATGTGAAAACAATATTTCTACATCCCATGGCCTTTCCCAACCATTTAAATTTTTCTCTTACAGGTCTAACACTTCCGAAAAACCAATACAACGCCCACCCGGAACAATATATAAAGCTAAACGAACCGTTCACTGGATACTTATCCGTACGAAAATCCCTATTGATTTACCTGTTTTTCCAAGGAAATAAAATGTGAAAAAAATATTTCTACATCCCATGGCCTTTCCCAACCATTTAAATTTTTCTCTTACAGGTCTAACACGTCCGAAAAACCAATACAACGCCCATCCGGAACAATATATAAAGCTAAACGCACCGTTCACTGGGTACTTATATGTACGAAAATCCCTATTGATTTACCTGTTTTTACAAGGAAATAAAATGTGAAAAAAATATTTCTACATCCCATGGCCTTTCCCAACCATTTAAATTTTTCTCTTACAGGTCTAACACTTCCGAAAAACCAATACAACGCCCACCCGGAACAATATATAAAGCTAAACGAACCGTTCACTGGGTACTCATACGTACGAAAATCCCTATAGATTTACCTGTTTTTACAAGGAAATAAAATGTGAAAAAAATGTTTCTACATCCCATGGCCTTTCCCAACCATTTAAATTTTTTTCTTACAGGTCTAACACTTCCGAAAAACCAATACAACGCCCACCCGGACCAATATATTAAGCTAAACGAACCGTTCACTGGGTACTTATCCGTACGAAAATCCCTATAGATTTACCTGTTTTTACAAGGAAATAAAATGTGAAAACAATATTTCTACATCCCATGGCCTTTCCCAACCATTTAAATTTTTCTCTTAAAGGTCTAACACTTCCGAAAAACCAATACAACGCCCACCCGGAACAATATATAAAGCTAAACGAACCGTTCACTGGGTACTCATACGTACGAAAATCCCTATTGATTTACCTGTTTTTACAAGGAAATAAAATGTGAAAAAAATGTTTCTACATCCCATGGCCTTTCCCAACCATTTAAATTTTTCTCTTACAGGGCTAACACTTCCGAAAAACCAATACAACGCCCACCCGGAACACTATATAAAGCTAAACGAACCGTTCACTGGGTACTTATACGCACGAAAATCCCTATTGATTTACCTGTTTTTACAAGGAAATAAAATGTGAAAAAAATATTTCTACATCCCATGGCCTTTCCCAACCATTTAAATTTTTCTCTTACAGGGCTAACACTTCCGAAAAACCAATACAACGCCCACCCGGAACAATATATAAAGCCAAACGAACCGTTCACTGGGTACTCATACGTACGAAAATCCCTATTGATTTACCTGTTTTTACAAGGAAATAAAATGTGAAAAAAATGTTTCTACATCCCATGGCCTTTCCCAACCATTTAAATTTTTCTCTTACAGGGCTAACACTTCCGAAAAACCAATACAACGCCCACCCGGAACACTATATAAAGCTAAACGAACCGTTCACTGGGTACTTATACTCACGAAAATCCCTATTGATTTACCTGTTTTTACAAGGAAATAAAATGTGAAAAAAATATTTCTACATCCCATGGCCTTTCCCAACCATTTAAATTTTTCTCTTACAGGGCTAACACTTCCGAAAAACCAATACAACACGCACCCGGAACAATATATAAAGCTAAACGAACCGTTCACTGGGTACTTATCCGTACGAAAATCCCTATTGATTTACCTGTTTTTACAAGGAAATAAAATGTGAAAAAAATATTTCTACATCCCATGGCCCTTCCCAACCATTTAAATTTTTCTCTTACAGGTCTATCACGTCCGAAAAACCAATACAACGCCCATCCGGAACAATATATAAAGCTAAACGCACCGTTCACTGGGTACTTATATGTACGAAAATCCCTATTGATTTACCTGTTTTTACAAGGAAATAAAATGTGAAAAAAATATTTCTACATCCCATGGCCTTTCCCAACCATTTAAATTTTTCTCTTACAGGTCTAACACTTCCGAAAAACCAATACAACGCCCACCCGGAACAATATATAAAGCTAAACGAACCGTTCACTGGGTACTCATACGTACGAAAATCCCTATAGATTTACCTGTTTTTACAAGGAAATAAAATGTGAAAAAAATGTTTCTACATCCCATGGCCTTTCCCAACCATTTAAATTTTTTTCTTACAGGTCTAACACTTCCGAAAAACCAATACAACGCCCACCCGGACCAATATATTAAGCTAAACGAACCGTTCACTGGGTACTTATCCGTACGAAAATCCCTATAGATTTACCTGTTTTTACAAGGAAATAAAATGTGAAAACAATATTTCTACATCCCATGGCCTTTCCCAACCATTTAAATTTTTCTCTTAAAGGTCTAACACTTCCGAAAAACCAATACAACGCCCACCTGGAACAATATATAAAGCTAAACGAACCGTTCACTGGGTACTCATATGTACGAAAATCCCTATTGATTTACCTGTTTTTACAAGGAAATAAAATGTGAAAAAAATGTTTCTACATCCCATGGCCTTTCCCAACCATTTAAATTTTTCTCTTACAGGGCTAACACTTCTGAAAAACCAATACAACGCCCACCCGGAACACTATATAAAGCTAAACGAACCGTTCACTGGGTACTTATACGCACGAAAATCCCTATTGATTTACCTGTTTTTACAAGGAAATAAAATGTGAAAAAAATATTTCTACATCCCATGGCCTTTCCCAACCATTTAAATTTTTCTCTTACAGGTCTAACACTTCCGAAAAACCAATACAACGCCCACCCGGAACAATATATAAAGCTAAACGAACCGTTCACTCGGTACTCATACGTACGAAAATCCCTATTGATTTACCTGTTTTTACAAGGAAATAAAATGTGAAAAAAATATTTCTACATCCCATGGCCTTTCCCAACCATTTAAATTTTTCTCTTACATGTCTAACACTTCCGAAAAACCAATACAACGTCCACCCGGAACAATATATAAAGCTAAACGAACCGTTCACTGGGTACTCATACGTACGAAAATCCCTATTGATTTACCTGTTTTTACAAGGAAATAAAATGTGAAAAAAAATGTTTCTACATCCCATGGCCTTTCCCAACCATTTAAATTTTTCTCTTACAGGGCTAACACTTCCGAAAAACCAATACAACGCCCACCCGGAACACTATATAAAGCTAAACGAACCGTTCACTGGGTACTTATACGCACGAAAATCCCTATTGATTTACCTGTTTTTACAAGGAAATAAAATGTGAATAAAATATTTCTACATCCCATGGCCTTTCCCAACCATTTAAATTTTTCTCTTACAACTCTAACACTTCTGAAAAACCAATACAACGCCCAACCAGAACAATATATAAAGCTCAACGAACCGTTCACTGGGTACTTATCCGTACGAAAATCCCTATAGATTTACCTGTTTTTACAAGGAAAAAAAATGTGAAAAAAATATTTCTACATCCCATGGCCTTTCCCAACCATTTAAATTTTTCTCTTACAGGTCTAACACTTCCGAAAAACCAATACAACGCCCACCCGGAACAATATATAAAGCTAAACGAACCGTTCACTGGGTACTCATACGTACGAAAATCCCTATTGATTTACCTGTTTTTACAAGGAAAAAAAATGTGAAAAAAATATTTCTACATCCCATGGCCTTTCCCAACCATTTAAATTTTTCTCTTACAGGTCTAACACTTCCGAAAAACCAATACAACGCCCACCCGGAACAATATATAAAGCTAAACGAACCGTTCACTGGGTACTCATACGTACGAAAATCCCTATTGATTTACCTGTTTTTACAAGGAAATAAAATGTGAAAAAAATGTTTCTACATCCCATGGCCTTTCCCAACCATTTAAATTTTTCTCTTACAGGGCTAACACTTCCGAAAAACCAATACAACGCCCACCCGGAACACTATATAAAGCTAAAAGAACCATTCACTGGGTACTTATATGCACGAAAATCCCTATTGATTTACCTGTTTTTACAAGGAAATAAAATGTGAAAAAAATATTTCTACATCCCATGGCCTTTCTCAACCATTTACATTTTTCTCTTACAACTCTAACACTTCCGAAAAACCAATACAACGCCCAACCGGAACAATATATAAAGCTAAACGAACCGTTCACTGGGTACTCATACGTACGAAAATCCCTATTGATTTACCTGTTTTTACAAGGAAATAAAATATGAAAAAAATATTTCTACATCCCATGGCCTTTCCCAACCATTTAAATTTTTCTCTTACAGGTCTAACACTTCCGAAAAACCAATACAACGCCCACCCGGAACAATATATAAAGCTAAACGAACCGTTCACTGGGTACTCATACGTACGAAAATCCCTATTGATTTACCTGTTTTTACAAGGAAATAAAATGTGAAAAAAATATTTCTACATCCCATGGCCCTTCCCAACCATTTAGATTTTTCTCTTACAGGTCTAACACGTCTGAAAAACCAATACAACACCCATCCGGAACAATATATAAAGCTAAACGCACCGGTCACTGGGTACTTATCCGTACGAAAATCCCTATTGATTTACCTGTTTTTACAAGGAAATAAAATGTGAAAACAATATTTCTACATCCCATGGCCTTTCCCAACCATTTAAATTTTTCTCTTACAGATCTAACACTTCCGAAAAACCAATACAACGCCCACCAGGAACAATATATAAAACTAAACGAACCGTTCACTGGGTACTTATCCGTACGAAAATCCCTATTGATTTACCTGTTTTTCCAAGGAAATAAAATGTGAAAAAAATATTTCTACATCCCATGGCCTTTCCCAACCATTTAAATTTTTCTCTTACAGGTCTAACACGTCCTAAAAACCAATACAACGCCCATCCGGAACAATATATAAAGCTAAACGCACCGTTCACTGGGTACTTATATGTACGAAAACCCTTTTGATTTACCTGTTTTTACAAGGAAATAAAATGTGAAAAAAATATTTCTACATCCCATGGCCTTTCCCAACCATTTAAATTTTTCTCTTACAGGTCTAACACTTCCGAAAAACCAATACAACGCCCACCCGGAACAATATATAAAGCTAAACGAACCGTTCACTGGGTACTCATACGTACGAAAATCCCTATAGATTTACCTGTTTTTACAAGGAAATAAAATGTGAAAAAAATGTTTCTACATCCCATGGCCTTTCCCAACCATTTAAATTTTTTTCTTACAGGTCTAACACTTCCGAAAAACCAATACAACGCCCACCCGGACCAATATATTAAGCTAAACGAACCGTTCACTGGGTACTTATCCGTACGAAAATCCCTATAGATTTACCTGTTTTTACAAGGAAATAAAATGTGAAAAAAATATTTCTACATCCCATGGCCTTTCCCAACCATTTAAATTTTTCTCTTACAGGTCTAACACTTCCAAAAAACCAATACAACGCCCACCCGGAACAATATATAAAGCTAAACGAACCGTTCACTGGGTACTCATACGTACGAAAATCCCTATTGATTTACCTGTTTTTACAAGGAAATAAAATGTGAAAAAAATGTTTCTACATCCCATGGCCTTTCCCAACCATTTAAATTTTTCTCTTACAGGGCTAACACTTCAGAAAAACCAATACAACGCCCACCCGGAACACTATATAAAGCTAAACGAACCGTTCACTGGGTACTTATAAGCACGAAAATCCCTATTGATTTACCTGTTTTTACAAGGAAATAAAATGTGAAAAAAATATTTCTACATCCCATGGCCTTTCCCAACCATTTAAATTTTTCTCTTACAGGGCTAACACTTCCGAAAAACCAATACAACGCCCACCCGGAACAATATATAAAGCCAAACGAACCGTTCACTGGGTACTCATACGTACGAAAATCCCTATTGATTTACCTGTTTTTACAAGGAAATAAAATGTGAAAAAAAATGTTTCTACATCCCATGGCCTTTCCCAACCATTTAAATTTTTCTCTTACAGGGCTAACACTTCCGAAAAACCAATACAACGCCCACCCGGAACACTATATAAAGCTAAACGAACCGTTCACTGGGTACTTATCCGTACGAAAATCCCTATAGATTTACCTGTTTTTACAAGGAAATAAAATGTGAAAAAAATATTTCTACATCCCATGGCCTTTCCCAACCATTTAAATTTTTCTCTTACAGGTCTAACACTTCCGAAAAACCAATACAACGCTCACCCGGAACAATATATAAAGCTAAACGAACCGTTCACTGGGTACTCATACGTACGAAAATCCCTATTGATTTACCTGTTTTTACAAGGAAATAAAATGTGAAAAAAATATTTCTACATCCCATGGCCTTTCCCAACCATTTAAATTTTTCTCTTACAGGTCTAACACTTCCGAAAAACCAATACAACGCTCACCCGGAACAATATATAAAGCTAAACGAACCGTTCACTGGGTACTCATACGTACGAAAATCCCTATTGATTTACCTGTTTTTACAAGGAAATAAAATGTGAAAAAAATATTTCTACATCCCATGGCCTTTCCCAACCATTTAAATTTTTCTCTCACAGGTCTAACACTTCCGAAAAACCAGTACAACGCCCACCCGGAACAATATATAAAGCTAAACGAACCGTTCACTGGGTACTCATACGTACGAAAATCCCTATTGATTTACCTGTTTTTACAAGGAAATAAAATGTGAAAAAAATATTTCTACATCCCATGGCCCTTCCCAACCATTTAAATTTTTCTCTTACAGGTCTAACACGTCCGAAAAACCAATACAACGCCCATCCGGAACAATATATAAAGCTAAACGCACCGGTCACTGGGTACTTATCCGTACGAAAATCCCTATTGATTTACCTGTTTTTACAAGGAAATAAAATGTGAAAACAATATTTCTACATCCCATGGCCTTTCCCAACCATTTAAATTTTTCTCTTACAGGTCTAACACTTCCGAAAAACCAATACAACGCCCACCCGGAACAATATATAAAGCTAAACGAACCGTTCACTGGGTACTTATCCGTACGAAAATCCCTATTGATTTACCTGTTTTTCCAAGGAAATAAAATGTGAAAAAAATATTTCTACATCCCATGGCCTTTCCCAACCATGTAAATTTTTCTCTTACAGGTCTAACACGTCCGAAAAACCAATAGAACGCCCATCCGGACCAATATAGAAAGCTAAACGCACCGTTCACTGGGTACTTATACGTACGAAAATCCCTATTGATTTACCTGTTTTTACAAGGAAATAAAATGTGAAAAAAATATTTCTACATCCCATGGCCTTTCCCAACCATTTAAATTTTTCTCTCACAGGGCTAACACTTCCGAAAAACCAATACAACGCCCACCCGGACCAATATATTAAGCTAAACGAACCGTTCACTGGGTACTCATACGTACGAAAATCCCTATTGATTTACCTGTTTTTACAGGGAAATAAAATGTGAAAAAAATATTTCTACATCCCATGGCCTTTCCCAACCATTTAAATTTTTCTCTTACAAGTCTAACACTTCCGAAAAACCAATACAACGCCCACCCGGAACAATATATAAAGCTAAACGAACCGTTCACTGGGTACTTATCCGTACGAAAATCCCTATTGATTTACGTGTTTTTACAAGGAAATAAAATGTGAAAACAATATTTCTACATCCCATGGCCTTTCCCAACCATTTAAATTTTTCTCTTACAGGTCTAACACTTCCGAAAAACCAATACAACGCCCACCCGGAACAATATATAAAGCTAAACGAACCGTTCACTGGGTACTTATCCGTACGAAAATCCCTATTGATTTACCTGTTTTTACAAGGAAATAAAAGGTGAAAACAATATTTCTACATCCCATGGCCTTTCCCAACCATTTAAATTTTTCTCTTACAGGTCTAACACTTCCGAAAAACCAATACAACGCCCACCCGGAACAATATATAAAGCTAAACGAACCGTTCACTGGGTACTTATCCGTACGAAAATCCCTATTGATTTACCTGTTTTTACAAGGAAATAAAATGTGAAAAAAATATTTCTACATCCCATGGCCTTTCCCAACCATGTAAATTTTTCTCTTACAGGTCTAACACGTCCGAAAAACCAATAGAACGCCCATCCGGACCAATATAGAAAGCTAAACGCACCGTTCACTGGGTACTTATACGTACGAAAATCCCTATTGATTTACCTGTTTTTACAAGGAAATAAAATGTGAAAAAAATATTTCTACATCCCATGGCCTTTCCCAACCATATAAATTTTTCTCTCACAGGGCTAACACTTCCGAAAAACCAATACAACGCCCACCCGGACCAATATATTAAGCTAAACGAACCGTTCACTGGGTACTCATACGTACGAAAATCCGTATTGATTTACCTGTTTTTACAGGGAAATAAAATGTGAAAAAAATATTTCTACATCCCATGGCCTTTCCCAACCATTTAAATTTTTCTCTTACAAGTCTAACACTTCCGAAAAACCAATACAACGCCCACCCGGAACAATATATAAAGCTAAACGAACCGTTCACTGGGTACTTATCCGTACGAAAATCCCTATTTATTTACGTGTTTTTACAAGGAAATAAAATGTGAAAACAATATTTCTACATCCCATGGCCTTTCCCAACCATTTAAATTTTTCTCTTACAGGTCTAACACTTCCGAAAAACCAATACAACGCCCACCCGGAACAATATATAAAGCTAAACGAACCGTTCACTGGGTACTTATCCGTACGAAAATCCCTATTGATTTACCTGTTTTTACAAGGAAATAAAAGGTGAAAACAATATTTCTACATCCCATGGCCTTTCCCAACCATTTAAATTTTTCTCTTACAGGTCTAACACTTCTGAAAAACCAATACAACGCTCACCCGGAACAATATATAAAGCTAAACGAACCGTTCACTGGGTACTCATACGTACGAAAATCCCTATTGATTTACCTGTTTTTACAAGGAAATAAAATGTGAAAAAAATATTTCTACATCCCATGGCCTTTCCCAACCATTTAAATTTTTCTCTTACAGGTCTAACACTTCCGAAAAACCAGTACAATGCCCACCCGGAACAATATATAAAGCTAAACGAACCGTTTACTGGGTACTCATACGTACGAAAATCCCTATTGATTTACCTGTTTTTACAAGGAAATAAAATGTGAAAAAAATATTTCTACATCCCATGGCCCTTCCCAACCATTTAAATTTTTCTCTTACAGGTCTAACACGTCCGAAAAACCAATACAACACCCATCCGGAACAATATATAAAGCTAAACGCACCGGTCACTGGGTACTTATCCGTACGAAAATCCCTATTGATTTACCTGATTTTACAAGGAAATAAAATGTGAAAACAATATTTCTACATCCCATGGCCTTTCCCAACCATTTAAATTTTTCTCTTACAGGTCTAACACTTCTGAAAAACCAATACAACGCCCACCCGGAACAATATATAAAGCTAAACGAACCGTTCACTGGGTACTCATACGTACGAAAATCCCTATAGATTTACCTGTTTTTACAAGGAAATAAAATGTGAAAAAAATGTTTCTACATCCCATGGCCTTTCCCAACCATTTAAATTTTTTTCTTACAGGTCTAACACTTCCGAAAAACCAATACAACGCCCACCCGGACCAATATATTAAGCTAAACGAACCGTTCACTGGGTACTCATACGTACGAAAATCCCTATTGATTTACCTGTTTTTACAAGGAAATAAAATGTGAAAAAAATATTTCTAAATCCCATGGCCTTTCCCAACCGTTTAAATTTTTCTCTTACAGGTCTAACACTTCCGAAAAACCAATACAACGCCCATCCGGAACAATATATAAAGCTAAACGCACCGGTCACTGGGTACTTATCCGTACGAAAATCCCTATTGATTTACCTGTTTTTACAAGGAAATAAAATGTGAAAACAATATTTCTACATCCCATGGCCTTTCCCAACCATTTAAATTTTTCTCTTACAGGTCTAACACTTCCGAAAAACCAATACAACGCCCACCCGGAACAATATATAAAGCTAAACGAACCGTTCACTGGGTACTTATCCGTACGAAAATCCCTATTGATTTACCTGTTTTTCCAAGGAAATAAAATGTGAAAAAAATATTTCTACATCCCATGGCCTTTCCCAACCATGTAAATTTTTCTCTTACAGGTCTAACACGTCCGAAAAACCAATACAACGCCCATCCGGACCAATATAGAAAGCTAAACGCACCGTTCACTGGGTATTTATATGTACGAAAATCCCTATTGATTTACCTGTTTTTACAAGGAAATAAAATGTGAAAAAAATATTTCTACATCCCATGGCCTTTCCCAACCATTTAAATTTTTCTCTTACAGGGCTAACACTTCCGAAAAACCAATACAACGCCCACCCGGACCAATATATTAAGCTAAACGAACCGTTCACTGGGTACTTATACGTACGAAAATCCCTATTGATTTACCTGTTTTTACAGGGAAATAAAATGTGAAAAAAATATTTCTACATCCCATGGCCTTTCCCAACCATTTAAATTTTTCTCTTACATGTCTAACACTTCCGAAAAACCAATACAACGCCCACCCGGAACAATATATAAAGCTAAACGAACCGTTCACTGGGTACTTATCCGTACGAAAATCCCTATTGATTTACGTGTTTTTACAAGGAAATAAAATGTGAAAACAATATTTCTACATCCCATGGCCTTTCCCAACCATTTAAATTTTTCTCTTACAGGTCTAACACTTCCGAAAAACCAATACAACGCCCACCCGGAACAATATATAAAGCTAAACGAACCGTTCACTGGGTACTTATCCGTACGAAAATCCCTATTGATTTACCTGTTTTTACAAGGAAATAAAAGGTGAAAACAATATTTCTACATCCCATGGCCTTTCCCAACCATTTAAATTTTTCTCTTACAGGTCTAACACTTCCGAAAAACCAATACAACGCTCACCTGGAACAATATATAAAGCGAAACGAACCGTTCACTGGGTACTCATACGTACGAAAATCCCTATTGATTTACCTGTTTTTACAAGGAAATAAAATGTGAAAAAAATATTTCTACATCCCATGGCCTTTCCCAACCATTTAAATTTTTCTCTTACAGGTCTAACACTTCCGAAAAACCAGTACAACGCCCACCCGGAACAATATATAAAGCCAAACGAATCGTTCACTGGGTACTCATACGTACGAAAATCCCTATTGATTTACCTGTTTTTACAAGGAAATAAAATGTGAAAAAAATATTTCTACATCCCATGGCCCTTCCCAACCATTTAAATTTTTCTCTTACAGGTCTAACACGTCCGAAAAACCAATACAACACCCATCCGGAACAATATATAAAGCTAAACGCACCGGTCACTGGGTACGTATCCGTACGAAAATCCCTATTGATTTACCTGATTTTACAAGGAAATAAAATGTGAAAACAATATTTCTATATCCCATGGCCTTTCCCAACCATTTAAATTTTTCTCTTACAGGTCTAACACTTCCGAAAAACCAATACAACGCCCACCCGGAACAATATATAAAGCTAAACGAACCGTTCACTGGGTACTTATCCGTACGAAAATCCCTATTGATTTACCTGTTTTTCCAAGGAAATAAAATGTGAAAAAAATATTTCTACATCCCATGGCCTTTCCCAACCATTTAAATTTTTCTCTTACAGGTCTAACACTTCCGAAAAACCAATACAACGCCCACCCGGAACAATATATAAAGCTAAACGAACCGTTCACTGGGTACTCATACGTACGAAAATCCCTATAGATTTACCTGTTTTTACAAGGAAATAAAATGTGAAAAAAATGTTTCTACATCCCATGGCCTTTCCCAACCATTTAAATTTTTTTCTTACAGGTCTAACACTTCCGAAAAACCAATACAACGCCCACCCGGACCAATATATTAAGCTAAACGAACCGTTCACTGGGTACTTATCCGTACGAAAATCCCTATAGATTTACCTGTTTTTACAAGGAAATAAAATGTGAAAAAAATATTTCTACATCCCATGGCCTTTCCCAACAATTTAAATTTTTCTCTTACAGGTCTAACACTTCCGAAAAACCAATACAACGCTCACCCGGAACAATATATAAAGCTAAACGAACCGTTCACTGGGTACTCATACGTACGAAAATCCCTATAGATTTACCTGTTTTTACAAGGAAATAAAATGTGAAAAAAATATTTCTAAATCCCATGGCCTTTCCCAACCATTTAAATTTTTCTCTTACAGGTCTAACACTTCCGAAAAAACAGTACAACGCCCACCCGGAACAATATATAAAGCTAAACGAACCGTTCACTGGGTACTCATACGTACGAAAATCCCTATTGATTTACCTGTTTTTACAAGGAAATAAAATGTGAAAAAAATATTTCTACATCCCATGGCCCTTCCCAACCATTTAAATTTTTCTCTTACAGGTCTAACACGTCCGAAAAACCAATACAACGCCCATCCGGAACAATATATAAAGCTAAACGCACCGGTCACTGGGTACTTATCCGTACGAAAATCCCTATTGATTTACCTGTTTTTACAAGGAAATAAAATGTGAAAACAATATTTCTACATCCCATGGCCTTTCCCAACCATTTAAATTTTTCTCTTACAGGTCTAACACTTCCGAAAAACCAATACAACGCCCACCCGGAACAATATATAAAGCTAAACGAACCGTTCACTGGGTACTTATCCGTACGAAAATCCCTATTGATTTACCTGTTTTTCCAAGGAAATAAAATGTGAAAAAAATATTTCTACATCCCATGGCCTTTCCCAACCATGTAAATTTTTCTCTTACAGGTCTAACACGTCCGAAAAACCAATACAACGCCCATCCGGACCAATATAGAAAGCTAAACGCACCGTTCACTGGGTATTTATATGTACGAAAATCCCTATTGATTTACCTGTTTTTACAAGGAAATAAAATGTGAAAAAAATATTTCTACATCCCATGGCCTTTCCCAACCATTTAAATTTTTCTCTTACAGGGCTAACACTTCCGAAAAACCAATACAACGCCCACCCGGACCAATATATTAAGCTAAACGAACCGTTCACTGGGTACTTATACGTACGAAAATCCCTATTGATTTACCTGTTTTTACAGGGAAATAAAATGTGAAAAAAATATTTCTACATCCCATGGCCTTTCCCAACCATTTAAATTTTTCTCTTACAAGTCTAACACTTCCGAAAAACCAATACAACGCCCACCCGGAACAATATATAAAGCTAAACGAACCGTTCACTGGGTACTTATCCGTACGAAAATCCCTATTGATTTACGTGTTTCTACAAGGAAATAAAATGTGAAAACAATATTTCTACATCCCATGGCCTTTCCCAACCATTTAAATTTTTCTCTTACAGGTCTAACACTTCCGAAAAACCAATACAACGCCCACCCGGAACAATATATAAAGCTAAACGAACCGTTCACTGGGTACTTATCCGTACGAAAATCCCTATTGATTTACCTGTTTTTACAAGGAAATAAAAGGTGAAAACAATATTTCTACATCCCATGGCCTTTCCCAACCATTTAAATTTTTCTCTTACAGGTCTAACACTTCCGAAAAACCAATACAACGCTCACCCGGAACAATATATAAAGCTAAACGAACGGTTCACTGGGTACTCATACGTACGAAAATCCCTATTGATTTACCTGTTTTTACAAGGAAATAAAATGTGAAAAAAATATTTCTACATCCCATGGCCTTTCCCAACCATTTAAATTTTTCTCTTACAGGTCTAACACTTCCGAAAAACCAGTACAACGCCCACCCGGAACAATATATAAAGCTAAACGAACCGTTCACTGGGTACTCATACGTACGAAAATCCCTATTGATTTACCTGTTTTTACAAGGAAATAAAATGTGAAAAAAATATTTCTACATCCCATGGCCCTTCCCAACCATTTAAATTTTTCTCTTACAGGTCTAACACGTCCGAAAAACCAATACAACACCCATCCGGAACAATATATAAAGCTAAACGCACCGTTCACTGGGTACTTATATGTACGAAAATCCCTATTGATTTACCTGTTTTTACAAGGAAATAAAATGTGAAAAAAATATTTCTACATCCCATGGCCTTTCCCAACCATTTAAATTTTTCTCT
Source organism: Paroedura picta (assembly GCF_049243985.1). Taxonomy (NCBI): domain Eukaryota; kingdom Metazoa; phylum Chordata; class Lepidosauria; order Squamata; family Gekkonidae; genus Paroedura; species Paroedura picta. The sequence continues at coordinate 1,972,065 of NW_027518617.1, forward strand.
TACAGGGCTAACACTTCCGAAAAACCAATACAACGCCCACCCGGACCAATATATTAAGCTAAACGAACCGTTCACTGGGTACTTATACGTACGAAAATCCCTATTGATTTACCTGTTTTTACAGGGAAATAAAATGTGAAAAAAATATTTCTACATCCCTTGGCCTTTCCCAACCATTTAAATTTTTCTCTTACAAGTCTAACACTTTCGAAAAACCAATACAACGCCCACCCGGAACAATATATAAAGCTAAACGAACCGTTCACTGGGTACTTATCCGTACGAAAATCCCTATAGATTTACCTGTTTTTACAAGGAAATAAAATGTGAAAAAAATATTTCTACATCCCATGGCCTTTCCCAACCACTTAAATTTTTCTCTTACAGGTCTAACACTTCCGAAAAACCAATACAACGCCCACCCGGAACAATATATAAAGCTAAACGAACCGTTCCCTGGGTACTCATACGTACGAAAATCCCTATTGATTTACCTGTTTTTACAAGGAAATAAAATGTGAAAAAAATGTTTCTACATCCCATGGCCTTTCCCAACCATTTAAATTTTTCTCTTACAGGGCTAACACTTCCGAAAAACCAATACAACGCCCACCCGGAACACTATATAAAGCTAAACGAACCGTTCACTGGGTACTTATACGCACGAAAATCCCGATTGATTTACCTGTTTTTACAAGGAAATAAAATGTGAAAAAAATATTTCTACATCCCATGGCCTTTCCCAACCATTTAAATTTTTCTCTTACAGGTCTAACACTTCCGAAAAACCAATACAACGCCCACCCGGAACAATATATAAAGCTAAACGAACCGTTCACTGGGTACTCATACGTACGAAAATCCCTATTGATTTACCTGTTTTTACAAGGAAATAAAATGTGAAAAAAATGTTTCTACATCCCATGGCCTTTCCCAACCATTTAAATTTTTCTCTTACAGGGCTAACACTTCCGAAAAACCAATACAACGCCCACCCGGAACACTATATAAAGCTAAACGAACCGTTCACTGGGTACTTATACGCACGAAAATCCCTATTGATTTATCTGTTTTTACAAGGAAATAAAATGTGAAAAAAATATTTCTACATCCCATGGCCTTTCCCAACCATTTAAATTTTTCTCTTACAGGGCTAACACTTCCGAAAAACCAATACAACGCCAACCCGGACCAATATATTAAGCTAAACGAACCGTTCACTGGGTACTTATCCGTACGAAAAACCCTATAGATTTACCTGTTTTTACAAGGAAATAAAATGTGAAAAAAATATTTCTACATCCCATGGCCTTTCCCAACCACTTAAATTTTTCTCTTACAGGTCTAACACTTCCGAAAAACCAATACAACGCCCACCCGGAACAATATATAAAGCTAAACGAACCGTTCCCTGGGTACTCATACGTACGAAAATCCCTATTGATTTACCTGTTTTTACAAGGAAATAAAATGTGAAAAAAATATTTCTACATCCCATGGCCTTTCCCAACCATTTAAATTTTTCTCTTACAGGGCTAACACTTCCGAAAAACCAATACAACGCCCACCCGGAACACTATATAAAGCTAAACGAACCGTTCACTGGGTACTTATACGCACGAAAATCCCTATTGATTTATCTGTTTTTACAAGGAAATAAAATGTGAAAAAAATATTTCTACATCCCATGGCCTTTCCCAACCATTTAAATTTTTCTCTTACAGGGCTAACACTTCCGAAAAACCAATACAACGCCCACCCGGACCAATATATTAAGCTAAACGAACCGTTCACTGGGTACTTATCCGTACGAAAATCCCTATAGATTTACCTGTTTTTACAAGGAAATAAAATGTGAAAAAAATATTTCTACATCCCATGGCCTTTCCCAACCATTTAAATTTTTCTCTTACAGGTCTAACACTTCCGAAAAACCAATACATCGCTTACCCGGAACAATATATAAAGCTAAACGAACCGTTCACTGGGTACTCATACGTACGAAAATCCCTATTGATTTACCTGTTTTTACAAGGAAATAAAATGTGAAAAAAATATTTCTACATCCCATGGCCCTTCCCAACCATTTAAATTTTTCTCTTACAGGTCTAACACGTCCGAAAAACCAATACAACACCCATCCGGAACAATATATAAAGCTAAACGCACCGTTCACTGGGTATTTATCCGTACGAAAATCCCTATTGATTTACCTGTTTTTACAAGGAAATAAAATGTGAAAACAATATTTCTACATCCCATGGCCTTTCCCAACCATTTAAATTTTTCTCTTACAGGTCTAACACTTCCGAAAAACCAATACAACGCCCACCCGGAACACTATATAAAGCTAAACGAACCGTTCACTGGGTACTTATACGCACGAAAATCCCGATTGATTTACCTGTTTTTACAAGGAAATAAAATGTGAAAAAAATATTTCTACATCCCATGGCCTTTCCCAACCATTTAAATTTTTCTCTTACAGGTCTAACACTTCCGAAAAACCAATACAACGCCCACCCGGAACAATATATAAAGCTAAACGAACCGTTCACTGGGTACTCATACGTACGAAAATCCCTATTGATTTACCTGTTTTTACAAGGAAATAAAATGTGAAAAAAATGTTTCTACATCCCATGGCCTTTCCCAACCATTTAAATTTTTCTCTTACAGGGCTAACACTTCCGAAAAACCAATACAACGCCCACCCGGACCAATATATTAAGCTAAACGAACCGTTCACTGGGTACTTATCCGTACGAAAATCCCTATAGATTTACCTGTTTTTACAAGGAAATAAAATGTGAAAAAAAATATTTCTACATCCCATGGCGTTTCCCAACCATTTAAATTTTTCTCTTACAGTTCTAACACTTCCGAAAAACCAATACATCGCTCACCCGGAACAATATATAAAGCTAAACGAACCGTTCACTGGGTACTCATACGTACGAAAATCCCTATTGATTTACCTGTTTTTACAAGGAAATAAAATGTGAAAAAAATATTTCTACATCCCATGGCCCTTCCCAACCATTTAAATTTTTCTCTTACAGGTCTAACACGTCCGAAAAACCAATACAACACCCATCCGGAACAATATATAAAGCTAAACGCACCGTTCACTGGGTATTTATCCGTACGAAAATCCCTATTGATTTACCTGTTTTTACAAGGAAATAAAATGTGAAAACAATATTTCTACATCCCATGGCCTTTCCCAACCATTTAAATTTTTCTCTTACAGGTCTAACACTTCCGAAAAACCAATACAACGCCCACCCGGAACAATATATAAAGCTAAACGAACCGTTCACTGGGTACTTATCCGTACGAAAATCCCTATTGATTTACCTGTTTTTACAAGGAAATAAAATGTGAAAAAAACATTTCTACATCCCATGGCCTTTCCCAACCATTTAAATTTTTCTCTTACAGGTCTAAGACTTCCGAAAAACCAATACAACGCCCACCCGGAACAATATATAAAGCTAAACGAACCGTTCACTGGGTACTTATCCGTACGAAAATCCCTATTGATTTACCTGTTTTTACAAGGAAATAAAAGGTGAAAACAATATTTCTACATCCAATGGCCTTTCCCAACCATTTAAATTTTTCTCTTACAGGTCTAACACTTCCGAAAAACCAATACAACGCCCACCCGGAACAATATATAAAGCTAAACGAACCGTTCACTGGGTACTTATCCGTACTAAAATCCCTATTGATTTACCTGTTTTTACAAGGAAATAAAATGTGAAAAAAATATTTCTACATCCCATGGCCTTTCCCAACCATTTAAATTTTTCTCTTACAAGTCTAACACTTCCGAAAAACCAATACAACGCCCAACCAGAACAATATATAAAGCTAAACGAACCGTTCACTGGGTACTTATCCGTACTAAAATCCCTATTGATTTAACTGTTTTTACAAGGAAATAAAATGTGAAAAAAATATTTCTACATCCCATGGCCTTTCCCAACCATTTAAATTTTTCTCTTACAGGTCTAACACTTCCGAAAAACCAATACAACGCCCACCCGGAACAATATATAAAGCTAAACGAACCGTTCACTGGGTACTCATACGTACGAAAATCCCTATTGATTTACCTATTTTTACAAGGAAATAAAATGTGAAAAAAATGTTTCTACATCCCATGGCCTTTCCCAACCATTTAAATTTTTCTCTTACAGGGCTAACACTTCCGAAAAACCAATACAACGCCCACCCGGAACACTATATAAAGCTAAACGAACCGTTCACTGGGTACTTATACGCACGAAAATCCCTATTGATTTATCTGTTTTTACAAGGAAATAAAATGTGAAAAAAATATTTCTACATCCCATGGCCTTTCCCAACCATTTAAATTTTTCTCTTACAGGGCTAACACTTCCGAAAAACCAATACAACGCCCACCCGGACCAATATATTAAGCTAAACGAACCGTTCACTGGGTACTTATCCGTACGAAAATCCCTATAGATTTACCTGTTTTTACAAGGAAATAAAATGTGAAAAAAATATTTCTACATCCCATGGCATTTCCCAACCATTTAAATTTTTCTCTTACAGGTCTAACACTTCCGAAAAACCAATACATCGCTTACCCGGAACAATATATAAAGCTAAACGAACCGTTCACTGGGTACTCATACGTACGAAAATCCCTATTGATTTACCTGTTTTTACAAGGAAATAAAATGTGAAAAAAATATTTCTACATCCCATGGCCCTTCCCAACCATTTAAATTTTTCTCTTACAGGTCTAACACGTCCGAAAAACCAATACAACACCCATCCGGAACAATATATAAAGCTAAACGCACCGTTCACTGGGTATTTATCCGTACGAAAATCCCTATTGATTTACCTGTTTTTACAAGGAAATAAAATGTGAAAACAATATTTCTACATCCCATGGCCTTTCCCAACCATTTAAATTTTTCTCTTACAGGTCTAACACTTCCGAAAAACCAATACAACGCCCACCCGGAACACTATATAAAGCTAAACGAACCGTTCACTGGGTACTTATACGCACGAAAATCCCGATTGATTTACCTGTTTTTACAAGGAAATAAAATGTGAAAAAAATATTTCTACATCCCATGGCCTTTCCCAACCATTTAAATTTTTCTCTTACAGGTCTAACACTTCCGAAAAACCAATACAACGCCCACCCGGAACAATATATAAAGCTAAACGAACCGTTCACTGGGTACTCATACGTACGAAAATCCCTATTGATTTACCTGTTTTTACAAGGAAATAAAATGTGAAAAAAATGTTTCTACATCCCATGGCCTTTCCCAACCATTTAAATTTTTCTCTTACAGGGCTAACACTTCCGAAAAACCAATACAACGCCCACCCGGAACACTATATAAAGCTAAACGAACCGTTCACTGGGTACTTATACGCACGAAAATCCCTATAGATTTACCTGTTTTTACAAGGAAATAAAATGTGAAAAAAAATATTTCTACATCCCATGGCGTTTCCCAACCATTTAAATTTTTCTCTTACAGTTCTAACACTTCCGAAAAACCAATACATCGCTCACCCGGAACAATATATAAAGCTAAACGAACCGTTCACTGGGTACTCATACGTACGAAAATCCCTATTGATTTACCTGTTTTTACAAGGAAATAAAATGTGAAAAAAATATTTCTACATCCCATGGCCCTTCCCAACCATTTAAATTTTTCTCTTACAGGTCTAACACGTCCGAAAAACCAATACAACACCCATCCGGAACAATATATAAAGCTAAACGCACCGTTCACTGGGTATTTATCCGTACGAAAATCCCTATTGATTTACCTGTTTTTACAAGGAAATAAAATGTGAAAACAATATTTCTACATCCCATGGCCTTTCCCAACCATTTAAATTTTTCTCTTACAGGTCTAACACTTCCGAAAAACCAATACAACGCCCACCCGGAACAATATATAAAGCTAAACGAACCGTTCACTGGGTACTTATCCGTACGAAAATCCCTATTGATTTACCTGTTTTTACAAGGAAATAAAATGTGAAAAAAACATTTCTACATCCCATGGCCTTTCCCAACCATTTAAATTTTTCTCTTACAGGTCTAAGACTTCCGAAAAACCAATACAACGCCCACCCGGAACAATATATAAAGCTAAACGAACCGTTCACTGGGTACTTATCCGTACGAAAATCCCTATTGATTTACCTGTTTTTACAAGGAAATAAAAGGTGAAAACAATATTTCTACATCCAATGGCCTTTCCCAACCATTTAAATTTTTCTCTTACAGGTCTAACACTTCCGAAAAACCAATACAACGCCCACCCGGAACAATATATAAAGCTAAACGAACCGTTCACTGGGTACTTATCCGTACTAAAATCCCTATTGATTTACCTGTTTTTACAAGGAAATAAAATGTGAAAAAAATATTTCTACATCCCATGGCCTTTCCCAACCATTTAAATTTTTCTCTTACAAGTCTAACACTTCCGAAAAACCAATACAACGCCCAACCAGAACAATATATAAAGCTAAACGAACCGTTCACTGGGTACTTATCCGTACTAAAATCCCTATTGATTTAACTGTTTTTACAAGGAAATAAAATGTGAAAAAAATATTTCTACATCCCATGGCCTTTCCCAACCATTTAAATTTTTCTCTTACAGGTCTAACACTTCCGAAAAACCAATACAACGCCCACCCGGAACAATATATAAAGCTAAACGAACCGTTCACTGGGTACTCATACGTACGAAAATCCCTATTGATTTACCTGTTTTTACAAGGAAATAAAATGTGAAAAAAATGTTTCTACATCCCATGGCCTTTCCCAACCATTTAAATTTTTCTCTTACAGGGCTAACACTTCCGAAAAACCAATACAACGCCCACCCGGAACACTATATAAAGCTAAACGAACGGTTCACTGGGTACTTATACGCACGAAAATCCCTATTGATTTACCTGTTTTTACAAGGAAATAAAATGTGAAAAAAATATTTCTACATCCCATGGCCTTTCCCAACCATTTAAATTTTTCTCTTACAGGTCTAACACTTCCGAAAAACCAATACAACGCCCACCCGGAACAATATATAAAGCTAAACGAACCGTTCACTGGGTACTCATACGTACGAAAATCCCTATTGATTTACCTGTTTTTACAAGGAAATAAAATGTGAAAAAAATGTTTCTACATCCCATTGCCTTTCCCAACCATTTAAATTTTTCTCTTACAGGGCTAACACTTCCGAAAAACCAATACAACGCCCACCCGGAACACTATATAAATCTAAACGAACCGTTCACTGGGTACTTATCCGTACGAAAATCCCTATTGATTTACCTGTTTTTACAAGGAAATAAAATGTGAAAAAAATATTTCTACATCCCATGGCCTTTCCCAACCATTTAAATTTTTCTCTTACAGGTCTAACACTTCCGAAAAACCTATACAACGCCCACCCGGAACAATATATAAAGCTAAACGAACCGTTCACTGGGTACTCATACGTACGAAAATCCCTATTGATTTACCTGTTTTTACAAGGAAATAAAATGTGAAAAAAACATTTCTACATCCCATTGCCTTTCCCAACCATTTAAATTTTTCTCTTACAGGTCTAACAATTCCGAAAAACCAATACAACGCCCACCCGGAACAATATATAAAGCTAAACGAACCGTTCACTGGGTACTTATCCGTACGAAAATCCCTATTGATTTACCTGTTTTTACAAGGAAATAAAATGTGAAAAAAACATTTCTACATCCCATGGCCTTTCCCAACCATTTAAATTTTTCTCTTACAGGTCTAAGACTTCCGAAAAACCAATACAACGCCCACCCGGAACAATATATAAAGCTAAACGAACCGTTCACTGGGTACTTATCCGTACGAAAATCCCTATTGATTTACCTGTTTTTACAAGGAAATAAAAGGTGAAAACAATATTTCTACATCCAATGGCCTTTCCCAACCATTTAAATTTTTCTCTTACAGGTCTAACACTTCCGAAAAACCAATACAACGCCCACCCGGAACAATATATAAAGCTAAACGAACCGTTCACTGGGTACTTATCCGTACTAAAATCCCTATTGATTTACCTGTTTTTACAAGGAAATAAAATGTGAAAAAAATATTTCTACATCCCATGGCCTTTCCCAACCATTTAAATTTTTCTCTTACAAGTCTAACACTTCCGAAAAACCAATACAACGCCCAACCAGAACAATATATAAAGCTAAACGAACCGTTCACTGGGTACTTATCCGTACTAAAATCCCTATTGATTTAACTGTTTTTACAAGGAAATAAAATGTGAAAAAAATATTTCTACATCCCATGGCCTTTCCCAACCATTTAAATTTTTCTCTTACAGGTCTAACACTTCCGAAAAACCAATACAACGCCCACCCGGAACAATATATAAAGCTAAACGAACCGTTCACTGGGTACTCATACGTACGAAAATCCCTATTGATTTACCTGTTTTTACAAGGAAATAAAATGTGAAAAAAATGTTTCTACATCCCATGGCCTTTCCCAACCATTTAAATTTTTCTCTTACAGGGCTAACACTTCCGAAAAACCAATACAACGCCCACCCGGAACACTATATAAAGCTAAACGAACGGTTCACTGGGTACTTATACGCACGAAAATCCCTATTGATTTACCTGTTTTTACAAGGAAATAAAATGTGAAAAAAATATTTCTACATCCCATGGCCTTTCCCAACCATTTAAATTTTTCTCTTACAGGTCTAACACTTCCGAAAAACCAATACAACGCCCACCCGGAACAATATATAAAGCTAAACGAACCGTTCACTGGGTACTTATCCGTACGAAAATCCCTATTGATTTACCTGTTTTTACAAGGAAATAAAAGGTGAAAACAATATTTCTACATCCAATGGCCTTTCCCAACCATTTAAATTTTTCTCTTACAGGTCTAACACTTCCGAAAAACCAATACAACGCCCACCCGGAACTATATATAAAGCTAAACGAACCGTTCACTGGGTACTTATCCGTACTAAAATCCCTATTGATTTACCTGTTTTTACAAGGAAATAAAATGTGAAAAAAATATTTCTACATCCCATGGCCTTTCCCAACCATTTAAATTTTTCTCTTACAAGTCTAACACTTCCGAAAAACCAATACAACGCCCAACCAGAACAATATATAAAGCTAAACGAACCGTTCACTGGGTACTTATCCGTACTAAAATCCCTATTGATTTAACTGTTTTTACAAGGAAATAAAATGTGAAAAAAATATTTCTACATCCCATGGCCTTTCCCAACCATTTAAATTTTTCTCTTACAGGTCTAACACTTCCGAAAAACCAATACAACGCCCACCCGGAACAATATATAAAGCTAAACGAACCGTTCACTGGGTACTCATACGTACGAAAATCCCTATTGATTTACCTGTTTTTACAAGGAAATAAAATGTGAAAAAAATGTTTCTACATCCCATGGCCTTTCCCAACCATTTAAATTTTTCTCTTACAGGGCTAACACTTCCGAAAAACCAATACAACGCCCACCCGGAACACTATATAAAGCTAAACGAACGGTTCACTGGGTACTTATACGCACGAAAATCCCTATTGATTTACCTGTTTTTACAAGGAAATAAAATGTGAAAAAAATATTTCTACATCCCATGGCCTTTCCCAACCATTTAAATTTTTCTCTTACAGGTCTAACACTTCCGAAAAACCAATACAACGCCCACCCGGAACAATATATAAAGCTAAACGAACCGTTCACTGGGTACTCATACGTACGAAAATCCCTATTGATTTACCTGTTTTTACAAGGAAATAAAATGTGAAAAAAATGTTTCTACATCCCATTGCCTTTCCCAACCATTTAAATTTTTCTCTTACAGGGCTAACACTTCCGAAAAACCAATACAACGCCCACCCGGAACACTATATAAAGCTAAACGAACCGTTCACTGGGTACTTATCCGTACGAAAATCCCTATTGATTTACCTGTTTTTACAAGGAAATAAAATGTGAAAAAAATATTTCTACATCCCATGGCCTTTCCCAATCATTTAAATTTTTCTCTTACAGGTCTAACACTTCCGAAAAACCTATACAACGCCCACCCGGAACAATATATAAAGCTAAACGAACCGTTCACTGGGTACTCATACGTACGAAAATCCCTATTGATTTACCTGTTTTTACAAGGAAATAAAATGTGAAAAAAATATTTCTACATCCCATGGCCTTTCCCAACCATTTAAATTTTTCTCTTACAAGTCTAACACTTCCGAAAAACCAATACAACGCCCAACCAGAACAATATATAAAGCTAAACGAACCGTTCACTGGGTACTTATCCGTACTAAAATCCCTATTGATTTAACTGTTTTTACAAGGAAATAAAATGTGAAAAAAATATTTCTACATCCCATGGCCTTTCCCAACCATTTAAATTTTTCTCTTACAGGTCTAACACTTCCGAAAAACCAATACAACGCCCACCCGGAACAATATATAAAGCTAAACTTACCGTTCACTGGGTACTCATACGTACGAAAATCCCTATTGATTTACCTGTTTTTACAAGGAAATAAAATGTGAAAAAAATGTTTCTACATCCCATGGCCTTTCCCAACCATTTAAATTTTTCTCTTACAGGGCTAACACTTCCGAAAAACCAATACAACGCCCACCCGGAACACTATATAAAGCTAAACGAACGGTTCACTGGGTACTTATACGCACGAAAATCCCTATTGATTTACCTGTTTTTACAAGGAAATAAAATGTGAAAAAAATATTTCTACATCCCATGGCCTTTCCCAACCATTTAAATTTTTCTCTTACAGGTCTAACACTTCCGAAAAACCAATACAACGCCCACCCGGAACAATATATAAAGCTAAACGAACCGTTCACTGGGTACTCATACATACGAAAATCCCTATTGATTTACCTGTTTTTACAAGGAAATAAAATGTGAAAAAAATGTTTCTACATCCCATTGCCTTTCCCAACCATTTAAATTTTTCTCTTACAGGGCTAACACTTCCAAAAAACCAATACAACGCCCACCCGGAACACTATATAAAGCTAAACGAACCGTTCACTGGGTACTTATCCGTACGAAAATCCCTATTGATTTACCTGTTTTTACAAGGAAATAAAATGTGAAAAAAATATTTCTACATCCCATGGCCTTTCCCAACCATTTAAATTTTTCTCTTACAGGTCTAACACTTCCGAAAAACCTATACAACGCCCACCCGGAACAATATATAAAGCTAAACGAACCGTTCACTGGGTACTCATACGTACGAAAATCCCTATTGATTTACCTGTTTTTACAAGGAAATAAAAGGTGAAAACAATATTTCTACATCCAATGGCCTTTCCCAACCATTTAAATTTTTCTCTTACAGGTCTAACACTTCCGAAAAACCAATACAACGCCCACCCGGAACAATATATAAAGCTAAACGAACCGTTCACTGGGTACTCATACGTACGAAAATCCCTATTGATTTACCTGTTTTTACAAGGAAATAAAATGTGAAAAAAATGTTTCTACATCCCATGGCCTTTCCCAAACATTTAAATTTTTCTCTTACAGGGCTAACACTTCCGAAAAACCAATACAACGCCCACCCGGAACACTATATAAAGCTAAACGAACCGTTCACTGGGTACTTATACGCACGAAAATCCCTATTGATTTACCTGTTTTTACAAGGAAATAAAATGTGAAAAAAATATTTCTACATCCCATGGCCTTTCCCAACCATTTAAATTTTTCTCTTACAGGTCTAACACTTCCGAAAAACCAATACAACGCCCACCCGGAACAATATATAAAGCTAAACGAACCGTTCACTGGGTACTCATACGTACGAAAATCCCTATTGATTTACCTGTTTTTACAAGGAAATAAAATGTGAAAAAAATGTTTCTACATCCCATGGCCTTTCCCAACCATTTAAATTTTTCTCTTACAGGGCTAACACTTCCGAAAAACCAATACAACGCCCACCCGGAACACTATATAAAGCTAAACGAACCGTTCACTGGGTACTTATACGCACGAAAATCCCTATTGATTTACCTGTTTTTACAAGGAAATAAAATGTGAAAAAAATATTTCTACATCCCATGGCCTTTCCCAACCATTTAAATTTTTCTCTTACAGGGCTAACACTTCCGAAAAACCAATACAACGCCCACCCGGACCAATATATTAAGCTAAACGAACCGTTCACTGGGTACTTATCCGTACGAAAATCCCTATAGATTTACCTGTTTTTACAAGGAAATAAAATGTGAAAAAAATATTTCTACATCCCATGGCCTTTCCCAACCATTTAAATTTTTCTCTTACAGGTCTAACACTTCCGAAAAACCAATACAACGCTCACCCGGAACAATATATAAAGCTAAACGAACCGTTCACTGGGTACTCATACGTACGAAAATCCCTATTGATTTACCTGTTTTTACAAGGAAATAAAATGTGAAAAAAATATTTCTACATCCCATGGCCTTTCCCAACCATTTAAATTTTTCTCTTACAGGTCTAACACTTCCGAAAAACCAATACAACGCCCACCCGGAACAATATATAAAGCTAAACGAACCGTTCACTGGGTACTCATACGTACGAAAATCCCTATTGATTTACCTGTTTTTACAAGGAAATAAAAGGTGAAAACAATATTTCTACATCCCATGGCCCTTCCCAACCATTTAAATTTTTCTCTTACAGGTCTAACACGTCCGAAAAACCAATACAACACCCATCCGGAACAATATATAAAGCTAAACGCACCGTTCACTGGGTACTTATCCGTACGAAAATCCCTATTGATTTACCTGTTTTTACAAGGAAATAAAAGGTGAAAACAATATTTCTACATCCCATGGCCTTTCCCAACCATTTAAATTTTTCTCTTACAGGTCTAACAATTCCGAAAAACCAATACAACGCCCACCCGGAACAATATATAAAGCTAAACGAACCGTTCACTGGGTACATATCCGTACGAAAATCCCTATTGATTTACCTGTTTTTACAAGGAAATAAAAGGTGAAAACAATATTTCTACATCCAATGGCCTTTCCCAACCATTTAAATTTTTCTCTTACAGGTCTAACACGTCCGAAAAACCAATACAACGCCCACCCGGAACAATATATAAAGCTAAACGAACCGTTCACTGGGTACTCATACGTACGAAAATCCCTATTGATTTACCTGTTTTTACAAGGAAATAAAAGGTGAAAACAATATTTCTACATCCCATGGCCCTTCCCAACCATTTAAATTTTTCTCTTACAGGTCTAACACGTCCGAAAAACCAATACAACACCCATCCGGAACAATATATAAAGCTAAACGCACCGTTCACTGGGTACTTATCCGTACGAAAATCCCTATTGATTTACCTGTTTTTACAAGGAAATAAAAGGTGAAAACAATATTTCTACATCCAATGGCCTTTCCCAACCATTTAAATTTTTCTCTTACAGGTCTAACACGTCCGAAAAACCAATACAACACCCATCCGGAACAATATATAAAGCTAAACGCACCGTTCACTGGGTACTTATCCGTACGAAAATCCCTATTGATTTACCTGTTTTTACAAGGAAATAAATTGTGAAAACAATATTTCTACATCCCATGGCCTTTCCCAACCATTTAAATTTTTCTCTTACAGGTCTAACACTTCCGAAAAACCAATACAACGCCCACCCGGAACAATATATAAAGCTAAACGAACCGTTCACTGGGTACTCATACGTACGAAAATCCCTATTGATTTACCTGTTTTTACAAGGAAATAAAATGTGAAAAAAATGTTTCTACATCCCATTGCCTTTCCCAACCATTTAAATTTTTCTCTTACAGGGCTAACACTTCCGAAAAACCAATACAACGCCCACCCGGAACACTATATAAAGCTAAACGAACCGTTCACTGGGTACTTATACGTACGAAAATCCCTATTGATTTACCTGTTTTTACAAGGAAATAAAATGTGAAAAAAATATTTCTACATCCCATGGCCTTTCCCAACCATTTAAATTTTTCTCTTACAGGTCTAACACTTCCGAAAAACCTATACAACGCCCACCCGGAACAATATATAAAGCTAAACGAACCGTTCACTGGGTACTCATACGTACGAAAATCCCTATTGATTTACCTGTTTTTACAAGGAAATAAAATGTGAAAAAAATATTTCTACATCCCATGGCCTTTCCCAACCATTTAAATTTTTCTCTTACAAGTCTAACACTTCCGAAAAACCAATACAACGCCCAACCAGAACAATATATAAAGCTAAACGAACCGTTCACTGGGTACTTATCCGTACTAAAATCCCTATTGATTTAACTGTTTTTACAAGGAAATAAAATGTGAAAAAAATATTTCTACATCCCATGGCCTTTCCCAACCATTTAAATTTTTCTCTTACAGGTCTAACACTTCCGAAAAACCAATACAACGCCCACCCGGAACAATATATAAAGCTAAACGAACCGTTCACTGGGTACTCATACGTACGAAAATCCCTATTGATTTACCTGTTTTTACAAGGAAATAAAATGTGAAAAAAACATTTCTACATCCCATTGCCTTTCCCAACCATTTAAATTTTTCTCTTACAGGTCTAACAATTCTGAAAAACCAATACAACGCCCACCCGGAACAATATATAAAGCTAAACGAACCGTTCACTGGGTACTTATCCGTACGAAAATCCCTATTGATTTACCTGTTTTTACAAGGAAATAAAAGGTGAAAACAATATTTCTACATCCAATGGCCTTTCCCAACCATTTAAATTTTTCTCTTACAGGTCTAACACTTCCGAAAAACCAATACAACGCCCACCCGGAACAATATATAAAGCTAAACGAACCGTTCACTGGGTACTCATACGTACGAAAATCCCTATTGATTTACCTGTTTTTACAAGGAAATAAAATGTGAAAAAAATGTTTCTACATCCCATGGCCTTTCCCAAACATTTAAATTTTTCTCTTACAGGGCTAACACTTCCGAAAAACCAATACAACGCCCACCCGGAACACTATATAAAGCTAAACGAACCGTTCACTGGGTACTTATACGCACGAAAATCCCTATTGATTTACCTGTTTTTACAAGGAAATAAAATGTGAAAAAAATATTTCTACATCCCATGGCCTTTCCCAACCATTTAAATTTTTCTCTTACAGGTCTAACACTTCCGAAAAACCAATACAACGCCCACCCGGAACAATATATAAAGCTAAACGAACCGTTCACTGGGTACTCATACGTACGAAAATCCCTATTGATTTACCTGTTTTTACAAGGAAATAAAATGTGAAAAAAATGTTTCTACATCCCATGGCCTTTCCCAACCATTTAAATTTTTCTCTTACAGGGCTAACACTTCCGAAAAACCAATACAACGCCCACCCGGAACACTATATAAAGCTAAACGAACCGTTCACTGGGTACTTATACGCACGAAAATCCCTATTGATTTACCTGTTTTTACAAGGAAATAAAATGTGAAAAAAATATTTCTACATCCCATGGCCTTTCCCAACCATTTAAATTTTTCTCTTACAGGGCTAACACTTCCGAAAAACCAATACAACGCCCACCCGGACCAATATATTAAGCTAAACGAACCGTTCACTGGGTACTTATCCGTACGAAAATCCCTATAGATTTACCTGTTTTTACAAGGAAATAAAATGTGAAAAAAATATTTCTACATCCCATGGCCTTTCCCAACCATTTAAATTTTTCTCTTACAGGTCTAACACTTCCGAAAAACCAATACAACGCTCACCCGGAACAATATATAAAGCTAAACGAACCGTTCACTGGGTACTCATACGTACGAAAATCCCTATTGATTTACCTGTTTTTACAAGGAAATAAAATGTGAAAAAAATATTTCTACATCCCATGGCCTTTCCCAACCATTTAAATTTTTCTCTTACAGGTCTAACACTTCCGAAAAACCAATACAACGCCCACCCGGAACAATATATAAAGCTAAACGAACCGTTCACTGGGTACTCATACGTACGAAAATCCCTATTGATTTACCTGTTTTTACAAGGAAATAAAAGGTGAAAACAATATTTCTACATCCCATGGCCCTTCCCAACCATTTAAATTTTTCTCTTACAGGTCTAACACGTCCGAAAAACCAATACAACACCCATCCGGAACAATATATAAAGCTAAACGCACCGTTCACTGGGTACTTATCCGTACGAAAATCCCTATTGATTTACCTGTTTTTACAAGGAAATAAAAGGTGAAAACAATATTTCTACATCCCATGGCCTTTCCCAACCATTTAAATTTTTCTCTTACAGGTCTAACAATTCCGAAAAACCAATACAACGCCCACCCGGAACAATATATAAAGCTAAACGAACCGTTCACTGGGTACATATCCGTACGAAAATCCCTATTGATTTACCTGTTTTTACAAGGAAATAAAAGGTGAAAAAAATATTTCTACATCCAATGGCCTTTCCCAACCATTTAAATTTTTCTCTTACAGGTCTAACACGTCCGAAAAACCAATACAACGCCCACCCGGAACAATATATAAAGCTAAACGAACCGTTCACTGGGTACTCATACGTACGAAAATCCCTATTGATTTACCTGTTTTTACAAGGAAATAAAAGGTGAAAACAATATTTCTACATCCCATGGCCCTTCCCAACCATTTAAATTTTTCTCTTACAGGTCTAACACGTCCGAAAAACCAATACAACACCCATCCGGAACAATATATAAAGCTAAACGCACCGTTCACTGGGTACTTATCCGTACGAAAATCCCTATTGATTTACCTGTTTTTACAAGGAAATAAAAGGTGAAAACAATATTTCTACATCCCATGGCCTTTCCCAACCATTTAAATTTTTCTCTTACAGGTCTAACAATTCCGAAAAACCAATACAACGCCCACCCGGAACAATATATAAAGCTAAACGAACCGTTCACTGGGTACATATCCGTACGAAAATCCCTATTGATTTACCTGTTTTTACAAGGAAATAAAATGTGAAAAAAACATTTCAACATCCCATGGCCTTTCCCAACCATTTAAATTTTTCTCTTACAGGTCTAACACTTCCGAAAAACCAATACAACGCCCACCCGGAACAATATATAAAGCTAAACGAACCGTTCACTGGGTACTTATCCGTAAGAAAATCCCTATTGAATTACCTGTTTTTACAAGGAAATAAAAGGTGAAAACAATATTTCTACATCCAATGGCCTTTCCCAACCATTTAAATTTTTCTCTTACAGGTCTAACACTTCCGAAAAACCAATACAACGCCCACCGGGAACAATATATAAAGCTAAACGAACCGTTCACTGGGTACTTATCCGTACTAAAATCCCTATTGATTTACCTGTTTTTACAAGGAAATAAAATGTGAAAAAAATATTTCTACATCCCATGGCCTTTCCCAACCATTTAAATTTTTCTCTTACATGTCTAACACTTCCGAAAAACCAATACAACGCCCAACCAGAACAATATATAAAGCTAAACGAACCGTTCACTGGGTACTTATCCGTACGAATATCCCTATAGATTTACCTGTTTTTACAAGGAAATAAAATGTGAAAAAAATATTTCTACATCCCATGGCCTTTCCCAACCATTTAAATTTTTCTCTTACAGGTCTAACACTTCCGAAAAACCAATACAACGCCCACCCGGAACAATATATAAAGCTAAACGAACCGTTCACTGGGTACTCATACGTACGAAAATCCCTATTGATTTACCTGTTTTTACAAGGAAATAAAATGTGAAAAAAATGTTTCTACATCCCATGGCCTTTCCCAACCATTTAAATTTTTCTCTTACAGGGCTAACACTTCCGAAAAACCAATACAACGCCCACCCGGAACACTATATAAAGCTAAACGAACCGTTCTCTGGGTACTTATACGCACGAAAATCCCTATTGATTTACCTGTTTTTACAAGGAAATAAAATGTGAAAAAAATATTTCTACATCCCATGGCCTTTCCCAACCATTTAAATTTTTCTCTTACAGGTCTAACACTTCCGAAAAACCAATACAACGCTCACCCGGAACAATATATAAAGCTAAACGAACCGTTCACTGGGTACTCATACGTACGAAAATCCCTATTGATTTACCTGTTTTTACAAGGAAATAAAAAGTGAAAACAATATTTCTACATCCAATGGCCTTTCCCAACCATTTAAATTTTTCTCTTGCAGGTCTAACACTTCCGAAAAACCAATACAACGCCCACCCGGAACAATATATAAAGCTAAACGAACCGTTCACTGGGTACTTATCCGTACTAAAATCCCTATTGATTTACCTGTTTTTACAAGGAAATAAAATGTGAAAAAAATATTTCTACATCCCATGGCATTTCCCAACCATTTAAATTTTTCTCTTACAGGTCTAACACTTCCGAAAAACCAATACAACGCCCACCCGGAAAAATATATAAAGCTAAACGAACCGTTCACTGGGTACTCATACGTACGAAAATCCCTATTGATTTACCTGTTTTTACAAGGAAATAAAATGTGAAAAAAATGTTTCTACATCCCATGGCCTTTCCCAAACATTTAAATTTTTCTCTTACAGGTCTAACACTTCCGAAAAACCAATACAACGCTCACCCGGAACAATATATAAAGCTAAACGAACCGTTCACTGGGTACTCATACGTACGAAAATCCCTATTGATTTACCTGTTTTTACAAGGAAATAAAAAGTGAAAACAATATTTCTACATCCAATGGCCTTTCCCAACCATTTAAATTTTTCTCTTACAGGTCTAACACTTCCGAAAAACCAATACAACGCCCACCCGGAACAATATATAAAGCTAAACGAACCGTTCACTGGGTACTTATCCGTACTAAAATCCCTATTGATTTACCTGTTTTTACAAGGAAATAAAATGTGAAAAAAATATTTCTACATCCCATGGCATTTCCCAACCATTTAAATTTTTCTCTTACAGGTCTAACACTTCCGAAAAACCAATACAACGCCCACCCGGAAAAATATATAAAGCTAAACGAACCGTTCACTGGGTACTCATACGTACGAAAATCCCTATTGATTTACCTGTTTTTACAAGGAAATAAAATGTGAAAAAAATGTTTCTACATCCCATGGCCTTTCCCAAACATTTAAATTTTTCTCTTACAGGGCTAACACTTCCGAAAAACCAATACAACGCCCACCCGGAACACTATATAAAGCTAAACGAACCGTTCACTGGGTACTTATACGCACGAAAATCCCTATTGATTTACCTGTTTTTACAACGAAATAAAATGTGAAAAAAATGTTTCTACATCCCATGGCCTTTCCCAACCATTTAAATTTTTCTCTTACAGGGCTAACACTTCCGAAAAACCAAAACAACGCCCACCCGGAACACTATATAAAGCTAAACGAACCGTTCACTGGGTACTTATACGCACGAAAATCCCTATTGATTTACCTGTTTTTACAAGGAAATAAAATGTGAAAAAAATGTTTCTACATCCCATGGCCTTTCCCAACCATTTAAATTTTTCTCTTACAGGGCTAACACTTCCGAAAAACCAATACAACGCCCACCCGGAACACTATATAAAGCTAAACGAACCGTTCACTGGGTACTTATACGCACGAAAATCCCTATTGATTTACCTGTTTTTACAAGGAAATAAAATATGAAAAAAATATTTCTACATCCCATGGCCTTTCCCAACCATTTAAATTTTTCTCTTACAGGTCTAACACTTCCGAAAAACCAATACAACGCCCACCCGGAACAATATATAAAGCTAAACGAACCGTTCACTGGGTACTCATACGTACGAAAATCCCTATTGATTTACCTGTTTTTACAAGGAAATAAAATGTGAAAAAAATGTTTCTACATCCCATGGCCTTTCCCAACCATTTAAATTTTTCTCTTACAGGGCTAACACTTCCGAAAAACCAATACAACGCCCACCCAGAACACTATATAAAGCTAAACGAACCGTTCACTGGGTACTTATACGCACGAAAATCCCTATTGATTTACCTGTTTTTACAAGGAAATAAAATGTGAAAAAAATATTTCTACATCCCATGGCCTTTCCCAACCATTTAAATTTTTCTCTTACAGGTCTAACACTTCCGAAAAACCAATACAACGCCCACCCGGAACAATATATAAAGCTAAACGAACCGTTCACTGGGTACTCATACGTACGAAAATCCCTATTGATTTACCTGTTTTTACAAGGAAATAAAATGTGAAAAAAATGTTTCTACATCCCATGGCCTTTCCCAACCATTTAAATTTTTCTCTTACAGGGCTAACACTTCCGAAAAACCAATACAACGCCCACCCGGAACACTATATAAAGCTAAACGAACCGTTCTCTGGGTACTTATACGCACGAAAATCCCTATTGATTTACCTGTTTTTACAAGGAAATAAAATGTGAAAAAAATATTTCTACATCCCATGGCCTTTCCCAACCATTTAAATTTTTCTCTTACAGGTCTAACACTTCCGAAAAACCAATACAACGCTCACCCGGAACAATATATAAAGCTAAACGAACCGTTCACTGGGTACTCATACGTACGAAAATCCCTATTGATTTACCTGTTTTTACAAGGAAATAAAAAGTGAAAACAATATTTCTACATCCAATGGCCTTTCCCAACCATTTAAATTTTTCTCTTACAGGTCTAACACTTCCGAAAAACCAATACAACGCCCACCCGGAACAATATATAAAGCTAAACGAACCGTTCACTGGGTACTTATCCGTACTAAAATCCCTATTGATTTACCTGTTTTTACAAGGAAATAAAATGTGAAAAAAATATTTCTACATCCCATGGCCTTTCCCAACCATTTAAATTTTTCTCTTACAGGTCTAACACTTCCGAAAAACCAATACAACGCCCACCCGGAAAAATATATAAAGCTAAACGAACCGTTCACTGGGTACTCATACGTACGAAAATCCCTATTGATTTACCTGTTTTTACAAGGAAATAAAATGTGAAAAAAATGTTTCTACATCCCATGGCCTTTCCCAAACATTTAAATTTTTCTCTTACAGGGCTAACACTTCCGAAAAACCAATACAACGCCCACCCGGAACACTATATAAAGCTAAACGAACCGTTCACTGGGTACTTATACGCACGAAAATCCCTATTGATTTACCTGTTTTTACAAGGAAATAAAATGTGAAAAAAATGTTTCTACATCCCATGGCCTTTCCCAACCATTTAAATTTTTCTCTTACAGGGCTAACACTTCCGAAAAACCAAAACAACGCCCACCCGGAACACTATATAAAGCTAAACGAACCGTTCACTGGGTACTTATACGCACGAAAATCCCTATTGATTTACCTGTTTTTACAAGGAAATAAAATGTGAAAAAAATGTTTCTACATCCCATGGCCTTTCCCAACCATTTAAATTTTTCTCTTACAGGGCTAACACTTCCGAAAAACCAATACAACGCCCACCCGGAACACTATATAAAGCTAAACGAACCGTTCACTGGGTACTTATACGCACGAAAATCCCTATTGATTTACCTGTTTTTACAAGGAAATAAAATATGAAAAAAATATTTCTACATCCCATGGCCTTTCCCAACCATTTAAATTTTTCTCTTACAGGTCTAACACTTCCGAAAAACCAATACAACGCCCACCCGGAACAATATATAAAGCTAAACGAACCGTTCACTGGGTACTCATACGTACGAAAATCCCTATTGATTTACCTGTTTTTACAAGGAAATAAAATGTGAAAAAAATGTTTCTACATCCCATGGCCTTTCCCAACCATTTAAATTTTTCTCTTACAGGGCTAACACTTCCGAAAAACCAATACAACGCCCACCCAGAACACTATATAAAGCTAAACGAACCGTTCACTGGGTACTTATACGCACGAAAATCCCTATTGATTTACCTGTTTTTACAAGGAAATAAAATGTGAAAAAAATATTTCTACATCCCATGGCCTTTCCCAACCATTTAAATTTTTCTCTTACAGGGCTAACACGTCCGAAAAACCAATACAACACCCATCCGGAACAATATATAAAGCTAAACGCACCGTTCACTGGGTACTTATACGCACGAAAATCCCTATTGATTTACCTGTTTTTACAAGGAAATAAAATGTGAAAAAAATGTTTCTACATCCCATGGCCTTTCCCAACCATTTAAATTTTTCTCTTACAGGGCTAACACTTCCGAAAAACCAATACAACGCCCACCCGGAACACTATATAAAGCTAAACGAACCGTTCACTGGGTACTTATACGCACGAAAATCCCTATTGATTTACCTGTTTTTACAAGGAAATAAAATGTGAAAAAAATATTTCTACATCCCATGGCCTTTCCCAACCATTTAAATTTTTCTCTTACAGGTCTAACACTTCCGAAAAACCAATACAACGCCCACCCGGAACACTATATAAAGCTAAACGAACCGTTCACTGGGTACTCATACGTACGAAAATCCCTATTGATTTACCTGTTTTTACAAGGAAATAAAATGTGAAAAAAACATTTCTACATCCCATTGCCTTTCCCAACCATTTAAATTTTTCTCTTACAGGTCTAACAATTCCGAAAAACCAATACAACGCCCACCCGGAACAATATATAAAGCTAAACGAACCGTTCACTGGGTACTTATCCGTACGAAAATCCCTATTGATTTACCTGTTTTTACAAGGAAATAAAAGGTGAAAACAATATTTCTACATCCAATGGCCTTTCCCAACCATTTAAATTTTTCTCTTACAGGTCTAACACTTCCGAAAAACCAATACAACGCCCACCCGGAACAATATATAAAGCTAAACGAACCGTTCACTGGGTACTCATACGTACGAAAATCCCTATTGATTTACCTGTTTTTACAAGGAAATAAAATGTGAAAAAAATGTTTCTACATCCCATGGCCTTTCCCAAACATTTAAATTTTTCTCTTACAGGGCTAACACTTCCGAAAAACCAATACAACGCCCACCCGGAACACTATATAAAGCTAAACGAACCGTTCACTGGGTACTTATACGCACGAAAATCCCTATTGATTTACCTGATTTTACAAGGAAATAAAATGTGAAAAAAATATTTCTACATCCCATGGCCTTTCCCAACCATTTAAATTTTTCTCTTACAGGTCTAACACTTCCGAAAAACCAATACAACGCCCACCCGGAACAATATATAAAGCTAAACGAACCGTTCACTGGGTACTCATACGTACGAAAATCCCTATTGATTTACCTGTTTTTACAAGGAAATAAAATGTGAAAAAAATGTTTCTACATCCCATGGCCTTTCCCAACCATTTAAATTTTTCTCTTACAGGGCTAACACTTCCGAAAAACCAATACAACGCCCACCCGGAACACTATATAAAGCTAAACGAACCGTTCACTGGGTACTTATACGCACGAAAATCCCTATTGATTTACCTGTTTTTACAAGGAAATAAAATGTGAAAAAAATATTTCTACATCCCATGGCCTTTCCCAACCATTTAAATTTTTCTCTTACAGGGCTAACACTTCCGAAAAACCAATACAACGCCCACCCGGACCAATATATTAAGCTAAACGAACCGTTCACTGGGTACTTATCCGTACGAAAATCCCTATAGATTTACCTGTTTTTACAAGGAAATAAAATGTGAAAAAAATATTTCTACATCCCATGGCCTTTCCCAACCATTTAAATTTTTCTCTTACAGGTCTAACACTTCCGAAAAACCAATACAACGCTCACCCGGAACAATATATAAAGCTAAACGAACCGTTCACTGGGTACTCATACGTACGAAAATCCCTATTGATTTACCTGTTTTTACAAGGAAATAAAATGTGAAAAAAATATTTCTACATCCCATGGCCTTTCCCAACCATTTAAATTTTTCTCTTACAGGTCTAACACTTCCGAAAAACCAATACAACGCCCACCCGGAACAATATATAAAGCTAAACGAACCGTTCACTGGGTACTCATACGTACGAAAATCCCTATTGATTTACCTGTTTTTACAAGGAAATAAAAGGTGAAAACAATATTTCTACATCCCATGGCCCTTCCCAACCATTTAAATTTTTCTCTTACAGGTCTAACACGTCCGAAAAACCAATACAACACCCATCCGGAACAATATATAAAGCTAAACGCACCGTTCACTGGGTACTTATCCGTACGAAAATCCCTATTGATTTACCTGTTTTTACAAGGAAATAAAAGGTGAAAACAATATTTCTACATCCCATGGCCTTTCCCAACCATTTAAATTTTTCTCTTACAGGTCTAACAATTCCGAAAAACCAATACAACGCCCACCCGGAACAATATATAAAGCTAAACGAACCGTTCACTGGGTACATATCCGTACGAAAATCCCTATTGATTTACCTGTTTTTACAAGGAAATAAAAGGTGAAAAAAATATTTCTACATCCAATGGCCTTTCCCAACCATTTAAATTTTTCTCTTACAGGTCTAACACGTCCGAAAAACCAATACAACGCCCACCCGGAACAATATATAAAGCTAAACGAACCGTTCACTGGGTACTCATACGTACGAAAATCCCTATTGATTTACCTGTTTTTACAAGGAAATAAAAGGTGAAAACAATATTTCTACATCCCATGGCCCTTCCCAACCATTTAAATTTTTCTCTTACAGGTCTAACACGTCCGAAAAACCAATACAACACCCATCCGGAACAATATATAAAGCTAAACGCACCGTTCACTGGGTACTTATCCGTACGAAAATCCCTATTGATTTACCTGTTTTTACAAGGAAATAAAAGGTGAAAACAATATTTCTACATCCCATGGCCTTTCCCAACCATTTAAATTTTTCTCTTACAGGTCTAACAATTCCGAAAAACCAATACAACGCCCACCCGGAACAATATATAAAGCTAAACGAACCGTTCACTGGGTACATATCCGTACGAAAATCCCTATTGATTTACCTGTTTTTACAAGGAAATAAAATGTGAAAAAAACATTTCAACATCCCATGGCCTTTCCCAACCATTTAAATTTTTCTCTTACAGGTCTAACACTTCCGAAAAACCAATACAACGCCCACCCGGAACAATATATAAAGCTAAACGAACCGTTCACTGGGTACTTATCCGTAAGAAAATCCCTATTGAATTACCTGTTTTTACAAGGAAATAAAAGGTGAAAACAATATTTCTACATCCAATGGCCTTTCCCAACCATTTAAATTTTTCTCTTACAGGTCTAACACTTCCGAAAAACCAATACAACGCCCACCGGGAACAATATATAAAGCTAAACGAACCGTTCACTGGGTACTTATCCGTACTAAAATCCCTATTGATTTACCTGTTTTTACAAGGAAATAAAATGTGAAAAAAATATTTCTACATCCCATGGCCTTTCCCAACCATTTAAATTTTTCTCTTACATGTCTAACACTTCCGAAAAACCAATACAACGCCCAACCAGAACAATATATAAAGCTAAACGAACCGTTCACTGGGTACTTATCCGTACGAATATCCCTATAGATTTACCTGTTTTTACAAGGAAATAAAATGTGAAAAAAATATTTCTACATCCCATGGCCTTTCCCAACCATTTAAATTTTTCTCTTACAGGTCTAACACTTCCGAAAAACCAATACAACGCCCACCCGGAACAATATATAAAGCTAAACGAACCGTTCACTGGGTACTCATACGTACGAAAATCCCTATTGATTTACCTGTTTTTACAAGGAAATAAAATGTGAAAAAAATGTTTCTACATCCCATGGCCTTTCCCAACCATTTAAATTTTTCTCTTACAGGGCTAACACTTCCGAAAAACCAATACAACGCCCACCCGGAACACTATATAAAGCTAAACGAACCGTTCTCTGGGTACTTATACGCACGAAAATCCCTATTGATTTACCTGTTTTTACAAGGAAATAAAATGTGAAAAAAATATTTCTACATCCCATGGCCTTTCCCAACCATTTAAATTTTTCTCTTACAGGTCTAACACTTCCGAAAAACCAATACAACGCTCACCCGGAACAATATATAAAGCTAAACGAACCGTTCACTGGGTACTCATACGTACGAAAATCCCTATTGATTTACCTGTTTTTACAAGGAAATAAAAAGTGAAAACAATATTTCTACATCCAATGGCCTTTCCCAACCATTTAAATTTTTCTCTTACAGGTCTAACACTTCCGAAAAACCAATACAACGCCCACCCGGAACAATATATAAAGCTAAACGAACCGTTCACTGGGTACTTATCCGTACTAAAATCCCTATTGATTTACCTGTTTTTACAAGGAAATAAAATGTGAAAAAAATATTTCTACATCCCATGGCCTTTCCCAACCATTTAAATTTTTCTCTTACAGGTCTAACACTTCCGAAAAACCAATACAACGCCCACCCGGAAAAATATATAAAGCTAAACGAACCGTTCACTGGGTACTCATACGTACGAAAATCCCTATTGATTTACCTGTTTTTACAAGGAAATAAAATGTGAAAAAAATGTTTCTACATCCCATGGCCTTTCCCAAACATTTAAATTTTTCTCTTACAGGGCTAACACTTCCGAAAAACCAATACAACGCCCACCCGGAACACTATATAAAGCTAAACGAACCGTTCACTGGGTACTTATACGCACGAAAATCCCTATTGATTTACCTGTTTTTACAACGAAATAAAATGTGAAAAAAATGTTTCTACATCCCATGGCCTTTCCCAACCATTTAAATTTTTCTCTTACAGGGCTAACACTTCCGAAAAACCAAAACAACGCCCACCCGGAACACTATATAAAGCTAAACGAACCGTTCACTGGGTACTTATACGCACGAAAATCCCTATTGATTTACCTGTTTTTACAAGGAAATAAAATGTGAAAAAAATGTTTCTACATCCCATGGCCTTTCCCAACCATTTAAATTTTTCTCTTACAGGGCTAACACTTCCGAAAAACCAATACAACGCCCACCCGGAACACTATATAAAGCTAAACGAACCGTTCACTGGGTACTTATACGCACGAAAATCCCTATTGATTTACCTGTTTTTACAAGGAAATAAAATATGAAAAAAATATTTCTACATCCCATGGCCTTTCCCAACCATTTAAATTTTTCTCTTACAGGTCTAACACTTCCGAAAAACCAATACAACGCCCACCCGGAACAATATATAAAGCTAAACGAACCGTTCACTGGGTACTCATACGTACGAAAATCCCTATTGATTTACCTGTTTTTACAAGGAAATAAAATGTGAAAAAAATGTTTCTACATCCCATGGCCTTTCCCAACCATTTAAATTTTTCTCTTACAGGGCTAACACTTCCGAAAAACCAATACAACGCCCACCCAGAACACTATATAAAGCTAAACGAACCGTTCACTGGGTACTTATACGCACGAAAATCCCTATTGATTTACCTGTTTTTACAAGGAAATAAAATGTGAAAAAAATATTTCTACATCCCATGGCCTTTCCCAACCATTTAAATTTTTCTCTTACAGGTCTAACACTTCCGAAAAACCAATACAACGCCCACCCGGAACAATATATAAAGCTAAACGAACCGTTCACTGGGTACTCATACGTACGAAAATCCCTATTGATTTACCTGTTTTTACAAGGAAATAAAATGTGAAAAAAATGTTTCTACATCCCATGGCCTTTCCCAACCATTTAAATTTTTCTCTTACAGGGCTAACACTTCCGAAAAACCAATACAACGCCCACCCGGAACACTATATAAAGCTAAACGAACCGTTCTCTGGGTACTTATACGCACGAAAATCCCTATTGATTTACCTGTTTTTACAAGGAAATAAAATGTGAAAAAAATATTTCTACATCCCATGGCCTTTCCCAACCATTTAAATTTTTCTCTTACAGGTCTAACACTTCCGAAAAACCAATACAACGCTCACCCGGAACAATATATAAAGCTAAACGAACCGTTCACTGGGTACTCATACGTACGAAAATCCCTATTGATTTACCTGTTTTTACAAGGAAATAAAAAGTGAAAACAATATTTCTACATCCAATGGCCTTTCCCAACCATTTAAATTTTTCTCTTACAGGTCTAACACTTCCGAAAAACCAATACAACGCCCACCCGGAACAATATATAAAGCTAAACGAACCGTTCACTGGGTACTTATCCGTACTAAAATCCCTATTGATTTACCTGTTTTTACAAGGAAATAAAATGTGAAAAAAATATTTCTACATCCCATGGCCTTTCCCAACCATTTAAATTTTTCTCTTACAGGTCTAACACTTCCGAAAAACCAATACAACGCCCACCCGGAAAAATATATAAAGCTAAACGAACCGTTCACTGGGTACTCATACGTACGAAAATCCCTATTGATTTACCTGTTTTTACAAGGAAATAAAATGTGAAAAAAATGTTTCTACATCCCATGGCCTTTCCCAAACATTTAAATTTTTCTCTTACAGGGCTAACACTTCCGAAAAACCAATACAACGCCCACCCGGAACACTATATAAAGCTAAACGAACCGTTCACTGGGTACTTATACGCACGAAAATCCCTATTGATTTACCTGTTTTTACAACGAAATAAAATGTGAAAAAAATGTTTCTACATCCCATGGCCTTTCCCAACCATTTAAATTTTTCTCTTACAGGGCTAACACTTCCGAAAAACCAAAACAACGCCCACCCGGAACACTATATAAAGCTAAACGAACCGTTCACTGGGTACTTATACGCACGAAAATCCCTATTGATTTACCTGTTTTTACAAGGAAATAAAATGTGAAAAAAATGTTTCTACATCCCATGGCCTTTCCCAACCATTTAAATTTTTCTCTTACAGGGCTAACACTTCCGAAAAACCAATACAACGCCCACCCGGAACACTATATAAAGCTAAACGAACCGTTCACTGGGTACTTATACGCACGAAAATCCCTATTGATTTACCTGTTTTTACAAGGAAATAAAATATGAAAAAAATATTTCTACATCCCATGGCCTTTCCCAACCATTTAAATTTTTCTCTTACAGGTCTAACACTTCCGAAAAACCAATACAACGCCCACCCGGAACAATATATAAAGCTAAACGAACCGTTCACTGGGTACTCATACGTACGAAAATCCCTATTGATTTACCTGTTTTTACAAGGAAATAAAATGTGAAAAAAATGTTTCTACATCCCATGGCCTTTCCCAACCATTTAAATTTTTCTCTTACAGGGCTAACACTTCCGAAAAACCAATACAACGCCCACCCAGAACACTATATAAAGCTAAACGAACCGTTCACTGGGTAATTATACGCACGAAAATCCCTATTGATTTACCTGTTTTTACAAGGAAATAAAATGTGAAAAAAATATTTCTACATCCCATGGCCTTTCCCAACCATTTAAATTTTTCTCTTACAGGGCTAACACGTCCGAAAAACCAATACAACACCCATCCGGAACAATATATAAAGCTAAACGCACCGTTCACTGGGTACTTATACGCACGAAAATCCCTATTGATTTACCTGTTTTTACAAGGAAATAAAATGTGAAAAAAATGTTTCTACATCCCATGGCCTTTCCCAACCATTTAAATTTTTCTCTTACAGGGCTAACACTTCCGAAAAACCAATACAACGCCCACCCGGAACACTATATAAAGCTAAACGAACCGTTCACTGGGTACTTATACGCACGAAAATCCCTATTGATTTACCTGTTTTTACAAGGAAATAAAATGTGAAAAAAATATTTCTATATCCCATGGCCTTTCCCAACCATTTAAATTTTTCTCTTACAGGGCTAACACTTCCGAAAAACCAATACAACGCCCACCCGGACCAATATATTAAGCTAAACGAACCGTTCACTGGGTACTTATCCGTACGAAAATCCCTATAGATTTACCTGTTTTTACAAGGAAATAAAATGTGAAAAAAAAATATTTCTACATCCCATGGCCTTTCCCAACCATTTAAATTTTTCTCTTACAGGTCTAACACTTCCGAAAAACCAATGCAACGCCCACCCGGACCAATATATTAAGCTAAACGAACCGTTCACTGGGTACTTATACGCACGAAAATCCCTATTGATTTACCTGTTTTTACAAGGAAATAAAATGTGAAAAAAATATTTCTACATCCCATGGCCTTTCCCAACCATTTAAATTTTTCTCTTACAGGGCTAACACTTCCGAAAAACCAATACAACGCCCACCCGGACCAATATATTAAGCTAAACGAACCGTTCACTGGGTACTTATCCGTACGAAAATCCCTATAGATTTACATGT
The DNA here is from genome assembly GCF_049243985.1 of Paroedura picta. Classification (NCBI taxonomy): domain Eukaryota; kingdom Metazoa; phylum Chordata; class Lepidosauria; order Squamata; family Gekkonidae; genus Paroedura; species Paroedura picta. Next base: position 2,002,554 of record NW_027518617.1, read on the forward strand.
TTTTACAAGGAAATAAAATGTGAAAAAAATATTTCTACATCCCATGGCCTTTCCCAACCATTTAAATTTTTCTCTTACAGGTCTAACACTTCCGAAAAACCAATGCAACGCTCACCCGGAACAATATATGAAGCTAAACGAACCGTTCACTGGGTACTCATACGTACGAAAATCCCTATTGATTTACCTGTTTTTACAAGGAAATAAAATGTGAAAAAAATATTTCTACATCCCATGGCCTTTCCCAACCATTTAAATTTTTCTCTTACAGGTCTAACACTTCCGAAAAACCAATACAACGCCCACCCGGAACAATATATAAAGCTAAACGAACCGTTCACTGGGTACTCATACGTACGAAAATCCCTATTGATGTACCTGTTTTTACAAGGAAATAAAATGTGAAAAAAATATTTCTACATCCCATGGCCCTTCCCAACCATTTAAATTTTTCTCTTACAGGTCTAACACGTCCGAAAAACCAATACAACACCCATCCGGAACAATATATAAAGCTAAACGAACCGTTCACTGGGTACTTATACGCACGAAAATCCCTATTGATTTACCTGTTTTTACAAGGAAATAAAATGTGAAAAAAATGTTTCTACATCCCATGGCCTTTCCCAACCATTTAAATTTTTCTCTTACAGGGCTAACACTTCCGAAAAACCAATACAACGCCCACCCGGAACACTATATAAAGCTAAACGAACCGTTCACTGGGTACTTATACGCACGAAAATCCCTATTGATTTACCTGTTTTTACAAGGAAATAAAATGTGAAAAAAATATTTCTACATCCCATGGCCTTTCCCAACCATTTAAATTTTTCTCTAACAGGTCTAAGACTTCCGAAAAACCAATACAACGCCCACCCGGAACAATATATAAAGCTAAAGGAACCGTTCACTGGGTACTCATACGTACGAAAATCCCTATTGATTTACCTGTTTTTACAAGGAAATAAAATGTGAAAAAAATATTTCTACATCCCATGGCCTTTCCCAACCATTTAAATTTTTCTCTTACAGGTCTAACACTTCTGAAAAACCAATACAACGCCGACCCGGAACAATATACAAAGCTAAACGAACCGTTCACTGGGTACTCATACGTACGAAAATCCCTATTGATTTACCTGTTTTTACAAGGAAATAAAATGTGAAAAAAATATTTCTACATCCCATGGCCCTTCCCAACCATTTAAATTTTTCTCTTACAGGTCTAACACGTCCGAAAAACCAATACAACACCCATCCGGAACAATATATAAAGCTAAACGCACCGTTCACTGGGTACTTATCCGTACGAAAATCCCTATAGATTTACCTGTTTTTACAAGGAAATAAAATGTGAAAACAATATTTCTACATCCCATGGCCTTTCCTAACCATTTAAATTTTTCTCTTACAGGTCTAACACTTCCGAAAAACCAATACAACGCCCACCCGGAACAATATATAAAGCTAAACGAACCGTTCACTCGGTACTCATACGTACAAAAATCCCTATTGATTTACCTGTTTTTACAAGGAAATAGAATGTGAAAAAAACATTTCTACATCCCATGGCCTTTCCCAACCATTTAAATTTTTCTCTTACAGGTCTAACACTTCCGAAAAACCAATACAACGCCCACCCGGACCAATATATTAAGCTAAACGAACCGTTCACTGGGTACTTATCCGTACGAAAATCCCTATAGATTTACCTGTTTTTACAAGGAAATAAAATGTGAAAAAAATATTTCTACATCCCATGGCCTTTCCCAACCATTTAAATTTTTCTCTTACAGGTCTAACACTTCCGAAAAACCAATACAACGCCCACCCAGACCAATATATTAAGCTAAACGAACCGTTCACTTGGTACTTATACGCACGAAAATCCCTATTGATTTACCTGTTTTTACAAGGAAATAAAATGTGAAAAAAATATTTCTACATCCCATGGCCTTTCCCAACCATTTAAATTTTTCTCTTACAGGGCTAACACTTCCGAAAAACCAATACAACGCCCACCCGTTACAATATATTAAGCTAAACGAACCGTTCACTGGGTACTTATCCGTACGAAAATCCCTATAGATTTACCTGTTTTTACAAGGAAATAAAATGTGAAAAAAATATTTCTACATCCCATGGCCTTTCCCAACCATTTAAATTTTTCTCTTACAGGTCTAACACTTCCGAAAAACCAATACAACGCTCACCTGGAACAATATATAAAGCTAAACGAACCGTTCACTGGGTACTCATACGTACGAAAATCCCTATTGATTTACCTGTTATTACAAGGAAATAAAATGTGAAAAAAATATTTCTACATCCCATGGCCTTTCCCAACCATTTAAATTTTTCTCTTACAGGTCTAACACTTCCGAAAAACCAATGCAACGCTCACCCGGAACAATATATAAAGCTAAACGAACCGTTCACTGGGTACTCATACGTACGAAAATCCCTATTGATTTACCTGTTTTTACAAGGAAATAAAATGTGAAAAAAATATTTCTACATCCCATGGCCTTTCCCAACCATTTAAATTTTTCTCTTACAGGTCTAACACTTCCGAAAAACCAATACAACGCCCACCCGGAACAATATATAAAGCTAAACGAACCGTTCACTGGGTACTCATACGTACGAAAATCCCTATTGATGTACCTGTTTTTACAAGGAAATAAAATGTGAAAAAAATATTTCTACATCCCATGGCCCTTCCCAACCATTTAAATTTTTCTCTTACAGGTCTAACACGTCCGAAAAACCAATACAACACCCATCCGGAACAATATATAAAGCTAAACGAACCGTTCACTGGGTACTTATACGCACGAAAATCCCTATTGATTTACCTGTTTTTACAAGGAAATAAAATGTGAAAAAAATGTTTCTACATCCCATGGCCTTTCCCAACCATTTAAATTTTTCTCTTACAGGGCTAACACTTCCGAAAAACCAATACAACGCCCACCCGGAACACTATATAAAGCTAAACGAACCGTTCACTGGGTACTTATACGCACGAAAATCCCTATTGATTTACCTGTTTTTACAAGGAAATAAAATGTGAAAAAAATATTTCTACATCCCATGGCCTTTCCCAACCATTTAAATTTTTCTCTAACAGGTCTAAGACTTCCGAAAAACCAATACAACGCCCACCCGGAACAATATATAAAGCTAAAGGAACCGTTCACTGGGTACTCATACGTACGAAAATCCCTATTGATTTACCTGTTTTTACAAGGAAATAAAATGTGAAAAAAATATTTCTACATCCCATGGCCTTTCCCAACCATTTAAATTTTTCTCTTACAGGTCTAACACTTCTGAAAAACCAATACAACGCCGACCCGGAACAATATACAAAGCTAAACGAACCGTTCACTGGGTACTCATACGTACGAAAATCCCTATTGATTTACCTGTTTTTACAAGGAAATAAAATGTGAAAAAAATATTTCTACATCCCATGGCCCTTCCCAACCATTTAAATTTTTCTCTTACAGGTCTAACACGTCCGAAAAACCAATACAACACCCATCCGGAACAATATATAAAGCTAAACGCACCGTTCACTGGGTACTTATCCGTACGAAAATCCCTATAGATTTACCTGTTTTTACAAGGAAATAAAATGTGAAAACAATATTTCTACATCCCATGGCCTTTCCCAACCATTTAAATTTTTCTCTTACAGGTCTAACACTTCCGAAAAAACCAATACAACGCCCACCCGGAACAATATATAAAGCTAAACGAACCGTTCACTCGGTACTCATACGTACGAAAATCCCTATTGATTTACCTGTTTTTACAAGGAAATAGAATGTGAAAAAAACATTTCTACATCCCATGGCCTTTCCCAACCATTTAAATTTTTCTCTTACAGGTCTAACACTTCCGAAAAACCAATACAACGCCCACCCGGACCAATATATTAAGCTAAACGAACCGTTCACTGGGTACTTATCCGTACGAAAATCCCTATAGATTTACCTGTTTTTACAAGGAAATAAAATGTGAAAAAAATATTTCTACATCCCATGGCCTTTCCCAACCATTTAAATTTTTCTCTTACAGGTCTAACACTTCCGAAAAACCAATACAACGCCCACCCAGACCAATATATTAAGCTAAACGAACCGTTCACTTGGTTCTTATACGCACGAAAATCCCTATTGATTTACCTGTTTTTACAAGGAAATAAAATGTGAAAAAAATATTTCTACATCCCATGGCCTTTCCCAACCATTTAAATTTTTCTCTTACAGGGCTAACACTTCCGAAAAACCAATACAACGCCCACCCGTTACAATATATTAAGCTAAACGAACCGTTCACTGGGTACTTATCCGTACGAAAATCCCTATAGATTTACCTGTTTTTACAAGGAAATAAAATGTGAAAAAAATATTTCTACATCCCATGGCCTTTCCCAACCATTTAAATTTTTCTCTTACAGGTCTAACACTTCCGAAAAACCAATACAACGCTCACCTGGAACAATATATAAAGCTAAACGAACCGTTCACTGGGTACTCATACGTACGAAAATCCCTATTGATTTACCTGTTATTACAAGGAAATAAAATGTGAAAAAAATATTTCTACATCCCATGGCCTTTCCCAACCATTTAAATTTTTCTCTTACAGGTCTAACACTTCCGAAAAACCAATACAACGCCCACCCGGAACAATATATAAAGCTAAACGAACCGTTCACTGGCTACTCATACGTACGAAAATCCCTATTGATTTACCTGTTTTTACAAGGAAATAAAATGTGAAAAAAATATTTCTACATCCCATGGCCTTTCCCAACCATTTAAATTTTTCTCTTACAGGTCTAACACTTCTGAAAAACCAATACAACGCCCACCCGGAATAATATATAAAGCTAAACGAACCGTTCACTGGGTACTTATCCGTACTAAAATCCCTATTGATTTACCTGTTTTTACAAGGAAATAAAATGTGAAAAAAATATTTCTACATCCCATGGCCTTTCCCAACCATTTAAATTTTTCTCTTACAAGTCTAACACTTCCGAAAAACCAATACAACGCCCAACCAGAACAATATATAAAGCTAAACGAACCGTTCACTGGGTACTCATACGTACGAAAATCCCTATTGATTTACCTGTTTTTACAAGGAAATAAAATGTGAAAAAAATATTTCTACATCCCATGGCCTTTCCCAACCATTTAAATTTTTCTCTTACAAGTCTAACACTTCCAAAAAACCAATACAACGCCCAACCAGAACAATATATAAAGCTAAACGAACCGTTCACTGGGTACTTATCCGTACGAAAATCCCTATTGATTTACCTGTTTTTACAAGGAAATAAAATGTGAAAAAAATATTTCTACATCCCATGGCCTTTCCCAACCATTTAAATTTTTCTCTTACAGGGCTAACACTTCCGAAAAACCAATACAACGCCCACCCGGACCAATATATTAAGCTAAACGAACTGTTCACTGGGTACTTATCCGTACGAAAATCCCTATAGATTTACCTGTTTTTACAAGGAAATAAAATGTGAAAAAAATATTTCTACATCCCATGGCCTTTCCCAACCATTTAAATTTTTCTCTTACAGGTCTAACACTTCCGAAAAACCAATACAACGCTCACCCGGAACAATATATAAAGCTAAACGAACCGTTCACTGGGTACTCATACGTACGAAAATCCCTATTGATTTACCCGTTTTTACAAGGAAATAAAATGTGAAAAAAATATTTCTACATCCCATGGCCTTTCCCAACCATTTAAATTTTTCTCTTACAGGTCTAACACTTCCGAAAAACCAATACAACGCCCACCCGGAACAATATATAAAGCTAAACGAACCGTTCACTGGGTACTCATACGTACGAAAATCCCTATTGATTTACCTGTTTTTACAAGGAAATAAAATGTGAAAAAAATATTTCTACATCCCATGGCCCTTCCCAACCATTTAAATTTTTCTCTTACACGTCTAACACGTCCGAAAAACCAATACAACACCCATCCGGAACAATATATAAAGCTAAACGCACCGTTCACTGGGTACTTATACGCACGAAAATCCCTATTGATTTACCTGTTTTTACAAGGAAATAAAATGTGAAAAAAATGTTTCTACATCCCATGGCCTTTCCCAACCATTTAAATTTTTCTCTTACAGGGCTAACACTTCCGAAAAACCAATACAACGCCCACCCGGAACACTATATAAAGCTAAACGAACCGTTCACTGGGTACTTATACGCACGAAAATCCCTATTGATTTACCTGTTTTTACAAGGAAATAAAATGTGAAAAAAATATTTCTACATCCCATGGCCTTTCCCAACCATTTAAATTTTTCTCTAACAGGTCTAAGACTTCCGAAAAACCAATACAACGCCCACCCGGAACAATATATAAAGCTAAACGAACCGTTCACTGGATACTCATACGTATGAAAATCCCTATTGATTTACCTGTTTTTACAAGGAAATAAAATGTGAAAAAAATGTTTCTACATCCCATGGCCTTTCCCAACCATTTAAATTTTTCTCTTACAGGGCTAACACTTCCGAAAAACCAATACAACGCCCACCCGGAACACTATATAAAGCTAAACGAACCGTTCACTGGGTACTTATACGCACGAAAATCCCTATTGATTTACCTGTTTTTACAAGGAAATAAAATGTGAAAAAAATATTTCTATATCCCATGGCCTTTCCCAACCATTTAAATTTTTCTCTTACAGGGCTAACACTTCCGAAAAACCAATACAACGCCCACCCGAACCAATATATTAAGCTAAACGAACCGTTCACTGGGTACTTATCCGTACGAAAATCCCTATAGATTTACCTGTTTTTACAAGGAAATAAAATGTGAAAAAAATATTTCTACATCCCATGGCCTTTCCCAACCATTTAAATTTTTCTCTTACAGGTCTAACACTTCCGAAAAACCAATACAACGCCCACCCGGACCAATATATTAAGCTAAACGAACCGTTCACTGGGTACTTATACGCACGAAAATCCCTATTGATTTACCTGTTTTTACAAGGAAATAAAATGTGAAAAAAATATTTCTACATCCCATGGCCTTTCCCAACCATTTAAATTTTTCTCTTACAGGGCTAACACTTCCGAAAAACCAATACAACGCCCACCCGGACCAATATATTAAGCTAAACGAACCGTTCACTGGGTACTCATACGTACGAAAATCCCTATTGATTTACCTGTTTTTACAAGGAAATAAAATGTGAAAAAAATATTTCTACATCCCATGGCCGTTCCCAACCATTTAAATTTTTCTCTTACAGGTCTAACACGTCCGAAAAACCAATACAACACCCATCCGGAACAATATATAAAGCTAAACGCACCGTTCACTGGGTACTTATACGCACGAAAATCCCTATTGATTTACCTGTTTTTACAAGGAAATAAAATGTGAAAAAAATGTTTCTACATCCCATGGCCTTTCCCAACCATTTAAATTTTTCTCTTACAGGGCTAACACTTCCGAAAAACCAATACAACGCCCACCCGGAACACTATATAAAGCTAAACGAACCGTTCACTGGGTACTTATACGCACGAAAATCCCTATTGATTTACCTGTTTTTACAAGGAAATAAAATGTGAAAAAAATATTTCTACATCCCATGGCCTTTCCCAACCATTTAAATTTTTCTCTAACAGGTCTAAGACTTCCGAAAAACCAATACAACGCCCACCCGGAACAATATATAAAGCTAAACGAACCGTTCACTGGGTACTCATACGTACGAAAATCCCTATTGATTTACCTGTTTTTACAAGGAAATAAAATGTGGAAAAAATGTTTCTACATCCCATGGCCTTTCCCAACCATTTAAATTTTTCTCTTACAGGGCTAACACTTCCAAAAAACCAATACAACGCCCACCCGGAACACTATATAAAGCTAAACGAACCGTTCACTGGGTACTTATACGCACGAAAATCCCTATTGATTTACCTGTTTTTACAAGGAAATAAAATGTGAAAAAAATATTTCTACATCCCATGGCCTTTCCCAACCATTTAAATTTTTCTCTTACAGGGCTAACACTTACGAAAAACCAATATAACGCCCACCCGGACCAATATATTAAGCTAAACGAACCGTTCACTGGGTACTTATCCGTACGAAAATCCCTATAGATTTACCTGTTTTTACAAGGAAATAAAATGTGAAAAAAATATTTCTACATCCCATGGCCTTTCCCAACCATTTAAATTTTTCTCTTACAGGTCTAACACTTCTGAAAAACCAATACAACGCCGACCCGGAACAATATATAAAGCTAAACGAACCGTTCACTGGGTACTCATACGTACGAAAATCCCTATTGATTTACCTGTTTTTACAAGGAAATAAAATGTGAAAAAAATATTTCTACATCCCATGGCCCTTCCCAACCATTTAAATTTTTCTCTTACAGGTCTAACACGTCCGAAAAACCAATACAACACCCATCCGGAACAATATATAAAGCTAAACGCACCGCTCACTGGGTACTTATCCGTACGAAAATCCCTATTGATTTACCTGTTTTTACAAGGAAATAAAATGTGAAAACAATATTTCTACATCCCATGGCCTTTCCCAACCATTTAAATTTTTCTCTTACAGGTCTAACACTTCTGAAAAACCAATACAACGCCCACCCGGAACAATATATAAAGCTAAACGAACCGTTCACTCGGTACTCATACGTACGAAAATCCCTATTGATTTACCTGTTTTTACAAGGAAATAGAATGTGAAAAAAACATTTCTACATCCCATGGCCTTTCCCAACCATTTAAATTTTTCTCTTACAGGTCTAACACTTCCGAAAAACCAATACAACGCCCACCCGGACCAATATATTAAGCTAAACGAACCGTTCACTGGGTACTTATCCGTACGAAAATCCCTATAGATTTACCTGTTTTTACAAGGAAATATAATGTGAAAAAAATATTTCTACATACCATGGCCTTTCCCAACCATTTAAATTTTTCTCTTACAGGTCTAACACTTCCGAAAAACCAATACAACGCCCACCCGTAACAATATATAAAGCTAAACGAACCGTTCACTGGGTACTCATACGTACGAAAATCCCTATTTATTTACCTGTTTTTACAAGGAAATAAAATGTGAAAAAAATGTTTCTACATCCCATGGCCTTTCCCAACCATTTAAATTTTTCTCTTACAGGTCTAACACTTCTGAAAAACCAATACAACTCCGACCCGGAACAATATATAAAGCTAAACGCACCGTTCACTGGGTACTTATCCGTACGAAAATCCCTATTGATTTACCTGTTTTTACAAGGAAATAAAATGTGAAAAAAATATTTCTACATCCCATGGCCCTTCCCAACCATTTAAATTTTTCTCTTACAGGTCTAACACTTCCGAAAAACCAATACAACGCCCACCCGGACCAATATATAAAGCTAAACGAACCGTTCACTGGGTACTCATACGTACGAAAATCCCTATAGATTTACCTGTTTTTACAAGGAAATAAAATGTGAAAAAAATATTTCTACATCCCATGGCCTTTCCCAACCATTTAAATTTTTCTCTTACAGGTCTAACACTTCCGAAAAACCAATACAACGCCCACCCGGAACAATATATAAAGCTAAACGAACCGTTCACTGGGTACTCATACGTACGAAAATCCCTATTGATTTACCTGTTTTTACAAGGAAATAAAATGTGAAAAAAATATTTCTACATCCCATGGCCTTTCCCAACCATTTAAATTTTTCTCTTACAGGGCTAACACTTCCGAAAAACCAATACAACGCCCACCCGGACCAATATATTAAGATAAACGAACCGTTCACTGGGTACTTATCCGTACGAAAATCCCTATAGATTTACCTGTTTTTACAAGGAAATAAAATGTGAAAAAAATATTTCTACATCCCATGGCCTTTCCCAACCATTTAAATTTTTCTCTTACAGGTCTAACACTTCTGAAAAACCAATACAACTCCGACCCGGAACAATATATAAAGCTAAACGCACCGTTCACTGGGTACTTATCCGTACGAAAATCCCTATTGATTTACCTGTTTTTACAAGGAAATAAAATGTGAAAAAAATATTTCTACATCCCATGGCCCTTCCCAACCATTTAAATTTTTCTCTTACAGGTCTAACACGTCAGAAAAACCAATACAACGCTCACCCGGAACAATATATAAAGCTAAACGAACCGTTCACTGGGTACTCATACGTACGAAAATCCCTATTGATTTACCTGTTTTTACAAGGAAATAAAATGTGAAAAAAATATTTCTACATCCCATGGCCTTTCCCAACCATTTAAATTTTTCTCTTACAGGTCTAACACTTCTGAAAAACCAATACAACTCCGACCCGGAACAATATATAAAGCTAAACGCACCGTTCACTGGGTACTTATCCGTACGAAAATCCCTATTGATTTACCTGTTTTTACAAGGAAATAAAATGTGAAAACAATATTTCTACATCCCATGGCCCTTCCCAACCATTTAAATTTTTCTCTTACAGGTCTAACACTTCCGAAAAACCAATACAACGCCCACCCGGAACAATATATAAAGCTAAACGAACCGTTCACTGGGTACTCATACGTACGAAAATCCCTATTGATTTACCTGTTTTTACAAGGAAATAAAATGTGAAAAAAATGTTTCTACATCCCATGGCCTTTCCCAACCATTTAAATTTTTCTCTTTCAGGGCTAACACTTCCGAAAAACCAATACAACACCCACCCGGACCAATATATTAAGATAAACGAACCGTTCACTGGGTACTTATCCGTACGAAAATCCCTATAGATTTACCTGTTTTTACAAGGAAATAAAATGTGAAAAAAAAATTTCTACATCCCATGGCCCTTCCCAACCATTTAAATTTTTCTCTTACAGGTCTAACACGTCCGAAAAACCAATACAACGCTCACCCGGAACAATATATAAAGCTAAACGAACCGTTCACTGGGTACTCATACGTACGAAAATCCCTATTGATTTACCTGTTTTTACAAGGAAATAAAATGTGAAAAAAATATTTCTACATCCCATGGCCTTTCCCAACCATTTAAATTTTTCTCTTACAGGTCTAACACTTCCGAAAAACCAATACAACGCCCACCCGGAACAATATATAAAGCTAAACGAACCGTTCACTGGGTACTCATACGTACCAAAATCCCTATTGATTTACCTGTTTTTACAAGGAAATAAAATGTGAAAAAAATATTTCTACATCCCATGGCCTTTCCCAACCATTTAAATTTTTCTCTTTCAGGTCTAACACTTCTGAAAAACCAATACAACGCCGACCCGGAACAATATATAAAGCTAAACGAACCGTTCACTGGGTACTCATCCGTACGAAAATCCCTATTGATTTACCTGTTTTTACAAGGAAATAAAATGTGAAAACAATATTTCTACATCCCATGGCCTTTCCCAACCATTTAAATTTTTCTCTTACAGGTCTAACACTTCCGAAAAACCAATACAACGCCCACCCGGAACAATATATAAAGCTAAACGAACCGTTCACTGGGTACTTATCCGTACGAAAATCCCTATTGATTTACCTGTTTTTACAAGGAAATAAAATGTGAAAAAAACATTTCTACATCCCATGGCCTTTCCCAACCATTTAAATTTTTCTCTTACAGGTCTAACACTTCCGAAAAACCAATACAATGCCCACCCGGAACAATATATAAAGCTAAATGAACCGTTCACTGGGTACTTATCCGTATGAAAATCCCTATTGATTTACCTGTTTTTACAAGGAAATAAAAGGTGAAAACAATATTTCTACATCCAATGGCCTTTCCCAACCATTTAAATTTTTCTCTTACAGGTCTAACACTTCCAAAAAACCAATACAACGCCTACCCGGAACAATATATAAAGCTAAACGAACCGTTCACTGGGTACTTATCCGTACTAAAATCCCTATTGATTTACCTGTTTTTACAAGGAAATAAAATTTGAAAAAAATATTTCTACATCCCATGGCCTTTCCCAACCATTTAAATTTTTCTCTTACAGGTCTAACACTTCTGAAAAACCAATACAACGCCGACCCGGAACAATATATAAAGCTAAACGAACCGTTCACTGGGTACTCATACGTACGAAAATCCCTATTGATTTACCTGTTTTTACAAGGAAATAAAATGTGAAAAAAATATTTCTACATCCCATGGCCCTTCCCAACCATTTAAATTTTTCTCTTACAGGTCTAACACGTCCGAAAAACCAATACAACACCCATCCGGAACAATATATAAAGCTAAACGCACCGTTCACTGGGTACTTATCCGTACGAAAATCCCTATTGATTTACCTGTTTTTACAAGGAAATAAAATGTGAAAACAATATTTCTACATCCCATGGCCTTTCCCAACCATTTAAATTTTTCTCTTACAGGTCTAACACTTCCGAAAAACCAATACAACGCCGACCCGGAACAATATATAAAGCTAAACGAACCGTTCACTCGGTACTCATACGTACGAAAATCCCTATAGATTTACCTGTTTTTACAAGGAAATAGAATGTGAAAAAAACATTTCTACATCCCATGGCCTTTCCCAACCATTTAAATTTTTCTCTTACAGGTCTAACACTTCCGAAAAACCAATACAACGCCCACCCGGAACAATATATAAAGCTAAACGAACCGTTCACTGGGTACTTATCCGTATGAAAATCCCTATTGATTTACCTGTTTTTACAAGGAAATAAAAGGTGAAAACAATATTTCTACATCCAATGGCCTTTCCCAACCATTTAAATTTTTCTCTTACAGGTCTAACACTTCCAAAAAACCAATACAACGCCCACCCGGAACAATATATAAAGCTAAACGAACCGTTCACTGGGTACTTATCCGTACTAAAATCCCTATTGATTTACCTGTTTTTACAAGGAAATAAAATGTGAAAAAAATATTTCTACATCCCATGGCCTTTCCCAACCATTTAAATTTTTCTCTTACAAGTCTAACACTTCCGCAAAACCAATACAACGCCCAACCAGAACAATATATAAAGCTAAACGAACCGTTCACTGGGTACTCATACGTACGAAAATCCCTATTGATTTACCTGTTTTTACAAGGAAATAAAATGTGAAAAAAATATTTCTACATCCCATGGCCTTTCCCAACCATTTAAATTTTTCTCTTACAGGTCTAACACTTCCGAAAAACCAATACAACGCTCACCCGGAACAATATATAAAGCTAAAAGAACCGTTCACTGGGTACTCATACGTACGAAAATCCCTATTGATTTACCTGTTTTTACAAGGAAATAAAATGTGAAAAAAATATTTCTACATCCCATGGCCTTTCCCAACCATTTAAATTTTTCTCTTACAGGTCTAACACTTCTGAAAAACCAATACAACTCCGACCCGGAACAATATATAAAGCTAAACGCACCGTTCACTGGGTACTTATCCGTACGAAAATCCCTATTGATTTACCTGTTTTTACAAGGAAATAAAATGTGAAAAAAATATTTCTACATCCCATGGCCCTTCCCAACCATTTAAATTTTTCTCTTACAGGTCTAACACGTCCGAAAAACCAATACAACACCCATCCGGAACAATATATAAAGCTAAACGCACCGTTCACTGGGTACTTATCCGTACGAAAATCCCTATTGATTTACCTGTTTTTACAAGGAAATAAAATGTGAAAACAATATTTCTACATCCCATGGCCTTTCCCAACCATTTAAATTTTTCTCTTACAGGTCTAACACTTCCGAAAAACCAATACAACGCCCACCCGGAACAATATATAAAGCTAAACGAACCGTTCACTGGGTACTCATACGTACGAAAATCCCTATTGATTTACCTGTTTTTACAAGGAAATAAAATGTGAAAAAAATATTTCTACATCCCATGGCCTTTCCCAACCATTTAAATTTTTCTCTTACAGGGCTAACACTTCCGAAAAACCAATACAACGCCCACCCGGACCAATATATTAAGATAAACGAACCGTTCACTGGGTACTTATCCGTACGAAAATCCCTATAGATTTACCTGTTTTTACAAGGAAATAAAATGTGAAAAAAATATTTCTACATCCCATGGCCCTTCCCAACCATTTAAATTTTTCTCTTACAGGTCTAACACGTCCGAAAAACCAATACAACGCTCACCCGGAACAATATATAAAGCTAAACGAACCGTTCACTGGGTACTCATACGTACGAAAATCCCTATTGATTTACCTGTTTTTACAAGGAAATAAAATGTGAAAAAAATATTTCTACATCCCATGGCCTTTCCCAACCATTTAAATTTTTCTCTTACAGGTCTAACACTTCCGAAAAACCAATACAACGCCCACCCGGAACAATATATAAAGCTAAACGAACCGTTCACTGGGTACTCATACGTACGAAAATCCCTATTGATTTACCTGTTTTTACAAGGAAATAAAATGTGAAAAAAATATTTCTACATCCCATAGCCTTTCCCAACCATTTAAATTTTTCTCTTTCAGGTCTAACACTTCTGAAAAACCAATACAACGCCGACCCGGAACAATATATAAAGCTAAACGAACCGTTCACTGGGTACTCATCCGTACGAAAATCCCTATTGATTTACCTGTTTTTACAAGGAAATAAAATGTGAAAACAATATTTCTACATCCCATGGCCTTTCCCAACCATTTAAATTTTTCTCTTACAGGTCTAACACTTCCGAAAAACCAATACAACACCCACCCGGAACAATATATAAAGCTAAACGAACCGTTCACTGGGTACTTATCCGTACGAAAATCCCTATTGATTTACCTGTTTTTACAAGGAAATAAAATGTGAAAAAAACATTTCTACATCCCATGGCCTTTCCCAACCATTTAAATTTTTCTCTTACAGGGCTAACACTTCCGAAAAACCAATACAACGCCCACCCGGACCAATATATTAAGATAAACGAACCGTTCACTGGGTACTTATCCGTACGAAAATCCCTATAGATTTACCTGTTTTTACAAGGAAATAAAATGTGAAAAAAATATTTCTACATCCCATGGCCCTTCCCAACCATTTAAATTTTTCTCTTACAGGTCTAACACGTCCGAAAAACCAATACAACGCTCACCCGGAACAATATATAAAGCTAAACGAACCGTTCACTGGGTACTCATACGTACGAAAATCCCTATTGATTTACCTGTTTTTACAAGGAAATAAAATGTGAAAAAAATATTTCTACATCCCATGGCCTTTCCCAACCATTTAAATTTTTCTCTTACAGGTCTAACACTTCCGAAAAACCAATACAACGCCCACCCGGAACAATATATAAAGCTAAACGAACCGTTCACTGGGTACTCATACGTACGAAAATCCCTATTGATTTACCTGTTTTTACAAGGAAATAAAATGTGAAAAAAATATTTCTACATCCCATAGCCTTTCCCAACCATTTAAATTTTTCTCTTTCAGGTCTAACACTTCTGAAAAACCAATACAACGCCGACCCGGAACAATATATAAAGCTAAACGAACCGTTCACTGGGTACTCATCCGTACGAAAATCCCTATTGATTTACCTGTTTTTACAAGGAAATAAAATGTGAAAACAATATTTCTACATCCCATGGCCTTTCCCAACCATTTAAATTTTTCTCTTACAGGTCTAACACTTCCGAAAAACCAATACAACGCCCACCCGGAACAATATATAAAGCTAAACGAACCGTTCACTGGGTACTTATCCGTACGAAAATCCCTATTGATTTACCTGTTTTTACAAGGAAATAAAATGTGAAAAAAACATTTCTACATCCCATGGCCTTTCCCAACCATTTAAATTTTTCTCTTACAGGTCTAACACTTCCGAAAAACCAATACAACGCCCACCCGGAACAATATATAAAGCTAAATGAACCGTTCACTGGGTACTTATCCGTATGAAAATCCCTATTGATTTACCTGTTTTTACAAGGAAATAAAAGGTGAAAACAATATTTCTACATCCAATGGCCTTTCCCAACCATTTAAATTTTTCTCTTACAGGTCTAACACTTCCAAAAAACCTATACAACGCCTACCCGGAACAATATATAAAGCTAAACGAACCGTTCACTGGGTACTTATCCGTACTAAAATCCCTATTGATTTACCTGTTTTTACAAGGAAATAAAATGTGAAAAAAATATTTCTACATCCCATGGCCTTTCCCAACCATTTAAATTTTTCTCTTACAGGTCTAACACTTCTGAAAAACCAATACAACGCCGACCCGGAACAATATATAAAGCTAAACGAACCGTTCACTGGGTACTCATACGTACGAAAATCCCTATTGATTTACCTGTTTTTACAAGGAAATAAAATGTGAAAAAAATATTTCTACATCCCATGGCCCTTCCCAACCATTTAAATTTTTCTCTTACAGGTCTAACACGTCCGAAAAACCAATACAACACCCATCCGGAACAATATATAAAGCTAAACGCACCGTTCACTGGGTACTTATCCGTACGAAAATCCCTATTGATTTACCTGTTTTTACAAGGAAATAAAATGTGAAAACAATATTTCTACATCCCATGGCCTTTCCCAACCATTTAAATTTTTCTCTTACAGGTCTAACACTTCCGAAAAACCAATACAACGCCGACCCGGAACAATATATAAAGCTAAACGAACCGTTCACTCGATACTCATACGTACGAAAATCCCTATAGATTTACCTGTTTTTACAAGGAAATAGAATGTGAAAAAAACATTTCTACATCCCATGGCCTTTCCCAACAATTTAAATTTTTCTCTTACAGGTCTAACACTTCCGAAAAACCAATACAACGCCCACCCGGACCAATATATTAAGCTAAACGAACCGTTCACTGGGTACTTATACGCACGAAAATCCCTATTGATTTACCTGTTTTTACAAGGAAATAAAATGTGAAAAAAATATTTCTACATCCCATGGCCTTTCCCAACCATTTAAATTTTTCTCTTACAGGGCTAACACTTCCGAAAAACCAATACAACGCCCACCCGGACCAATATATTAAGCTAAACGAACCGTTCACTGGGTACTTATCCGTACGAAAATCCCTATAGATTTACCTGTTTTTACAAGGAAATAAAATGTGAAAAAAATATTTCTACATCCCATGGCCTTTCCCAACCATTTAAATTTTTCTCTTACAGGTCTAACACTTCCGAAAAACCAATACAACGCTCACCCGGAACAATATATAAAGCTAAACGAACCGTTCACTGGGTACTCATACGTACGAAAATCCCTATTGATTTACCTGTTTTTACAAGGAAATAAAATGTGAAAAAAATATTTCTACATCCCATGGCCTTTCCCAACCATTTAAATTTTTCTCTTACAGGTCTAACACTTCCGAAAAACCAATACAACGCCGACCCGGAACAATATATAAAGCTAAACGAACCGTTCACTGGGTACTCATCCGTACGAAAATCCCTATTGATTTACCTGTTTTTACAAGGAAATAAAATGTGAAAACAATTTTTCTACATCCCATGGCCTTTCCCAACCATTTAAATTTTTCTCTTACAGGTCTAACACTTCCGAAAAACCAATACAACGCCCACGCGGAACAATATATAAAGCTAAACGAACCGTTCACTGGGTACTTATCCGTACGAAAATCCCTATTGATTTACCTGTTTTTACAAGGAAATAAAATGTGAAAAAAACATTTCTACATCCCATGGCCTTTCCCAACCATTTAAATTTTTCTCTTACAGGTCTAACACTTCTGAAAAACCAATACAACGCCCATCCAGAACAATATATAAAGCTAAACGAACCGTTCACTGGGTACTTATCCGTATGAAAATCCCTATTGATTTACCTGTTTTTACAAGGAAATAAAAGGTGAAAACAATATTTCTACATCCAATGGCCTTTCCCAACCATTTAAATTTTTCTCTTACAGGTCTAACACTTCCAAAAAACCAATACAACGCCCACCCGGAACAATATATAAAGCTAAACGAACCGTTCACTGGGTACTTATCCGTACTAAAATCCCTATTGATTTACCTGTTTTTACAAGGAAATAAAATGTGAAAAAAATATTTCTACATCCCATGGCCTTTCCCAACCATTTAAATTTTTCTCTTACAAGTCTAACACTTCCGAAAAACCAATACAACGCCCAACCAGAACAATATATAAAGCTAAACGAACCGTTCACTGGGTACTCATACGTACGAAAATCCCTATTGATTTACCTGTTTTTACAAGGAAATAAAATGTGAAAAAAATATTTCTACATCCCATGCCCTTTCCCAACCATTTAAATTTTTCTCTTACAAGTCTATCACTTCCAAAAAACCAATACAACGCCCATCCAGAACAATATATAAAGCTAAACGAACCGTTCACTGGGTACTTATCCGTACGAAAATCCCTATAGATTTACCTGTTTTTACAAGGAAATAAAATGTGAAAAAAATATTTCTACATCCCATGGCCTTTCCCAACCATTTAAATTTTTCTCTTACAGGTCTAACACTTCCGAAAAACCAATACAACGCCCACCCGGAACAATATATAAAGCTAAACGAACCGTTCACTGGGTACTCATACGTACGAAAATCCCTATTGATTTACCTGTTTTTACAAGGAAATAAAATGTGAAAAAAATATTTCTACATCCCATGGCCTTTCCCAACCATTTAAATTTTTCTCTTACAGGTCTAACACTTCCGAAAAACCAATACAACGCCCACCCGGAACAATATATAAAGCTAAACGAACCGTTCACTGGGTACTCATCCGTACGAAAATCCCTATTGATTTACCTGTTTTTACAAGGAAATAAAATGTGAAAACAATATTTCTACATCCCATGGCCTTTCCCAACCATTTAAATTTTTCTCTTACAGGTCTAACACTTCTGAAAAACCAATACAACGCCCACCCGGAACAATATATAAAGCTAAACGAACCGTTCACTGGGTACTTATCCGTACGAAAATCCCTATTGATTTACCTGTTTTTACAAGGAAATAAAATGTGAAAAAAACATTTCTACATCCCATGGCCTTTCCCAACCATTTAGATTTTTCTCTTACAGGTCTAACACTTCCGAAAAACCAATACAACGCCCACCCGGAACAATATATAAAGCTAAACGAACCGTTCACTGGGTACTCATACGTACGAAAATCCCTATTGATTTACCTGTTTTTACAAGGAAATAAAATGTGAAAAAAATGTTTCTACATCCCATGGCCTTTCCCAACCATTTAAATTTTTCTCTTACAGGGCTAACACTTCCGAAAAACCAATACAACGCCCACCCGGAACACTATATAAAGCTAAACGAACCGTTCACTGGGTACTTATACGCACGAAAATCCCTATTGATTTACCTGTTTTTACAAGGAAATAAAATGTGAAAAAAATATTTCTACATCCCATGGCCTTTCCCAACCATTTAAATTTTTCTCTTACAGGTCTAACACTTCCGAAAAACCAATACAACGCCCACCCGGAACAATATATAAAGCTAAACGAACCGTTCACTCGGTACTCATACGTACGAAAATCCCTATAGATTTACCTGTTTTTACAAGGAAATAGAATGTGAAAAAAACATTTCTACATCCCATGGCCTTTCCCAACCATTTAAATTTTTCTCTTACAGGTCTAACACTTCCGAAAAACCAATACAACGCCCACCCGGACCAATATATTAAGCTAAACGAACCGTTCACTGGGTACTTATACGCACGAAAATCCCTATTGATTTACCTGTTTTTACAAGGAAATAAAATGTGAAAAAAATATTTCTACATCCCATGGCCTTTCCCAACCATTTAAATTTTTCTCTTACAGGTCTAACACTTCCGAAAAACCAATACAACGCCCACCCGGAACAATATATAAAGCTAAACGAACCGTTCACTGGGTACTCATACGTACGAAAATCCCTATTGATTTACCTGTTTTTACAAGGAAATAAAATGTGAAAAAAATATTTCTACATCCCATGGCCTTTCCCAACCATTTAAATTTTTCTCTTACAGGTCTAACACTTCCGAAAAACCAATACAACGCCCACCCGGAACAATATATAAAGCTAAACGAACCGTTCACTGGGTACTCATCCGTACGAAAATCCCTATTGATTTACCTGTTTTTACAAGGAAATAAAATGTGAAAACAATATTTCTACATCCCATGGCCTTTCCCAACCATTTAAATTTTTCTCTTACAGGTCTAACACTTCTGAAAAACCAATACAACGCCCACCCGGAACAATATATAAAGCTAAACGAACCGTTCACTGGGTACTTATCCGTACGAAAATCCCTATTGATTTACCTGTTTTTACAAGGAAATAAAATGTGAAAAAAACATTTCTACATCCCATGGCCTTTCCCAACCATTTAGATTTTTCTCTTACAGGTCTAACACTTCCGAAAAACCAATACAACGCCCACCCGGAACAATATATAAAGCTAAACGAACCGTTCACTGGGTACTTATCCGTATGAAAATCCCTATTGATTTACCTGTTTTTACAAGGAAATAAAAGGTGAAAACAATATTTCTACATCCCATGGCCTTTCCCAACCATTTAAATTTTTCTCTTACAGGTCTAACACTTCCAAAAAACCAATACAACGCCCACCCGGAACAATATATAAAGCTAAACGAACCGTTCACTGGGTACTTATCCGTACTAAAATCCCTATTGATTTACCTGTTTTTACAAGGAAATAAAATGTGAAAAAAATATTTCTACATCCCATGGCCTTTCCCAACCATTTAAATTTTTCTCTTACAAGTCTAACACTTCCGAAAAACCAATACAACGCCCAACCAGAACAATATATAAAGCTAAACGAACCGTTCACTGGGTACTCATACGTACAAAAATCCCTATTGATTTACCTGTTTTTACAAGGAAATAAAATGTGAAAAAAATATTTCTACATCCCATGGCCTTTCCCAACCATTTAAATTTTTCTCTTACAAGTCTAACACTTCCAAAAAACCAATACAACGCCCATCCAGAACAATATATAAAGCTAAACGAACCGTTCACTGGGTACTTATCCGTACGAAAATCCCTATAGATTTACCTGATTTTACAAGGAAATAAAATGTGAAAAAAATATTTCTACATCCCATGGCCTTTCCCAACCATTTAAATTTTTCTCTTACAGGTCTAACACTTCCGAAAAACCAATACAACGCCCACCCGGAACAATATATAAAGCTAAACGAACCGTTCACTGGGTACTCATACGTACGAAAATCCCTATTGATTTACCTGTTTTTACAAGGAAATAAAATGTGAAAAAAATGTTTCTACATCCCATGGCCTTTCCCAACCATTTAAATTTTTCTCTTACAGGGCTAACACTTCCGAAAAACCAATACAACGCCCACCCGGAACACTATATAAAGCTAAACGAACCGTTCACTGGGTACTTATACGCACGAAAATCCCTATTGATTTACCTGTTTTTACAAGGAAATAAAATGTGAAAAAAATATTTCTACATCCCATGGCCTTTCCCAACCATTTAAATTTTTCTCTTACAGGTCTAACACTTCCGAAAAACCAATACAACGCCCACCCGGAACAATATATAAAGCTAAACGAACCGTTCACTGGGTACTCATACGTACGAAAATCCCTATTGATTTACCTCTTTTTACAAGGAAATAAAATGTGAAAAAAATGTTTCTACATCCCATGGCCTTTCCCAACCATTTAAATTTTTCTCTTACAGGGCTAACACTTCCGAAAAACCAATACAACGCCCACCCGGAACACTATATAAAGCTAAACGAACCGTTCACTGGGTACTTATACGCACGAAAATCCCTATTGATTTACCTGTTTTTACAAGGAAATAAAATGTGAAAAAAATATTTCTACATCCCATGGCCTTTCCCAACCATTTAAATTTTTCTCTTACAGGGCTAACACTTCCGAAAAACCAATACAACGTCCACCCGGACCAATATATTAAGCTAAACGAACCGTTCACGGGGTACTTATCCGTACATAAATCCCTATAGATTTACCTGTTTTTACAAGGAAATAAAATGTGAAAAAAATATTTCTACATCCCATGGCCTTTCCCAACCATTTAAATTTTTCTCTTACAGGTCTAACACTTCCGAAAAACCAATACAACGCCCACCCGGAACAATATATAAAGCTAAACGAACCGTTCACTCGGTACTCATACGTACGAAAATCCCTATTGATTTACCTGTTTTTACAAGGAAATAAAATGTGAAAAAAATATTTCTACATCCCATGGCCTTTCCCAACCATTTAAATTTTTCTCTTACAGGTCTAACACTTCCGAAAAACCAATACAACGCCCACCCGGAACAATATATAAAGCTAAACGAACCGTTCACTGGGTACTTATCCGTACGAAAATCCCTATAGATTTACCTGTTTTTAGAAGGAAATAAAATGTGAAAAAAATATTTCTACATCCCATGGCCTTTCCCAACCATTTAAATTTTTCTCTTACAGGTCTAACACTTCCGAAAAACCAATACAACGCCCACCCGGAACAATATATAAAGCTAAACGAACCGTTCACTGGGTACTCATCCGTACGAAAATCCCTATTGATTTACCTGTTTTTACAAGGAAATAAAATGTGAAAACAATGTTTCTACATCCCATGGCCTTTCCCAACCATTTAAATTTTTCTCTTACAGGTCTAACACTTCCGAAAAACCGATACAACGCCCACCCGGAACACTATATAAAGCTAAACGAACCGTTCACTGGGTACTTATCCGTTCGAAAATCCCTATTGATTTACCTGTTTTTACAAGGAAATAAAAGGTGAAAAAAATATTTCTACATCCCATGGCCTTTCCCAACCATTTAAATTTTTGTCTTACAAGTCTAACACTTCCGAAAAACCAATACAACGCCCAACCAGAACAATATATAAAGCTAAACGAACCGTTCACTGGGTACTCATACGTACAAAAATCCCTATTGATTTACCTGTTTTTACAAGGAAATAAAATGTGAAAAAAATATTTCTACATCCCATGGCCTTTCCCAACCATTTAAATTTTTCTCTTACAAGTCTAACACTTCCAAAAAACCAATACAACGCCCATCCAGAACAATATATAAAGCTAAACGAACCGTTCACAGGGTACTTATCCGTACGAAAATCCCTATAGATTTACCTGATTTTACAAGGAAATAAAATGTGAAAAAAATATTTCTACATCCCATGGCCTTTCCCAACCATTTAAATTTTTCTCTTACAGGTCTAACACTTCCGAAAAACCAATACAACGCCCACCCGGAACAATATATAAAGCTAAACGAACCGTTCACTGGGTACTCATACGTACGAAAATCCCTATTGATTTACCTGTTTTTACAAGGAAATAAAATGTGAAAAAAATGTTTCTACATCCCATGGCCTTTCCCAACCATTTAAATTTTTCTCTTACAGGGCTAACACTTCCGAAAAACCAATACAACGCCCACCCGGAACAATATATAAAGCTAAACGAACCGTTCACTGGGTACTCATCCGTACGAAAATCCCTATTGATTTACCTGTTTTTACAAGGAAATAAAATGTGAAAACAATATTTCTACATCCCATGGCCTTTCCCAACCATTTAAATTTTTCTCTTACAGGTCTAACACTTCTGAAAAACCAATACAACGCCCACCCGGAACAATATATAAAGCTAAACGAACCGTTCACTGGGTACTTATCCGTACGAAAATCCCTATTGATTTACCTGTTTTTACAAGGAAATAAAATGTGAAAAAAACATTTCTACATCCCATGGCCTTTCCCAACCATTTAGATTTTTCTCTTACAGGTCTAACACTTCCGAAAAACCAATACAACGCCCACCCGGAACAATATATAAAGCTAAACGAACCGTTCACTGGGTACTCATACGTACGAAAATCCCTATTGATTTACCTGTTTTTACAAGGAAATAAAATGTGAAAAAAATGTTTCTACATCCCATGGCCTTTCCCAACCATTTAAATTTTTCTCTTACAGGGCTAACACTTCCGAAAAACCAATACAACGCCCACCCGGAACACTATATAAAGCTAAACGAACCGTTCACTGGGTACTTATACGCACGAAAATCCCTATTGATTTACCTGTTTTTACAAGGAAATAAAATGTGAAAAAAATATTTCTACATCCCATGGCCTTTCCCAACCATTTAAATTTTTCTCTTACAGGTCTAACACTTCCGAAAAACCAATACAACGCCCACCCGGAACAATATATAAAGCTAAACGAACCGTTCACTCGGTACTCATACGTACGAAAATCCCTATAGATTTACCTGTTTTTACAAGGAAATAGAATGTGAAAAAAACATTTCTACATCCCATGGCCTTTCCCAACCATTTAAATTTTTCTCTTACAGGTCTAACACTTCCGAAAAACCAATACAACGCCCACCCGGACCAATATATTAAGCTAAACGAACCGTTCACTGGGTACTTATACGCACGAAAATCCCTATTGATTTACCTGTTTTTACAAGGAAATAAAATGTGAAAAAAATATTTCTACATCCCATGGCCTTTCCCAACCATTTAAATTTTTCTCTTACAGGTCTAACACTTCCGAAAAACCAATACAACGCCCACCCGGAACAATATATAAAGCTAAACGAACCGTTCACTGGGTACTCATACGTACGAAAATCCCTATTGATTTACCTGTTTTTACAAGGAAATAAAATGTGAAAAAAATATTTCTACATCCCATGGCCTTTCCCAACCATTTAAATTTTTCTCTTACAGGTCTAACACTTCCGAAAAACCAATACAACGCCCACCCGGAACAATATATAAAGCTAAACGAACCGTTCACTGGGTACTCATCCGTACGAAAATCCCTATTGATTTACCTGTTTTTACAAGGAAATAAAATGTGAAAACAATATTTCTACATCCCATGGCCTTTCCCAACCATTTAAATTTTTCTCTTACAGGTCTAACACTTCTGAAAAACCAATACAACGCCCACCCGGAACAATATATAAAGCTAAACGAACCGTTCACTGGGTACTTATCCGTACGAAAATCCCTATTGATTTACCTGTTTTTACAAGGAAATAAAATGTGAAAAAAACATTTCTACATCCCATGGCCTTTCCCAACCATTTAGATTTTTCTCTTACAGGTCTAACACTTCCGAAAAACCAATACAACGCCCACCCGGAACAATATATAAAGCTAAACGAACCGTTCACTGGGTACTTATCCGTATGAAAATCCCTATTGATTTACCTGTTTTTACAAGGAAATAAAAGGTGAAAACAATATTTCTACATCCCATGGCCTTTCCCAACCATTTAAATTTTTCTCTTACAGGTCTAACACTTCCAAAAAACCAATACAACGCCCACCCGGAACAATATATAAAGCTAAACGAACCGTTCACTGGGTACTTATCCGTACTAAAATCCCTATTGATTTACCTGTTTTTACAAGGAAATAAAATGTGAAAAAAATATTTCTACATCCCATGGCCTTTCCCAACCATTTAAATTTTTCTCTTACAAGTCTAACACTTCCGAAAAACCAATACAACGCCCAACCAGAACAATATATAAAGCTAAACGAACCGTTCACTGGGTACTCATACGTACAAAAATCCCTATTGATTTACCTGTTTTTACAAGGAAATAAAATGTGAAAAAAATATTTCTACATCCCATGGCCTTTCCCAACCATTTAAATTTTTCTCTTACAAGTCTAACACTTCCAAAAAACCAATACAACGCCCATCCAGAACAATATATAAAGCTAAACGAACCGTTCACTGGGTACTTATCCGTACGAAAATCCCTATAGATTTACCTGATTTTACAAGGAAATAAAATGTGAAAAAAATATTTCTACATCCCATGGCCTTTCCCAACCATTTAAATTTTTCTCTTACAGGTCTAACACTTCCGAAAAACCAATACAACGCCCACCCGGAACAATATATAAAGCTAAACGAACCGTTCACTGGGTACTCATACGTACGAAAATCCCTATTGATTTACCTGTTTTTACAAGGAAATAAAATGTGAAAAAAATGTTTCTACATCCCATGGCCTTTCCCAACCATTTAAATTTTTCTCTTACAGGGCTAACACTTCCGAAAAACCAATACAACGCCCACCCGGAACACTATATAAAGCTAAACGAACCGTTCACTGGGTACTTATACGCACGAAAATCCCTATTGATTTACCTGTTTTTACAAGGAAATAAAATGTGAAAAAAATATTTCTACATCCCATGGCCTTTCCCAACCATTTAAATTTTTCTCTTACAGGTCTAACACTTCCGAAAAACCAATACAACGCCCACCCGGAACAATATATAAAGCTAAACGAACCGTTCACTGGGTACTCATACGTACGAAAATCCCTATTGATTTACCTCTTTTTACAAGGAAATAAAATGTGAAAAAAATGTTTCTACATCCCATGGCCTTTCCCAACCATTTAAATTTTTCTCTTACAGGGCTAACACTTCCGAAAAACCAATACAACGCCCACCCGGAACACTATATAAAGCTAAACGAACCGTTCACTGGGTACTTATACGCACGAAAATCCCTATTGATTTACCTGTTTTTACAAGGAAATAAAATGTGAAAAAAATATTTCTACATCCCATGGCCTTTCCCAACCATTTAAATTTTTCTCTTACAGGGCTAACACTTCCGAAAAACCAATACAACGTCCACCCGGACCAATATATTAAGCTAAACGAACCGTTCACGGGGTACTTATCCGTACATAAATCCCTATAGATTTACCTGTTTTTACAAGGAAATAAAATGTGAAAAAAATATTTCTACATCCCATGGCCTTTCCCAACCATTTAAATTTTTCTCTTACAGGTCTAACACTTCCGAAAAACCAATACAACGCCCACCCGGAACAATATATAAAGCTAAACGAACCGTTCACTCGGTACTCATACGTACGAAAATCCCTATTGATTTACCTGTTTTTACAAGGAAATAAAATGTGAAAAAAATATTTCTACATCCCATGGCCTTTCCCAACCATTTAAATTTTTCTCTTACAGGTCTAACACTTCCGAAAAACCAATACAACGCCCACCCGGAACAATATATAAAGCTAAACGAACCGTTCACTGGGTACTTATCCGTACGAAAATCCCTATAGATTTACCTGTTTTTAGAAGGAAATAAAATGTGAAAAAAATATTTCTACATCCCATGGCCTTTCCCAACCATTTAAATTTTTCTCTTACAGGTCTAACACTTCCGAAAAACCAATACAACGCCCACCCGGAACAATATATAAAGCTAAACGAACCGTTCACTGGGTACTCATCCGTACGAAAATCCCTATTGATTTACCTGTTTTTACAAGGAAATAAAATGTGAAAACAATGTTTCTACATCCCATGGCCTTTCCCAACCATTTAAATTTTTCTCTTACAGGTCTAACACTTCCGAAAAACCGATACAACGCCCACCCGGAACACTATATAAAGCTAAACGAACCGTTCACTGGGTACTTATCCGTTCGAAAATCCCTATTGATTTACCTGTTTTTACAAGGAAATAAAAGGTGAAAAAAATATTTCTACATCCCATGGCCTTTCCCAACCATTTAAATTTTTGTCTTACAAGTCTAACACTTCCGAAAAACCAATACAACGCCCAACCAGAACAATATATAAAGCTAAACGAACCGTTCACTGGGTACTCATACGTACAAAAATCCCTATTGATTTACCTGTTTTTACAAGGAAATAAAATGTGAAAAAAATATTTCTACATCCCATGGCCTTTCCCAACCATTTAAATTTTTCTCTTACAAGTCTAACACTTCCAAAAAACCAATACAACGCCCATCCAGAACAATATATAAAGCTAAACGAACCGTTCACAGGGTACTTATCCGTACGAAAATCCCTATAGATTTACCTGATTTTACAAGGAAATAAAATGTGAAAAAAATATTTCTACATCCCATGGCCTTTCCCAACCATTTAAATTTTTCTCTTACAGGTCTAACACTTCCGAAAAACCAATACAACGCCCACCCGGAACAATATATAAAGCTAAACGAACCGTTCACTGGGTACTCATACGTACGAAAATCCCTATTGATTTACCTGTTTTTACAAGGAAATAAAATGTGAAAAAAATGTTTCTACATCCCATGGCCTTTCCCAACCATTTAAATTTTTCTCTTACAGGGCTAACACTTCCGAAAAACCAATACAACGCCCACCCGGAACACTATATAAAGCTAAACGAACCGTTCACTGGGTACTTATACGCACGAAAATCCCTATTGATTTACCTGTTTTTACAAGGAAATAAAATGTGAAAAAAATATTTCTACATCCCATGGCCTTTCCCAACCATTTAAATTTTTCTCTTACAGGTCTAACACTTCCGAAAAACCAATACAACGCCCACCCGGAACAATATATAAAGCTAAACGAACCGTTCACTGGGTACTCATACGTACGAAAATCCCTATTGATTTACCTCTTTTTACAAGGAAATAAAATGTGAAAAAAATGTTTCTACATCCCATGGCCTTTCCCAACCATTTAAATTTTTCTCTTACAGGGCTAACACTTCCGAAAAACCAATACAACGCCCACCCGGAACACTATATAAAGCTAAACGAACCGTTCACTGGGTACTTATACGCACGAAAATCCCTATTGATTTACCTGTTTTTACAAGGAAATAAAATGTGAAAAAAATATTTCTACATCCCATGGCCTTTCCCAACCATTTAAATTTTTCTCTTACAGGGCTAACACTTCCGAAAAACCAATACAACGTCCACCCGGACCAATATATTAAGCTAAACGAACCGTTCACGGGGTACTTATCCGTACATAAATCCCTATAGATTTACCTGTTTTTACAAGGAAATAAAATGTGAAAAAAATATTTCTACATCCCATGGCCTTTCCCAACCATTTAAATTTTTCTCTTACAGGTCTAACACTTCCGAAAAACCAATACAACGCCCACCCGGAACAATATATAAAGCTAAACGAACCGTTCACTCGGTACTCATACGTACGAAAATCCCTATTGATTTACCTGTTTTTACAAGGAAATAAAATGTGAAAAAAATATTTCTACATCCCATGGCCTTTCCCAACCATTTAAATTTTTCTCTTACAGGTCTAACACTTCCGAAAAACCAATACAACGCCCACCCGGAACAATATATAAAGCTAAACGAACCGTTCACTGGGTACTTATCCGTACGAAAATCCCTATAGATTTACCTGTTTTTAGAAGGAAATAAAATGTGAAAAAAATATTTCTACATCCCATGGCCTTTCCCAACCATTTAAATTTTTCTCTTACAGGTCTAACACTTCCGAAAAACCAATACAACGCCCACCCGGAACAATATATAAAGCTAAACGAACCGTTCACTGGGTACTCATCCGTACGAAAATCCCTATTGATTTACCTGTTTTTACAAGGAAATAAAATGTGAAAACAATGTTTCTACATCCCATGGCCTTTCCCAACCATTTAAATTTTTCTCTTACAGGTCTAACACTTCCGAAAAACCGATACAACGCCCACCCGGAACACTATATAAAGCTAAACGAACCGTTCACTGGGTACTTATCCGTTCGAAAATCCCTATTGATTTACCTGTTTTTACAAGGAAATAAAAGGTGAAAAAAATATTTCTACATCCCATGGCCTTTCCCAACCATTTAAATTTTTGTCTTACAGGTCTAACACTTCCGAAAAACCAATACAACGCCCACCCGGAACAATATATAAAGCTAAACGAACCGTTCACTCGGTACTCATACGTACGAAAATCCCTATTGATTTACCTGTTTTTACAAGGAAATAAAATGTGAAAAAAATATTTCTACATCCCATGGCCTTTCCCAACCATTTAAATTTTTCTCTTACATATCTAACACTTCCGAAAAACCAATACAACGCCCACCCGGAACAATATATAAAGCTAAACGAACCGTTCACTGGGTACTCATACGTACGAAAATCCCTATTGATTTACCTGTTTTTACAAGGAAATAAAATGTGAAAAAAATGTTTCTACATCCCATGGCCTTTCCCAACCATTTAAATTTTTCTCTTACAGGTCTAACACTTCCGAAAAACCAATACAACGCTCACCCGGAACAATATATAAAGCTAAACGAACCGTTCACTGGGTACTCATACGTACGAAAATCCCTATTGATTTACCTGTTTTTACAAGGAAATAAAATGTGAAAAAAATATTTCTACATCCCATGGCCCTTCCCAACCATTTAAATTTTTCTCTTACAGGTCTAACACGTCCGAAAAACCAATACAACACCCATCCGGAACAATATATAAAGCTAAACGCACCGTTCACTGGGTACTTATCCGTACGAAAATCCCTATAGATTTACCTGTTTTTAGAAGGAAATAAAATGTGAAAAAAATATTTCTACATCCCATGGCCTTTCCCAACCATTTAAATATTTCTCTTACAGGGCTAACAATTCCAAAAAACCAATACAACGCCCACCCGGAACACTATATAAAGCTAAACGAACCGTTCACTGGGTACTTATACGCACGAAAAACCCTATTGATTTACCTGTTTTTACAAGGAAATAAAATGTGAAAAAAATATTTCTACATCCCATGGCCTTTCCCAACCATTTAAATTTTTCTCTTACAGGTCTAACACTTCCGAATAACCAATACAACGCCCACCCGGAACAATATATAAAGCTAAATGAACCGTTCACTGGGTACTTATCCGTACGAAAATCCCTATTGATTTACCTGTTTTTACAAGGAAATAAAATGTGAAAAAAATATTTCTACATCCCATGGCCCTTCCCAACCATTTAAATT
This sequence comes from Paroedura picta, assembly GCF_049243985.1. Classification (NCBI taxonomy): domain Eukaryota; kingdom Metazoa; phylum Chordata; class Lepidosauria; order Squamata; family Gekkonidae; genus Paroedura; species Paroedura picta. The sequence goes on from NW_027518617.1 coordinate 2,033,565, forward strand.
TTTCTCTTACAGGTCTAACACGTCCGAAAAACCAATACAACGCCCATCCGGAACAATATATAAAGCTAAACGCACCGTTCACTGGGTACTTATCCGTACGAAAATCCCTATTGATTTACCTGTTCTTACAAGGAAATAAAATGTGAAAACAATATTTCTACATCCCATGGCCTTTCCCAACCATTTAAATTTTTCTCTTACAGGTCTAACACTTCCGAAAAACCAATACAACGCCCACCCAGAACAATATATAAAGCTAAACGAACCGTTCACTGGGTATTTATCCGTACGAAAATCCCTATTGATTTACCTGTTTTTACAAGGAAATAAAATGTGAAAACAATATTTCTACATCCCATGGCCTTTCCCAACCATTTAAATTTTTCTCTTACAGGGCTAACACTTCCGAAAAACCAATACAACGCCCACCCGGACCAATATATTAAGCTAAACGAACCGTTCACTGGGTACTTATCCGTACGAAAATCCCTATAGATTTACCTGTTTTTACAAGGAAATAAAATGTGAAAAAAATATTTCTACATCCCATGGCCTTTCCCAACCATTTAAATTTTTCTCTTACAGGTCTAACACTTCCGAAAAACCGATACAACGCTCACCCGGAACAATATATAAAGCTAAACGAACCGTTCACTGGGTACTCATACGTACGAAAATCCCTATTGATCTACCTGTTTTTACAAGGAAATAAAATGTGAAAAAAATATTTCTACATCCCATGGCCTTTCCCAACCATTTAAATTTTTCTCTTACAGGTCTAACACTTCCGAAAAACCAATACAACGCCCACCCGGAACAATATATAAAGCTAAACACACCGTTCACTGGGTACTTATCCGTACGAAAATCCCTATAGATTTACCTCTTTTTAGAAGGAAATAAAATGTGAACAAAATATTTCTACATCCCATGGCCTTTCCCAACCATTTAAATTTTTCTCTTATAGGTCTAACACTTCCGAAAAACCAATACAACGCTCACCCGGAACAATATATAAAGCTAAACGAACCGTTCACTGGGTACTCATACGTACGAAAATCCCTATTGATTTACCTGTTTTTACAGGGAAATAAAATGTGAAAAAAATATTTCTACATCCCATGGCCTTTCCCAACCATTTAAATTTTTCTCTTACAGGTCTAACACTTCCGAAAAACCAATACAACGCCCACCCGGAACAATATATAAAGCTAAATGAACCGTTCACTGGGTACTTATGCGTACGAAAATCCCTATTGATTTACCTGTTTTTACAAGGAAATAAAATGTGAAAAAAATATTTCTACATCCCATGGCCCTTCCCAACCATTTAAATTTTTCTCTTACAGGTCTAACACGTCCGAAAAACCAATACAACGCCCATCCGGAACAATATATAAAGCTAAACGCACCGTTCACTGGGTACTTATATGTACGAAAATCCCTATTGATTTACCTGTTTTTACAAGGAAATAAAATGTGAAAAAAATATTTCTACATCGCATGGCCTTTCCCAACCATTTAAATTTTTCTCTTACAGGGCTAACACTTCCGAAAAACCAATACAACGTCCACCCGGACCAATATATTAAGCTAAACGAACCGTTCACTGGGTACTTATACGTACGAAAATCCCTATTGATTTACCTGTTTTTACAAGGAAATAAAAGGTGAAAACAATATTTCTACATCCAATGGCCTTTCCCAACCATTTAAATTTTTCTCTTACAGGTCTAACACTTCCGAAAAACCAATACAACGCCCACCCGGAACAATATATAAAGCTAAATGAACCGTTCACTGGGTACTTATCCGTACGAAAATCCCTATTGATTTACCTGTTTTTACAAGGAAATAAAATGTGAAACAATATTTCTACATCCCATGGCCTTTCCCAACCATTTAAATTTTTCTCTTACAAGTCTAACACTTCCGAAAAACCAATACAACGCCCATCAGGAACAATATATAAAGCTAAACGCACCGTTCACTGGGTACTTATACGTACGAAAATCCCTATTGATTTACCTGTTTTTACAAGGAAATAAAATGTGAAAAAAATATTTCTACATCCCATGGCCTTTCCCAACCATTTAAATTTTTCTCTTACAGGGCTAACACTTCCGAAAAACCAATACAACGTCCACCCAAACCAATATATTAAGCTAAACGAACCGTTCACTGGGTACTTATACGTACGAAAATCCCTATTGATTTACCTGTTTTTACAGGGAAATAAAATATGAAAAAAATATTTCTAAATCCCATGGCCTTTCCCAACCATTTAAATTTTTCTCTTACAAGTTAACACTTCCGAAAAACCAATACAACGCCCACCCGTTACAATATATAAAGCTAAACGAACCGTTCACTGGGTACTTATCCGTACGAAAATCCCTATTGATTTACCTGTTTTTACAAGGAAATAAAATGTGAAAACAATATTTCTACATCCCATGGCCTTTCCCAACCATTAAAATTTTTCTCTTACAGGTCTAACACTTCCGAAAAACCAATACAACGCCCACCCGGAACACTATATAAAGCTAAACGAACCGTTCACTGGGTACTTATACGCACGAAAATCCCGATTGATTTACCTGTTTTTACAAGGAAATAAAATGTGAAAAAAATATTTCTACATCCCATGGCCTTTCCCAACCATTTAAATTTTTCTCTTACAGGGCTAACACTTCCGAAAAACCAATACAACGCCCACCCGGACCAATATATTAAGCTAAACGAACCGTTCACTGGGTACTTATCCGTACGAAAATCCCTATAGATTTACCTGTTTTTACAAGGAAATAAAATGTGAAAAAAATATTTCTACATCCCATGGCCTTTCCCAACCTTTTAAATTTTTCTCTTACAGGTCTAACACTTCCGAAAAACCGATACAACGCTCACCCGGAACAATATATAAAGCTAAACGAACCGTTCACTGGGTACTCATACGTACGAAAATCCCTATTGATTTACCTGTTTTTACAAGGAAATAAAATGTGAAAAAAATATTTCTACATCCCATGGCCTTTCCCAACCATTTAAATTTTTCTCTTACAGGTCTAACACTTCCGAAAAACCAATACAACGCCCGCCCGGAACAATATATAAAGCTAAACGAACCGTTCACTGGGTACTCATACGCACGAAAATCCCTATTGATTTACCTGTTTTTACAAAGGAAATAAAATGTGAAAAAAATATTTCTACATCCCATGGCCCTTCCCAACCATTTAAATTTTTCTCTTACAGGTCTAACACTTCCGAAAAACCAATACAACACCCATCCGGAACAATATATAAAGCTAAACACACCGTTCACTGGGTACTTATCCGTACGAAAATCCCTATAGATTTACCTGTTTTTAGAAGGAAATAAAATGTGAACAAAATATTTCTACATCCCATGGCCTTTCCCAACCATTTAAATTTTTCTCTTATAGGTGTAACACTTCCGAAAAACCAATACAACGCCCACCCGGAACAATATATAAAGCTAAACGCACCGTTCACTGGGTACTTATACGTACGAAAATCCCTATTGATTTACCTGTTTTTACAAGGAAATAAAATGTGAAAAAAATATTTCTACATCCCATGGCCTTTCCCAACCATTTAAATTTTTCTCTTACAGGGCTAACACTTCCGAAAAACCAATACAACGTCCACCCAAACCAATATATTAAGCTAAACGAACCGTTCACTGGGTACTTATACGTACGAAAATCCCTATTGATTTACCTGTTTTTACAGGGAAATAAAATGTGAAAAAAATATTTCTAAATCCCATGGCCTTTCCCCACCATTTAAATTTTTCTCTTACAAGTTAACACTTCCGAAAAACCAATACAACGCCCACCCGTTACAATATATAAAGCTAAACGAACCGTTCACTGGGTACTTATCCGTACGAAAATCCCTATTGATTTACCTGTTTTTACAAGGAAATAAAATGTGAAAACAATATTTCTACATCCCATGGCCTTTCCCAACCATTAAAATTTTTCTCTTACAGGTCTAACACTTCCGAAAAACCAATACAACGCCCACCCGGAACACTATATAAAGCTAAACGAACCGTTCACTGGGTACTTATACGCACGAAAATCCCGATTGATTTACCTGTTTTTACAAGGAAATAAAATGTGAAAAAAATATTTCTACATCCCATGGCCTTTCCCAACCATTTAAATTTTTCTCTTACAGGGCTAACACTTCCGAAAAACCAATACAACGCCCACCCGGACCAATATATTAAGCTAAACGAACCGTTCACTGGGTACTTATCCGTACGAAAATCCCTATAGATTTACCTGTTTTTACAAGGAAATAAAATGTGAAAAAAATATTTCTACATCCCATGGCCTTTCCCAACCTTTTAAATTTTTCTCTTACAGGTCTAACACTTCCGAAAAACCGATACAACGCTCACCCGGAACAATATATAAAGCTAAACGAACCGTTCACTGGGTACTCATACGTACGAAAATCCCTATTGATTTACCTGTTTTTACAAGGAAATAAAATGTGAAAAAAATATTTCTACATCCCATGGCCTTTCCCAACCATTTAAATTTTTCTCTTACAGGTCTAACACTTCCGAAAAACCAATACAACGCCCACCCGGAACAATATATAAAGCTAAACGAACCGTTCACTGGGTACTCATACGCACGAAAATCCCTATTGATTTACCTGTTTTTCAAAGGAAATAAAATGTGAAAAAAATATTTCTACATCCCATGGCCCTTCCCAACCATTTAAATTTTTCTCTTACAGGTCTAACACTTCCGAAAAACCAATACAACACCCATCCGGAACAATATATAAAGCTAAACACACCGTTCACTGGGTACTTATCCGTACGAAAATCCCTATAGATTTACCTGTTTTTAGAAGGAAATAAAATGTGAACAAAATATTTCTACATCCCATGGCCTTTCCCAACCATTTAAATTTTTCTCTTATAGGTGTAACACTTCCGAAAAACCAATACAACGCCCACCCGGAACAATATATAAAGCTAAACGAACCGTTCACCTGGTACTCATACTTACGAAAATCCCTATTGATTTACCTGTTTTTACAGGGAAATAAAATGTGAAAAAAATATTTCTACATCCCATGGCCTTTCCCAACCATTTAAATTTTTCTCTTATAGGTCTAACACTTCCGAAAAACCAATACAACGCCCATCCGGAACAATATATAAAGCTAAACGCACCGTTCACTGGTTACTTATATGTACGAAAATCCCTATTGATTTACCTGTTTTTACAAGGAAATAAAATGTGAAAAAAATATTTCTACATCCCATGGCCTTTCCCAACCTTTTAAATTTTTCTCTTACAGGGCTAACACTTCCGAAAAACCAATACAACGCCCAACCGGAACAATATATAAAGCTAAACGAACCGTTCACTGGGTACTTATCCGTACGAAAATCCCTATAGATTTACCTGTTTTTAGAAGGAAATAAAATGTGAAAAAAATATTTCTACATCCCATGGCCTTACCCAACCATTTAAATTTTTCTCTTACAGGTCTAACACTTCCGAAAAACCAATACAACGCCCACCCGGAACAATATATAAAGCTAAACGAACCGTTCACTGGGTACTCATACGTACGAAAATCCCTATTGATTTACCTGTTTTTACAAGGAAATAAAATGTGAAAAAAATATTTCTACATCCCATGGCCCTTCCCAACCATTTAAATTTTTCTCTTACATGTCTAACATGTCCGAAAAACCAATACAACGCCCACCCGGAACAATATATAAAGCTAAACGAACCGTTCACTGGGTACTCATACGTACGAAAATCCCTATTGATTTACCTGTTTTTACAAGGAAATAAAATGTGAAAAGAATATTTCTACATCCCATGGCCTTTGCCAACCATTTAAATTTTTCTCTTACAGGGCTAACACTTCCGAAAAACCAATACAACGCCCACCCGGAACACTATATAAAGCTAAACGAACCGTTCACTGGGTACTTATACGCACGAAAATCCCTATTGATTTACCTGTTTTTACAAGGAAATAAAATGTGAAAATAATATTTCTACATCCCATGGCCTTTCCCAACCATTTAAATTTTTCTCTTACAGGTCTAACACTTCCGAAAAACCAATACAACGCCCACCCGGAACAATATATAAAGCTAAACGAACCGTTCACTGGGTACTCATACGTACGAAAATCCCTATTGATTTACCTGTTTTTACAAGGAAATAAAATGTGAAAAAAATGTTTCTACATCCCATGGCCCTTCCCAACCATTTAAATTTTTCTCTTACAGGTCTAACACGTCCGAAAAACCAATACAACGCCCATCCGGAACAATATATAAAGCTAAACGCACCGTTCACTGGGTACTTATATGTACGAAAATCCCTATTGATTTACCTGTTTTTACAAGGAAATAAAATGTGAAAAAAATATTTCTACATCCCATGGCCTTTCCCAACCATTTAAATTTTTCTCTTACAGGGCTAACACTTCCGAAAAACCAATACAACGTCCACCCGGACTAATATATTAAGCTAAACGAACCGTTCACTGGGTACTTATACGTACGAAAATCCCTATTGATTTACCTGTTTTTACAAGGAAATAAAAGGTGAAAACAATATTTCTACATCCAATGGCCTTTCCCAACCATTTAAATTTTTCTCTTACAGGTCTAACACTTCCGAAAAACCAATACAACGCCCACCCGGAACAATATATAAAGCTAAACGAACCGTTCACTGGGTACTTATCCGTACGAAAATCCCTATTGATTTACCTGTTTTTACAAGGAAATAAAATGTGAAAAAAATATTTCTATATCCCATGGCCTTTCCCAACCATTTAAATATTTCTCTTACAAGTCTAACACTTCCGAAAAACCCATACAACGCCCAACCAGAACAATATATAAAGCTAAACGAACCGTTCACTGGGTACTTATCCGTACGAAAATCCCTATAGATTTACCTGTTTTTACAAGGAAATAAAATGTGAAAAAAATATTTCTACATCCCATGGCCTTTCCCAACCATTTAAATTTTTCTCTTACAGGTCTAACACTTCCGAAAAACCAATACAACGCCCACCCGGAACAATATATAAAGCTAAACGAACCGTTCACTGGGTACTCATACGTACGAAAATCCCTATTGATTTACCTGTTTTTACAAGGAAATAAAACGTGAAAAAAATATTTCTACATCCCATGGCCTTTCCCAACCATTTAAATTTTTCTCTTACAGGGCTAACACTTCCGAAAAACCAATACAACGCCCACCCGGAACACTATATAAAGCTAAACGAACCGTTCACTGGGTACTTATACGCACGAAAATCCCTATTGATTTACCTGTTTTTACAAGGAAATAAAATGTGAAAATAATATTTCTACATCCCATGGCCTTTCCCAACCATTTAAATTTTTCTCTTACAGGTCTTAAACTTCTGAAAAACCAATACAACGCCCACCCGGAACAATATATAAAGCTAAACGAACCGTTCACTGGGTACTCATACGTACGAAAATCCCTATTGATTTACCTGTTTTTACAAGGAAATAAAATGTGAAAAAAATGTTTCTACATCCCATGGCCTTTCCCAACCATTTAAATTTTTCTCTTACAGGGCTAACACTTCCGAAAAACCAATACAACGCCCACCCGGAACACTATATAAAGCTAAACGAACCGTTCACTGGGTACTTATACGCACGAAAATCCCTATTGATTTACCTGTTTTTACAAGGAAATAAAATGTGAAAAAAATATTTCTACATCCCATGGCCTTTCCCAACCATTTAAATTTTTCTCTTATAGGTCTAACACTTCCGAAAAACCAATACAACGCCCACCCGGAACAATATATAAAGCTAAACGAACCGTTCACTGGGTACTCATACGTACGAAAATCCCTATTGATTTACCTGTTTTTACAGGGAAATAAAATGTGAAAAAAATATTTCTACATCCCATGGCCTTTCCCAACCATTTAAATTTTTCTCTTACAGGTCTAACACTTCCGAAAAACCAATACAACGCCCACCCGGAACAATATATAAAGCTAAAGGAACCGTTCACTGGGTACTTATCCGTACGAAAATCCCTATTGATTTACCTGTTTTTACAAGGAAATAAAATGTGAAAAAAATATTTCTACATCCCATGGCCCTTCCCAACCATTTAAATTTTTCTCTTACAAGTCTAACACGTCCGAAAAACCAATACAACGCCCATCCGGAACAATATATAAAGCTAAACGCACCGTTCACTGGGTACTTATCCGTACGAAAATCCCTATTGATTTACCTGTTTTTACAAGGAAATAAAATGTGAAAACAATATTTCTACATCCCATGGCCTTTCCCAACCATTTAAATTTTTCTCTTACAGGTCTAACACTTCCGAAAAACCAATACAACGCCCACCCAGAACAATATATAAAGCTAAACGAACCGTTCACTGGGTATTTATCCGTACGAAAATCCCTATTGATTTACCTGTTTTTACAAGGAAATAAAATGTGAAAACAATATTTCTACATCCCATGGCCTTTCCCAACCATTTAAATTTTTCTCTTACAGGTCTAACACTTCCGAAAAACCAATACAACGCCCACCCGGAACAATATATAAAGCTAAACGAACCGTTCACTGGGTACTCATACGTACGAAAATCCCTATTGATTTACCTGTTTTTACAAGGAAATAAAATGTGAAAAAAATATTTCTACATCCCATGGCCCTTCCCAACCATTTAAATTTTTCTCTTACAGGTCTAACACTTCCGAAAAACCAATACAACGCCCACCAGGAACAATATATAAAGCTAAACGAACCGTTCACTGGGTACTCATACGTACGAAAATCCCTATTGATTTACCTGTTTTTACAAGGAAATAAAATGTGAAAAAAATATTTCTACATCCCATGGCCCTTCCCAACCATTTAAATTTTTCTCTTACAGGTCTAACACGTCCGAAAAACCAATACAACGCCCATCCGGAACAATATATAAAGCTAAACGCACCGTTCACTGGTTACTTATATGTACGAAAATCCCTATTGATTTACCTGTTTTTACAAGGAAATAAAATGTGAAAAAAAATATTTCTACATCCCATGGCCTTTCCCAACCTTTTAAATTTTTCTCTTACAGGGCTAACACTTCCGAAAAACCAATACAACGCCCAACCGGAACAATATATAAAGCTAAACGAACCGTTCACTGGGTACTTATCCGTACGAAAATCCCTATAGATTTACCTGTTTTTAGAAGGAAATAAAATGTGAAAAAAATATTTCTACATCCCATGGCCTTTCCCAACCATTTAAATTTTTCTCTTACAGGTCTAACACTTCCGAAAAACCAATACAACGCCCACCCGGAACAATATATAAAGCTAAACGAACCGTTCACTGGGTACTCATACGTACGAAAATCCCTATTGATTTACCTGTTTTTACAAGGAAATAAAATGTGAAAAAAATATTTCTACATCCCATGGCCCTTCCCAACCATTTAAATTTTTCTCTTACAGGTCTAACATGTCCGAAAAACCAATACGACACCCATCCGGAACAATATATAAAGCTAAACGCACCGTTCACTGGGTACTTATCCGTACGAAAATCCCTATAGATTTACCTGTTTTTAGAAGGAAATAAAATGTGAAAAAAATATTTCTACATCCCATGGCCTTTCCCAACCATTTAAATTTTTCTCTTACAGGGCTAACACTTCCGAAAAACCAATACAACGCCCACCCGGAACACTATATAAAGCTAAACGAACCGTTCACTGGGTACTTATACGCACGAAAATCCCTATTGATTTACCTGTTTTTACAAGGAAATAAAATGTGAAAAAAATATTTCTACATCCCATGGCCTTCCCAACCATTTAAATTTTTCTCTTACAGGTCTAACACGTCCGAAAAACCAATACAACGCCCATCCGGAACAATATATAAAGCTAAACGCACCGTTCACTGGGTACTTATATGTACGAAAATCCCTATTGATTTACCTGTTTTTACAAGGAAATAAAATGTGAAAAAAATATTTCTACATCCCATGGCCTTTCCCAACCATTTAAATTTTTCTCTTACAGGGCTAACACTTCCGAAAAACCAATACAACGTCCACCCGGACTAATATATTAAGCTAAACGAACCGTTCACTGGGTACTTATACGTACGAAAATCCCTATTGATTTACCTGTTTTTACAAGGAAATAAAAGGTGAAAACAATATTTCTACATCCAATGGCCTTTCCCAACCATTTAAATTTTTCTCTTACAGGTCTAACACTTCCGAAAAACCAATACAACGCCCACCCGGAACAATATATAAAGCTAAACGAACCGTTCACTGGGTACTTATCCGTACGAAAATCCCTATTGATTTACCTGTTTTTACAAGGAAATAAAAGGTGAAAACAATATTTCTACATCCAATGGCCTTTCCCAACCATTTAAATTTTTCTCTTACAGGTCTAACACTTCCGAAAAACCAATACAACGCCCACCCGGAACAATATATAAAGCTAAACGAACCGTTCACTGGGTACTTATCCGTACGAAAATCCCTATTGATTTACCTGTTTTTACAAGGAAATAAAATGTGAAAAAAATATTTCTACATCCCATGGCCTTTCCCAACCATTTAAATTTTTCTCTTACAGGTCTAACACTTCCGAAAAACCAATACAACGCCCACCCGGAACATTATATAAAGCTAAACGAACCGTTCACTCGGTACTCATACGTACGAAAATCCCTATTGATTTACCTGTTTTTACAAGGAAATAAAATGTGAAAAAAATATTTCTACATCCCATGGCCTTTCCCAACCATTTAAATTTTTCTCTTACAGGTCTAACACTTCCGAAAAACCAATACAACGCCCACCCGGAACAATATATAAAGCTAAACGAACCGTTCACTGGGTACTCATACGTACGAAAATCCCTATTGATTTACCTGTTTTTACAAGGAAATAAAATGTGAAAAAAATATTTCTACATCCCATGGCCTTTCCCAACCATTTAAATTTTTCTCTTACAGGGCTAACACTTCCGAAAAACCAATACAACGCCCACCCGGAACACTATATAAAGCTAAACGAACCGTTCACTGGGTACTTATACGCACGAAAATCCCTATTGATTTACCTGTTTTTACAAGGAAATAAAATGTGAAAATAATATTTCTACATCCCATGGCCTTTCCCAACCATTTAAATTTTTCTCTTACAGGTCTAACACTTCCGAAAAACCAATACAACGCCCACCCGGAACAATATATAAAGCTAAACGAACCGTTCACTGGGTACTCATACGTACGAAAATCCCTATTGATTTACCTGTTTTTACAAGGAAATAAAATGTGAAAAAAATGTTTCTACATCCCATGGCCCTTCCCAACCATTTAAATTTTTCTCTTACAGGTCTAACACGTCCGAAAAACCAATACAACGCCCATCCGGAACAATATATAAAGCTAAACGCACCGTTCACTGGGTACTTATATGTACGAAAATCCCTATTGATTTACCTGTTTTTACAAGGAAATAAAATGTGAAAAAAATATTTCTACATCCCATGGCCTTTCCCAACCATTTAAATTTTTCTCTTACAGGGCTAACAATTCCGAAAAACCAATACAACGTCCACCCGGACTAATATATTAAGCTAAACGAACCGTTCACTGGGTACTTATACGTACGAAAATCCCTATTGATTTACCTGTTTTTACAAGGAAATAAAAGGTGAAAACAATATTTCTACATCCAATGGCCTTTCCCAACCATTTAAATTTTTCTCTTACAGGTCTAACACTTCCGAAAAACCAATACAACGCCCACCCGGAACAATATATAAAGCTAAACGAACCGTTCACTGGGTACTTATCCGTACGAAAATCCCTATTGATTTACCTGTTTTTACAAGGAAATAAAATGTGAAAAAAATATTTCTATATCCCATGGCCTTTCCCAACCATTTAAATATTTCTCTTACAAGTCTAACACTTCCGAAAAACCAATACAACGCCCAACCAGAACAATATATAAAGCTAAACGAACCGTTCACTGGGTACTTATCCGTACGAAAATCCCTATAGATTTACCTGTTTTTACAAGGAAATAAAATGTGAAAAAAATATTTCTACATCCCATGGCCTTTCCCAACCATTTAAATTTTTCTCTTACAGGTCTAACACTTCCGAAAAACCAATACAACGCCCACCCGGAACAATATATAAAGCTAAACGAACCGTTCACTGGGTACTCATACGTACGAAAATCCCTATTGATTTACCTGTTTTTACAAGGAAATAAAACGTGAAAAAAATATTTCTACATCCCATGGCCTTTCCCAACCATTTAAATTTTTCTCTTACAGGGCTAACACTTCCGAAAAACCAATACAACGCCCACCCGGAACACTATATAAAGCTAAACGAACCGTTCACTGGGTACTTATACGCACGAAAATCCCTATTGATTTACCTGTTTTTACAAGGAAATAAAATGTGAAAATAATATTTCTACATCCCATGGCCTTTCCCAACCATTTAAATTTTTCTCTTACAGGTCTAACACTTCTGAAAAACCAATACAACGCCCACCCGGAACAATATATAAAGCTAAACGAACCGTTCACTGGGTACTCATACGTACGAAAATCCCTATTGATTTACCTGTTTTTACAAGGAAATAAAATGTGAAAAAAATGTTTCTACATCCCATGGCCTTTCCCAACCATTTAAATTTTTCTCTTACAGGGCTAACACTTCCGAAAAACCAATACAACGCCCACCCGGAACACTATATAAAGCTAAACGAACCGTTCACTGGGTACTTATACGCACGAAAATCCCTATTGATTTACCTGTTTTTACAAGGAAATAAAATGTGAAAAAAATATTTCTACATCCCATGGCCTTTCCCAACCATTTAAATTTTTCTCTTATAGGTCTAACACTTCCGAAAAACCAATACAACGCCCACCCGGAACAATATATAAAGCTAAACGAACCGTTCACTGGTTACTCATACGTACGAAAATCCCTATTGATTTACCTGTTTTTACAGGGAAATAAAATGTGAAAAAAATATTTCTACATCCCATGGCCTTTCCCAACCATTTAAATTTTTCTCTTACAGGTCTAACACTTCCGAAAAACCAATACAACGCCCACCCGGAACAATATATAAAGCTAAAGGAACCGTTCACTGGGTACTTATCCGTACGAAAATCCCTATTGATTTACCTGTTTTTACAAGGAAATAAAATGTGAAAAAAATATTTCTACATCCCATGGCCCTTCCCAACCATTTAAATTTTTCTCTTACAAGTCTAACACGTCCGAAAAACCAATACAACGCCCATCCGGAACAATATATAAAGCTAAACGCACCGTTCACTGGGTACTTATCCGTACGAAAATCCCTATTGATTTACCTGTTTTTACAAGGAAATAAAATGTGAAAACAATATTTCTACATCCCATGGCCTTTCCCAACCATTTAAATTTTTCTCTTACAGGTCTAACACTTCCGAAAAACCAATACAACGCCCACCCAGAACAATATATAAAGCTAAACGAACCGTTCACTGGGTATTTATCCGTACGAAAATCCCTATTGATTTACCTGTTTTTACAAGGAAATAAAATGTGAAAACAATATTTCTACATCCCATGGCCTTTCCCAACCATTTAAATTTTTCTCTTACAGGTCTAACACTTCCGAAAAACCAATACAACGCCCACCCGGAACAATATATAAAGCTAAACGAACCGTTCACTGGGTACTTATCCGTACGAAAATCCCTATTGATTTACCTGTTTTTACAAGGAAATAAAATGTGAAAAAAACATTTCTACATCCCATGGCCTTTCCCAACCATTTAAATTTTTCTCTTACTAGTCTAACACTTCCGAAAAACCAATACAACGCCCAACCGGAACAATATATAAAGCTAAACGAACCGTTCACTGGGTACTTATCCGTACGAAAATCCCTATAGATTTACCTGTTTTTACAAGGAAATAAAATGTGAAAAAAATATTTCTACATCCCATGGCCTTTCCCAACCATTTAAATTTTTCTCTTACAGGTCTAACACTTCCGAAAAACCAATACAACGCCCACCCGGAACAATATATAAAGCTAAACGAACCGTTCACTGGGTACTCATACGTACGAAAATCCCTATTGATTTACCTGTTTTTACAAGGAAATAAAATGTGAAAAAAATATTTCTACATCCCATGGCCCTTCCCAACCATTTAAATTTTTCTCTTACAGGTCTAACACTTCCGAAAAACCAATACAACGCCCACCCGGAACAATATATAAAGCTAAACGAACCGTTCACTGGGTACTCATACGTACGAAAATCCCTATTGATTTACCTGTTTTTACAAGGAAATAAAATGTGAAAAAAATATTTCTACATCCCATGGCCCTTCCCAACCATTTAAATTTTTCTCTTACAGGTCTAACACGTCCGAAAAACCAATACAACGCCCATCCGGAACAATATATAAAGCTAAACGCACCGTTCACTGGTTACTTATATGTACGAAAATCCCTATTGATTTACCTGTTTTTACAAGGAAATAAAATGTGAAAAAAAATATTTCTACATCCCATGGCCTTTCCCAACCTTTTAAATTTTTCTCTTACAGGGCTAACACTTCCGAAAAACCAATACAACGCCCAACCGGAACAATATATAAAGCTAAACGAACCGTTCACTGGGTACTTATCCGTACGAAAATCCCTATAGATTTACCTGTTTTTAGAAGGAAATAAAATGTGAAAAAAATATTTCTACATCCCATGGCCTTTCCCAACCATTTAAATTTTTCTCTTACAGGTCTAACACTTCCGAAAAACCAATACAACGCCCACCCGGAACAATATATAAAGCTAAACGAACCGTTCACTGGGTACTCATACGTACGAAAATCCCTATTGATTTACCTGTTTTTACAAGGAAATAAAATGTGAAAAAAATATTTCTACATCCCATGGCCCTTCCCAACCATTTAAATTTTTCTCTTACAGGTCTAACATGTCCGAAAAACCAATACGACACCCATCCGGAACAATATATAAAGCTAAACGCACCGTTCACTGGGTACTTATCCGTACGAAAATCCCTATAGATTTACCTGTTTTTAGAAGGAAATAAAATGTGAAAAAAATATTTCTACATCCCATGGCCTTTCCCAACCATTTAAATTTTTCTCTTACAGGGCTAACACTTCCGAAAAACCAATACAACGCCCACCCGGAACACTATATAAAGCTAAACGAACCGTTCACTGGGTACTTATACGCACGAAAATCCCTATTGATTTACCTGTTTTTACAAGGAAATAAAATGTGAAAAAAATATTTCTACATCCCATGGGCCTTCCCAACCATTTAAATTTTTCTCTTACAGGTCTAACACGTCCGAAAAACCAATACAACGCCCATCCGGAACAATATATAAAGCTAAACGCACCGTTCACTGGGTACTTATATGTACGAAAATCCCTATTGATTTACCTGTTTTTACAAGGAAATAAAATGTGAAAAAAATATTTCTACATCCCATGGCCTTTCCCAACCATTTAAATTTTTCTCTTACAGGGCTAACACTTCCGAAAAACCAATACAACGTCCACCCGGACTAATATATTAAGCTAAACGAACCGTTCACTGGGTACTTATACGTACGAAAATCCCTATTGATTTACCTGTTTTTACAAGGAAATAAAAGGTGAAAACAATATTTCTACATCCAATGGCCTTTCCCAACCATTTAAATTTTTCTCTTACAGGTCTAACACTTCCGAAAAACCAATACAACGCCCACCCGGAACAATATATAAAGCTAAACGAACCGTTCACTGGGTACTTATCCGTACGAAAATCCCTATTGATTTACCTGTTTTTACAAGGAAATAAAATGTGAAAAAAATATTTCTACATCCCATGGCCTTTCCCAACCATTTAAATTTTTCTCTTACAAGTCTAACACTTCCGAAAAACCAATACAACGCCCAACCAGAACAATATATAAAGCTAAACGAACCGTTCACTGGGTACTTATCCGTACGAAAATCCCTATAGATTTACCTGTTTTTACAAGGAAATAAAATATGAAAAAAATATTTCTACATCCCATGGCCTTTCCCAACCATTTAAATTTTTCTCTTACAGGTCTAACACTTCCGAAAACCAATACAACGCCCACCCGGAACAATATATAAAGCTAAACGAACCGTTCACTGGGTACTCATACGTACGAAAATCCCTATTGATTTACCTGTTTTTACAAGGAAATAAAATGTGAAAAAAATATTTCTACATCCCATGGCCTTTCCCAACCATTTAAATTTTTCTCTTACAGGGCTAACACTTCCGAAAAACCAATACAACTCCCACCCGGAACACTATATAAAGCTAAACGAACCGTTCACTGGGTACTTATACGCACGAAAATCCCTATTGATTTACCTGTTTTTACAAGGAAATAAAATGTGAAAATAATATTTCTACATCCCATGGCCTTTCCCAACCATTTAAATTTTTCTCTTACAGGTCTAACACTTCCGAAAAACCAATACAACGCCCACCCGGAACAATATATAAAGCTAAACGAACCGTTCACTGGGTACTCATACGTACGAAAATCCCTATTGATTTACCTGTTTTTACAAGGAAATAAAATGTGAAAAAAATGTTTCTACATCCCATGGCCTTTCCCAACCATTTAAATTTTTCTCTTACAGGGCTAACACTTCCGAAAAACCAATACAACGCCCACCCGGAACAATATATAAAGCTAAACGGACCGTTCACTGGGTACTCATACGTACGAAAATCCCTATTGATTTACCTGTTTTTACAAGGAAATAAAATGTGAAAAAAATATTTCTACATCCCATGGCCCTTCCCAACCATTTAAATTTTTCTCTTACAGGTCTAACATGTCCGAAAAACCAATACGACACCCATCCGGAACAATATATAAAGCTAAACGCACCGTTCACTGGGTACTTATCCGTACGAAAATCCCTATAGATTTACCTGTTTTTAGAAGGAAATAAAATGTGAAAAAAATATTTCTACATCCCATGGCCTTTCCCAACCATTTAAATTTTTCTCTTACAGGGCTAACACTTCCGAAAAACCAATACAACGCCCACCCGGAACACTATATAAAGCTAAACGAACCGTTCACTGGGTACTTATACGCACGAAAATCCCTATTGATTTACCTGTTTTTACAAGGAAATAAAAGGTGAAAACAATATTTCTACATCCAATGGCCTTTCCCAACCATTTAAATTTTTCTCTTACAGGTCTAACACTTCCGAAAAACCAATACAACGCCCACCCGGAACAATATATAAAGCTAAACGAACCGTTCACTGGGTACTTATCCGTACGAAAATCCCTATTGATTTACCTGTTTTTACAAGGAAATAAAATGTGAAAAAAATATTTCTACATCCCATGGCCTTTCCCAACCATTTAAATTTTTCTCTTACAAGTCTAACACTTCCGAAAAACCAATACAACGCCCACCCGGAACAATATATAAAGCTAAACGAACCGTTCACTGGGTACTCATACGTACGAAAATCCCTATTGATTTACCTGTTTTTACAAGGAAATAAAATGTGAAAAAAATGTTTCTACATCCCATGGCCTTTCCCAACCATTTAAATTTTTCTCTTACAGGGCTAACACTTCCGAAAAACCAATACAACGCCCACCCGGAACACTATATAAAGCTAAACGAACCGTTCACTGGGTACTTATACGCACGAAAATCCCTATTGATTTACCTGTTTTTACAAGGAAATAAAAGGTGAAAACAATATTTCTACATCCCATGGCCCTTCCCAACCATTTAAATTTTTCTCTTACAGGTCTAACACGTCCGAAAAACCAATACAACGCCCATCCGGAACAATATATAAAGCTAAACGCACCGTTCACTGGGTACTTATCCGTACGAAAATCCCTATTGATTTACCTGTTTTTACAAGGAAATTAAATGTGAAAACAATATTTCTACATCCCATGGCCTTTCCCAACCATTTAAATTTTTCTCTTACAGGTCTAACACTTCCGAAAAACCAATACAACGCCCACCCAGAACAATATATAAAGCTAAACGAACCGTTCACTGGGTATTTATCCGTACGAAAATCCCTATTGATTTACGTGTTTTTACAAGGAAATAAAATGTGAAAACAATATTTCTACATCATATGGCCTTTCCCAACCATTTAAATTTTTCTCTTACAGGTCTAACATTTCCGAAAAACCAATACAACGCCCACCCGGAACAATATATAAAGCTAAACGAACCGTTCACTGGGTACTTATCCGTACGAAAATCCCTATTGATTTACCTGTTTTTACAAGGAAATAAAATGTGAAAAAAACATTTCTACATCCCATGGCCTTTCCCAACCATTTAAATTTTTCTCTTACAGGTCTAACACTTCCGAAAAACCAATACAACGCCCACCCGGAACAATATATAAAGCTAAACCAACCGTTCACTGGGTACTCATACGTACGAAAATCCCTATTGATTTACCTGTTTTTACAAGGAAATAAAATGTGAAAAAAATATTTCTACATCCCATGGCCCTTCCCAACCATTTAAATTTTTCTCTTACAGGTCTAACACGTCCGAAAAACCTATACAACACCCATCCGGAACAATATATAAAGCTAAACGCACCGTTCACTGGGTACTTATCCGTACGAAAATCCCTATAGATTTACCTGTTTTTAGAAGGAAATAAAATGTGAAAAAAATATTTCTACATCCCATGGCCTTTCCCAACCATTTAAATTTTTCTCTTACAGGGCTAACACTTCCGAAAAACCAATACAACGCCCACCCGGAACACTATATAAAGCTAAACGAACCGTTCACTGGGTACTTATACGCACGAAAATCCCTATTGATTTACCTGTTTTTACAAGGAAATAAAATGTGAAAAAAATATTTCTACATCCCATGGCCTTTCCCAACCATTTAAATTTTTCTCTTATAGGTCTAACACTTCCGAAAAACCAATACAACGCCCACCCGGAACAATATATAAAGCTAAACGAACCGTTCACTGGGTACTCATACGTACGAAAATCCCTATTGATTTACCTGTTTTTACAAGGAAATAAAATGTAAAAAAAATATTTTTACATACCATGGCCTTTCTCAACCATTTAAATTTTTCTCTTACAGGTCTAACGCTTCCGAAAAACCAATACAACACGCACGCGGAACAATATATAAAGCTAAATGAACCGTTCACTGGGTACTTATCCGTACGAAAATCCCTATTGATTTACCTGTTTTTACAAGGAAATAAAATGTGAAAAAAATATTTCTACATCCCATGGCCCTTCCCAACCATTTAAATTTTTCTCTTACAGGTCTAACACTTCTGAAAAACCAATACAACGCCCACCCGGAACAATATATAAATCTAAACCAACCGTTCACTGGGTACTCATACGTACGAAAATCCCTATTGATTTACCTGTTTTTACAAGGAAATAAAATGTGAAAAAAATATTTCTACATCCCATGGCCCTTCCCAACCATTTAAATTTTTCTCTTACAGGTCTAACACGTCCGAAAAACCAATACGACACCCATCCGGAACAATATATAAAGCTAAACGCACCGTTCACTGGGTACTTATCCGTACGAAAATCCCTATTGATTTACCTGTTTTTACAAGGAAATAAAATGTAAAAAAAATATTTTTACATACCATGGCCTTTCTCAACCATTTAAATTTTTCTCTTACAGGTCTAACGCTTCCGAAAAACCAATACAACACGCACGCGGAACAATATATAAAGCTAAATGAACCGTTCACTGGGTACTTATCCGTACGAAAATCCCTATTGATTTACATGTTTTTACAAGGAAATAAAATGTGAAAAAAATATTTCTACATCCCATGGCCCTTCCCAACCATTTAAATTTTTCTCTTACAGGTCTAACACTTCCGAAAAACCAATACAACGCCCACCCGGAACAATATATAAAGCTAAACGAACCGTTCACTGGGTACTCATACGTACGAAAATCCCTATTGATTTACCTGTTTTTACAAGGAAATAAAATGTGAAAAAAATATTTCTACATCCCATGGTACTTCCCAACCATTTAAATTTTTCTCTTACAGGTCTAACACTTCCGAAAAACCAATACAACGCCCACCCGGAACAATATATAAAGCTAAACGAACCGTTCACTGGGTACTCATACGTACGAAAATCCCTATTGATTTACCTGTTTTTACAAGGAAATAAAATGTAAAAAAAATATTTTTACATACCATGGCCTTTCTCAACCATTTAAATTTTTCTCTTACAGGTCTAACGCTTCCGAAAAACCAATACAACACGCACGCGGAACAATATATAAAGCTAAATGAACCGTTCACTGGGTACTTATCCGTACGAAAATCCCTATTGATTTACCTGTTTTTACAAGGAAATAAAATGTGAAAAAAATATTTCTACATCCCATGGCCCTTCCCAACCATTTAAATTTTTCTCTTACAGGTCTAACACTTCTGAAAAACCAATACAACGCCCACCCGGAACAATATATAAATCTAAACCAACCGTTCACTGGGTACTCATACGTACGAAAATCCCTATTGATTTACCTGTTTTTACAAGGAAATAAAATGTGAAAAAAATATTTCTACATCCCATGGCCCTTCCCAACCATTTAAATTTTTCTCTTACAGGTCTAACACGTCCGAAAAACCAATACGACACCCATCCGGAACAATATATAAAGCTAAACGCACCGTTCACTGGGTACTTATCCGTACGAAAATCCCTATTGATTTACCTGTTTTTACAAGGAAATAAAATGTAAAAAAAATATTTTTACATACCATGGCCTTTCTCAACCATTTAAATTTTTCTCTTACAGGTCTAACGCTTCCGAAAAACCAATACAACACGCACGCGGAACAATATATAAAGCTAAATGAACCGTTCACTGGGTACTTATCCGTACGAAAATCCCTATTGATTTACATGTTTTTACAAGGAAATAAAATGTGAAAAAAATATTTCTACATCCCATGGCCCTTCCCAACCATTTAAATTTTTCTCTTACAGGTCTAACACTTCCGAAAAACCAATACAACGCCCACCCGGAACAATATATAAAGCTAAACGAACCGTTCACTGGGTACTCATACGTACGAAAATCCCTATTGATTTACCTGTTTTTACAAGGAAATAAAATGTGAAAAAAATATTTCTACATCCCATGGTACTTCCCAACCATTTAAATTTTTCTCTTACAGGTCTAACACGTCCGAAAAACCAATACGACACCCATCCGGAACAATATATAAAGCTAAACGCACCGTTCACTGGGTACTTATCCGTACGAAAATCCCTATAGATTTACCTGTTTTTAGAAAGAAATAAAATGTGAAAAAAATATTTCTACATCCCATGGCCCTTCCCAACCATTTAAATTTTTCTCTTACAGGTCTAACACGTCCGAAAAACCAATACAACGCCCATCCGGAACAATATATAAAGCTAAACGCACCGTTCACTGGGTACTTATATGTACGAAAATCCCTATTGATTTACCTGTTTTTACAAGGAAATAAAATGTGAAAAAAATATTTCTACATCCCATGGCCTTTCCCAACCATTTAAATTTTTCTCTTACAGGGCTAACACTTCCGAAAAACCAATACAACGTCCACCCGGACCAATATATTAAGCTAAACGAACCGTTCACTGGGTACTTATACGTACAAAAATCCCTATTGATTTACCTGTTTTTACAAGGAAATAAAAGGTGAAAACAATATTTCTACATCCAATGGCCTTTCCCAACCATTTAAATTTTTCTCTTACAGGTCTAACACTTCCGAAAAACCAATACAACGCCCAACCAGAACAATATATAAAGCTAAACGAACCGTTCACTGGGTACTTATCCGTACGAAAATCCCTATAGATTTACCTGTTTTTACAAGGAAATAAAATGTGAAAAAAATATTTCTACATCCCATGGCCTTTCCCAACCATTTAAATTTTTCTCTTACAGGTCTAACACTTCCGAAAAACCAATACAACGCCCACCCGGAACAATATATAAAGCTAAACGAACCGTTCACTGGGTACTCATACGTACGAAAATCCCTATTGATTTACCTGTTTTTACAAGGAAATAAAATGTGAAAAAAATGTTTCTACATCCCATGGCCTTTCCCAACCATTTAAATTTTTCTCTTACAGGGCTAACACTTCCGAAAAACCAATACAACGCCCACCCGGAACACTATATAAAGCTAAACGAACCGTTCACTGGGTATTTATCCGTACGAAAATCCCTATTGATTTACGTGTTTTTACAAGGAAATAAAATGTGAAAACAATATTTCTACATCATATGGCCTTTCCCAACCATTTAAATTTTTCTCTTACAGGTCTAACATTTCCGAAAAACCAATACAACGCCCACCCGGAACAATATATAAAGCTAAACGAACCGTTCACTGGGTACTTATCCGTACGAAAATCCCTATTGATTTACCTGTTTTTACAAGGAAATAAAATGTGAAAAAAACATTTCTACATCCCATGGCCTTTCCCAACCATTTAAATTTTTCTCTTACAGGTCTAACACTTCCGAAAAACCAATACAACGCCCACCCGGAACAATATATAAAGCTAAACCAACCGTTCACTGGGTACTCATACGTACGAAAATCCCTATTGATTTACCTGTTTTTACAAGGAAATAAAATGTGAAAAAAATATTTCTACATCCCATGGCCCTTCCCAACCATTTAAATTTTTCTCTTACAGGTCTAACACGTCCGAAAAACCTATACAACACCCATCCGGAACAATATATAAAGCTAAACGCACCGTTCACTGGGTACTTATCCGTACGAAAATCCCTATAGATTTACCTGTTTTTAGAAGGAAATAAAATGTGAAAAAAATATTTCTACATCCCATGGCCTTTCCCAACCATTTAAATTTTTCTCTTACAGGGCTAACACTTCCGAAAAACCAATACAACGCCCACCCGGAACACTATATAAAGCTAAACGAACCGTTCACTGGGTACTTATACGCACGAAAATCCCTATTGATTTACCTGTTTTTAGAAGGAAATAAAATGTGAAAAAAATATTTCTACATCCCATGGCCTTTCCCAACCATTTAAATTTTTCTCTTATAGGTCTAACACTTCCGAAAAACCAATACAACGCCCACCCGGAACAATATATAAAGCTAAACGATCCGTTCACTGGGTACTCATACGTACGAAAATCCCTATTGATTTACCTGTTTTTACAAGGAAATAAAATGTAAAAAAAATATTTTTACATACCATGGCCTTTCTCAACCATTTAAATTTTTCTCTTACAGGTCTAACGCTTCCGAAAAACCAATACAACACGCACGCGGAACAATATATAAAGCTAAATGAACCGTTCACTGGGTACTTATCCGTACGAAAATCCCTATTGATTTACCTGTTTTTACAAGGAAATAAAATGTGAAAAAAATATTTCTACATCCCATGGCCCTTCCCAACCATTTAAATTTTTCTCTTACAGGTCTAACACTTCTGAAAAACCAATACAACGCCCACCCGGAACAATATATAAATCTAAACCAACCGTTCACTGGGTACTCATACGTACGAAAATCCCTATTGATTTACCTGTTTTTACAAGGAAATAAAATGTGAAAAAAATATTTCTACATCCCATGGCCCTTCCCAACCATTTAAATTTTTCTCTTACAGGTCTAACACGTCCGAAAAACCAATACGACACCCATCCAGAACAATATATAAAGCTAAACGCACCGTTCACTGGGTACTTATCCGTACGAAAATCCCTATTGATTTACCTGTTTTTACAAGGAAATAAAATGTAAAAAAAATATTTTTACATACCATGGCCTTTCTCAACCATTTAAATTTTTCTCTTACAGGTCTAACGCTTCCGAAAAACCAATACAACACGCACGCGGAACAATATATAAAGCTAAATGAACCGTTCACTGGGTACTTATCCGTACGAAAATCCCTATTGATTTACATGTTTTTACAAGGAAATAAAATGTGAAAAAAATATTTCTACATCCCATGGCCCTTCCCAACCATTTAAATTTTTCTCTTACAGGTCTAACACTTCCGAAAAACCAATACAACGCCCACCCGGAACAATATATAAAGCTAAACGAACCGTTCACTGGGTACTCATACGTACGAAAATCCCTATTGATTTACCTGTTTTTACAAGGAAATAAAATGTGAAAAAAATATTTCTACATCCCATGGTACTTCCCAACCATTTAAATTTTTCTCTTACAGGTCTAACACGTCCGAAAAACCAATACGACACCCATCCGGAACAATATATAAAGCTAAACGCACCGTTCACTGGGTACTTATCCGTACGAAAATCCCTATAGATTTACCTGTTTTTAGAAAGAAATAAAATGTGAAAAAAATATTTCTACATCCCATGGCCCTTCCCAACCATTTAAATTTTTCTCTTACAGGTCTAACACGTCCGAAAAACCAATACAACGCCCATCCGGAACAATATATAAAGCTAAACGCACCGTTCACTGGGTACTTATATGTACGAAAATCCCTATTGATTTACCTGTTTTTACAAGGAAATAAAATGTGAAAAAAATATTTCTACATCCCATGGCCTTTCCCAACCATTTAAATTTTTCTCTTACAGGGCTAACACTTCCGAAAAACCAATACAACGTCCACCCGGACCAATATATTAAGCTAAACGAACCGTTCACTGGGTACTTATACGTACAAAAATCCCTATTGATTTACCTGTTTTTACAAGGAAATAAAAGGTGAAAACAATATTTCTACATCCAATGGCCTTTCCCAACCATTTAAATTTTTCTCTTACAGGTCTAACACTTCCGAAAAACCAATACAACGCCCAACCAGAACAATATATAAAGCTAAACGAACCGTTCACTGGGTACTTATCCGTACGAAAATCCCTATAGATTTACCTGTTTTTACAAGGAAATAAAATGTGAAAAAAATATTTCTACATCCCATGGCCTTTCCCAACCATTTAAATTTTTCTCTTACAGGTCTAACACTTCCGAAAAACCAATACAACGCCCACCCGGAACAATATATAAAGCTAAACGAACCGTTCACTGGGTACTCATACGTACGAAAATCCCTATTGATTTACCTGTTTTTACAAGGAAATAAAATGTGAAAAAAATGTTTCTACATCCCATGGCCTTTCCCAACCATTTAAATTTTTCTCTTACAGGGCTAACACTTCCGAAAAACCAATACAACGCCCACCCGGAACACTATATAAAGCTAAACGAACCGTTCACTGGGTACTTATACGCACGAAAATCCCTATTGATTTACCTGTTTTTACAAGGAAATAAAAGGTGAAAACAATATTTCTACATCCAATGGCCTTTCCCAACCATTTAAATTTTTCTCTTACAGGTCTAACACTTCCGAAAAACCAATACAACGCCCACCCGGAACAATATATAAAGCTAAACGAACCGTTCACTGGGTACTCATACGTACGAAAATCCCTATTGATTTACCTGTTTTTACAAGGAAATAAAATGTGAAAAAAATATTTCTACATCCCATGGCCTTTCCCAACCATTTAAATTTTTCTCTTACAGGTCTAACATTTCCGAAAAACCAATACAACGCCCACCCGGAACAATATATAAAGCTAAACGAACCGTTCACTGGGTACTCATACGTACGAAAATCCCTATTGATTTACCTGTTTTTACAAGGAAATAAAATGTGAAAAAAATGTTTCTACATCCCATGGCCTTTCCCAACCATTTAAATTTTTCTCTTACAGGTCTAACATTTCCGAAAAACCAATACAACGCCCACCCGGAACAATATATAAAGCTAAACGAACCGTTCACTGGGTACTTATCCGTACGAAAATCCCTATTGATTTACCTGTTTTTACAAGGAAATAAAATGTGAAAAAAACATTTCTACATCCCATGGCCTTTCCCAACCATTTAAATTTTTCTCTTACAGGTCTAACACTTCCGAAAAACCAATACAACGCCCACCCGGAACAATATATAAAGCTAAACCAACCGTTCACTGGGTACTCATACGTACGAAAATCCCTATTGATTTACCTGTTTTTACAAGGAAATAAAATGTGAAAAAAATATTTCTACATCCCATGGCCCTTCCCAACCATTTAAATTTTTCTCTTACAGGTCTAACACGTCCGAAAAACCTATACAACACCCATCCGGAACAATATATAAAGCTAAACGCACCGTTCACTGGGTACTTATCCGTACGAAAATCCCTATAGATTTACCTGTTTTTAGAAGGAAATAAAATGTGAAAAAAATATTTCTACATCCCATGGCCTTTCCCAACCATTTAAATTTTTCTCTTACAGGGCTAACACTTCCGAAAAACCAATACAACGCCCACCCGGAACACTATATAAAGCTAAACGAACCGTTCACTGGGTACTTATACGCACGAAAATCCCTATTGATTTACCTGTTTTTAGAAGGAAATAAAATGTGAAAAAAATATTTCTACATCCCATGGCCTTTCCCAACCATTTAAATTTTTCTCTTATAGGTCTAACACTTCCGAAAAACCAATACAACGCCCACCCGGAACAATATATAAAGCTAAACGATCCGTTCACTGGGTACTCATACGTACGAAAATCCCTATTGATTTACCTGTTTTTACAAGGAAATAAAATGTAAAAAAAATATTTTTACATACCATGGCCTTTCTCAACCATTTAAATTTTTCTCTTACAGGTCTAACGCTTCCGAAAAACCAATACAACACGCACGCGGAACAATATATAAAGCTAAATGAACCGTTCACTGGGTACTTATCCGTACGAAAATCCCTATTGATTTACCTGTTTTTACAAGGAAATAAAATGTGAAAAAAATATTTCTACATCCCATGGCCCTTCCCAACCATTTAAATTTTTCTCTTACAGGTCTAACACTTCTGAAAAACCAATACAACGCCCACCCGGAACAATATATAAATCTAAACCAACCGTTCACTGGGTACTCATACGTACGAAAATCCCTATTGATTTACCTGTTTTTACAAGGAAATAAAATGTGAAAAAAATATTTCTACATCCCATGGCCCTTCCCAACCATTTAAATTTTTCTCTTACAGGTCTAACACGTCCGAAAAACCAATACGACACCCATCCAGAACAATATATAAAGCTAAACGCACCGTTCACTGGGTACTTATCCGTACGAAAATCCCTATTGATTTACCTGTTTTTACAAGGAAATAAAATGTAAAAAAAATATTTTTACATACCATGGCCTTTCTCAACCATTTAAATTTTTCTCTTACAGGTCTAACGCTTCCGAAAAACCAATACAACACGCACGCGGAACAATATATAAAGCTAAATGAACCGTTCACTGGGTACTTATCCGTACGAAAATCCCTATTGATTTACATGTTTTTACAAGGAAATAAAATGTGAAAAAAATATTTCTACATCCCATGGCCCTTCCCAACCATTTAAATTTTTCTCTTACAGGTCTAACACTTCCGAAAAACCAATACAACGCCCACCCGGAACAATATATAAAGCTAAACGAACCGTTCACTGGGTACTCATACGTACGAAAATCCCTATTGATTTACCTGTTTTTACAAGGAAATAAAATGTGAAAAAAATATTTCTACATCCCATGGTACTTCCCAACCATTTAAATTTTTCTCTTACAGGTCTAACACGTCCGAAAAACCAATACGACACCCATCCGGAACAATATATAAAGCTAAACGCACCGTTCACTGGGTACTTATCCGTACGAAAATCCCTATAGATTTACCTGTTTTTAGAAAGAAATAAAATGTGAAAAAAATATTTCTACATCCCATGGCCCTTCCCAACCATTTAAATTTTTCTCTTACAGGTCTAACACGTCCGAAAAACCAATACAACGCCCATCCGGAACAATATATAAAGCTAAACGCACCGTTCACTGGGTACTTATATGTACGAAAATCCCTATTGATTTACCTGTTTTTACAAGGAAATAAAATGTGAAAAAAATATTTCTACATCCCATGGCCTTTCCCAACCATTTAAATTTTTCTCTTACAGGGCTAACACTTCCGAAAAACCAATACAACGTCCACCCGGACCAATATATTAAGCTAAACGAACCGTTCACTGGGTACTTATACGTACAAAAATCCCTATTGATTTACCTGTTTTTACAAGGAAATAAAAGGTGAAAACAATATTTCTACATCCAATGGCCTTTCCCAACCATTTAAATTTTTCTCTTACAGGTCTAACACTTCCGAAAAACCAATACAACGCCCAACCAGAACAATATATAAAGCTAAACGAACCGTTCACTGGGTACTTATCCGTACGAAAATCCCTATAGATTTACCTGTTTTTACAAGGAAATAAAATGTGAAAAAAATATTTCTACATCCCATGGCCTTTCCCAACCATTTAAATTTTTCTCTTACAGGTCTAACACTTCCGAAAAACCAATACAACGCCCACCCGGAACAATATATAAAGCTAAACGAACCGTTCACTGGGTACTCATACGTACGAAAATCCCTATTGATTTACCTGTTTTTACAAGGAAATAAAATGTGAAAAAAATGTTTCTACATCCCATGGCCTTTCCCAACCATTTAAATTTTTCTCTTACAGGGCTAACACTTCCGAAAAACCAATACAACGCCCACCCGGAACACTATATAAAGCTAAACGAACCGTTCACTGGGTACTTATACGCACGAAAATCCCTATTGATTTACCTGTTTTTACAAGGAAATAAAAGGTGAAAACAATATTTCTACATCCAATGGCCTTTCCCAACCATTTAAATTTTTCTCTTACAGGTCTAACACTTCCGAAAAACCAATACAACGCCCACCCGGAACAATATATAAAGCTAAACGAACCGTTCACTGGGTACTCATACGTACGAAAATCCCTATTGATTTACCTGTTTTTACAAGGAAATAAAATGTGAAAAAAATATTTCTACATCCCATGGCCTTTCCCAACCATTTAAATTTTTCTCTTACAGGTCTAACATTTCCGAAAAACCAATACAACGCCCACCCGGAACAATATATAAAGCTAAACGAACCGTTCACTGGGTACTCATACGTACGAAAATCCCTATTGATTTACCTGTTTTTACAAGGAAATAAAATGTGAAAAAAATGTTTCTACATCCCATGGCCTTTCCCAACCATTTAAATTTTTCTCTTACAGGGCTAACACTTCCGAAAAACCAATACAACGCCCACCCGGAACACTATATAAAGCTAAACGAACCGTTCACTGGGTACTTATACGCACGAAAATCCCTATTGATTTACCTGTTTTTACAAGGAAATAAAAGGTGAAAACAATATTTCTACATCCCATGGCCCTTCCCAACCATTTAAATTTTTCTCTTACAGGTCTAACACGTCCGAAAAACCAATACAACGCCCATCCGGAACAATATATAAAGCTAAACGCACCGTTCACTGGGTACTTATCCGTACGAAAATCCCTATTGATTTACCTGTTTTTACAAGGAAATTAAATGTGAAAACAATATTTCTACATCCCATGGCCTTTCCCAACCATTTAAATTTTTCTCTTACAGGTCTAACACTTCCGAAAAACCAATACAACGCCCACCCAGAACAATATATAAAGCTAAACGAACCGTTCACTGGGTATTTATCCGTACGAAAATCCCTATTGATTTACGTGTTTTTACAAGGAAATAAAATGTGAAAACAATATTTCTACATCATATGGCCTTTCCCAACCATTTAAATTTTTCTCTTACAGGTCTAACATTTCCGAAAAACCAATACAACGCCCACCCGGAACAATATATAAAGCTAAACGAACCGTTCACTGGGTACTTATCCGTACGAAAATCCCTATTGATTTACCTGTTTTTACAAGGAAATAAAATGTGAAAAAAACATTTCTACATCCCATGGCCTTTCCCAACCATTTAAATTTTTCTCTTACAGGTCTAACACTTCCGAAAAACCAATACAACGCCCACCCGGAACAATATATAAAGCTAAACCAACCGTTCACTGGGTACTCATACGTACGAAAATCCCTATTGATTTACCTGTTTTTACAAGGAAATAAAATGTGAAAAAAATATTTCTACATCCCATGGCCCTTCCCAACCATTTAAATTTTTCTCTTACAGGTCTAACACGTCCGAAAAACCTATACAACACCCATCCGGAACAATATATAAAGCTAAACGCACCGTTCACTGGGTACTTATCCGTACGAAAATCCCTATAGATTTACCTGTTTTTAGAAGGAAATAAAATGTGAAAAAAATATTTCTACATCCCATGGCCTTTCCCAACCATTTAAATTTTTCTCTTACAGGGCTAACACTTCCGAAAAACCAATACAACGCCCACCCGGAACACTATATAAAGCTAAACGAACCGTTCACTGGGTACTTATACGCACGAAAATCCCTATTGATTTACCTGTTTTTACAAGGAAATAAAATGTGAAAAAAATATTTCTACATCCCATGGCCTTTCCCAACCATTTAAATTTTTCTCTTATAGGTCTAACACTTCCGAAAAACCAATACAACGCCCACCCGGAACAATATATAAAGCTAAACGAACCGTTCACTGGGTACTCATACGTACGAAAATCCCTATTGATTTACCTGTTTTTACAAGGAAATAAAATGTAAAAAAAATATTTTTACATACCATGGCCTTTCTCAACCATTTAAATTTTTCTCTTACAGGTCTAACGCTTCCGAAAAACCAATACAACACGCACGCGGAACAATATATAAAGCTAAATGAACCGTTCACTGGGTACTTATCCGTACGAAAATCCCTATTGATTTACCTGTTTTTACAAGGAAATAAAATGTGAAAAAAATATTTCTACATCCCATGGCCCTTCCCAACCATTTAAATTTTTCTCTTACAGGTCTAACACTTCTGAAAAACCAATACAACGCCCACCCGGAACAATATATAAAGCTAAACCAACCGTTCACTGGGTACTCATACGTACGAAAATCCCTATTGATTTACCTGTTTTTACAAGGAAATAAAATGTGAAAAAAATATTTCTACATCCCATGGCCCTTCCCAACCATTTAAATTTTTCTCTTACAGGTCTAACACGTCCGAAAAACCAATACGACACCCATCCGGAACAATATATAAAGCTAAACGCACCGTTCACTGGGTACTTATCCGTACGAAAATCCCTATTGATTTACCTGTTTTTACAAGGAAATAAAATGTAAAAAAAATATTTTTACATACCATGGCCTTTCTCAACCATTTAAATTTTTCTCTTACAGGTCTAACGCTTCCGAAAAACCAATACAACACGCACGCGGAACAATATATAAAGCTAAATGAACCGTTCACTGGGTACTTATCCGTACGAAAATCCCTATTGATTTACCTGTTTTTACAAGGAAATAAAATGTGAAAAAAATATTTCTACATCCCATGGCCCTTCCCAACCATTTAAATTTTTCTCTTACAGGTCTAACACTTCCGAAAAACCAATACAACGCCCACCCGGAACAATATATAAAGCTAAACGAACCGTTCACTGGGTACTCATACGTACGAAAATCCCTATTGATTTACCTGTTTTTACAAGGAAATAAAATGTGAAAAAAATATTTCTACATCCCATGGTACTTCCCAACCATTTAAATTTTTCTCTTACAGGTCTAACACGTCCGAAAAACCAATACGACACCCATCCGGAACAATATATAAAGCTAAACGCACCGTTCACTGGGTACTTATCCGTACGAAAATCCCTATAGATTTACCTGTTTTTAGAAAGAAATAAAATGTGAAAAAAATATTTCTACATCCCATGGCCCTTCCCAACCATTTAAATTTTTCTCTTACAGGTCTAACACGTCCGAAAAACCAATACAACGCCCATCCGGAACAATATATAAAGCTAAACGCACCGTTCACTGGGTACTTATATGTACGAAAATCCCTATTTATTTACCTGTTTTTACAAGGAAATAAAATGTGAAAAAAATATTTCTACATCCCATGGCCTTTCCCAACCATTTAAATTTTTCTCTTACAGGGCTAACACTTCCGAAAAACCAATACAACGTCCACCCGGACCAATATATTAAGCTAAACGAACCGTTCACTGGGTACTTATACGTACGAAAATCCCTATTGATTTACCTGTTTTTACAAGGAAATAAAAGGTGAAAACAATATTTCTACATCCAATGGCCTTTCCCAACCATTTAAATTTTTCTCTTACAGGTCTAACACTTCCGAAAAACCAATACAACGCCCAACCAGAACAATATATAAAGCTAAACGAACCGTTCACTGGGTACTTATCCGTACGAAAATCCCTATAGATTTACCTGTTTTTACAAGGAAATAAAATGTGAAAAAAATATTTCTACATCCCATGGCCTTTCCCAACCATTTAAATTTTTCTCTTACAGGTCTAACACTTCCGAAAAACCAATACAACGCCCACCCGGAACAATATATAAAGCTAAACGAACCGTTCACTGGGTACTCATACGTACGAAAATCCCTATTGATTTACCTGTTTTTACAAGGAAATAAAATGTGAAAAAAATGTTTCTACATCCCATGGCCTTTCCCAACCATTTAAATTTTTCTCTTACAGGGCTAACACTTCCGAAAAACCAATACAACGCCCACCCGGAACACTATATAAAGCTAAACGAACCGTTCACTGGGTACTTATACGCACGAAAATCCCTATTGATTTACCTGTTTTTACAAGGAAATAAAAGGTGAAAACAATATTTCTACATCCAATGGCCTTTCCCAACCATTTAAATTTTTCTCTTACAGGTCTACCACTTCCGAAAAACCAATACAACGCCCACCCGGAACAATATATAAAGCTAAACGAACCGTTCACTGGGTACTCATACGTACGAAAATCCCTATTGATTTACCTGTTTTTACAAGGAAATAAAATGTGAAAAAAATATTTCTACATCCCATGGCCTTTCCCAACCATTTAAATTTTTCTCTTACAAGTCTAACACTTCCGAAAAACCAATACAACGCCCAACCAGAACAATATATAAAGCTAAACGAACCGTTCACTGGGTACTTATCCGTACGAAAATCCCTATAGATTTACCTGTTTTTACAAGGAAATAAAATGTGAAAAAAATATTTCTACATCCCATGGCCTTTCCCAACCATTTAAATTTTTCTCTTACAGGTCTAACACTTCCGAAAAACCAATACAACGCCCACCCGGAACAATATATAAAGCTAAACGAACCGTTCACTGGGTACTCATCCGTACGAAAATCCCTATTGATTTACCTGTTTTTACAAGGAAATAAAATGTGAAAAAAATGTTTCTACATCCCATGGCCTTTCCCAACCATTTAAATTTTTCTCTTACAGGGCTAACACTTCCGAAAAACCAATACAACGCCCACCCGGAACACTATATAAAGCTAAACGAACCGTTCACTGGGTACTTATACGCACGAAAATCCCTATTGATTTACCTGTTTTTACAAGGAAATAAAAGGTGAAAACAATATTTCTACATCCAATGGCCTTTCCCAACCATTTAAATTTTTCTCTTACAGGTCTAACACTTCCGAAAAACCAATACAACGCCCACCTGGAACAATATATAAAGCTAAACGAACCGTTCACTGGGTACTTATACGCACGAAAATCCCTATTGATTTACCTGTTTTTACAAGGAAATAAAATGTGTAAAAATTATTTCTACATCCCATGGCCTTTCCCAACCATTTACATTTTTCTCTTACAGGGCTAACACTTCCGAAAAACCAATACAACGCCCACCCGGACCAATATATTAAGCTAAACGAACCGTTCACTGGGTATTTATCCGTACGAAAATCCCTATAGATTTACCTGTTTTTACAAGGAAATAAAATGTGAAAAAAATATTTCTACATCCCATGGCCTTTCCCAACCATTTAAATATTTCTCTTACATGTCTAACACTTCCGAAAAACCAATACAACGCTCACCCGGAACAATATATAAAGCTAAACCAACCGTTCACTGGGTACTCATACGTACGAAAATCCCTATTGATTTACCTGTTTTTACAAGGAAATAAATTGTGAAAAAAATATTTCTACATCCCATGGCCTTTCCCAACCATTTAAATTTTTCTCTTACACGTCTAACACTTCCGAAAAACCAATACAAAGCCCACCCGGAACAATATATAAAGCTAAACGAACCGTTCACTGGGTACTTATCCGTACGAAAATCCCTATTGATTTACCTGTTTTTACAAGGAAATAAAATGTGAAAAAAATATTTCTACATCCCATGGCCCTTCCCAACCATTTAAATTTTTCTCTTACAGGTCTAACACGTCCGAAAAACCAATACAACGCCCATCCGGAACAATATATAAAGCTAAACGCACCGTTCACTGGGTACTTATCCGTACGAAAATCCCTATTGATTTACCTGTTTTTACAAGGAAATTAAATGTGAAAACAATATTTCTACATCCCATGGCCTTTCCCAACCATTTAAATTTTTCTCTTACAGGTCTAACACTTCCGAAAAACCAATACAACGCCCACCCAGAACAATATATAAAGCTAAACGAACCGTTCACTGGGTATTTATCCGTACGAAAATCCCTATTGATTTACGTGTTTTTACAAGGAAATAAAATGTGAAAACAATATTTCTACATCCCATGGCCTTTCCCAACCATTTAAATTTTTCTCTTACAGGTCTAACACTTCCGAAAAACCAATACAACGCCCACCCGGAACAATATATAAAGCTAAACGAACCGTTCACTGGGTACTCATACGTACGAAAATCCCTATTGATTTACCTGTTTTTACAAGGAAATAAAATGTGAAAAACACATTTCTACATCCCATGGCCTTTCCCAACCATTTAAATTTTTCTCTTACAGGTCTAACACTTCCGAAAAACCAATACAACGCCCACCCGGAACAATATATAAAGGTAAACCAACCGTTCACTGGGTACTCATACGTACGAAAATCCCTATTGATTTACCTGTTTTTACAAGGAAATAAAATGTGAAAAAAATATTTCTACATCCCATGGCCCTTCCCAACCATTTAAATTTTTCTCTTACAGGTCTAACACGTCCGAAAAACCAATACAACACCCATCCGGAACAATATATAAAGCTAAACGCACCGTTCACTGGGTACTTATCCGTACGAAAATCCCTATAGATTTACCTGTTTTTAGAAGGAAATAAAATGTGAAAAAAATATTTCTACATCCCATGGCCTTTCCCAACCATTTAAATTTTTCTCTTACAGGGCTAACACTTCCGAAAAACCAATACAACGCCCACCCGGAACACTATATAAAGCTAAACGAACCGTTCACTGGGTACTTATACGCACGAAAATCCCTATTGATTTACCTGTTTTTACAAGGAAATAAAATGTGAAAAAAATATTTCTACATCCCATGGCCTTTCCCAACCATTAAAATTTTTCTCTTACAGGTCTAACACTTCCGAAAAACCAATACAACACGCACCCGGAACAATATATAAAGCTAAACGAACCGTTCACTGGGTACTTATCCGTACGAAAATCCCTATTGATTTACCTGTTTTTACAAGGAAATAAAAGGTGAAAACAATATTTCTACATCCAATGGCCTTTCCCAACCATTTAAATTTTTCTCTTACAGGTCTAACACTTCCGAAAAACCAATACAACGCCCACCCGGAACAATATATAAAGCTAAACGAACCGTTCACTGGGTACTCATACGTACGAAAATCCCTATTGATTTACCTGTTTTTACAAGGAAATAAAATGTGAAAAAAATGTTTCTACATCCCATGGCCTTTTCCAACCATTTAAATTTTTCTCTTACAGGGCTAACACTTCCGAAAAACCAATACAACGCCCACCCAGAACAATATATAAAGCTAAACGAACCGTTCACTGGGTACTCATACGTACGAAAATCCCTATTGATTTACCTGTTTTTACAAGGAAATAAAATGTAAAAAAAATATTTTTACATACCATGGCCTTTCTCAACCATTTAAATTTTTCTCTTACAGGTCTAACGCTTCCGAAAAACCAATACAACACGCACGCGGAACAATATATAAAGCTAAACGAACCGTTCACTGGGTACATATCCGTACGAAAATCCCTATTGATTTACCTGTTTTTACAAGGAAATAAAATGTGAAAACAATATTTCTACATCCCATGGCCTTTCCCAACCATTTAAATTTTTCTCTTACAGGTCTAACACTTCCGAAAAACCAATACAACGCCCACCCGGAACAATATATAAAGCTAAACGCACCGTTCACTGGGGACTTATCCGTACGAAAATCCCTATTGATTTACCTGTTTTTACAAGGAAATAAAATGTGAAAAAAATATTTCTACATCCCATGGCCTTTCCCAACCATTTAAATTTTTCTCTTACATGTCTAACACTTCCGAAAAACCAATACAACGCCCACCCGGAACAATATATAAAGCTAAACGAACCGTTCACTGGGTACTCATACGTACGAAAATCCCTATTGATTTACCTGTTTTTACAAGGAAATAAAATGTGAAAAAAATGTTTCTACATACCATGGCCTTTCCCAACCATTTAAATTTTTCTCTTACAGGGCTAACACTTCTGAAAAACCAATACAACGCCCACCCGGAACACTATATAAAGCTAAACGAACCGTTCACTGGGTACTTATACGCACGAAAATCCCTATTGATTTACCTGTTTTTACAAGGAAATAAAATGTGAAAAAAATGTTTCTACATCCCATGGCCTTTCCCAACCATTTAAATTTTTCTCTTACAGGTCTAACACTTCCGAAAAACCAATACAACATCCACCCGGAACAATATATAAAGCTAAACGCACCGTTCACTGGGTACTTATCCGTACGAAAATCCCTATTGATTTACCTGTTTTTACAAGGAAATAATATGTGAAAACAATATTTCTACATCCCATGGCCTTTCTCAACCATTTAAATTTTTTTCTTACAGGTCTAACGCTTCCGAAAAACCAATACAACACGCACGCGGAACAATATATAAAGCTAAACGAACCGTTCACTGGGTACTTATCCGTACGAAAATCCCTATTGATTTACCTGTTTTTACAAGGAAATAAAATGTGAAAACAATATTTCTACATCCCATGGCCTTTCCCAACCATTTAAATTTTTCTCTTACAGGTCTAACACTTCCGAAAAACCAATACAACGCCCACCCGGAACAATATATAAAGCTAAATGAACCGTTCACTGGGTACTTATCCGTACGAAAATCCCTATTGATTTACCTGTTTTTACAAGGAAATAAAATGTGAAAAAAATATTTCTACATCCCATGGCCCTTCCCAACCATTAAATTTTTCTCTTACAGGTCTAACACGTCCGAAAAACTAATACAACGCCCATCCGGAACAATATATAAAGCTAAACGCACCGTTCACTGGGTACTTATCCGTACGAAAATCCCTATTGATTTACCTGTTTTTACAAGGAAATAAAATGTGAAAAAAATATTTCTACATCCCATGGCCTTTCCCAACCATTTAAATTTTTCTCTTACATGTCTATCACTTCCGAAAAACCAATACAACGCCCACCCGGAACAATATATAAAGCTAAACGAACCGTTCACTGGGTACTCATACGTACGAAAATCCCTATTGATTTACCTGTTTTTAAAAGGAAATAAAATGTGAAAAAAATGTTTCTACATCCCATGGCCTTTCGCAACCATTTAAATTTTTCTCTTACAGGGCTAACACTTCTGACAAACCAATACAACGCCCACCCGGAACACTATATAAAGCTAAACGAACCGTTCACTGGGTACTTATACGCACGAAAATCCCTATTGATTTACCTGTTTTTACAAGGAAATAAAATGTGAAAAAAATATTTCTACATCCCATGGCCTTTCCCAACCATTTAAAATTTTTCTCTTACAGGTCTAACACTTCCGAAAAACCAATACAACACGCACCCGGAACAATATATAAAGCTAAACGAACCGTTCACTGGGTACTTATCCGTACGAAAATCCCTATTGATTTACCTGTTTTTACAGGGAAATAAAATGTGAAAAAAATATTTCTACATCCCATGGCCTTTCCCAACCATTTAAATTTTTCTCTTACAAATCTAACACTTCTGAAAAACCTATACAACGCCTACCCGGAACAATATATAAAGCTAAACGAACCGTTCACTGGGTACTTATCCGTACGAAAATCCCTATTGATTTACCTGTTTTTACAAGGAAATAAAATGTGAAAACAATATTTCTACATCCCATGGCCTTCCCGAGCCATTTAAATTTTTCTCTTACAGGTCTAACACTTCCGAAAAACCAATACAACGCCCACCCGGAACAATATATAAAGCTAAACGAACCGTTCACTGGGTACTTATCCGTACGAAAATCCCTATTGATTTACCTGTTTTTACAAGGAAATAAAAGGTGAAAACAATATTTCTACATCCAATGGCCTTTCCCAACCATTTAAATTTTTCTCTTACAGGTCTAACACTTCCGAAAAACCAATACAACGCCCACCCGGAACAATATATAAAGCTAAACGAACCGTTCACTGGGTACTCATACGTACGAAAATCCCTATTGATTTACCTGTTTTTACAAGGAAATAAAATGTGAAAAAAATGTTTCTACATCCCATGGCCTTTCCCAACCATTTAAATTTTTCTCTTACAGGGCTAACACTTCCGAAAAACCAATACAACGCCCACCCGGAACACTATATAAAGCTAAACGAACCGTTCACTGGGTACTTATACGCACGAAAATCCCTATTGATTTACCTGTTTTTACAAGGAAATAAAATGTGAAAAAAATATTTCTACATCCCATGGCCTTTCCCAACCATTAAAATTTTTCTCTTACAGGTCTAACACTTCCGCAAAACCAATACAACACGCACCCGGAACAATATATAAAGCTAAACGAACCGTTCACTGGGTACTTATCCGTACGAAAATCCCTATTAATTTACCTGTTTTTACAGGGAAATAAAATGTGAAAAAAATATTTCTACATCCCATGGCCTTTCCCAACCATTTAAATTTTTCTCTTACAAGTCTAACACTTCCGAAAAACCTATACAACGCCTACCCGGAACAATATATAAAGCTAAAGGAACCGTTCACTGGGTACTTATCCGTACGAAAATCCCTATTGATTTACGTGTTTTTACAAGGAAATAAAATGTGAAAAAAATGTTTCTGCATCCCATGGACTTTCCCAACCATTTAATTTTTTCTCTTACAGGGCTAAAACTTCCGAAAAACCAATACAACGCCCACCCGGAACACTATATAAAGCTAAACGAACCGTTCACTGGGTACTTATACGCACGAAAATCCCTATTGATTTACCTGTTTTTACAAGGAAATAAAATGTGAAAAAAATATTTCTACATCCCATGGCCTTTTCCAACCATTTAAATTTTTCTCTTACAGGTCTAACACTTCCGAAAAACCAATACAACGCCCACCCGGAACAATATATAAAGCTAAACGAACCGTTCACTCGGTACTCATACGTACAAAAATCCCTATTGATTTGCCTGTTTTTACAAGGAAATAAAAGGTGAAAACAATATTTCTACATCCAATGGCCTTTCCCAACCATTAAAATTTTTCTCTTATAGGTCTAACACTTCCGAAAAACCAATACAACGCCCACCCGGAACAATATATAAAGCTAAACGAACCGTTCACTGGGTACTTATCCGTACTAAAATCCCTATTGATTTACCTGTTTTTACAAGGAAATAAAATGTGAAAAAAATATTTCTACATCCCATGGCCTTTCCCAACCATTTAAATTTTTCTCTTACAAGTCTAACACTTCCGAAAAACCAATACAACACGCACGCGGAACAATATATAAAGCTAAACGAACCGTTCACTGGGTACTCATACGTACGAAAATCCCTATTGATTTACCTGTTTTTACAAGGAAATAAAATGTAAAAAAAATATTTTTACATACCATGGCCTTTCTCAACCATTTAAATTTTACTCTTACAGGTCTAACGCTTCCGAAAAACCAATACAACACGCACGCGGAACAATATATAAAGCTAAACGAACCGTTCACTGGGTACATATCCGTACGAAAATCCCTATTGATTTACCTGTTTTTACAAGGAAATAAAATGTGAAAACAATATTTCTACATCCCATGGCCTTTCCCAACCATTTAAATTTTTCTCTTACAGGGCTAACACTTCCGAAAAACCAATACAACGCCCACCCGGAACAATATATAAAGCTAAACGAACCGTTCACTGGGTACTTATCCGTACGAAAATCCCTATTGATTTACCTGTTTTTCCAAGGAAATAAAATGTGAAAAAAATATTTCTACATCCCATGGCCTTTCCCAACCATTTAAATTTTTCTCTTACAGGGCTAACACGTCCGAAAAACCAATACAACGCCCATCCGGAACAATATATAAAGCTAAACGCACCGTTCACTGGGTACTTATCCGTACGAAAATCCCTATTGATTTACCTGTTTTTACAAGGAAAGAAAATGTGAAAAAAATATTTCTACATCCCATGGCCTTTCCCAACCATTTAAATTTTTCTCTTACATGTCTAACACTTCCAAAAAACCAATACAACGCCCACCCGGAACAATATATAAAGCTAAACGAACCGTTCACTGGGTACTCATACGTACGAAAATCCCTATTGATTTACCTGTTTTTACAAGGAAATAAAATGTGAAAAAAATGTTTCTACATCCCATGGCCTTTCCCAACCATTTAAATTTTTCTCTTACAGGGCTAACACTTCTGAAAAACCAATACAACGCCCACCCGGAACACTATATAAAGCTAAACGAACCGTTCACTGGGTACTTATACGCACGAAAATCCCTATTGATTTACCTGTTTTTACAAGGAAATAAAATGTGAAAAAAATGTTTCTACATCCCATGGCCTTCCCGAACCATTTAAATTTTTCTCTTACAGGTCTAACACTTCCGAAAAACCAATACAACGCCCACCCGGAACAATATATAAAGCTAAACGAACCGTTCACTGGGTACTTATCCGTACGAAAATCCCTATTGATTTACCTGTTTTTACAAGGAAATAAAAGGTGAAAACAATATTTCTACATCCAATGGCCTTTCCCAACCGTTTAAATTTTTCTCTTACAGGTCTAACACTTCCGAAAAACCAATACAACGCCCACCCGGAACAATATATAAAGCTAAACGAACCGTTCACTGGGTACTCATACGTACGAAAATCCCTATTGATTTACCTGTTTTTACAAGGAAATAAAATGTGAAAAAAATGTTTCTACATCCCATGGCCTTTCCCAACCATTTAAATTTTTCTCTTACAGGGCTAACACTTCCGAAAAACCAATACAACGCCCACCCAGAACAATATATAAAGCTAAACGAACCGTTCACTGGGTACTCATACGTACGAAAATCCCTATTGATTTACCTGTTTTTACAAGGAAATAAAATGTAAAAAAAATATTTTTACATACCATGGCCTTTCTCAACCATTTAAATTTTTCTCTTACAGGTCTAACGCTTCCGAAAAACCAATACAACACGCACGCGGAACAATATATAAAGCTAAACGAACCGTTCACTGGGTACATATCCGTACGAAAATCCCTATTGATTTACCTGTTTTTACAAGGAAATAAAATGTGAAAACAATATTTCTACATCCCATGGCCTTTCCCAACCATTTAAATTTTTCTCTTACAGGTCTAACACTTCCGAAAAACCAATACAACGCCCACCCGGAACAATATATAAAGCTAAATGAACCGTTCACTGGGTACTTATCCGTACGAAAATCCCTATTGATTTACCTGTTTTTACAAGGAAATAAAATGTGAAAAAAATATTTCTACATCCCATGGCCCTTCCCAACCATTTAAATTTTTCTCTTACAGGTCTAACACGTCCGAAAAACTAATACAACGCCCATCCGGAACAATATATAAAGCTAAACGCACCGTTCACTGGGGACTTATCCG
Source organism: Paroedura picta (assembly GCF_049243985.1). Classification (NCBI taxonomy): domain Eukaryota; kingdom Metazoa; phylum Chordata; class Lepidosauria; order Squamata; family Gekkonidae; genus Paroedura; species Paroedura picta. The sequence continues at coordinate 2,075,870 of NW_027518617.1, forward strand.
TACGAAAATCCCTATTGATTTACCTGTTTTTACAAGGAAATAAAATGTGAAAAAAATATTTCTACATCCCATGGCCTTTCCCAACCATTTAAATTTTTCTCTTACATGTCTAACACTTCCGAAAAACCAATACAACGCCCACCCGGAACAATATATAAAGCTAAACGAACCGTTCACTGGGTACTCATACGTACGAAAATCCCTATTGATTTACCTGTTTTTACAAGGAAATAAAATGTGAAAAAAATGTTTCTACATCCCATGGCCTTTCCCAACCATTTAAATTTTTCTCTTACAGGTCTAACGCTTCCGAAAAACCAATACAACACGCACGCGGAACAATATATAAAGCTAAACGAACCGTTCACTGGGTACATATCCGTACGAAAATCCCTATTGATTTACCTGTTTTTACAAGGAAATAAAATGTGAAAACAATATTTCTACATCCCATGGCCTTTCCCAACCATTTAAATTTTTCTCTTACAGGTCTAACACTTCCGAAAAACCAATACAACGCCCACCCGGAACAATATATAAAGCTAAATGAACCGTTCACTGGGTACTTATCCGTACGAAAATCCCTATTGATTTACCTGTTTTTACAAGGAAATAAAATGTGAAAAAAATATTTCTACATCCCATGGCCCTTCCCAACCATTTAAATTTTTCTCTTACAGGTCTAACACGTCCGAAAAACTAATACAACGCCCATCCGGAACAATATATAAAGCTAAACGCACCGTTCACTGGGGACTTATCCGTACGAAAATCCCTATTGATTTACCTGTTTTTACAAGGAAATAAAATGTGAAAAAAATATTTCTACATCCCATGGCCTTTCCCAACCATTTAAATTTTTCTCTTACATGTCTAACACTTCCGAAAAACCAATACAACGCCCACCCGGAACAATATATAAAGCTAAACGAACCGTTCACTGGGTACTCATACGTACGAAAATCCCTATTGATTTACCTGTTTTTACAAGGAAATAAAATGTGAAAAAAATGTTTCTACATCCCATGGCCTTTCCCAACCATTTAAATTTTTCTCTTACAGGGCTAACACTTCTGAAAAACCAATACAACGCCCACCCGGAACACTATATAAAGCTAAACGAACCGTTCACTGGGTACTTATACGCACGAAAATCCCTATTGATTTACCTGTTTTTACAAGGAAATAAAATGTGAAAAAAATGTTTCTACATCCCATGGCCTTTCCCAACCATTTAAATTTTTCTCTTACAGGTCTAACACTTCCGAAAAACCAATACAACATCCACCCGGAACAATATATAAAGCTAAACGCACCGTTCACTGGGTACTTATCCGTACGAAAATCCCTATTGATTTACCTGTTTTTACAAGGAAATAATATGTGAAAACAATATTTCTACATCCCATGGCCTTTCTCAACCATTTAAATTTTTTTCTTACAGGTCTAACGCTTCCGAAAAACCAATACAACACGCACGCGGAACAATATATAAAGCTAAACGAACCGTTCACTGGGTACTTATCCGTACGAAAATCCCTATTGATTTACCTGTTTTTACAAGGAAATAAAATGTGAAAACAATATTTCTACATCCCATGGCCTTTCCCAACCATTTAAATTTTTCTCTTACAGGTCTAACACTTCCGAAAAACCAATACAACGCCCACCCGGAACAATATATAAAGCTAAATGAACCGTTCACTGGGTACTTATCCGTACGAAAATCCCTATTGATTTACCTGTTTTTACAAGGAAATAAAATGTGAAAAAAATATTTCTACATCCCATGGCCCTTCCCAACCATTAAATTTTTCTCTTACAGGTCTAACACGTCCGAAAAACTAATACAACGCCCATCCGGAACAATATATAAAGCTAAACGCACCGTTCACTGGGTACTTATCCGTACGAAAATCCCTATTGATTTACCTGTTTTTACAAGGAAATAAAATGTGAAAAAAATATTTCTACATCCCATGGCCTTTCCCAACCATTTAAATTTTTCTCTTACATGTCTATCACTTCCGAAAAACCAATACAACGCCCACCCGGAACAATATATAAAGCTAAACGAACCGTTCACTGGGTACTCATACGTACGAAAATCCCTATTGATTTACCTGTTTTTAAAAGGAAATAAAATGTGAAAAATATGTTTCTACATCCCATGGCCTTTCGCAACCATTTAAATTTTTCTCTTACAGGGCTAACACTTCTGACAAACCAATACAACGCCCACCCGGAACACTATATAAAGCTAAACGAACCGTTCACTGGGTACTTATACGCACGAAAATCCCTATTGATTTACCTGTTTTTACAAGGAAATAAAATGTGAAAAAAATATTTCTACATCCCATGGCCTTTCCCAACCATTTAAAATTTTTCTCTTACAGGTCTAACACTTCCGAAAAACCAATACAACACGCACCCGGAACAATATATAAAGCTAAACGAACCGTTCACTGGGTACTTATCCGTACGAAAATCCCTATTGATTTACCTGTTTTTACAGGGAAATAAAATGTGAAAAAAATATTTCTACATCCCATGGCCTTTCCCAACCATTTAAATTTTTCTCTTACAAGTCTAACACTTCTGAAAAACCTATACAACGCCTACCCGGAACAATATATAAAGCTAAACGAACCGTTCACTGGGTACTTATCCGTACGAAAATCCCTATTGATTTACCTGTTTTTACAAGGAAATAAAATGTGAAAAAAATGTTTCTGCATCCCATGGACTTTCCCAACCATTTAATTTTTTCTCTTACAAGGCTAAAACTTCCGAAAAACCAATACAACGCCCACCCGGAACACTATATAAAGCTAAACGAACCGTTCACTGGGTACTTATACGCACGAAAATCCCTATTGATTTACCTGTTTTTACAAGGAAATAAAATGTGAAAAAAATATTTCTACATCCCATGGCCTTTTCCAACCATTTAAATTTTTCTCTTACAGGTCTAACACTTCCGAAAAACCAATACAACGCCCACCCGGAACAATATATAAAGCTAAACGAACCGTTCACTCGGTACTCATACGTACGAAAATCCTTATTGATTTGCCTGTTTTTACAAGGAAATAAAAGGTGAAAACAATATTTCTACATCCAATGGCCTTTCCCAACCATTAAAATTTTTCTCTTATAGGTCTAACACTTCCGAAAAACCAATACAACGCCCACCCGGAACAATATATAAAGCTAAACGAACCGTTCACTGGGTACTTATCCGTACTAAAATCCCTATTGATTTATCTGTTTTTACAAGGAAATAAAATGTGAAAACAATATTTCTACATCCCATGGCCTTTCCCAACCATTTAAATTTTTCTCTTACAAGTCTAACACTTCCGAAAAACCAATACAACACGCACGCGGAACAATATATAAAGCTAAACGAACCGTTCACTGGGTACTCATACGTACGAAAATCCCTATTGATTTACCTGTTTTTACAAGGAAATAAAATGTAAAAAAAATATTTTTACATACCATGGCCTTTCTCAACCATTTAAATTTTACTCTTACAGGTCTAACGCTTCCGAAAAACCAATACAACACGCACGCGGAACAATATATAAAGCTAAACGAACCGTTCACTGGGTACATATCCGTACGAAAATCCCTATTGATTTACCTGTTTTTACAAGGAAATAAAATGTGAAAACAATATTTCTACATCCCATGGCCTTTCCCAACCATTTAAATTTTTCTCTTACAGGTCTAACTCTTCCGAAAAACCAATACAACGCCCACCCGGAACAATATATAAAGCTAAACGAACCGTTCACTGGGTACTCATACGTACGAAAATCCCTATTGATTTACCAGTTTTTACAAGGAAATAAAACGTGAAAAAAATGTTTCTACATCCCATGGCCTTTCCCAACCATTTAAATTTTTCTCTTACAGGGCTAACACTTCCGAAAAACCAATACAACACCCACCCGGAACAATATATAAAGCTAAACGAACCGTTCACTGGGTACTTATCCGTACGAAAATCCCTATTGATTTACCTGTTTTTCCAAGGAAATAAAATGTGAAAAAAATATTTCTACATCCCATGGCCTTTCCCAACCATTTAAATTTTTCTCTTACAGGGCTAACACGTCCGAAAAACCAATACAACGCCCATCCGGAACAATATATAAAGCTAAACACACCGTTCACTTGGTACTTATATGTACGAAAATCCCTATTGATTTACCTGTTTTTCCAAGGAAATAAAATGTGAAAAAAATATTTCTAAATCCCATGGCCTTTCCCAACCATTTAAATTTTTCTCTTACAGGGCTAACACTTCCGAAAAACCAATACAACGTCCACCCGGACCAATATATTAAGCTAAACGAACCGTTCACTGGGTACTTATACGTACGAAAATCCCTATTGATTTACCTGTTTTTAGAGGGAAATAAAATGTGAAAAAAATATTTCTACATCCCATGGCCTTTCCCAACCATTTAAACTTTTCTCTTATAGGTCTAACACTTCCGAAAAACCAATACAACGCCCACCCGGAACAATATATAAAGCTAAACGAACCGTTCACTGGGTACTCATACGTACGAAAATCCCTATTGATTTACCTGTTTTTACAAGGAAATAAAATGTAAAAAAAATATTTTTACATACCATGGCCTTTCCCAACCATTTAAATTTTTCTCTTACAGGGCTAACACTTCCGAAAAACCAATACAACGTCCACCCGGACTAATATATTAAGCTAAATGAACCGTTCACTGGGTACTTATACGTACGAAAATCCCTATTGATTTACCTGTTTTTACAGGGAAATAAAATGTGAAAAAAATATTTCTACATCCCATGGCCTTTCCCAACCATTTAAACTTTTCTCTTATAGGTCTAACACTTCCGAAAAACCAATACAACGCCCACCCGGAACAATATATAAAGCTAAACGAACCGTTCACTGGGTACTCATACGTACGAAAATCCCTATTGATTTACCTGTTTTTACAAGGAAATAAAATGTAAAAAAAATATTTTTCCATACCATGGCCTTTCTCAACCATTTAAATTTTTCTCTTACAGGTCTAACGCTTCCGAAAAACCAATACAACACGCACGCGGAACAATATATAAAGCTAAACGAACCGTTCACTGGGTACTTATCCGTACGAAAATCCCTATTGATTTACCTGTTTTTACAAGGAAATAAAATGTGAAAACAATATTTCTACATCCCATGGCCTTTCCCAACCATTTAAATTTTTCTCTTACAGGTCTAACACTTCCGAAAAACCAATACAACGCCCACCTGGAACAATATATAAAGCTAAATGAACCGTTCACTGGGTACTTATCCGTACGAAAATCCCTATTGATTTACCTGTTTTTACAAGGAAATAAAATGTGAAAAAAATATTTCTACATCCCATGGCCTTTCCCAACCATTTAAATTTTTCTCTTACAGGTCTAACACTTCCGAAAAACCAATACAACGCCCACCCAGAACAATATATAAAGCTAAACGAACCGTTCACTGGGTACTTATACGTACGAAAATCCCTATTGATTTACCTGTTTTTACAGGGAAATAAAATGTGAAAAAAATATTTCTACATCCCATGGCCTTTCCCAACCATTTAAACTTTTCTCTTATAGGTCTAACACTTCCGAAAAACCAATACAACGCCCACCCGGAACAATATATAAAGCTAAACGAACCGTTCACTGGGTACTCATACGTACGAAAATCCCTATTGATTTACCTGTTTTTACAAGGAAATAAAATGTAAAAAAAATATTTTTCCATACCATGGCCTTTCTCAACCATTTAAATTTTTCTCTTACAGGTCTAACGCTTCCGAAAAACCAATACAACACGCACGCGGAACAATATATAAAGCTAAACGAACCGTTCACTGGGTACTTATCCGTACGAAAATCCCTATTGATTTACCTGTTTTTACAAGGAAATAAAATGTGAAAACAATATTTCTACATCCCATGGCCTTTCCCAACCATTTAAATTTTTCTCTTACAGGTCTAACACTTCCAAAAAACCAATACAACGCCCACCCGGAACAATATATGAAGCTAAATGAACCGTTCACTGGGTACTCATACGTACGAAAATCCCTATTGATTTACCTGTTTTTACAAGGAAATAAAATGTAAAAAAAATATTTTTACATACCATGGCCTTTCTCAACCATTTAAATTTTTCTCTTACAGGTCTAACGCTTCCGAAAAACCAATACAACACGCACGCGGAACAATATATAAAGCTAAACGAACCGTTCACTGGGTACTTATCCGTACGAAAATCCCTATCGATTTACCTGTTTTTACAAGGAAATAAAATGTGAAAACAATATTTCTACATCCCATGGCCTTTCCCAACCATTTAAATTTTTCTCTTACAGGTCTAACACTTCCGAAAAACCAATACAACGCCCACCCGGAACAATATATAAAGCTAAACGAACCGTTCACTGGGTACTCATACGTACGAAAATCCCTATTGATTTACCTGTTTTTACAAGGAAATAAAACGTGAAAAAAATGTTTCTACATCCCATGGCCTTTCCCAACCATTTAAATTTTTCTCTTACAGGGCTAACACTTCCGAAAAACCAATACAACACCCACCCGGAACAATATATAAAGCTAAATGAACCGTTCACTGGGTACTTATCCGTACGAAAATCCCTATTGATTTACCTGTTTTTACAAGGAAATAAAATGTGAAAAAAATATTTCTACATCCCATGGCCTTTCCCAACCATTTAAATTTTTCTCTTACAGGTCTAACACTTCCGAAAAACCAATACAACGCCCACCCGGAACAATATATAAAGCTAAACGAACCGTTCACTGGGTACTCATACGTACGAAAATCCCTATTGATTTACCTATTTTTACAAGGAAATAAAATGTGAAAACAATATTTCTACATCCCATGGCCTTTCCCAACCATTTAAATATTTCTCTTACAGGGCTAACACTTCCGAAAAACCAATACAACGCCCACCCGGAACAATATATAAAGCTAAATGAACCGTTCACTGGGTACTTATCCGTACGAAAATCCCTATTGATTTACCTGTTTTTACAAGGAAATAAAATGTGAAAAAAATATTTCTACATCCCATGGCCTTTCCTAACCATTTAAATTTTTCTCTTACAGGTCTAACACTTCCGAAAAACCAATACAACGCCCACCCAGAACAATATATAAAGCTAAACGAACCGTTCACTGGGTACTTATACGTACGAAAATCCCTATTGATTTACCTGTTTTTACAGGGAAATAAAATGTGAAAAAAATATTTCTACATCCCATGGCCTTTCCCAACCATTTAAACTTTTCTCTTATAGGTCTAACACTTCCGAAAAACCAATACAACGCCCACCCGGAACAATATATAAAGCTAAACGAACCGTTCACTGGGTACTCATACGTACGAAAATCCCTATTGATTTACCTGTTTTTACAAGGAAATAAAATGTAAAAAAAATATTTTTCCATACCATGGCCTTTCTCAACCATTTAAATTTTTCTCTTACAGGTCTAACGCTTCCGAAAAACCAATACAACACGCACGCGGAACAATATATAAAGCTAAACGAACCGTTCACTGGGTACTTATCCGTACGAAAATCCCTATTGATTTACCTGTTTTTACAAGGAAATAAAATGTGAAAACAATATTTCTACATCCCATGGCCTTTCCCAACCATTTAAATTTTTCTCTTACAGGTCTAACACTTCCAAAAAACCAATACAACGCCCACCCGGAACAATATATGAAGCTAAATGAACCGTTCACTGGGTACTCATACGTACGAAAATCCCTATTGATTTACCTGTTTTTACAAGGAAATAAAATGTAAAAAAAATATTTTTACATACCATGGCCTTTCTCAACCATTTAAATTTTTCTCTTACAGGTCTAACGCTTCCGAAAAACCAATACAACACGCACGCGGAACAATATATAAAGCTAAACGAACCGTTCACTGGGTACTTATCCGTACGAAAATCCCTATTGATTTACCTGTTTTTACAAGGAAATAAAATGTGAAAACAATATTTCTACATCCCATGGCCTTTCCCAACCATTTAAATTTTTCTCTTACAGGTCTAACACTTCCGAAAAACCAATACAACGCCCACCCGGAACAATATATAAAGCTAAACGAACCGTTCACTGGGTACTCATACGTACGAAAATCCCTATTGATTTACCTGTTTTTACAAGGAAATAAAACGTGAAAAAAATGTTTCTACATCCCATGGCCTTTCCCAACCATTTAAATTTTTCTCTTACAGGGCTAACACTTCCGAAAAACCAATACAACACCCACCCGGAACAATATATAAAGCTAAACGAACCGTTCACTGGGTACATATCCGTACGAAAATCCCTATTGATTTACCTGTTTTTCCAAGGAAATAAAATGTGAAAAAAATATTTCTACATCCCATGGCCTTTCCCAACCATTTAAATTTTTCTCTTACAGGGCTAACACGTCCGAAAAACCAATACAACGCCCATCCGGAACAATATATAAAGCTAAACGCACCGTTCACTGGGTACTTATATGTACGAAAATCCCTATTGATTTACCTGTTTTTCCAAGGAAATAAAATGTGAAAAAAATATTTCTACATCCCATGGCCTTTCCCAACCATTTAAATTTTTATCTTACAGGTCTAACACTTCCGAAAAACCAATACAACGCCCACCCGGAACAATATATAAAGCTAAACGAACCGTTCACTGGGTACTTATCCGTACGAAAATCCCTATTGATTTACCTGTTTTTACAAGGAAATAAAATGTGAAAAAAACATTTCTACATCCCATGGCCTTTCTCAACCATTTAAATTTTTCTCTTACAAGTCTAACACTTCCGAAAAACCAATACAACGCCCATCCGGAACAATATATAAAGCTAAACGCACCGTTCACTGGGTACTTATATGTACGAAAATCCCTATTGATTTACCTGTTTTTACAAGGAAATAAAATGTGAAAAAAATATTTCTACATCCCATGGCCTTTCCCAACCATTTAAATTTTTCTCTTACAGGGCTAACACTTCCGAAAAACCAATACAACGTCCACCCGGACTAATATATTAAGCTAAACGAACCGTTCACTGGGTACTTATACGTACGAAAATCCCTATTGATTTACCTGTTTTTACAGGGAAATAAAATGTGAAAAAAATATTTCTACATCCCATGGCCTTTCCCAACCATTTAAACTTTTCTCTTATAGGTCTAACACTTCTGAAAAACCAATACAACGCCCACCCGGAACAATATATAAAGCTAAACGAACCGTTCACTGGGTACTTATACGTACGAAAATCCCTATTGATTTACCTGTTTTTACAGGGAAATAAAATGTGAAAAAAATATTTCTACATCCCATGGCCTTTCCCAACCATTTAAACCTTTCTCTTATAGGTCTAACACTTCCGAAAAACCAATACAACGCCCACCCGGAACAATATATAAAGCTAAACGAACCGTTCACTGGGTACTCATACGTACGAAAATCCCTATTGATTTACCTGTTTTTACAAGGAAATAAAATGTAAAAAAAATATTTTTCCATACCATGGCCTTTCTCAACCATTTAAATTTTTCTCTTACAGGTCTAACGCTTCCGAAAAACCAATACAACACGCACGCGGAACAATATATAAAGCTAAACGAACCGTTCACTGGGTACTTATCCGTACGAAAATCCCTATTGATTTACCTGTTTTTACAAGGAAATAAAATGTGAAAACAATATTTCTACATCCCATGGCCTTTCCCAACCATTTAAATTTTTCTCTTACAGGTCTAACACTTCCGAAAAACCAATACAACGCCCACCCGGAACAATATATAAAGCTAAATGAACCGTTCACTGGGTACTTATCCGTACGAAAATCCCTATTGATTTACCTGTTTTTACAAGGAAATAAAATGTGAAAAAAATATTTCTACATCCCATGGCCCTTCCCAACCATTTAAATTTTTCTCTTACAGGTCTAACACGTCCGAAAAACTAATACAACGCCCATCCGGAACAATATATAAAGCTAAACGCACCGTTCACTGGGTACTTATCCGTACGAAAATCCCTATTGATTTACCTGTTTTTACAAGGAAATAATATGTGAAAACAATATTTCTACATCCCATGGCCTTTCCCAACCATTTAAATTTTTCTCTTACAGGTCTAACACTTCCGAAAAACCAATACAACGCCCACCCAGAACAATATATAAAGCTAAACGAACCGTTCACTGGGTATTTATCCGTACGAAAATCCCTATTGATTTACCTGTTTTTACAAGGAAATAAAATGTGAAAACAATATTTCTACATCCCATGGCCTTTCCCAACCATTTAAATTTTTCTCTTACAAGTCTAACACTTCCGAAAAACCAATACAACGCCCACCCGGAACAATATATTAAGCTAAACGAACCGTTCACTGGGTACTTATACGTACGAAAATCCCTATTGATTTACCTGTTTTTACAGGGAAATAAAATGTGAAAAAAATATTTCTACATCCCATGGCCTTTCCCAACCATTTAAACTTTTCTCTTATAGGTCTAACACTTCCGAAAAACCAATACAACGCCCACCCGGAACAATATATAAAGCTAAACGAACCGTTCACTGGGTACTCATACATACGAAAATCCCTATTGATTTACCTGTTTTTACAAGGAAATAAAATGTAAAAAAAATATTTTTCCATACCATGGCCTTTCTCAACCATTTAAATTTTTCTCTTACAGGTCTAACGCTTCCGAAAAACCAATACAACACGCACGCGGAACAATATATAAAGCTAAACGAACCGTTCACTGGGTACTTATCCGTACGAAAATCCCTATTGATTTACCTGTTTTTACAAGGAAATAAAATGTGAAAACAATATTTCTACATCCCATGGCCTTTCCCAACCATTTAAATTTTTCTCTTACAGGTCTAACACTTCCAAAAAACCAATACAACGCCCACCCGGAACAATATATAAAGCTAAATGAACCGTTCACTGGGTACTTATCCGTACGAAAATCCCTATTGATTTACCTGTTTTTACAAGGAAATAAAATGTGAAAAAAATATTTCTACATCCCATGGCCTTTCCCAACCATTTAAATTTTTCTCTTACAGATCTAACACTTCCGAAAAACCAATACAACGCCCATCCGGAACAATATATAAAGCTAAACGCACCGTTCACTGGGTACTTATCCGTACGAAAATCCCTATTGATTTACCTGTTTTTACAAGGAAATAATATGTGAAAACAATATTTCTACATCCCATGGCCTTTCCCAACCATTTAAATTTTTCTCTTACAGGTCTAACACTTCCGAAAAACCAATACAACGCCCACCCAGAACAATATATAAAGCTAAACGAACCGTTCACTGGGTATTTATCCGTACGAAAATCCCTATTGATTTACCTGTTTTTACAAGGAAATAAAATGTGAAAAAAATATTTCTACATCCCATGGCCTTTCCCAACCATTTAAATTTTTCTCTTACAGGTCTAACAGTTCCGAAAAACCAATACAACGCCCACCCGGAACAATATATAAAGCTAAACGAACCGTTCACTGGGTACTCATACGTACGAAAATCCCTATTGATTTACCTGTTTTTAAAAGGAAATAAAATGTGAAAAAAATGTTTCTACATCCCATGGCCTTTCCCAACCATTTAAATTTTTCTCTTACAGGGCTAACACTTCTGAAAAACCAATACAACGCCCACCCGGAACACTATATAAAGCTAAACGAACCGTTCACTGGGTACTTATACGCACGAAAATCCCTATTGATTTACCTGTTTTTACAAGGAAATAAAATGTGAAAAAAATATTTCTACATCCCATGGCCTTTCCCAACCATTAAAATTTTTCTCTTACAGGTCTAACACTTCCGAAAAACCAATACAACACGCACCCGGAACAATATATAAAGCTAAACGAACCGTTCACTGGGTACTTATCCGTACGAAAATCCCTATTGATTTACCTGTTTTTACAGGGAAATAAAATGTGAAAAAAATATTTCTACATCCCATGGCCTTTCCCAACCATTTAAATTTTTCTCTTACAAGTCTAACACTTCTGAAAAACCTATACAACGCCTACCCGGAACAATATATAAAGCTAAACGAACCGTTCACTGGGTACTTATCCGTACGAAAATCCCTATTGATTTACCTGTTTTTACAAGGAAATAAAATGTGAAAACAATATTTCTACATCCAATGGCCTTTCCCAACCATTTAAATTTTTCTCTTACAGGTCTAACACTTCCGAAAAACCAATACAACGCCCACCCGGAACAATATATAAAGCTAAACGAACCGTTCACTGGGTACTCATACGTACGAAAATCCCTATTGATTTACCTGTTTTTACAAGGAAATAAAATGTGAAAAAAATGTTTCTACATCCCATGGCCTTTCCCAACCATTTAAATTTTTCTCTTACAGGGCTAACACTTCCGAAAAACCAATACAACGCCCACCCGGAACACTATATAAAGCTAAACGAACCGTTCACTGGGTACTTATACGCACGAAAATCCCTATTGATTTACCTGTTTTTACAAGGAAATAAAATGTGAAAAAAATATTTCTACATCCCATGGCCTTTCCCAACCATTAAAATTTTTCTCTTACAGGTCTAACACTTCCGAAAAACCAATACAACACGCACCCGGAACAATATATAAAGCTAAACGAACCGTTCACTGGGTACTTATCCGTACGAAAATCCCTATTGATTTACCTGTTTTTACAGGGAAATAAAATGTGAAAAAAATATTTCTACATCCCATGGCCTTTCCCAACCATTTAAATTTTTCTCTTACAAGTCTAACACTTCCGAAAAACCTATACAACGCCTACCCGGAACAATATATAAAGCTAAACGAACCGTTCACTGGGTACTTATCCGTACGAAAATCCCTATTGATTTACCTGTTTTTACAAGGAAATAAAATGTGAAAAAAATGTTTCTGCATCCCATGGCCTTTCCCAACCATTTAATTTTTTCTCTTACAGGGCTAAAACTTCCGAAAAACCAATACAACGCCCACCCGGAACACTATATAAAGCTAAACGAACCGTTCACTGGGTACTTATACGCACGAAAATCCCTATTGATTTACCTGTTTTTACAAGGAAATAAAATGTGAAAAAAATATTTCTACATCCCATGGCCTTTTCCAACCATTTAAATTTTACTCTTACAGGTCTAACACTTCCGAAAAACCAATACAACGCCCACCCGGAACAATATATAAAGCTAAACGAACCGTTCACTCGGTACTCATACGTACGAAAATCCCTATTGATTTGCCTGTTTTTACAAGGAAATAAAAGGTGAAAACAATATTTCTACATCCAATGGCCTTTCACAACCATTAAAATTTTTCTCTTATAGGTCTAACACTTCCGAAAAACCAATACAACGCCCACCCGGAACAATATATAAAGCTAAACGAACCGTTCACTGGGTACTTATCCGTACTAAAATCCCTATTGATTTACCTGTTTTTACAAGAAAATAAAATGTGAAAAAAATATTTCTACATCCCATGGCCTTTCCCAACCATTTAAATTTTTCTCTTACAAGACTAACACTTCCGAAAAACCAATACAACACGCACGCGGAACAATATATAAAGCTAAACGAACCGTTCACTGGGTACTCATACGTACGAAAATCCCTATTGATTTACCTGTTTTTACAAGGAAATAAAATGTAAAAAAAATATTTTTACATACCATGGCCTTTCTCAACCATTTAAATTTTTCTCTTACAGGTCTAACGCTTCCGAAAAACCAATACAACACGCACGCGGAACAATATATAAAGCTAAACGAACCGTTCACTGGGTACATATCCGTACGAAAATCCCTATTGATTTACCTGTTTTTACAAGGAAATAAAATGTGAAAACAATATTTCTACATCCCATGGCCTTTCCCAACCATTTAAATTTTTCTCTTAGAGGGCTAACACTTCCGAAAAACCAATACAACGCCTACCCGGAACACTATATAAAGCTAAACGAACCGTTCACTGGGTACTTATACGCACGAAAATCCCTATTGATTTACCTGTTTTTACAAGGAAATAAAATGTGAAAAAAATGTTTCTGCATCCCATGGCCTTTCCCAACCATTTAATTTTTTCTCTTACAGGGCTAAAACTTCCGAAAAACCAATACAACGCCCACCCGGAACACTATATAAAGCTAAACGAACCGTTCACTGGGTACTCATACGTACGAAAATCCCTATTGATTTACCTGTTTTTACAAGGAAATAAAACGTGAAAAAAATGTTTCTACATCCCATGGCCTTTCCCAACCATTTAAATTTTTCTCTTACAGGGCTAACACTTCCGAAAAACCAATACAACACCCACCCGGAACAATATATAAAGCTAAACGAACCGTTCACTGGGTACTTATCCGTACGAAAATCCCTATTGATTTACCTGTTTTTCCAAGGAAATAAAATGTGAAAAAAATATTTCTACATCCCATGGCCTTTCCCAACCATTTAAATTTTTCTCTTACAGGGCTAACACGTCCGAAAAACCAATACAACGCCCATCCGGAACAATATATAAAGCTAAACGCACCGTTCACTGGGTACTTATATGTACGAAAATCCCTATTGATTTACCTGTTTTTCCAAGGAAATAAAATGTGAAAAAAATATTTCTACATCCCATGGCCTTTCCCAACCATTTAAATTTTTCTCTTACAGGGCTAACACTTCCGAAAAACCAATACAACGTCCACCCGGACCAATATATTAAGCTAAACGAACCGTTCACTGGGTACTCAGACAACTGAGAGCACGTGGAGAGAGCTACTGGGGAGAGTTGCTGCTGACCAGGTGAGGCTATTGTTCTGCCTGGGTGAGGTGATTGCTGGGTAATTGTTGGGAAGATTAAAAAGGGCTACTCCTCTCCAGAGGCGCGAGCCTTTGGCAAGAGACAAAGGGCTCTTGGCCTGTGGCTCTTAGCCTGGGGTTCTTGGCCGAGCAATTAGAATCAGTAGATTATATCAGTAGATTATATTTCCCTAGTACTTGCACTGCCTAGACATTACAATGGACCTCCAGGACACTCATCCCATCATCTGCAGTGAGTGTGACATGATTGCCTTCCTCCCAGAAGACAAGATGGACTACAGCTGCCCCAAGTGTAAGCTGGTAAAACTTTTGGAGGAAAAGATTAGGGGATTAGAAAACAAAATTATTACTCTGACCCAAAGTAAGAAAGGGGAGGAGTTCGTAGTCCAGAGCTCTGCAACATGCAATAAAGAGAATAAAGAGAATACAACCAGTCCTGAAGAGGACAAGGAGATTGACCACAATAGGGAGCCTCTGCAGGCAGTTCGGAAAAAGACTGAACGGCGAAGGGCGAGACAGTTCTCGGGGCCTTTGGAGCTCCAGAATAGATTTCAGGCCCTTGCAGAGGAGGTGCAAGGGTCAACAAGGGAAGAGGTCCCAAAACAAACTCTAAGACAAAGGGAAGAGGCCACGGGGACAGAAGGAAATGGAGTTGAGAAGAAAAAAAAAAGGAGAGTACTGGTAATTGGAGACTCCCTGCTAAGAGGAATGGATCGCCATGTGGCTGGGCCCGACCCTCTAACCCGAGAGGTGTGTTGCTTGCCAGGGGCGAAAATTAAAGATGTTTCAGAAAGGCTGCCCAAACTCCTCAAATCTACGGATCGCTACCCATTTGTGATGGTCCATGTAGGAACGAATGACATGTCCCTGAATACCATCGCTCCTATTAAAAAAGACTATCAAGATCTGGGGAGGAAGCTCAAGCAAATGGGGGCACAAGTGGTATTCTCTTCAATCTTGCCTGTCAAGGGAAGAGGAATGCGTCGGGAGAGGAAGATAATGGAGGTGAATCACTGGCTGCGTAGTTGGTGCCGGCAGGAGAGATTTGGTTTCTGGGACCATGGGATAGGCTTTCTTGAGGAAGGCCTACTAGCACCTGATGGACTGCACTTATCAAAACTGGGGAAGAATGTGTTTGGCAGGAACCTGGGGAGATTCATCAGGAGAGCTTTAAACTAAAGCCACTAGGGGAAGGAGACGATCAACATAGGGAGTGTATGGAAGGAAAACTATCGGAGGCAGCCCAACCGGCAAGGCCAGCTCATAGGGAACCAAAAGTAAAAGGATTCAGATGTCTTTATACTAACGCCCGAAGCATGGGCAATAAAAAGGAAGAGCTGGAACTTCTCATGCTGATGGAAAGGTATGATCTAGTAGGCATCACAGAAACTTGGTGGAATGATTCCCATGACTGGAATGTAATGGTGGATGGATATGAACTGTTCAGAAAAAACAGAATAGATCGAAGAGGTGGAGGAGTGGCACTGTATGTGAGGAAAGGGCTTACCTGTCAGGAAATTCTAGTGAAGGAGAGCATATCTACAGTGGAAAGCATCTGGGTGAAAATAAGCGAGGGGAAAACAAACAGTGTGGTGGTTGGTGTCTGCTACCGACCGCCTGACCAACGAGAGGATGTGGATGCTGCACTTTGTGAGCAGCTTGAGAAAATATCCAAACGGCAGGACCTTGTCATCATGGGTGACTTCAATTTCCCAGATGTGTGCTGGGAAACAAACTCTGCGAAGCGTCCTCAGTCATGCAAGTTTCTGACCTGCCTGGCTGACAATTTCATTTATCAAATGGTAGATGAACCCACAAGAGGTTCAGCCATACTGGACTTAATACTGACCAACAGGCAAGAGTTGGTGGATGAGGTGAAGGAGGTGGGGACCCTAGGGGGAAGTGACCATGTCCTCATAGAATTCCTTTTGAGATGGGGAGCCAAGGAAGCTTGTAGCCAGACGCGGATGTTGGATTTTCGTAGGGCAAACTTTAATAAACTCAGAGACATGATGAGTGTCATACCATGGACGAGAATGCTGGAAGGGAAGGGAGCATGTGAAGGGTGGGCGCTACTCAAACAAGAGCTATTGCATGCTCAATCAATGACTATTCCAGAAAGACTAAAACACTGCAGGAGCTCTAAGAAGCCTATTTGGATGAACAGAGAACTTCAAGAGGAACTAAGAAAGAAAAGGAAAATGTTCAGGAAATGGAGGGAAGGACAGAGCTCTAAAGAAGAGTACCTACAGGTTACTAGGCACTGTAGATCAATCATCAGAAAGGCCAAAGCTGAGAGTGAGCTAAGATTGGCCAGGGAAGCCCATTGTAACAAGAAAAGATTTTTCAGTTACGTGAGGAGCAAACGTAAAGTAAAGGAGGCAATAGGCCCGCTGTTGGGTGCGGATGGACAAACTCTAACGAAAGATGCAGAGAAAGCAGAAAGGCTTAGTGCCTATTTTACATCTGTTTTTTCCCACAGGTCTAAGTGTTTAGGCACATCTAGAGATGGCTGTAGCCAAAGGATAGTGTCTGGGTGGCAGGTTAACATGGATAGAGAGGTGGTCGAGAGGCATTTAGCTGCACTGGATGAGTTCAAATCCCCTGGTCCAGATGAAATGCACCCGAGAGTACTCAAAGAACTTTCCAGAGAACTTGCACAGCCCTTGTCCATCATCTTCGGAACCTCTTTAAGGACTGGAGATGTCCCGGAGGACTGGAAAAGAGCAAACGTTATTCCGATCTTCAAAAAAGGGAGGAAGGATGACCCGGGAAACTACAGACCAGTGAGTCTGACCTCTGTTGTGGGGAAGATAATGGAGCAGATATTAAAGGGAGCGATCTGCAAACATCTGGAGGACAATTTGGTGATCCAAGGAAGTCAGCATGGATTTGTCTCCAACAGGTCCTGCCAGACCAACCTAGTTTCCTTTTTTGACCAAGTAACAGGTTTGCTGGATCGGGGAAATTTGGTTGATGTCATTTACTTGGATTTTAGTAAAGCTTTTGACAAGGTTCCCCATGATGTTCTGATGGATAAGTTGAAGGACTGCAATCTGGATTTTCAGATCGTTAGGTGGATAGGGAATTGGTTAGAGAACCGCATTCAAAGAGTTGTTGTCAATGGTGTTTCATCAGACTGGAGAGAGGTGAGTAGCGGGGTACCTCAGGGTTCGGTGCTCGGCCCGGTATTTTTTAACATATTTATTAATGATCTAGATGAGGGGGTGGAGGGACTACTCATCAAGTTTGCAGATGACACCAAATTGGGAGGACTGGCAAATACTCCGGAAGATAGAGACAGAGTTCAACGAGATCTGAACACAATGGAAAAATGGGCAAATGAGAACAAGATGCAATTTAATAAAGATAAGTGTAAAGTTCTGCATCTGGGTCAGAAAAATGAAAAGCATGCCTACTGGATGGGGGATACGCTTCTAGGTAGCACTGTGTGTGAACGAGACCTTGGGGTACTTGTGGATTGTAAACTAAACATGAGCAGGCAGTGTGATGCAGCGGTAAAAAAGGCAAATGCCATTTTGGGCTGTATCAACAGAGGCATCACATCAAAATCACAAGATGTCATAGTCCCATTGTATACGGCACTGGTCAGACCACACCTGGAGTACTGTGTGCAGTTCTGGAGGCCTCACTTCAAGAAGGACATCGATAAAATTGAAAGGGTACAGAGGAGAGCGACGAAGATGATCTGGGGCCAAGGGACCAAGCCCTATGAAGATAGGTTGAGGGACTTGGGAATGTTCAGCCTGGAGAAAAGGAGGTTGAGAGGGGACATGATAGCCCTCTTTAAGTATTTGAAAGGTTGTCACTTGGAGGAGGGCAGGATGCTGTTTCTGCTGGCTGCAGAGGAAAGGACACGCAGTAATGGGTTTAAACTTCAAGTACAACGATATAGGCTAGATATCAGGAAAAAGTTTTTCTCAGTCAGAGTCGTTCAGCAGTGGAATAGGCTGCCTAAGGAGGTGGTGAGTGCCCCCTCACTGGAAGTCTTCAAGCAAAGGTTGGATACACACTTTTCTTGGATGCTTTAGGATGCTTAGGGCTAATCCTGCGTTGAGCAGGGGGTTGGACTAGATGGCCTGTATGGCCCCTTCCAACTCTATGATTCTATGATTCTATGATTCTATGATTCTACTTATACGTACGAAAATCCCTATTGATTTACCTGTTTTTAGAGGGAAATAAAATGTGAAAAAAATATTTCTACATCCCATGGCCTTTCCCAACCATTAAAATTTTTCTCTTACAGGTCTAACACTTCCGAAAAACCAATACAACACGCACCCGGAACAATATATAAAGCTAAACGAACCGTTCACTGGGTACTTATCCGTACGAAAATCCCTATTGATTTACCTGTTTTTACAGGGAAATAAAATGTGAAAAAAATATTTCTACATCCCATGGCCTTTCCCAACCATTTAAATTTTTCTCTTACAAGTCTAACACTTCCGAAAAACCTATACAACCCCTACCCGGAACAATATATAAAGCTAAACGAACCGTTCACTGGGTACTTATCCGTACGAAAATCCCTATTGATTTACCTGTTTTTACAAGGAAATAAAATGTGAAAAAAATGTTTCTGCATCCCATGGCCTTTCCCAGCCATTTAATTTTTTCTCTTACAGGGCTAAAACTTCCGAAAAACCAATACAACGCCCACCCGGAACACTATATAAAGCTAAACGAACCGTTCACTGGGTACTTATACGCACGAAAATCCCTATTGATTTACCTGTTTTTAGAGGGAAATAAAATGTGAAAAAAATATTTCTACATCCCATGGCCTTTCCCAACCATTTAAACTTTTCTCTTATAGGTCTAACACTTCCGAAAAACCAATACAACGCCCACCCGGAACAATATATAAAGCTAAACGAACCGTTCACTGGGTACTCATACGTACGAAAATCCCTATTGATTTACCTGTTTTTACAAGGAAATAAAATGTAAAAAAAATATTTTTACATCCCATGGCCTTTCCCAAACATTTAAATTTTTCTCTTACAGGGCTAACACGTCCGAAAAACCAATACAACGCCCATCCGGAACAATATATAAAGCTAAACGCACCGTTCACTGGGTACTTATATGTACGAAAATCCCTATTGATTTACCTGTTTTTCCAAGGAAATAAAATGTGAAAAAAATATTTCTACATCCCATGGCCTTTCCCAACCATTTAAATTTTTCTCTTACAGGGCTAACACTTCCGAAAAACCAATACAACGTCCACCCGGACCAATATATTAAGCTAAACGAACCGTTCACTGGGTACTTATACGTACGAAAATCCCTATTGATTTACCTGTTTTTAGAGGGAAATAAAATGTGAAAAAAATATTTCTACATCCCATGGCCTTTCCCAACCATTTAAACTTTTCTCTTATAGGTCTAACACTTCCGAAAAACCAATACAACGCCCACCCGGAACAATATATAAAGCTAAACGAACCGTTCACTGGGTACTCATACGTACGAAAATCCCTATTGATTTACCTGTTTTTACAAGGAAATAAAATGTAAAAAAAATATTTTTACATACCATGGCCTTTCTCAACCATTTAAATTTTTCTCTTACAGGTCTAACGCTTCCGAAAAACCAATACAACACGCACGCGGAACAATATATAAAGCTAAACGAACCGTTCACTGGGTACTTATCCGTACGAAAATCCCTATTGATTTACCTGTTTTTACAAGGAAATAAAATGTGAAAACAATATTTCTACATCCCATGGCCTTTCCCAACCATTTAAATTTTTCTCTTACAGGTCTAACACTTCCGAAAAACCAATACAACGCCCACCCGGAACAATATATAAAGCTAAACGAACCGTTCACTGGGTACTCATACGTACGAAAATCCCTATTGATTTACCTGTTTTTACAAGGAAATAAAACGTGAAAAAAATGTTTCTACATCCCATGGCCTTTCCCAACCATTTAAATTTTTCTCTTACAGGGCTAACACTTCCGAAAAAACAATACAACACCCACCCGGAACAATATATAAAGCTAAACGAACCGTTCACTGGGTACATATCCGTACGAAAATCCCTATTGATTTACCTGTTTTTCCAAGGAAATAAAATGTGAAAAAAATATTTCTACATCCCATGGCCTTTCCCAACCATTTAAATTTTTCTCTTACAGGGCTAACACGTCCGAAAAACCAATACAACGCCCATCCGGAACAATATATAAAGCTAAACGCACCGTTCACTGGGTACTTATATGTACGAAAATCCCTATTGATTTACCTGTTTTTCCAAGGAAATAAAATATGAAAAAAATGTTTCTGCATCCCATGGCCTTTCCCAACCATTTAATTTTTTCTCTTACAGGGCTAAAACTTCCGAAAAACCAATACAACGCCCACCCGGAACACTATATAAAGCTAAACGAACCGTTCACTGGGTACTTATACGCACGAAAATCCCTATTGATTTACCTGTTTTTACAAGGAAATAAAATGTGAAAAAAATATTTCTACATCCCATGGCCTTTTCCAACCATTTAAATTTTTCTCTTACAGGTCTAACACTTCCGAAAAACCAATACAACGCCCACCCGGAACAATATATAAAGCTAAACGAACCGTTCACTCGGTACTCATACGTACGAAAATCCCTATTGATTTGCCTGTTTTTACAAGGAAATAAAAGGTGAAAACAATATTTCTACATCCAATGGCCTTTCCCAACCATTAAAATTTTTCTCTTATAGGTCTAACACTTCCGAAAAACCAATACAACGCCCACCCGGAACAATATATAAAGCTAAACGAACCGTTCACTGGGTACTTATCCGTACTAAAATCCCTATTGATTTACCTGTTTTTACAAGGAAATAAAATGTGAAAACAATATTTCTACATCCCATGGCCTTTCCCAACCATTTAAATTTTTCTCTTACAAGTCTAACACTTCCGAAAAACCTATACAACGCCTACCCGGAACAATATATAAAGCTAAACGAACCGTTCACTGGGTACTTATCCGTACGAAAATCCCTATTGATTTACCTGTTTTTACAAGGAAATAAAATGTGAAAAAAATATTTCTACATCCCATGGCCCTTCCCAACCATTTAAATTTTTCTCTTACAGGTCTAACACTTCCGAAAAACCAATACAACGCCCACCCAGAACAATATATAAAGCTAAACGAACCGTTCACTGGGTATTTATCCGTACGAAAATCCCTATTGATTTACCTGTTTTTACAAGGAAATAAAATGTGAAAACAATATTTCTACATCCCATGGCCTTTCCCAACCATTTAAATTTTTCTCTTACAAGTCTAACACTTCCGAAAAACCAATACAACGCCCACCCAGAACAATATATAAAGCTAAACGAACCGTTCACTGGGTATTTATCCGTACGAAAATCCCTATTGATTTACCTGTTTTTACAAGGAAATAAAATGTGAAAACAATATTTCTACATCCCATGGCCTTTCCCAACCATTTAAATTTTTCTCTTACAAGTCTAACACTTCCGAAAAACCAATACAACGCCCACCCGGAACAATATATTAAGCTAAACGAACCGTTCACTGGGTACTCATACGTACGAAAATCCCTATTGATTTACCTGGTTTTACAAGGAAATAAAATGTAAAAAAAATATTTTTCCATACCATGGCCTTTCTCAACCATTTAATTTTTTCTCTTACAGGTCTAACGCTTCCGAAAAACCAATACAACACGCACGCGGAACAATATATAAAGCTAAACGAACCGTTCACTGGGTACTTATCCGTACGAAAATCCCTATTGATTTACCTGTTTTTACAAGGAAATAAAATGTGAAAACAATATTTCTACATCCCATGGCCTTTCCCAACCATTTAAATTTTTCTCTTACAGGTCTAACACTTCCGAAAAACCAATACAACGCCCACCCAGAACAATATATAAAGCTAAACGAACCGTTCACTGGGTATTTATCCGTACGAAAATCCCTATTGATTTACCTGTTTTTACAAGGAAATAAAATGTGAAAACAATATTTCTACATCCCATGGCCTTTCCCAACCATTTAAATTTTTCTCTTACAAGTCTAACACTTCCGAAAAACCTATACAACGCCTACCCGGAACAATATATAAAGCTAAACGAACCGTTCACTGGGTACTTATCCGTACGAAAATCCCTATTGATTTACCTGTTTTTACAAGGAAATAAAATGTGAAAAAAATGTTTCTGCATCCCATGGCCTTTCCCAACCATTTAATTTTTTCTCTTACAGGGCTAAAACTTCCGAAAAACCAATACAACGCCCACCCGGAAAACTATATAAAGCTAAACGAACCGTTCACTGGGTACTTATACGCACGAAAATCCCTATTGATTTACCTGTTTTTACAAGGAAATAAAATGTGAAAAAAATATTTCTACATCCCATGGCCTTTTCCAACCATTTAAATTTTTCTCTTACAGGTCTAACACTTCCGAAAAACCAATACAACGCCCACCCGGAACAATATATAAAGCTAAACGAACCGTTCACTCGGTACTCATACGTACGAAAATCCCTATTGATTTGCCTGTTTTTACAAGGAAATAAAAGGTGAAAACAATATTTCTACATCCAATGGCCTTTCCCAACCATTAAAATTTTTCTCTTATAGGTCTAACACTTCCGAAAAACCAATACAACGCCCACCCGGAACAATATATAAAGCTAAACGAACCGTTCACTGGGTACTTATCCGTACTAAAATCCCTATTGATTTACCTGTTTTTACAAGGAAATAAAATGTGAAAAAAATATTTCTACATCCCATGGCCTTTCCCAACCATTTAAATTTTTCTCTTACAAGTCTAACACTTCCGAAAAACCAATACAACACGCACGCGGAACAATATATAAAGCTAAACGAAACGTTCACTGGGTACTCATACGTACGAAAATCCCTATTGATTTACCTGTTTTTACAAGGAAATAAAATGTAAAAAAAATATTTTTACATACCATGGCCTTTCTCAACCATTTAAATTTTTCTCTTACAGGTCTAACGCTTCCGAAAAACCAATACAACACCCATCCGGAACAATATATAAAGCTAAACGCACCGTTCACTGGGTACTTATCCGTACGAAAATCCCTATTGATTTACCTGTTTTTACAAGGAAATAAAATGTGAAAACAATATTTCTACATCCCATGGCCTTTCCCAACCATTTAAATTTTTCTCTTACAGGTCTAACACTTCCGAAAAACCAATACAACGCCCACCCGGAACAATATATAAAGCTAAACGAACCGTTCACTGGGTACTCATACGTACGAAAATCCCTATTGATTTACCTGTTTTTACAAGGAAATAAAACGTGAAAAAAATGTTTCTACATCCCATGGCCTTTCCCAACCATTTAAATTTTTCTCTTACAGGGCTAACACTTCCGAAAAACCAATACAACACCCACCCGGAACAATATATAAAGCTAAACGAACCGTTCACTGGGTACTTATCCGTACGAAAATCCCTATTGATTTACCTGTTTTTCCAAGGAAATAAAATGTGAAAAAAATATTTCTACATCCCATGGCCTTTCCCAACCATTTAAATTTTTCTCTTACAGGGCTAACACGTCCGAAAAACCAATACAACGCCCATCCGGAACAATATATAAAGCTAAACTCACCGTTCACTGGGTACTTATATGTACGAAAATCCCTATTGATTTACCTGTTTTTCCAAGGAAATAAAATGTGAAAAAAATATTTCTACATCCCATGGCCTTTCCCAATCATTTAAATTTTTCTCTTACAGGGCTAACACTTCCGAAAAACCAATACAACGTCCACCCGGACCAATATATTAAGCTAAACGAACCGTTCACTGGGTACTTATACGTACGAAAATCCCTATTGATTTACCTGTTTTTAGAGGGAAATAAAATGTGAAAAAAATATTTCTACATCCCATGGCCTTTCCCAACCATTTAAACTTTTCTCTTATAGGTCTAACACTTCCGAAAAACCAATACAACGCCCACCCGGAACAATATATAAAGCTAAACGAACCGTTCACTGGGTACTCATACGTACGAAAATCCCTATTGATTTACCTGTTTTTACAAGGAAATAAAATGTAAAAAAAATATTTTTACATACCATGGCCTTTCTCAACCATTTAAATTTTTCTCTTACAGGTCTAACGCTTCCGAAAAACCAATACAACACGCACGCGGAACAATATATAAAGCTAAACGAACCGTTCACTGGGTACTTATCCGTACGAAAATCCCTATTGATTTACCTGTTTTTACAAGGAAATAAAATGTGAAAACAATATTTCTACATCCCATGGCCTTTCCCAACCATTTAAATTTTTCTCTTACAGGTCTAACACTTCCGAAAAACCAATACAACGCCCACCCGGAACAATATATAAAGCTAAACGAACCGTTCACTGGGTACTCATACGTACGAAAATCCCTATTGATTTACCTGTTTTTACAAGGAAATAAAACGTGAAAAAAATGTTTCTACATCCCATGGCCTTTCCCAACCATTTAAATTTTTCTCTTATAGGGCTAACACTTCCGAAAAACCAATACAACACCCACCCGGAACAATATATAAAGCTAAACGAACCGTTCACTGGGTACATATCCGTACGAAAATCCCTATTGATTTACCTGTTTTTCCAAGGAAATAAAATGTGAAAAAAATATTTCTACATCCCATGGCCTTTCCCAACCATTTAAATTTTTCTCTTACAGGGCTAACACGTCCGAAAAACCAATACAACGCCCATCCGGAACAATATATAAAGCTAAACGCACCGTTCACTGGGTACTTATATGTACGAAAATCCCTATTGATTTACCTGTTTTTCCAAGGAAATAAAATGTGAAAAAAATATTTCTACATCCCATGGCCTTTCCCAACCATTTAAATTTTTCTCTTACAGGTCTAACACTTCCGAAAAACCAATACAACGCCCACCCGGAACAATATATAAAGCTAAACGAACCGTTCACTGGGTACTTATCCGTACGAAAATCCCTATTGATTTACCTGTTTTTACAAGGAAATAAAATGTGAAAAAAAACATTTCTACATCCCATGGCCTTTCCCAACCATTTAAATTTTTCTCTTACAAGTCTAACACTTCCGAAAAACCAATACAACGCCCATCCGGAACAATATATAAAGCTAAACGCACCGTTCACTGGGTACTTATATGTACGAAAATCCCTATTGATTTACCTGTTTTTACAAGGAAATAAAATGTGAAAAAAATATTTCTACATCCCATGGCCTTTCCCAACCATTTAAATTTTTCTCTTACAGGGCTAACACTTCCGAAAAACCAATACAACGTCCACCCGGACTAATATATTAAGCTAAACGAACCGTTTACTGGGTACTTATACGTACGAAAATCCCTATTGATTTACCTGTTTTTACAGGGAAATAAAATGTGAAAAAAATATTTCTACATCCCATGGCCTTTCCCAACCATTTAAACTTTTCTCTTATAGGTCTAACACTTCTGAAAAACCAATACAACGCCCACCCGGAACAATATATAAAGCTAAATGAACCGTTCACTGGGTACTTATCCGTACGAAAATCCCTATTGATTTACCTGTTTTTACAAGGAAATAAAATGTGAAAAAAATATTTCTACATCCCATGGCCCTTCCCAACCATTTAAATTTTTCTCTTACAGGTCTAACACGTCCGTAAAACTAATACAACGCCCATCCGGAACAATATATAAAGCTAAACGCACCGTTCACTGGGTACTTATCCGTACGAAAATCCCTATTGATTTACCTGTTTTTACAAGGAAATAATATGTGAAAACAATATTTCTACATCCCATGGCCTTTCCCAACCATTTAAATTTTTCTCTTACAGGTCTAACACTTCCGAAAAACCAATACAACGCCCACCCAGAACAATATATAAAGCTAAACGAACCGTTCACTAGGTATTTATCCGTACGAAAATCCCTATTGATTTACCTGTTTTTACAAGGAAATAAAATGTGAAAACAATATTTCTACATCCCATGGCCTTTCCCAACCATTTAAATTTTTCTCTTACAAGTCTAACACTTCCGAAAAACCAATACAACGCCCACCCGGAACAATATATTAAGCTAAACGAACCGTTCACTGGGTACTCATACGTACGAAAATCCCTATTGATTTACCTGTTTTTACAAGGAAATAAAATGTAAAAAAAATATTTTTCCATACCATGGCCTTTCTCAACCATTTAAATTTTTCTCTTACAGGTCTAACGCTTCCGAAAAACCAATACAACACGCACGCGGAACAATATATAAAGCTAAATGAACCGTTCACTGGGTACTTATCCGTACGAAAATCCCTATTGATTTACCTGTTTTTACAAGGAAATAAAATGTGAAAACAATATTTCTACATCCCATGGCCTTTCCCAACCATTTAAATTTTTCTCTTACAGGTCTAACACTTCTGAAAAACCAATACAACGCCCACCCGGAACAATATATAAAGCTAAATGAACCGTTCACTGGGTACTTATCCGTACGAAAATCCCTATTGATTTACCTGTTTTTACAAAGAAATAAAATGTGAAAAAAATATTTCTACATCCCATGGCCCTTCCCAACCATTTAAATTTTTCTCTTACAGGTCTAACACGTCCGAAAAACTAATACAACGCCCATCCGGAACAATATATAAAGCTAAACGCACCGTTCACTGGGTACTTATCCATACGAAAATCCCTATTGATTTACCTGTTTTTACAAGGAAATAATATGTGAAAACAATATTTCTACATCCCATGGCCTTTCCCAACCATTTAAATTTTTCTCTTACAGGACTAACACTTCCGAAAAACCAATACAACGCCCACCCAGAACAATATATAAAGCTAAACGAACCGTTCACTGGGTATTTATCCGTACGAAAATCCCTATTGATTTACCTGTTTTTACAAGGAAATAAAATGTGAAAACAATATTTCTACATCCCAAGGCCTTTCCCAACCATTTAAATTTTTCTCTTACTAGTCTAACACTTCCGAAAAACCAATACAACGCCCACCCGGAACAATATATAAAGCTAAACGAACCGTTCACTGGGTACTTATCCGTACGAAAATCCCTATTGATTTACCTGTTTTTACAAGGAAATAAAATGTGAAAAAAACATTTCTACATCCCATGGCCTTTCCCAACCATTTAAATTTTTCTCTTACAAGTCTAACACTTCCGAAAAACCAATACAACGCCCACCCGGAACAATATATAAAGCTAAACGAACCGTTCACTCGGTACTCATACGTACGAAAATCCCTATTGATTTACCTGTTTTTACAAGGAAATAAAATGTGAAAAAAATATTTCTACATCCCATGGCCTTTCCCAACCATTTAAATTTTTCTCTTACATGTCTAACACTTCCGAAAAACCAATACAACGCCCACCCGGAACAATATATAAAGCTAAACGAACCGTTCACTGTGTACTCATACGTACGAAAATCCCTATTGATTTACCTGTTTTTACAAGGAAATAAAATGTGAAAAAAATGTTTCTACATCCCATGGCCTTTCCCTACCATTTAAATTTTTCTCTTACAGGGCTAACACTTCCGAAAAACCAATACAACGCCCACCCGGAACACTATATTAAGCTAAACGAACCGTTCACTGGGTACTTATACGTACGAAAATCCCTATTGATTTACCTGTTTTTACAGGGAAATAAAATGTGAAAAAAATATTTCTAAATCCCATGGCCTTTCCCAACCATTTAAACTTTTCTCTTATAGGTCTAACACTTCCGAAAAACCAATACAACGCCCACCCGGAACAATATATAAAGCTAAACGAACCGTTCACTCGGTACTCATACGTACGAAAATCCCTATTGATTTACCTGTTTTTACAAGGAAATAAAATGTGAAAACAATATTTCTACATCCCATGGCCTTTCCCAACCATTTAAATTTTTCTCTTACATGTCTAACACTTCCGAAAAACCAATACAACGCCCACCCGGAGCAATATATAAAGCTAAACGAACCGTTCACTGGGTACTCATACGTACGAAAATCCCTATTGATTTACCTGTTTTTACAAGGAAATAAAATGTGAAAAAAATGTTTCTACATCCCATGGCCTTTCCCAACCATTTAAATTTTTCTCTTACAGGGCTAACACTTCCGAAAAACCAATACAACGCCCACCCGGAACACTATATTAAGCTAAACGAACCGTTCACTGGGTACTTATACGTACGAAAATCCCTATTGATTTACCTGTTTTTACAAGGAAATAAAATGTAAAAAAAATATTTTTCCATACCATGGCCTTTCTCAACCATTTAAATTTTTCTCTTACAGGTCTAACGCTTCCGAAAAACCAATACAACGCGCACGCGGAACAATATATAAAGCTAAACGAACCGTTCACTGGGTACTTATCCGTACGAAAATCCCTATTGATTTACCTGTTTTTACAAGGAAATAAAATGTGAAAACAATATTTCTACATCCCATGGCCTTTCCCAACCATTTAAATTTTTCTCTTACAGGTCTAACACTTCCGAAAAACCAATACAACGCCCACCCGGAACAATATATAAAGCTAAATGAACCGTTCACTGGGTACTTATCCGTACGAAAATCCCTATTGATTTACCTGTTTTTACAAGGAAATAAAATGTGAAAAAAATATTTCTACATCCCATGGCCCTTCCCAACCATTTAAATTTTTCTCTTACAGGTCTAACACGTCCGAAAAACTAATACAACGCCCATCCGGAACAATATATAAAGCTAAACGAACCGTTCACTGGGTATTTATCCGTACGAAAATCCCTATTGATTTACCTGTTTTTACAAGGAAATAAAATGTGAAAACAATATTTCTACATCCTATGGCCTTTCCCAACCATTTAAATTTTTCTCTTACAAGTCTAACACTTCCGAAAAACCAATACAACGCCCACCCGGAACAATATATAAAGCTAAACGAACCGTTCACTGGGTACTTATCCGTACGAAAATCCCTATTGATTTACCTGTTTTTACAAGGAAATAAAATGTGAAAAAAACATTTCTACATCCCATGGCCTTTCCCAACCATTTAAATTTTTCTCTTACAAGTCTAACACTTCCGAAAAACCAATACAACGCCCACCCGGAACAATATATAAAGCTAAACGAACCGTTCACTCGGTACTCATACGTACGAAAATCCCTATTGATTTACCTGTTTTTACAAGGAAATAAAATGTGAAAAAAATATTTCTACATCCCATGGCCTTTCCCAACCATTTAAATTTTTCTCTTACATGTCTAACACTTCCGAAAAACCAATACAACGCCCACCCGGAGCAATATATAAAGCTAAACGAACCGTTCACTGGGTACTCATACGTATGAAAATCCCTATTGATTTACCTGTTTTTACAAGGAAATAAAATGTGAAAAAAATGTTTCTACATCCCATGGCCTTTCCCAACCATTTAAATTTTTCTCTTACAGGGCTAACACTTCCGAAAAACCAATACAACGCCCACCCGGAACACTATATTAAGCTAAACGAACCGTTCACTGGGTACTTATACGTACGAAAATCCCTATTGATTTACCTGTTTTTACAAGGAAATAAAATGTGAAAAAAACATTTCTACATCCCATGGCCTTTCCCAACCATTTAAATTTTTCTCTTACAAGTCTAACACTTCCGAAAAACCAATACAACGCCCACCCGGAACAATATATAAAGCTAAACGAACCGTTCACTCGGTACTCATACGTACGAAAATCCCTATTGATTTACCTGTTTTTACAAGGAAATAAAATGTGAAAAAAATATTTCTACATCCCATGGCCTTTCCCAACCATTTAAATTTTTCTCTTACATGTCTAACACTTCCGAAAAACCAATACAACGCCCACCCGGAGCAATATATAAAGCTAAACGAACCGTTCACTGGGTACTCATACGTATGAAAATCCCTATTGATTTACCTGTTTTTACAAGGAAATAAAATGTGAAAAAAATGTTTCTACATCCCATGGCCTTTCCCAACCATTTAAATTTTTCTCTTACAGGGCTAACACTTCCGAAAAACCAATACAACGCCCACCCGGAACACTATATTAAGCTAAACGAACCGTTCACTGGGTACTTATACGTACGAAAATCCCTATTGATTTACCTGTTTTTACAGGGAAATAAAATGTGAAAAAAATATTTCTACATCCCATGGCCTTTCCCAACCATTTAAACTTTTCTCTTATAGGTCTAACACTTCCGAAAAACCAATACAACGCCCACCCGGAACAATATATAAAGCTAAACGAACCGTTCACTGGGTACTCATACGTACGAAAATCCCTATTGATTTACCTGTTTTTACAAGGAAATAAAATGTAAAAAAAATATTTTTCCATACCATGGCCTTTCTCAACCATTTAAATTTTTCTCTTACAGGTCTAACGCTTCCGAAAAACCAATACAACGCCCACCCGGAACAATATATAAAGCTAAATGAACCGTTCACTGGGTACTTATCCGTACGAAAATCCCTATTGATTTACCTGTTTTTACAAGGAAATAAAATGTGAAAAAAATATTTCTACATCCCATGGCCCTTCCCAACCATTTAAATTTTTCTCTTACAGGTCTAACACGTCCGAAAAACTAATACAACGCCCATCTGGAACAATATATAAAGCTAAACGCACCGTTCACTGGGTACTTATCCGTACGAAAATCCCTATTGATTTACCTGTTTTTACAAGGAAATAATATGTGAAAACAATATTTCTACATCCCATGGCCTTTCCCAACCATTTAAATTTTTCTCTTACAGGTCTAACACTTCCGAAAAACCAATACAACGCCCACCCGGAACAATATATAAAGCTAAACGAACCGTTCACTCGGTACTCATACGTACGAAAATCCCTATTGATTTACCTGTTTTTACAAGGAAATAAAATGTGAAAAAAATGTTTCTACATCCCATGGCCTTTCCCAACCATTTAAATTTTTCTCTTACAGGGCTAACACTTCCGAAAAACCAATACAACGCCCACCCGGAACACTATATTAAGCTAAACGAACCGTTCACTGGGTACTTATACGTACGAAAATCCCTATTGATTTACCTGTTTTTACAGGGAAATAAAATGTGAAAAAAATATTTCTACATCCCATGGCCTTTCCCAACCATTTAAACTTTTCTCTTATAGGTCTAACACTTCCGAAAAACCAATACAACGCCCACCCGGAACAATATATAAAGCTAAACGAACCGTTCACTGGGTACTCATACGTACGAAAATCCCTATTGATTTACCTGTTTTTACAAGGAAATAAAATGTAAAAAAAATATTTTTCCATACCATGGCCTTTCTCAACCATTTAAATTTTTCTCTTACAGGTCTAACGCTTCCAAAAAACCAATACAACACGTACGCGGAACAATATATAAAGCTAAACGAACCGTTCACTGGGTACTTATCCGTACGAAAATCCCTATTGATTTACCTGTTTTTACAAGGAAATAAAATGTGAAAACAATATTTCTACATCCCATGGCCTTTCCCAACCATTTAAATTTTTCTCTTACAGGTCTAACACTTCCGAAAAACCAATACAACGCCCACCCGGAACAATATATAAAGCTAAATGAACCGTTCACTGGGTACTTATCCGTACGAAAATCCCTATTGATTTACCTGTTTTTACAAGGAAATAAAATGTGAAAAAAATATTTCTACATCCCATGGCCCTTCCCAACCATTTAAATTTTTCTCTTACAGGTCTAACACGTCCGAAAAACTAATACAACGCCCATCCGGAACAATATATAAAGCTAAACGCACCGTTCACTGGGTACTTATCCGTAGGAAAATCCCTATTGATTTACCTGTTTTTACAAGGAAATAATATGTGAAAACAATATTTCTACATCCCATGGCCTTTCCCAACCATTTAAATTTTTCTCTTACAGGTCTAACACTTCCGAAAAACCAATACAACGCCCACCCAGAACAATATATAAAGCTAAACGAACCGTTCACTGGGTATTTATCCGTACGAAAATCCCTATTGATTTACCTGTTTTTACAAGGAAATAAAATGTGAAAACAATATTTCTACATCCTATGGCCTTTCCCAACCATTTAAATTTTTCTCTTACAAGTCTAACACTTCCGAAAAACCAATACAACGCCCACCCGGAGCAATATATAAAGCTAAACGAACCGTTCACTGGGTACTCATACGTACGAAAATCCCTATTGATTTACCTGTTTTTACAAGGAAATAAAATGTGAAAAAAATGTTTCTACATCCCATGGCCTTTCCCAACCATTTAAATTTTTCTCTTACAGGGCTAACACTTCCGAAAAACCAATACAACGCCCACCCGGAACACTATATTAAGCTAAACGAACCGTTCACTGGGTACTTATACGTACGAAAATCCCTATTGATTTACCGGTTTTTACAGGGAAATAAAATGTGAAAAAAATATTTCTACATCCCATGGCCTTTCCCAACCATTTAAACTTTTCTCTTATAGGTCTAACACTTCCGAAAAACCAATACAACGCCCACCCGGAACAATATATAAAGCTAAACGAACCGTTCACTGGGTACTCATACGTACGAAAATCCCTATTGATTTACCTGTTTTTACAAGGAAATAAAATGTAAAAAAAATATTTTTCCATACCATGGCCTTTCTCAACCATTTAAATTTTTCTCTTACAGGTCTAACGCTTCCGAAAAACCAATACAACGCCCACCCGGAACAATATATAAAGCTAAATGAACCGTTCACTGGGTACTTATCCGTACGAAAATCCCTATTGATTTACCTGTTTTTACAAGGAAATAAAATGTGAAAAAAATATTTCTACATCCCATGGCCCTTCCCAACCATTTAAATTTTTCTCTTACAGGTCTAACACGTCTGAAAAACTAATACAACGCCCATCCGGAACAATATATAAAGCTAAACGCACCGTTCACTGGGTACTTATCCGTACGAAAATCCCTATTGATTTACCTGTTTTTACAAGGAAATAATATGTGAAAACAATATTTCTACATCCCATGGCCTTTCCCAACCATTTAAATTTTTCTCTTACAGGTCTAACACTTCCGAAAAACCAATACAACGCCCACCCAGAACAATATATAAAGCTAAACGAACCGTTCACCTGGTATTTATCCGTACGAAAATCCCTATTGATTTACCTGTTTTTACAAGGAAATAAAATGTGAAAACAATATTTCTACATCCTATGGCCTTTCCCAACCATTTAAATTTTTCTCTTACAAGTCTAACACTTCCGAAAAACCAATACAACGCCCACCCGGAACAATATATAAACCTAAACGAACCGTTCACTGGGTACTTATCCGTACGGAAATCCCTATTGATTTACATGTTTTTACAAGGAAATAAAATGTGAAAAAAACATTTCTACATCCCATGGCCTTTCCCAACCATTTAAATTTTTCTCTTACAAGTCTAACACTTCCGAAAAACCAATACAACGCCCACCCGGAACAATATATAAAGCTAAATGAACCGTTCACTCGGTACTCATACGTACGAAAATCCCTATTGATTTACCTGTTTTTACAAGGAAATAAAATGTGAAAAAAATATTTCTACATCCCATGGCCTTTCCCAACCATTTAAATTTTTCTCTTACATGTCTAACACTTCCGAAAAACCAATACAACGCGCACCCGGAACAATATATAAAGCTAAACGAACCGTTCACTGGGTACTTATACGTACGAAAATCCCTATTGATTTACCTGTTTTTACAGGGAAATAAAATGTGAAAAAAATATTTCTACATCCCATGGCCTTTCCCAACCATTTAAACTTTTCTCTTATAGGTCTAACACTTCCGAAAAACCAATACAACGCCCACCCGGAACAATATATAAAGCTAAACGAACCGTTCACTGGGTACTCATACGTACGAAAATCCCTATTGATTTACCTGTTTTTACAAGGAAATAAAATGTAAAAAAAATATTTTTCCATACCATGGCCTTTCTCAACCATTTAAATTTTTCTCTTACAGGTCTAACGCTTCCGAAAAACCAATACAACGCCCACCCGGAACAATATATAAAGCTAAATGAACCGTTCACTGGGTACTTATCCGTACGAAAATCCCTATTGATTTACCTGTTTTTACAAGGAAATAAAATGTGAAAAAAATATTTCTACATCCCATGGCCCTTCCCAACCATTTAAATTTTTCTCTTACAGGTCTAACACGTCCGAAAAACTAATACAACGCCCATCCGGAACAATATATAAAGCTAAACGCACCGTTCACTGGGTACTTATCCGTACGAAAATCCCTATTGATTTACCTGTTTTTACAAGGAAATAATATGTGAAAACAATATTTCTACATCCCATGGCCTTTCCCAACCATTTAAATTTTTCTCTTACAGGTCTAACACTTCCGAAAAACCAATACAACGCCCACCCGGAACAATATATAAAGCTAAACGAACCGTTCACTCGGTACTCATACGTACGAAAATCCCTATTGATTTACCTGTTTTTACAAGGAAATAAAATGTGAAAAAAATGTTTCTACATCCCATGGCCTTTCCCAACCATTTAAATTTTTCTCTTACAGGGCTAACACTTCCGAAAAACCAATACAACGCCCACCCGGAACACTATATTAAGCTAAACGAACCGTTCACTGGGTACTTATACGTACGAAAATCCCTATTGATTTACCTGTTTTTACAGGGAAATAAAATGTGAAAAAAATATTTCTACATCCCATGGCCTTTCCCAACCATTTAAACTTTTCTCTTATAGGTCTAACACTTCCGAAAAACCAATACAACGCCCACCCGGAACAATATATAAAGCTAAACGAACCGTTCACTGGGTACTCATACGTACGAAAATCCCTATTGATTTACCTGTTTTTACAAGGAAATAAAATGTAAAAAAAATATTTTTCCATACCATGGCCTTTCTCAACCATTTAAATTTTTCTCTTACAGGTCTAACGCTTCCGAAAAACCAATACAACACGTACGCGGAACAATATATAAAGCTAAACGAACCGTTCACTGGGTACTTATCCGTACGAAAATCCCTATTGATTTACCTGTTTTTACAAGGAAATAAAATGTGAAAACAATATTTCTACATCCCATGGCCTTTCCCAACCATTTAAATTTTTCTCTTACAGGTCTAACACTTCCGAAAAACCAATACAACGCCCACCCGGAACAATATATAAAGCTAAATGAACCGTTCACTGGGTACTTATCCGTACGAAAATCCCTATTGATTTACCTGTTTTTACAAGGAAATAAAATGTGAAAAAAATATTTCTACATCCCATGGCCCTTCCCAACCATTTAAATTTTTCTCTTACAGGTCTAACACGTCCGAAAAACTAATACAACGCCCATCCGGAACAATATATAAAGCTAAACGCACCGTTCACTGGGTACTTATCCGTACGAAAATCCCTATTGATTTACCTGTTTTTACAAGGAAATAATATGTGAAAACAATATTTCTACATCCCATGGCCTTTCCCAACCATTTAAATTTTTCTCTTACAGGTCTAACACTTCCGAAAAACCAATACAACGCCCACCCAGAACAATATATAAAGCTAAACGAACCGTTCACTGGGTATTTATCCGTACGAAAATCCCTATTGATTTACCTGTTTTTACAAGGAAATAAAATGTGAAAACAATATTTCTACATCCTATGGCCTTTCCCAACCATTTAAATTTTTCTCTTACAAGTCTAACACTTCCGAAAAACCAATACAACGCCCACCCGGAACAATATATAAAGCTAAACGAACCGTTCACTGGGTACTTATCCGTACGAAAATCCCTATTGATTTACCTGTTTTTACAAGGAAATAAAATGTGAAAAAAACATTTCTACATCCCATGGCCTTTCCCAACCATTTAAATTTTTCTCTTACAAGTCTAACACTTCCGAAAAACCAATACAACGCCCACCCGGAACAATATATAAAGCTAAACGAACCGTTCACTCGGTACTCATACGTACGAAAATCCCTATTGATTTACCTGTTTTTACAAGGAAATAAAATGTGAAAAAAATATTTCTACATCCCATGGCCTTTCCCAACCATTTAAATTTTTCTCTTACATGTCTAACACTTCCGAAAAACCAATACAACGCCCACCCGGAGCAATATATAAAGGTAAACGAACCGTTCACTGGGTACTCATACGTACGAAAATCCCTATTGATTTACCTGTTTTTACAAGGAAATAAAATGTGAAAAAAATGTTTCTACATCCCATGGCCTTTCCCAACCATTTAAATTTTTCTCTTACAGGGCTAACACTTCCGAAAAACCAATACAACGCCCACCCGGAACACTATATTAAGCTAAACGAACCGTTCACTGGGTACTTATACGTACGAAAATCCCTATTGATTTACCTGTTTTTACAGGGAAATAAAATGTGAAAAAAATATTTCTACATCCCATGGCCTTTCCCAACCATTTAAACTTTTCTCTTATAGGTCTAACACTTCCGAAAAACCAATACAACGCCCACCCGGAACAATATATAAAGCTAAACGAACCGTTCACTGGGTACTCATACGTACGAAAATCCCTATTGATTTACCTGTTTTTACAAGGAAATAAAATGTAAAAAAAATATTTTTCCATACCATGGCCTTTCTCAACCATTTAAATTTTTCTCTTACAGGTCTAACGCTTCCGAAAAACCAATACAACGCCCACCCGGAACAATATATAAAGCTAAATGAACCGTTCACTGGGTACTTATCCGTACGAAAATCCCTATTGATTTACCTGTTTTTACAAGGAAATAAAATGTGAAAAAAATATTTCTACATCCCATGGCCCTTCCCAACCATTTAAATTTTTCTCTTACAGGTCTAACACGTCTGAAAAACTAATACAACGCCCATCCGGAACAATATATAAAGCTAAACGCACCGTTCACTGGGTACTTATTCGTACGAAAATCCCTATTGATTTACCTGTTTTTACAAGGAAATAATATGTGAAAACAATATTTCTACATCCCATGGCCTTTCCCAACCATTTAAATTTTTCTCTTACAGGTCTAACACTTCCGAAAAACCAATACAACGCCCACCCAGAACAATATATAAAGCTAAACGAACCGTTCACTGGGTATTTATCCGTACGAAAATCCCTATTGATTTACCTGTTTTTACAAGGAAATAAAATGTGAAAACAATATTTCTACATCCTATGGCCTTTCCCAACCATTTAAATTTTTCTCTTACAAGTCTAACACTTCCGAAAAACCAATACAACGCCCACCCGGAACAATATATAAACCTAAACGAACCGTTCACTGGGTACTTATCCGTACGGAAATCCCTATTGATTTACCTGTTTTTACAAGGAAATAAAATGTGAAAAAAACATTTCTACATCCCATGGCCTTTCCCAACCATTTAAATTTTTCTCTTACAAGTCTAACACTTCCGAAAAACCAATACAACGCCCACCCGGAACAATATATAAAGCTAAATGAACCGTTCACTCGGTACTCATACGTACGAAAATCCCTATTGATTTACCTGTTTTTACAAGGAAATAAAATGTGAAAAAAATATTTCTACATCCCATGGCCTTTCCCAACCATTTAAATTTTTCTCTTACATGTCTAACACTTCCGAAAAACCAATACAACGCCCACCCGGAACAATATATAAAGCTAAACGAACCGTTCACTGGGTACTCATACGTACGAAAATCCCTATTGATTTACCTGTTTTTACAAGGAAATAAAATGTGAAAAAAATGTTTCTACATCCCATGGCCTTTCCCAACCATTTAAATTTTTCTCTTACAGGGCTAACACTTCCGAAAAACCAATACAACGCCCACCCGGAACACTATATTAAGCTAAACGAACCGTTCACTGGGTACTT
Organism: Paroedura picta; assembly: GCF_049243985.1. Lineage (NCBI taxonomy): Eukaryota > Metazoa > Chordata > Lepidosauria > Squamata > Gekkonidae > Paroedura > Paroedura picta. The sequence continues at coordinate 2,114,857 of NW_027518617.1, forward strand.
ATACGTACGAAAATCCCTATTGATTTACCTGTTTTTACAGGGAAATAAAATGTGAAAAAAATATTTCTACATCCCATGGCCTTTCCCAACCATTTAAACTTTTCTCTTATAGGTCTAACACTTCCGAAAAACCAATACAACGCCCACCCGGAACAATATATAAAGCTAAACGAACCGTTCACTGGGTACTCATACGTACGAAAATCCCTATTGATTTACCTGTTTTTACAAGGAAATAAAATGTGAAAAAAATGTTTCTACATCCCATGGCCTTTCCCAACCATTTAAATTTTTCTCTTACAGGTCTAACACTTCCGAAAAACCAATACAACGCCCACCCAGAACAATATATAAAGCTAAACGAACCGTTCACTGGGTATTTATCCGTACGAAAATCCCTATTGATTTACCTGTTTTTACAAGGAAATAAAATGTGAAAACAATATTTCTACATCCTATGGCCTTTCCCAACCATTTAAATTTTTCTCTTACAAGTCTAACACTTCCGAAAAACCAATACAACGCCCACCCGGAACAATATATAAACCTAAACGAACCGTTCACTGGGTACTTATCCGTACGGAAATCCCTATTGATTTACATGTTTTTACAAGGAAATAAAATGTGAAAAAAACATTTCTACATCCCATGGCCTTTCCCAACCATTTAAATTTTTCTCTTACAAGTCTAACACTTCCGAAAAACCAATACAACGCCCACCCGGAACAATATATAAAGCTAAATGAACCGTTCACTCGGTACTCATACGTACGAAAATCCCTATTGATTTACCTGTTTTTACAAGGAAATAAAATGTGAAAAAAATATTTCTACATCCCATGGCCTTTCCCAACCATTTAAATTTTTCTCTTACATGTCTAACACTTCCGAAAAACCAATACAACGCGCACCCGGAACAATATATAAAGCTAAACGAACCGTTCACTGGGTACTTATACGTACGAAAATCCCTATTGATTTACCTGTTTTTACAGGGAAATAAAATGTGAAAAAAATATTTCTACATCCCATGGCCTTTCCCAACCATTTAAACTTTTCTCTTATAGGTCTAACACTTCCGAAAAACCAATACAACGCCCACCCGGAACAATATATAAAGCTAAACGAACCGTTCACTGGGTACTCATACGTACGAAAATCCCTATTGATTTACCTGTTTTTACAAGGAAATAAAATGTAAAAAAAATATTTTTCCATAACATGGCCTTTCTCAACCATTTAAATTTTTCTCTTACAGGTCTAACGCTTCCGAAAAACCAATACAACGCCCACCCGGAACAATATATAAAGCTAAATGAACCGTTCACTGGGTACTTATCCGTACGAAAATCCCTATTGATTTACCTGTTTTTACAAGGAAATAAAATGTGAAAAAAATATTTCTACATCCCATGGCCCTTCCCAACCATTTAAATTTTTCTCTTACAGGTCTAACACGTCCGAAAAACTAATACAACGCCCATCCGGAACAATATATAAAGCTAAACGCACCGTTCACTGGGTACTTATCCGTACGAAAATCCCTATTGATTTACCTGTTTTTACAAGGAAATAATATGTGAAAACAATATTTCTACATCCCATGGCCTTTCCCAACCATTTAAATTTTTCTCTTACAGGTCTAACACTTCCGAAAAACCAATACAACGCCCACCCGGAACAATATATAAAGCTAAACGAACCGTTCACTCGGTACTCATACGTACGAAAATCCCTATTGATTTACCTGTTTTTACAAGGAAATAAAATGTGAAAAAAATGTTTCTACATCCCATGGCCTTTCCCAACCATTTAAATTTTTCTCTTACAGGGCTAACACTTCCGAAAAACCAATACAACGCCCACCCGGAACACTATATTAAGCTAAACGAACCGTTCACTGGGTACTTATACGTACGAAAATCCCTATTGATTTACCTGTTTTTACAGGGAAATAAAATGTGAAAAAAATATTTCTACATCCCATGGCCTTTCCCAACCATTTAAACTTTTCTCTTATAGGTCTAACACTTCCGAAAAACCAATACAACGCCCACCCGGAACAATATATAAAGCTAAACGAACCGTTCACTGGGTACTCATACGTACGAAAATCCCTATTGATTTACCTGTTTTTACAAGGAAATAAAATGTAAAAAAAATATTTTTCCATACCATGGCCTTTCTCAACCATTTAAATTTTTCTCTTACAGGTCTAACGCTTCCAAAAAACCAATACAACACGTACGCGGAACAATATATAAAGCTAAACGAACCGTTCACTGGGTACTTATCCGTACGAAAATCCCTATTGATTTACCTGTTTTTACAAGGAAATAAAATGTGAAAACAATATTTCTACATAACATGGCCTTTCCCAACCATTTAAATTTTTCTCTTACAGGTCTAACACTTCCGAAAAACCAATACAACGCCCACCCGGAACAATATATAAAGCTAAATGAACCGTTCACTGGGTACTTATCCGTACGAAAATCCCTATTGATTTACCTGTTTTTACAAGGAAATAAAATGTGAAAAAAATATTTCTACATCCCATGGCCCTTCCCAACCATTTAAATTTTTCTCTTACAGGTCTAACACGTCCGAAAAACTAATACAACGCCCATCCGGAACAATATATAAAGCTAAACGCACCGTTCACTGGGTACTTATCCGTACGAAAATCCCTATTGATTTACCTGTTTTTACAAGGAAATAATATGTGAAAACAATATTTCTACATCCCATGGCCTTTCCCAACCATTTAAATTTTTCTCTTACAGGTCTAACACTTCCGAAAAACCAATACAACGCCCACCCAGAACAATATATAAAGCTAAACGAACCGTTCACTGGGTATTTATCCGTACGAAAATCCCTATTGATTTACCTGTTTTTACAAGGAAATAAAATGTGAAAACAATATTTCTACATCCTATGGCCTTTCCCAACCATTTAAATTTTTCTCTTACAAGTCTAACACTTCCGAAAAACCAATACAACGCCCACCCGGAACAATATATAAAGCTAAACGAACCGTTCACTGGGTACTTATCCGTACGAAAATCCCTATTGATTTACCTGTTTTTACAAGGAAATAAAATGTGAAAAAAACATTTCTACATCCCATGGCCTTTCCCAACCATTTAAATTTTTCTCTTACAAGTCTAACACTTCCGAAAAACCAATACAACGCCCACCCGGAACAATATATAAAGCTAAACGAACCGTTCACTCGGTACTCATACGTACGAAAATCCCTATTGATTTACCTGTTTTTACAAGGAAATAAAATGTGAAAAAAATATTTCTACATCCCATGGCCTTTCCCAACCATTTAAATTTTTCTCTTACATGTCTAACACTTCCGAAAAACCAATACAACGCCCACCCGGAGCAATATATAAAGCTAAACGAACCGTTCACTGGGTACTCATACGTACGAAAATCCCTATTGATTTACCTGTTTTTACAAGGAAATAAAATGTGAAAAAAATGTTTCTACATCCCATGGCCTTTCCCAACCATTTAAATTTTTCTCTTACAGGGCTAACACTTCCGAAAAACCAATACAACGCCCACCCGGAACACTATATTAAGCTAAACGAACCGTTCACTGGGTACTTATACGTACGAAAATCCCTATTGATTTACCTGTTTTTACAGGGAAATAAAATGTGAAAAAAATATTTCTACATCCCATGGCCTTTCCCAACCATTTAAACTTTTCTCTTATAGGTCTAACACTTCCGAAAAACCAATACAACGCCCACCCGGAACAATATATAAAGCTAAACGAACCGTTCACTGGGTACTCATACGTACGAAAATCCCTATTGATTTACCTGTTTTTACAAGGAAATAAAATGTAAAAAAAATATTTTTCCATACCATGGCCTTTCTCAACCATTTAAATTTTTCTCTTACAGGTCTAACGCTTCCGAAAAACCAATACAACGCCCACCCGGAACAATATATAAAGCTAAATGAACCGTTCACTGGGTACTTATCCGTACGAAAATCCCTATTGATTTACCTGTTTTTACAAGGAAATAAAATGTGAAAAAAATATTTCTACATCCCATGGCCCTTCCCAACCATTTAAATTTTTCTCTTACAGGTCTAACACGTCTGAAAAACTAATACAACGCCCATCCGGAACAATATATAAAGCTAAACGCACCGTTCACTGGGTACTTATCCGTACGAAAATCCCTATTGATTTACCTGTTTTTACAAGGAAATAATATGTGAAAACAATATTTCTACATCCCATGGCCTTTCCCAACCATTTAAATTTTTCTCTTACAGGTCTAACACTTCCGAAAAACCAATACAACGCCCACCCAGAACAATATATAAAGCTAAACGAACCGTTCACTGGGTATTTATCCGTACGAAAATCCCTATTGATTTACCTGTTTTTACAAGGAAATAAAATGTGAAAACAATATTTCTACATCCTATGGCCTTTCCCAACCATTTAAATTTTTCTCTTACAAGTCTAACACTTCCGAAAAACCAATACAACGCCCACCCGGAACAATATATAAACCTAAACGAACCGTTCACTGGGTACTTATCCGTACGGAAATCCCTATTGATTTACCTGTTTTTACAAGGAAATAAAATGTGAAAAAAACATTTCTACATCCCATGGCCTTTCCCAACCATTTAAATTTTTCTCTTACAAGTCTAACACTTCCGAAAAACCAATACAACGCCCACCCGGAACAATATATAAAGCTAAATGAACCGTTCACTCGGTACTCATACGTACGAAAATCCCTATTGATTTACCTGTTTTTACAAGGAAATAAAATGTGAAAAAAATATTTCTACATCCCATGGCCTTTCCCAACCATTTAAATTTTTCTCTTACATGTCTAACACTTCCGAAAAACCAATACAACGCCCACCCGGAACAATATATAAAGCTAAACGAACCGTTCACTGGGTACTCATACGTACGAAAATCCCTATTGATTTACCTGTTTTTACAAGGAAATAAAATGTGAAAAAAATGTTTCTACATCCCATGGCCTTTCCCAACCATTTAAATTTTTCTCTTACAGGGCTAACACTTCCGAAAAACCAATACAACGCCCACCCGGAACACTATATTAAGCTAAACGAACCGTTCACTGGGTACTTATACGTACGAAAATCCCTATTGATTTACCTGTTTTTACAGGGAAATAAAATGTGAAAAAAATATTTCTACATCCCATGGCCTTTCCCAACCATTTAAACTTTTCTCTTATAGGTCTAACACTTCCGAAAAACCAATACAACGCCCACCCGGAACAATATATAAAGCTAAACGAACCGTTCACTGGGTACTCATACGTACGAAAATCCCTATTGATTTACCTGTTTTTACAAGGAAATAAAATGTGAAAAAAATGTTTCTACATCCCATGGTCTTTCCCAACCATTTAAATTTTTCTCTTACAGGTCTAACACTTCCGAAAAACCAATACAACGCCCACCCAGAACAATATATAAAGCTAAACGAACCGTTCACTGGGTATTTATCCGTACGAAAATCCCTATTGATTTACCTGTTTTTACAAGGAAATAAAATGTGAAAACAATATTTCTACATCCTATGGCCTTTCCCAACCATTTAAATTTTTCTCTTACAAGTCTAACACTTCCGAAAAACCAATACAACGCCCACCCGGAACAATATATAAACCTAAACGAACCGTTCACTGGGTACTTATCCGTACGGAAATCCCTATTGATTTACATGTTTTTACAAGGAAATAAAATGTGAAAAAAACATTTCTACATCCCATGGCCTTTCCCAACCATTTAAATTTTTCTCTTACAAGTCTAACACTTCCGAAAAACCAATACAACGCCCACCCGGAACAATATATAAAGCTAAATGAACCGTTCACTCGGTACTCATACGTACGAAAATCCCTATTGATTTACCTGTTTTTACAAGGAAATAAAATGTGAAAAAAATATTTCTACATCCCATGGCCTTTCCCAACCATTTAAATTTTTCTCTTACATGTCTAACACTTCCGAAAAACCAATACAACGCGCACCCGGAACAATATATAAAGCTAAACGAACCGTTCACTGGGTACTTATACGTACGAAAATCCCTATTGATTTACCTGTTTTTACAGGGAAATAAAATGTGAAAAAAATATTTCTACATCCCATGGCCTTTCCCAACCATTTAAACTTTTCTCTTATAGGTCTAACACTTCCGAAAAACCAATACAACGCCCACCCGGAACAATATATAAAGCTAAACGAACCGTTCACTGGGTACTCATACGTACGAAAATCCCTATTGATTTACCTGTTTTTACAAGGAAATAAAATGTAAAAAAAATATTTTTCCATACCATGGCCTTTCTCAACCATTTAAATTTTTCTCTTACAGGTCTAACGCTTCCGAAAAACCAATACAACGCCCACCCGGAACAATATATAAAGCTAAATGAACCGTTCACTGGGTACTTATCCGTACGAAAATCCCTATTGATTTACCTGTTTTTACAAGGAAATAAAATGTGAAAAAAATATTTCTACATCCCATGGCCCTTCCCAACCATTTAAATTTTTCTCTTACAGGTCTAACACGTCCGAAAAACTAATACAACGCCCATCCGGAACAATATATAAAGCTAAACGCACCGTTCACTGGGTACTTATCCGTACGAAAATCCCTATTGATTTACCTGTTTTTACAAGGAAATAATATGTTAAAACAATATTTCTACATCCCATGGCCTTTCCCAACCATTTAAATTTTTCTCTTACAGGTCTAACACTTCCGAAAAACCAATACAACGCCCACCCGGAACAATATATAAAGCTAAACGAACCGTTCACTCGGTACTCATACGTACGAAAATCCCTATTGATTTACCTGTTTTTACAAGGAAATAAAATGTGAAAAAAATGTTTCTACATCCCATGGCCTTTCCCAACCATTTAAATTTTTCTCTTACAGGGCTAACACTTCCGAAAAACCAATACAACGCCCACCCGGAACACTATATTAAGCTAAACGAACCGTTCACTGGGTACTTATACGTACGAAAATCCCTATTGATTTACCTGTTTTTACAGGGAAATAAAATGTGAAAAAAATATTTCTACATCCCATGGCCTTTCCCAACCATTTAAACTTTTCTCTTATAGGTCTAACACTTCCGAAAAACCAATACAACGCCCACCCGGAACAATATATAAAGCTAAACGAACCGTTCACTGGGTACTCATACGTACGAAAATCCCTATTGATTTACCTGTTTTTACAAGGAAATAAAATGTAAAAAAAATATTTTTCCATACCATGGCCTTTCTCAACCATTTAAATTTTTCTCTTACAGGTCTAACGCTTCCGAAAAACCAATACAACACGTACGCGGAACAATATATAAAGCTAAACGAACCGTTCACTGGGTACTTATCCGTACGAAAATCCCTATTGATTTACCTGTTTTTACAAGGAAATAAAATGTGAAAACAATATTTCTACATCCCATGGCCTTTCCCAACCATTTAAATTTTTCTCTTACAGGTCTAACACTTCCGAAAAACCAATACAACGCCCACCCGGAACAATATATAAAGCTAAATGAACTGTTCACTGGGTACTTATCCGTACGAAAATCCCTATTGATTTACCTGTTTTTACAAGGAAATAAAATGTGAAAAAAATATTTCTACATCCCATGGCCCTTCCCAACCATTTAAATTTTTCTCTTACAGGTCTAACACGTCCGAAAAACTAATACAACGCCCATCCGGAACAATATATAAAGCTAAACGCACCGTTCACTGGGTACTTATCCGTACGAAAATCCCTATTGATTTACCTGTTTTTACAAGGAAATAATATGTGAAAACAATATTTCTACATCCCATGGCCTTTCCCAACCATTTAAATTTTTCTCTTACAGGTCTAACACTTCCGAAAAACCAATACAACGCCCACCCAGAACAATATATAAAGCTAAACGAACCGTTCACTGGGTATTTATCCGTACGAAAATCCCTATTGATTTACCTGTTTTTACAAGGAAATAAAATGTGAAAACAATATTTCTACATCCCATGGCCTTTTCCAACCATTTAAATTTTTCTCTTACAAGTCTAAGACTTCCGAAAAACCAATACAACGCCCACCCGGAACAATATATAAAGCTAAACGAACCGTTCACTCGGTACTCATACGTACGAAAATCCCTATTGATTTACCTGTTTTTACAGGGAAATAAAATGTGAAAAAAATATTTCTACATCCCATGGCCTTTCCCAACCATTTAAATTTTTCTCTTACATGTCAAACACTTCCGAAAAACCAATACAACGCCCACCCAGAACAATATATAATGCTAAACGAACCGTTCACTGGGTACTCATACGTACGAAAATCCCTATTGATTTACCTGTTTTTACAAGGAAATAAAATGTGAAAAAAATGTTTCTACATCCCATGGCCTTTCCCAACCATTTAAATTTTTCTCTTACAGGGCTAACACTTCCGAAAAACCAATACAACGCCCACCCGGAACACTATATAAAGCTAAACGAACCGTTCACTGGGTACTTATACGCACGAAAATCCCTATTGATTTACCTGTTTTTACAAGGAAATAAAATGTGAAAAAAATATTTCTACATCCCATGGCCTTTCCCAACCATTAAAATTTTTCTCTTACAGGTCTAACACTTCCGAAAAACCAATACAACACGCACCCGGAACAATATATAAAGCTAAACGAATCGTTCACTGGGTACTTATCCGTACGAAAATCCCTATTGATTTACCTGTTTTTACAGGGAAATAAAATGTGAAAAAAATATTTCTACATCCCATGGCCTTTCCCAACCATTTAAATTTTTCTCTTACAAGTCTAACACTTCCGAAAAACCTATACAACGCCTACCCGGAACAATATATAAAGCTAAACGAACCGTTCACTGGGTACTTATCCGTACGAAAATCCCTATTGATTTACCTGTTTTTACAAGGAAATAAAATGTGAAAACAATATTTCTACATCCCATGGCCTTTCCCAACCATTTAAATTTTTCTCTTACAGGTCTAACACTTCCGAAAAACCAATACTACGCCCACCCGGAACAATATATAAAGCTAAACGAACCGTTCACTGGGTACTTATCCGTACGAAAATCCCTATTGATTTACCTGTTTTTACAAGGAAATAAAAGGTGAAAACAATATTTCTACATCCAATGGCCTTTCCCAACCATTTAATTTTTTCTCTTACAGGTCTAACACTTCCGAAAAACCAATACAACGCCCACCCGGAACAATATATAAAGCTAAACGAACCGTTCACTGGGTACTCATACGTACGAAAATCCCTATTGATTTACCTGTTTTTACAAGGAAATAAAATGTGAAAAAAATGTTTCTACATCCCATGGCCTTTCCCAACCATTTAAATTTTTCTCTTCCAGGGCTAACACTTCCGAAAAACCAATACAACGCCCACCCGGAACACTATATAAAGCTAAACGAACCATTCACTGGGTACTTATACGCACGAAAATCCCTATTGATTTACCTGTTTTTACAAGGAAATAAAATGTGAAAAAAATATTTCTACATCCCATGGCCTTTCCCAACAATTAAAATTTTTCTCTTACAGGTCTAACACTTCCGAAAAACCAATACAACACGCACCCGGAACAATATATAAAGCTAAACGAACCGTTCACTGGGTACTTATCCGTACGAAAATCCCTATTGATTTACCTGTTTTTACAGGGAAATAAAATGTGAAAAAAATATTTCTACATCCCATGGCCTTTCCCAACCATTTAAATTTTTCTCTTACAAGTCTAACACTTCCGAAAAACCTATACAACGCCTACCCGGAACAATATATAAAGCTAAACGAACCGTTCACTGGGTACTTATCCGTACGAAAATCCCTATTGATTTACCTGTTTTTACAAGGAAATAAAATGTGAAAAAAATGTTTCTGCATCCCATGGCCTTTCCCAACCATTTAATTTTTTCTCTTACAGGGCTAACACTTCCGAAAAACCAATACAACGCCCACCCGGAACACTATATAAAGCTAAACGAACCGTTCACTGGGTACTTATACGCACGAAAATCCCTATTGATTTACCTGTTTTTACAAGGAAATAAAATGTGAAAAAAATATTTCTACATCCCATGGCCTTTCCCAACCATTAAAATTTTTCTCTTACAGGTCTAACACTTCCGAAAAACCAATACAATACGCACCCGGAACAATATATAAAGCTAAACGAACCGTTCACTGGGTACTCATACGTACGAAAATCCCTATTGATTTACCTGTTTTTACAAGGAAATAAAATGTGAAAAAAATGTTTCTACATCCCATGGCCTTTCCCAACCATTTAAATTTTTCTCTTACAGGGCTAACACTTCCGAAAAACCAATACAACGCCCACCCGGAACACTATATAAAGCTAAACGAACCGTTCACTGGGTACTTATACGCACGAAAATCCCTATTGATTTACCTGTTTTTACAAGGAAATAAAATGTGAAAAAAATATTTCTACATCCCATGGCCTTTCCCAACCATTAAAATTTTTCTCTTACAGGTCTAACACTTCCGAAAAACCAATACAACACGCACCCGGAACAATATATAAAGCTAAACGAACCGTTCACTGGGTACTTATCCGTACGAAAATCCCTATTGATTTACCTGTTTTTACAAGGAAATAAAATGTGAAAAAAATATTTCTACTTCCCATGGCCTTTCCCAACCATTTAAATTTTTCTCTTACATGTCTAACACTTCCGAAAAACCAATACAACGCCCACCCGGAACAATATATAAAGCTAAACGAACCGTTCACTGGGTACTTATCCATACGAAAATCCCTATTGATTTACCTGTTTTTACAAGGAAATAAAATGTGAAAACAATATTTCTACATCCCATGGCCTTTCCCAACCATTTAAATTTTTCTCTTACAGGGCTAACACTTCCGAAAAACCAATACAACGCCCACCCGGAACACTATATAAAGCTAAACGAACCATTCACTGGGTACTTATACGCACGAAAATCCCTATTGATTTACCTGTTTTTACAAGGAAATAAAATGTGAAAAAAATATTTCTACATCCCATGGCCTTTCCCAACAATTAAAATTTTTCTCTTACAGGTCTAACACTTCCGAAAAACCAATACAACACGCACCCGGAACAATATATAAAGCTAAACGAACCGTTCACTGGGTACTTATCCGTACGAAAATCCCTATTGATTTACCTGTTTTTACAGGGAAATAAAATGTGAAAAAAATATTTCTACATCCCATGGCCTTTCCCAACCATTTAAATTTTCTCTTACAAGTCTAACACTTCCGAAAAACCTATACAACGCCTACCCGGAACAATATATAAAGCTAAACGAACCGTTCACTGGGTACTTATCCGTACGAAAATCCCTATTGATTTACCTGTTTTTACAAGGAAATAAAATGTGAAAAAAATGTTTCTGCATCCCATGGCCTTTCCCAACCATTTAATTTTTTCTCTTACAGGGCTAACACTTCCGAAAAACCAATACAACGCCCACCCGGAACACTATATAAAGCTAAACGAACCGTTCACTGGGTACTTATACGCACGAAAATCCCTATTGATTTACCTGTTTTTACAAGGAAATAAAATGTGAAAAAAATATTTCTACATCCCATGGCCTTTCCCAACCATTAAAATTTTTCTCTTACAGGTCTAACACTTCCGAAAAACCAATACAACACGCACCCGGAACAATATATAAAGCTAAACGAACCGTTCACTGGGTACTTATCCGTACGAAAATCCCTATTGATTTACCTGTTTTTACAAGGAAATAAAATGTGAAAAAAATATTTCTACTTCCCATGGCCTTTCCCAACCATTTAAATTTTTCTCTTACATGTCTAACACTTCCGAAAAACCAATACAACGCCCACCCGGAACAATATATAAAGCTAAACGAACCGTTCACTGGGTACTTATCCATACGAAAATCCCTATTGATTTACCTGTTTTTACAAGGAAATAAAATGTGAAAACAATATTTCTACATCCCATGGCCTTTCCCAACCATTTAAATTTTTCTCTTACAGGGCTAACACTTCCGAAAAACCAATACAACGCCCACCCGGAACACTATATAAAGCTAAACGAACCATTCACTGGGTACTTATACGCACGAAAATCCCTATTGATTTACCTGTTTTTACAAGGAAATAAAATGTGAAAAAAATATTTCTACATCCCATGGCCTTTCCCAACAATTAAAATTTTTCTCTTACAGGTCTAACACTTCCGAAAAACCAATACAACACGCACCCGGAACAATATATAAAGCTAAACGAACCGTTCACTGGGTACTTATCCGTATGAAAATCCCTATTGATTTACCTGTTTTTACAGGGAAATAAAATGTGAAAAAAATATTTCTACATCCCATGGCCTTTCCCAACCATTTAAATTTTTCTCTTACAAGTCTAACACTTCCGAAAAACCTATACAACGCCTACCCGGAACAATATATAAAGCTAAACGAACCGTTCACTGGGTACTTATCCGTACGAAAATCCCTATTGATTTACCTGTTTTTACAAGGAAATAAAATGTGAAAAAAATGTTTCTGCATCCCATGGCCTTTCCCAACCATTTAATTTTTTCTCTTACAGGGCTAACACTTCCGAAAAACCAATACAACGCCCACCCGGAACACTATATAAAGCTAAACGAACCGTTCACTGGGTACTTATACGCACGAAAATCCCTATTGATTTACCTGTTTTTACAAGGAAATAAAATGTGAAAAAAATATTTCTACATCCCATGGCCTTTCCCAACCATTAAAATTTTTCTCTTACAGGTCTAACACTTCCGAAAAACCAATACAACACGCAACCGGAACAATATATAAAGCTAAACGAACCGTTCACTGGGTACTCATACGTACGAAAATCCCTATTGATTTACCTGTTTTTACAAGGAAATAAAATGTGAAAAAAATGTTTCTACATCCCATGGCCTTTCCCAACCATTTAAATTTTTCTCTTACATGTCTAACACTTCCGAAAAACCAATACAACGCCCACCCGGAACAATATATAAAGCTAAACGAACCGTTCACTGGGTACTTATCCGTACGAAAATCCCTATTGATTTACCTGTTTTTACAAGGAAATAAAATGTGAAAACAATATTTCTACATCCCATGGCCTTTCCCAACCATTTAAATTTTTCTCTTACAGGTCTAACACTTCCGAAAAACCAATACAACGCCCACCCGGAACACTATATAAAGCTAAATGAACCGTTCACTGGGTACTTATCCGTACGAAAATCCCTATTGATTTACCTGTTTTTACAAGGAAATAAAATGTGAAAACAATATTTCTACATCCCATGGCCTTTCCCAACCATTTAAATTTTTCTCTTACAGGTCTAACACTTCCGAAAAACCAATACAACGCCCACCCAGAACAATATATAAAGCTAAACGAACCGTTCACTGGGTATTTATCCGTACGAAAATCCCTATTGATTTACCTGTTTTTACAAGGAAATAAAATGTGAAAACAATATTTCTACATCCCATGGCCTTTCCCAACCATTTAAATTTTTCTCTTACAAGTCTAACACTTCCGAAAAACCAATACAACGCCCACCCGGAACAATATATAAAGCTAAACGAACCGTTCACTGGGTACTTATCCGTACGAAAATCCCTATTGATTTACCTGTTTTTACAAGGAAATAAAATGTGAAAAAAACATTTCTACTTCCCAGGGACTTTCCCAACCATTTAAATTTTTCTCTTACAAGTCTAACACTTCCGAAAAACCAATACAACGCCCACCCGGAACAATATATAAAGCTAAACGAACCGTTCACTCGGTACTCATACGTACGAAAATCCCTATTGATTTACCTGTTTTTACAAGGAAATAAAATGTGAAAAAAATATTTCTACATCCCATGGCCTTTCCCAACCATTTAAATTTTTCTCTTACATGTCTAACACTTCCGAAAAACCAATACAACGCCCACCCGGAACAATATATAAAGCTAAACGAACCGTTCACTGGGTACTCATACGTACGAAAATCCCTATTGATTTACCTGTTTTTACAAGGAAATAAAATGTGAAAAAAATGTTTCTACATCCCATGGCCTTTCCCAACCATTTAAATTTTTCTCTTACAGGGCTAACACTTCCGAAAAACCAATACAACGCCCACCCGGAACACTATATAAAGCTAAACGAACCGTTCACTGGGTACTTATACGCACGAAAATCCCTATTGATTTACCTGTTTTTACAAGGAAATAAAATGTGAAAAAAATATTTCTACATCCCATGGCCTTTCCCAACCATTAAAATTTTTCTCTTACAGGTCTAACACTTCCGAAAAACCAATACAACACGCACCCGGAACAATATATAAAGCTAAACGAACCGTTCACTGGGTACTTATCCGTACGAAAATCCCTATTTATTTACCTGTTTTTACAGGGAAATAAAATGTGAAAAAAATATTTCTACATCCTATGGCCTTTCCCAACCATTTAAATTTTTCTCTTACAAGTCTAACACTTCCGAAAAACCTATACAACGCCTACCCGGAACAATATATAAAGCTAAACGAACCGTTCACTGGGTACTTATCCGTACGAAAATCCCTATTGATTTACCTGTTTTTACAAGGAAATAAAATGTGAAAACAATATTTCTACATCCCATGGCCTTTCCCAACCATTTAAATTTTTCTCTTACAGGTCTAACACTTCCGAAAAACCAATACAACGCCCACCCGGAACAATATATAAAGCTAAACGAACCGTTCACAGGGTACTTATCCGTACGAAAATCCCTATTGATTTACCTGTTTTTACAAGGAAATAAAAGGTGAAAACAATATTTCTACATCCAATGGCCTTTCCCAACCATTTAAATTTTTCTCTTACAGGTCTAACACTTCCGAAAAACCAATACAATGCCCACCCGGAACAATATATAAAGCTAAACGAACCGTTCACTGGGTACTCATACGTACGAAAATCCCTATTGATTTACCTGTTTTTACAAGGAAATAAAATGTGAAAAAAATGTTTCTACATCCCATGGCCTTTCCCAACCATTTAAATTTTTCTCTTACAGGGCTAACACTTCCGAAAAACCAATACAACGCCCACCCGGAACACTATATAAAGCTAAACGAACAGTTCACTGGGTACTTATACGCACGAAAATCCCTATTGATTTACCTGTTTTTACAAGGAAATAAAATGTGAAAAAAATATTTCTACATCCCATGGCCTTTCCCAACCATTTAAATTTTTCTCTTACAAGTCTAACACTTCCGAAAAACCAATACAACGCCCATCCGGAACAATATATAAAGCTAAACGCACCGTTCACTGGGTACTTATATGTACGAAAATCCCTATTGATTTACCTGTTTTTACAAGGAAATAAAATGTGAAAAAAATATTTCTACATCCCATGGCCTTTCCCAACCATTTAAATTTTTCTCTTACAGGGCTAACACTTCCGAAAAACCAATACAACGTCCACCCGGACCAATATTTTAAGCTAAACGAACCGTTCACTGGGTACTTATACGTACGAAAATCCCTATTGATTTACCTGTTTTTACAGGGAAATAAAATGTGAAAAAAATATTTCTACATCCCATGGCCTTTCCCAACCATTTAAATTTTTCTCTTACAGGTCTAACACTTCCGAAACATCAATACAACGCCCACCCGGAACAATATATAAAGCTAAATGAACCGTTCACTGGGTACTTATCCGTACGAAAATCCGTATTGATTTACCTGTTTTTACAAGGAAATAAAATGTGAAAAAAATATTTCTACATCCCATGGCCCTTCCCAACCATTTAAATTTTTCTCTTACAGGTCTAACACGTCCGAAAAACTAATACAACGCCCATCCGGAACAATATATAAAGCTAAACGCACCGTTCACTGGGTACTTATCCGTACGAAAATCCCTATTGATTTACCTGTTTTTACAAGGAAATAATATGTGAAAACAATATTTCTACATCCCATGGCCTTTCCCAACCATTTAAATTTTTCTCTTACAGGTCTAACACTTCTGAAAAACCAATACAACGCCCACCCAGAACAATATATAAAGCGAAACGAACCGTTCACTGGGTATTTATCCGTACGAAAATCCCTATTGATTTACCTGTTTTTACAAGGAAATAAAATGTGAAAACAATATTTCTACATCCCATGGCCTTTCCCAACCATTTAAATTTTTCTCTTACAAGTCTAACACTTCCGAAAAACCAATACAACGCCCACCCGGAACAATATATAAAGCTAAACGAACCGTTCACTGGGTACTTATCCGTACGAAAATCCCTATTGATTTACCTGTTTTTACAAGGAAATAAAATGTGAAAAATATTTCTACATCCCATGGCCTTTCCCAACCATTAAAATTTTTCTCTTACAGGTCTAACACTTCCGAAAAACCAATACAACACGCACCCGGAACAATATATAAAGCTAAACGAACCGTTCACTGGGTACTTATCCGTACGAAAATCCCTATTGATTTACCTGTTTTTACAGGGAAATAAAATGTGAAAAAAATATTTCTACATCCCATGGCCTTTCCCAACCATTTAAATTTTTCTCTTACAAGTCTAACACTTCTGAAAAACCTATACAACGCCTACCCGGAACAATATATAAAGCTAAACGAACCGTTCACTGGGTACTTATCCGTACGAAAATCCCTATTGATTTACCTGTTTTTACCAGGAAATAAAATGTGAAAACAATATTTCTACATCCCATGGCCTTTCCCAACCATTTAAATTTTTCTCTTACAGGTCTAACACTTCCGAAAAACCAATACAACGCCCACCCGGAACAATATATAAAGCTAAACGAACCGTTCACTGGGTACTTATCCGTACGAAAATCCCTATTGATATACCTGTTTTTACAAGGAAATAAAAGGTGAAAACAATATTTCTACATCCAATGGCCTTTCCCAACCATTTAAATTTTTCTCTTACAGGTCTAACACTTCCGAAAAACCAATACAACGCCCACCCGGAACAATATATAAAGCTAAACGAACCGTTCACTGGGTACTCATACGTACGAAAATCCCTATTGATTTACCTGTTTTTACAAGGAAATAAAATGTGAAAAAAATGTTTCTACATCCCATGGCCTTTCCCAACCATTTAAATTTTTCTCTTACAGGGCTAACACTTCCGAAAAACCAATACAACGCCCACCCGGAACACTATATAAAGCTAAACGAACCGTTCACTGGGTACTTATACGCACGAAAATCCCTATTGATTTACCTGTTTTTACAAGGAAATAAAATGTGAAAAAAATATTTCTACATCCCATGGCCTTTCCCAACCATTAAAATTTTTCTCTTACAGGTCTAACACTTCCGAAAAACCAATACAACGCCCACCCAGAACAATATATAAAGCTAAACGAACCGTTCACTGGGTATTTATCCGTACGAAAATCCCTATTGATTTACCTGTTTTTACAAGGAAATAAAATGTGAAAACAATATTTCTACATCCCATGGCCTTTCCCAACCATTTAAATTTTTCTCTTACAAGTCTAACACTTCCGAAAAACCAATACAACGCCCACCCGGAACAATATATAAAGCTAAACGAACCGTTCACTGGGTACTTATCCGTACGAAAATCCCTATTGATTTACCTGTTTTTACAAGGAAATAAAATGTGAAAAAAACATTTCTACATCCCATGGACTTTCCCAACCATTTAAATTTTTCTCTTACAAGTCTAACACTTCCGAAAAACCAATACAACGCCCACCCGGAACAATATATAAAGCTAAACGAACCGTTCACTCGGTACTCATACGTACGAAAATCCCTATTGATTTACCTGTTTTTACAAGGAAATAAAATGTGAAAAAAATATTTCTACATCCCATGGCCTTTCCCAACCATTTAAATTTTTCTCTTACATGTCTAACACTTCCGAAAAACCAATACAACGCCCACCCAGAACAATATATAAAGCTAAACGAACCGTTCACTGGGTACTCATACGTACGAAAATCCCTATTGATTTACCTTTTTTTACAAGGAAATAAAATGTGAAAAAAATGTTTCTACATCCCATGGCCTTTCCCAACGATTTAAATTTTTCTCTTACAGGGCTAACACTTCCGAAAAACCAATACAACGCCCACCCGGAACACTATATAAAGCTAAACGAACCGTTCACTGGGTACTTATACGCACGAAAATCCCTATTGATTTACCTGTTTTTACAAGGAAATAAAATGTGAAAAAAATATTTCTACATCCCATGGCCTTTCCCAACCATTAAAATTTTTCTCTTACAGCTCTAACACTTCCGAAAAACCAATACAACACGCACCCGGAACAATATATAAAGCTAAACGAACCGTTCACTGGGTACTTATCCGTACGAAAATCCCTATTGATTTACCTGTTTTTACAAGGAAATAAAATGTGAAAAAAATGTTTCTACATCCCATGGCCTTTCCCAACCATTTAAATTTTTCTCTTACAGGGCTAACACTTCCGAAAAACCAATACAACGCCCACCCGGAACACTATATAAAGCTAAACGAACCGTTCACTGGGTACTTATACGCACGAAAATCCCTATTGATTTACCTGTTTTTACAAGGAAATAAAATGTGAAAAAAATATTTCTACATCCCATGGCCTTTCCCAACCATTAAAATTTTTCTCTTACAGGACTAACACTTCCGAAAACCCAATACAACACGCACCCGGAACAATATATAAAGCTAAACGAACCGTTCACTGGGTACTTATCCGTACGAAAATCCCTATTGATTTACCTGTTTTTACAGGGAAATAAAATGTGAAAAAAATATTTCTACATCCCATGGCCTTTCCCAACCATTTAAATTTTTCTCTTACAGGTCTAACACTTCCGAAAACCCAATACAACACGCACCCGGAACAATATATAAAGCTAAACGAACCGTTCACTGGGTACTTATCCGTACGAAAATCCCTATTGATTTACCTGTTTTTACAGGGAAATAAAATGTGAAAAAAATATTTCTACATCCCATGGCCTTTCCCAACCATTTAAATTTTTCTCTTACAAGTCTAACACTTCCGAAAAACCTATACAACGCCTACCCGGAACAATATATAAAGCTAAACGAACCGTTCACTGCGTACTTATCCGTACGAAAATCCCTATTGATTTACCTGTTTTTACAAGGAAATAAAATGTGAAAAAAATGTTTCTGCATCCCATGGCCTTTCCCAACCATTTAATTTTTTCTCTTACAGGGCTAACACTTCCGAAAAACCAATACAACGCCCACCCGGAACACTATATAAAGCTAAACGAACCGTTCACTGGGTACTTATACGCACGAAAATCCCTATTGATTTACCTGTTTTTACAAGGAAATAAAATGTGAAAAAAATATTTCTACATCCCATGGCCTTTCCCAACCATTTAAATTTTTCTCTTACAGGTCTAACACTTCCGAAAAACCAATACAACCCCACCCGGAACAATATATAAAGCTAAACGAACCGTTCACTCGGTACTCATACGTACGAAAATCCCTATTGATTTACCTGTTTTTACAAGGAAATAAAAGGTGAAAACAATATTTCTACATCCAATGGCCTTTCCCAACCATTAAAATTTTTCTCTTATAGGTCTAACACTTCCGAAAAACCAATACAACGCCCACCCGGAACAATATATAAAGCTAAACGAACCGTTCACTGGGTACTTATCCGTACTAAAATCCCTATTGATTTACCTGTTTTTACAAGGAAATAAAATGTGAAAAAAATATTTCTACATCCCATGGCCTTTCCCAACCATTTAAATTTTTCTCTTACAAGTCTAACACTTCCGAAAAGCCAATACAACGCCCATCCGGAACAATATATAAAGCTAAAAGCACCGTTCACTGGGTACTTATATGTACGAAAATCCCTATTGATTTACCTGTTTTTACAAGGAAATAAAATGTGAAAAAAATATTTCTACATCCCATGGACTTTCCCAACCATTTAAATTTTTCTCTTACAGGGCTAACACTTCCGAAAAACCAATACAACGTCCACCCGGACCAATATATTAAGCTAAACGAACCGTTCACTGGGTACTTATCCGTACGAAAATCCCTATTGATTTACCTGTTTTTACAAGGAAATAAAATGTGAAAAAAATATTTCTACATCCCATGGCCCTTCCCAACCATTTAAATTTTTCTCTTACAGGTCTAACACGTCCGAAAAACTAATACAATGCCCATCCGGAACAATATATAAAGCTAAACGCACCGTTCACTGGGTACTTATCCGTACGAAAATCCCTATTGATTTACCTGTTTTTACAAGGAAATAATATGTGAAAACAATATTTCTACATCCCATGGCCTTTCTCAACCATTTAAATTTTTCTCTTACAGGTCTAACGCTTCCGAAAAACCAATACAACACGCACGCGGAACAATATATAAAGCTAAACGAACCGTTCACTGGGTACTTATCCGTACGAAAATCTCTATTGATTTACCTGTTTTTACAAGGAAATAATATGTGAAAACAATATTTCTACATCCCATGGCCTTTCCCAACCATTTAAATTTTTCTCTTACAGGTCTAACACTTCCGAAAAACCAATACAACGCCCACCCAGAACAATATATAAAGCTAAACGCACCGTTCACTGGGTACTTATCCGTACGAAAATCCCTATTGATTTACCTGTTTTTACAAGGAAATAATATGTGAAAACAATATTTCTACATCCCATGGCCTTTCTCAACCATTTAAATTTTTCTCTTACAGGTCTAACGCTTCCGAAAAACCAATACAACACGCACGCGGAACAATATATAAAGCTAAACGAACCGTTCACTGGGTACTTATCCGTCCGAAAATCCCTATTGATTTACCTGTTTTTACAAGGAAATAAAATGTGAAAACAATATTTCTACATCCCATGGCCTTTCCCAACCATTTAAATTTTTCTCTTACAAGTCTAACACTTCCGAAAAACCAATACAACGCCCACCCGGAACAATATATAAAGCTAAACGAACCGTTCACTGGGTACTTATCCGTACGAAAATCCCTATTGATTTACCTGTTTTTACAAGGAAATAAAATGTGAAAAATATTTCTACATCCCATGGCCTTTCCCAACCATTAAAATTTTTCTCTTACAGGGCTAACACTTCCGAAAAACCAATACAACACGCACCCGGTACAATATATAAAGCTAAACGAACCGTTCACTGGGTACTTATCCGTACGAAAATCCCTATTGATTTACCTGTTTTTACAGGGAAATAAAATGTGAAAACAATATTTCTACATTCCATGGCCTTTCACAACCATTTAAATTTTTCTCTTACAGGTCTAACACTTCCGAAAAACCAATACAACGCCCACCCGGAACAATATATAAAGCTAAACGAACCGTTCACTGGGTACTTATCCGTACGAAAATCCCTATTGATTTACCTGTTTTTACAAGGAAATAAAAGGTGAAAACAATATTTCTACATCCAATGGCCTTTCCCAACCATTTAAATTTTTCTCTTACAGGTCTAACACTTCCGAAAAACCAATACAACGCCCACCCGGAACAATATATAAAGCTAAACGAACCGTTCACTGGGTACTCATACGTACGAAAATCCCTATTGATTTACCTGTTTTTACAAGGAAATAAAATGTGAAAAAAATATTTCTACATCCCATGGCCTTTCCCAACCATTAAAATTTTTCTCTTACAGGTCTAACACTTCCGAAAAACCAATACAACACGCACCCGGAACAATATATAAAGCTAAACGAACCGTTCACTGGGTACTTATCCGTACGAAAATCCCTATTGATTTACCTGTTTTTACAAGGAAATAAAATGTGAAAACAATATTTCTACATCCCATGGCCTTTCCCAACCATTTAAATTTTTCTCTTACAAGTCTAACACTTCCGAAAAACCAATACAACGCCCACCCGGAACAATATATAAAGCTAAACGAACCGTTCACTGGGTACTTATCCGTACGAAAATCCCTATTGATTTACCTGTTTTTACAAGGAAATAAAATGTGAAAAAAACATTTCTACATCCCATGGCCTTTCCCAACCATTTAAATTTTTCTCTTACAAGTCTAACACTTCTGAAAAACCAATACAACGCCCACCCGGAACAATATATAAAGCTAAACGAACCGTTCACTCGGTACTCATACGTACGAAAATCCCTATTGATTTACCTGTTTTTACAAGGAAATAAAATGTGAAAAAAATATTTCTACATCCCATGGCCTTTCCCAACCATTTAAATTTTTCTCTTACATGTCTAACACTTCCGAAAAACCAATACAACGCCCACCCGGAACAATATATAAAGCTAAACGAACCGTTCACTGGGTACTCATACGTACGAAAATCCCTATTGATTTACCTGTTTTTACAAGGAAATAAAATGTGAAAAAAATGTTTCTACATCCCATGGCCTTTCCCAACCATTTAAATTTTTCTCTTACAGGGCTAACACTTCCGAAAAACCAATACAACGCCCACCCGGAACACTATATAAAGCTAAACGAACCGTTCACTGGGTACTTATACGCACGAAAATTCCTATTGATTTACCTGTTTTTACAAGGAAATAAAATGTGAAAAAAATATTTCTACATCCCATGGCCTTTCCCAACCATTAAAATTTTTCTCTTACAGGTCTAACACTTCCGAAAAACCAATACAACACGCACCCGGAACAATATATAAAGCTAAACGAACCGTTCACTGGGTACTTATCCGTACGAAAATCCCTATTGATTTACCTGTTTTTACAGGGAAATAAAATGTGAAAAAAATATTTCTACATCCCATGGCCTTTCCGAACCATTTAAATTTTTCTCTTACAAGTCTAACACTTCCGAAAAACCTATACAACGCCTACCCGGAACAATATATAAAGCTAAACGAACCGTTCACTGGGTACTTATCCGTACGAAAATCCCTATTGATTTACCTGTTTTTACAAGGAAATAAAATGTGAAAACAATATTTCTACATCCCATGGCCTTTCCCAACCATTTAAATTCTTCTCTTACAGGTCTAACACTTCTGAAAAACCAATACAACGCCCACCCGGAACAATATATAAAGCTAAACGAACCGTTCACTGGGTACTTATCCATACGAAAATCCCTATTGATTTACCTGTTTTTACAGGGAAATAAAATGTGAAAAAAATATTTCTACATCCCATGGCCTTTCCCAACCATTTAAATTTTTCTCTTACAAGTCTAACACTTCCGAAAAACCAATACAACGCCCATCCGGAACAATATATAAAGCTAAACGCACCGTTCACTGGGTACTTATATGTACGAAAATCCCTATTGATTTACCTGTTTTTACAAGGAAATAAAATGTAAAAAAAATATTTCTACATCCCATGGCTTTTCCCAACCATTTAAATTTTTCTCTTACAGGGCTAACACTTCCGAAAAACCAATACAACGTCCACCCGGACCAATATATTAACCTAAACGAACCGTTCACTGGGTACTTATACGTACGAAAATCCCTATTGATTTACCTGTTTTTACAGGGAAATAAAATGTGAAAAAAATATTTCTACATACCATGGCCTTTCCCAACCATTTAAATTTTTCTCTTATAGGTCTAACACTTCGGAAAACCAATACAACGCCCAGCCGGAACAATATATAAAGCTAAACGAACCGTTCACTGGGTACTTATCCGTACGAAAATCCCTATTGATTTCCCTGTTTTTACAAGGAAATAAAATGTAAAAAAAATATTTTTACATACCATGGCCTTTCTCAACCATTTAAATTTTTCTCTTACAGGTCTAACGCTTCCGAAAAACCAATACAACACGCACGCAGAACAATATATAAAGCTAAACGAACCGTTCACTGGGTACTTATCCGTACGAAAATCCCTATTGATTTACCTGTTTTTACAAGGAAATAAAATGTGAAAACAATATTTCTAAATCCCATGTCCTTTCCCAACCATTTAACTTTTTCTCTTACAGGTCTAACACTTCCGAAAAACCAATACAACGCCCACCCGGAACAATATATAAAGCTAAACGAACCGTTCACTGGGTACTTATCCGTACGAAAATCCCTATTGATTTACCTGTTTTTACAAGGAAATAAAAGGTGAAAACAATATTTCTACATCCAATGGCCTTTCCCAACCATTTAAATTTTTCTCTTACAGGTCTAACACTTCCGAAAAACCAATACAACGCCCACCCGGAACAATATATAAAGCTAAACGAACCGTTCACTGGGTACTCATACGTACGAAAATCCTTATTGATTTACCTGTTTTTACAAGGAAATAAATTGTGAAAAAAATGTTTCTACATCCCATGGCCTTTCCCAACCATTTAAATTTTTCTCTTACAGGGCTAACACTTCCGAAAAACCAATACAACGCCCACCCGGAACACTATATAAAGCTAAACGAACCGTTCACTGGGTACTTATACGCACGAAAATCCCTATTGATTTACCTGTTTTTACAAGGAAATAAAATGTGAAAAAAATATTTCTACATCCCATGGCCTTTCCCAACCATTAAAATTTTTCTCTTACAGGTCTAACACTTCCGAAAAACCAATACAACACGCACCCGGAACAATATATAAAGCTAAACGAACCGTTCACTGGGTACTTATCCGTACGAAAATCCCTATTGATTTACCTGTTTTTACAGGGAAATAAAATGTGAAAAAAATATTTCTACATCCCATGGCCTTTCCCAACCATTTAAATTTTTCTCTTACAAGTCTAACACTTCCGAAAAACCTATACAACGCCTACCCGGAACAATATATAAAGCTAAACGAACCGTTCACTGGGTAATTATCCGTACGAAAATCCGTATTGATTTACCTGTTTTTACAAGGAAATAAAAGGTGAAAACAATATTTCTACATCCAATGGCCTTTCCCAACCATTTAAATTTTTCTCTTACAGGTCTAACACTTCCGAAAAACCAATACAACGCCCACCCGGAACAATATATAAAGCTAAACGAACCGTTCACTGGGTAATTATCCGTACGAAAATCCCTATTGATTTACCTGTTTTTACAAGGAAATAAAAGGTGAAAACAATATTTCTACATCCAATGGCCTTTCCCAACCATTTAAATTTTTCTCTTACAGGTCTAACACTTCCGAAAAACCAATACAACGCCCACCCGGAACAATATATAAAGCTAAACGAACCGTTCACTGGGTACTTATCCGTACTAAAATCCCTATTGATTTACCTGTTTTTACAAGGATATAAAATGTGAAAAAAATATTTCTACATCCCATGGCCTTTCCCAACCATTTAAATTTTTCTCTTACAAGTCTAACACTTCCGAAAAACCAATACAACGCCCATCCGGAACAATATATAGCTAAACGCACCGTTCACTGGGTACTTATATGTACGAAAATCCCTATTGATTTACCTGTTTTTACAAGGAAATAAAATGTGAAAAAAATATTTCTACATCCCATGGCCTTTCCCAACCATTTAAATTTTTCTCTTACAGGGCTAACACTTCCGAAAAACCTATACAACGTCCACCCGGACCAATATATTAAGCTAAACGAACCGTTCACTGGGTACTTATCCGTACGAAAATCCCTATTGATTTACCTGTTTTTACAAGGAAATAAAATGTAAAAAAAATATTTTTACATACCATGGCCTTTCTCAACCATTTAAATTTTTCTCTTACAGGTCTAACGCTTCCGAAAAACCAATACAACACGCACGCGGAACAATATATAAAGCTAAACGAACCGTTCACTGGGTACTTATCCGTACGAAAATCCCTATTGATTTACCTGTTTTTACAAGGAAATAAAATGTGAAAACAATATTTCTACATCCCATGGCCTTTCCCAACCATTTAAATTTTTCTCTTACAGGTCTAACACTTCCGAAAAACCAATACAACGCCCACCCGGAACAATATATAAAGCTAAATGAACCGTTCACTGGGTACTTATCCGTACGAAAATCCCTATTGATTTACCTGTTTTTACAACGAAATAAAATGTGAAAAAAATATTTCTACATCCCATGGCCCTTCCCAACCATTTAAATTTTTCTCTTACAGGTCTAACACGTCCGAAAAACCAATACAACGCCCATCCGGAACAATATATAAAGCTAAACTCACCGTTCACTGGGTACTCATACGTACGAAAATCCCTATTGATTTACCTGTTTTTACAAGGAAATAAAACGTGAAAAAAATGTTTCTACATCCCATGGCCTTTCCCAACCATTTAAATTTTTCTCTTACAGGGCTAACACTTCCGAAAAACCAATACAACACCCACCCGGAACAATATATAAAGCTAAACGAACTGTTCACTGGGTACTTATCCGTACAAAAATCCCTATAGATTTACCTGTTTTTCCAAGGAAATAAAATGTGAAAAAAATATTTCTACATCCCATGGCTTTTCCCAACCATTTAAATTTTTCTCTTACAGGGCTAACACGTCTGAAAAACCTATACAACGCCCATCCGGAACAATATATAAAGCTAAACGCACCGTTCACTTGGTACTTATATGTACGAAAATCCCTATTGATTTACCTGTTTTTCCAAGGAAATAAAATGTGAAAAAAATATTTCTACATCCCATGGCCTTTCCCAACCATTTAAATTTTTCTCTTACAAGTCTAACACTTCCGAAAAACCAAAACAACGCCCAACCGGAACAATATATAAAGCTAAACGAACCGTTCACTGGGTACTTATCCGTACGAAAATCCCTATAGATTTACCTGTTTTTACAAGGAAATAAAATGTGAAAAAAATATTTCTACATCCCATGGCCTTTCCCAACCATTTAAATTTTTCTCTTACAGGTCTAACACTTCCGAAAAACCAATACAACGCTCACCCGGAACAATATATAAAGCTAAACGAACCGTTCACTGGGTACTCATATGTACAAAAATCCCTATTGATTTACCTGTTTTTACAAGAAAATAAAATGTGAAAAAAATGTTTCTACATCCCATGGCCTTTCCCAACCATTTAAATTTTTCTCTTACAGGTCTAACACTTCCGAAAAACCAATACAACGCCCACCCAGAACAATATATAAAGCTAAACGAACCGTTCACTGGGTACTTATCCGTACGAAAATCCCTATTGATTTACCTGTTTTTACAAGGAAATAAAATGTGAAAACAATATTTCTACATCCCATGGCCTTTCCCAACCATTTAAATTTTTCTCTTACAGGTCTAACACTTCCGAAAAACCAATACAACGCCCACCCGGAACAATATATAAAGCTAAACGAACCGTTCACTGGGTACTTATCCGTACGAAAATCCCTATTGATTTACCTGTTTTTACAAGGAAATAAAATGTGAAAAAAACATTTCTACATCCCATGGCCTTTCCCAACCATTTAAATTTTTCTCTTACAAGTCTAACACTTCCGAAAAACCAATACAACGCCCAACCGTTACAATATATAAAGCTAAACGAACCGTTCACTGGGTACTTATCCGTACGAAAATCCCTATAGATTTACCTGTGTTTAGAAGGAAATAAAATGTGTAAAAAATATTTCTACATCCCATGGCCTTTCCCAACCATTTAAATTTTTCTCTTACAGGTCTAACACTTCCGAAAAACCAATACAACGCCCACCCGGAACAATATATAAAGCTAAACGAACCGTTCACTGGGTACTCATACGTACGAAAATCCCTATTGATTTACCTGTTTTTACAAGGAAATAAAATGTGAAAAAAATGTTTCTACATCCCATGGCCTTTCCCAACCATTTAAATTTTTCTCTTACAGGGCTAACACTTCCGAAAAACCAATACAACGCCCACCCGGAACAATATATAACGCTAAACGAACCGTTTACTGGGTACTCATACGTACGAAAATCCCTATTGATTTACCTGTTTTTACAAGGAAATAAAATGTAAAAAAAATATTTTTACATACCATGGCCTTTCTCAACCATTTAAATTTTTCTCTTACAGGTCTAACGCTTCCGAAAAACCAATACAACACGCACGCGGAACAATATATAAAGCTAAACGAACCGTTCACTGGGTACTTATCCGTACGAAAATCCCTATTGATTTACCTGTTTTTACAAGGAAGTAAAATGTGAAAACAATATTTCTACATCCCATGGCCTTTCCCAACCATTTAAATTTTTCTCTTATAGGTCTAACACTTCGGAAAACCAATACAACGCCCACCCGGAACAATATATAAAGCTAAACGAACCGTTCACTGGGTACTTATCCGTACGAAAATCCCTATTGATTTCCCTGTTTTTACAAGGAAATAAAATGTGAAAAAAATATTTCTACATCCCATGGCCTTTCCCAACCATTTAAATTTTTCTCTTATAGGTCTAACACTTCCGAAAAACCAATACAACGCCCACCCGGAACAATATATAAAGCTAAACGAACCGTTCACTGGGTACTTATCCGTACGAAAATCCCTATTGATTTACCTGTTTTTACAAGGAAATAAAATGTAAAAAAAATATTTTTACATACCATGGCCTTTCTCAACCATTTAAATTTTTCTCTTACAGGTCTAACGCTTCCGAAAAACCAATACAACACGCACGCGGAACAATATATAAAGCTAAACGAACCGTTCACTGGGTACTTATCCGTACGAAAATCCCTATTGATTTACCTGTTTTTACAAGGAAATAAAATGTGAAAACAATATTTCTACATCCCATGGCCTTTCCCAACCATTTAAATTTTTCTCTTACAGGTCTAACACTTCCGAAAAACCAATACAACGCCCACCCGGAACAATATATAAAGCTAAACGAACCGTTCACTGGGTACTTATCCGTACGAAAATCCCTATTGATTTACCTGTTTTTACAAGGAAATAAAAGGTGAAAACAATATTTCTACATCCCATGGCCTTTCCCAACCATTTAAATTTTTCTCTTACAGGTCTAACACTTCCGAAAAACCAATACAACGCCCACCCGGAACAATATATAAAGCTAAACGAACCGTTCACTGGGTACTCATACGTACGAAAATCCCTATTGATTTACCTGTTTTTACAAGGAAATAAATTGTGAAAAAAATGTTTCTACATCCCATGGCCTTTCCCAACCATTTAAATTTTTCTCTTACAGGGCTAACACTTCCGAAAAACCAATACAACGCCCACCCGGAACACTATATAAAGCTAAACGAACCGTTCACTGGGTACTTATACGCACGAAAATCCCTATTGATTTACCTGTTTTTACAAGGAAATAAAATGTGAAAAAAATATTTCTACATCCCATGGCCTTTCCCAACCATTAAAATTTTTCTCTTACAGGTCTAACACTTCCGAAAAACCAATACAACACGCACCCGGAACAATATATAAAGCTAAACGAACCGTTCACTGGGTACTTATCCGTACGAAAATCCCTATTGATTTACCTGTTTTTACAGGGAAATAAAATGTGAAAAAAATATTTCTACATCCCATGGCCTTTCCCAACCATTTAAATTTTTCTCTTACAAGTCTAACACTTCCGAAAAACCTATACAACGCCTACCCGGAACAATATATAAAGCTAAACGAACCGTTCACTGGGTAATTATCCGTACGAAAATCCCTATTGATTTACCTGTTTTTACAAGGAAATAAAAGGTGAAAACAATATTTCTACATCCAATGGCCTTTCCCAACCATTTAAATTTTTCTCTTACAGGTCTAACACTTCCGAAAAACCAATACAACGCCCACCCGGAACAATATATAAAGCTAAACGAACCGTTCACTGGGTAATTATCCGTACGAAAATCCCTATTGATTTACCTGTTTTTACAAGGAAATAAAAGGTGAAAACAATATTTCTACATCCAATGGCCTTTCCCAACCATTTAAATTTTTCTCTTACAGGTCTAACACTTCCGAAAAACCAATACAACGCCCACCCGGAACAATATATAAAGCTAAACGAACCGTTCACTGGGTACTTATCCGTACTAAAATCCCTATTGATTTACCTGTTTTTACAAGGATATAAAATGTGAAAAAAATATTTCTACATCCCATGGCCTTTCCCAACCATTTAAATTTTTCTCTTACAAGTCTAACACTTCCGAAAAACCAATACAACGCCCATCCGGAACAATATATAAAGCTAAACGAACCGTTCACTGGGTACTTATCCGTACTAAAATCCCTATTGATTTACCTGTTTTTACAAGGAAATAAAAAGTGAAAAAAATATTTCTACATCCCATGGCCTTTCCCAACCATTTAAATTTTTCTCTTACAGGGCTAACACTTCCGAAAAACCAATACAACGTCCACCCGGACCAATATATTAAGCTAAACGAACCGTTCACTGGGTACTTATACGTACGAAAATCCCTATTGATTTACCTGTTTTTACAGGGAAATAAAATGTGAAAAAAATATTTCTACATACCATGGCCTTTCCCAACCATTTAAATTTTTCTCTTATAGGTCTAACACTTCGGAAAACCAATACAACGCCCACCCGGAACAATATATAAAGCTAAACGAACCGTTCACTGGGTACTTATCCGTACGAAAATCCCTATTGATTTCCCTGTTTTTACAAGGAAATAAAATGTGAAAAAAATATTTCTACATCCCATGGCCTTTCCCAACCATTTAAATTTTTCTCTTATAGGTCTAACACTTCCGAAAAACCAATACAACGCCCACCCGGAACAATATATAAAGCTAAACGAACCGTTCACTGGGTACTTATCCGTACGAAAATCCCTATTGATTTACCTGTTTTTACAAGGAAATAAAATGTAAAAAAAATATTTTTACATACCATGGCCTTTCTCAACCATTTAAATTTTTCTCTTACAGGTCTAACGCTTCCGAAAAACCAATACAACACGCACGCGGAACAATATATAAAGCTAAACGAACCGTTCACTGGGTACTTATCCGTACGAAAATCCCTATTGATTTACCTGTTTTTACAAGGAAATAAAATGTGAAAACAATATTTCTACATCCCATGGCCTTTCCCAACCATTTAAATTTTTCTCTTACAGGTCTAACACTTCCGAAAAACCAATACAACGCCCACCCGGAACAATATATAAAGCTAAATGAACCCTTCACTGGGTACTTATCCGTACGAAAATCCCTATTGATTTACCTGTTTTTACAAGGAAATAAAATGTGAAAAAAATATTTCTACATCCCATGGCCCTTCCCAACCATTTAAATTTTTCTCTTACAGGTCTAACACGTCCGAAAAACCAATACAACGCCCATCCGGAACAATATATAAAGCTAAACGCACCGTTCACTGGGTACTTATATGTACGAAAATCCCTATTGATTTACCTGTTTTTACAATGAAATAAAATGTGAAAAAAATATTTCTACATCCCATGGCCTTTCCCAACGATTTAAATTTTTCTCTTACAGGTCTAACACTCTCGAAAAACCAATACAACGCCCACCCGGAACAATATATAAAGCTAAACGAACCGTTCACTGGGTACTCATACGTACGAAAATCCCTATTGATTTACCTGTTTTTACAAGGAAATAAAACGTGAAAAAAATGTTTCTACATCCCATGGCCTTTCCCAACCATTTAAATTTTTCTCTTACAGGGCTAACACTTCCGAAAAACCAATACAACACCCACCTGGAACAATATATAAAGCTAAATGAACTGTTCACTGGGTACTTATCCGTACAAAAATCCCTATTGATTTACCTGTTTTTCCAAGGAAATAAAATGTGAAAAAAATATTTCTACATCCCATGGCTTTTCCCAACCATTTAAATTTTTCTCTTACAGGGCTAACACGTCTGAAAAACCAATACAACGCCCATCCGGAACAATATATAAAGCTAAACGCACCGTTCACTGGGTACTTATATGTACGAAAATCCCTATTGATTTACCTGTTTTTCCAAGGAAATAAAATGTGAAAAAAATATTTCTACATCCCATGGCCTTTCCCAACCATTTAAATTTTTCTCTTACAAGTCTAACACTTCCGAAAAACCAAAACAACGCCCAACCGGAACAATATATAAAGCTAAACGAACCGTTCACTGGGTACTTATCCGTACGAAAATCCCTATAGATTTACCTGTTTTTACAAGGAAATAAAATGTGAAAAAAATATTTCTACATCCCATGGCCTTTCCCAACCATTTAAATTTTTCTCTTACAGGTCTAACACTTCTGAAAAACCAATACAACGCTCACCCGGAACAATATATAAAGCTAAACGAACCGTTCACTGGGTACTCATTAGTACGAAAATCCCTATTGATTTACCTGTTTTTACAAGAAAATAAAATGTGAAAAAAATGTTTCTACATCCCATGGCCTTTCCCAACCATTTAAATTTTTCTCTTACAGGTCTAACACTTCCGAAAAACCAATACAACGCCCACCCAGAACAATATATAAAGCTAAACGAACCGTTCACTGGGTACTTATCCGTACGAAAATCCCTATTGATTTACCTGTTTTTACAAGGAAATAAAATGTGAAAACAATATTTCTACATCCCATGGCCTTTCCCAACCATTTAAATTTTTCTCTTACAGGTCTAACACTTCCGAAAAACCAATACAACGCCCACCCGGAACTATATATAAAGCTAAACGAACCGTTCACTGGGTACTTATCCGTACGAAAATCCCTATTGATTTACCTGTTTTTACAAGGAAATAAAATGTGAAAAAAACATTTCTACATCCCATGGCCTTTCCCAACCATTTAAATTTTTCTCTTACAAGTCTAACACTTCCGAAAAACCAATACAACGCCCAACCGGAACAATATATAAAGCTAAACGAACCGTTCACTGGGTACTTATCCGTACGAAAATCCCTATAGATTTACCTGTGTTTAGAAGGAAATAAAATGTGTAAAAAATATTTCTACATCCCATGGCCTTTCCCAACCATTTAAATTTTTCTCTTACAGGTCTAACACTTCCGAAAAACCAATACAACGCCCACCCGGAACAATATATAAAGCTAAACGAACCGTTCACTGGGTACTCATACGTACGAAAATCCCTATTGATTTACCTGTTTTTACAAGGAAATAAAATGTGAAAAAAATGTTTCTACATCCCATGGCCTTTCCCAACCATTTAAATTTTTCTCTTACAGGGCTAACACTTCCGAAAAACCAATACAACGCCCACCCGGAACAATATATAAAGCTAAACGAACCGTTTACTGGGTACTCATACGTACGAAAATCCCTATTGATTTACCTGTTTTTACAAGGAAATAAAATGTAAAAAAAATATTTTTACATACCATGGCCTTTCTCAACCATTTAAATTTTTCTCTTACAGGTCTAACGCTTCCGAAAAACCAATACAACACGCACGCGGAACAATATATAAAGCTAAACGAACCGTTCACTGGGTACTTATCCGTACGAAAATCCCTATTGATTTACCTGTTTTTACAAGGAAGTAAAATGTGAAAACAATATTTCTACATCCCATGGCCTTTCCCAACCATTTAAATTTTTCTCTTACAGGTCTAACACTTCCGAAAAACCAATACAACGCCCACCCGGAACAATATATAAAGCTAAATGAACCGTTCACTGGGTACTTATCCGTACGAAAATCCCTATTGATTTACCTGTTTTTACAAGGAAATAAAATGTGAAAAAAATATTTCTACATCCCATGGCCCTTCCCAACCATTTAAATTTTTCTCTTACAGGTCTAACACGACCGAAAAACCAATACAACGCCCATCCGGAACAATATAT
The DNA here is from genome assembly GCF_049243985.1 of Paroedura picta. Lineage (NCBI taxonomy): Eukaryota > Metazoa > Chordata > Lepidosauria > Squamata > Gekkonidae > Paroedura > Paroedura picta. The sequence continues at coordinate 2,148,814 of NW_027518617.1, forward strand.
AAAGCTAAACGCACCGTTCACTGGGTACTTATATGTACGAAAATCCCTATTGATTTACCTGTTTTTACAAGGAAATAAAATGTGAAAACAATATTTCTACATCCCATGGCCTTTCCCAACCATTTAAATTTTTCTCTTACAGGTCTAACACTTCCGAAAAACCAATACAACGCCCACCCGGAACAATATATAAAGCTAAACGAACCGTTCACTGGGTACTTATCCGTACGAAAATCCCTATTGATTTACCTGTTTTTACAAGGAAATAAAATGTGAAAAAAACATTTCTACATCCCATGGCCTTTCCCAACCATTTAAATTTTTCTCTTACAAGTCTAACACTTCCGAAAAACCAATACAACGCCCAACCGGAACAATATATAAAGCTAAACGAACCGTTCACTGGGTACTTATCCGTACAAAAATCCCTATAGATTTACCTGTGTTTAGAAGGAAATAAAATGTGAAAAAAATATTTCTACATCCCATGGCCTTTCCCAACCATTTAAATTTTTCTCTTACAGGTCTAACACTTCCGAAAAACCAATACAACGCCCACCCGGAACAATATATAAAGCTAAACGAACCGTTCACTGGGTACTCATACGTACGAAAATCCCTATTGATTTACCTGTTTTTACAAGGAAATAAAATGTGAAAAAAATGTTTCTACATCCCATGGCCTTTCCCAACCATTTAAATTTTTCTCTTACAGGGCTAACACTTCCGAAAAACCAATACAACGCCCACCCGGAACAATATATAAAGCTAAACGAACCGTTTACTGGGTACTCATACGTACGAAAATCCCTATTGATTTACCTGTTTTTACAAGGAAATAAAATGTAAAAAAAATATTTTTACATACCATGGCCTTTCTCAACCATTTAAATTTTTCTCTTACAGGTCTAACGCTTCCGAAAAACCAATACAACACGCACGCGGAACAATATATAAAGCTAAACGAACCGTTCACTGGGTACTTATCCGTACGAAAATCCCTATTGATTTACCTGTTTTTACAAGGAAGTAAAATGTGAAAACAATATTTCTACATCCCATGGCCTTTCCCAACCATTTAAATTTTTCTCTTACAGGTCTAACACTTCCGAAAAACCAATACAACGCCCACCCGGAACAATATATAAAGCTAAATGAACCGTTCACTGGGTACTTATCCGTACGAAAATCCCTATTGATTTACCTGTTTTTACAAGGAAATAAAATGTGAAAAAAATATTTCTACATCCCATGGCCCTTCCCAACCATTTAAATTTTTCTCTTACAGGTCTAACACGTCCGAAAAACCAATACAACGCCCATCCGGAACAATATATAAAGCTAAACGCACCGTTCACTGGGTACTTATATGTACGAAAATCCCTATTGATTTACCTGTTTTTACAATGAAATAAAATGTGAAAAAAATATTTCTACATCCCATGGCCTTTCCCAACCATTTAAATTTTTCTCTTACAGGTCTAACACTCTCGAAAAACCAATACAACGCCCACCCGGAACAATATATAAAGCTAAACGAACCGTTCACTGGGTACTTATCCGTACGAAAATCCCTATTGATTTACCTGTTTTTCCAAGGAAATAAAACGTGAAAAAAATGTTTCTACATCCCATGGCCTTTCCCAACCATTTAAATTTTTCTCTTACAGGGCTAACACTTCCGAAAAACCAATACAACACCCACCCGGAACAATATATAAAGCTAAACGAACCGTTCACTGGGTACTTATCCGTACGAAAATCCCTATTGATTTACCTGTTTTTCCAAGGAAATAAAATGTGAAAAAAATATTTCTACATCCCATGGCCTTTCCCAACCATTTAAATTTTTCTCTTACAGGGCTAACACGTCCGAAAAACCAATACAACGCCCATCCGGAACAATATATAAAGCTAAACGCACCGTTCACTGGGTACTTATATGTACGAAAATCCCTATTGATTTACCTGTTTTTCCAAGGAAATAAAATGTGAAAAAAATATTTCTACATCCCATGGCCTTTCCCAACCATTTAAATTTTTCTCTTACAAGTCTAACACTTCTGAAAAACCAAAACAACGCCCAACCGGAACAATATATAAAGCTAAACGAACCGTTCACTGGGTACTTATCCGTACGAAAATCCCTATAGATTTACCTGTTTTTCCAAGGAAATAAAATGTGAAAAAAATATTTCTACATCCCATGGCCTTTCCCAACCATTTAAATTTTTCTCTTACAGGTCTAACACTTCCGAAAAACCAATACAACGCTCACCCGGAACAATATATAAAGCTAAACGAACCGTTCACTGGGTACTCATACGTACGAAAATCCCTATTGATTTACCTGTTTTTACAAGAAAATAAAATGTGAAAAAAATGTTTCTACATCCCATGGCCTTTCCCAACCATTTAAATTTTTTTCTTACAGGTCTAACACTTCCGAAAAACCAATACAACGCCCACCCAGAACAATATATAAAGCTAAACGAACCGTTCACTGGGTACTTATCCGTACGAAAATCCCTATTGATTTACCTGGTTTTACAAGGAAATAAAATGTGAAAACAATATTTCTACATCCCATGGCCTTTCCCAACCATTTAAATTTTTCTCTTACAGGTCTTACACTTCCGAAAAACCAATACAACGCCCACCCGGAACAATATATAAAGCTAAACGAACCGTTCACTGGGTACTTATCCGTACGAAAATCCCTATTGATTTACCTGTTTTTACAAGGAAATAAAATGTGAAAAAAACATTTCTACATCCCATGGCCTTTCCCAACCATTTAAATTTTTCTCTTACAAGTCTAACACTTCCGAAAAACCAATACAACGCCCAACCGGAACAATATATAAAGCTAAACGAACCGTTCACTGGGTACTTATCCGTACGAAAATCCCTATAGATTTACCTGTGTTTAGAAGGAAATAAAATGTGAAAAAAATATTTCTACATCCCATGGCCTTTCCCAACCATTTAAATTTTTCTCTTACAGGTCTAACACTTCCGAAAAACCAATACAACGCCCACCCGGAACAATATGTAAAGCTAAACGAACCGTTCACTGGGTACTCATACGTACGAAAATCCCTATTGATTTACCTGTTTTTACAAGGAAATAAAATGTGAAAAAAATGTTTCTACATCCCATGGCCTTTCCCAACCATTTAAATTTTTCTCTTACAGGGCTAACACTTCTGAAAAACCAATACAACGCCCACCCGGAACAATATATAAAGCTAAACGAACCGTTCACTGGGTACTCATACGTACGAAAATCCCTATTGATTTACCTGTTTTTACAATGAAATAAAATGTGAAAAAAATATTTCTACATCCCATGGCCTTTCCCAACCATTTAAATTTTTCTCTTACAGGTCTAACACTCACGAAAAACCAATACAACGCCCACCCGGAACAATATATAAAGCTAAACGAACCGTTCACTGGGTACTCATACGTACGAAAATCCCTATTGATTTACCTGTTTTTACAAGGAAATAAAACGTGAAAAAAATGTTTCTACATCCCATGGCCTTTCCCAACCATTTAAATTTTTCTCTTACAGGGCTAACACTTCCGAAAAACCAATACAACGCTCACCCGGAACAATATATAAAGCTAAACGAACCGTTCACTGGGTACTCATATGTACGAAAATCCCTATTGATTTACCTGTTTTTACAAGAAAATAAAATGTGAAAAAAATGTTTCTACATCCCATGGCCTTTCCCAACCATTTAAATTTTTCTCTTACAGGTCTAACACTTCCGAAAAACCAATACAACGCCCACCCAGAACAATATATAAAGCTAAACGAACCGTTCACTGGGTACTTATCCGTACGAAAATCCCTATTGATTTACCTGTTTTTACAAGGAAATAAAATGTGAAAACAATATTTCTACATCCCATGGCCTTTCCCAACCATTTAAATTTTTCTCTTAAAGGTCTAACACTTCCGAAAAACCAATACAACGCCCACCCGGAACAATATATAAAGCTAAACGAACCGTTCACTGGGTACTTATCCGTACGAAAATCCCTATAGATTTACCTTTGTTTAGAAGGAAATAAAATGTGTAAAAAATATTTCTACATCCCATGGCCTTTCCCAACCATTTAAATTTTTCTCTTACAGGTCTAACACTTCCGAAAAACCAATACAACGCCCACCCGGAACAATATATAAAGCTAAACGAACCGTTCACTGGGTACTCATACGTACGAAAATCCCTATTGATTTACCTGTTTTTACAAGGAAATAAAATGTGAAAAAAATGTTTCTACATCCCATGGCCTTTCCCAACCATTTAAATTTTTCTCTTACAGGGCTAACACTTCCGAAAAACCAATACAACGCCCACCCGGAACAATATATAAAGCTAAACGAACCGTTTACTGGGTACTCATACGTACGAAAATCCCTATTGATTTACCTGTTTTTACAAGGAAATAAAATGTAAAAAAAATATTTTTACATACCATGGCCTTTCTCAACCATTTAAATTTTTCTCTTACAGGTCTAACGCTTCCGAAAAACCAATACAACACGCACGCGGAACAATATATAAAGCTAAACGAACCGTTCACTGGGTACTTATCCGTACGAAAATCCCTATTGATTTACCTGTTTTTACAAGGAAGTAAAATGTGAAAACAATATTTCTACATCCCATGGCCTTTCCCAACCATTTAAATTTTTCTCTTATAGGTCTAACACTTCGGAAAACCAATACAACGCCCACCCGGAACAATATATAAAGCTAAACGAACCGTTCACTGGGTACTTATCCGTACGAAAATCCCTATTGATTTCCCTGTTTTTACAAGGAAATAAAATGTGAAAAAAATATTTCTACATCCCATGGCCTTTCCCAACCATTTAAATTTTTCTCTTATAGGTCTAACACTTCCGAAAAACCAATACAACGCCCACCCGGAACAATATATAAAGCTAAACGAACCGTTCACTGGGTACTTATCCGTACGAAAATCCCTATTGATTTACCTGTTTTTACAAGGAAATAAAATGTAAAAAAAATATTTCTACATCCCATGGCCTTTCCCAACCATTTAAATTTTTCTCTTACAGGGCTAACACGTCCGAAAAACCAATACAACGCCCATCCGGAACAATATATAAAGCTAAACGCACCGTTCACTGGGTACTTATATGTACGAAAATCCCTATTGATTTACCTGTTTTTCCAAGGAAATAAAATGTGAAAAAAATATTTCTACATCCCATGGCCTTTCCCAACCATTTAAATTTTTCTCTTACAAGTCTAACACTTCTGAAAAACCAAAACAACGCCCAACCGGAACAATATATAAAGCTAAACGAACCGTTCACTGGGTACTTATCCGTACGAAAATCCCTATAGATTTACCTGTTTTTCCAAGGAAATAAAATGTGAAAAAAATATTTCTACATCCCATGGCCTTTCCCAACCATTTAAATTTTTCTCTTACAGGTCTAACACTTCCGAAAAACCAATACAACGCTCAACCGGAACAATATATAAAGCTAAACGAACCGTTCACTGGGTACTCATACGTACGAAAATCCCTATTGATTTACCTGTTTTTACAAGAAAATAAAATGTGAAAAAAATGTTTCTACATCCCATGGCCTTTCCCAACCATTTAAATTTTTTTCTTACAGGTCTAACACTTCCGAAAAACCAATACAACGCCCACCCAGAACAATATATAAAGCTAAACGAACCGTTCACTGGGTACTTATCCGTACGAAAATCCCTATTGATTTACCTGGTTTTACAAGGAAATAAAATGTGAAAACAATATTTCTACATCCCATGGCCTTTCCCAACCATTTAAATTTTTCTCTTACAGGTCTTACACTTCCGAAAAACCAATACAACGCCCACCCGGAACAATATATAAAGCTAAACGAACCGTTCACTGGGTACTTATCCGTACGAAAATCCCTATTGATTTACCTGTTTTTACAAGGAAATAAAATGTGAAAAAAACATTTCTACATCCCATGGCCTTTCCCAACCATTTAAATTTTTCTCTTACAAGTCTAACACTTCCGAAAAACCAATACAACGCCCAACCGGAACAATATATAAAGCTAAACGAACCGTTCACTGGGTACTTATCCGTACGAAAATCCCTATAGATTTACCTGTGTTTAGAAGGAAATAAAATGTGAAAAAAATATTTCTACATCCCATGGCCTTTCCCAACCATTTAAATTTTTCTCTTACAGGTCTAACACTTCCGAAAAACCAATACAACGCCCACCCGGAACAATATGTAAAGCTAAACGAACCGTTCACTGGGTACTCATACGTACGAAAATCCCTATTGATTTACCTGTTTTTACAAGGAAATAAAATGTGAAAAAAATGTTTCTACATCCCATGGCCTTTCCCAACCATTTAAATTTTTCTCTTACAGGGCTAACACTTCCGAAAAACCAATACAACGCCCACCCGGAACAATATATAAAGCTAAACGAACCGTTCACTGGGTACTCATACGTACGAAAATCCCTATTGATTTACCTGTTTTTACAATGAAATAAAATGTGAAAAAAATATTTCTACATCCCATGGCCTTTCCCAACCATTTAAATTTTTCTCTTACAGGTCTAACACTCACGAAAAACCAATACAACGCCCACCCGGAACAATATATAAAGCTAAACGAACCGTTCACTGGGTACTCATACGTACGAAAATCCCTATTGATTTACCTGTTTTTACAAGGAAATAAAACGTGAAAAAAATGTTTCTACATCCCATGGCCTTTCCCAACCATTTAAATTTTTCTCTTACAGGGCTAACACTTCCGAAAAACCAATACAACGCTCACCCGGAACAATATATAAAGCTAAACGAACCGTTCACTGGGTACTCATATGTACGAAAATCCCTATTGATTTACCTGTTTTTACAAGAAAATAAAATGTGAAAAAAATGTTTCTACATCCCATGGCCTTTCCCAACCATTTAAATTTTTCTCTTACAGGTCTAACACTTCCGAACAACCAATACAACGCCCACCCAGAACAATATATAAAGCTAAACGAACCGTTCACTGGGTACTTATCCGTACGAAAATCCCTATTGATTTACCTGTTTTTACAAGGAAATAAAATGTGAAAACAATATTTCTACATCCCATGGCCTTTCCCAACCATTTAAATTTTTCTCTTACAGGTCTAACACTTCCGAAAAACCAATACAACGCCCACCCGGAACAATATATAAAGCTAAACGAACCGTTCACTGGGTACTTATCCGTACGAAAATCCCTATAGATTTACCTGTGTTTAGAAGGAAATAAAATGTGTAAAAAATATTTCTACATCCCATGGCCTTTCCCAACCATTTAAATTTTTCTCTTACAGGTCTAACACTTCCGAAAAACCAATACAACGCCCACCCGGAACAATATATAAAGCTAAACGAACCGTTCACTGGGTACTCATACGTACGAAAATCCCTATTGATTTACCTGTTTTTACAAGGAAATAAAATGTGAAAAAAATGTTTCTACATCCCATGGCCTTTCCCAACCATTTAAATTTTTCTCTTACAGGGCTAACACTTCCGAAAAACCAATACAACGCCCACCCGGAACAATATATAAAGCTAAACGAACCGTTTACTGGGTACTCATACGTACGAAAATCCCTATTGATTTACCTGTTTTTACAAGGAAATAAAATGTAAAAAAAATATTTTTACATACCATGGCCTTTCTCAACCATTTAAATTTTTCTCTTACAGGTCTAACGCTTCCGAAAAACCAATACAACACGCACGCGGAACAATATATAAAGCTAAACGAACCGTTCACTGGGTACTTATCCGTACGAAAATCCCTATTGATTTACCTGTTTTTACAAGGAAGTAAAATGTGAAAACAATATTTCTACATCCCATGGCCTTTCCCAACCATTTAAATTTTTCTCTTATAGGTCTAACACTTCGGAAAACCAATACAACGCCCACCCGGAACAATATATAAAGCTAAACGAACCGTTCACTGGGTACTTATCCGTACGAAAATCCCTATTGATTTCCCTGTTTTTACAAGGAAATAAAATGTGAAAAAAATATTTCTACATCCCATGGCCTTTCCCAACCATTTAAATTTTTCTCTTATAGGTCTAACACTTACGAAAAACCAATACAACGCCCACCCGGAACAATATATAAAGCTAAACGAACCGTTCACTGGGTACTTATCCGTACGAAAATCCCTATTGATTTACCTGTTTTTACAAGGAAATAAAATGTAAAAAAAATATTTTTACATACCATGGCCTTTCTCAACCATTTAAATTTTTCTCTTACAGGTCTAACGCTTCCGAAAAACCAATACAACACGCACGCGGAACAATATATAAAGCTAAACGAACCGTTCACTGGGTACTTATCCGTACGAAAATCCCTATTGATTTACCTGTTTTTACAAGGAAATAAAATGTGAAAACAATATTTCTACATCCCATGGCCTTTCCCAACCATTTAAATTTTTCTCTTACAGGTCTAACACTTCCGAAAAACCAATACAACGCCCACCCGGAACAATATATAAAGCTAAACGAACCGTTCACTGGGTACTTATCCGTACGAAAATCCCTATTGATTTACCTGTTTTTACAAGGAAATAAAAGGTGAAAACAATATTTCTACATCCAATGGCCTTTCCCAACCATTTAAATTTTTCTCTTACAGGTCTAACACTTCCGAAAAACCAATACAACGCCCACCCGGAACAATATATAAAGCTAAACGAACCGTTCACTGGGTACTCATACGTACGAAAATCCCTATTGATTTACCTGTTTTTACAAGGAAATAAATTGTGAAAAAAATGTTTCTACATCCCATGGCCTTTCCCAACCATTTAAATTTTTCTCTTACAGGGCTAACACTTCCGAAAAACCAATACAACGCCCACCCGGAACACTATATAAAGCTAAACGAACCGTTCACTGGGTACTTATACGCACGAAAATCCCTATTGATTTACCTGTTTTTACAAGGAAATAAAATGTGAAAAAAATATTTCTACATCCCATGGCCTTTCCCAACCATTAAAATTTTTCTCTTACAGGTCTAACACTTCCGAAAAACCAATACAACACGCACCCGGAACAATATATAAAGCTAAACGAACCGTTCACTGGGTACTTATCCGTACGAAAATCCCTATTGATTTACCTGTTTTTACAGGGAAATAAAATGTGAAAAAAATATTTCTACATCCCATGGCCTTTCCCAACCATTTAAATTTTTCTCTTACAAGTCTAACACTTCCGAAAAACCTATACAACGCCTACCCGGAACAATATATAAAGCTAAACGAACCGTTCACTGGGTAATTATCCGTACGAAAATCCCTATTGATTTACCTGTTTTTACAAGGAAATAAAAGGTGAAAACAATATTTCTACATCCAATGGCCTTTCCCAACCATTTAAATTTTTCTCTTACAGGTCTAACACTTCTGAAAAACCAATACAACGCCCACCCGGAACAATATATAAAGCTAAACGAACCGTTCACTGGGTAATTATCCGTACGAAAATCCCTATTGATTTACCTGTTTTTACAAGGAAATAAAAGGTGAAAACAATATTTCTACATCCAATGGCCTTTCCCAACCATTTAAATTTTTCTCTTACAGGTCTAACACTTCCGAAAAACCAATACAACGCCCACCCGGTACAATATATAAAGCTAAACGAACCGTTCACTGGGTACTTATCCGTACTAAAATCCCTATTGATTTACCTGTTTTTACAAGGATATAAAATGTGAAAAAAATATTTCTACATCCCATGGCCTTTCCCAACCATTTAAATTTTTCTCTTACAAGTCTAACACTTCCGAAAAACCAATACAACGCCCATCCGGAACAATATATAAAGCTAAACGAACCGTTCACTGGGTACTTATCCATACTAAAATCCCTATTGATTTACCTGTTTTTACAAGGAAATAAAAAGTGAAAAAAATATTTCTACATTCCATGGCCTTTCCCAACCATTTAAATTTTTCTCTTACAGGGCTAACACTTCCGAAAAACCAATACAACGTCCACCCGGACCAATATATTAAGCTAAACGAACCGTTCACTGGGTACTTATACGTACGAAAATCCCTATTGATTTACCTGTTTTTACAGGGAAATAAAATGTGAAAAAAATATTTCTACATACCATGGCCTTTCCCAACCATTTAAATTTTTCTCTTATAGGTCTAACACTTCGGAAAACCAATACAACGCCCACCCGGAACAATATATAAAGCTAAACGAACCGTTCACTGGGTACTTATCCGTACGAAAATCCCTATTGATTTCCCTGTTTTTACAAGGAAATAAAATGTGAAAAAAATATTTCTACATCCCATGGCCTTTCCCAACCATTTAAATTTTTCTCTTATAGGTCTAACACTTCCGAAAAACCAATACAACGCCCACCCGGAACAATATATAAAGCTAAACGAACCGTTCACTGGGTACTTATCCGTACGAAAATCCCTATTGATTTACCTGTTTTTACAAGGAAATAAAATGTAAAAAAAATATTTTTACATACCATGGCCTTTCTCAACCATTTAAATTTTTCTCTTACAGGTCTAACGCTTCCGAAAAACCAATACAACACGCACGCGGAACAATATATAAAGCTAAACGAACCGTTCACTGGGTACTTATCCGTACGAAAATCCCTATTGATTTACCTGTTTTTACAAGGAAATAAAATGTGAAAACAATATTTCTACATCCCATGGCCTTTCCCAACCATTTAAATTTTTCTCTTACAGGTCTAACACTTCCGAAAAACCAATACAACGCCCACCCGGAACAATATATAAAGCTAAATGAACCCTTCACTGGGTACTTATCCGTACGAAAATCCCTATTGATTTACCTGTTTTTACAAGGAAATAAAATGTGAAAAAAATATTTCTACATCCCATGGCCCTTCCCAACCATTTAAATTTTTCTCTTACAGGTCTAACACGTCCGAAAAACCAATACAACGCCCATCCGGAACAATATATAAAGCTAAACGCACCGTTCACTGGGTACTTAAATGTACGAAAATCCCTATTGATTTACCTGTTTTTACAATGAAATAAAATGTGAAAAAAATATTTCTACATCCCATGGCCTTTCCCAACGATTTAAATTTTTCTCTTACAGGTCTAACACTCTTGAAAAACCAATACAACGCCCACCCGGAACAATATATAAAGCTAAACGAACCGTTCACTGGGTACTCATACGTACGAAAATCCCTATTGATTTACCTGTTTTTACAAGGAAATAAAACGTGAAAAAAATGTTTCTACATCCCATGGCCTTTCCCAACCATTTAAATTTTTCTCTTACAGGGCTAACACTTCCGAAAAACCAATACAACACCCACCCGGAACAATATATAAAGCTAAACGAACTGTTCACTGGGTACTTATCCGTACAAAAATCCCTATTGATTTACCTGTTTTTCCAAGGAAATAAAATGTGAAAAAAATATTTCTACATCCCATGGCTTTTCCCAACCATTTAAATTTTTCTCTTACAGGGCTAACACGTCTGAAAAACCAATACAACGCCCATCCGGAACAATATATAAAGCTAAACGCACCGTTCACTGGGTACTTATATGTACGAAAATCCCTATTGATTTACCTGTTTTTCCAAGGAAATAAAATGTGAAAAAAATATTTCTACATCCCATGGCCTTTCCCAACCATTTAAATTTTTCTCTTACAAGTCTAACACTTCCGAAAAACCAAAACAACGCCCAACCGGAACAATATATAAAGCTAAACGAACCGTTCACTGGGTACTTATCCGTACGAAAATCCCTATAGATTTACCTGTTTTTACAAGGAAATAAAATGTGAAAAAAATATTTCTACATCCCATGGCCTTTCCCAACCATTTAAATTTTTCTCTTACAGGTCTAACACTTCCGAAAAACCAATACAACGCTCACCCGGAACAATATATAAAGCTAAACGAACCGTTCACTGGGTACTCATTAGTACGAAAATCCCTATTGATTTACCTGTTTTTACAAGGAAATAAAATGGAAAAAAATGTTTCTACATCCCATGGCCTTTCCCAACCATTTAAATTTTTCTCTTACAGGTCTAACACTTCCGAAAAACCAATACAACGCCCACCCAGAACAATATATAAAGCTAAACGAACCGTTCACTGGGTACTTATCCGTACGAAAATCCCTATTGATTTACCTGTTTTTACAAGGAAATAAAATGTGAAAACAATATTTCTACATCCCATGGCCTTTCCCAACCATTTAAATTTTTCTCTTACAGGTCTAACACTTCCGAAAAACCAATACAACGCCCACCCGGAACAATATATAAAGCTAAACGAACCGTTCACTGGGTACTCATACGTACGAAAATCCCTATTGATTTACCTGTTTTTACAAGGAAATAAAATGTGAAAAAAACATTTCTACATCCCATGGCCTTTCCCAACCATTTAAATTTTTCTCTTACAAGTCTAACACTTCCGAAAAACCAATACAACGCCCAACCGGAACAATATATAAAGCTAAACGAACCGTTCACTGGGTACTTATCCGTACGAAAATCCCTATAGATTTACCTGTGTTTAGAAGGAAATAAAATGTGTAAAAAATATTTCTACATCCCATGGCCTTTCCCAACCATTTAAATTTTTCTCTTACAGGTCTAACACTTCCGAAAAACCAATACAACGCCCACCCGGAACAATATATAAAGCTAAACGAACCGTTCACTGGGTACTCATACGTACGAAAATCCCTATTGATTTACCTGTTTTTACAAGGAAATAAAATGTGAAAAAAATGTTTCTACATCCCATGTCCTTTCCCAACCATTTAAATTTTTCTCTTACAGGGCTAACACTTCCGAAAAACCAATACAACGCCCACCCGGAACAATATATAAAGCTAAACGAACCGTTTACTGGGTACTCATACGTACGAAAATCCCTATTGATTTACCTGTTTTTACAAGGAAATAAAATGTAAAAAAAATATTTTTACATACCATGGCCTTTCTCAACCATTTAAATTTTTCTCTTACAGGTCTAACGCTTCCGAAAAACCAATACAACACGCACGCGGAACAATATATAAAGCTAAACGAACCGTTCACTGGGTACTTATCCGTACGAAAATCCCTATTGATTTACCTGTTTTTACAAGGAAGTAAAATGTGAAAACAATATTTCTACATCCCATGGCCTTTCCCAACCATTTAAATTTTTCTCTTACAGGTCTAACACTTCCGAAAAACCAATACAACGCCCACCCGGAACAATATATAAAGCTAAATGAACCGTTCACTGGGTACTTATCCGTACGAAAATCCCTATTGATTTACCTGTTTTTACAAGGAAATAAAATGTGAAAAAAATATTTCTACATCCCATGGCCCTTCCCAACCATTTAAATTTTTCTCTTACAGGTCTAACACGTCCGAAAAACCAATACAACGCCCATCCGGAACAATATATAAAGCTAAACGCACCGTTCACTGGGTACTTATATGTACGAAAATCCCTATTGATTTACCTGTTTTTACAAGGAAATAAAATGTGAAAACAATATTTCTACATCCCATGGCCTTTCCCAACCATTTAAATTTTTCTCTTACAGGTCTAACACTTCCGAAAAACCAATACAACGCCCACCCGGAACAATATATAAAGCTAAACGAACCGTTCACTGGGTACTTATCCGTACGAAAATCCCTATTGATTTACCTGTTTTTACAAGGAAATAAAATGTGAAAAAAACATTTCTACATCCCATGGCCTTTCCCAACCATTTAAATTTTTCTCTTACAAGTCTAACACTTCCGAAAAACCAATACAACGCCCAACCGGAACAATATATAAAGCTAAACGAACCGTTCACTGGGTACTTATCCGTACGAAAATCCCTATAGATTTACCTGTGTTTAGAAGGAAATAAAATGTGAAAAAAATATTTCTACATCCCATGGCCTTTCCCAACCATTTAAATTTTTCTCTTACAGGTCTAACACTTCCGAAAAACCAATACAACGCCCACCCGGAACAATATATAAAGCTAAACGAACCGTTCACTGGGTACTCATACGTACGAAAATCCCTATTGATTTACCTGTTTTTACAAGGAAATAAAATGTGAAAAAAATGTTTCTACATCCCATGGCCTTTCCCAACCATTTAAATTTTTCTCTTACAGGGCTAACACTTCCGAAAAACCAATACAACGCCCACCCGGAACAATATATAAAGCTAAACGAACCGTTTACTGGGTACTCATACGTACGAAAATCCCTATTGATTTACCTGTTTTTACAAGGAAATAAAATGTAAAAAAAATATTTCTACATCCCATGGCCTTTCCCAACCATTTAAATTTTTCTCTTACAAGTCTAACACTTCCGAAAAACCAATACAACGCCCACCCAGAACAATATATAAAGCTAAACGAACCGTTCACTGGGTACTTATCCGTACGAAAATCCCTATTGATTTACCTGTTTTTACAAGGAAATAAAATGTGAAAACAATATTTCTACATCCCATGGCCTTTCCCAACCATTTAAATTTTTCTCTTACAGGTCTAACACTTCCGAAAAACCAATACAACGCCCACCCGGAACAATATATAAAGCTAAACGAACCGTTCACTGGGTACTCATACGTACGAAAATCCCTATTGATTTACCTGTTTTTACAAGGAAATAAAATGTGAAAAAAACATTTCTACATCCCATGGCCTTTCCCAACCATTTAAATTTTTCTCTTACAAGTCTAACACTTCCGAAAAACCAATACAACGCCCAACCGGAACAATATATAAAGCTAAACGAACCGTTCACTGGGTACTTATCCGTACGAAAATCCCTATAGATTTACCTGTGTTTAGAAGGAAATAAAATGTGTAAAAAATATTTCTACATCCCATGGCCTTTCCCAACCATTTAAATTTTTCTCTTACAGGTCTAACACTTCCGAAAAACCAATACAACGCCCACCCGGAACAATATATAAAGCTAAACGAACCGTTCACTGGGTACTCATACGTACGAAAATCCCTATTGATTTACCTGTTTTTACAAGGAAATAAAATGTGAAAAAAATGTTTCTACATCCCATGTCCTTTCCCAACCATTTAAATTTTTCTCTTACAGGGCTAACACTTCCGAAAAACCAATACAACGCCCACCCGGAACAATATATAAAGCTAAACGAACCGTTTACTGGGTACTCATACGTACGAAAATCCCTATTGATTTACCTGTTTTTACAAGGAAATAAAATGTAAAAAAAATATTTTTACATACCATGGCCTTTCTCAACCATTTAAATTTTTCTCTTACAGGTCTAACGCTTCCGAAAAACCAATACAACACGCACGCGGAACAATATATAAAGCTAAACGAACCGTTCACTGGGTACTTATCCGTACGAAAATCCCTATTGATTTACCTGTTTTTACAAGGAAGTAAAATGTGAAAACAATATTTCTACATCCCATGGCCTTTCCCAACCATTTAAATTTTTCTCTTACAGGTCTAACACTTCCGAAAAACCAATACAACGCCCACCCGGAACAATATATAAAGCTAAATGAACCGTTCACTGGGTACTTATCCGTACGAAAATCCCTATTGATTTACCTGTTTTTACAAGGAAATAAAATGTGAAAAAAATATTTCTACATCCCATGGCCCTTCCCAACCATTTAAATTTTTCTCTTACAGGTCTAACACGTCCGAAAAACCAATACAACGCCCATCCGGAACAATATATAAAGCTAAACGCACCGTTCACTGGGTACTTATATGTACGAAAATCCCTATTGATTTACCTGTTTTTACAAGGAAATAAAATGTGAAAACAATATTTCTACATCCCATGGCCTTTCCCAACCATTTAAATTTTTCTCTTACAGGTCTAACACTTCCGAAAAACCAATACAACGCCCACCCGGAACAATATATAAAGCTAAACGAACCGTTCACTGGGTACTTATCCGTACGAAAATCCCTATTGATTTACCTGTTTTTACAAGGAAATAAAATGTGAAAAAAACATTTCTACATCCCATGGCCTTTCCCAACCATTTAAATTTTTCTCTTACAAGTCTAACACTTCCGAAAAACCAATACAACGCCCAACCGGAACAATATATAAAGCTAAACGAACCGTTCACTGGGTACTTATCCGTACGAAAATCCCTATAGATTTACCTGTGTTTAGAAGGAAATAAAATGTGAAAAAAATATTTCTACATCCCATGGCCTTTCCCAACCATTTAAATTTTTCTCTTACAGGTCTAACACTTCCGAAAAACCAATACAACGCCCACCCGGAACAATATATAAAGCTAAACGAACCGTTCACTGGGTACTCATACGTACGAAAATCCCTATTGATTTACCTGTTTTTACAAGGAAATAAAATGTGAAAAAAATGTTTCTACATCCCATGGCCTTTCCCAACCATTTAAATTTTTCTCTTACAGGGCTAACACTTCCGAAAAACCAATACAACGCCCACCCGGAACAATATATAAAGCTAAACGAACCGTTTACTGGGTACTCATACGTACGAAAATCCCTATTGATTTACCTGTTTTTACAAGGAAATAAAATGTAAAAAAAATATTTTTACATACCATGGCCTTTCTCAACCATTTAAATTTTTCTCTTACAGGTCTAACGCTTCCGAAAAACCAATACAACACGCACGCGGAACAATATATAAAGCTAAACGAACCGTTCACTGGGTACTTATCCGTACGAAAATCCCTATTGATTTACCTGTTTTTACAAGGAAGTAAAATGTGAAAACAATATTTCTACATCCCATGGCCTTTCCCAACCATTTAAATTTTTCTCTTACAGGTCTAACACTTCCGAAAAACCAATACAACGCCCACCCGGAACAATATATAAAGCTAAATGAACCGTTCACTGGGTACTTATCCGTACGAAAATCCCTATTGATTTACCTGTTTTTACAAGGAAATAAAATGTGAAAAAAATATTTCTACATCCCATGGCCCTTCCCAACCATTTAAATTTTTCTCTTACAGGTCTAACACGTCCGAAAAACCAATACAACGCCCATCCGGAACAATATATAAAGCTAAACGCACCGTTCACTGGGTACTTATATGTACGAAAATCCCTATTGATTTACCTGTTTTTACAATGAAATAAAATGTGAAAAAAATATTTCTACATCCCATGGCCTTTCCCAACCATTTAAATTTTTCTCTTACAGGTCTAACACTCTCGAAAAACCAATACAACGCCCACCCGGAACAATATATAAAGCTAAACGAACCGTTCACTGGGTACTCATACGTACGAAAATCCCTATTGATTTACCTGTTTTTACAAGGAAATAAAACGTGAAAAAAATGTTTCTACATCCCATGGCCTTTCCCAACCATTTAAATTTTTCTCTTACAGGGCTAACACTTCCGAAAAACCAATACAACACCCACCCGGAACAATATATAAAGCTAAACGAACCGTTCACTGGGTACTTATCCGTACGAAAATCCCTATTGATTTACCTGTTTTTCCAAGGAAATAAAATGTGAAAAAAATATTTCTACATCCCATGGCCTTTCCCAACCATTTAAATTTTTCTCTTACAGGGCTAACACGTCCGAAAAACCAATACAACGCCCATCCGGAACAATATATAAAGCTAAACGCACCGTTCACTGGGTACTTATATGTACGAAAATCCCTATTGATTTACCTGTTTTCCCAAGGAAATAAAATGTGAAAAAAATATTTCTACATCCCATGGCCTTTCCCAACCATTTAAATTTTTCTCTTACAAGTCTAACACTTCCGAAAAACCAAAACAACGCCCAACCGGAACAATATATAAAGCTAAACGAACCGTTCACTGGGTACTTATCCGTACGAAAATCCCTATAGATTTACCTGTTTTTCCAAGGAAATAAAATGTGAAAAAAATATTTCTACATCCCATGGCCTTTCCCAACCATTTAAATTTTTCTCTTACAGGTCTAACACTTCCGAAAAACCAATACAACGCTCACCCGGAACAATATATAAAGCTAAACGAACCGTTCACTGGGTACTCATACGTACGAAAATCCCTATTGATTTACCTGTTTTTACAAGAAAATAAAATGTGAAAAAAATGTTTCTACATCCCATGGCCTTTCCCAACCATTTAAATTTTTTTCTTACAGGTCTAACACTTCCGAAAAACCAATACAACGCCCACCCAGAACAATATATAAAGCTAAACGAACCGTTCACTGGGTACTTATCCGTACGAAAATCCCTATTGATTTACCTGGTTTTACAAGGAAATAAAATGTGAAAACAATATTTCTACATCCCATGGCCTTTCCCAACCATTTAAATTTTTCTCTTACAGGTCTTACACTTCCGAAAAACCAATACAACGCCCACCCGGAACAATATATAAAGCTAAACGAACCGTTCACTGGGTACTCATACGTACGAAAATCCCTATTGATTTACCTGTTTTTACAAGGAAATAAAATGTGAAAAAAACATTTCTACATCCCATGGCCTTTCCCAACCATTTAAATTTTTCTCTTACAAATCTAACACTTCCGAAAAACCAATACAACGCCCAACCGGAACAATATATAAAGCTAAACGAACCGTTCACTGGGTACTTATCCGTACGAAAATCCCTATAGATTTACCTGTGTTTAGAAGGAAATAAAATGTGAAAAAATATTTCTACATCCCATGGCCTTTCCCAACCATTTAAATTTTTCTCTTACAGGTCTAACACTTCCGAAAAACCAATACAACGCCCACCCGGAACAATATATAAAGCTAAACGAACCGTTCACTGGGTACTCATACGTACGAAAATCCCTATTGATTTACCTGTTTTTACAAGGAAATAAAATGTGAAAAAAATGTTTCTACATCCCATGGCCTTTCCCAACCATTTAAATTTTTCTCTTACAGGGCTAACACTTCCGAAAAACCAATACAACGCCCACCCGGAACAATATATAAAGCTAAACGAACCGTTTACTGGGTACTCATACGTACGAAAATCCCTATTGATTTACCTGTTTTTACAAGGAAATAAAATGTAAAAAAAATATTTTTACATACCATGGCCTTTCTCAACCATTTAAATTTTTCTCTTACAGGTCTAACGCTTCCGAAAAACCAATACAACACGCACGCGGAACAATATATAAAGCTAAACGAACCGTTCACTGGGTACTTATCCGTACGAAAATCCCTATTGATTTACCTGTTTTTACAAGGAAGTAAAATGTGAAAACAATATTTCTACATCCCATGGCCTTTCCCAACCATTTAAATTTTTCTCTTACAGGTCTAACACTTCCGAAAAACCAATACAACGCCCACCCGGAACAATATATAAAGCTAAATGAACCGTTCACTGGGTACTTATCCGTACGAAAATCCCTATTGATTTACCTGTTTTTACAAGGAAATAAAATGTGAAAAAAATATTTCTACATCCCATGGCCCTTCCCAACCATTTAAATTTTTCTCTTACAGGTCTAACACGTCCGAAAAACCAATACAACGCCCATCCGGAACAATATATAAAGCTAAACGAACCGTTCACTGGGTACTTATCCGTACGAAAATCCCTATTGATTTACCTGGTTTTACAAGGAAATAAAATGTGAAAACAATATTTCTACATCCCATGGCCTTTCCCAACCATTTAAATTTTTCTCTTACAGGTCTTACACTTCCGAAAAACCAATACAACGCCCACCCGGAACAATATATAAAGCTAAACGAACCGTTCACTGGGTACTTATCCGTACGAAAATCCCTATTGATTTACCTGTTTTTACAAGGAAATAAAATGTGAAAAAAACATTTCTACATCCCATGGCCTTTCCCAACCATTTAAATTTTTCTCTTACAAGTCTAACACTTCCGAAAAACCAATACAACGCCCAACCGGAACAATATATAAAGCTAAACGAACCGTTCACTGGGTACTTATCCGTACGAAAATCCCTATAGATTTACCTGTGTTTAGAAGGAAATAAAATGTGAAAAAAATATTTCTACATCCCATGGCCTTTCCCAACCATTTAAATTTTTCTCTTACAGGTCTAACACTTCCGAAAAACCAATACAACGCCCACCCGGAACAATATGTAAAGCTAAACGAACCGTTCACTGGGTACTCATACGTACGAAAATCCCTATTGATTTACCTGTTTTTACAAGGAAATAAAATGTGAAAAAAATGTTTCTACATCCCATGGCCTTTCCCAACCATTTAAATTTTTCTCTTACAGGGCTAACACTTCCGAAAAACCAATACAACGCCCACCCGGAACAATATATAAAGCTAAACGAACCGTTCACTGGGTACTCATACGTACGAAAATCCCTATTGATTTACCTGTTTTTCCAAGGAAATAAAATGTGAAAAAAATATTTCTACATCCCATGGCTTTTCCCAACCATTTAAATTTTTCTCTTACAGGGCTAACACGTCTGAAAAACCAATACAACGCCCATCCGGAACAATATATAAAGCTAAACGCACCGTTCACTGGGTACTTATATGTACGAAAATCCCTATTGATTTACCTGTTTTTACAAGGAAATAAAATGTGAAAAAAACATTTCTACATCCCATGGCCTTTCCCAACCATTTAAATTTTTCTCTTACAAGTCTAACACTTCCGAAAAACCAATACAACGCCCAACCGGAACAATATATAAAGCTAAACGAACCGTTCACTGGGTACTTATCCGTACGAAAATCCCTATAGATTTACCTGTGTTTAGAAGGAAATAAAATGTGTAAAAAATATTTCTACATCCCATGGCCTTTTCCAACCATTTAAATTTTTCTCTTACAGGTCTAACACTTCCGAAAAACCAATACAACGCCCAACCGGAACAATATATAAAGCTAAACGAACCGTTCACTGGGTACTCCAACGTACGAAAATCCCTATTGATTTACCTGTTTTTACAAGGAAATAAAATGTGAAAAAAATGTTTCTACATCCCATGGCCTTTCCCAACCATTTAAATTTTTCTCTTACAGGGCTAACACTTCCGAAAAACCAATACAACGCCCACCCAGAACAATATATAAAGCTAAACGAACCGTTCACTGGGTACTTATCCGTACGAAAATCCCTATTGATTTACCTGTTTTTACAAGGAAATAAAATGTGAAAACAATATTTCTACATCCCATGGCCTTTCCCAACCATTTAAATTTTTCTCTTACAGGTCTAACACTTCCGAAAAACCAATACAACGCCCACCCGGAACAATATATAAAGCTAAACGAACCGTTCACTGGGTACTCATACGTACGAAAATCCCTATTGATTTACCTGTTTTTACAAGGAAATAAAATGTGAAAAAAACATTTCTACATCCCATGGCCTTTCCCAACCATTTAAATTTTTCTCTTACAAGTCTAACACTTCCGAAAAACCAATACAACGCCCAACCGGAACAATATATAAAGCTAAACGAACCGTTCACTGGGTACTTATCCGTACGAAAATCCCTATAGATTTACCTGTGTTTAGAAGGAAATAAAATGTGTAAAAAATATTTCTACATCCCATGGCCTTTCCCAACCATTTAAATTTTTCTCTTACAGGTCTAACACTTCCGAAAAACCAATACAACGCCCACCCGGAACAATATATAAAGCTAAACGAACCGTTCACTGGGTACTCATACGTACGAAAATCCCTATTGATTTACCTGTTTTTACAAGGAAATAAAATGTGAAAAAAATGTTTCTACATCCCATGGCCTTTCCCAACCATTTAAATTTTTCTCTTACAGGGCTAACACTTCCGAAAAACCAATACAACGCCCACCCGGAACAATATATAAAGCTAAACGAACCGTTTACTGGGTACTCATACGTACGAAAATCCCTATTGATTTACCTGTTTTTACAAGGAAATAAAATGTAAAAAAAATATTTTTACATACCATGGCCTTTCTCAACCATTTAAATTTTTCTCTTACAGGTCTAACGCTTCCGAAAAACCAATACAACACGCACGCGGAACAATATATAAAGCTAAACGAACCGTTCACTGGGTACTTATCCGTACGAAAATCCCTATTGATTTACCTGTTTTTACAAGGAAGTAAAATGTGAAAACAATATTTCTACATCCCATGGCCTTTCCCAACCATTTAAATTTTTCTCTTACAGGTCTAACACTTCCGAAAAACCAATACAACGCCCACCCGGAACAATATATAAAGCTAAAAGAACCGTTCACTGGGTACTCATACGTACGAAAATCCCTATTGATTTACCTGTTTTTACAAGGAAATAAAATGTGAAAAAAATGTTTCTACATCCCATGGCCTTTCCCAACCATTTAAATTTTTCTCTTACAGGGCTAACACTTCCGAAAAACCAATACAACGCCCACCCAGAACAATATATAAAGCTAAACGAACCGTTCACTGGGTACTTATCCGTACGAAAATCCCTATTGATTTACCTGTTTTTACAAGGAAATAAAATGTGAAAACAATATTTCTACATCCCATGGCCTTTCCCAACCATTTAAATTTTTCTCTTACAGGTCTAACACTTCCGAAAAACCAATACAACGCCCACCCGGAACAATATATAAAGCTAAACGAACCGTTCACTGGGTACTCATACGTACGAAAATCCCTATTGATTTACCTGTTTTTACAAGGAAATAAAATGTGAAAAAAACATTTCTACATCCCATGGCCTTTCCCAACCATTTAAATTTTTCTCTTACAAGTCTAACACTTCCGAAAAACCAATACAACGCCCAACCGGAACAATATATAAAGCTAAACGAACCGTTCACTGGGTACTTATCCGTACGAAAATCCCTATAGATTTACCTGTGTTTAGAAGGAAATAAAATGTGTAAAAAATATTTCTACATCCCATGGCCTTTCCCAACCATTTAAATTTTTCTCTTACAGGTCTAACACTTCCGAAAAACCAATACAACGCCCACCCGGAACAATATATAAAGCTAAACGAACCGTTCACTGGGTACTCATACGTACGAAAATCCCTATTGATTTACCTGTTTTTACAAGGAAATAAAATGTGAAAAAAATGTTTCTACATCCCATGGCCTTTCCCAACCATTTAAATTTTTCTCTTACAGGGCTAACACTTCCGAAAAACCAATACAACGCCCACCCGGAACAATATATAAAGCTAAACGAACCGTTTACTGGGTACTCATACGTACGAAAATCCCTATTGATTTACCTGTTTTTACAAGGAAATAAAATGTAAAAAAAATATTTTTACATACCATGGCCTTTCTCAACCATTTAAATTTTTCTCTTACAGGTCTAACGCTTCCGAAAAACCAATACAACACGCACGCGGAACAATATATAAAGCTAAACGAACCGTTCACTGGGTACTTATCCGTACGAAAATCCCTATTGATTTACCTGTTTTTACAAGGAAGTAAAATGTGAAAACAATATTTCTACATCCCATGGCCTTTCCCAACCATTTAAATTTTTCTCTTACAGGTCTAACACTTCCGAAAAACCAATACAACGCCCACCCGGAACAATATATAAAGCTAAACGAACCGTTCACTGGGTACTCATACGTACGAAAATCCCTATTGATTTACCTGTTTTTACAAGGAAATAAAATGTGAAAAAAACATTTCTACATCCCATGGCCTTTCCCAACCATTTAAATTTTTCTCTTACAAGTCTAACACTTCCGAAAAACCAATACAACGCCCAACCGGAACAATATATAAAGCTAAACGAACCGTTCACTGGGTACTTATCCGTACGAAAATCCCTATAGATTTACCTGTGTTTAGAAGGAAATAAAATGTGTAAAAAATATTTCTACATCCCATGGCCTTTCCCAACCATTTAAATTTTTCTCTTACAGGTCTAACACTTCCGAAAAACCAATACAACGCCCACCCGGAACAATATATAAAGCTAAACGAACCGTTCACTGGGTACTCATACGTACGAAAATCCCTATTGATTTACCTGTTTTTACAAGGAAATAAAATGTGAAAAAAATGTTTCTACATCCCATGGCCTTTCCCAACCATTTAAATTTTTCTCTTACAGGGCTAACACTTCCGAAAAACCAATACAACGCCCACCCGGAACAATATATAAAGCTAAACGAACCGTTTACTGGGTACTCATACGTACGAAAATCCCTATTGATTTACCTGTTTTTACAAGGAAATAAAATGTAAAAAAAATATTTTTACATACCATGGCCTTTCTCAACCATTTAAATTTTTCTCTTACAGGTCTAACGCTTCCGAAAAACCAATACAACACGCACGCGGAACAATATATAAAGCTAAACGAACCGTTCACTGGGTACTTATCCGTACGAAAATCCCTATTGATTTACCTGTTTTTACAAGGAAGTAAAATGTGAAAACAATATTTCTACATCCCATGGCCTTTCCCAACCATTTAAATTTTTCTCTTACAGGTCTAACACTTCCGAAAAACCAATACAACGCCCACCCGGAACAATATATAAAGCTAAAAGAACCGTTCACTGGGTACTCATACGTACGAAAATCCCTATTGATTTACCTGTTTTTACAAGGAAATAAAATGTGAAAAAAATGTTTCTACATCCCATGGCCTTTCCCAACCATTTAAATTTTTCTCTTACAGGGCTAACACTTCCGAAAAACCAATACAACGCCCACCCAGAACAATATATAAAGCTAAACGAACCGTTCACTGGGTACTTATCCGTACGAAAATCCCTATTGATTTACCTGTTTTTACAAGGAAATAAAATGTGAAAACAATATTTCTACATCCCATGGCCTTTCCCAACCATTTAAATTTTTCTCTTACAGGTCTAACACTTCCGAAAAACCAATACAACGCCCACCCGGAACAATATATAAAGCTAAACGAACCGTTCACTGGGTACTCATACGTACGAAAATCCCTATTGATTTACCTGTTTTTACAAGGAAATAAAATGTGAAAAAAACATTTCTACATCCCATGGCCTTTCCCAACCATTTAAATTTTTCTCTTACAAGTCTAACACTTCCGAAAAACCAATACAACGCCCAACCGGAACAATATATAAAGCTAAACGAACCGTTCACTGGGTACTTATCCGTACGAAAATCCCTATAGATTTACCTGTGTTTAGAAGGAAATAAAATGTGTAAAAAATATTTCTACATCCCATGGCCTTTCCCAACCATTTAAATTTTTCTCTTACAGGTCTAACACTTCCGAAAAACCAATACAACGCCCACCCGGAACAATATATAAAGCTAAACGAACCGTTCACTGGGTACTCATACGTACGAAAATCCCTATTGATTTACCTGTTTTTACAAGGAAATAAAATGTGAAAAAAATGTTTCTACATCCCATGGCCTTTCCCAACCATTTAAATTTTTCTCTTACAGGGCTAACACTTCCGAAAAACCAATACAACGCCCACCCGGAACAATATATAAAGCTAAACGAACCGTTTACTGGGTACTCATACGTACGAAAATCCCTATTGATTTACCTGTTTTTACAAGGAAATAAAATGTAAAAAAAATATTTTTACATACCATGGCCTTTCTCAACCATTTAAATTTTTCTCTTACAGGTCTAACGCTTCCGAAAAACCAATACAACACGCACGCGGAACAATATATAAAGCTAAACGAACCGTTCACTGGGTACTTATCCGTACGAAAATCCCTATTGATTTACCTGTTTTTACAAGGAAGTAAAATGTGAAAACAATATTTCTACATCCCATGGCCTTTCCCAACCATTTAAATTTTTCTCTTACAGGTCTAAGACTTCCGAAAAACCAATACAACGCCCACCCGGAACAATATATAAAGCTAAATGAACCGTTCACTGGGTACTTATCCGTACGAAAATCCCTATTGATTTACCTGTTTTTACAAGGAAATAAAATGTGAAAAAAATATTTCTACATCCCATGGCCCTTCCCAACCATTTAAATTTTTCTCTTACAGGTCTAACACGTCCGAAAAACCAATACAACGCCCATCCGGAACAATATATAAAGCTAAACGCACCGTTCACTGGGTACTTATATGTACGAAAATCCCTATTGATTTACCTGTTTTTACAAGGAAATAAAATGTGAAAACAATATTTCTACATCCCATGGCCTTTCCCAACCATTTAAATTTTTCTCTTACAGGTCTAACACTTCCGAAAAACCAATACAACGCCCACCCGGAACAATATATAAAGCTAAACGAACCGTTCACTGGGTACTTATCCGTACGAAAATCCCTATTGATTTACCTGTTTTTACAAGGAAATAAAATGTGAAAAAAACATTTCTACATCCCATGGCCTTTCCCAACCATTTAAATTTTTCTCTTACAAGTCTAACACTTCCGAAAAACCAATACAACGCCCAACCGGAACAATATATAAAGCTAAACGAACCGTTCACTGGGTACTTATCCGTACGAAAATCCCTATAGATTTACCTGTGTTTAGAAGGAAATAAAATGTGAAAAAAATATTTCTACATCCCATGGCCTTTCCCAACCATTTAAATTTTTCTCTTACAGGTCTAACACTTCCGAAAAACCAATACAACGCCCACCCGGAACAATATATAAAGCTAAACGAACCGTTCACTGGGTACTCATACGTACGAAAATCCCTATTGATTTACCTGTTTTTACAAGGAAATAAAATGTGAAAAAAATGTTTCTACATCCCATGGCCTTTCCCAACCATTTAAATTTTTCTCTTACAGGGCTAACACTTCCGAAAAACCAATACAACGCCCACCCGGAACAATATATAAAGCTAAATGAACCGTTTACTGGGTACTCATACGTACGAAAATCCCTATTGATTTACCTGTTTTTACAAGGAAATAAAATGTAAAAAAAATATTTTTACATACCATGGCCTTTCTCAACCATTTAAATTTTTCTCTTACAGGTCTAACGCTTCCGAAAAACCAATACAACACGCACGCGGAACAATATATAAAGCTAAACGAACCGTTCACTGGGTACTTATCCGTACGAAAATCCCTATTGATTTACCTGTTTTTACAAGGAAGTAAAATGTGAAAACAATATTTCTACATCCCATGGCCTTTCCCAACCATTTAAATTTTTCTCTTACAGGTCTAACACTTCCGAAAAACCAATACAACGCCCACCCGGAACAATATATAAAGCTAAATGAACCGTTCACTGGGTACTTATCCGTACGAAAATCCCTATTGATTTACCTGTTTTTACAAGGAAATAAAATGTGAAAAAAATATTTCTACATCCCATGGCCCTTCCCAACCATTTAAATTTTTCTCTTACAGGTCTAACACGTCCGAAAAACCAATACAACGCCCATCCGGAACAATATATAAAGCTAAACGCACCGTTCACTGGGTACTTATATGTACGAAAATCCCTATTGATTTACCTGTTTTTACAATGAAATAAAATGTGAAAAAAATATTTCTACATCCCATGGCCTTTCCCAACCATTTAAATTTTTCTCTTACAGGTCTAACACTCTCGAAAAACCAATACAACGCCCACCCGGAACAATATATAAAGCTAAACGAACCGTTCACTGGGTACTCATACGTACGAAAATCCCTATTGATTTACCTGTTTTTACAAGGAAATAAAACGTGAAAAAAATGTTTCTACATCCCATGGCCTTTCCCAACCATTTAAATTTTTCTCTTACAGGGCTAACACTTCCGAAAAACCAATACAACACCCACCCGGAACAATATATAAAGCTAAACGAACCGTTCACTGGGTACTTATCCGTACGAAAATCCCTATTGATTTACCTGTTTTTCCAAGGAAATAAAATGTGAAAAAAATATTTCTACATCCCATGGCCTTTCCCAACCATTTAAATTTTTCTCTTACAGGGCTAACACGTCCGAAAAACCAATACAACGCCCATCCGGAACAATATATAAAGCTAAACGCACCGTTCACTGGGTACTTATATGTACGAAAATCCCTATTGATTTACCTGTTTTTCCAAGGAAATAAAATGTGAAAAAAATATTTCTACATCCCATGGCCTTTCCCAACCATTTAAATTTTTCTCTTACAAGTCTAACACTTCCGAAAAACCAAAACAACGCCCAACCGGAACAATATATAAAGCTAAACGAACCGTTCACTGGGTACTTATCCGTACGAAAATCCCTATAGATTTACCTGTTTTTCCAAGGAAATAAAATGTGAAAAAAATATTTCTACATCCCATGGCCTTTCCCAACCATTTAAATTTTTCTCTTACAGGTCTAACACTTCCGAAAAACCAATACAACGCTCACCCGGAACAATATATAAAGCTAAACGAACCGTTCACTGGGTACTCATACGTACGAAAATCCCTATTGATTTACCTGTTTTTACAAGAAAATAAAATGTGAAAAAAATGTTTCTACATCCCATGGCCTTTCCCAACCATTTAAATTTTTTTCT
Source organism: Paroedura picta (assembly GCF_049243985.1). Classification (NCBI taxonomy): domain Eukaryota; kingdom Metazoa; phylum Chordata; class Lepidosauria; order Squamata; family Gekkonidae; genus Paroedura; species Paroedura picta. The sequence goes on from NW_027518617.1 coordinate 2,177,405, forward strand.
TACAGGTCTAACACTTCCGAAAAACCAATACAACGCCCACCCAGAACAATATATAAAGCTAAACGAACCGTTCACTGGGTACTTATCCGTACGAAAATCCCTATTGATTTACCTGGTTTTACAAGGAAATAAAATGTGAAAACAATATTTCTACATCCCATGGCCTTTCCCAACCATTTAAATTTTTCTCTTACAGGTCTTACACTTCCGAAAAACCAATACAACGCCCACCCGGAACAATATATAAAGCTAAACGAACCGTTCACTGGGTACTTATCCGTACGAAAATCCCTATTGATTTACCTGTTTTTACAAGGAAATAAAATGTGAAAAAAACATTTCTACATCCCATGGCCTTTCCCAACCATTTAAATTTTTCTCTTACAAGTCTAACACTTCCGAAAAACCAATACAACGCCCAACCGGAACAATATATAAAGCTAAACGAACCGTTCACTGGGTACTTATCCGTACGAAAATCCCTATAGATTTACCTGTGTTTAGAAGGAAATAAAATGTGAAAAAAATATTTCTACATCCCATGGCCTTTCCCAACCATTTAAATTTTTCTCTTACAGGTCTAACACTTCCGAAAAACCAATACAACGCCCACCCGGAACAATATGTAAAGCTAAACGAACCGTTCACTGGGTACTCATACGTACGAAAATCCCTATTGATTTACCTGTTTTTACAAGGAAATAAAATGTGAAAAAAATGTTTCTACATCCCATGGCCTTTCCCAACCATTTAAATTTTTCTCTTACAGGGCTAACACTTCCGAAAAACCAATACAACGCCCACCCGGAACAATATATAAAGCTAAACGAACCGTTCACTGGGTACTCATACGTACGAAAATCCCTATTGATTTACCTGTTTTTACAAGGAAATAAAATGTGAAAAAAATATTTCTACATCCCATGGCCTTTCCCAACCATTTAAATTTTTCTCTTACAGGTCTAACACTTCCGAAAAACCAATACAACGCTCACCCGGAACAACATATAAAGCTAAACGAACCGTTCACTGGGTACTCATACGTACGAAAATCCCTATTGATTTACCTGTTTTTACAAGAAAATAAAATGTGAAAAAAATGTTTCTACATCCCATGGCCCTTCCCAACCATTTAAATTTTTCTCTTACAGGTCTAACACGTCCGAAAAACCAATACAACGCCCATCCGGAACAATATATAAAGCTAAACGCACCGTTCACTGGGTACTTATATGTACAAAAATCCCTATTGATTTACCTGTTTTTACAATGAAATAAAATGTGAAAAAAATATTTCTACATCCCATGGCCTTTCCCAACCATTTAAATTTTTCTCTTACAGGTCTAACACTCTCGAAAAACCAATACAACGCCCACCCGGAACAATATATAAAGCTAAACGAACCGTTCACTGGGTACTCATACGTACGAAAATCCCTATTGATTTACCTGTTTTTACAAGGAAATAAAACGTGAAAAAAATGTTTCTACATCCCATGGCCTTTCCCAACCATTTAAATTTTTCTCTTACAGGGCTAACACTTCCGAAAAACCAATACAACACCCACCCGGAACAATATATAAAGCTAAATGAACCGTTCACGGGGTACTTATCCGTACGAAAATCCCTATTGATTTACCTGTTTTTCCAAGGAAATAAAATGTGAAAAAAATATTTCTACATCCCATGGCCTTTCCCAACCATTTAAATTTTTCTCTTACAGGGCTAACACGTCCGAAAAACCAATACAACGCCCATCCGGAACAATATATAAAGCTAAACGCACCGTTCACTGGGTACTTATATGTACGAAAATCCCTATTGATTTACCTGTTTTTCCAAGGAAATAAAATGTGAAAAAAATATTTCTACATCCCATGGCCTTTCCCAACCATTTAAATTTTTCTCTTACAAGTCTAACACTTCCGAAAAACCAAAACAACGCCCAACCGGAACAATATATAAAGCTAAACGAACCGTTCACTGGGTACTTATCCGTACGAAAATCCCTATAGATTTACCTGTTTTTACAAGGAAATAAAATGTGAAAAAAATATTTCTACATCCCATGGCCTTTCCCAACCATTTAAATTTTTCTCTTACAGGTCTAACACTTCCGAAAAACCAATACAACGCTCACCCGGAACAATATATAAAGCTAAACGAACCGTTCACTGGGTACTCATACGTACGAAAATCCCTATTGATTTACCTGTTTTTACAAGAAAATAAAATGTGAAAAAAAAGTTCCTACATCCCATGGCCTTTCCCAACCATTTAAATTTTTTTCTTACAGGTCTAACACTTCCGAAAAACCAATACAACGCCCACCCGGAACAATATATAAAGCTAAACGAACCGTTCACTGTGTACTTATCCGTACGAAAATCCCTATTGATTTACCTGTGTTTAGAAGGAAATAAAATGTGAAAAAAATATTTCTACATCCCATGGCCTTTCCCAACCATTTAAATTTTTCTCTTACAGGTCTAACACTTCCGAAAAACCAATACAACGCCCACCCGGAACAATATATAAAGCTAAACGAACCGTTCACTGGGTACTCATACGTACGAAAATCCCTATTGATTTACCTGTTTTTACAAGGAAATAAAATGTGAAAAAAATGTTTCTACATCCCATGGCCTTTCCCAACCATTTAAATATTTCTCTTACAGGGCTAACACTTCCGAAAAACCAATACAACGCCCACCCGGAACAATATATAAAGCTAAACGAACCGTTCACTGGGTACTTATCCGTACGAAAATCCCTATTGATTTACCTGTTTTTCCAAGGAAATAAAATGTGAAAAAAATATTTCTACATCCCATGGCCTTTCCCAACCATTTAAATTTTTCTCTTACTGGGCTAACACGTCCGAAAAACCAATACAACGCCCATCCGGAACAATATATAAAGCTAAACGCACCGTTCACTGGGTAATTATATGTACGAAAATCCCTATTGATTTACCTGTTTTTCCAAGGAAATAAAATGTGAAAAAAATATTTCTACATCCCATGGCCTTTCCCAACCATTTAAATTTTTCTCTTACAAGTCTAACACTTCCGAAAAACCAAAACAACGCCCAACCGGAACAATATATAAAGCTAAACGAACCGTTCACTGGGTACTTATCCGTACGAAAATCCCTATAGATTTACCTGTTTTTACAAGGAAATAAAATGTGAAAAAAATATTTCTACATCCCATGGCCTTTCCCAACCATTTAAATTTTTCTCTTACAGGTCTACCACTTCCGAAAAACCAATACAACGCCCACCCGGAACAATATATAAAGCTAAACGAACCGTTCACTGGGTACTCATACGTACGAAAATCCCTATTGATTTACCTGTTTTTACAAGGAAATAAAATGTGAAAAAAATGTTTCTACATCCCATGGCCTTTCCCAACCATTTAAATATTTCTCTTACAGGGCTAACACTTCCGAAAAACCAATACAACGCCCACCCGGAACAATATATAAAGCTAAACGAACCGTTCACTGGGTACTCATACGTACGAAAATCCCTATTGATTTACCTGTTTTTACAAGGAAATAAAATGTAAAAAAAATATTTTTACATCCCATGGCCTTTCTCAACCATTTAAATTTTTCTCTTACAGGTCTAACGCTTCCGAAAAACCAATACAACACGAACGCGGAACAATATATAAAGCTAAACGAACCGTTCACTGGGTACTTATCCGTACGAAAATCCCTATTGATTTACCTGTTTTTACAAGGAAATAAAATGTGAAAACAATATTTCTACATCCCATGGCCTTTCCCAACCATTTAAATTTTTCTCTTACAGGTCTAACACTTCCGAAAAACCAATACAACGCCCACCCGGAACAATATATAAAGCTAAATGAACCGTTCACTGGGTACTTATCCGTACGAAAATCCCTATTGATTTACCTGTTTTTACAAGGAAATAAAATGTGAAAAAAATATTTCTACATCCCATGGCCCTTCCCAACCATTTAAATTTTTCTCTTTCAGGTCTAACACGTCCGAAAAACCAATACAACGCCCATCCGGAACAATATATAAAGCTAAACGCACCGTTCACTGGGTACTTATATGTACGAAAATCCCTATTGATTTACCTGTTTTTACAATGAAATAAAATGTGAAAAAAATATTTCTACATCCCATGGCCTTTCCCAACCATTTAAATTTTTCTCTTACAGGTCTAACACTCACGAAAAACCAATACAACGCCCACCCGGAACAATATATAAAGCTAAACGAACCGTTCACTGGGTACTCATACGTACGAAAATCCCTATTGATTTACCTCTTTTTACAAGGAAATAAAACGTGAAAAAAATGTTTCTACATCCCATGGCCTATCCCAACCATTTAAATTTTTCTCTTACAGGGCTAACACTTCCGAAAAACCAATACAACACCCACCCGGAACAATATATAAAGCTAAACGAACCGTTCACTGGGTACTTATCCGTACGAAAATCCCTATTGATTTACCTGTTTTTCCAAGGAAATAAAATGTGAAAATAATATTTCTACATCCCATGGCCTTTCCCAACCATTTAAATTTTTCTCTTACAGGGCTAACACGTCCGAAAAACCAATACAACGCCCATCCGGAACAATATATAAAGCTAAACGCACCGTTCACTGGGTACTTATCCGTACGAAAATCCCTATAGATTTACCTGTTTTTACAAGGAAATAAAATGTGAAAAAAATATTTCTACATCCCATGGCCTTTCCCAACCATTTAAATTTTTCTCTTACAGGTCTAACACTTCCGAAAAACCAATACAACGCTCACCCGGAACAATATATAAAGCTAAACGAACCGTTCACTGGGTACTCATACGTACGAAAATCCCTATTGATTTACCTGTTTTTACAAGAAAATAAAATGTGAAAAAAATGTTTCTACATCCCATGGCCCTTCCCAACCATTTAAATTTTTCTCTTACAGGTCTAACACGTCCGAAAAACCAATACAACGCCCATCCGGAACAATATATAAAGCTAAACGCACCGTTCACTGGGTACTTATATGTACAAAAATCCCTATTGATTTACCTGTTTTTACAATGAAATAAAATGTGAAAAAAATATTTCTACATCCCATGGCCTTTCCCAACCATTTAAATTTTTCTCTTACAGGTCTAACACTCTCGAAAAACCAATACAACGCCCACCCGGAACAATATATAAAGCTAAACGAACCGTTCACTGGGTACTCATACGTACGAAAATCCCTATTGATTTACCTGTTTTTACAAGGAAATAAAACGTGAAAAAAATGTTTCTACATCCCATGGCCTTTCCCAACCATTTAAATTTTTCTCTTACAGGGCTAACACTTCCGAAAAACCAATACAACACCCACCCGGAACAATATATAAAGCTAAATGAACCGTTCACGGGGTACTTATCCGTACGAAAATCCCTATTGATTTACCTGTTTTTCCAAGGAAATAAAATGTGAAAAAAATATTTCCACATCCCATGGCCTTTCCCAACCATTTAAATTTTTCTCTTACAGGGCTAACACGTCCGAAAAACCAATACAACGCCCATCCGGAACAATATATAAAGCTAAACGCACCGTTCACTGGGTACTTATATGTACGAAAATCCCTATTGATTTACCTGTTTTTCCAAGGAAATAAAATGTGAAAAAAATATTTCTACATCCCATGGCCTTTCCCAACCATTTAAATTTTTCTCTTACAAGTCTAACACTTCCGAAAAACCAAAACAACGCCCAACCGGAACAATATATAAAGCTAAACGAACCGTTCACTGGGTACTTATCCGTACGAAAATCCCTATAGATTTACCTGTTTTTACAAGGAAATAAAATGTGAAAAAAATATTTCTACATCCCATGGCCTTTCCCAACCATTTAAATTTTTCTCTTACAGGTCTAACACTTCCGAAAAACCAATACAACGCTCACCCGGAACAATATATAAAGCTAAACGAACCGTTCACTGGGTACTCATACGTACGAAAATCCCGATTGATTTACCTGTTTTTACAAGAAAATAAAATGTGAAAAAAATGTTTCTACATCCCATGGCCTTTCCCAACCATTTAAATTTTTTTCTTACAGGTCTAACACTTCCGAAAAACCAATACAACGCCCACCCGGAACAATATATAAAGCTAAACGAACCGTTCACTGGGTACTTATCCGTACGAAAATCCCTATTGATTTACCTGTGTTTAGAAGGAAATAAAATGTGAAAAAAATATTTCTACATCCCATGGCCTTTCCCAACCATTTAAATTTTTCTCTTACAGGTCTAACACTTCCGAAAAACCAATACAACGCCCACCCGGAACAATATATAAAGCTAAACGAACCGTTCACTGGGTACTCATACGTACGAAAATCCCTATTGATTTACCTGTTTTTACAAGGAAATAAAATGTGAAAAAAATGTTTCTACATCCCATGGCCTTTCCCAACCATTTAAATATTTCTCTTACAGGGCTAACACTTCCGAAAAACCAATACAACGCCCACCCGGAACAATATATAAAGCTAAACGAACCGTTCACTGGGTACTCATACGTACGAAAATCCCTATTGATTTACCTGTTTTTACAAGGAAATAAAATGTAAAAAAAATATTTTTACATACCATGGCCTTTCTCAACCATTTAAATTTTTCTCTTACAGGTCTAACGCTTCCGAAAAACCAATACAACACGAACGCGGAACAATATATAAAGCTAAACGAACCGTTCACTGGGTACTTATCCGTACGAAAATCCCTATTGATTTACCTGTTTTTACAAGGAAATAAAATGTGAAAACAATATTTCTACATCCCATGGCCTTTCCCAACCATTTAAATTTTTCTCTTACAGGTCTAACACTTCCGAAAAACCAATACAACGCCCACCCGGAACAATATATAAAGCTAAATGAACCGTTCACTGGGTACTTATCCGTACGAAAATCCCTATTGATTTACCTGTTTTTACAAGGAAATAAAATGTGAAAAAAATATTTCTACATCCCATGGCCCTTCCCAACCATTTAAATTTTTCTCTTTCAGGTCTAACACGTCCGAAAAACCAATACAACGCCCATCCGGAACAATATATAAAGCTAAACGCACCGTTCACTGGGTACTTATATGTACGAAAATCCCTATTGATTTACCTGTTTTTACAATGAAATAAAATGTGAAAAAAATATTTCTACATCCCATGGCCTTTCCCAACCATTTAAATTTTTCTCTTACAGGTCTAACACTCACGAAAAACCAATACAACGCCCACCCGGAACAATATATAAAGCTAAACGAACCGTTCACTGGGTACTCATACGTACGAAAATCCCTATTGATTTACCTGTTTTTACAAGGAAATAAAACGTGAAAAAAATGTTTCTACATCCCATGGCCTTTCCCAACCATTTAAATTTTTCTCTTACAGGGCTAACACTTCCGAAAAACCAATACAACACCCACCCGGAACAATATATAAAGCTAAATGAACCGTTCACGGGGTACTTATCCGTACGAATATCCCTATTGATTTACCTGTTTTTCCAAGGAAATAAAATGTGAAAAAAATATTTCTACATCCCATGGCCTTTCCCAACCATTTAAATTTTTCTCTTACAGGGCTAACACGTCCGAAAAACCAATACAACGCCCATCCGGAACAATATATAAAGCTAAACGCACCGTTCACTGGGTACTTATATGTACGAAAATCCCTATTGATTTACCTGTTTTTCCAAGGAAATAAAATGTGAAAAAAATATTTCTACATCCCATGGCCTTTCCCAACCATTTAAATTTTTCTCTTACAAGTCTAACACTTCCGAAAAACCAAAACAACGCCCAACCGGAACAATATATAAAGCTAAACGAACCGTTCACTGGGTACTTATCCGTACGAAAATCCCTATAGATTTACCTGTTTTTACAAGGAAATAAAATGTGAAAAAAATATTTCTACATCCCATGGCCTTTCCCAACCATTTAAATTTTTCTCTTACAGGTCTAACACTTCCGAAAAACCAATACAACGCTCACCCGGAACAATATATAAAGCTAAACGAACCGTTCACTGGGTACTCATACGTACGAAAATCCCTATTGATTTACCTGTTTTTACAAGAAAATAAAATGTGAAAAAAAAGTTCCTACATCCCATGGCCTTTCCCAACCATTTAAATTTTTTTCTTACAGGTCTAACACTTCCGAAAAACCAATACAACGCCCACCCGGAACAATATATAAAGCTAAACGAACCGTTCACTGTGTACTTATCCGTACGAAAATCCCTATTGATTTACCTGTGTTTAGAAGGAAATAAAATGTGAAAAAAATATTTCTACATCCCATGGCCTTTCCCAACCATTTAAATTTTTCTCTTACAGGTCTAACACTTCCGAAAAACCAATACAACGCCCACCCGGAACAATATATAAAGCTAAACGAACCGTTCACTGGGTACTCATACGTACGAAAATCCCTATTGATTTACCTGTTTTTACAAGGAAATAAAATGTGAAAAAAATGTTTCTACATCCCATGGCCTTTCCCAACCATTTAAATATTTCTCTTACAGGGCTAACACTTCCGAAAAACCAATACAACGCCCACCCGGAACAATATATAAAGCTAAACGAACCGTTCACTGGGTACTTATCCGTACGAAAATCCCTATTGATTTACCTGTTTTTCCAAGGAAATAAAATGTGAAAAAAATATTTCTACATCCCATGGCCTTTCCCAACCATTTAAATTTTTCTCTTACTGGGCTAACACGTCCGAAAAACCAATACAACGCCCATCCGGAACAATATATAAAGCTAAACGCACCGTTCACTGGGTAATTATATGTACGAAAATCCCTATTGATTTACCTGTTTTTCCAAGGAAATAAAATGTGAAAAAAATATTTCTACATCCCATGGCCTTTCCCAACCATTTAAATTTTTCTCTTACAAGTCTAACACTTCCGAAAAACCAAAACAACGCCCAACCGGAACAATATATAAAGCTAAACGAACCGTTCACTGGGTACTTATCCGTACGAAAATCCCTATAGATTTACCTGTTTTTACAAGGAAATAAAATGTGAAAAAAATATTTCTACATCCCATGGCCTTTCCCAACCATTTAAATTTTTCTCTTACAGGTCTACCACTTCCGAAAAACCAATACAACGCCCACCCGGAACAATATATAAAGCTAAACGAACCGTTCACTGGGTACTCATACGTACGAAAATCCCTATTGATTTACCTGTTTTTACAAGGAAATAAAATGTGAAAAAAATGTTTCTACATCCCATGGCCTTTCCCAACCATTTAAATATTTCTCTTACAGGGCTAACACTTCCGAAAAACCAATACAACGCCCACCCGGAACAATATATAAAGCTAAACGAACCGTTCACTGGGTACTCATACGTACGAAAATCCCTATTGATTTACCTGTTTTTACAAGGAAATAAAATGTAAAAAAAATATTTTTACATCCCATGGCCTTTCTCAACCATTTAAATTTTTCTCTTACAGGTCTAACGCTTCCGAAAAACCAATACAACACGAACGCGGAACAATATATAAAGCTAAACGAACCGTTCACTGGGTACTTATCCGTACGAAAATCCCTATTGATTTACCTGTTTTTACAAGGAAATAAAATGTGAAAACAATATTTCTACATCCCATGGCCTTTCCCAACCATTTAAATTTTTCTCTTACAGGTCTAACACTTCCGAAAAACCAATACAACGCCCACCCGGAACAATATATAAAGCTAAATGAACCGTTCACTGGGTACTTATCCGTACGAAAATCCCTATTGATTTACCTGTTTTTACAAGGAAATAAAATGTGAAAAAAATATTTCTACATCCCATGGCCCTTCCCAACCATTTAAATTTTTCTCTTTCAGGTCTAACACGTCCGAAAAACCAATACAACGCCCATCCGGAACAATATATAAAGCTAAACGCACCGTTCACTGGGTACTTATATGTACGAAAATCCCTATTGATTTACCTGTTTTTACAATGAAATAAAATGTGAAAAAAATATTTCTACATCCCATGGCCTTTCCCAACCATTTAAATTTTTCTCTTACAGGTCTAACACTCACGAAAAACCAATACAACGCCCACCCGGAACAATATATAAAGCTAAACGAACCGTTCACTGGGTACTCATACGTACGAAAATCCCTATTGATTTACCTCTTTTTACAAGGAAATAAAACGTGAAAAAAATGTTTCTACATCCCATGGCCTATCCCAACCATTTAAATTTTTCTCTTACAGGGCTAACACTTCCGAAAAACCAATACAACACCCACCCGGAACAATATATAAAGCTAAACGAACCGTTCACTGGGTACTTATCCGTACGAAAATCCCTATTGATTTACCTGTTTTTCCAAGGAAATAAAATGTGAAAATAATATTTCTACATCCCATGGCCTTTCCCAACCATTTAAATTTTTCTCTTACAGGGCTAACACGTCCGAAAAACCAATACAACGCCCATCCGGAACAATATATAAAGCTAAACGCACCGTTCACTGGGTACTTATCCGTACGAAAATCCCTATAGATTTACCTGTTTTTACAAGGAAATAAAATGTGAAAAAAATATTTCTACATCCCATGGCCTTTCCCAACCATTTAAATTTTTCTCTTACAGGTCTAACACTTCCGAAAAACCAATACAACGCTCACCCGGAACAATATATAAAGCTAAACGAACCGTTCACTGGGTACTCATACGTACGAAAATCCCTATTGATTTACCTGTTTTTACAAGAAAATAAAATGTGAAAAAAATGTTTCTACATCCCATGGCCCTTCCCAACCATTTAAATTTTTCTCTTACAGGTCTAACACGTCCGAAAAACCAATACAACGCCCATCCGGAACAATATATAAAGCTAAACGCACCGTTCACTGGGTACTTATATGTACAAAAATCCCTATTGATTTACCTGTTTTTACAATGAAATAAAATGTGAAAAAAATATTTCTACATCCCATGGCCTTTCCCAACCATTTAAATTTTTCTCTTACAGGTCTAACACTCTCGAAAAACCAATACAACGCCCACCCGGAACAATATATAAAGCTAAACGAACCGTTCACTGGGTACTCATACGTACGAAAATCCCTATTGATTTACCTGTTTTTACAAGGAAATAAAACGTGAAAAAAATGTTTCTACATCCCATGGCCTTTCCCAACCATTTAAATTTTTCTCTTACAGGGCTAACACTTCCGAAAAACCAATACAACACCCACCCGGAACAATATATAAAGCTAAATGAACCGTTCACGGGGTACTTATCCGTACGAAAATCCCTATTGATTTACCTGTTTTTCCAAGGAAATAAAATGTGAAAAAAATATTTCCACATCCCATGGCCTTTCCCAACCATTTAAATTTTTCTCTTACAGGGCTAACACGTCCGAAAAACCAATACAACGCCCATCCGGAACAATATATAAAGCTAAACGCACCGTTCACTGGGTACTTATATGTACGAAAATCCCTATTGATTTACCTGTTTTTCCAAGGAAATAAAATGTGAAAAAAATATTTCTACATCCCATGGCCTTTCCCAACCATTTAAATTTTTCTCTTACAAGTCTAACACTTCCGAAAAACCAAAACAACGCCCAACCGGAACAATATATAAAGCTAAACGAACCGTTCACTGGGTACTTATCCGTACGAAAATCCCTATAGATTTACCTGTTTTTACAAGGAAATAAAATGTGAAAAAAATATTTCTACATCCCATGGCCTTTCCCAACCATTTAAATTTTTCTCTTACAGGTCTAACACTTCCGAAAAACCAATACAACGCTCACCCGGAACAATATATAAAGCTAAACGAACCGTTCACTGGGTACTCATACGTACGAAAATCCCGATTGATTTACCTGTTTTTACAAGAAAATAAAATGTGAAAAAAATGTTTCTACATCCCATGGCCTTTCCCAACCATTTAAATTTTTTTCTTACAGGTCTAACACTTCCGAAAAACCAATACAACGCCCACCCGGAACAATATATAAAGCTAAACGAACCGTTCACTGGGTACTTATCCGTACGAAAATCCCTATTGATTTACCTGTGTTTAGAAGGAAATAAAATGTGAAAAAAATATTTCTACATCCCATGGCCTTTCCCAACCATTTAAATTTTTCTCTTACAGGTCTAACACTTCCGAAAAACCAATACAACGCCCACCCGGAACAATATATAAAGCTAAACGAACCGTTCACTGGGTACTCATACGTACGAAAATCCCTATTGATTTACCTGTTTTTACAAGGAAATAAAATGTGAAAAAAATGTTTCTACATCCCATGGCCTTTCCCAACCATTTAAATATTTCTCTTACAGGGCTAACACTTCCGAAAAACCAATACAACGCCCACCCGGAACAATATATAAAGCTAAACGAACCGTTCACTGGGTACTCATACGTACGAAAATCCCTATTGATTTACCTGTTTTTACAAGGAAATAAAATGTAAAAAAAATATTTTTACATACCATGGCCTTTCTCAACCATTTAAATTTTTCTCTTACAGGTCTAACGCTTCCGAAAAACCAATACAACACGAACGCGGAACAATATATAAAGCTAAACGAACCGTTCACTGGGTACTTATCCGTACGAAAATCCCTATTGATTTACCTGTTTTTACAAGGAAATAAAATGTGAAAACAATATTTCTACATCCCATGGCCTTTCCCAACCATTTAAATTTTTCTCTTACAGGTCTAACACTTCCGAAAAACCAATACAACGCCCACCCGGAACAATATATAAAGCTAAATGAACCGTTCACTGGGTACTTATCCGTACGAAAATCCCTATTGATTTACCTGTTTTTACAAGGAAATAAAATGTGAAAAAAATATTTCTACATCCCATGGCCCTTCCCAACCATTTAAATTTTTCTCTTTCAGGTCTAACACGTCCGAAAAACCAATACAACGCCCATCCGGAACAATATATAAAGCTAAACGCACCGTTCACTGGGTACTTATATGTACGAAAATCCCTATTGATTTACCTGTTTTTACAATGAAATAAAATGTGAAAAAAATATTTCTACATCCCATGGCCTTTCCCAACCATTTAAATTTTTCTCTTACAGGTCTAACACTCACGAAAAACCAATACAACGCCCACCCGGAACAATATATAAAGCTAAACGAACCGTTCACTGGGTACTCATACGTACGAAAATCCCTATTGATTTACCTGTTTTTACAAGGAAATAAAACGTGAAAAAAATGTTTCTACATCCCATGGCCTATCCCAACCATTTAAATTTTTCTCTTACAGGGCTAACACTTCCGAAAAACCAATACAACACCCACCCGGAACAATATATAAAGCTAAACGAACCGTTCACTGGGTACTTATCCGTACGAAAATCCCTATTGATTTACCTGATTTTCCAAGGAAATAAAATGTGAAAAAAATATTTCTACATCCCATGGCCTTTCCCAACCATTTAAATTTTTCTCTTACAAGTCTAACACTTCCGAAAAACCAAAACAACGCCCAACCGGAACAATATATAAAGCTAAACGAACCGTTCACTGGGTACTTATCCGTACGAAAATCCCTATAGATTTACCTGTTTTTACAAGGAAATAAAATGTGAAAAAAATATTTCTACATCCCATGGCCTTTCCCAACCATTTAAATTTTTCTCTTACAGGTCTAACACTTCCGAAAAACCAATACAACGCTCACCCGGAACAATATATAAAGCTAAACGAACCGTTCACTGGGTACTCATACGTACGAAAATCCCTATTGATTTACCTGTTTTTACAAGAAAATAAAATGTGAAAAAAATGTTTCTACATCCCATGGCCCTTCCCAACCATTTAAATTTTTCTCTTACAGGTCTAACACGTCCGAAAAACCAATACAACGCCCATCCGGAACAATATATAAAGCTAAACGCACCGTTCACTGGGTACTTATATGTACAAAAATCCCTATTGATTTACCTGTTTTTACAATGAAATAAAATGTGAAAAAAATATTTCTACATCCCATGGCCTTTCCCAACCATTTAAATTTTTCTCTTACAGGTCTAACACTCTCGAAAAACCAATACAACGCCCACCCGGAACAATATATAAAGCTAAACGAACCGTTCACTGGGTACTCATACGTACGAAAATCCCTATTGATTTACCTGTTTTTACAAGGAAATAAAACGTGAAAAAAATGTTTCTACATCCCATGGCCTTTCCCAACCATTTAAATTATTCTCTTACAGGGCTAACACTTCCGAAAAACCAATACAACACCCACCCGGAACAATATATAAAGCTAAATGAACCGTTCACGGGGTACTTATCCGTACGAAAATCCCTATTGATTTACCTGTTTTTCCAAGGAAATAAAATGTGAAAAAAATATTTCCACATCCCATGGCCTTTCCCAACCATTTAAATTTTTCTCTTACAGGGCTAACACGTCCGAAAAACCAATACAACGCCCATCCGGAACAATATATAAAGCTAAACGCACCGTTCACTGGGTATTTATATGTACGAAAATCCCTATTGATTTACCTGTTTTTCCAAGGAAATAAAATGTGAAAAAAATATTTCTACATCCCATGGCCTTTCCCAACCATTTAAATTTTTCTCTTACAAGTCTAACACTTCCGAAAAACCAAAACAACGCCCACCCGGAACAATATATAAAGCTAAACGAACCGTTCACTGGGTACTTATCCGTACGAAAATCCCTATAGATTTACCTGTTTTTACAAGGAAATAAAATGTGAAAAAAATATTTCTACATCCCATGGCCTTTCCCAACCATTTAAATTTTTCTCTTACAGGTCTAACACTTCCGAAAAACCAATACAACGCTCACCCGGAACAATATATAAAGCTAAACGAACCGTTCACTGGGTACTCATACGTACGAAAATCCCGATTGATTTACCTGTTTTTACAAGAAAATAAAATGTGAAAAAAATGTTTCTACATCCCATGGCCTTTCCCAACCATTTAAATTTTTTTCTTACAGGTCTAACACGTCCGAAAAACCAATACAACGCCCACCCGGAACAATATATAAAGCTAAACGAACCGTTCACTGGGTACTTATCCGTACGAAAATCCCTATTGATTTACCTGTGTTTAGAAGGAAATAAAATGTGAAAAAAATATTTCTACATCCCATGGCCTTTCCCAACCATTTAAATATTTCTCTTACAGGGCTAACACTTCCGAAAAACCAATACAACGCCCACCCGGAACAATATATAAAGCTAAACGAACCGTTCACTGGGTACTCATACGTACGAAAATCCCTATTGATTTACCTGTTTTTACAAGGAAATAAAATGTAAAAAAAATATTTTTACATACCATGGCCTTTCTCAACCATTTAAATTTTTCTCTTACAGGTCTAACGCTTCCGAAAAACCAATACAACACGCACGCGGAACAATATATAAAGCTAAACGAACCGTTCACTGGGTACTTATCCGTACGAAAATCCCTATTGATTTACCTGTTTTTACAAGGAAATAAAATGTGAAAACAATATTTCTACATCCCATGGCCTTTCCCAACCATTTAAATTTTTCTCTTACAGGTCTAACACTTCCGAAAAACCAATACAACGCCCACCCGGAACAATATATAAAGCTAAATGAACGGTTCACTGGGTACTTATCCGTACGAAAATCCCTATTGATTTACCTGTTTTTACAAGGAAATAAAATGTGAAAAAAATATTTCTACATCCCATGGCCCTTCCCAACCATTTAAATTTTTCTCTTACAGGTCTAACACGTCCGAAAAACCAATACAACGCCCATCCGGAACAATATATAAAGCTAAACGCACCGTTCACTGGGTACTTATATGTACGAAAATCCCTATTGATTTACCTGTTTTTCCAAGGAAATAAAATGTGAAAAAAATATTTCTACATCCCATGGCCTTTCCCAACCATTTAAATTTTTCTCTTACAAGTCTAACACTTCCGAAAAACCAAAACAACGCCCAACCGGAACAATATATAAAGCTAAACGAACCGTTCACTGGGTACTTATCCGTACGAAAATCCCTATAGATTTACCTGTTTTTACAAGGAAATAAAATGTGAAAAAAATATTTCTACATCCCATGGCCTTTCCCAACCATGTAAATTTTTCTCTTACAGGTCTAACACTTCCCAAAAACCAATACAACGCTCACCCGGAACAATATATAAAGCTAAACGAACCGTTCACTGGGTACTCATACGTACGAAAATCCCTATTGATTTACCTGTTTTTACAAGAAAATAAAATGTGAAAAAAATGTTTCTACATCCCATGGCCCTTCCCAACCATTTAAATTTTTCTCTTACAGGTCTAACACGTCCGAAAAACCAATACAACGCCCACCCGGAACAATATATAAAGCTAAACGAACCGTTCACTGGGTACTCATACGTACGAAAATCCCTATTGATTTACCTGTTTTTACAAGGAAATAAAACGTGAAAAAAATGTTTCTACATCCCATGGCCTTTCCCAACCATTTAAATTTTTCTCCTACAGGGCTAACACTTCCGAAAAACCAATACAACATCCACCCGGAACAATATATAAAGCTAAACGAACCGTTCACTGTGTACTTATCCGTACGAAAATCCCTATTGATTTACCTGTTTTTCCAAGGAAATAAAATGTGAAAAAAATATTTCTACATCCCATGGCCTTTCCCAACCATTTAAATTTTTCTCTTACAGGGCTAACACGTCCGAAAAACCAATACAACGCCCATCCGGAACAATATATAAAGCTAAACGCACCGTTCACTGGGTACTTATATGTACGAAAATCCCTATTGATTTACCTGTTTTTCCAAAAAATAAAATGTGAAAAACATATTTCTACATCCCATGGCCTTTCCCAACCATGTAAATTTTTCTCTTACAAGTCTAACACTTCCGAAAAACCAAAACAACGCCCAACCGGAACAATATATAAAGCTAAACGAACCGTTCACGGGGTACTTATCCGTACGAAAATCCCTATAGATTTACCTGTTTTTACAAGGAAATAAAATGTGAAAAAAATATTTCTACATCCCATGGCCTTTCCCAACCATTTAAATTTTTCTCTTACAGGTCTAACACTTCCGAAAAACCAATACAACGCCCACCCAGAACAATATATAAAGCTAAACGAACCGTTCACTGGGTACTTATCCGTACAAAAATCCCAATTGATTTACCTGTTTTTACAAGGAAATAAAATGTGAAAACAATATTTCTACATCCCATGGCCTTTCCCAACCATTTAAATTTTTCTCTTACAGGTCTAACACTTCCGAAAAACCAATACAACGCCCACCCGGAACAATATATAAAGCTAAACGAACCGTTCACTGGGTACTTATCCGTACGAAAATCCCTATTGATTTACCTGTTTTTACAAGGAAATAAAATGTGAAAAAAACATTTCTACATCCCATGGCCTTTCCCAACCATTTAAATTTTTCTCTTACAAGTCTAACACTTCCGAAAAACCAATACAACGCCCTACCGGAACAATATATAAAGCTAAACGAACCGTTCACTGGGTACTTATCCGAACTAAAATCCCTATTGATTTACCTGTTTTTACAAGGAAATAAAATGTGAAAACAATATTTCTACATCCCATGGCCTTTCCCAACCATTTAAATTTTTCTCTTCCAAGACTAACACTTCCGAAAAACCAATACAACGCCCATCCGGAACAATATATAAAGCTAAACGCACCGTTCACTGTGTACTTATATGTACGAAAATCCCTATTGATTTACCTGTTTTTACAAGGAAATAAAATGTGAAAAAAATATTTCTACATCCCATGGCCTTTCCCAACCATTTAAATTTTTCTCTTACAGGGCTAACACTTCCGAAAAACCAATACAACGTCCACCCGGACCAATATATTAAGCTAAACGAACCGTTCACTGGGTACTTATACGTACGAAAATCCCTATTGATTTACCTGTTTTTACAGGGAAATAAAATGTGAAAACAATATTTCTACATCCCATGGCCTTTCCCAACCATTTAAACTTTTCTCTTATAGGTCTAACACTTCCGAAAAACCAATACAACGCCCACCCGGAACAATATATAAAGCTAAACGAACCGATCACTGGGTACTCATACGTACGAAAATCCCTATTGATTTACCTGTTTTTACAAGGAAATAAAATGTAAAAAAAATATTTCTACATCCCATGGCCTTTCCCAACCATTTAAATTTTTCTCTTACAGGTCTAACACTTCCGAAAAACCAATACAACGCTCACCCGGAACAATATATAAAGCTAAACGAACCGTTCACGGGGTACTTATCCGTACGAAAATCCCTATAGATTTACCTGTTTTTACAAGGAAATAAAATGTGAAAAAAATATTTCTACATCCCATGGCCTTTCCCAACCATTTAAATTTTTCTCTTACAGGTCTAACACTTCCGAAAAACCAATACAACGCCCACCCAGAACAATATATAAAGCTAAACGAACCGTTCACTGGGTACTTATCCGTACAAAAATCCCAATTGATTTACCTGTTTTTACAAGGAAATAAAATGTGAAAACAATATTTCTACATCCCATGGCCTTTCCCAACCATTTAAATTTTTCTCTTACAGGTCTAACACTTCCGAAAAACCAATACAACGCCCACCCGGAACAATATATAAAGCTAAACGAACCGTTCACTGGGTACTTATCCGTACGAAAATCCCTATTGATTTACCTGTTTTTACAAGGAAATAAAATGTGAAAAAAACATTTCTACATCCCATGGCCTTTCCCAACCATTTAAATTTTTCTCTTACAAGTCTAACACTTCCGAAAAACCAATACAACGCCCAACCGGAACAATATATAAAGCTAAACGAACCGTTCACTGGGTACTTATCCGTACGAAAATCCCTATAGATTTACCTGTGTTTAGAAGGAAATAAAATGTGAAAAAAATATTTCTACATCCCATGGCCTTTCCCAACCATTTAAATTTTTCTCTTACAGGTCTAACACTTCCGAAAAACCAATACAACGCCCACCCGGAACAATATATAAAGCTAAACGAACCGTTCACTGGGTACTCATACGTACGAAAATCCCTATTGATTTACCTGTTTTTACAAGGAAATAAAATGTGAAAAAAATGTCTCT
This sequence comes from Paroedura picta, assembly GCF_049243985.1. Taxonomy (NCBI): domain Eukaryota; kingdom Metazoa; phylum Chordata; class Lepidosauria; order Squamata; family Gekkonidae; genus Paroedura; species Paroedura picta. Next base: position 2,196,656 of record NW_027518617.1, read on the forward strand.
ACATCCCATGGCCTTTCCCAACCATTTAAATTTTTCTCTTACAGGGCTAACACTTCCGAAAAACCAATAAAACGCCCACCCGGAACACTATATAAAGCTAAACGAACCGTTCACTGGGTACTTATACGCACAAAAATCCCTATTGATTTACCTGTTTTTACAAGGAAATAAAATGTGAAAAAAATGTTTCTACATCCCATGGCCTTTCCCAACCATTTAAATTTTTCTCTTACAGGGCTAACACTTCCGAAAAACCAATACAACGCCCACCCGGAACACTATATAAAGCTAAACGAACCGTTCACTGGGTACTTATACGCAAGAAAATCCCTATTGATTTACCTGTTTTTACAAGGAAATAAAATGTGAAAAAAATATTTCTACATCCCATGGCCTTTCCCAACCATTTAAATTTTTCTCTTACAGGTCAAACACTTCCGAAAAACCAATACAACGCCCACCCGGAACAATATATAAAGCTAAACGAACCGTTCACTCGGTACTCATACGTACGAAAATCCCTATTGATTTACCTGTTTTTACAAGGAAATAAAAGGTGAAAACAATATTTCTACATCCAATGGCCTTTCCCAACCATTTAAATTTTTCTATTACAGGTCTAACACTTCCGAAAAACCAATACAACGCCCACCCGGAACAATATATAAAGCTAAACGAACCGTTCACTGGGTACTTATCCGAACTAAAATCCCTATTGATTTACCTGTTTTTACAAGGAAATAAAATGTGAAAAAAATATTTCTACATCCCATGGCCTTTCCCAACCATTTAAATTTTTCTCTTACAGGTCTAACACTTCCGAAAAACCAATACAACGCCCACCCGGAACAATATATAAAGCTAAACGAACCGTTCACTGGGTACTTATCCGTACAAAAATCCCAATTGATTTACCTGTTTTTACAAGGAAATAAAATGTGAAAACAATATTTCTACATCCCATGGCCTTTCCCAACCATTTAAATTTTTCTCTTACAGGTCTAACACTTCCGAAAAACCAATACAACGCCCACCCGGAACAATATATAAAGCTAAACGAACCGTTCACTGGGTACTTATCCGTACGAAAATCCCTATTGATTTACCTGTTTTTACAAGGAAATAAAATGTGAAAAAAACATTTCTACATCCCATGGCCTTTCCCAACCATTTAAATTTTTCTCTTACAAGTCTAACACTTCCGAAAAACCAATACAACGCCCAACCGGAACAATATATAAAGCTAAACGAACCGTTCACTGGGTACTTATCCGTACGAAAATCCCTATAGATTTACCTGTGTTTAGAAGGAAATAAAATGTGAAAAAAATATTTCTACATCCCATGGCCTTTCCCAACCATTTAAATTTTTCTCTTACAGGTCTAACACTTCCGAAAAACCAATACAACGCCCACCCGGAACAATATATAAAGCTAAACGAACCGTTCACTGGGTACTCATACGTACGAAAATCCCTATTGATTTACCTGTTTTTACAAGGAAATAAAATGTGAAAAAAATGTTTCTACATCCCATGGCCTTTCCCAACCATTTAAATTTTTCTCTTACAGGGCTAACACTTCCGAAAAACCAATAAAACGCCCACCCGGAACACTATATAAAGCTAAACGAACCGTTCACTGGGTACTTATACGCACAAAAATCCCTATTGATTTACCTGTTTTTACAAGGAAATAAAATGTGAAAAAAATGTTTCTACATCCCATGGCCTTTCCCAACCATTTAAATTTTTCTCTTACAGGGCTAACACTTCCGAAAAACCAATACAACGCCCACCCGGAACACTATATAAAGCTAAACGAACCGTTCACTGGGTACTTATACGCAAGAAAATCCCTATTGATTTACCTGTTTTTACAAGGAAATAAAATGTGAAAAAAATATTTCTACATCCCATGGCCTTTCCCAACCATTTAAATTTTTCTCTTACAGGTCAAACACTTCCGAAAAACCAATACAACGCCCACCCGGAACAATATATAAAGCTAAACGAACCGTTCACTCGGTACTCATACGTACGAAAATCCCTATTGATTTACCTGTTTTTACAAGGAAATAAAAGGTGAAAACAATATTTCTACATCCAATGGCCTTTCCCAACCATTTAAATTTTTCTATTACAGGTCTAACACTTCCGAAAAACCAATACAACGCCCACCCGGAACAATATATAAAGCTAAACGAACCGTTCACTGGGTACTTATCCGAACTAAAATCCCTATTGATTTACCTGTTTTTACAAGGAAATAAAATGTGAAAAAAATATTTCTACATCCCATGGCCTTTCCCAACCATTTAAATTTTTCTCTTACAAGACTAACACTTCCGAAAAACCAATACAACGCCCATCCGGAACAATATATAAAGCTAAACGCACCGTTCACTGTGTACTTATATGTACGAAAATCCCTATTGATTTACCTGTTTTTACAAGGAAATAAAATGTGAAAAAAATATTTCTACATCCCATGGCCTTTCCCAACCATTTAAATTTTTCTCTTACAGGGCTAACACTTCCGAAAAACCAATACAACGTCCACCCGGACCAATATATTAAGCTAAACGAACCGTTCACTGGGTACTTATACGTACGAAAATCCCTATTGATTTACCTGTTTTTACAGGGAAATAAAATGTGAAAACAATATTTCTACATCCCATGGCCTTTCCCAACCATTTAAACTTTTCTCTTATAGGTCTAACACTTCCGAAAAACCAATACAACGCCCACCCGGAACAATATATAAAGCTAAACGAACCGATCACTGGGTACTCATACGTACGAAAATCCCTATTGATTTACCTGTTTTTACAAGGAAATAAAATGTAAAAAAAATATTTCTACATCCCATGGCCTTTCCCAACCATTTAAATTTTTCTCTTACAGGTCTAACACTTCCGAAAAACCAATACAACGCTCACCCGGAACAATATATAAAGCTAAACGAACCGTTCACTGGGTACTCATACGTACGAAAATCCCTATTGATTTACCTGTTTTTACAAGAAAATAAAATGTGAAAAAAATGTTTCTACATCCCATGGCCTTTCCCAACCATTTAAATTTTTTTCTTACAGGTCTAACACTTCCGAAAAACCAATACAACGCCCACCCGGAACAATATATGAAGCTAAACGAACCGTTCACTGGGTACTTATCCGTACGAAAATCCCTATTGATTTACCTGTGTTTAGAAGGAAATAAAATGTGAAAAAAATATTTCTACATCCCATGGCCTTTCCCAACTATTTAAATTTTTCTCTTACAGGTCTAACACTTCCGAAAAACCAATACAACGCCCACCCGGAAAAATATATAAAGTTAAACGAACCGTTCACTGGGTACTCATACGTACGAAAATCCCTATTGATTTACCTGTTTTTACAAGGAAATAAAATGTGAAAAAAATGTTTCTACATCCCATGGCCTTTCCCAACCATTTAAATATTTCTCTTACAGGGCTAACACTTCCGAAAAACCAATACAACGCCCACCCGGAACAATATATAAAGCTAAACGAACCGTTCACTGGGTACTCATACGTACGAAAATCCCTATTGATTTACCTGTTTTTACAAGGAAATAAAATGTAAAAAAAATATTTTTACATACCATGGCCTTTCTCAACCATTTAAATTTTTCTCTTACAGGTCTAACGCTTCCGAAAAACCAATACAACACGCACGCGGAACAATATATAAAGCTAAACGAACCGTTCACTGGGTACTTATCCGTACGAAAATCCCTATTGATTTACCTGTTTTTACAAGGAAATAAAATGTGAAAACAATATTTCTACATCCCATGGCCTTTCCCAACCATTTAAATTTTTCTCTTACAGGTCTAACACGTCCGAAAAACCAATACAACGCCCACCCGGAACAATATATAAAGCTAAATGAACCGTTCACTGGGTACTTATCCGTACGAAAATCCCTATTGATTTACCTGTTTTTACAAGGAAATAAAATGTGAAAAAAATATTTCTACATCCCATGGCCCTTCCCAACCATTTAAATTTTTCTCTTACAGGTCTAACACGTCCGAAAAACCAATACAACGCCCATCCGGAACAATATATAAAGCTAAACGCACCGTTCACTGGGTACTTATATGTACGAAAATCCCTATTGATTTACCTGTTTTTCCAAGGAAATAAAACGTGAAAAAAATATTTCTACATCCCATGGCCCTTCCCAACCATTTAAATTTTTCTCTTACAGGTCTAACACGTCCGAAAAAACAATACAACGCCCATCCGGAACAATATATAAAGCTAAATGAACCGTTCACTGGGTACTCATACGTACGAAAATCCCTATTGATTTACCTGTTTTTACAAGGAAATAAAACGTGAAAAAAATGTTTCTACATCCTATGGCCTTTCCCAACCATTTAAATTTTTCTCTTACAGGGCTAACACGTCCGAAAAACCAATACAACGCCCATCCGGAACAATATATAAAGCTAAACGCACCGTTCACTGGGTACTTATATGTACGCAAATCCCTATTGATTTACCTGTTTTTCCAAGGATATAAAATGTGAAAAAAATATTTCTACATCCCATGGCCTTTCCCAACCATTTAAATTTTTCTCTTACAAGTCTAACACTTCCGAAAAACCAAAACAACGCCCAACCGGAACAATATATAAAGCTAAACGAACCGTTCACTGGGTACTCATACGTACGAAAATCCCTATTGATTTACCTGTTTTTACAAGAAAATAAAATGTGAAAAAAATGTTTCTACATCCCATGGCCCTTCCCAAACATTTAAATTTTTCTCTTACAGGTCTAACACGTCCGAAAAACCAATACAACGCCCATCCGGAACAATATATAAAGCTAAACGCACCGTTCACTGGGTACTTATATGTACGAAAATCCCTATTGATTTACCAGTTTTTACAATGAAATAAAATGTGAAAAAAATATTTCTACATCCCATGGCCTTTCCCAACCATTTAAATTTTTCTCTTACAGGTCTAACACTCTCGAAAAACCAATACAACGCCCACCCGGAACAATATATAAAGCTAAACGAACCGTTCACTGGGTACTCATACGTACGAAAATCCCTATTGATTTACCTGTTTTTACAAGGAAATAAAACGTGAAAAAAATGTTTCTACATCCCATGGCCTTTCCCAACCATTTAAATTTTTCTCTTACAGGGCTAACACTTCCGAAAAACCAATACAACACCCACCCGGAACAATATATAAAGCTAAACGAACCGTTCACTGGGTACTTATCCGTACGAAAATCCCTATTGATTTACCTGTTTTTCCAAGGAAATAAAATGTGAAAAAAATATTTCTACATCCCATGGCCTTTCCCAACCATTTAAATTTTTCTCTTACAGGGCTAACACGTCCGAAAAACCAATACAACGCCCATCCGGAACAAATATATAAAGCTAAACGCACCGTTCACTGGGTACTTATATGTACGAAAATCCCTATTGATTTACCTGTTTTTCCAAGGAAATAAAATGTGAAAAAAATATTTCTACATCCCATGGCCTTTCCCAACCATTTAAATTTTTCTCTTACAAGTCTAACACTTCCGAAAAACCAAAACAACGCCCAACCGGAACAATATATAAAGCTAAACGAACCGTTCACTGGGTACTTATCCGTACGAAAATCCCTATAGATTTACCATTTTTTACAAGGAAATAAAATGTGAAAAAAATATTTCTACATCCCATGGCCTTTCCCAACCATTTAAATTTTTCTCTTACAGGTCTAACACTTCCGAAAAACCAATACAACGCCCACCCAGAACAATATATAAAGCTAAACGAACCGTTCACTGGGTACTTATCCGTACGAAAATCCCAATTGATTTACCTGTTTTTACAAGGAAATAAAATGTGAAAACAATATTTCTACATCCCATGGCCTTTCCCAACCATTTAAATTTTTCTCTTACAGGTCTAACACTTCCGAAAAACCAATACAACGCCCACCCGGAACAATATATAAAGCTAAACGAACCGTTCACTGGGTACTTATCCGTACGAAAATCCCTATTGATTTACCTGTTTTTACAAGGAAATAAAATGTGAAAAAAACATTTCTACATCCCATGGCCTTTCCCAACCATTTAAATTTTTCTCTTACAAGTCTAACACTTCCGAAAAACCAATACAACGCCCAACCGGAACAATATATAAAGCTAAACGAACCGTTCACTGGGTACTTATCCGTACGAAAATCCCTATAGATTTACCTGTGTTTAGAAGGAAATAAAATGTGAAAAAAATATTTCTATATCCCATGGCCTTTCCCAACCATTAAAATTTTTCTCTTACAGGTCTAACACTTCCGAAAAACCAATACAACGCCCACCCGGAACAATATATAAAGCTAAACGAACCGTTCACTGGGTACTCATACGTACGAAAATCCCTATTGATTTACCTGTTTTTACAAGGAAATAAAATGTGAAAAAAATGTTTCTACATCCCATGGCCTTTCCCAATCATTTAAATTTTTCTCTTACAGGGCTAACACTTCCGAAAAACCAATACAACGCCCACCCGGAACACTATATAAAGCTAAACGAACCGTTCACTGGGTACTTATACGCACGAAAATCCCTATTGATTTACCTGTTTTTACAAGGAAATAAAATGTGAAAAAAATGTTTCTACATCCCATGGCCTTTCCCAACCATTTAAATTTTTCTCTTACAGGGCTAACACTTCCGAAAAACCAATACAACGCCCACCCGGAACACTATATAAAGCTAAACGAACCGTTCACTGGGTACTTATACGCACGAAAATCCCTATTGATTTACCTGTTTTTACAAGGAAATAAAATGTGAAAAAAATATTTCTACATCCCATGGCCTTTCCCAACCATTTAAATTTTTCTCTTACAGGTCAAACACTTCCGAAAAACCAATACAACGCCCACCCGGAACAATATATAAAGCTAAACGAACCGTTCACTCGGTACTCATACGTACGAAAATCCCTATTGATTTACCTGTTTTTACAAGGAAATAAAAGGTGAAAACAATATTTCTACATCCAATGGCCTTTCCCAACCATTTAAATTTTTCTCTTACAGGTCTAACACTTCCGAAAAACCAATACAACGCCCACCCGGAACAATATATAAAGCTAAACGAACCGTTCACTGGGTACTCATACGTACGAAAATCCCTATTGATTTACCTGTTTTTACAAGGAAATAAAATGTGAAAAAAATGTTTCTACATCCCATGGCCTTTCCCAACCATTTACATTTTTCTCTTACAGGGCTAACACTTCCGAAAAACCAATACAACGCCCACCCGGAACACTATATAAAGCTAAACGAACCGTTCACTGGGTACTTATACGCACGAAAATCCCTATTGATTTACCTGTTTTTACAAGGAAATAAAATGTGAAAAAAATGTTTCTACATCCCATGGCCTTTCCCAACCATTTAAATTTTTCTCTTACAGGGCTAACACTTCCGAAAAACCAATACAACGCCCACCCGGAACACTATATAAAGCTAAACGAACCGTTCACTGGGTACTTATACGCACGAAAATCCCTATTGATTTACCTGTTTTTACAAGGAAATAAAATGTGAAAAAAATATTTCTACATCCCATGGCCTTTCCCAACCATTTAAATTTTTCTCTTACAGGTCAAACACTTCCGAAAAACCAATACAACGCCCACCCGGAACAATATATAAAGCTAAACGAACCGTTCACTCGGTACTCATACGTACGAAAATCCCTATTGATTTACCTGTTTTTACAAGGAAATAAAAGGGGAAAACAATATTTCTACATCCAATGGCCTTTCCCAACCATTTAAATTTTTCTCTTACAGGTCTAACACTTCCGAAAAACCAATACAACGCCCACCCGGAACAATATATAAAGCTAAACGAACCGTTCACTGGGTACTTATCCGAACTAAAATCCCTATTGATTTACCTGTTTTTACAAGGAAATAAAATGTGAAAAAAATATTTCTACATCCCATGGCCTTTCCCAACCATTTAAATTTTTCTCTTACAGGGCTAACACTTCCGAAAAACCAATACAACGTCCACCCGGACTAATATATTAAGCTAAACGAACCGTTCACTGGGTACTCATACGTACGAAAATCCCTATTGATTTACCTGTTTTTACAAGGAAATAAAATGTGAAAAAAATGTTTCTACATCCCATGGCCTTTCCCAACCATTTAAATTTTTCTCTTACAGGGCTAACACTTCCGAAAAACCAATACAACGCCCACCCGGAACACTATATAAAGCTAAACGAACCGTTCACTGGGTACTTATACGCACGAAAATCCCTATTGATTTACCTGTTTTTACAAGGAAATAAAATGTGAAAAAAATGTTTCTACATCCCATGGCCTTTCCCAACCATTTAAATTTTTCTCTTACAGGGCTAACACTTCCGAAAAACCAATACAACGCCCACCCGGAACACTATATAAAGCTAAACGAACCGTTCACTGGGTACTTATACGCACGAAAATCCCTATTGATTTACCTGTTTTTACAAGGAAATAAAATGTGAAAAAAAATATTTCTACATCCCATGGCCTTTCCCAACCATTTAAATTTTTCTCTTACAGGTCAAACACTTCCGAAAAACCAATACAACGCCCACCCGGAACAATATATAAAGCTAAACGAACCGTTCACTCGGTACTCATACGTACGAAAATCCCTATTGATTTACCTGTTTTTACAAGGAAATAAAAGGTGAAAACAATATTTCTACATCCAATGGCCTTTCCCAACCATTTAAATTTTTCTCTTACAGGTCTAACACTTCCGAAAAACCAATACAACGCCCACCCGGAACAATATATAAAGCTAAACGAACCGTTCACTGGGTACTCATACGTACGAAAATCCCTATTGATTTACCTGTTTTTACAAGGAAATAAAATGTGAAAAAAATGTTTCTACATCCCATGGCCTTTCCCAACCATTTAAATTTTTCTCTTACAGGGCTAACACTTCCGAAAAACCAATACAACGCCCACCCGGAACACTATATAAAGCTAAACGAACCGTTCACTGGGTACTTATACGCACGAAAATCCCTATTGATTTACCTGTTTTTACAAGGAAATAAAATGTGAAAAAAATGTTTCTACATCCCATGGCCTTTCCCAACCATTTAAATTTTTCTCTTACAGGGCTAACACTTCCGAAAAACCAATACAACGCCCACCCGGAACACTATATAAAGCTAAACGAACCGTTCACTGGGTACTTATACGCACGAAAATCCCTATTGATTTACCTGTTTTTACAAGGAAATAAAATGTGAAAAAAATGTTTCTACATCCCATGGCCTTTCCCAACCATTTAAATTTTTCTCTTACAGGGCTAACACTTCCGAAAAACCAATACAACGTCCACCCGGAACACTATATAAAGCTAAACGAACCGTTCACTGGGTACTTATACGCACGAAAATCCCTATTGATTTACCTGTTTTTACAAGGAAATAAAATGTGAAAAAAATATTTCTACATCCCATGGCCTTTCCCAACCATTTAAATTTTTCTCTTACAGGTCAAACACTTCCGAAAAACCAATACAACGCCCACCCGGAACAATATATAAAGCTAAACGAACCGTTCACTCGGTACTCATACGTACGAAAATCCCTATTGATTTACCTGTTTTTACAAGGAAATAAAAGGTGAAAACAATATTTCTACATCCAATGGCCTTTCCCAACCATTTAAATTTTTCTCTTACAGGTCTAACACTTCCGAAAAACCAATACAACGCCCACCCGGAACAATATATAAAGCTAAACGAACCGTTCACTGGGTACTTATCCGAACTAAAATCCCTATTGATTTACCTGTTTTTACAAGGAAATAAAATGTGAAAAAAATATTTCTACATCCCATGGCCTTTCCCAACCATTTAAATTTTTCTCTTACAGGGCTAACACTTCCGAAAAACCAATACAACGTCCACCCGGACTAATATATTAAGCTAAACGAACCGTTCACTGGGTACTCATACGTACGAAAATCCCTATTGATTTACCTGTTTTTACAAGGAAATAAAATGTGAAAAAAATGTTTCTACATCCCATGGCCTTTCCCAACCATTTAAATTTTTCTCTTACAGGGCTAACACTTCCGAAAAACCAATACAACGCCCACCCGGAACACTATATAAAGCTAAACGAACCGTTCACTGGGTACTTATACGCACGAAAATCCCTATTGATTTACCTGTTTTTACAAGGAAATAAAATGTGAAAAAAATGTTTCTACATCCCATGGCCTTTCCCAACCATTTAAATTTTTCTCTTACAGGGCTAACACTTCCGAAAAACCAATACAACGCCCACCCGGAACACTATATAAAGCTAAACGAACCGTTCACTGGGTACTTATACGCACGAAAATCCCTATTGATTTACCTGTTTTTACAAGGAAATAAAATGTGAAAAAAAATATTTCTACATCCCATGGCCTTTCCCAACCATTTAAATTTTTCTCTTACAGGTCAAACACTTCCGAAAAACCAATACAACGCCCACCCGGAACAATATATAAAGCTAAACGAACCGTTCACTCGGTACTCATACGTACGAAAATCCCTATTGATTTACCTGTTTTTACAAGGAAATAAAAGGTGAAAACAATATTTCTACATCCAATGGCCTTTCCCAACCATTTAAATTTTTCTCTTACAGGTCTAACACTTCCGAAAAACCAATACAACGCCCACCCGGAACAATATATAAAGCTAAACGAACCGTTCACTGGGTACTCATACGTACGAAAATCCCTATTGATTTACCTGTTTTTACAAGGAAATAAAATGTGAAAAAAATGTTTCTACATCCCATGGCCTTTCCCAACCATTTAAATTTTTCTCTTACAGGGCTAACACTTCCGAAAAACCAATACAACGCCCACCCGGAACACTATATAAAGCTAAACGAACCGTTCACTGGGTACTTATACGCACGAAAATCCCTATTGATTTACCTGTTTTTACAAGGAAATAAAATGTGAAAAAAATGTTTCTACATCCCATGGCCTTTCCCAACCATTTAAATTTTTCTCTTACAGGGCTAACACTTCCGAAAAACCAATACAACGCCCACCCGGAACACTATATAAAGCTAAACGAACCGTTCACTGGGTACTTATACGCACGAAAATCCCTATTGATTTACCTGTTTTTACAAGGAAATAAAATGTGAAAAAAATATTTCTACATCCCATGGCCTTTCCCAACCATTTAAATTTTTCTCTTACAGGTCAAACACTTCCGAAAAACCAATACAACGCCCACCCGGAACAATATATAAAGCTAAACGAACCGTTCACTCGGTACTCATACGTACGAAAATCCCTATTGATTTACCTGTTTTTACAAGGAAATAAAAGGTGAAAACAATATTTCTACATCCAATGGCCTTTCCCAACCATTTAAATTTTTCTCTTACAGGTCTAACACTTCCGAAAAACCAATACAACGCCCACCCGGAACAATATATAAAGCTAAACGAACCGTTCACTGGGTACTTATCCGAACTAAAATCCCTATTGATTTACCTGTTTTTACAAGGAAATAAAATGTGAAAAAATTATTTCTACATCCCATGGCCTTTCCCAACCATTTAAATTTTTCTCTTACAGGGCTAACACTTCCGAAAAACCAATACAACGTCCACCCGGACCAATATATTAAGCTAAACGAACCGTTCACTGGGTACTTATACGTACGAAAATCCCTATTGATTTACCTGTTTTTATAGGGAAATAAAATGTGAAAAAAATATTTCTACATCCCATGGCCTTTCCCAACCATTTAAACTTTTCTCTTATAGGTCTAACACTTCCGAAAAACCAATACAACGCCCACCCGGAACAATATATAAAGCTAAACGAACCGTTCACTGGGTACTCATACGTACGAAAATCCCTATTGATTTACCTGTTTTTACAAGGAAATAAAATGTAAAAAAAATATTTTTACATACCATGGCCTTTCTCAACCATTTAAATTTTTCTCTTACAGGTCTAACGCTTCCGAAAAACCAATACAACACGCACGCGGAACAATATATAAAGCTAAAAGAACCGTTCACTGGGTACTTATCCGTACGAAAATCCCTATTGATTTACCGGTTTTTAAAAGGAAATAAAATGTGAAAACAATATTTCTACATCCCATGGCCTTTCCCAACCATTTAAATTTTTCTCTTACAGGGCTAACACTTCCGAAAAACCAATACAACGCCCACCCGGAACACTATATAAAGCTAAACGAACCGTTCACTGGGTACTTATACGCACGAAAATCCCTATTGATTTACCTGTTTTTACAAGGAAATAAAATGTGAAAAAAATGTTTCTACATCCCATGGCCTTTCCCAACCATTTAAATTTTTCTCTTACAGGGCTAACACTTCCGAAAAACCAATACAACGCCCACCCGGAACACTATATAAAGCTAAACGAACCGTTCACTGGGTACTTATACGCACGAAAATCCCTATTGATTTACCTGTTTTTACAAGGAAATAAAATGTGAAAAAAATATTTCTACATCCCATGGCCTTTCCCAACCATTTAAATTTTTCTCTTACAGGTCAAACACTTCCGAAAAACCAATACAACGCCCACCCGGAACAATATATAAAGCTAAACGAACCGTTCACTCGGTACTCATACGTACGAAAATCCCTATTGATTTACCTGTTTTTACAAGGAAATAAAAGGTGAAAACAATATTTCTACATCCAATGGCCTTTCCCAACCATTTAAATTTTTCTCTTACAGGTCTAACACTTCCGAAAAACCAATACAACGCCCACCCGGAACAATATATAAAGCTAAACGAACCGTTCACTGGGTACTTATCCGAACTAAAATCCCTATTGATTTACCTGTTTTTACAAGGAAATAAAATGTGAAAAAAATATTTCTACATCCCATGGCCTTTCCCAACCATTTAAATTTTTCTCTTACAGGGCTAACACTTCCGAAAAACCAATACAACGTCCACCCGGACTAATATATTAAGCTAAACGAACCGTTCACTGGGTACTCATACGTACGAAAATCCCTATTGATTTACCTGTTTTTACAAGGAAATAAAATGTGAAAAAAATGTTTCTACATCCCATGGCCTTTCCCAACCATTTAAATTTTTCTCTTACAGGGCTAACACTTCCGAAAAACCAATACAACGCCCACCCGGAACACTATATAAAGCTAAACGAACCGTTCACTGGGTACTTATACGCACGAAAATCCCTATTGATTTACCTGTTTTTACAAGGAAATAAAATGTGAAAAAAATGTTTCTACATCCCATGGCCTTTCCCAACCATTTAAATTTTTCTCTTACAGGGCTAACACTTCCGAAAAACCAATACAACGCCCACCCGGAACACTATATAAAGCTAAACGAACCGTTCACTGGGTACTTATACGCACGAAAATCCCTATTGATTTACCTGTTTTTACAAGGAAATAAAATGTGAAAAAAAATATTTCTACATCCCATGGCCTTTCCCAACCATTTAAATTTTTCTCTTACAGGTCAAACACTTCCGAAAAACCAATACAACGCCCACCCGGAACAATATATAAAGCTAAACGAACCGTTCACTCGGTACTCATACGTACGAAAATCCCTATTGATTTACCTGTTTTTACAAGGAAATAAAAGGTGAAAACAATATTTCTACATCCAATGGCCTTTCCCAACCATTTAAATTTTTCTCTTACAGGTCTAACTCTTCCGAAAAACCAATACAACGCCCACCCGGAACAATATATAAAGCTAAACGAACCGTTCACTGGGTACTCATACGTACGAAAATCCCTATTGATTTACCTGTTTTTACAAGGAAATAAAATGTGAAAAAAATGTTTCTACATCCCATGGCCTTTCCCAACCATTTAAATTTTTCTCTTACAGGGCTAACACTTCCGAAAAACCAATACAACGCCCACCCGGAACACTATATAAAGCTAAACGAACCGTTCACTGGGTACTTATACGCACGAAAATCCCTATTGATTTACCTGTTTTTACAAGGAAATAAAATGTGAAAAAAATGTTTCTACATCCCATGGCCTTTCCCAACCATTTAAATTTTTCTCTTACAGGGCTAACACTTCCGAAAAACCAATACAACGCCCACCCGGAACACTATATAAAGCTAAACGAACCGTTCACTGGGTACTTATACGCACGAAAATCCCTATTGATTTACCTGTTTTTACAAGGAAATAAAATGTGAAAAAAATGTTTCTACATCCCATGGCCTTTCCCAACCATTTAAATTTTTCTCTTACAGGGCTAACACTTCCGAAAAACCAATACAACGTCCACCCGGACTAATATATTAAGCTAAACGAACCGTTCACTGGGTACTCATACGTACGAAAATCCCTATTGATTTACCTGTTTTTACAAGGAAATAAAATGTGAAAAAAATGTTTCTACATCCCATGGCCTTTCCCAACCATTTAAATTTTTCTCTTACAGGGCTAACACTTCCGAAAAACCAATACAACGCCCACCCGGAACACTATATAAAGCTAAACGAACCGTTCACTGGGTACTTATACGCACGAAAATCCCTATTGATTTACCTGTTTTTACAAGGAAATAAAATGTGAAAAAAATGTTTCTACATCCCATGGCCTTTCCCAACCATTTAAATTTTTCTCTTACAGGGCTAACACTTCCGAAAAACCAATACAACGCCCACCCGGAACACTATATAAAGCTAAACGAACCGTTCACTGGGTACTTATACGCACGAAAATCCCTATTGATTTACCTGTTTTTACAAGGAAATAAAATGTGAAAAAAAATATTTCTACATCCCATGGCCTTTCCCAACCATTTAAATTTTTCTCTTACAGGTCAAACACTTCCGAAAAACCAATACAACGCCCACCCGGAACAATATATAAAGCTAAACGAACCGTTCACTCGGTACTCATACGTACGAAAATCCCTATTGATTTACCTGTTTTTACAAGGAAATAAAAGGTGAAAACAATATTTCTACATCCAATGGCCTTTCCCAACCATTTAAATTTTTCTCTTACAGGTCTAACACTTCCGAAAAACCAATACAACGCCCACCCGGAACAATATATAAAGCTAAACGAACCGTTCACTGGGTACTCATACGTACGAAAATCCCTATTGATTTACCTGTTTTTACAAGGAAATAAAATGTGAAAAAAATGTTTCTACATCCCATGGCCTTTCCCAACCATTTAAATTTTTCTCTTACAGGGCTAACACTTCCGAAAAACCAATACAACGCCCACCCGGAACACTATATAAAGCTAAACGAACCGTTCACTGGGTACTTATACGCACGAAAATCCCTATTGATTTACCTGTTTTTACAAGGAAATAAAATGTGAAAAAAATGTTTCTACATCCCATGGCCTTTCCCAACCATTTAAATTTTTCTCTTACAGGGCTAACACTTCCGAAAAACCAATACAACGCCCACCCGGAACACTATATAAAGCTAAACGAACCGTTCACTGGGTACTTATACGCACGAAAATCCCTATTGATTTACCTGTTTTTACAAGGAAATAAAATGTGAAAAAAATATTTCTACATCCCATGGCCTTTCCCAACCATTTAAATTTTTCTCTTACAGGTCAAACACTTCCGAAAAACCAATACAACGCCCACCCGGAACAATATATAAAGCTAAACGAACCGTTCACTCGGTACTCATACGTACGAAAATCCCTATTGATTTACCTGTTTTTACAAGGAAATAAAAGGTGAAAACAATATTTCTACATCCAATGGCCTTTCCCAACCATTTAAATTTTTCTCTTACAGGTCTAACACTTCCGAAAAACCAATACAACGCCCACCCGGAACAATATATAAAGCTAAACGAACCGTTCACTGGGTACTTATCCGAACTAAAATCCCTATTGATTTACCTGTTTTTACAAGGAAATAAAATGTGAAAAAATTATTTCTACATCCCATGGCCTTTCCCAACCATTTAAATTTTTCTCTTACAGGGCTAACACTTCCGAAAAACCAATACAACGTCCACCCGGACCAATATATTAAGCTAAACGAACCGTTCACTGGGTACTTATACGTACGAAAATCCCTATTGATTTACCTGTTTTTATAGGGAAATAAAATGTGAAAAAAATATTTCTACATCCCATGGCCTTTCCCAACCATTTAAACTTTTCTCTTATAGGTCTAACACTTCCGAAAAACCAATACAACGCCCACCCGGAACAATATATAAAGCTAAACGAACCGTTCACTGGGTACTCATACGTACGAAAATCCCTATTGATTTACCTGTTTTTACAAGGAAATAAAATGTAAAAAAAATATTTTTACATACCATGGCCTTTCTCAACCATTTAAATTTTTCTCTTACAGGTCTAACGCTTCCGAAAAACCAATACAACACGCACGCGGAACAATATATAAAGCTAAAAGAACCGTTCACTGGGTACTTATCCGTACGAAAATCCCTATTGATTTACCGGTTTTTAAAAGGAAATAAAATGTGAAAACAATATTTCTACATCCCATGGCCTTTCCCAACCATTTAAATTTTTCTCTTACAGGTCTAACACTTCCGAAAAACCAATACAACGCCCACCCGGAACAATATATAAAGCTAAATGAACCGTTCACTGGGTACTTATCCGTACGAAAATCCCTATTGATTTACCTGTTTTTACAAGGAAATAATATGTGAAAACAATATTTCTACATCCCATGGCCTTTCCCAACCATTTAAATTTTTCTCTTACAGGTCTAACACTTCCGAAAAACCAATACAACGCCCACCCGGAACAATATATAAAGCTAAACGAACCGTTCACTGGGTATTTATCCGTACGAAAATCCCTAATGATTTACCTGTTTTTACAAGGAAATAAAATGTGAAAAAAATATTTCTACATCCCATGGCCTTTCCCAACCATTTAAATTTTTCTCTTACAAGTCTAACACTTCCGAAAAACCCATACAACGCCCATCCGGAACAATATATAAAGCTAAACGCACCGTTCACTGGGTACTTATATGTACGAAAATCCCTATTGATTTACCTGTTTATACAAGGAAATAAAATGTGAAAAAAATATTTCTACATCCCATGGCCTTTCCCAACCATTTAAATTTTTCTCTTACAGGGCTAACTCTTCCGAAAAACCAATACAACGTCCACCCGGACCAATATATTAAGCTAAACGAACCGTTCACTGGGTACTTATACGTACGAAAATCCCTATTGATTTACCTGTTTTTACAGGGAAATAAAATGTGAAAAAAATATTTCTACATCCCATGGCCTTTCCCAACCATTTAAACTTTTCTCTTATAGGTCTAACACTTCCGAAAAACCAATACAACGCCCACCCGGAACAATATATAAAGCTAAACGAACCGTTCACTGGGTACTCATACGTACGAAAATCCCTATTGATTTACCTGTTTTTACAAGGAAATAAAATGTAAAAAAAATATTTTTACATACCATGGCCTTTCTCAACCATTTAAATTTTTCTCTTACAGGTCTAACGCTTCCGAAAAACCAATACAACACGCACGCGGAACAATATATAAAGCTAAAAGAACCGTTCACTGGGTACTTATCCGTACGAAAATCCCTATTGATTTACCGGTTTTTACAAGGAAATAAAATGTGAAAACAATATTTCTACATCCCATGGCCTTTCCCAACCATTTAAATTTTTCTCTTACAGGTCTAACACTTCCGAAAAACCAATACAACGCCCACCCGGAACAATATATAAATCTAAATGAACCGTTCACTGGGTACTTATCCGTACGAAAATCCCTATTGATTTACCTGTTTTTACAAGGAAATAAAATGTGAAAAAAATATTTCTACATCCCATGGCCCTTCCCAACCATTTAAATTTTTCTCTTACAGGTCTAACACGTCCGAAAAACCAATACAACGCCCATCCGGAACAATATATAAAGTTAAACGCACCGTTCACTGGGTACTTATCCGTACGAAAATCCCTATTGATTTACCTTTTTTTACAAGGAAATAATATGTGAAAACAATATTTCTACATCCCATGGCCTTTCCCAACCATTTAAATTTTTCTCTTACAGGTCTAACACTTCCGAAAAACCAATACAACGCCCACCCGGAACAATATATAAAGCTAAACGAACCGTTCACTGGGTATTTATCCGTACGAAAATCCCTATTGATTTACCTGATTTTACAAGGAAATAAAATGTGAAAACAATATTTCTACATCCCATGGCCTTTCCCAACCATTTAAATTTTTCTCTTACAAGTCTAACACTTCCGAAAAACCAATACAACGCCCACCCGGAACAATATATAAAGCTAAACGAACCGTTCACTGGGTACTTATCCGTACGAAAATCCCTAATGATTTACCTGTTTTTACAAGGAAATAAAATGTGAAAAAAATGTTTCTACATCCCATGGCCTTTCCCAACCATTAAAATTTTTCTCTTACAGGTCTAACACTTCCGAAAAACCAATACAATGCCCACCCGGAACAATATATAAAGCTAAACGAACCGTTCACTGGGTACTCATACGTACGAAAATCCCTATAGATTTACCTGTTTTTACAAGGAAATAAAATGTGAAAAAAATGTTTCTACCTCCCATGGCCTTTCCCAACCATTTAAATTTTTCTCTTACAGGTCTAACACTTCCGAAAAACCAATACAACGCCCACCCGGAACAATATATAAAGCTAAACGAACCGTTCACTGGGTACTCATACGTACGAAAATCCCTATTGATTTCCCTGTTTTTACAAGGAAATAAAATGTGAAAAAAATGTTTCTACATCCCATGGCCTTTCCCAACCATTTAAATTTTTCTCTTACAGGGCTAACACTTCCGAAAAACCAATACAACGCCCACCCGGAACACTATATAAAGCTTAACGAACCGTTCACTGGGTACTTATACGCACGAAAATCCCTATCGATTTACCTGTTTTTACAAGGAAATAATATGTGAAAACAATATTTCTACATCCCATGGCCTTTCCCAACCATTTAAATATTTCTCTTACAGGTCTAACACTTCCGAAAAACCAATACAACGCCCACCCAGAACAATATATAAAGCTAAACGAACCGTTCACTGGGTATTTATCCGTACGAAAATCCCTATTGATTTACCTGTTTTTACAAGGAAATAAAATGTGAAAACAATATTTCTACATCCCATGGCCCTTCCCAACCATTTAAATTTTTCTCTTACAGGTCTAACACGTCCGAAAAACCAATACAATGCCCATCCGGAACAATATATAAAGCTAAATGCACCGTTCACTGGGTACTTATCCGTACGAAAATCCCTATTGATTTACCTGTTTTTACAAGGAAATAATATGTGAAAACAATATTTCTACATCCCATGGCCTTTCTCAACCATTTAAATTTTTCTCTTACAGGTCTAACACTTCCGAAAAACCAATACAACGCCCACCCAGAACAATATATAAAGCTAAACGAACCGTTCACTGGGTATTTATCCGTACGAAAATCCCTATTGATTTACCTGTTTTTACAAGGAACTAAAATGTGAAAACAATATTTCTACATCCCATGGCCTTTCCCAACCATTTAAATTTTTCTCTTACAAGTCTAACACTTCCGAAAAACCAATACAACGCCCACCCGGAACAATATATAAAGCTAAACGAACCGTTCACTGGGTACTTATCCGTACGAAAATCCCTATTGATTTACCTGTTTTTACAAGGAAATAAAAACGTGAAAACAATATTTCTACATCCCATGGCCTTTCCCAACCATTTAAATTTTTCTCTTACAAGTCTAACACTTCCGAAAAACCAATACAACGCCCACCCGGAACAATATATAAAGCTAAACGAACCGTTCACTGGGTACTCATACGTACGAAAATCCCTATTGATTTACCTGTTTTTACAAGGAAATAAAATGTAAAAAAAATATTTTTACATACCATGGCCTTTCTCAACCATTTAAATTTTTCTCTTACAGGTCTAACGCTTCCGAAAAACCAATACAACACGCACGCGGAACAATATATAAAGCTAAACGAACCGTTCACTGGGTACTTATCCGTACGAAAATCCCTACTGATTTACCTGTTTTTACAAGGAAATAAAATGTGAAAACAATATTTCTACATCCCATTGCCTTTCCCAACCATTTAAATTTTTCTCTTACATGTCTAACACTTCCGAAAAACCAATACAATGCCCACCCGGAACAATTTATAAAGTTAAATGAACCGTTCACTGGGTACTTATCCGTACGAAAATCCCTATTGATTTACCTGTTTTTACAAGGAAATAAAATGTGAAAACAATATTTCTACATCCCATGGCCCTTCCCAACCATTTAAATTTTTCTCTTACAGGTCTAACACGTCCGAAAAACCAATACAATGCCCATCCGGAACAATATATAAAGCTAAATGCACCGTTCACTGGGTACTTATCCGTACGAAAATCCCTATTGATTTACCTGTTTTTACAAGGAAATAATATGTGAAAACAATATTTCTACATCCCATGGCCTTTCTCAACCATTTAAATTTTTCTCTTACAGTTCTAACACTTCCGAAAAACCAATACAACGCCCACCCAGAACAATATATAAAGCTAAACGAACCGTTCACTGGGTACTTATCCGTACGAAAATCCCTATTGATTTACCTGTTTTTACAAGGAAATAAAAACGTGAAAACAATATTTCTACATCCCATGGCCTTTCCCAACCATTTAAATTTTTCTCTTACAAGTCTAACACTTCCGAAAAACCAATACAACGCCCACCCGGAACAATATATAAAGCTAAACGAACCGTTCACTGGGTACTCATACGTACGAAAATCCCTATTGATTTACCTGTTTTTACAAGGAAATAAAATGTAAAAAAAATATTTTTACATACCATGGCCTTTCTCAACCATTTAAATTTTTCTCTTACAGGTCTAACGCTTCCGAAAAACCAATACAACACGCACGCGGAACAATATATAAAGCTAAACGAACCGTTCACTGGGTACTTATCCGTACGAAAATCCCTATTGATTTACCTGTTTTTACAAGGAAATAAAATGTGAAAACAATATTTCTACATCCCATTGCCTTTCCCAACCATTTAAATTTTTCTCTTACATGTCTAACACTTCCGAAAAACCAATACAATGCCCACCCGGAACAATATATAAAGTTAAATGAACCGTTCACTGGGTACTTATCCGTACGAAAATCCCTATTGATTTACCTGTTTTTACAAGGAAATAAAATTTGAAAACAATATTTCTACATCCCATGGCCTTTCCCAACCATTTAAATTTTTCTCTTACAAGTCTAACACTTCCGAAAAACCAATACAACGCCCACCCGGAACAATATATAAAGCTAAACGAACCGTTCACTGGGTACTTATCCGTACGAAAATCCCTAATGATTTACCTGTTTTTACAAGGAAATAAAATGTGAAAAAAATGTTTCTACATCCCATGGCCTTTCCCAACCATTAAAATTTTTCTCTTACAGGTCTAACACTTCCGAAAAACCAATACAATGCCCACCCGGAACAATATATAAAGCTAAACGAACCGTTCACTGGGTACTCATACGTACGAAAATCCCTATAGATTTACCTGTTTTTACAAGGAAATAAAATGTGAAAAAAATGTTTCTACCTCCCATGGCCTTTCCCAACCATTTAAATTTTTCTCTTACAGGTCTAACACTTCCGAAAAACCAATACAACGCCCACCCGGAACAATATATAAAGCTAAACGAACCGTTCACTGGGTACTCATACGTACGAAAATCCCTATTGATTTCCCTGTTTTTACAAGGAAATAAAATGTGAAAAAAATGTTTCTACATCCCATGGCCTTTCCCAACCATTTAAATTTTTCTCTTACAGGGCTAACACTTCCGAAAAACCAATACAACGCCCACCCGGAACACTATATAAAGCTTAACGAACCGTTCACTGGGTACTTATACGCACGAAAATCCCTATCGATTTACCTGTTTTTACAAGGAAATAATATGTGAAAACAATATTTCTACATCCCATGGCCTTTCCCAACCATTTAAATATTTCTCTTACAGGTCTAACACTTCCGAAAAACCAATACAACGCCCACCCAGAACAATATATAAAGCTAAACGAACCGTTCACTGGGTATTTATCCGTACGAAAATCCCTATTGATTTACCTGTTTTTACAAGGAAATAAAATGTGAAAACAATATTTCTACATCCCATGGCCCTTCCCAACCATTTAAATTTTTCTCTTACAGGTCTAACACGTCCGAAAAACCAATACAATGCCCATCCGGAACAATATATAAAGCTAAATGCACCGTTCACTGGGTACTTATCCGTACGAAAATCCCTATTGATTTACCTGTTTTTACAAGGAAATAATATGTGAAAACAATATTTCTACATCCCATGGCCTTTCTCAACCATTTAAATTTTTCTCTTACAGGTCTAACACTTCCGAAAAACCAATACAACGCCCACCCAGAACAATATATAAAGCTAAACGAACCGTTCACTGGGTATTTATCCGTACGAAAATCCCTATTGATTTACCTGTTTTTACAAGGAACTAAAATGTGAAAACAATATTTCTACATCCCATGGCCTTTCCCAACCATTTAAATTTTTCTCTTACAAGTCTAACACTTCCGAAAAACCAATACAACGCCCACCCGGAACAATATATAAAGCTAAACGAACCGTTCACTGGGTACTTATCCGTACGAAAATCCCTATTGATTTACCTGTTTTTACAAGGAAATAAAAACGTGAAAACAATATTTCTACATCCCATGGCCTTTCCCAACCATTTAAATTTTTCTCTTACAAGTCTAACACTTCCGAAAAACCAATACAACGCCCACCCGGAACAATATATAAAGCTAAACGAACCGTTCACTGGGTACTCATACGTACGAAAATCCCTATTGATTTACCTGTTTTTACAAGGAAATAAAATGTAAAAAAAATATTTTTACATACCATGGCCTTTCTCAACCATTTAAATTTTTCTCTTACAGGTCTAACGCTTCCGAAAAACCAATACAACACGCACGCGGAACAATATATAAAGCTAAACGAACCGTTCACTGGGTACTTATCCGTACGAAAATCCCTATTGATTTACCTGTTTTTACAAGGAAATAAAATGTGAAAACAATATTTCTACATCCCATTGCCTTTCCCAACCATTTAAATTTTTCTCTTACATGTCTAACACTTCCGAAAAACCAATACAATGCCCACCCGGAACAATATATAAAGTTAAATGAACCGTTCACTGGGTACTTATCCGTACGAAAATCCCTATTGATTTACCTGTTTTTACAAGGAAATAAAATGTGAAAACAATATTTCTACATCCCATGGCCCTTCCCAACCATTTAAATTTTTCTCTTACAGGTCTAACACGTCCGAAAAACCAATACAATGCCCATCCGGAACAATATATAAAGCTAAATGCACCGTTCACTGGGTACTTATCCGTACGAAAATCCCTATTGATTTACCTGTTTTTACAAGGAAATAATATGTGAAAACAATATTTCTACATCCCATGGCCTTT
Source organism: Paroedura picta (assembly GCF_049243985.1). Taxonomy (NCBI): domain Eukaryota; kingdom Metazoa; phylum Chordata; class Lepidosauria; order Squamata; family Gekkonidae; genus Paroedura; species Paroedura picta. The sequence goes on from NW_027518617.1 coordinate 2,220,364, forward strand.
CTCAACCATTTAAATTTTTCTCTTACAGTTCTAACACTTCCGAAAAACCAATACAACGCCCACCCAGAACAATATATAAAGCTAAACGAACCGTTCACTGGGTACTTATCCGTACGAAAATCCCTATTGATTTACCTGTTTTTACAAGGAAATAAAAACGTGAAAACAATATTTCTACATCCCATGGCCTTTCCCAACCATTTAAATTTTTCTCTTACAAGTCTAACACTTCCGAAAAACCAATACAACGCCCACCCGGAACAATATATAAAGCTAAACGAACCGTTCACTGGGTACTCATACGTACGAAAATCCCTATTGATTTACCTGTTTTTACAAGGAAATAAAATGTAAAAAAAATATTTTTACATACCATGGCCTTTCTCAACCATTTAAATTTTTCTCTTACAGGTCTAACGCTTCCGAAAAACCAATACAACACGCACGCGGAACAATATATAAAGCTAAACGAACCGTTCACTGGGTACTTATCCGTACGAAAATCCCTATTGATTTACCTGTTTTTACAAGGAAATAAAATGTGAAAACAATATTTCTACATCCCATTGCCTTTCCCAACCATTTAAATTTTTCTCTTACATGTCTAACACTTCCGAAAAACCAATACAATGCCCACCCGGAACAATATATAAAGTTAAATGAACCGTTCACTGGGTACTTATCCGTACGAAAATCCCTATTGATTTACCTGTTTTTACAAGGAAATAAAATTTGAAAACAATATTTCTACATCCCATGGCCTTTCCCAACCATTTAAATTTTTCTCTTACAAGTCTAACACTTCCGAAAAACCAATACAACGCCCACCCGGAACAATATATAAAGCTAAACGAACCGTTCACTGGGTACTTATCCGTACGAAAATCCCTAATGATTTACCTGTTTTTACAAGGAAATAAAATGTGAAAAAAATGTTTCTACATCCCATGGCCTTTCCCAACCATTAAAATTTTTCTCTTACAGGTCTAACACTTCCGAAAAACCAATACAATGCCCACCCGGAACAATATATAAAGCTAAACGAACCGTTCACTGGGTACTCATACGTACGAAAATCCCTATAGATTTACCTGTTTTTACAAGGAAATAAAATGTGAAAAAAATGTTTCTACCTCCCATGGCCTTTCCCAACCATTTAAATTTTTCTCTTACAGGTCTAACACTTCCGAAAAACCAATACAACGCCCACCCGGAACAATATATAAAGCTAAACGAACCGTTCACTGGGTACTCATACGTACGAAAATCCCTATTGATTTCCCTGTTTTTACAAGGAAATAAAATGTGAAAAAAATGTTTCTACATCCCATGGCCTTTCCCAACCATTTAAATTTTTCTCTTACAGGGCTAACACTTCCGAAAAACCAATACAACGCCCACCCGGAACACTATATAAAGCTTAACGAACCGTTCACTGGGTACTTATACGCACGAAAATCCCTATCGATTTACCTGTTTTTACAAGGAAATAATATGTGAAAACAATATTTCTACATCCCATGGCCTTTCCCAACCATTTAAATATTTCTCTTACAGGTCTAACACTTCCGAAAAACCAATACAACGCCCACCCAGAACAATATATAAAGCTAAACGAACCGTTCACTGGGTATTTATCCGTACGAAAATCCCTATTGATTTACCTGTTTTTACAAGGAAATAAAATGTGAAAACAATATTTCTACATCCCATGGCCCTTCCCAACCATTTAAATTTTTCTCTTACAGGTCTAACACGTCCGAAAAACCAATACAATGCCCATCCGGAACAATATATAAAGCTAAATGCACCGTTCACTGGGTACTTATCCGTACGAAAATCCCTATTGATTTACCTGTTTTTACAAGGAAATAATATGTGAAAACAATATTTCTACATCCCATGGCCTTTCTCAACCATTTAAATTTTTCTCTTACAGGTCTAACACTTCCGAAAAACCAATACAACGCCCACCCAGAACAATATATAAAGCTAAACGAACCGTTCACTGGGTATTTATCCGTACGAAAATCCCTATTGATTTACCTGTTTTTACAAGGAACTAAAATGTGAAAACAATATTTCTACATCCCATGGCCTTTCCCAACCATTTAAATTTTTCTCTTACAAGTCTAACACTTCCGAAAAACCAATACAACGCCCACCCGGAACAATATATAAAGCTAAACGAACCGTTCACTGGGTACTTATCCGTACGAAAATCCCTATTGATTTACCTGTTTTTACAAGGAAATAAAAACGTGAAAACAATATTTCTACATCCCATGGCCTTTCCCAACCATTTAAATTTTTCTCTTACAAGTCTAACACTTCCGAAAAACCAATACAACGCCCACCCGGAACAATATATAAAGCTAAACGAACCGTTCACTGGGTACTCATACGTACGAAAATCCCTATTGATTTACCTGTTTTTACAAGGAAATAAAATGTAAAAAAAATATTTTTACATACCATGGCCTTTCTCAACCATTTAAATTTTTCTCTTACAGGTCTAACGCTTCCGAAAAACCAATACAACACGCACGCGGAACAATATATAAAGCTAAACGAACCGTTCACTGGGTACTTATCCGTACGAAAATCCCTATTGATTTACCTGTTTTTACAAGGAAATAAAATGTGAAAACAATATTTCTACATCCCATTGCCTTTCCCAACCATTTAAATTTTTCTCTTACATGTCTAACACTTCCGAAAAACCAATACAATGCCCACCCGGAACAATATATAAAGTTAAATGAACCGTTCACTGGGTACTTATCCGTACGAAAATCCCTATTGATTTACCTGTTTTTACAAGGAAATAAAATGTGAAAACAATATTTCTACATCCCATGGCCCTTCCCAACCATTTAAATTTTTCTCTTACAGGTCTAACACGTCCGAAAAACCAATACAATGCCCATCCGGAACAATATATAAAGCTAAATGCACCGTTCACTGGGTACTTATCCGTACGAAAATCCCTATTGATTTACCTGTTTTTACAAGGAAATAATATGTGAAAACAATATTTCTACATCCCATGGCCTTTCTCAACCATTTAAATTTTTCTCTTACAGTTCTAACACTTCCGAAAAACCAATACAACGCCCACCCAGAACAATATATAAAGCTAAACGAACCGTTCACTGGGTACTTATCCGTACGAAAATCCCTATTGATTTACCTGTTTTTACAAGGAAATAAAAACGTGAAAACAATATTTCTACATCCCATGGCCTTTCCCAACCATTTAAATTTTTCTCTTACAAGTCTAACACTTCCGAAAAACCAATACAACGCCCACCCGGAACAATATATAAAGCTAAACGAACCGTTCACTGGGTACTCATACGTACGAAAATCCCTATTGATTTACCTGTTTTTACAAGGAAATAAAATGTAAAAAAAATATTTTTACATACCATGGCCTTTCTCAACCATTTAAATTTTTCTCTTACAGGTCTAACGCTTCCGAAAAACCAATACAACACGCACGCGGAACAATATATAAAGCTAAACGAACCGTTCACTGGGTACTTATCCGTACGAAAATCCCTATTGATTTACCTGTTTTTACAAGGAAATAAAATGTAAAAAAAATATTTTTACATACCATGGCCTTTCTCAACCATTTAAATTTTTCTCTTACAGGTCTAACGCTTCCGAAAAACCAATACAACACGCACGCGGAACAATATATAAAGCTAAACGAACCGTTCACTGGGTACTTATCCGTACGAAAATCCCTATTGATTTACCTGTTTTTACAAGGAAATAAAATGTGAAAACAATATTTCTACATCCCATGGCCTTTCCCAACCATTTAAATTTTTCTCTTACATGTCTAACACTTCCGAAAAACCAATACAATGCCCACCCGGAACAATATATAAAGCTAAATGAACCGTTCACTGGGTACTTATCCGTACGAAAATCCCTATTGATTTACCTGTTTTTACAAGGAAATAAAATGTGAAAAAATTATTTCTACATCCCATGGCCCTTCCCAACCATTTAAATTTTTCTCTTACAGGTCTAACACGTCCGAAAAACCAATACAACGCCCATCCGGAACAATATATAAAGCTAAACGCACCGTTCACTGGGTACTTATACGCACGAAAATCCCTATTGATTTACCTGTTTTTACAACGAAATAAAATGTGAAAAAAATGTTTCTACATCCCATGGCCTTTCCCAACCATTTAAATTTTTCTCTTACAGGTCTAACACTTCCGAAAAACCAATACAACGCCCACCCGGAACAATATATAAAGCTAAACGAACCGTTCACTGGGTACTCATACGTACGAAAATCCCTATTGATTTACCTGTTTTTACAAGGAAATAAAATGTGAAAAAAATGTTTCTACATCCCATGGCCTTTCCCAACCATTTAAATTTTTCTCTTACAGGGCTAACACTTCCGAAAAACCAATACAACGCCCACCCGGAACACTATATAAAGCTAAACGAACCGTTCACTGGGTACTTATACGCACGAAAATCCATATTGATTTACCTGTTTTTACAAGGAAATAAAATGTGAAAAAAATATTTCTACATCCCATGGCCTTTCCCAACCATTTAAATTTTTCTCTTACAGGGCTAACACTTCTGAAAAACCAATACAACGCCCACCCGGACCAATATATTAAGCTAAACGAACCGTTCACTGGGTACTTATCCGTACGAAAATCCCTATAGATTTACCTGTTTTTACAAGGAAATAAAATGTGAAAAAAATATTTCTACATCCCATGGCCTTTCCCAACCATTTAAATTTTTCTCTTACAGGTCTAACACTTCCGAAAAACCAATACAACGCTCACCCGGAACAATATATAAAGGTAAACGAACCGTTCACTGGGTACTCATACGTACGAAAATCCCTATTGATTTACCTGTTTTTACAAGGAAATAAAATGTGAAAAAAATATTTCTACATCCCATGGCCTTTCCCAACCATTTAAATTTTTCTCTTACAGGTCTAACACTTCCGAAAAACCAATACAACGCCCACCCGGAACAATATATAAAGCTAAACGAACCGTTCACTGGGTACTCATACGTACGAAAATCCCTATTGATTTACCTGTTTTTACAAGGAAATAAAATGTGAAAAAAATATTTCTACATCCCATGGCCCTTCCCAACCATTTAAATTTTTCTCTTACAGGTCTAACACGTGCGAAAAACCAATACAACACCCATCCGGAACAATATATAAAGCTAAACGCACCGTTCACTGGGTACTTATACGCACGAAAATCCCTATTGATTTACCTGTTTTTACAAGGAAATAAAATGTGAAAAAAATGTTTCTACATCCCATGGCCTTTCCCAACCATTTAAATTTTTCTCTTACAGGGCTAACACTTCCGAAAAACCAATACAACGCCCACCCGGAACACTATATAAAGCTAAACGAACCGTTCACTGGGTACTTATACGCACGAAAATCCCTATTGATTTACCTGTTTTTACAAGGAAATAAAATGTGAAAAAAATATTTCTACATCCCATGGCCTTTCCCAACCATTTAAATTTTTCTCTAACAGGTCTAAGACTTCCGAAAAACCAATACAACGCCCACCCGGAACAATATATAAAGCTAAACGAACCGTTCACTGGGTACTCATACGTACGAAAATCCCTATTGATTTACCCGTTTTTACAAGGAAATAAAATGTGAAAAAAATATTTCTACATCCCATGGCCTTTCCCAACCATTTAAATTTTTCTCTTACAGGTCTAACACTTCCGAAAAACCAATACAACGCCCACCCGGAACAATATATAAAGCTGAACGAACCGTTCACTGGGTACTCATACGTACGAAAATCCCTATTGATTTACCTGTTTTTACAAGGAAATAAAATGTGAAAAAAATATTTCTACATCCCATGGCCCTTCCCAACCATTTAAATTTTTCTCTTACAGGTCTAACACGTCCGAAAAACCAATAGAACACCCATCCGGAACAATATATAAAGCTAAACGCACCGTTCACTGGGTACTTATACGCACGAAAATCCCTATTGATTTACCTGTTTTTACAAGGAAATAAAATGTGAAAAAAATGTTTCTACATCCATGGCCTTTCCCAACCATTTAAATTTTTCTCTTACAGGGCTAACACTTCCGAAAAACCAATACAACGCCCACCCGGAACACTATATAAAGCTAAACGAACCGTTCACTGGGTACTTATACGCACGAAAATCCCTATTGATTTACCTGTTTTTACAAGGAAATAAAATGTGAAAAAAATATTTCTACATCCCATGGCCTTTCCCAACCATTTAAATTTTTCTCTAACAGGTCTAAGACTTCCGAAAAACCAATACAACGCCCACCCGGAACAATATATAAAGCTAAACGAACCGTTCACTGGGTACTCATACGTACGAAAATCCCTATTGATTTACCCGTTTTTACAAGGAAATAAAATGTGAAAAAAATATTTCTACATCCCATGGCCTTTCCCAACCATTTAAATTTTTCTCTTACAGGTCTAACACTTCCGAAAAACCAATACAACGCCCACCCGGAACAATATATAAAGCTAAACGAACCGTTCACTGGGTACTCATACGTACGAAAATCCCTATTGATTTACCCGTTTTTACAAGGAAATAAAATGTGAAAAAAATATTTCTACATCCCATGGCCTTTTCCAACCATTTAAATTTTTCTCTTACAGGTCTAACACTTCCGAAAAACCAATACAACGCCCACCCGGAACAATATATAAAGCTGAACGAACCGTTCACTGGGTACTCATACGTACGAAAATCCCTATTGATTTACCTGTTTTTACAAGGAAATAAAATGTGAAAAAAATATTTCTACATCCCATGGCCCTTCCCAACCATTTAAATTTTTCTCTTACAGGTCTAACACGTCCGAAAAACCAATAGAACACCCATCCGGAACAATATATAAAGCTAAACGCACCGTTCACTGGGTACTTATACGCACGAAAATCCCTATTGATTTACCTGTTTTTACAAGGAAATAAAATGTGAAAAAAATGTTTCTACATCCATGGCCTTTCCCAACCATTTAAATTTTTCTCTTACAGGGCTAACACTTCCGAAAAACCAATACAACGCCCACCCGGAACACTATATAAAGCTAAACGAACCGTTCACTGGGTACTTATACGCACGAAAATCCCTATTGATTTACCTGTTTTTACAAGGAAATAAAATGTGAAAAAAATATTTCTACATCCCATGGCCTTTCCCAACCATTTAAATTTTTCTCTAACAGGTCTAAGACTTCCGAAAAACCAATACAACGCCCACCCGGAACAATATATAAAGCTAAACGAACCGTTCACTGGGTACTCATACGTACGAAAATCCCTATTGATTTACCCGTTTTTACAAGGAAATAAAATGTGAAAAAAATATTTCTACATCCCATGGCCTTTCCCAACCATTTAAATTTTTCTCTTACAGGTCTAACACTTCCGAAAAACCAATACAACGCCCACCCGGAACAATATATAAAGCTAAACGAACCGTTCACTGGGTACTCATACGTACGAAAATCCCTATTGATTTACCTGTTTTTACAAGGAAATAAAATGTGAAAAAAATATTTCTACATCCCATGGCCCTTCCCAACCATTTAAATTTTTCTCTTACAGGTCTAACATGTCCGAAAAACCAATAGAACACCCATCCGGAACAATATATAAAGCTAAACGCACCGTTCACTGGGTACTTATACGCACGAAAATCCCTATTGATTTACCTGTTTTTACAAGGAAATAAAATGTGAAAAAAATGTTTCTACATCCCATGGCCTTTCCCAACCATTTAAATTTTTCTCTTACAGGGCTAACACTTCCGAAAAACCAATACAACGCCCACCCGGAACACTATATAAAGCTAAACGAACCGTTCACTGGGTACTTATACGCACGAAAATCCCTATTGATTTATCTGTTTTTACAAGGAAATAAAATGTGAAAAAAATATTTCTACATCCAATGGCCTTTCCCAACCATTTAAATTTTTCTCTAACAGGTCTAAGACTTCCGAAAAACCAATACAACGCCCACCCGGAACAATATATAAAGCTAAACGAACCGTTCACTGGGTACTCATACGTACGAAAATCCCTATTGATTTACCTGTTTTTACAAGGAAATAAAATGTGAAAAAAATGTTTCTACATCCCATGGCCTTTCCCAACCATTTAAATTTTTCTCTTACAGGGCTAACACTTCCGAAAAACCAATACAACGCCCACCCGGAACACTATATAAAGCTAAACGAACCGTTCTCTGGGTACTTATACGCACGAAAATCCCTATTGATTTACCTGTTTTTACAAGGAAATAAAATGTGAAAAAAATATTTCTACATCCCATGGCCTTTCCCAACCATTTAAATTTTTCTCTTACAGGTCTAACACTTCCGAAAAACCAATACAACGCTCACCCGGAACAATATATAAAGCTAAACGAACCGTTCACTGGGTACTCATACGTACGAAAATCCCTATTGATTTACCTGTTTTTACAAGGAAATAAAAGGTGAAAACAATATTTCTACATCCCATGGCCTTTCCCAACCATTTAAATTTTTCTCTTACAGGGCTAACACTTCCGAAAAACCAATACAACGCCCACCCGGAACACTATATAAAGCTAAACGAACCGTTCACTGGGTACTTATACGCACGAAAATCCCTATTGATTTACCTGTTTTTACAAAGAAATAAAATGTGAAAAAAATATTTCTACATCCCATGGCCTTTCCCAACCATTTAAATTTTTCTCTAACAGGTCTAAGACTTCCGAAAAACCAATACAACGCCCACCCGGAACAATATATAAAGCTAAACGAACCGTTCACTGGGTACTCATACGTACGAAAATCCCTATTGATTTACCTGTTTTACAAGGAAATAAAATGTGAAAAAAAAAATGTTTCTACATCCCATGGCCTTTCCCAACCATTTAAATTTTTCTCTTACAGGGCTAACACTTCCGAAAAACCAATACAACGCCCACCCGGAACACTATATAAAGCTAAACGAACCGTTCACTGGGTACTTATCCGTACTAAAATCCCTATTGATTTACCTGTTTTTACAAGGAAATAAAATGTGAAAAAAATATTTCTACATCCCATGGCCTTTCCCAACCATTTTAATTTTTCTCTTACAGGTCTAACACTTCCGAAAAACCAATACAACGCCCACCCGGAACAATATATAAAGCTAAACGAACCGTTCACTGGGTACTCATACGTACGAAAATCCCTATTGATTTACCTGTTTTTACAAGGAAATACAAAATCTTAAAGGACGATGCAGTAAAAGTGCTACACTCAATATGCCAGCAAATTTGGAAAACTCAACAATGGCCACAGGATTGGAAAAGGTCAGTTTACATTCCAATCCCAAAGAAGGGCAATGCCAAAGAATGTTCAAACTACCGCACCATTGCACTAATTTCTCATGCTAGCAAAGTTATGCTCAAAATCCTACAAGCTAGGCTCCAGCAATATGTGGACCGAGAACTTCCAGAAGTACAGGCAGGATTTCGAAGAGGCAGAGGAACTAGAGATCAAATTGCCAACATACGCTGGATCATGGAGAAAGCTAGGGAGTACCAGAAGAACGTCTACTTCTGCTTCATTGACTATGCTAAAGCCTTTGATTGTGTGGAGCACAACAAATTGTGGCAAGTTCTTAAAGAGATGGGAATACCAGAGCATCTTATTTGTCTCTTGAGAAATTTATATGCAGGTCAAGAAGCAACAGTGAGAACTGAACATGGAATCACTGACTGGTTCAAAATTGAGAAAGGAGTTCGGCAAGGCTGTATACTGTCGCCTTGCCTATTTAACTTGTATGCAGAGCACATCATGAGAAATGCGGGATTAGAGGAGTCACAAATTGGGATCAAGATTGCAGGGAGAAATATCAACAACCTCAGATATGCAGATGATACCACTCTAATGGCAGAAAGTGAAGAGGAACTAAAGAGCCTGTTGATGCGGGTGAAGGAGGAGAGTGCCAAAGTTGGCTTGAAACTCAACATCAAGAAAACAAAGATCATGGCATCCGGCCCTCTCAATTCCTGGCAAATAGAAGGGGAAGAAATGGAGATAGTGACAGATTTTATTTTCCTGGGCTCCAAGATCACTGCAGATGGGGACTGCAGCAAAGAAATTAAAAGACGCTTGCTCCTGGGGAGGAAAGCTATGGCAAATCTAGACAGCATCCTAAAAAGCAGAGACATCACCCTGCCAACAAAAGTGCGTTTAGTCAAGGCTATGGTCTTCCCAGTTGCAATGTATGGCTGCGAAAGTTGGACCATAAGGAAGGCCGAGCGTCAAAGAATTGAGGCTTTTGAACTCTGGTGCTGGAGAAGACTCTTGCGAGTCCCTTGGACTGCAAGGCGAACAAACCAGTCAGTCCTAGAGGAGATCAGCCCTGACTGCTCTTTAGAAGGCCAGATCCTGAAGATGAAACTCAAATATTTTGGCCACCTCATGAGAAGGAAGGACTCCCTGGAGAAGAGCCTAATGCTGGGAGAGATCGAGGGCAAAAGAAGAAGGGGACGACAGAGAATGAGGTGGATGGATGGAGTCACTGAAGCAGTAGGTGCAAACTTAAATGGACTCCGGGGAATGGTAGAGGACAGGAAGGCCTGGAGGATCATTGTCCATGGGGTCGCGATGGGTCGGACACGACTTCGCACATAACAACAACAACACAAGGAAATAAAATGTGAAAAAAATGTTTCTACATCCCATGGCCTTTCCCAAACATTTAAATTTTTCTCTTACAGGGCTAACACTTCCGAAAAACCAATACAACGCCCACCCGGAACATTATATAAAGCTAAACGAACCGTTCACTGGGTACTTATACGCACGAAAATCCCTATTGATTTACCTGTTTTTACAACGAAATAAAATGTGAAAAAAATGTTTCTACATCCCATGGCCTTTCCCAACCATTTAAATTTTTCTCTTACAGGGCTAACACTTCCGAAAAACCAATACAACGCCCACCCGGAACACTATATAAAGCTAAACGAACCGTTCACTGGGTACTTATACGCACGAAAATCCCTATTGATTTACCTGTTTTTACAAGGAAATAAAATGTGAAAAAAATGTTTCTACATCCCATGGCCTTTCCCAACCATTTAAATTTTTCTCTTACAGGTCTAACACTTCCGAAAAACCAATACAACGCCCACCCGGAACAATATATAAAGCTAAACGAACCGTTCACTGGGTACTCATACGTACGAAAATCCCTATTGATTTACCTGTTTTTACAAGGAAATAAAATGTGAAAAAAATGTTTCTACATCCCATGGCCTTTCCCAACCATTTAAATTTTTCTCTTACAGGGCTAACACTTCCGAAAAACCAATACAACGCCCACCCGGAACACTATATAAAGCTAAACGAACCGTTCACTGGGTACTTATACGCACGAAAATCCCTATTGATTTACCTGTTTTTACAAGGAAATAAAATGTGAAAAAAATATTTCTACATCCCATGGCCTTTCCCAACCATTTAAATTTTTCTCTTACAGGGCTAACACTTCTGAAAAACCAATACAACGCCCACCCGGACCAATATATTAAGCTAAACGAACCGTTCACTGGGTACTTATCCGTACGAAAATCCCTATAGATTTACCTGTTTTTACAAGGAAATAAAATGTGAAAAAAATATTTCTACATCCCATGGCCTTTCCCAACCATTTAAATTTTTCTCTTACAGGTCTAACACTTCCGAAAAACCAATACAACGCTCACCCGGAACAATATATAAAGGTAAACGAACCGTTCACTGGGTACTCATACGTACGAAAATCCCTATTGATTTACCTGTTTTTACAAGGAAATAAAATGTGAAAAAAATATTTCTACATCCCATGGCCTTTCCCAACCATTTAAATTTTTCTCTTACAGGTCTAACACTTCCGAAAAACCAATACAACGCCCACCCGGAACAATATATAAAGCTAAACGAACCGTTCACTGGGTACTCATACGTACGAAAATCCCTATTGATTTACCTGTTTTTACAAGGAAATAAAATGTGAAAAAAATATTTCTACATCCCATGGCCCTTCCCAACCATTTAAATTTTTCTCTTACAGGTCTAACACGTCCGAAAAACCAATACAACACCCATCCGGAACAATATATAAAGCTAAACGCACCGTTCACTGGGTACTTATACGCACGAAAATCCCTATTGATTTACCTGTTTTTACAAGGAAATAAAATGTGAAAAAAATGTTTCTACATCCCATGGCCTTTCCCAACCATTTAAATTTTTCTCTTACAGGGCTAACACTTCCGAAAAACCAATACAACGCCCACCCGGAACACTATATAAAGCTAAACGAACCGTTCACTGGGTACTTATACGCACGAAAATCCCTATTGATTTACCTGTTTTTACAAGGAAATAAAATGTGAAAAAAATATTTCTACATCCCATGGCCTATCCCAACCATTTAAATTTTTCTCTAACAGGTCTAAGACTTCCGAAAAACCAATACAACGCCCACCCGGAACAATATATAAAGCTAAACGAACCGTTCACTGGGTACTCATACGTACGAAAATCCCTATTGATTTACCCGTTTTTACAAGGAAATAAAATGTGAAAAAAATATTTCTACATCCCATGGCCTTTCCCAACCATTTAAATTTTTCTCTTACAGGTCTAACACTTCCGAAAAACCAATACAACGCCCACCCGGAACAATATATAAAGCTAAACGAACCGTTCACTGGGTACTCATACGTACGAAAATCCCTATTGATTTACCCGTTTTTACAAGGAAATAAAATGTGAAAAAAATATTTCTACATCCCATGGCCTTTTCCAACCATTTAAATTTTTCTCTTACAGGTCTAACACTTCCGAAAAACCAATACAACGCCCACCCAGAACAATATATAAAGCTAAACGAACCGTTCACTGGGTATTTATCCGTACGAAAATCCCTATTGATTTACCTGTTTTTACAAGGAAATAAAATGTGAAAACAATATTTCTACATCCCATGGCCTTTCCCAACCATTTAAATTTTTCTCTTACAAGTCTAACACTTCCGAAAAACCAATACAACGCCCACCCGGAACACTATATAAAGCTAAACGAACCGTTCACTGGGTACTTATCCGTACGAAAATCCCTATTGATTTACCTGTTTTTACAAGGAAATAAAATGTGAGAAAAACATTTCTACATCCCATGGCCTTTCCCAACCATTTAAATTTTTCTCTTACAAGTCTAACACTTCCGAAAAACCAATACAACGCCCACCCGGAACAATATATAAAGCTAAACGAACCGTTCACTGGGTACTCATACGTACGAAAATCCCTATTGATTTACCTGTTTTTACAAGGAAATAAAATGTAAAAAAAATATTTTTACATACCATGGCCTTTCTCAACCATTTAAATTTTTCTCTTACAGGTCTAACGCTTCCGAAAAACCAATACAACACGCACGCGGAACAATATATAAAGCTAAACGAACCGTTCACTGGGTACTTATCCGTCCGAAAATCCCTATTGATTTACCAGTTTTTACAAGGAAATAAAATGTGAAAACAATATTTCTACATCCCATGGCCTTTCCCAACCATTTAAATTTTTCTCTTACATGTCTAACACTTCCGAAAAACCAATACAATGCCCACCCGGAACAATATATAAAGCTAAATGAACCGTTCACTGGGTACTTATCCGTACGAAAATCCCTATTGATTTACCTGTTTTTACAAGGAAATAAAATGTGAAAAAAATATTTCTACATCCCATGGCCCTTCCCAACCATTTAAATTTTTCTCTTACAGGTCTAACACGTCCGAAAAACCAATACAACGCCCATCCGGAACAATATATAAAGCTAAACGCACCGTTCACTGGGTACTTATCCGTACGAAAATCCCTATTGATTTACCTGTTTTTACAAGGAAATAATATGTGAAAACAATATTTCTACATCCCATGGCCTTTCCCAACCATTTAAATTTTTCTCTTACACGTCTAACACTTCCGAAAAACCAATACAACGCCCACCCGGAACAATATATAAAGCTAAACGAACCGTTCACTGGGTATTTATCCGTACGAAAATCCCTATTGATTTACCTGTTTTTACAAGAAAATAAAATGTGAAAACAATATTTCTACATCCCATGGCCTTTCCCAACCATTTAAATTTTTCTCTTACAAGTCTAACACTTCCGAAAAACCAATACAACGCCCACCCGGAACAATATATAAAGCTAAACGAACCGTTCACTGGGTACTCATACGTACGAAAATCCCTATAGATTTACCTGTTTTTACAAGGAAATAAAATGTGAAAAAAATGTTTCTACATCCCATGGCCTTTCCCAACCATTTAAATTTTTCTCTTACAGGTCTAACACTTCCGAAAAACCAATACAACGCCCACCCGGAACAATATATAAAGCTAAACGAACCGTTCACTGGGTACTCATATGTACGAAAATCCCTATTGATTTACCTGTTTTTACAAGGAAATAAAATGTGAAAAAAATATTTCTACATCCCATGGCCTTTCCCAACCATTAAAATTTTTCTCTTACAGGTCTAACACTTCCGAAAAACCAATACAATGCCCACCCGGAACAATATATAAAGCTAAACGAACCGTTCACTGGGTACTCATACGTACGAAAATCCCTATAGATTTACCTGTTTTTACAAGGAAATAAAATGTGAAAAAAATGTTTCTACATCCCATGGCCTTTCCCAACCATTTAAATTTTTCTCTTACAGGTCTAACACTTCCGAAAAACCAATACAACGCCCACCCGGAACAATATATAAAGCTAAACGAACCGTTCACTGGGTACTCATACGTACGAAAATCCCTATCGATTTACCTGTTTTTACAAGGAAATAATATGTGAAAACAATATTTCTACATCCCATGGCCTTTCCCAACCATTTAAATTTTTCTCTTACACGTCTAACACTTCCGAAAAACCAATACAACGCCCACCCAGAACAATATATAAAGCTAAACGAACCGTTCACTGGGTATTTATCCGTACGAAAATCCCTATTGATTTACCTGTTTTTACAAGGAAATAAAATGTGAAAACAATATTTCTACATCCCATGGCCCTTCCCAACCATTTAAATTTTTCTCTTACAGGTCTAACACGTCCGAAAAACCAATACAACGCCCATCCGGAACAATATATAAAGCTAAACGCACCGTTCACTGGGTACTTATCCGTACGAAAATCCCTATTGATTTACCTGTTTTTACAAGGAAATAATATGTGAAAACAATATTTCTACATCCCATGGCCTTTCCCAACCATTTAAATTTTTCTCTTACAGGTCTAACACGTCCGAAAAACCAATACAACGCCCATCTGGAACAATATATAAAGCTAAACGCACCGTTCACTGGGTACTTATCCGTACGAAAATCCCTATTGATTTACCTGTTTTTACAAGGAAATAATATGTGAAAACAATATTTCTACATCCCATGGCCTTTCCCAACCATTTAAATTTTTCTCTTACAGGGCTAACACTTCCGAAAAACCAATACAACGTCCACCCGGACCAATATATTAAGCTAAACGAACCGTTCACTGGGTACTTATAAGTACGAAAATCCCTATTGATTTACCTGTTTTTACAGGGAAATAAAATGTGAAAAAAATATTTCTACATCCCATGGACTTTCCCAACCATTTAAATTTTTCTCTTATAGGTCTAACACTTCGGAAAACCAATACAACGCCCACCCGGAACAATATATAAAGCTAAACGAACCGTTCACTGGGTACTTATACGTACGAAAATCCCTATAGATTTACCTGTTTTTACAAGGAAATAAAATGTAAAAAAAATATTTTTACATACCATGGCCTTTCTCAACCATTTAAATTTTTCTCTTACAGGTCTAACGCTTCCGAAAAACCAATACAACACGCACGCGGAACAATATATAAAGCTAAACGAACCGTTCACTGGGTACTTATCCGTACGAAAATCCCTATTGATTTACCTGTTTTTACAAGGAAATAAAATGTGAAAACAATATTTCTACATCCCATGGCCTTTCCCAACCATTTAAATTTTTCTCTTACATGTCTAACACTTCCGAAAAACCAATACAACGCCCACCCGGAACAATATATAAAGCTAAATGAACCGTTCACTGGGTACTTATCCGTACGAAAATCCCTATTGATTTACCTGTTTTTACAAGGAAATAAAATGTGAAAAAAATATTTCTACATCCCATGGCCCTTCCCAACCATTTAAATTTTTCTCTTACAGGTCTAACACGTCCGAAAAACCAATACAACGCCCATCCAGAACAATATATAAAGCTAAACGCACCATTCACTGGGTACTTATATGTACGAAAATCCCTATTGATTTACCTGTTTTTACAATGAAATAAAATGTGAAAAAATATTTCTACATCCCATGGCCTTTCCCAACCATTTAAATTTTTCTCTTACAGGTCTAACACTCTCGAAAAACCAATACAACGCCCACCAGGAACAATATATAAAGCTAAACGAACCGTTCACTGGGTACTCATACGTACGAAAATCCCTATTGATTTACCTGTTTTTACAAGGAAATAAAATGTGAAAAAAATGTTTCTACATCCCATGGCCTTTCCCAACCATTTAAATTTTTTTCTTACAGGTCTAACACGTCCGAAAAACCAATACAACGCCCAACCGGAACAATATATAAAGCTAAACGAACCGTTCACTGGGTACTTATCCGTACGAAAATCCCTATAGATTTACCTGTTTTTAGAAGGAAATAAAATGTGAAAAAAATATTTCTACATCCCATGGCCTTTCCCAACCATTTAAATTTTTCTCTTACAGGTCTAACACTTCCGAAAAACCAATACAACGCCCACCCGGAACAATATATAAAGCTAAACGAACCGTTCACTGGGTACTCATACGTACGAAAATCCCTATTGATTTACCTGTTTTTACAAGGAAATAAAATGTGAAAAAAATCTTTCTACATCCCATGGCCTTTCCCAACCATTTAAATTTTTCTCTTACAGGTCTAACACTTCCGAAAAACCAATACAACGCCCACCCGGAACAATATATAAAGCTAAACGAACCGTTCACTGGGTACTCATACGTACGAAAATCCCTATTGATTTACCTGTTTTTACAAGGAAATAAAATGTGAAAACAATATTTCTACATCCCATGGCCTTTCCCAACCATTTAAATTTTTCTCTTACAGGTCTAACACTTCCGAAAAACCAATACAACGCCCACCCAGAACAATATATAAAGCTAAACGAACCGTTCACTGGGTACTTATCTGTACGAAAATCCCTATTGATTTACCTGTTTTTACAAGGAAATAAAATGTGAAAACAATATTTCTACATCCCATGGCCTTTCCCAACCATTTAAATTTTTCTCTTACAGGTCTAACACGTCCGAAAAACCAATACAACACCCATCCGGAACAATATATAAAGCTAAACGCACCGTTCACTGGGTACTTATCCATACGAAAATCCCTATTGATTTACCTGTTTTTACAAGGAAATAAAATGTGAAAACAATATTTCTACATCCCATGGCCTTTCCCAACCATTTAAATTTTTCTCTTACAGGTCTAACACTTCCGAAAAACCAATACAACGCCCACCCGGAACAATATATAAAGCTAAACGAACCGTTCACTGGGTACTTATCCGTATGAAAATCCCTATTGATTTACCTGTTTTTTCAAGGAAATAAAATGTGAAAAAAATATTTCTACATCCCATGGTCTTTCCCAACCATTTAAATTTTTCTCTTACAAGTCTAACACTTCCGAAAAACCAAACCACGCCCAACCGGAACAATATATAAAGCTAAACGAACCGTTCACTGGGTACTTATCCGTACGAAAATCCCTATAGATTTACCTGTTTTTACAAGGAAATAAAATGTGAAAAAAATATTTCTACATCCCATGGCCTTTCCCAACCATTTAAATTTTTCTCTTACAGGTCTAACACTTCCGAAAAACCAATACAACGCCCACCCGGAACAATATATAAAGCTAAACGAACCGTTCACTGGGTACTCATACGTACGAAAATCCCTATTGATTTACCTGTTTTTACAAGGAAATAAAATGTGAAAAAAATGTTTCTACATCCCATGGCCTTTCCCAACCATTTAAATTTTTTTCTTACAGGTCTAACACTTCCGAAAAACCAATACAACGCCCACCCAGAACAATATATAAAGCTAAACGAACCGTTCACTGGGTACTTATCCGTACGAAAATCCCTATTGATTTACCTGTTTTTACAAGGAAATAAAATGTGAAAACAATATTTCTAAATCCCATGGCCTTTCCCAACCATTTAAATTTTTCTCTTACAGGTCTAACACGTCCGAAAAACCAATACAACACCCATCCGGAACAATATATAAAGCTAAACGCACCGTTCACTGGGTACTTATCCGTACCAAAATCCCTATTGATTTACCTGTTTTTACAAGGAAATAAAATGTGAAAACAATATTTCTACATCCCATGGCCTTTCCCAACCATTTAAATTTTTCTCTTACAGGTCTAACACTTCCGAAAAACCAATACAACGCCCACCCGGAACAATATATAAAGCTAAACGAACCGTTCACTGGGTACTTATCCGTACGAAAATCCCTATTGATTTACCTGTTTTTACAAGGAAATAAAATGTGAAAAAAATATTTCTACATCCCATGGCCTTTCCCAACCATTTAAATTTTTCTCTTACAAGTCTAACACGTCCGAAAAACCAATACAACGCCCAACCGGAACAATATATAAAGCTAAACGAACCGTTCACTGGGTACTTATCCGTACGAAAATCCCTATAGATTTACCTGTTTTTAGAAGGAAATAAAATGTGAAAAAATATTTCTACATCCCATGGCCTTTCCCAACCATTTAAATTTTTCTCTTACAGGTCTAACACTTCCGAAAAACCAATACAACGCCCACCCGGAACAATATATAAAGCTAAACGAACCGTTCACTGGGTACTCATACGTACGAAAATCCCTATTGATTTACCTGTTTTTACAAGGAAATAAAATGTGAAAAAAATGTTTCTACATCCCATGGCCTTTCCCAACCATTTAAATTTTTCTCTTACAGGTCTAACACTTCCGAAAAACCAATACAACGCCCACCCGGAACAATATATAAAGCTAAACGAACCGTTCACTGGGTACTCATACGTACGAAAATCCCTATTGATTTACCTGTTTTTACAAGGAAATAAAATGTGAAAACAATATTTCTACATCCCATGGCCTTTCCCAACCATTTAAATTTTTCTCTTACAGGTCTAACACGTCCGAAAAACCAATACAACACCCATCCGGAACAATATATAAAGCTAAACGCACCGTTCACTGGGTACTTATCCGTACGAAAATCCCTATTGATTTACCTGTTTTTACAAGGAAATAAAATGTGAAAACAATATTTCTACATCCCATGGCCTTTCCCAACCATTTAAATTTTTCTCTTACAGGTCTAACACTTCCGAAAAACCAATACAACGCCCACCCGGAACAATATATAAAGCTAAACGAACCGTTCACTGGGTACTTATCCGTACGAAAATCCCTATTGATTTACCTGTTTTTACAAGGAAATAAAATGTGAAAAAAACATTTCTACATCCCATGGCCTTTCCCAACCATATAAATTTTTCTCTTACAAGTCTAACACGTCCGAAAAACCAATACAACGCCCAACCGGAACAATATATAAAGCTAAACGAACCGTTCACTGGGTACTTATCCGTACGAAAATCCCTATAGATTTACCTGATTTTAGAAGGAAATAAAATGTGAAAAAAATATTCCTACATCCCATGGCCTTTCCCAACCATTTAAATTTTTCTCTTACAGGTCTAACACTTCCGAAAAACCAATACAACGCCCACCCGGAACAATATATAAAGCTAAACGAACCGTTCACTGGGTACTCATACTTACGAAAATCCCTATTGATTTACCTGTTTTTACAAGGAAATAAAATGTGAAAAAAATGTTTCTACATCCCATGGCCTTTCCCAACCATTTAAATTTTTCTCTTACAGGGCTAACACTTCCGAAAAACCAATACAACGCCCACCCGGAACACTATATAAAGCTAAACGAACCGTTCACTGGGTACTTATACGCGCGAAAATCCTTATTGATTTACCTGTTTTTACAAGGAAATAAAATGTGAAAAAAATATTTCTACATCCCATGGCCTTTCCCAACCATTTAAATTTTTCTCTTACAAGTCTAACACTTCCGAAAAACCAAACCACGCCCAACCGGAACAATATATAAAGCTAAACGAACCGTTCACTGGGTACTTATCCGTACGAAAATCCCTATAGATTTACCTGTTTTTACAAGGAAATAAAATGTGAAAAAAATATTTCTACATCCCATGGCCTTTCCCAACCATTTAAATTTTTCTCTTACAGGTCTAACACTTCCGAAAAACCAATACAACGCCCACCCGGAACAATATATAAAGCTAAACGAACCGTTCACTGGGTATTCATACGTACGAAAATCCCTATTGATTTACCTGTTTTTACAAGGAAATAAAATGTGAAAAAAATGTTTCTACATCCCATGGCCTTTCCCAACCATTTAAATTTTGTTCTTACAGGTCTAACACTTCCGAAAAACCAATACAACGCCCACCCAGAACAATATATAAAGCTAAACGAACCGTTCACTGGGTACTTATCCGTACCAAAATCCCTATTGATTTACCTGTTTTTAGAAGGAAATAAAATGTGAAAACAATATTTCTACATCCCATGGCCTTTCCCAACCATTTAAATTTTTCTCTTACAGGTCTAACACGTCCGAAAAACCAATAAAACACATCCGGACCAATATATAAAGCTAAACGCACCGTTCACTGGGTACTCATACGTACGAAAATCCCTATTGATTTACCTGTTTTTACAAGGAAATAAAATGTGAAAAAAATGTTTCTACATCCCATGGCCTTTCCCAACCATTTAAATTTTTCTCTTACAGGGCTAACACTTCCGAAAAACCAATACAACGCCCACCCGGAACACTATATAAAGCTAAACGAACCGTTCACTGGGTACTTATCCGTACGAAAATCCCTATTGATTTACCTGTTTTTACAAGGAAATAAAATGTGAAAAAAATATTTCTACATCCCATGGCCTTTCCCAACCATTTAAATTTTTCTCTTACAGGTCTAACACTTCCGAAAAACCAATACAACGCCCACCCGGAACAATATATAAAGCTAAACGAACCGTTCACTGGGTATTCATACGTACGAAAATCCCTATTGATTTACCTGTTTTTACAAGGAAATAAAATGTGAAAAAAATGTTTCTACATCCCATGGCCTTTCCCAACCATTTAAATTTTTTTCTTACAGGTCTAACACTTCCGAAAAACCAATACAACGCCCACCCAGAACAATATATAAAGCTAAACGAACCGTTCACTGGGTACTTATCCGTACGAAAATCCCTATTGATTTACCTGTTTTTACAAGGAAATAAAATGTGAAAACAATATTTCTACATCCCATGGCCTTTCCCAACCATTTAAATTTTTCTCTTACAGGTCTAACACGTCCGAAAAACCAATACAACACCCATCCGGAACAATATATAAAGCTAAACGCACCGTTCACTGGGTACTTATCCATACGAAAATCCCTATTGATTTACCTGTTTTTACAAGGAAATAAAATGTGAAAACAATATTTCTACATCCCATGGCCTTTCCCAACCATTTAAATTTTTCTCTTACAGGTCTAACACTTCCGAAAAACCAATACAACGTCCACCCGCAACAATATATAAAGCTAAACGAACCGTTCACTGGGTACTTATCCGTACGAAAATCCCTATTGATTTACCTGTTTTTACAAGGAAATAAAATGTGAAAAAAATATTTCTACATCCCATGGCCTTTCCCAACCATTTAAATTTTTCTCTTACAGGTCTAACACTTCCGAAAAACCAATACAACGCCCACCCAGAACAATATATAAAGCTAAACGAACCGTTCACTCGGTACTCATACGTACGAAAATCCCTATTGATTTACCTGTTTTTACAAGGAAATAAAATGTGAAAAAAATATTTCTACATCCCATGGCCTTTCCCAACCATTTAAAATTTTCTCTTACATGTCGAACACTTCCGAAAAACCAATACAACGTCCACCCGGAACAATATATAAAGCTAAACGAACCGTTCACTGGGTACTCATACGTACGAAAATCCCTATTGATTTACCTGTTTTTACAAGGAAATAAAATGTGAAAAAAAATGTTTCTACATCCCATGGCCTTTCCCAACCATTTAAATTTTTCTCTTACAGGGCTAACACTTCCGAAAAACCAATACAACGCCCACCCGGAACACTATATAAAGCTAAACGAACCGTTCACTGGGTACTTATACACACGAAAATCCCTATTGATTTACCTGTTTTTACAAGGAAATAAAATGTGAAAAAAATATTTCTACATCCCATGGCCTTTCCCAACCATTTAAATTTTTCTCTTACAACTCTAACACTTCCGAAAAACCAATACAACGCCCAACCAGAACAATATATAAAGCTAAACGAACCGTTCACTGGGTACTTATCCGTACGAAAATCCCTATTGATTTACCTGTTTTTACAAGGAAATAAAAGGTGAAAACAATATTTCTACATCCAATGGCCTTTCCCAACCATTTAAATTTTTCTCTTACAGGTCTAACACTTCCGAAAAACCAATACAACGCCCACCCGGAACAATATATAAAGCTAAACGAACCGTTCACTGGGTACTCATACGTACGAAAATCCCTATTGATTTACCTGTTTCTACAAGGAAATAAAATGTGAAAAAAATGTTTCTACATCCCATGGCCTTTCCCAACCATTTAAATTTTTCTCTTACAGGGCTAACACTTCCGAAAAACCAATACAACGCCCACCCGGAACACTATATAAAGCTAAACGAACCGTTCACTGGGTACTTATACGCACGAAAATCCCTATTGATTTACCTGTTTTTACAAGGAAATAAAATGTGAAAAAAATATTTCTACATCCCATGGCCTTTCCCAACCATTTAAATTTTTCTCTTACAGGTCTAACACTTCCGAAAAACCAATACAACGCCCACCCGGAACAATATATAAAGCTAAACGAACCGTTCACTCGGTACTCATACGTACGAAAATCCCTATTGATTTACCTGTTTTTACAAGGAAATAAAATGTGAAAAAAATATTTCTACATCCCATGGCCTTTCCCAACCATTTAAATTTTTCTCTTACATGTCTAACACTTCCGAAAAACCAATACAACGTCCACCCGGAACAATATATAAAGCCAAACGAACCGTTCACTGGGTACTCATACGTACGAAAATCCCTATTGATTTACCTGTTTTTACAAGGAAATAAAATGTGAAAAAAATGTTTCTACATCCCATGGCCTTTCCCAACCATTTAAATTTTTCTCTTACAGGGCTAACACTTCCGAAAAACCAATACAACGCCCACCCGGAACACTATATAAAGCTAAACGAACCGTTCACTGGGTACTTATACTCACGAAAATCCCTATTGATTTACCTGTTTTTACAAGGAAATAAAATGTGAAAAAAATATTTCTACATCCCATGGCCTTTCCCAACCATTTAAATTTTTCTCTTACAACTCTAACACTTCCGAAAAACCAATACAACACGCACCCGGAACAATATATAAAGCTAAACGAACCGTTCACTGGGTACTTATCCGTACGAAAATCCCTATTGATTTACCTGTTTTTACAATGAAAAAAAATGTGAAAAAAATATTTCTACATCCCATGGCCCTTCCCAACCATTTAAATTTTTCTCTTACAGGTCTATCACGTCCGAAAAACCAATACAACGCCCATCCGGAACAATATATAAAGCTAAACGCACCGTTCACTGGGTACTTATCCGTACAAAAATCCCTATTGATTTACCTGTTTTTCCAAGGAAATAAAATGTGAAAAAAATATTTCTACATCCCATGGCCTTTCCCAACCATTTAAATTTTTCTCTTACAGGTCTAACACGTCCGAAAAACCAATACAACGCCCATCCGGAACAATATATAAAGCTAAACGCACCGTTCACTGGGTACTTATATGTACGAAAATCCCTATTGATTTACCTGTTTTTACAAGGAAATAAAATGTGAAAAAAATATTTCTACATCCCATGGCCTTTCCCAACCATTTAAATTTTTCTCTTACAGGTCTAACACTTCCGAAAAACCAATACAACGCCCACCCGGAACAATATATAAAGCTAAACGAACCGTTCACTGGGTACTCATACGTACGAAAATCCCTATAGATTTACCTGTTTTTACAAGGAAATAAAATGTGAAAAAAATGTTTCTACATCCCATGGCCTTTCCCAACCATTTAAATTTTTTTCTTACAGGTCTAACACTTCCGAAAAACCAATACAACGCCCACCCGGACCAATATATTAAGCTAAACGAACCGTTCACTGGGTACTTATCCGTACGAAAATCCCTATAGATTTACCTGTTTTTACAAGGAAATAAAATGTGAAAACAATATTTCTACATCCCATGGCCTTTCCCAACCATTTAAATTTTTCTCTTAAAGGTCTAACACTTCCGAAAAACCAATACAACGCCCACCCGGAACAATATATAAAGCTAAACGAACCGTTCACTGGGTACTCATACGTACGAAAATCCCTATTGATTTACCTGTTTTTACAAGGAAATAAAATGTGAAAAAAATGTTTCTACATCCCATGGCCTTTCCCAACCATTTAAATTTTTCTCTTACAGGGCTAACACTTCCGAAAAACCAATACAACGCCCACCCGGAACACTATATAAAGCTAAACGAACCATTCACTGGGTACTTATACGCACGAAAATCCCTATTGATTTACCTGTTTTTACAAGGAAATAAAATGTGAAAAAAATATTTCTACATCCCATGGCCTTTCTCAACCATTTACATTTTTCTCTTACAACTCTTACACTTCCGAAAAACCAATACAACGCCCAACCAGAACAATATATAAAGCTAAACGAACCGTTCACTGGGTACTTATCCGTACGAAAATCCCTATAGATTTACCTGTTTTTACAAGGAAAAAAATGTGAAAAAAATATTTCTACATCCCATGGCCTTTCCCAACCATTTAAATTTTTCTCTTGCAGGTCTAACACTTCCGAAAAACCAATACAACGCCCACCCGGAACAATATATAAAGCTAAACGAACCGTTCACTGGGTACTCATACGTACGAAAATCCCTATTGATTTACCTGTTTTTACAAGGAAAAAAAATGTGAAAAAAATATTTCTACATCCCATGGCCTTTCCCAACCATTTAAATTTTTCTCTTACAGGGCTAACACTTCCGAAAAACCAATACAACGCCCACCCGGAACAATATATAAAGCCAAACGAACCGTTCACTGGGTACTCATACGTACGAAAATCCCTATTGATTTACCTGTTTTTACAAGGAAATAAAATGTGAAAAAAATGTTTCTACATCCCATGGCCTTTCCCAACCATTTAAATTTTTCTCTTACAGGGCTAACACTTCCGAAAAACCAATACAACGCCCACCCGGAACACTATATAAAGGTAAACGAACCGTTCACTGGGTACTTATACTCACGAAAATCCCTATTGATTTACCTGTTTTTACAAGGAAATAAAATGTGAAAAAAATATTTCTACATCCCATGGCCTTTCCCAACCATTTAAATTTTTCTCTTACAGGGCTAACACTTCCGAAAAACCAATACAACACGCACCCGGAACAATATATAAAGCTAAACGAACCGTTCACTGGGTACTTATCCGTACGAAAATCCCTATTGATTTACCTGTTTTTACAAGGAAATAAAATGTGAAAAAAATATTTCTACATCCCATGGCCCTTCCCAACCATTTAAATTTTTCTCTTACAGGTCTATCACGTCCGAAAAACCAATACAACGCCCATCCGGAACAATATATAAAGCTAAACGCACCGTTCACTGGGTACTTATTCGTACAAAAATCCCTATTGATTTACCTGTTTTTCCAAGGAAATAAAATGTGAAAAAAATATTTCTACATCCCATGGCCTTTCCCAACCATTTAAATTTTTCTCTTACAGGTCTAACACGTCCGAAAAACCAATACAACGCCCATCCGGAACAATATATAAAGCTAAACGCACCGTTCACTGGGTACTTATATGTACGAAAATCCCTATTGATTTACCTGTTTTTACAAGGAAATAAAATGTGAAAAAAATATTTCTACATCCCATGGCCTTTCCCAACCATTTAAATTTTTCTCTTACAGGTCTAACACTTCCGAAAAACCAATACAACGCCCACCCGGAACAATATATAAAGCTAAACGAACCGTTCACTGGGTACTCATACGTACGAAAATCCCTATAGATTTACCTGTTTTTACAAGGAAATAAAATGTGAAAAAAATGTTTCTACATCCCATGGCCTTTCCCAACCATTTAAATTTTTTTCTTACAGGTCTAACACTTCCGAAAAACCAATACAACGCCCACCCGGACCAATATATTAAGCTAAACGAACCGTTCACTGGGTACTTATCCGTACGAAAATCCCTATAGATTTACCTGTTTTTACAAGGAAATAAAATGTGAAAACAATATTTCTACATCCCATGGCCTTTCCCAACCATTTAAATTTTTCTCTTAAAGGTCTAACACTTCCGAAAAACCAATACAACGCCCACCCGGAACAATATATAAAGCTAAACGAACCGTTCACTGGGTACTCATACGTACGAAAATCCCTATTGATTTACCTGTTTTTACAAGGAAATAAAATGTGAAAAAAATGTTTCTACATCCCATGGCCTTTCCCAACCATTTAAATTTTTCTCTTACAGGGCTAACACTTCCGAAAAACCAATACAACGCCCACCCGGAACACTATATAAAGCTAAACGAACCGTTCACTGGGTACTTATACGCACGAAAATCCCTATTGATTTACCTGTTTTTACAAGGAAATAAAATGTGAAAAAAATATTTCTACATCCCATGGCCTTTCCCAACCATTTAAATTTTTCTCTTACAGGGCTAACACTTCCGAAAAACCAATACAACGCCCACCCGGAACAATCTATAAAGCCAAACGAACCGTTCACTGGGTACTCATACGTACGAAAATCCCTATTGATTTACCTGTTTTTACAAGGAAATAAAATGTGAAAAAAATGTTTCTACATCCCATGGCCTTTCCCAACCATTTAAATTTTTCTCTTACAGGGCTAACACTTCCGAAAAACCAATACAACGCCCACCCGGAACACTATATAAAGCTAAACGAACCGTTCACTGGGTACTTATACTCACGAAAATCCCTATTGATTTACCTGTTTTTACAAGGAAATAAAATGTGAAAAAAATATTTCTACATCCCATGGCCTTTCCCAACCATTTAAATTTTTCTCTTACAGGGCTAACACTTCCGAAAAACCAATACAACACGCACCCGGAACAATATATAAAGCTAAACGAACCGTTCACTGGGTACTTATCCGTACGAAAATCCCTATTGATTTACCTGTTTTTACAAGGAAATAAAATGTGAAAAAAATATTTCTACATCCCATGGCCCTTCCCAACCATTTAAATTTTTCTCTTACAGGTCTATCACGTCCGAAAAACCAATACAACGCCCATCCGGAACAATATATAAAGCTAAACGCACCGTTCACTGGGTACTTATATGTACGAAAATCCCTATTGATTTACCTGTTTTTACAAGGAAATAAAATGTGAAAAAAATATTTCTACATCCCATGGCCTTTCCCAACCATTTAAATTTTTCTCTTACAGGGCTAACACTTCCGAAAAACCAATACAACGTCCACCCGGACCAATATATTAAGCTAAACGAACCGTTCACTGGGTACTTATACGTACGAAAATCCCTATTGATTTACCTGTTTTTACAGGGAAATAAAATGTGAAAAAAATATTTCTACATCCCATGGCCTTTCCCAACCATTTAAATTTTTCTCTTACAAGTCTAACACTTCCGAAAAACCAATACAACGCCCACCCGGAAAAATATATAAAGCTAAACGAACCGTTCACTGGGTACTTATCCGTATGAAAATCCCTATTGATTTACCTGTTTTTACAAGGAAATAAAATGTGAAAACAATATTTCTACATCCGATGGCCTTTCCCAACCATTTAAATTTTTCGCTTACAGGTCTAACACTTTCGAAAATCCAATACAACGCCCACCCGGAACAATATATAAAGCTAAACGAACCGTTCACTGGGTACTTATCCGTACGAAAATCCCTATTGATTTACCTGTTTTACAAGGTAATAAAAGGTGAAAACAATATTTCTACATCCAATGGCCTTTCCCAACCATTTAAATTTTTCTCTTACAGGTCTAACACTTCCGAAAAACCAATACAACGCCCACCCGGAACAATATATAAAGCTAAACGAACCGTTCACTGGGTACTCATACGTACGAAAATCCCTATTGATTTACCTGTTTTTACAAGGAAATAAAATGTGAAAAAAATGTTTCTACATCCCATGGCCTTTCCCAACCATTTAAATTTTTCTCTTACAGGGCTAACACTTCCGAAAAACCAATACAACGCCCACCCGGAACACTATATAAAGCTAAACGAACCATTCACTGGGTACTTATACGCACGAAAATCCCTATTGATTTACCTGTTTTTACAAGGAAATAAAATGTGAAAAAAATATTTCTACATCCCATGGCCTTTCTCAACCATTTACATTTTTCTCTTACAACTCTAACACTTCCGAAAAACCAATACAACGCCCAACCAGAACAATATATAAAGCTAAACGAACCGTTCACTGGGTACTTATCCGTACGAAAATCCCTATAGATTTACCTGTTTTTACAAGGAAAAAAATGTGAAAAAAATATTTCTACATCCCATGGCCTTTCCCAACCATTTAAATTTTTCTCTTGCAGGTCTAACACTTCCGAAAAACCAATACAACGCCCACCCGGAACAATATATAAAGCTAAACGAACCGTTCACTGGGTACTCATACGTACGAAAATCCCTATTGATTTACCTGTTTTTACAAGGAAAAAAAATGTGAAAAAAATATTTCTACATCCCATGGCCTTTCCCAACCATTTAAATTTTTCTCTTACAGGTCTAACACTTCCGAAAAACCAATACAACGCCCACCCGGAACAATATATAAAGCTAAACTAACCGTTCACTGGGTACTCATACGTACGAAAATCCCTATTGATTTACCTGTTTTTACAAGGAAATAAAATGTGAAAAAAATGTTTCTACATCCCATGGCCTTTCCCAACCATTTAAATTTTTCTCTTACAGGTCTAACACTTCCGAAAAACCAATACAACGCCCACCCGGAACAATATATAAAGCTAAACGAACCGTTCACTGGGTACTCATACGTACGAAAATCCCTATTGATTTACCTTTTTTACAAGGAAATAAAAGGTGGAAACAATATTTCTACATCCAATGGCCTTTCCCAACCATTTAAATTTTTCTCTTACAGGTCTAACACTTCCGAAAAACCAATACAACGCCCACCCGGAACAATATATAAAGCTAAACGAACCGTTCACTGGGTACTCATACGTACGAAAATCCCTATTGATTTACCTGTTTTTACAAGGAAATAAAATGTGAAAAAAATGTTTCTACATCCCATGGCCTTTCCCAACCATTTAAATTTTTCTCTTACAGGGCTAACACTTCCGAAAAACCAATACAACGCCCACCCGGAACACTATATAAAGCTAAACGAACCGTTCACTGGGTACTTATACGCACGAAAATCCCTATTGATTTACCTGTTTTTACAAGGAAATAAAATGTGAAAAAAATATTTCTACATCCCATGGCCTTTCCCAACCATTTAAATTTTTCTCTTACAGGTCTAACACTTCCGAAAAACCAATACAACGCCCACCCGGAACAATATATAAAGCTAAACGAACCGTTCACTCGGTACTCATACGTACGAAAATCCCTATTGATTTACCTGTTTTTACAAGGAAATAAAATGTGAAAAAAATATTTCTACATCCCATGGCCTTTCCCAACCATTTAAATTTTTCTCTTACATGTCTAACACTTCCGAAAAACCAATACAACGTCCACCCGGAACAATATATAAAGCTAAACGAACCGTTCACTGGGTACTCATACGTACGAAAATCCCTATTGATTTACCTGTTTTTACAAGGAAATAAAATGTGAAAAAAAATGTTTCTACATCCCATGGCCTTTCCCAACCATTTAAATTTTTCTCTTACAGGGCTAACACTTCCGAAAAACCAATACAACGCCCACCCGGAACACTATATAAAGCTAAACGAACCGTTCACTGGGTACTTATACGCACGAAAATCCCTATTGATTTACCTGTTTTTACAAGGAAATAAAATGTGAAAAAAATATTTCTACATCCCATGGCCTTTCCCAACCATTTAAATTTTTCTCTTACAGGTCTAACACTTCCGAAAAACCAATACAACGCCCACCCGGAACAATATATAAAGCTAAACGAACCGTTCACTGGGTACTCATACGTACGAAAATCCCTATTGATTTACCTGTTTTTACAAGGAAAAAAAATGTGAAAAAAATATTTCTACATCCCATGGCCTTTCCCAACCATTTAAATTTTTCTCTTACAGGTCTAACACTTCCGAAAAACCAATACAACGCCCACCCGGAACAATATATAAAGCTAAACGAACCGTTCACTGGGTACTCATACGTACGAAAATCCCTATTGATTTACCTGTTTTTACAAGGAAATAAAATGTGAAAAAAATGTTTCTACATCCCATGGCCTTTCCCAACCATTTAAATTTTTCTCTTACAGGGCTAACACTTCCGAAAAACCAATACAACGCCCACCCGGAACACTATATAAAGCTAAACGAACCGTTCACTGGGTACTTATCCGTACGAAAATCCCTATTGATTTACCTTTTTTACAAGGAAATAAAAGGTGAAAACAATATTTCTACATCCAATGGCCTTTCCCAACCATTTAAATTTTTCTCTTACAGGTCTAACACTTCCGAAAAACCAATACAACGCCCACCCGGAACAATATATAAAGCTAAACGAACCGTTCACTGGGTACTCATACGTACGAAAATCCCTATTGATTTACCTGTTTTTACAAGGAAATAAAATGTGAAAAAAATGTTTCTACATCCCATGGCCTTTCCCAACCATTTAAATTTTTCTCTTACAGGGCTAACACTTCCGAAAAACCAATACAACGCCCACCCGGAACACTATATAAAGCTAAACGAACCGTTCACTGGGTACTTATACGCACGAAAATCCCTATTGATTTACCTGTTTTTACAAGGAAATAAAATGTGAAAAAAATATTTCTACATCCCATGGCCTTTCCCAACCATTTAAATTTTTCTCTTACAGGTCTAACACTTCCGAAAAACCAATACAACGCCCACCCGGAACAATATATAAAGCTAAACGAACCGTTCACTCGGTACTCATACGTACGAAAATCCCTATTGATTTACCTGTTTTTACAAGGAAATAAAATGTGAAAAAAATATTTCTACATCCCATGGCCTTTCCCAACCATTTAAATTTTTCTCTTACAGGTCTAACACTTCCGAAAAACCAATACAACGTCCACCCGGAACAATATATAAAGCTAAACGAACCGTTCACTGGGTACTCATACGTACGAAAATCCCTATTGATTTACCTGTTTTTACAAGGAAATAAAATGTGAAAAAAAATGTTTCTACATCCCATGGCCTTTCCCAACCATTTAAATTTTTCTCTTACAGGGCTAACACTTCCGAAAAACCAATACAACGCCCACCCGGAACACTATATAAAGCTAAACGAACCGTTCACTGGGTACTTATACGCACGAAAATCCCTATTGATTTACCTGTTTTTACAAGGAAATAAAATGTGAAAAAAATATTTCTACATCCCATGGCCTTTCCCAACCATTTAAATTTTTCTCTTACAGGTCTAACACTTCCGAAAAACCAATACAACGTCCACCCGGAACAATATATAAAGCTAAACGAACCGTTCACTGGGTACTCATACGTACGAAAATCCCTATTGATTTACCTGTTTTTACAAGGAAATAAAATGTGAAAAAAAATGTTTCTACATCCCATGGCCTTTCCCAACCATTTAAATTTTTCTCTTACAGGGCTAACACTTCCGAAAAACCAATACAACGCCCACCCGGAACACTATATAAAGCTAAACGAACCGTTCACTGGGTACTTATACGCACGAAAATCCCTATTGATTTACCTGTTTTTACAAGGAAATAAAATGTGAAAAAAATATTTCTACATCCCATGGCCTTTCCCAACCATTTAAATTTTTCTCTTACAACTCTAACACTTCCGAAAAACCAATACAACGCCCAACCAGAACAATATATAAAGCTCAACGAACCGTTCACTGGGTACTTATCCGTACGAAAATCCCTATAGATTTACCTGTTTTTACAAGGAAAAAAAATGTGAAAAAAATATTTCTACATCCCATGGCCTTTCCCAACCATTTAAATTTTTCTCTTACAGGGCTAACACTTCCGAAAAACCAATACAACGCCCACCCGGAACAATATATAAAGCTAAACGAACCGTTCACTGGGTACTCATACGTACGAAAATCCCTATTGATTTACCTGTTTTTACAAGGAAATAAAATGTGAAAAAAATATTTCTACATCCCATGGCCCTTCCCAACCATTTAGATTTTTCTCTTACAGGTCTAACACGTCTGAAAAACCAATACAACGCCCACCCAGAACACTATATAAAGCTAAACGAACCGTTCACTGGGTACTTATACGCAAGAAAATCCCTATTGATTTACCTGTTTTTACAAGGAAATAAAATGTGAAAAAAATATTTCTACATCCCATGGCCTTTCCCAACCATTTAAATTTTTCTCCTACAACTCTAACACTTCCGAAAAACCAATACAACGCCCAACCAGAACAATATATAAAGCTCAACGAACCGTTCACTGGGTACTTATCCGTACGAAAATCCCTATAGATTTACCTGTTTTTACAAGGAAAAAAAATGTGAAAAAAATATTTCTACATCCCATGGCCTTTCCCAACCATTTAAATTTTTCTCTTACAGGGCTAACACTTCCGAAAAACCAATACAACGCCCACCCGGAACACTATATAAAGCTAAACGAACCATTCACTGGGTACTTATACGCACGAAAATCCCTATTGATTTACCTGTTTTTACAAGGAAATAAAATGTGAAAAAAATATTTCTACATCCCATGGCCTTTCTCAACCATTTACATTTTTCTCTTACAACTCTAACACTTCCGAAAAACCAATACAACGCCCAACCAGAACAATATATAAAGCTAAACGAACCGTTCACTGGGTACTCATACGTACGAAAATCCCTATTGATTTACCTGTTTTTACAAGGAAATAAAATATGAAAAAAATATTTCTACATCCCATGGCCTTTCCCAACCATTTAAATTTTTCTCTTACAGGTCTAACACTTCCGAAAAACCAATACAACGCCCACCCGGAACAATATATAAAGCTAAACGAACCGTTCACTGGGTACTCATACGTACGAAAATCCCTATTGATTTACCTGTTTTTACAAGGAAATAAAATGTGAAAAAAAATGTTTCTACATCCCATGGCCTTTCCCAACCATTTAAATTTTTCTCTTACAGGGCTAACACTTCCGAAAAACCAATACAACGCCCACCCGGAACACTATATAAAGCTAAACGAACCGTTCACTGGGTACTTATACGCACGAAAATCCCTATTGATTTACCTGTTTTTACAAGGAAATAAAATGTGAAAAAAATATTTCTACATCCCATGGCCTTTCCCAACCATTTAAATTTTTCTCTTACAGGTCTAACACTTCCGAAAAACCAATACAACGTCCACCCGGAACAATATATAAAGCTAAACGAACCGTTCACTGGGTACTCATACGTACGAAAATCCCTATTGATTTACCTGTTTTTACAAGGAAATAAAATGTGAAAAAAAATGTTTCTACATCCCATGGCCTTTCCCAACCATTTAAATTTTTCTCTTACAGGGCTAACACTTCCGAAAAACCAATACAACGCCCACCCGGAACACTATATAAAGCTAAACGAACCGTTCACTGGGTACTTATACGCACGAAAATCCCTATTGATTTACCTGTTTTTACAAGGAAATAAAATGTGAAAAAAATATTTCTACATCCCATGGCCTTTCCCAACCATTTAAATTTTTCTCTTACAACTCTAACACTTCCGAAAAACCAATACAACGCCCAACCAGAACAATATATAAAGCTCAACGAACCGTTCACTGGGTACTTATCCGTACGAAAATCCCTATAGATTTACCTGTTTTTACAAGGAAAAAAAATGTGAAAAAAATATTTCTACATCCCATGGCCTTTCCCAACCATTTAAATTTTTCTCTTACAGGGCTAACACTTCCGAAAAACCAATACAACGCCCACCCGGAACAATATATAAAGCTAAACGAACCGTTCACTGGGTACTCATACGTACGAAAATCCCTATTGATTTACCTGTTTTTACAAGGAAATAAAATGTGAAAAAAATATTTCTACATCCCATGGCCCTTCCCAACCATTTAGATTTTTCTCTTACAGGTCTAACACGTCTGAAAAACCAATACAACGCCCACCCAGAACACTATATAAAGCTAAACGAACCGTTCACTGGGTACTTATACGCACGAAAATCCCTATTGATTTACCTGTTTTTACAAGGAAATAAAATGTGAAAAAAATATTTCTACATCCCATGGCCTTTCCCAACCATTTAAATTTTTCTCCTACAACTCTAACACTTCCGAAAAACCAATACAACGCCCAACCAGAACAATATATAAAGCTCAACGAACCGTTCACTGGGTACTTATCCGTACGAAAATCCCTATAGATTTACCTGTTTTTACAAGGAAAAAAAATGTGAAAAAAATATTTCTACATCCCATGGCCTTTCCCAACCATTTAAATTTTTCTCTTACAGGGCTAACACTTCCGAAAAACCAATACAACGCCCACCCGGAACACTATATAAAGCTAAACGAACCATTCACTGGGTACTTATACGCACGAAAATCCCTATTGATTTACCTGTTTTTACAAGGAAATAAAATGTGAAAAAAATATTTCTACATCCCATGGCCTTTCTCAACCATTTACATTTTTCTCTTACAACTCTAACACTTCCGAAAAACCAATACAACGCCCAACCAGAACAATATATAAAGCTAAACGAACCGTTCACTGGGTACTCATACGTACGACAATCCCTATTGATTTACCTGTTTTTACAAGGAAATAAAATATGAAAAAAATATTTCTACATCCCATGGCCTTTCCCAACCATTTAAATTTTTCTCTTACAGGTCTAACACTTCCGAAAAACCAATACAACGCCCACCCGGAACAATATATAAAGCTAAACGAACCGTTCACTGGGTACTCATACGTACGAAAATCCCTATTGATTTACCTGTTTTTACAAGGAAATAAAATGTGAAAAAAAATGTTTCTACATCCCATGGCCTTTCCCAACCATTTAAATTTTTCTCTTACAGGGCTAACACTTCCGAAAAACCAATACAACGCCCACCCGGAACACTATATAAAGCTAAACGAACCGTTCACTGGGTACTTATACGCACGAAAATCCCTATTGATTTACCTGTTTTTACAAGGAAATAAAATGTGAAAAAAATATTTCTACATCCCATGGCCTTTCCCAACCATTTAAATTTTTCTCTTACAGGTCTAACACTTCCGAAAAACCAATACAACGCCCACCCGGAACAATATATAAAGCTAAACGAACCGTTCACTCGGTACTCATACGTACGAAAATCCCTATTGATTTACCTGTTTTTACAAGGAAATAAAATGTGAAAAAAATATTTCTACATCCCATGGCCTTTCCCAACCATTTAAATTTTTCTCTTACAGGTCTAACACTTCCGAAAAACCAATACAACGTCCACCCGGAACAATATATAAAGCTAAACGAACCGTTCACTGGGTACTCATACGTACGAAAATCCCTATTGATTTACCTGTTTTTACAAGGAAATAAAATGTGAAAAAAAATGTTTCTACATCCCATGGCCTTTCCCAACCATTTAAATTTTTCTCTTACAGGGCTAACACTTCCGAAAAACCAATACAACGCCCACCCGGAACACTATATAAAGCTAAACGAACCGTTCACTGGGTACTTATACGCACGAAAATCCCTATTGATTTACCTGTTTTTACAAGGAAATAAAATGTGAAAAAAATATTTCTACATCCCATGGCCTTTCCCAACCATTTAAATTTTTCTCTTACAGGTCTAACACTTCCGAAAAACCAATACAACGTCCACCCGGAACAATATATAAAGCTAAACGAACCGTTCACTGGGTACTCATACGTACGAAAATCCCTATTGATTTACCTGTTTTTACAAGGAAATAAAATGTGAAAAAAAATGTTTCTACATCCCATGGCCTTTCCCAACCATTTAAATTTTTCTCTTACAGGGCTAACACTTCCGAAAAACCAATACAACGCCCACCCGGAACACTATATAAAGCGAAACGAACCGTTCACTGGGTACTTATACGCACGAAAATCCCTATTGATTTACCTGTTTTTACAAGGAAATAAAATGTGAAAAAAATATTTCTACATCCCATGGCCTTTCCCAACCATTTAAATTTTTCTCTTACAACTCTAACACTTCCGAAAAACCAATACAACGCCCAACCAGAACAATATATAAAGCTCAACGAACCGTTCACTGGGTACTTATCCGTACGAAAATCCCTATAGATTTACCTGTTTTTACAAGGAAAAAAAATGTGAAAAAAATATTTCTACATCCCATGGCCTTTCCCAACCATTTAAATTTTTCTCTTACAGGGCTAACACTTCCGAAAAACCAATACAACGCCCACCCGGAACAATATATAAAGCTAAACGAACCGTTCACTGGGTACTCATACGTACGAAAATCCCTATTGATTTACCTGTTTTTACAAGGAAATAAAATGTGAAAAAAATATTTCTACATCCCATGGCCCTTCCCAACCATTTAGATTTTTCTCTTACAGGTCTAACACGTCTGAAAAACCAATACAACGCCCACCCAGAACACTATATAAAGCTAAACGAACCGTTCACTGGGTACTTATACGCACGAAAATCCCTATTGATTTACCTGTTTTTACAAGGAAATAAAATGTGAAAAAAATATTTCTACATCCCATGGCCTTTCCCAACCATTTAAATTTTTCTCCTACAACTCTAACACTTCCGAAAAACCAATACAACGCCCACCCGGAACAATATATAAAGCTCAACGAACCGTTCACTGGGTACTTATCCGTACGAAAATCCCTATAGATTTACCTGTTTTTACAAGGAAAAAAAATGTGAAAAAAATATTTCTACATCCCATGGCCTTTCCCAACCATTTAAATTTTTCTCTTACAGGGCTAACACTTCCGAAAAACCAATACAACGCCCACCCGGAACACTATATAAAGCTAAACGAACCATTCACTGGGTACTTATACGCACGAAAATCCCTATTGATTTACCTGTTTTTACAAGGAAATAAAATGTGAAAAAAATATTTCTACATCCCATGGCCTTTCTCAACCATTTACATTTTTCTCTTACAACTCTAACACTTCCGAAAAACCAATACAACGCCCAACCAGAACAATATATAAAGCTAAACGAACCGTTCACTGGGTACTCATACGTACGAAAATCCCTATTGATTTACCTGTTTTTACAAGGAAATAAAATATGAAAAAAATATTTCTACATCCCATGGCCTTTCCCAACCATTTAAATTTTTCTCTTACAGGTCTAACACTTCCGAAAAACCAATACAACGCCCACCCGGAACAATATATAAAGCTAAACGAACCGTTCACTGGGTACTCATACGTACGAAAATCCCTATTGATTTACCTGTTTTTACAAGGAAATAAAATGTGAAAAAAAATGTTTCTACATCCCATGGCCTTTCCCAACCATTTAAATTTTTCTCTTACAGGGCTAACACTTCCGAAAAACCAATACAACGCCCACCCGGAACACTATATAAAGCTAAACGAACCGTTCACTGGGTACTTATACGCACGAAAATCCCTATTGATTTACCTGTTTTTACAAGGAAATAAAATGTGAAAAAAATATTTCTACATCCCATGGCCTTTCCCAACCATTTAAATTTTTCTCTTACAGGTCTAACACTTCCGAAAAACCAATACAACGCCCACCCGGAACAATATATAAAGCTAAACGAACCGTTCACTCGGTACTCATACGTACGAAAATCCCTATTGATTTACCTGTTTTTACAAGGAAATAAAATGTGAAAAAAATATTTCTACATCCCATGGCCTTTCCCAACCATTTAAATTTTTCTCTTACAGGTCTAACACTTCCGAAAAACCAATACAACGTCCACCCGGAACAATATATAAAGCTAAACGAACCGTTCACTGGGTACTTATACGTACGAAAATCCCTATTGATTTACCTGTTTTTACAAGGAAATAAAATGTGAAAAAAAATGTTTCTACATCCCATGGCCTTTCCCAACCATTTAAATTTTTCTCTTACAGGGCTAACACTTCCGAAAAACCAATACAACGCCCACCCGGAACACTATATAAAGCTAAACGAACCGTTCACTGGGTACTTATACGCACGAAAATCCCTATTGATTTACCTGTTTTTACAAGGAAATAAAATGTGAAAAAAATATTTCTACATCCCATGGCCTTTCCCAACCATTTAAATTTTTCTCTTACAGGTCTAACACTTCCGAAAAACCAATACAACGTCCACCCGGAACAATATATAAAGCTAAACGAACCGTTCACTGGGTACTCATACGTACGAAAATCCCTATTGATTTACCTGTTTTTACAAGGAAATAAAATGTGAAAAAAAATGTTTCTACATCCCATGGCCTTTCCCAACCATTTAAATTTTTCTCTTACAGGGCTAACACTTCCGAAAAACCAATACAACGCCCACCCGGAACACTATATAAAGCTAAACGAACCGTTCACTGGGTACTTATACGCACGAAAATCCCTATTGATTTACCTGTTTTTACAAGGAAATAAAATGTGAAAAAAATATTTCTACATCCCATGGCCTTTCCCAACCATTTAAATTTTTCTCTTACAACTCTAACACTTCCGAAAAACCAATACAACGCCCAACCAGAACAATATATAAAGCTCAACGAACCGTTCACTGGGTACTTATCCGTACGAAAATCCCTATAGATTTACCTGTTTTTACAAGGAAAAAAAATGTGAAAAAAATATTTCTACATCCCATGGCCTTTCCCAACCATTTAAATTTTTCTCTTACAGGGCTAACACTTCCGAAAAACCAATACAACGCCCACCCGGAACACTATATAAAGCTAAACGAACCATTCACTGGGTACTTATACGCACGAAAATCCCTATTGATTTACCTGTTTTTACAAGGAAATAAAATGTGAAAAAAATATTTCTACATCCCATGGCCTTTCTCAACCATTTACATTTTTCTCTTACAACTCTAACACTTCCGAAAAACCAATACAACGCCCAACCAGAACAATATATAAAGCTAAACGAACCGTTCACTGGGTACTCATACGTACGAAAATCCCTATTGATTTACCTGTTTTTACAAGGAAATAAAATATGAAAAAAATATTTCTACATCCCATGGCCTTTCCCAACCATTTAAATTTTTCTCTTACAGGTCTAACACTTCCGAAAAACCAATACAACGCCCACCCGGAACAATATATAAAGCTAAACGAACCGTTCACTGGGTACTCATACGTACGAAAATCCCTATTGATTTACCTGTTTTTACAAGGAAATAAAATGTGAAAAAAATATTTCTACATCCCATGGCCCTTCCCAACCATTTAGATTTTTCTCTTACAGGTCTAACACGTCTGAAAAACCAATACAACGCCCACCCAGAACACTATATAAAGCTAAACGAACCGTTCACTGGGTACTTATACGCACGAAAATCCCTATTGATTTACCTGTTTTTACAAGGAAATAAAATGTGAAAAAAATATTTCTACATCCCATGGCCTTTCCCAACCATTTAAATTTTTCTCCTACAACTCTAACACTTCCGAAAAACCAATACAACGCCCAACCAGAACAATATATAAAGCTCAACGAACCGTTCACTGGGTACTTATCCGTACGAAAATCCCTATAGATTTACCTGTTTTTACAAGGAAAAAAAATGTGAAAAAAATATTTCTACATCCCATGGCCTTTCCCAACCATTTAAATTTTTCTCTTACAGGGCTAACACTTCCGAAAAACCAATACAACGCCCACCCGGAACACTATATAAAGCTAAACGAACCATTCACTGGGTACTTATACGCACGAAAATCCCTATTGATTTACCTGTTTTTACAAGGAAATAAAATGTGAAAAAAATATTTCTACATCCCATGGCCTTTCTCAACCATTTACATTTTTCTCTTACAACTCTAACACTTCCGAAAAACCAATACAACGCCCAACCAGAACAATATATAAAGCTAAACGAACCGTTCACTGGGTACTCATACGTACGAAAATCCCTATTGATTTACCTGTTTTTACAAGGAAATAAAATATGAAAAAAATATTTCTACATCCCATGGCCTTTCCCAACCATTTAAATTTTTCTCTTACAGGTCTAACACTTCCGAAAAACCAATACAACGCCCACCCGGAACAATATATAAAGCTAAACGAACCGTTCACTGGGTACTCATACGTACGAAAATCCCTATTGATTTACCTGTTTTTACAAGGAAATAAAATGTGAAAAAAAATGTTTCTACATCCCATGGCCTTTCCCAACCATTTAAATTTTTCTCTTACAGGGCTAACACTTCCGAAAAACCAATACAACGCCCACCCGGAACACTATATAAAGCTAAACGAACCGTTCACTGGGTACTTATACGCACGAAAATCCCTATTGATTTACCTGTTTTTACAAGGAAATAAAATGTGAAAAAAATATTTCTACATCCCATGGCCTTTCCCAACCATTTAAATTTTTCTCTTACAGGTCTAACACTTCCGAAAAACCAATACAACGTCCACCCGGAACAATATATAAAGCTAAACGAACCGTTCACTGGGTACTCATACGTACGAAAATCCCTATTGATTTACCTGTTTTTACAAGGAAATAAAATGTGAAAAAAAATGTTTCTACATCCCATGGCCTTTCCCAACCATTTAAATTTTTCTCTTACAGGGCTAACACTTCCGAAAAACCAATACAACGCCCACCCGGAACACTATATAAAGCTAAACGAACCGTTCACTGGGTACTTATACGCACGAAAATCCCTATTGATTTACCTGTTTTTACAAGGAAATAAAATGTGAAAAAAATATTTCTACATCCCATGGCCTTTCCCAACCATTTAAATTTTTCTCTTACAGGGCTAACACTTCCGAAAAACCAATACAACGCCCACCCGGAACACTATATAAAGCTAAACGAACCATTCACTGGGTACTTATACGCACGAAAATCCCTATTGATTTACCTGTTTTTACAAGGAAATAAAATGTGAAAAAAATATTTCTACATCCCATGGCCTTTCTCAACCATTTACATTTTTCTCTTACAACTCTAACACTTCCGAAAAACCAATACAACGCCCAACCAGAACAATATATAAAGCTAAACGAACCGTTCACTGGGTACTCATACGTACGAAAATCCCTATTGATTTACCTGTTTTTACAAGGAAATAAAATATGAAAAAAATATTTCTACATCCCGTGGCCTTTCCCAACCATTTAAATTTTTCTCTTACAGGTCTAACACTTCCGAAAAACCAATACAACGCCCACCCGGAACAATATATAAAGCTAAACGAACCGTTCACTGGGTACTCATACGTACGAAAATCCCTATTGATTTACCTGTTTTTACAAGGAAATAAAATGTGAAAAAAATATTTCTACATCCCATGGCCCTTCCCAACCATTTAGATTTTTCTCTTACAGGTCTAACACGTCTGAAAAACCAATACAACGCCCACCCGGAACACTATATAAAGCTAAACGAACCGTTCACTGGGTACTTATACGCACGAAAATCCCTATTGATTTACCTGTTTTTACAAGGAAATAAAATGTGAAAAAAATATTTCTACATCCCATGGCCTTTCCCAACCATTTAAATTTTTCTCTTACAACTCTAACACTTCCGAAAAACCAATACAACGCCCAACCAGAACAATATATAAAGCTCAACGAACCGTTCACTGGGTACTTATCCGTACGAAAATCCCTATAGATTTACCTGTTTTTACAAGGAAAAAAAATGTGAAAAAAATATTTCTACATCCCATGGCCTTTCCCAACCATTTAAATTTTTCTCTTACAGGGCTAACACTTCCGAAAAACCAATACAACGCCCACCCGGAACACTATATAAAGCTAAACGAACCATTCACTGGGTACTTATACGCACGAAAATCCCTATTGATTTACCTGTTTTTACAAGGAAATAAAATGTGAAAAAAATATTTCTACATCCCATGGCCTTTCTCAACCATTTACATTTTTCTCTTACAACTCTAACACTTCCGAAAAACCAATACAACGCCCAACCAGAACAATATATAAAGCTAAACGAACCGTTCACTGGGTACTCATACGTACGAAAATCCCTATTGATTTACCTGTTTTTACAAGGAAATAAAATATGAAAAAAATATTTCTACATCCCATGGCCTTTCCCAACCATTTAAATTTTTCTCTTACAGGTCTAACACTTCCGAAAAACCAATACAACGCCCACCCGGAACAATATATAAAGCTAAACGAACCGTTCAC
This sequence comes from Paroedura picta, assembly GCF_049243985.1. Taxonomy (NCBI): domain Eukaryota; kingdom Metazoa; phylum Chordata; class Lepidosauria; order Squamata; family Gekkonidae; genus Paroedura; species Paroedura picta. The sequence goes on from NW_027518617.1 coordinate 2,263,546, forward strand.
TGGGTACTCATACGTACGAAAATCCCTATTGATTTACCTGTTTTTACAAGGAAGTAAAATGTGAAAAAAATATTTCTACATCCCATGGCCCTTCCCAACCATTTAGATTTTTCTCTTACAGGTCTAACACGTCTGAAAAACCAATACAACACCCATCCGGAACAATATATAAAGCTAAACGCACCGGTCACTGGGTACTTATCCGTACGAAAATCCCTATTGATTTACCTGTTTTTACAAGGAAATAAAATGTGAAAACAATATTTCTACATCCCATGGCCTTTCCCAACCATTTAAATTTTTCTCTTACAGATCTAACACTTCCGAAAAACCAATACAACGCCCACCAGGAACAATATATAAAACTAAACGAACCGTTCACTGGGTACTTATCCGTACGAAAATCCCTATTGATTTACCTGTTTTTCCAAGGAAATAAAATGTGAAAAAAATATTTCTACATCCCATGGCCTTTCCCAACCATTTAAATTTTTCTCTTACAGGTCTAACACGTCCTAAAAACCAATACAACGCCCATCCGGAACAATATATAAAGCTAAACGCACCGTTCACTGGGTACTTATATGTACGAAAACCCTTTTGATTTACCTGTTTTTACAAGGAAATAAAATGTGAAAAAAATATTTCTACATCCCATGGCCTTTCCCAACCATTTAAATTTTTCTCTTACAGGTCTAACACTTCCGAAAAACCAATACAACGCCCACCCGGAACAATATATAAAGCTAAACGAACCGTTCACTGGGTACTCATACGTACGAAAATCCCTATAGATTTACCTGTTTTTACAAGGAAATAAAATGTGAAAAAAATATTTCTACATCCCATGGCCTTTCTCAACCATTTACATTTTTCTCTTACAACTCTAACACTTCCGAAAAACCAATACAACGCCCAACCAGAACAATATATAAAGCTAAACGAACCGTTCACTGGGTACTCATACGTACGAAAATCCCTATTGATTTACCTGTTTTTACAAGGAAATAAAATATGAAAAAAATATTTCTACATCCCATGGCCTTTCCCAACCATTTAAATTTTTCTCTTACAGGTCTAACACTTCCGAAAAACCAATACAACGCCCACCCGGAACAATATATAAAGCTAAACGAACCGTTCACTGGGTACTCATACGTACGAAAATCCCTATTGATTTACCTGTTTTTACAAGGAAATAAAATGTGAAAAAAATATTTCTACATCCCATGGCCCTTCCCAACCATTTAGATTTTTCTCTTACAAGTCTAACACGTCTGAAAAACCAATACAACACCCATCCGGAACAATATATAAAGCTAAACGCACCGGTCACTGGGTACTTATCCGTACGAAAATCCCTATTGATTTACCTGTTTTTACAAGGAAATAAAATGTGAAAACAATATTTCTACATCCCATGGCCTTTCCCAACCATTTAAATTTTTCTCTTACAGATCTAACACTTCCGAAAAACCAATACAACGCCCACCAGGAACAATATATAAAACTAAACGAACCGTTCACTGGGTACTTATCCGTACGAAAATCCCTATTGATTTACCTGTTTTTCCAAGGAAATAAAATGTGAAAAAAATATTTCTACATCCCATGGCCTTTCCCAACCATTTAAATTTTTCTCTTACAGGTCTAACACGTCCTAAAAACCAATACAACGCCCATCCGGAACAATATATAAAGCTAAACGCACCGTTCACTGGGTACTTATATGTACGAAAACCCTTTTGATTTACCTGTTTTTACAAGGAAATAAAATGTGAAAAAAATATTTCTACATCCCATGGCCTTTCCCAACCATTTAAATTTTTCTCTTACAGGTCTAACACTTCCGAAAAACCAATACAACGCCCACCCGGAACAATATATAAAGCTAAACGAACCGTTCACTGGGTACTCATACGTACGAAAATCCCTATAGATTTACCTGTTTTTACAAGGAAATAAAATGTGAAAAAAATGTTTCTACATCCCATGGCCTTTCCCAACCATTTAAATTTTTTTCTTACAGGTCTAACACTTCCGAAAAACCAATACAACGCCCACCCGGACCAATATATTAAGCTAAACGAACCGTTCACTGGGTACTTATCCGTACGAAAATCCCTATAGATTTACCTGTTTTTACAAGGAAATAAAATGTGAAAAAAATATTTCTACATCCCATGGCCTTTCCCAACCATTTAAATTTTTCTCTTACAGGTCTAACACTTCCAAAAAACCAATACAACGCCCACCCGGAACAATATATAAAGCTAAACGAACCGTTCACTGGGTACTCATACGTACGAAAATCCCTATTGATTTACCTGTTTTTACAAGGAAATAAAATGTGAAAAAAATGTTTCTACATCCCATGGCCTTTCCCAACCATTTAAATTTTTCTCTTACAGGGCTAACACTTCAGAAAAACCAATACAACGCCCACCCGGAACACTATATAAAGCTAAACGAACCGTTCACTGGGTACTTATAAGCACGAAAATCCCTATTGATTTACCTGTTTTTACAAGGAAATAAAATGTGAAAAAAATATTTCTACATCCCATGGCCTTTCCCAACCATTTAAATTTTTCTCTTACAGGGCTAACACTTCCGAAAAACCAATACAACGCCCACCCGGAACAATATATAAAGCCAAACGAACCGTTCACTGGGTACTCATACGTACGAAAATCCCTATTGATTTACCTGTTTTTACAAGGAAATAAAATGTGAAAAAAATGTTTCTACATCCCATGGCCTTTCCCAACCATTTAAATTTTTCTCTCACAGGTCTAACACTTCCGAAAAACCAGTACAACGCCCACCCGGAACAATATATAAAGCTAAACGAACCGTTCACTGGGTACTCATACATACGAAAATCCCTATTGATTTACCTGTTTTTACAAGGAAATAAAATGTGAAAAAAATATTTCTACATCCCATGGCCCTTCCCAACCATTTAAATTTTTCTCTTACAGGTCTAACACGTCCGAAAAACCAATACAACGCCCATCCGGAACAATATATAAAGCTAAACGCACCGGTCACTGGGTACTTATCCGTACGAAAATCCCTATTGATTTACCTGTTTTTACAAGGAAATAAAATGTGAAAACAATATTTCTACATCCCATGGCCTTTCCCAACCATTTAAATTTTTCTCTTACAGGTCTAACACTTCCGAAAAACCAATACAACGCCCACCCGGAACAATATATAAAGCTAAACGAACCGTTCACTGGGTACTTATCCGTACGAAAATCCCTATTGATTTACCTGTTTTTCCAAGGAAATAAAATGTGAAAAAAATATTTCTACATCCCAAGGCCTTTCCCAACCATGTAAATTTTTCTCTTACAGGTCTAACACGTCCGAAAAACCAATATAACGCCCATCCGGACCAATATAGAAAGCTAAACGCACCGTTCACTGGGTATTTATATGTACGAAAATCCCTATTGATTTACCTGTTTTTACAAGGAAATAAAATGTGAAAAAAATATTTCTACATCCCATGGCCTTTCCCAACCATTTAAATTTTTCTCTTACAGGGCTAACACTTCCGAAAAACCAATACAACGCCCACCCGGACCAATATATTAAGCTAAACGAACCGTTCACTGGGTACTTATACGTACGAAAATCCCTATTGATTTACCTGTTTTTACAGGGAAATAAAATGTGAAAAAAATATTTCTACATCACATGGCCTTTCCCAACCATTTAAATTTTTCTCTTACAGGTCTAACACTTCCAAAAAACCAATACAACGCCCACCCGGAACAATATATAAAGCTAAACGAACCGTTCACTGGGTACTCATACGTACGAAAATCCCTATTGATTTACCTGTTTTTACAAGGAAATAAAATGTGAAAAAAATGTTTCTACATCCCATGGCCTTTCCCAACCATTTAAATTTTTCTCTTACAGGGCTAACACTTCAGAAAAACCAATACAACGCCCACCCGGAACACTATATAAAGCTAAACGAACCGTTCACTGGGTACTTATAAGCACGAAAATCCCTATTGATTTACCTGTTTTTACAAGGAAATAAAATGTGAAAAAAATATTTCTACATCCCATGGCCTTTCCCAACCATTTAAATTTTTCTCTTACAGGGCTAACACTTCCGAAAAACCAATACAACGCCCACCCGGAACAATATATAAAGCCAAACGAACCGTTCACTGGGTACTCATACGTACGAAAATCCCTATTGATTTACCTGTTTTTACAAGGAAATAAAATGTGAAAAAAATGTTTCTACATCCCATGGCCTTTCCCAACCATTTAAATTTTTCTCTTACAGGGCTAACACTTCCGAAAAACCAATACAACGCTCACCCGGAACAATATATAAAGCTAAACGAACCGTTCACTGGGTACTCATACGTACGAAAATCCCTATTGATTTACCTGTTTTTACAAGGAAATAAAATGTGAAAAAAATATTTCTACATCCCATGGCCTTTCCCAACCATTTAAATTTTTCTCTTACAGGTCTAACACTTCCGAAAAACCAATACAACGCCCACCCGGAACAATATATAAAGCTAAACGAACCGTTAACTGGGTACTCATACGTACGAAAATCCCTATTGATTTACCTGTTTTTACAAGGAAATAAAATGTGAAAAAAATATTTCTACATCCCATGGCCCTTCCCAACCATTTAAATTTTTCTCTTACAGGTCTAACACGTCCGAAAAACCAATACAACACCTATCCGGAACAATATATAAAGCTAAACGCACCGGTCACTGGGTACTTATCCGTACGAAAATCCCTATTGATTTACCTGTTTTTACAAGGAAATAAAATGTGAAAACAATATTTCTACATCCCATGGCCTTTCCCAACCATTTAAATTTTTCTCTTACAGGTCTAACACTTCCGAAAAACCAATACAACGCCCACCCGGAACAATATATAAAGCTAAACGAACCGTTCACTGGGTACTCATACGTACGAAAATCCCTATAGATTTACCTGTTTTTACAAGGAAATAAAATGTGAAAAAAATGTTTCTACATCCCATGGCCTTTCCCAACCATTTAAATTTTTTTCTTACAGGTCTAACACTTCCGAAAAACCAATACAACGCCCACCCGGACCAATATATTAAGCTAAACGAACCGTTCACTGGGTACTTATCCGTACGAAAATCCCTATAGATTTACCTGTTTTTACAAGGAAATAAAATGTGAAAAAAATATTTCTACATCCCATGGCCTTTCCCAACCATTTAAATTTTTCTCTTACAGGTCTAACACTTCCGAAAAACCAATACAACGCTCACCCGGAACAATATATAAAGCTAAACGAACCGTTCACTGGGTACTTATACGCACGAAAATCCCTATTGATTTACCTGTTTTTACAAGGAAATAAAATGTGAAAAAAATATTTCTACATCCCATGGCCTTTCCCAACCATTTAAATTTTTCTCTCACAGGTCTAACACTTCCGAAAAACCAGTACAACGCCCACCCGGAACAATATATAAAGCTAAACGAACCGTTCACTGGGTACTCATACATACGAAAATCCCTATTGATTTACCTGTTTTTACAAGGAAATAAAATGTGAAAAAAATATTTCTACATCCCATGGCCCTTCCCAACCATTTAAATTTTTCTCTTACAGGTCTAACACGTCCGAAAAACCAATACAACGCCCATCCGGAACAATATATAAAGCTAAACGCACCGGTCACTGGGTACTTATCCGTACGAAAATCCCTATTGATTTACCTGTTTTTACAAGGAAATAAAATGTGAAAACAATATTTCTACATCCCATGGCCTTTCCCAACCATTTAAATTTTTCTCTTACAGGTCTAACACTTCCGAAAAACCAATACAACGCCCACCCGGAACAATATATAAAGCTAAACGAACCGTTCACTGGGTACTTATCCGTACGAAAATCCCTATTGATTTACCTGTTTTTCCAAGGAAATAAAATGTGAAAAAAATATTTCTACATCCCAAGGCCTTTCCCAACCATGTAAATTTTTCTCTTACAGGTCTAACACGTCCGAAAAACCAATATAACGCCCATCCGGACCAATATAGAAAGCTAAACGCACCGTTCACTGGGTATTTATATGTACGAAAATCCCTATTGATTTACCTGTTTTTACAAGGAAATAAAATGTGAAAAAAATATTTCTACATCCCATGGCCTTTCCCAACCATTTAAATTTTTCTCTTACAGGGCTAACACTTCCGAAAAACCAATACAACGCCCACCCGGACCAATATATTAAGCTAAACGAACCGTTCACTGGGTACTTATACGTACGAAAATCCCTATTGATTTACCTGTTTTTACAGGAAAATAAAATGTGAAAAAAATATTTCTACATCCCATGGCCTTTCCCAACCATTTAAATTTTTCTCTTACAAGTCTAACACTTCCGAAAAACCAATACAACGCCCACCCGGAACAATATATAAAGCTAAACGAACCGTTCACTGGGTACTTATCCGTACGAAAATCCCTATTGATTTACGTGTTTTTACAAGGAAATAAAATGTGAAAACAATATTTCTACATCCCATGGCCTTTCCCAACCATTTAAATTTTTCTCTTACAGGTCTAACACTTCCGAAAAACCAATACAACGCCCACCCGGAACAATATATAAAGCTAAACGAACCGTTCACTGGGTACTTATCCGTACGAAAATCCCTATTGATTTACCTGTTTTTACAAGGAAATAAAAGGTGAAAACAATATTTCTACATCCCATGGCCTTTCCCAACCATTTAAATTTTTCTCTTACAGGTCTAACACTTCCGAAAAACCAATACAACGCCCACCCGGAACAATATATTAAGCTAAACGAACCGTTCACTGGGTACTTATCCGTACGAAAATCCCTATTGATTTACCTGTTTTTACAAGGAAATAAAAGGTGAAAACAATATTTCTACATCCCATGGCCTTTCCCAACCATTTAAATTTTTCTCTTACAGGTCTAACACTTCTGAAAAACCAATACAACGCTCACCCGGAACAATATATAAAGCCAAACGAACCGTTCACTGGGTACTCATACGTACGAAAATCCCTATTGATTTACCTGTTTTTACAAGGAAATAAAATGTGAAAAAAATGTTTCTACATCCCATGGCCTTTCCCAACCATTTAAATTTTTCTCTTACAGGGCTAACACTTCCGAAAAACCAATACAACGCTCACCCGGAACAATATATAAAGCTAAACGAACCGTTCACTGGGTACTCATACGTACGAAAATCCCTATTGATTTACCTGTTTTTACAAGGAAATAAAATGTGAAAAAAATATTTCTACATCCCATGGCCTTTCCCAACCATTTAAATTTTTCTCTTACAGGTCTAACACTTCCGAAAAACCAATACAACGCCCACCCGGAACAATATATAAAGCTAAACGAACCGTTAACTGGGTACTCATACGTACGAAAATCCCTATTGATTTACCTGTTTTTACAAGGAAATAAAATGTGAAAAAAATATTTCTACATCCCATGGCCCTTCCCAACCATTTAAATTTTTCTCTTACAGGTCTAACACGTCCGAAAAACCAATACAACACCTATCCGGAACAATATATAAAGCTAAACGCACCGGTCACTGGGTACTTATCCGTACGAAAATCCCTATTGATTTACCTGTTTTTACAAGGAAATAAAATGTGAAAACAATATTTCTACATCCCATGGCCTTTCCCAACCATTTAAATTTTTCTCTTACAGGTCTAACACTTCCGAAAAACCAATACAACGCCCACCCGGAACAATATATAAAGCTAAACGAACCGTTCACTGGGTACTCATACGTACGAAAATCCCTATAGATTTACCTGTTTTTACAAGGAAATAAAATGTGAAAAAAATGTTTCTACATCCCATGGCCTTTCCCAACCATTTAAATTTTTTTCTTACAGGTCTAACACTTCCGAAAAACCAATACAACGCCCACCCGGACCAATATATTAAGCTAAACGAACCGTTCACTGGGTACTTATCCGTACGAAAATCCCTATAGATTTACCTGTTTTTACAAGGAAATAAAATGTGAAAAAAATATTTCTACATCCCATGGCCTTTCCCAACCATTTAAATTTTTCTCTTACAGGTCTAACACTTCCGAAAAACCAATACAACGCTCACCCGGAACAATATATAAAGCTAAACGAACCGTTCACTGGGTACTTATACGCACGAAAATCCCTATTGATTTACCTGTTTTTACAAGGAAATAAAATGTGAAAAAAATATTTCTACATCCCATGGCCTTTCCCAACCATTTAAATTTTTCTCTCACAGGTCTAACACTTCCGAAAAACCAGTACAACGCCCACCCGGAACAATATATAAAGCTAAACGAACCGTTCACTGGGTACTCATACATACGAAAATCCCTATTGATTTACCTGTTTTTACAAGGAAATAAAATGTGAAAAAAATATTTCTACATCCCATGGCCCTTCCCAACCATTTAAATTTTTCTCTTACAGGTCTAACACGTCCGAAAAACCAGTACAATGCCCACCCGGAACAATATATAAAGCTAAACGAACCGTTCACTGGGTACTCATACGTACGAAAATCCCTATTGATTTACCTGTTTTTACAAGGAAATAAAATGTGAAAAAAATATTTCTACATCCCATGGCCCTTCCCAACCATTTAAATTTTTCTCTTACAGGTCTAACACGTCCGAAAAACCAATACAACACCCATCCGGAACAATATATAAAGCTAAACGCACCGGTCACTGGGTACTTATCCGTACGAAAATCCCTATTGATTTACCTGATTTTACAAGGAAATAAAATGTGAAAACAATATTTCTACATCCCATGGCCTTTCCCAACCATTTAAATTTTTCTCTTACAGGTCTAACACTTCCGAAAAACCAATACAACGCCCACCCGGAACAATATATAAAGCTAAACGAACCGTTCACTGGGTACTCATACGTACGAAAATCCCTATAGATTTACCTGTTTTTACAAGGAAATAAAATGTGAAAAAAATGTTTCTACATCCCATGGCCTTTCCCAACCATTTAAATTTTTTTCTTACAGGTCTAACACTTCCGAAAAACCAATACAACGCCCACCCGGACCAATATATTAAGCTAAACGAACCGTTCACTGGGTACTTATCCGTACGAAAATCCCTATAGATTTACCTGTTTTTACAAGGAAATAAAATGTGAAAAAAATATTTCTACATCCCATGGCCTTTCCCAACCATTTAAATTTTTCTCTTACAGGTCTAACACTTCCAAAAAACCAATACAACGCCCACCCGGAACAATATATAAAGCTAAACGAACCGTTCACTGGGTACTCATACGTACGAAAATCCCTATTGATTTACCTGTTTTTACAAGGAAATAAAATGTGAAAAAAATGTTTCTACATCCCATGGCCTTTCCCAACCATTTAAATTTTTCTCTTACAGGGCTAACACTTCAGAAAAACCAATACAACGCCCACCCGGAACACTATATAAAGCTAAACGAACCGTTCACTGGGTACTTATAAGCACGAAAATCCCTATTGATTTACCTGTTTTTACAAGGAAATAAAATGTGAAAAAAATATTTCTACATCCCATGGCCTTTCCCAACCATATAAATTTTTCTCTTACAGGGCTAACACTTCCGAAAAACCAATACAACGCCCACCCGGAACAATATATAAAGCCAAACGAACCGTTCACTGGGTACTCATACGTACGAAAATCCCTATTGATTTACCTGTTTTTACAAGGAAATAAAATGTGAAAAAAATGTTTCTACATCCCATGGCCTTTCCCAACCATTTAAATTTTTCTCTTACAGGGCTAACACTTCCGAAAAACCAATACAACGCTCACCCGGAACAATATATAAAGCTAAACGAACCGTTCACTGGGTACTCATACGTACGAAAATCCCTATTGATTTACCTGTTTTTACAAGGAAATAAAATGTGAAAAAAATATTTCTACATCCCATGGCCTTTCCCAACCATTTAAATTTTTCTCTTACAGGTCTTCCGAAAAACCAATACAACGCCCACCCGGAACAATATATAAAGCTAAACGAACCGTTAACTGGGTACTCATACGTACGAAAATCCCTATTGATTTACCTGTTTTTACAAGGAAATAAAATGTGAAAAAAATATTTCTACATCCCATGGCCCTTCCCAACCATTTAAATTTTTCTCTTACAGGTCTAACACGTCCGAAAAACCAATACAACACCTATCCGGAACAATATATAAAGCTAAACACACCGGTCACTGGGTACTTATCCGTACGAAAATCCCTATGGATTTACCTGTTTTTACAAGGAAATAAAATGTGAAAACAATATTTCTACATCCCATGGCCTTTCCCAACCATTTAAATTTTTCTCTTACAGGTCTAACACTTCCGAAAAACCAATACAACGCCCACCCGGAACAATATATAAAGCTAAACGAACCGTTCACTGGGTACTCATACGTACGAAAATCCCTATAGATTTACCTGTTTTTACAAGGAAATAAAATGTGAAAAAAATGTTTCTACATCCCATGGCCTTTCCCAACCATTTAAATTTTTTTCTTACAGGTCTAACACTTCCGAAAAACCAATACAACGCCCACCCGGACCAATATATTAAGCTAAACGAACCGTTCACTGGGTACTTATCCGTACGAAAATCCCTATAGATTTACCTGTTTTTACAAGGAAATAAAATGTGAAAAAAATATTTCTACATCCCATGGCCTTTCCCAACCATTTAAATTTTTCTCTTACAGGTCTAACACTTCCGAAAAACCAATACAACGCTCACCCGGAACAATATATAAAGCTAAACGAACCGTTCACTGGGTACTTATACGCACGAAAATCCCTATTGATTTACCTGTTTTTACAAGGAAATAAAATGTGAAAAAAATATTTCTACATCCCATGGCCTTTCCCAACCATTTAAATTTTTCTCTCACAGGTCTAACACTTCCGAAAAACCAGTACAACGCCCACCCGGAACAATATATAAAGCTAAACGAACCGTTCACTGGGTACTCATACGTACGAAAATCCCTATTGATTTACCTGTTTTTACAAGGAAATAAAATGTGAAAAAAATATTTCTACATCCCATGGCCCTTCCCAACCATTTAAATTTTTCTCTTACAGGTCTAACACGTCCGAAAAACCAATACAACGCCCATCCGGAACAATATATAAAGCTAAACGCACCGGTCCCTGGGTACTTATCCGTACGAAAATCCCTATTGATTTACCTGTTTTTACAAGGAAATAAAATGTGAAAACAATATTTCTACATCCCATGGCCTTTCCCAACCATTTAAATTTTTCTCTTACAGGTCTAACACTTCCGAAAAACCAATACAACGCCCACCCGGAACAATATATAAAGCTAAACGAACCGTTCACTGGGTACTCATACGTACGAAAATCCCTATAGATTTACCTGTTTTTACAAGGAAATAAAATGTGAAAAAAATGTTTCTACATCCCATGGCCTTTCCCAACCATTTAAATTTTTTTCTTACAGGTCTAACACTTCCGAAAAACCAATACAACGCCCACCCGGACCAATATATTAAGCTAAACGAACCGTTCACTGGGTACTTATCCGTACGAAAATCCCTATAGATTTACCTGTTTTTACAAGGAAATAAAATGTGAAAAAAATATTTCTACATCCCATGGCCTTTCCCAACCATTTAAATTTTTCTCTTACAGGTCTAACACTTCCGAAAAACCAATACAACGCTCACCCGGAACAATATATAAAGCTAAACGAACCGTTCACTGGGTACTTATACGCACGAAAATCCCTATTGATTTACCTGTTTTTACAAGGAAATAAAATGTGAAAAAAATATTTCTACATCCCATGGCCTTTCCCAACCATTTAAATTTTTCTCTCACAGGTCTAACACTTCCGAAAAACCAGTACAACGCCCACCCGGAACAATATATAAAGCTAAACGAACCGTTCACTGGGTACTCATACATACGAAAATCCCTATTGATTTACCTGTTTTTACAAGGAAATAAAATGTGAAAAAAATATTTCTACATCCCATGGCCCTTCCCAACCATTTAAATTTTTCTCTTACAGGTCTAACACGTCCGAAAAACCAATACAACGCCCATCCGGAACAATATATAAAGCTAAACGCACCGGTCACTGGGTACTTATCCGTACGAAAATCCCTATTGATTTACCTGTTTTTACAAGGAAATAAAATGTGAAAACAATATTTCTACATCCCATGGCCTTTCCCAACCATTTAAATTTTTCTCTTACAGGTCTAACACTTCCGAAAAACCAATACAACGCCCACCCGGAACAATATATAAAGCTAAACGAACCGTTCACTGGGTACTTATCCGTACGAAAATCCCTATTGATTTACCTGTTTTTCCAAGGAAATAAAATGTGAAAAAAATATTTCTACATCCCAAGGCCTTTCCCAACCATGTAAATTTTTCTCTTACAGGTCTAACACGTCCGAAAAACCAATATAACGCCCATCCGGACCAATATAGAAAGCTAAACGCACCGTTCACTGGGTATTTATATGTACGAAAATCCCTATTGATTTACCTGTTTTTACAAGGAAATAAAATGTGAAAAAAATATTTCTACATCCCATGGCCTTTCCCAACCATTTAAATTTTTCTCTTACAGGGCTAACACTTCCGAAAAACCAATACAACGCCCACCCGGACCAATATATTAAGCTAAACGAACCGTTCACTGGGTACTTATACGTACGAAAATCCCTATTGATTTACCTGTTTTTACAGGGAAATAAAATGTGAAAAAAATATTTCTACATCCCATGGCCTTTCCCAACCATTTAAATTTTTCTCTTACAAGTCTAACACTTCCGAAAAACCAATACAACGCCCACCCGGAACAATATATAAAGCTAAACGAACCGTTCACTGGGTACTTATCCGTACGAAAATCCCTATTGATTTACGTGTTTTTACAAGGAAATAAAATGTGAAAACAATATTTCTACATCCCATGGCCTTTCCCAACCATTTAAATTTTTCTCTTACAGGTCTAACACTTCCGAAAAACCAATACAACGCCCACCCGGAACAATATATAAAGCTAAACGAACCGTTCACTGGGTACTTATCCGTACGAAAATCCCTATTGATTTACCTGTTTTTACAAGGAAATAAAAGGTGAAAACAATATTTCTACATCCCATGGCCTTTCCCAACCATTTAAATTTTTCTCTTACAGGTCTAACACTTCTGAAAAACCAATACAACGCTCACCCGGAACAATATATAAAGCTAAACGAACCGTTCACTGGGTACTCATACGTACGAAAATCCCTATTGATTTACCTGTTTTTACAAGGAAATAAAATGTGAAAAAAATATTTCTACATCCCATGGCCTTTCCCAACCATTTAAATTTTTCTCTTACAGGTCTAACACTTCCGAAAAACCAGTACAATGCCCACCCGGAACAATATATAAAGCTAAACGAACCGTTCACTGGGTACTCATACGTACGAAAATCCCTATTGATTTACCTGTTTTTACAAGGAAATAAAATGTGAAAAAAATATTTCTACATCCCATGGCCCTTCCCAACCATTTAAATTTTTCTCTTACAGGTCTAACACGTCCGAAAAACCAATACAACACCCATCCGGAACAATATATAAAGCTAAACGCACCGGTCACTGGGTACTTATCCGTACGAAAATCCCTATTGATTTACCTGATTTTACAAGGAAATAAAATGTGAAAACAATATTTCTACATCCCATGGCCTTTCCCAACCATTTAAATTTTTCTCTTACAGGTCTAACACTTCCGAAAAACCAATACAACGCCCACCCGGAACAATATATAAAGCTAAACGAACCGTTCACTGGGTACTCATACGTACGAAAATCCCTATAGATTTACCTGTTTTTACAAGGAAATAAAATGTGAAAAAAATGTTTCTACATCCCATGGCCTTTCCCAACCATTTAAATTTTTTTCTTACAGGTCTAACACTTCCGAAAAACCAATACAACGCCCACCCGGACCAATATATTAAGCTAAACGAACCGTTCACTGGGTACTTATCCGTACGAAAATCCCTATAGATTTACCTGTTTTTACAAGGAAATAAAATGTGAAAAAAATATTTCTACATCCCATGGCCTTTCCCAACCATTTAAATTTTTCTCTTACAGGTCTAACACTTCCAAAAAACCAATACAACGCCCACCCGGAACAATATATAAAGCTAAACGAACCGTTCACTGGGTACTCATACGTACGAAAATCCCTATTGATTTACCTGTTTTTACAAGGAAATAAAATGTGAAAAAAATGTTTCTACATCCCATGGCCTTTCCCAACCATTTAAATTTTTCTATTACAGGGCTAACACTTCAGAAAAACCAATACAACGCCCACCCGGAACACTATATAAAGCTAAACGAACCGTTCACTGGGTACTTATAAGCACGAAAATCCCTATTGATTTACCTGTTTTTACAAGGAAATAAAATGTGAAAAAAATATTTCTACATCCCATGGCCTTTCCCAACCATTTAAATTTTTCTCTTACAGGGCTAACACTTCCGAAAAACCAATACAACGCCCACCCGGAACAATATATAAAGCCAAACGAACCGTTCACTGGGTACTCATACGTACGAAAATCCCTATTGATTTACCTGTTTTTACAAGGAAATAAAATGTGAAAAAAATGTTTCTACATCCCATGGCCTTTCCCAACCATTTAAATTTTTCTCTTACAGGGCTAACACTTCCGAAAAACCAATACAACGCTCACCCGGAACAATATATAAAGCTAAACGAACCGTTCACTGGGTACTCATACGTACGAAAATCCCTATTGATTTACCTGTTTTTACAAGGAAATAAAATGTGAAAAAAATATTTCTACATCCCATGGCCTTTCCCAACCATTTAAATTTTTCTCTTACAGGTCTTCCGAAAAACCAATACAACGCCCACCCGGAACAATATATAAAGCTAAACGAACCGTTAACTGGGTACTCATACGTACGAAAATCCCTATTGATTTACCTGTTTTTACAAGGAAATAAAATGTGAAAAAAATATTTCTACATCCCATGGCCCTTCCCAACCATTTAAATTTTTCTCTTACAGGTCTAACACGTCCGAAAAACCAATACAACACCTATCCGGAACAATATATAAAGCTAAACACACCGGTCACTGGGTACTTATCCGTACGAAAATCCCTATGGATTTACCTGTTTTTACAAGGAAATAAAACGTGAAAACAATATTTCTACATCCCATGGCCTTTCCCAACCATTTAAATTTTTCTCTTACAGGTCTAACACTTCCGAAAAACCAATACAACGCCCACCCGGAACAATATATAAAGCTAAACGAACCGTTCACTGGGTACTCATACGTACGAAAATCCCTATAGATTTACCTGTTTTTACAAGGAAATAAAATGTGAAAAAAATGTTTCTACATCCCATGGCCTTTCCCAACCATTTAAATTTTTTTCTTACAGGTCTAACACTTCCGAAAAACCAATACAACGCCCACCCGGACCAATATATTAAGCTAAACGAACCGTTCACTGGGTACTTATCCGTACGAAAATCCCTATAGATTTACCTGTTTTTACAAGGAAATAAAATGTGAAAAAAATATTTCTACATCCCATGGCCTTTCCCAACCATTTAAATTTTTCTCTTACAGGTCTAACACTTCCGAAAAACCAATACAACGCTCACCCGGAACAATATATAAAGCTAAACGAACCGTTCACTGGGTACTTATACGCACGAAAATCCCTATTGATTTACCTGTTTTTACAAGGAAATAAAATGTGAAAAAAATATTTCTACATCCCATGGCCTTTCCCAACCATTTAAATTTTTCTCTCACAGGTCTAACACTTCCGAAAAACCAGTACAACGCCCACCCGGAACAATATATAAAGCTAAACGAACCGTTCACTGGGTACTCATACGTACGAAAATCCCTATTGATTTACCTGTTTTTACAAGGAAATAAAATGTGAAAAAAATATTTCTACATCCCATGGCCCTTCCCAACCATTTAAATTTTTCTCTTACAGGTCTAACACGTCCGAAAAACCAATACAACGCCCATCCGGAACAATATATAAAGCTAAACGCACCGGTCCCTGGGTACTTATCCGTACGAAAATCCCTATTGATTTACCTGTTTTTACAAGGAAATAAAATGTGAAAACAATATTTCTACATCCCATGGCCTTTCCCAACCATTTAAATTTTTCTCTTACAGGTCTAACACTTCCGAAAAACCAATACAACGCCCACCCGGAACAATATATAAAGCTAAACGAACCGTTCACTGGGTACTTATCCGTACGAAAATCCCTATTGATTTACCTGTTTTTCCAAGGAAATAAAATGTGAAAAAAATATTTCTACATCCCATGGCCTTTCCCAACCATGTAAATTTTTCTCTTACAGGTCTAACACGTCCGAAAAACCAATATAACGCCCATCCGGACCAATATAGAAAGCTAAACGCACCGTTCACTGGGTATTTATATGTACGAAAATCCCTATTGATTTACCTGTTTTTACAAGGAAATAAAATGTGAAAAAAATATTTCTACATCCCATGGCCTTTCCCAACCATTTAAATTTTTCTCTTACAGGGCTAACACTTCCGAAAAACCAATACAACGCCCACCCGGACCAATATATTAAGCTAAACGAACCGTTCACTGGGTACTTATACGTACGAAAATCCCTATTGATTTACCTGTTTTTACAGGGAAATAAAATGTGAAAAAAATATTTCTACATCCCATGGCCTTTCCCAACCATTTAAATTTTTCTCTTACAAGTCTAACACTTCCGAAAAACCAATACAACGCCCACCCGGAACAATATATAAAGCTAAACGAACCGTTCACTGGGTACTTATCCGTACGAAAATCCCTATTGATTTACGTGTTTTTACAAGGAAATAAAATGTGAAAACAATATTTCTACATCCCATGGCCTTTCCCAACCATTTAAATTTTTCTCTTACAGGTCTAACACTTCCGAAAAACCAATACAACGCCCACCCGGAACAATATATAAAGCTAAACGAACCGTTCACTGGGTACTTATCCGTACGAAAATCCCTATTGATTTACCTGTTTTTACAAGGAAATAAAAGGTGAAAACAATATTTCTACATCCCATGGCCTTTCCCAACCATTTAAATTTTTCTCTTACAGGTCTAACACTTCTGAAAAACCAATACAACGCTCACCCGGAACAATATATAAAGCTAAACGAACCGTTCACTGGGTACTCATACGTACGAAAATCCCTATTGATTTACCTGTTTTTACGAGGAAATAAAATGTGAAAAAAATATTTCTACATCCCATGGCCTTTCCCAACCATTTAAATTTTTCTCTTACAGGTCTAACACTTCCGAAAAACCAGTACAATGCCCACCCGGAACAATATATAAAGCTAAACGAACCGTTCACTGGGTACTCATACGTACGAAAATCCCTATTGATTTACCTGTTTTTACAAGGAAATAAAATGTGAAAAAAATATTTCTACATCCCATGGCCCTTCCCAACCATTTAAATTTTTCTCTTACAGGTCTAACACGTCCGAAAAACCAATACAACACCCATCCGGAACAATATATAAAGCTAAACGCACCGGTCACTGGGTACTTATCCGTACGAAAATCCCTATTGATTTACCTGATTTTACAAGGAAATAAAATGTGAAAAAAATGTTTCTACATCCCATGGCCTTTCCCAACCATTTAAATTTTTTTCTTACAGGTCTAACACTTCCGAAAAACCAATACAACGCCCACCCGGACCAATATATTAAGCTAAACGAACCGTTCACTGGGTACTTATCCGTACGAAAATCCCTATAGATTTACCTGTTTTTACAAGGAAATAAAATGTGAAAAAAATATTTCTACATCCCATGGCCTTTCCCAACCATTTAAATTTTTCTCTTACAGGTCTAACACTTCCGAAAAACCAATACAATGCTCACCCGGAACAATATATAAAGCTAAACGAACCGTTCACTGGGTACTCATACGTACGAAAATCCCTATTGATTTACCTGTTTTTACAAGGAAATAAAATGTGAAAAAAATATTTCTAAATCCCATGGCCTTTCCCAACCATTTAAATTTTTCTCTTACAGGTCTAACACTTCCGAAAAACCAGTACAACGCCCACCCGGAACAATATATAAAGCTAAACGAACCGTTCACTGGGTACTCATACGTACGAAAATCCCTATAGATTTACCTGTTTTTACAAGGAAATAAAATGTGAAAAAAATGTTTCTACATCCCATGGCCTTTCCCAACCATTTAAATTTTTTTCTTACAGGTCTAACACTTCCGAAAAACCAATACAACGCCCACCCGGACCAATATATTAAGCTAAACGAACCGTTCACTGGGTACTTATCCGTACGAAAATCCCTATAGATTTACCTGTTTTTACAAGGAAATAAAATGTGAAAAAAATATTTCTACATCCCATGGCCTTTCCCAACCATTTAAATTTTTCTCTTACAGGTCTAACACTTCCGAAAAACCAATACAATGCTCACCCGGAACAATATATAAAGCTAAACGAACCGTTCACTGGGTACTAATACGTACGAAAATCCCTATTGATTTACCTGTTTTTACAGGGAAATAAAATGTGAAAAAAATATTTCTACATCCCATGGCCTTTCCCAACCATTTAAATTTTTCTCTTACAAGTCTAACACTTCCGAAAAACCAATACAACGCCCACCCGGAACAATATATAAAGCTAAACGAACCGTTCACTGGGTACTTATCCGTACGAAAATCCCTATTGATTTACGTGTTTTTACAAGGAAATAAAATGTGAAAACAATATTTCTACATCCCATGGCCTTTCCCAACCATTTAAATTTTTCTCTTACAGGTCTAACACTTCCGAAAAACCAATACAACGCCCACCCGGAACAATATATAAAGCTAAACGAACCGTTCACTGGGTACTTATCCGTACGAAAATCCCTATTGATTTACCTGTTTTTACAAGGAAATAAAAGGTGAAAACAATATTTCTACATCCCATGGCCTTTCCCAACCATTTAAATTTTTCTCTTACAGGTCTAACACTTCCGAAAAACCAATACAACGCTCACCCGGAACAATATATAAAGCTAAACGAACCGTTCACTGGGTACTCATACGTACGAAAATCCCTATTGATTTACCTGTTTTTACAAGGAAATAAAATGTGAAAAAAATATTTCTACATCCCATGGCCTTTCCCAACCATTTAAATTTTTCTCTTACAGGTCTAACACTTCCGAAAAACCAGTACAACGCCCACCCGGAACAATATATAAAGCTAAACGAACCGTTCACTGGGTACTCATACGTACGAAAATCCCTATTGATTTACCTGTTTTTACAAGGAAATAAAATGTGAAAAAAATATTTCTACATCCCATGGCCCTTCCCAACCATTTAAATTTTTCTCTTACAGGTCTAACACGTCCGAAAAACCAATACAACACCCATCCGGAACAATATATAAAGCTAAACGCACCGGTCACTGGGTACTTATCCGTACGAAAATCCCTATTGATTTACCTGATTTTACAAGGAAATAAAATGTGAAAACAATATTTCTACATCCCATGGCCTTTCCCAACCATTTAAATTTTTCTCTTACAGGTCTAACACTTCCGAAAAACCAATACAACGCCCACCCGGAACAATATATAAAGCTAAACGAACCGTTCACTGGGTACTTATCCGTACGAAAATCCCTATTGATTTACCTGTTTTTCCAAGGAAATAAAATGTGAAAAAAATATTTCTACATCCCATGGCCTTTCCCAACCATTTAAATTTTTCTCTTACAGGTCTAACACTTCCGAAAAACCAATACAACGCCCACCCGGAACAATATATAAAGCTAAACGAACCGTTCACTGGGTACTCATACGTACGAAAATCCCTATAGATTTACCTGTTTTTACAAGGAAATAAAATGTGAAAAAAATGTTTCTACATCCCATGGCCTTTCCCAACCATTTAAATTTTTTTCTTACAGGTCTAACACTTCCGAAAAACCAATACAACGCCCACCCGGACCAATATATTAAGCTAAACGAACCGTTCACTGGGTACTTATCCGTACGAAAATCCCTATAGATTTACCTGTTTTTACAAGGAAATAAAATGTGAAAAAAATATTTCTACATCCCATGGCCTTTCCCAACCATTTAAATTTTTCTCTTACAGGTCTAACACTTCCGAAAAACCAATACAACGCTCACCCGGAACAATATATAAAGCTAAACGAACCGTTCACTGGGTACTCATACGTACGAAAATCCCTATAGATTTACCTGTTTTTACAAGGAAATAAAATGTGAAAAAAATATTTCTAAATCCCATGGCCTTTCCCAACCATTTAAATTTTTCTCTTACAGGTCTAACACTTCCGAAAAAACAGTACAACGCCCACCCGGAACAATATATAAAGCTAAACGAACCGTTCACTGGGTACTCATACGTACGAAAATCCCTATTGATTTACCTGTTTTTACAAGGAAATAAAATGTGAAAAAAATATTTCTACATCCCATGGCCCTTCCCAACCATTTAAATTTTTCTCTTACAGGTTTAACACGTCCGAAAAACCAATACAACGCCCATCCGGAACAATATATAAAGCTAAACGCACCGGTCACTGGGTACTTATCCGTACGAAAATCCCTATTGATTTACCTGTTTTTACAAGGAAATAAAATGTGAAAACAATATTTCTACATCCCATGGCCTTTCCCAACCATTTAAATTTTTCTCTTACAGGTCTAACACTTCCGAAAAACCAATACAACGCCCACCCGGAACAATATATAAAGCTAAACGAACCGTTCACTGGGTACTTATCCGTACGAAAATCCCTATTGATTTACCTGTTTTTCCAAGGAAATAAAATGTGAAAAAAATATTTCTACATCCCATGGCCTTTCCCAACCATGTAAATTTTTCTCTTACAGGTCTAACACGTCCGAAAAACCAATACAACGCCCATCCGGACCAATATAGAAAGCTAAACGCACCGTTCACTGGGTATTTATATGTACGAAAATCCCTATTGATTTACCTGTTTTTACAAGGAAATAAAATGTGAAATAAATATTTCTACATCCCATGGCCTTTCCCAACCATTTAAATTTTTCTCTTACAGGGCTAACACTTCCGAAAAACCAATACAACGCCCACCCGGAACAATATATAAAGCTAAACGAACCGTTCACTGGGTACTCATACGTACGAAAATCCCTCTTGATTTACCTGTTTTTACAAGGAAATAAAATGTGAAAAAAATATTTCTACATCCCATGGCCTTTCCCAACCATTTAAATTTTTCTCTTACAGGTCTAACACTTCCGAAAAACCAGTACAACGCCCACCCGGAACAATATATAAAGCTAAACGAACCGTTCACTGGGTACTCATACGTACGAAAATCCCTATTGATTTACCTGTTTTTACAAGGAAATAAAATGTGAAAAAAATATTTCTACATCCCATGGCCCTTCCCAACCATTTAAATTTTTCTCTTACAGGTCTAACACGTCCGAAAAACCAATACAACACCCATCCGGAACAATATATAAAGCTAAACGCACCGGTCACTGGGTACTTATCCGTACGAAAATCCCTATTGATTTACCTGATTTTACAAGGAAATAAAATGTGAAAACAATATTTCTACATCCCATGGCCTTTCCCAACCATTTAAATTTTTCTCTTACAGGTCTAACACTTCCGAAAAACCAATACAACGCCCACCCGGAACAATATATAAAGCTAAACGAACCGTTCACTGGGTACTTATCCGTACGAAAATCCCTATTGATTTACCTGTTTTTCCAAGGAAATAAAATGTGAAAAAAATATTTCTACATCCCATGGCCTTTCCCAACCATTTAAATTTTTCTCTTACAGGTCTAACACGTCCGAAAAACCAATACAACGCCCATCCGGACCAATATAGAAAGCTAAACGCACCGTTCACTGGGTACTTATATGTACGAAAATCCCTATTGATTTACCTGTTTTTACAAGGAAATAAAATGTGAAAAAAATATTTCTACATCCCATGGCCTTTCCCAACCATTTAAATTTTTCTCTTACAGGGCTAACACGTCCGAAAAACCAATACAACACCCATCCGGAACAATATATAAAGCTAAACGCACCGGTCACTGGGTACTTATCCGTACGAAAATCCCTATTGATTTACCTGATTTTACAAGGAAATAAAATGTGAAAACAATATTTCTACATCCCATGGCCTTTCCCAACCATTTAAATTTTTCTCTTACAGGTCTAACACTTCCGAAAAACCAATACAACGCCCACCCGGAACAATATATAAAGCTAAACGAACCGTTCACTGGGTACTTATCCGTACGAAAATCCCTATTGATTTACCTGTTTTTCCAAGGAAATAAAATGTGAAAAAAATATTTCTACATCCCATGGCCTTTCCCAACCATTTAAATTTTTCTCTTACAGGTCTAACACTTCCGAAAAACCAATACAACGCCCACCCGGAACAATATATAAAGCTAAACGAACCGTTCACTGGGTACTCATACGTACGAAAATCCCTATAGATTTACCTGTTTTTACAAGGAAATAAAATGTGAAAAAAATGTTTCTACATCCCATGGCCTTTCCCAACCATTTAAATTTTTTTCTTACAGGTCTAACACTTCCGAAAAACCAATACAACGCCCACCCGGACCAATATATTAAGCTAAACGAACCGTTCACTGGGTACTTATCCGTACGAAAATCCCTATAGATTTACCTGTTTTTACAAGGAAATAAAATGTGAAAAAAATATTTCTACATCCCATGGCCTTTCCCAACCATTTAAATTTTTCTCTTACAGGTCTAACACTTCCGAAAAACCAATACAACGCTCACCCGGAACAATATATAAAGCTAAACGAACCGTTCACTGGGTACTCATACGTACGAAAATCCCTATAGATTTACCTGTTTTTACAAGGAAATAAAATGTGAAAAAAATATTTCTAAATCCCATGGCCTTTCCCAACCATTTAAATTTTTCTCTTACAGGTCTAACACTTCCGAAAAAACAGTACAACGCCCACCCGGAACAATATATAAAGCTAAACGAACCGTTCACTGGGTATTCATACGTACGAAAATCCCTATTGATTTACCTGTTTTTACAAGGAAATAAAATGTGAAAAAAATATTTCTACATCCCATGGCCCTTCCCAACCATTTAAATTTTTCTCTTACAGGTTTAACACGTCCGAAAAACCAATACAACGCCCATCCGGAACAATATATAAAGCTAAACGCACCGGTCACTGGGTACTTATCCGTACGAAAATCCCTATTGATTTACCTGTTTTTACAAGGAAATAAAATGTGAAAACAATATTTCTACATCCCATGGCCTTTCCCAACCATTTAAATTTTTCTCTTACAGGTCTAACACTTCCGAAAAACCAATACAACGCCCACCCGGAACAATATATAAAGCTAAACGAACCGTTCACTGGGTACTTATCCGTACGAAAATCCCTATTGATTTACCTGTTTTTCCAAGGAAATAAAATGTGAAAAAAATATTTCTACATCCCATGGCCTTTCCCAACCATGTAAATTTTTCTCTTACAGGTCTAACACGTCCGAAAAACCAATACAACGCCCATCCGGACCAATATAGAAAGCTAAACGCACCGTTCACTGGGTATTTATATGTACGAAAATCCCTATTGATTTACCTGTTTTTACAAGGAAATAAAATGTGAAATAAATATTTCTACATCCCATGGCCTTTCCCAACCATTTAAATTTTTCTCTTACAGGGCTAACACTTCCGAAAAACCAATACAACGCCCACCCGGAACAATATATAAAGCTAAACGAACCGTTCACTGGGTACTCATACGTACGAAAATCCCTCTTGATTTACCTGTTTTTACAAGGAAATAAAATGTGAAAAAAATATTTCTACATCCCATGGCCTTTCCCAACCATTTAAATTTTTCTCTTACAGGTCTAACACTTCCGAAAAACCAGTACAACGCCCACCCGGAACAATATATAAAGCTAAACGAACCGTTCACTGGGTACTCATACGTACGAAAATCCCTATTGATTTACCTGTTTTTACAAGGAAATAAAATGTGAAAAAAATATTTCTACATCCCATGGCCCTTCCCAACCATTTAAATTTTTCTCTTACAGGTCTAACACGTCCGAAAAACCAATACAACACCCATCCGGAACAATATATAAAGCTAAACGCACCGGTCACTGGGTACTTATCCGTACGAAAATCCCTATTGATTTACCTGATTTTACAAGGAAATAAAATGTGAAAACAATATTTCTACATCCCATGGCCTTTCCCAACCATTTAAATTTTTCTCTTACAGGTCTAACACTTCCGAAAAACCAATACAACGCCCACCCGGAACAATATATAAAGCTAAACGAACCGTTCACTGGGTACTTATCCGTACGAAAATCCCTATTGATTTACCTGTTTTTCCAAGGAAATAAAATGTGAAAAAAATATTTCTACATCCCATGGCCTTTCCCAACCATTTAAATTTTTCTCTTACAGGTCTAACACGTCCGAAAAACCAATACAACGCCCATCCGGACCAATATAGAAAGCTAAACGCACCGTTCACTGGGTACTTATATGTACGAAAATCCCTATTGATTTACCTGTTTTTACAAGGAAATAAAATGTGAAAAAAATATTTCTACATCCCATGGCCTTTCCCAACCATTTAAATTTTTCTCTTACAGGGCTAACACTTCCGAAAAACCAATACAACGCCCACCCGGACCAATATATTAAGCTAAACGAACCGTTCACTTGGTACTTATACGTACGAAAATCCCTATTGATTTACCTGTTTTTACAGGGAAATAAAATGTGAAAAAAATATTTCTACATCCCTTGGCCTTTCCCAACCATTTAAATTTTTCTCTTACAAGTCTAACACTTTCGAAAAACCAATACAACGCCCACCCGGAACAATATATAAAGCTAAACGAACCGTTCACTGGGTACTTATCCGTACGAAAATCCCTATTGATTTACGTGTTTTTACAAGGAAATAAAATGTGAAAACAATATTTCTACATCCCATGGCCTTTCCCAACCATTTAAATTTTTCTCTTACAGGTCTAACACTTCCGAAAAACCAATACAACGCCCACCCGGAACCATATATAAAGCTAAACGATCCGTTCACTGGGTACTTATCCGTACGAAAATCCCTATTGATTTACCTGTTTTTACAAGGAAATAAAAGGTGAAAACAATATTTCTACATCCCATGGCCTTTCCCAACCATTTAAATTTTTCTCTTACAGGTCTAACACTTCCGAAAAACCAATACAACGCCCATCCGGAACAATATATAAAGCTAAACGAACCGTTCACTGGGTACTTATCCGTACGAAAAACCCTATAGATTTACCTGTTTTTACAAGGAAATAAAATGTGAAAAAAATATTTCTACATCCCATGGCCTTTCCCAACCACTTAAATTTTTCTCTTACAGTTCTAACACTTCCGAAAAACCAATACAACGCCCACCCGGAACAATATATAAAGCTAAACGAACCGTTCACTGGGTACTCATACGTACGAAAATCCCTATTGATTTACCTGTTTTTACAAGGAAATAAAATGTGAAAAAAATATTTCTACATCCCATGGCCTTTCCCAACCATTTAAATTTTTCTCTTACAGGGCTAACACTTCCGAAAAACCAATACAACGCCCACCCGGAACACTATATAAAGCTAAACGAACCGTTCACTGGGTACTTATACGCACGAAAATCCCGATTGATTTACCTGTTTTTACAAGGAAATAAAATGTGAAAAAAATATTTCTACATCCCATGGCCTTTCCCAACCATTTAAATTTTTCTCTTACAGGTCTAACACTTCCGAAAAACCAATACAACGCCCACCCGGAACAATATATAAAGCTAAACGAACCGTTCCCTGGGTACTCATACGTACGAAAATCCCTATTGATTTACCTGTTTTTACAAGGAAATAAAATGTGAAAAAAATGTTTCTACATCCCATGGCCTTTCCCAACCATTTAAATTTTTCTCTTACAGGGCTAACACTTCCGAAAAACCAATACAACGCCCACCCGGAACACTATATAAAGCTAAACGAACCGTTCACTGGGTACTTATACGCACGAAAATCCCTATTGATTTACCTGTTTTTACAAGGAAATAAAATGTGAAAAAAATATTTCTACATCCCATGGCCTTTCCCAACCATTTAAATTTTTCTCTTACAGGGCTAACACTTCCGAAAAACCAATACAACACCCATCCGGAACAATATATAAAGCTAAACGCACCGTTCACTGGGTATATATCCGTACGAAAATCCCTATTGATTTACCTGTTTTTACAAGGAAATAAAATGTGAAAAAAATATTTCTACATCCCATGGCGTTTCCCAACCATTTAAATTTTTCTCTTACAGTTCTAACACTTCCGAAAAACCAATACATCGCTCACCCGGAACAATATATAAAGCTAAACGAACCGTTCACTGGGTACTCATACGTACGAAAATCCCTATTGATTTACCTGTTTTTACAAGGAAATAAAATGTGAAAAAAATATTTCTACATCCCATGGCCCTTCCCAACCATTTAAATTTTTCTCTTACAGGTCTAACACGTCCGAAAAACCAATACAACACCCATCCGGAACAATATATAAAGCTAAACGCACCGTTCACTGGGTATTTATCCGTACGAAAATCCCTATTGATTTACCTGTTTTTACAAGGAAATAAAATGTGAAAACAATATTTCTACATCCCATGGCCTTTCCCAACCATTTAAATTTTTCTCTTACAGGTCTAACACTTCCGAAAAACCAATACAACGCCCACCCGGAACAATATATAAAGCTAAACGAACCGTTCACTGGGTACTTATCCGTACGAAAATCCCTATTGATTTACCTGTTTTAACAAGGAAATAAAATGTGAAAAAAACATTTCTACATCCCATGGCCTTTCCCAACCATTTAAATTTTTCTCTTACAGGTCTAAGACTTCCGAAAAACCAATACAACGCCCACCCGGAACAATATATAAAGCTAAACGAACCGTTCACTGGGTACTTATCCGTACGAAAATCCCTATTGATTTACCTGTTTTTACAAGGAAATAAAAGGTGAAAACAATATTTCTACATCCAATGGCCTTTCCCAACCATTTAAATTTTTCTCTTACAGGTCTAACACTTCCGAAAAACCAATACAACGCCCACCCGGAACAATATATAAAGCTAAACGAACCGTTCACTGGGTACTTATCCGTACGAAAATCCCTATTGATTTACCTGTTTTTACAAGGAAATAAAATGTGAAAAAAATATTTCTACATCCCATGGCCATTCCCAACCATTTAAATTTTTCTCTTACAAGTCTAACACTTCCGAAAAACCAATACAACGCCCAACCAGAACAATATATAAAGCTAAACGAACCGTTCACTGGGTACTCATACGTACGAAAATCCCTATTGATTTACCTGTTTTTACAAGGAAATAAAATGTGAAAAAAATGTTTCTACATCCCATGGCCTTTCCCAACCATTTAAATTTTTCTCTTACAGGGCTAACACTTCCGAAAAACCAATACAACGCCCACCCGGAACACTATATAAAGCTAAACGAACGGTTCACTGGGTACTTATACGCACGAAAATCCCTATTGATTTACCTGTTTTTACAAGGAAATAAAATGTGAAAAAAATATTTCTACATCCCATGGCCTTTCCCAACCATTTAAATTTTTCTCTTACAGTTCTAACACTTCCGAAAAACCAATACATCGCTCACCCGGAACAATATATAAAGCTAAACGAACCGTTCACTGGGTACTCATACGTACGAAAATCCCTATTGATTTACCTGTTTTTACAAGGAAATAAAATGTGAAAAAAATATTTCTACATCCCATGGCCCTTCCCAACCATTTAAATTTTTCTCTTACAGGTCTAACACGTCCGAAAAACCAATACAACACCCATCCGGAACAATATATAAAGCTAAACGCACCGTTCACTGGGTATTTATCCGTACGAAAATCCCTATTGATTTACCTGTTTTTACAAGGAAATAAAATGTGAAAACAATATTTCTACATCCCATGGCCTTTCCCAACCATTTAAATTTTTCTCTTACAGGTCTAACACTTCCGAAAAACCAATACAACGCCCACCCGGAACAATATATAAAGCTAAACGAACCGTTCACTGGGTACTTATCCGTACGAAAATCCCTATTGATTTACCTGTTTTAACAAGGAAATAAAATGTGAAAAAAACATTTCTACATCCCATGGCCTTTCCCAACCATTTAAATTTTTCTCTTACAGGTCTAAGACTTCCGAAAAACCAATACAACGCCCACCCGGAACAATATATAAAGCTAAACGAACCGTTCACTGGGTACTTATCCGTACGAAAATCCCTATTGATTTACCTGTTTTTACAAGGAAATAAAAGGTGAAAACAATATTTCTACATCCAATGGCCTTTCCCAACCATTTAAATTTTTCTCTTACAGGTCTAACACTTCCGAAAAACCAATACAACGCCCACCCGGAACAATATATAAAGCTAAACGAACCGTTCACTGGGTACTTATCCGTACGAAAATCCCTATTGATTTACCTGTTTTTACAAGGAAATAAAATGTGAAAAAAATATTTCTACATCCCATGGCCTTTCCCAACCATTTAAATTTTTCTCTTACAAGTCTAACACTTCCGAAAAACCAATACAACGCCCAACCAGAACAATATATAAAGCTAAACGAACCGTTCACTGGGTACTCATACGTACGAAAATCCCTATTGATTTACCTGTTTTTACAAGGAAATAAAATGTGAAAAAAATGTTTCTACATCCCATGGCCTTTCCCAACCATTTAAATGTTTCTCTTACAGGGCTAACACTTCCGAAAAACCAATACAACGCCCACCCGGAACACTATATAAAGCTAAACGAACGGTTCACTGGGTACTTATACGCACGAAAATCCCTATTGATTTACCTGTTTTTACAAGGAAATAAAATGTGAAAAAAATATTTCTACATCCCATGGCCTTTCCCAACCATTTAAATTTTTCTCTTACAGGTCTAACACTTCCGAAAAACCAATACAACGCCCACCCAGAACAATATATAAAGCTAAACGAACCGTTCACTGGGTACTCATACGTACGAAAATCCCTATTGATTTACCTGTTTTTACAAGGAAATAAAATGTGAAAAAAATGTTTCTACATCCCATGGCCTTTCCCAACCATTTAAATTTTTCTCTTACAGGGCTAACACTTCCGAAAAACCAATACAACGCCCACCCGGAACACTATATAAAGCTAAACGAACCGTTCACTGGGTACTTATCCGTACGAAAATCCCTATTGATTTACCTGTTTTTACAAGGAAATAAAATGTGAAAAAAATATTTCTACATACCATGGCCTTTCCCAACCATTTAAATTCTTCTCTTACAGGTCTAACACTTCCGAAAAACCTATACAATGCCCATCCGGAACAATATATAAAGCTAAACGAACCGTTCACTGGGTACTCATACGTACGAAAATCCCTATTGATTTACCTGTTTTTACAAGGAAATAAAATGTGAAAAAAAACATTTCTACATCCCATTGCCTTTCCCAACCATTTAAATTTTTCTCTTACAGGTCTAACAATTCCGAAAAACCAATACAACGCCCACCCGGAACAATATATAAAGCTAAACGAACCGTTCACTGGGTACTTATCCGTACGAAAATCCCTATTGATTTACCTGTTTTTACAAGGAAATAAAAGGTGAAAACAATATTTCTACATCCAATGGCCTTTCCCAACCATTTAAATTTTTCTCTTACAGGTCTAACACTTCCGAAAAACCAATACAACGCCCACCCGGAACAATATATAAAGCTAAACGAACCGTTCACTGGGTACTCATACGTACGAAAATCCCTATTGATTTACCTGTTTTTACAAGGAAATAAAATGTGAAAAAAATGTTTCTACATCCCATGGCCTTTCCCAAACATTTAAATTTTTCTCTTACAGGGCTAACACTTCCGAAAAACCAATACAACGCCCACCCGGAACACTATATAAAGCTAAACGAACCGTTCACTGGGTACTTATACGCACGAAAATCCCTATTGATTTACCTGTTTTTACAAGGAAATAAAATGTGAAAAAAATATTTCTACATCCCATGGCCTTTCCCAACCATTTAAATTTTTCTCTTACAGGTCTAACACTTCCGAAAAACCAATACAACGCCCACCCGGAACAATATATAAAGCTAAACGAACCGTTCACTGGGTACTCATACGTACGAAAATCCCTATTGATTTACCTGTTTTTACAAGGAAATAAAATGTGAAAAAAATGTTTCTACATCCCATGGCCTTTCCCAACCATTTAAATTTTTCTCTTACAGGGCTAACACTTCCGAAAAACCAATACAACGCCCACCCGGAACACTATATAAAGCTAAACGAACCGTTCACTGGGTACTTATACGCACGAAAATCCCTATTGATTTACCTGTTTTTACAAGGAAATAAAATGTGAAAAAAATATTTCTACATCCCATGGCCTTTCCCAACCATTTAAATTTTTCTCTTACAGGGCTAACACTTCCGAAAAACCAATACAACGCCCACCCGGACCAATATATTAAGCTAAACGAACCGTTCACTGGGTACTTATCCGTACGAAAATCCCTATAGATTTACCTGTTTTTACAAGGAAATAAAATGTGAAAAAAATATTTCTACATCCCATGTCCTTTCCCAACCATTTAAATTTTTCTCTTACAGGTCTAACACTTCCGAAAAACCAATACAACGCTCACCCGGAACAATATATAAAGCTAAACGAACCGTTCACTGGGTACTCATACGTACGAAAATCCCTATTGATTTACCTGTTTTTACAAGGAAATAAAATGTGAAAAAAATATTTCTACATCCCATGTCCTTTCCCAACCATTTAAATTTTTCTCTTACAGGTCTAACACTTCCGAAAAACCAATACAACGCCCACCCGGAACAATATATAAAGCTAAACGAACCGTTCACTGGGTACTCATACGTACGAAAATCCCTATTGATTTACCTGTTTTTACAAGGAAATAAAAGGTGAAAACAATATTTCTACATCCCATGGCCCTTCCCAACCATTTAAATTTTTCTCTTACAGGTCTAACACGTCCGAAAAACCAATACAACACCCATCCGGAACAATATATAAAGCTAAACGCACCGTTCACTGGGTACTTATCCGTACGAAAATCCCTATTGATTTACCTGTTTTTACAAGGAAATAAAAGGTGAAAACAATATTTCTACATCCCATGGCCTTTCCCAACCATTTAAATTTTTCTCTTACAGGTCTAACAATTCCGAAAAACCAATACAACGCCCACCCGGAACAATATATAAAGCTAAACGAACCGTTCACTGGGTACATATCCGTACGAAAATCCCTATTGATTTACCTGTTTTTACAAGGAAATAAAAGGTGAAAACAATATTTCTACATCCAATGGCCTTTCCCAACCATTTAAATTTTTCTCTTACAGGTCTAACACGTCCGAAAAACCAATACAACACCCATCCGGAACAATATATAAAGCTAAACGCACCGTTCACTGGGTACTTATCCGTACGAAAATCCCTATTGATTTACCTGTTTTTACAAGGAAATAAATTGTGAAAACAATATTTCTATATCCCATGGCCTTTCCCAACCATTTAAATTTTTCTCTTACAGGTCTAACACTTCCGAAAAACCAATACAATGCCCACCCGGAACAATATATAAAGCTAAACGAACCGTTCACTGGGTACTTATCCGTACGAAAATCCCTATTGATTTACCTGTTTTTACAAGGAAATAAAATGTGAAAAAAACATTTCTACATCCCATGGCCTTTCCCAACCGTTTAAATTTTTCTCTTACAGGTCTAACACTTCCGAAAAACCAATACAACGCCCACCCGGAACAATATATAAAGCTAAACGAACCGTTCACTGGGTACTTATCCGCACGAAAATCCCTATTGATTTACCTGTTTTTACAAGGAAATAAAATGTGAAAAAAATATTTCTACATCCCATGGCCTTTCCCAACCATTTAAATTTTTCTCTTACAGGTCTAACACTTCCGAAAAACCAATACAACGCCCACCCGGAACAATATATAAAGCTAAACGAACCGTTCACTGGGTACTCATACGTACGAAAATCCCTATTGATTTACCTGTTTTTACAAGGAAATAAAATGTGAAAAAAATGTTTCTACATCCCATGGCCTTTCCCAACCATTTAAATTTTTCTCTTACAGGGCTAACACTTCCGAAAAACCAATACAACGCCCACCCGGAACACTATATAAAGCTAAACGAACCGTTCACTGGGTACTTATACTCACGAAAATCCCTATTGATTTACCTGTTTTTACAAGGAAATAAAATGTGAAAAAAATATTTCTACATCCCATGGCCTTTCCCAACCATTTAAATTTTTCTCTTACAGGGCTAACACTTCCGAAAAACCAATACAACGCCCACCCGGACCAATATATTAAGCTAAACGAACCGTTCACTGGGTACTTATCCGTACGAAAATCCCTATAGATTTACCTGTTTTTACAAGGAAATAAAATGTGAAAAAAATATTTCTACATCCCATGGCCTTTCCCAACCATTTAAATTTTTCTCTTACAGGTCTAACACTTCCGAAAAACCAATACAACGCTCACCCGGAACAATATATAAAGCTAAACGAACCGTTCACTGGGTACTCATACGTACGAAAATCCCTATTGATTTACCTGTTTTTACAAGGAAATAAAATGTGAAAAAAATATTTCTACATCCCATGGCCTTTCCCAACCATTTAAATTTTTCTCTTACAGGTCTAACACTTCCGAAAAACCAATACAACGCCCACCCGGAACAATATATAAAGCTAAACGAACCGTTCACTGGGTACTCATACGTACGAAAATCCCTATTGATTTACCTGTTTTTACAAGGAAATAAAAGGTGAAAACAATATTTCTACATCCCATGGCCCTTCCCAACCATTTAAATTTTTCTCTTACAGGTCTAACACGTCCGAAAAACCAATACAACACCCATCCGGAACAATATATAAAGCTAAACGCACCGTTCACTGGGTACTTATCCGTACGAAAATCCCTATTGATTTACCTGTTTTTACAAGGAAATAAAAGGTGAAAACAATATTTCTACATCCCATGGCCTTTCCCAACCATTTAAATTTTTCTCTTACAGGTCTAACAATTCCGAAAAACCAATACAACGCCCACCCGGAACAATATATAAAGCTAAACGAACCGTTCACTGGGTACATATCCGTACGAAAATCCCTATTGATTTACCTGTTTTTACAAGGAAATAAAAGGTGAAAACAATATTTCTACATCCAATGGCCTTTCCCAACCATTTAAATTTTTCTCTTACAGGTCTAACACGTCCGAAAAACCAATACAACACCCATCCGGAACAATATATAAAGCTAAACGCACCGTTCACTGGGTACTTATCCGTACGAAAATCCCTATTGATTTACCTGTTTTTACAAGGAAATAAATTGTGAAAACAATATTTCTACATCCCATGGCCTTTCCCAACCATTTAAATTTTTCTCTTACAGGTCTAACACTTCCGAAAAACCAATACAATGCCCACCCGGAACAATATATAAAGCTAAACGAACCGTTCACTGGGTACTTATCCGTACGAAAATCCCTATTGATTTACCTGTTTTTACAAGGAAATAAAATGTGAAAAAAACATTTCTACATCCCATGGCCTTTCCCAACCGTTTAAATTTTTCTCTTACAGGTCTAACACTTCCGAAAAACCAATACAACGCCCACCCGGAACAATATATAAAGCTAAACGAACCGTTCACTGGGTACTTATCCGTAAGAAAATCCCTATTGATTTACCTGTTTTTACAAGGAAATAAAAGGTGAAAACAATATTTCTACATCCAATGGCCTTTCCCAACCATTTAAATTTTTCTCTTACAGGGCTAACACTTCCGAAAAACCAATACAACGCACACCCGGACCAATATATTAAGCTAAACGAACCGTTCACTGGGTACTTATCCGTACGAAAATCCCTATAGATTTACCTGTTTTTACAAGGAAATAAAATGTGAAAAAAATATTTCTACATCCCATGGCCTTTCCCAACCATTTAAATTTTTCTCTTACAGGTCTAACACTTCCGAAAAACCAATACAACGCTCACCCGGAACAATATATAAAGCTAAACGAACCGTTCACTGGGTACTCATACGTACGAAAATCCCTATTGATTTACCTGTTTTTACATGGAAATAAAATGTGAAAAAAATGTTTCTACATCCCATGGCCTTTCCCAAACATTTAAATTTTTCTCTTACAGGGCTAACACTTCCGAAAAACCAATACAACGCCCACCCGGAACACTATATAAAGCTAAACGAACCGTTCACTGGGTACTTATACGCACGAAAATCCCTATTGATTTACCTGTTTTTACAACGAAATAAAATGTGAAAAAAATGTTTCTACATCCCATGGCCTTTCCCAACCGTTTAAATTTTTCTCTTACAGGGCTAACACTTCCGAAAAACCAATACAACGCCCACCCGGAACACTATATAAAGCTAAACGAACCGTTCACTGGGTACTTATACGCACGAAAATCCCTATTGATTTACCTGTTTTTACAAGGAAATAAAATGTGAAAAAAATGTTTCTACATCCCATGGCCTTTCCCAACCATTTAAATTTTTCTCTTACAGGGCTAACACTTCCGAAAAACCAATACAACGCCCACCCGGAACACTATATAAAGCTAAACGAACCGTTCACTGGGTACTTATACGCACGAAAATCCCTATTGATTTACCTGTTTTTACAAGGAAATAAAATATGAAAAAAATATTTCTACATCCCATGGCCTTTCCCAACCATTTAAATTTTTCTCTTACAGGTCTAACACTTCCGAAAAACCAATACAACGCCCACCCGGAACAATATATAAAGCTAAACGAACCGTTCACTGGGTACTCATACGTACGAAAATCCCTATTGATTTACCTGTTTTTACAAGGAAATAAAATGTGAAAAAAATGTTTCTACATCCCATGGCCTTTCCCAACCATTTAAATTTTTCTCTTACAGGGCTAACACTTCCGAAAAACCAATACAACGCCCACCCGGAACACTATATAAAGCTAAACGAACCGTTCACTGGGTACTTATACGCACGAAAATCCCTATTGATTTACCTGTTTTTACAAGGAAATAAAATGTGAAAAAAATATTTCTACATCCCATGGCCTTTCCCAACCATTTAAATTTTTCTCTTACAGGGCTAACACTTCTGAAAAACCAATACAACGCCCACCCGGACCAATATATTAAGCTAAACGAACCGTTCACTGGGTACTTATCCGTACGAAAATCCCTATAGATTTACCTGTTTTTACAAGGAAATAAAATGTGAAAAAAATATTTCTACATCCCATGGCCTTTCCCAACCATTTAAATTTTTCTCTTACAGGTCTAACACTTCCGAAAAACCAATACAACGCTCACCCGGAACAATATATAAAGGTAAACGAACCGTTCACTGGGTACTCATACGTACGAAAATCCCTATTGATTTACCTGTTTTTACAAGGAAATAAAATGTGAAAAAAATATTTCTACATCCCATGGCCTTTCCCAACCATTTAAATTTTTCTCTTACAGGTCTAACACTTCCGAAAAACCAATACAACGCCCACCCGGAACAATATATAAAGCTAAACGAACCGTTCACTGGGTACTCATACGTACGAAAATCCCTATTGATTTACCTGTTTTTACAAGGAAATAAAATGTGAAAAAAATGTTTCTACATCCCATGGCCTTTCCCAACCATTTAAATTTTTCTCTTACAGGGCTAACACTTCCGAAAAACCAATACAACGCCCACCCGGAACAATATATAAAGGTAAACGAACCGTTCACTGGGTACTCATACGTACGAAAATCCCTATTGATTTACCTGTTTTTACAAGGAAATAAAATGTGAAAAAAATATTTCTACATCCCATGGCCTTTCCCAACCATTTAAATTTTTCTCTTACAGGTCTAACACTTCCGAAAAACCAATACAACGCCCACCCGGAACAATATATAAAGCTAAACGAACCGTTCACTGGGTACTCATACGTACGAAAATCCCTATTGATTTACCTGTTTTTACAAGGAAATAAAATGTGAAAAAAATGTTTCTACATCCCATGGCCTTTCCCAACCATTTAAATTTTTCTCTTACAGGGCTAACACTTCCGAAAAACCAATACAACGCCCACCCGGAACACTATATAAAGCTAAACGAACCGTTCACTGGGTACTTATACGCACGAAAATCCCTATTGATTTACCTGTTTTTACAAGGAAATAAAATGTGAAAAAAATATTTCTACATTCCATGGCCTTTCCCAACCATTTAAATTTTTCTCTTACAGGGCTAACACTTCTGAAAAACCAATACAACGCCCACCCGGACCAATATATTAAGCTAAACGAACCGTTCACTGGGTACTTATCCGTACGAAAATCCCTATAGATTTACCTGTTTTTACAAGGAAATAAAATGTGAAAAAAATATTTCTACATCCCATGGCCTTTCCCAACCATTTAAATTTTTCTCTTACAGGTCTAACACTTCCGAAAAACCAATACAACGCTCACCCGGAACAATATATAAAGGTAAACGAACCGTTCACTGGGTACTCATACGTACGAAAATCCCTATTGATTTACCTGTTTTTACAAGGAAATAAAATGTGAAAAAAATATTTCTACATCCCATGGCCTTTCCCAACCATTTAAATTTTTCTCTTACAGGTCTAACACTTCCGAAAAACCAATACAACGCCCACCCGGAACAATATATAAAGCTAAACGAACCGTTCACTGGGTACTCATACGTACGAAAATCCCTATTGATTTACCTGTTTTTACAAGGAAATAAAATGTGAAAAAAATATTTCTACATCCCATGGCCCTTCCCAACCATTTAAATTTTTCTCTTACAGGTCTAACACGTCCGAAAAACCAATACAACACCCATCCGGAACAATATATAAAGCTAAACGCACCGTTCACTGGGTACTTATACGCACGAAAATCCCTATTGATTTACCTGTTTTTACAAGGAAATAAAATGTGAAAAAAATGTTTCTACATCCCATGGCCTTTCCCAACCATTTAAATTTTTCTCTTACAGGGCTAACACTTCCGAAAAACCAATACAACGCCCACCCGGAACACTATATAAAGCTAAACGAACCGTTCACTGGGTACTTATACGCACGAAAATCCCTATTGATTTACCTGTTTTTACAAGGAAATAAAATGTGAAAAAAATATTTCTACATCCCATGGCCTTTCCCAACCATTTAAATTTTTCTCTTACAGGTCTAACACTTCCGAAAAACCAATACAACGCCCACCCGGAACAATATATAAAGCTAAACGAACCGTTCACTGGGTACTCATACGTACGAAAATCCCTATTGATTTACCCGTTTTTACAAGGAAATAAAATGTGAAAAAAATATTTCTACATCCCATGGCCTTTCCCAACCATTTAAATTTTTCTCTTACAGGTCTAACACTTCCGAAAAACCAATACAACGCCCACCCGGAACAATATATAAAGCTAAACGAACCGTTCACTGGGTACTCATACGTACGAAAATCCCTATTGATTTACCCGTTTTTACAAGGAAATAAAATGTGAAAAAAATATTTCTACATCCCATGGCCTTTCCCAACCATTTAAATTTTTCTCTTACAGGTCTAACACTTCCGAAAAACCAATACAACGCCCACCCGGAACAATATATAAAGCTAAACGAACCGTTCACTGGGTACTCATACGTACGAAAATCCCTATTGATTTACCCGTTTTTACAAGGAAATAAAATGTGAAAAAAATATTTCTACATCCCATGGCCTTTCCCAACCATTTAAATTTTTCTCTTACAGGTCTAACACTTCAGAAAAACCAATACAACGCCCACCCGGAACAATATATAAAGCTAAACGAACCGTTCACTGGGTACTCATACGTACGAAAATCCCTATTGATTTACCTGTTTTTACAAGGAAATAAAATGTGAAAAAAATATTTCTACATCCCATGGCCCTTCCCAACCATTTAAATTTTTCTCTTACAGGTCTAACACGTCCGAAAAACCAATAGAACACCCATCCGGAACAATATATAAAGCTAAACGCACCGTTCACTGGGTACTTATACGCACGAAAATCCCTATTGATTTACCTGTTTTTACAAGGAAATAAAATGTGAAAAAAATGTTTCTACATCCCATGGCCTTTCCCAACCATTTAAATTTTTCTCTTACAGGGCTAACACTTCCGAAAAACCAATACAACGCCCACCCGGAACACTATATAAAGCTAAACGAACCGTTCACTGGGTACTTATACGCACGAAAATCCCTATTGATTTACCTGTTTTTACAAGGAAATAAAATGTGAAAAAAATATTTCTACATCCCATGGCCTTTCCCAACCATTTAAATTTTTCTCTAACAGGTCTAAGACTTCCGAAAAACCAATACAACGCCCACCCGGAACAATATATAAAGCTAAACGAACCGTTCACTGGGTACTCATACGTACGAAAATCCCTATTGATTTACCCGTTTTTACAAGGAAATAAAATGTGAAAAAAATATTTCTACATCCCATGGCCTTTCCCAACCATTTAAATTTTTCTCTTACAGGTCTAACACTTCCGAAAAACCAATACAACGCCCACCCGGAACAATATATAAAGCTAAACGAACCGTTCACTGGGTACTCATACGTACGAAAATCCCTATTGATTTACCCGTTTTTACAAGGAAATAAAATGTGAAAAAAATATTTCTACATCCCATGGCCTTTCCCAACCATTTAAATTTTTCTCTTACAGGTCTAACACTTCCGAAAAACCAATACAACGCCCACCCGGAACAATATATAAAGCTAAACGAACCGTTCACTGGGTACTAATACGTACGAAAATCCCTATTGATTTACCTGTTTTTACAAGGAAATAAAATGTGAAAAAAATATTTCTACATCCCATGGCCCTTCCCAACCATTTAAATTTTTCTCTTACAGGTCTAACACGTCCGAAAAACCAATACAACACCCATCCGGAACAATATATAAAGCTAAACGCACCGTTCACTGGGTACTTATACGCACGAAAATCCCTATTGATTTACCTGTTTTTACAAGGAAATAAAATGTGAAAAAAATGTTTCTACATCCCATGGCCTTTCCCAACCATTTAAATTTTTCTCTTACAGGGCTAATACTTCCGAAAAACCAATACAACGCCCACCCGGAACACTATATAAAGCTAAACGAACCGTTCACTGGGTACTTATACGCACGAAAATCCCTATTGATTTACCTGTTTTTACAAGGAAATAAAATGTGAAAAAAATATTTCTACATCCCATGGCCTTTCCCAACCATTTAAATTTTTCTCTAACAGGTCTAAGACTTCCGAAAAACCAATACAACGCCCACCCGGAACAATATATAAAGCTAAACGAACCGTTCACTGGGTACTCATACGTACGAAAATCCCTATTGATTTACCTGTTTTTACAAGGAAATAAAATGTGAAAAAAATGTTTCTACATCCCATGGCCTTTCCCAACCATTTAAATTTTTCTCTTACAGGGCTAACACTTCCGAAAAACCAATACAACGCCCACCCGGAACACTATATAAAGCTAAACGAACCGTTCACTGGGTACTTATACGCACGAAAATCCCTATTGATTTACCTGTTTTTACAAGGAAATAAAATGTGAAAAAAATATTTCTATATCCCATGGCCTTTCCCAACCATTTAAATTTTTCTCTTACAGGGCTAACACTTCCGAAAAACCAATACAACGCCCACCCGGACCAATATATTAAGCTAAACGAACCGTTCACTGGGTACTTATCCGTACGAAAATCCCTATAGATTTACCTGTTTTTACAAGGAAATAAAATGTGAAAAAAATATTTCTACATCCCATGGCCTTTCCCAACCATTTAAATTTGTCTCTTACAGGTCTAACACTTCCGAAAAACCAATACAACGCCCACCCGGACCAATATATTAAGCTAAACGAACCGTTCACTGGGTACTTATACGCACGAAAATCCCTATTGATTTACCTGTTTTTACAAGGAAATAAAATGTGAAAAAAATATTTCTACATCCCATGGCCTTTCCCAACCATTTAAATTTTTCTCTTACAGGGCTAACACTTCCGAAAAACCAATACAACGCCCACCCGGACCAATATATTAAGCTAAACGAACCGTTCACTGGGTACTTATCCGTACGAAAATCCCTATAGATTTACCTGTTTTTACAAGGAAATAAAATGTGAAAAAAATATTTCTACATCCCATGGCCCTTCCCAACCATTTAAATTTTTCTCTTACAGGTCTAACACGTCCGAAAAACCAATACAACACCCATCCGGAACAATATATAAAGCTAAACGCACCGTTCACTGGGTACTTATACGCACGAAAATCCCTATTGATTTACCTGTTTTTACAAGGAAATAAAATGTGAAAAAAATGTTTCTACATCCCATGGCCTTTCCCAACCATTTAAATTTTTCTCTTACAGGGCTAATACTTCCGAAAAACCAATACAACGCCCACCCGGAACACTATATAAAGCTAAACGAACCGTTCACTGGGTACTTATACGCACGAAAATCCCTATTGATTTACCTGTTTTTACAAGGAAATAAAATGTGAAAAAAATATTTCTACATCCCATGGCCTTTCCCAACCATTTAAATTTTTCTCTAACAGGTCTAAGACTTCCGAAAAACCAATACAACGCCCACCCGGAACAATATATAAAGCTAAACGAACCGTTCACTGGGTACTCATACGTACGAAAATCCCTATTGATTTACCTGTTTTTACAAGGAAATAAAATGTGAAAAAAATGTTTCTACATCCCATGGCCTTTCCCAACCATTTAAATTTTTCTCTTACAGGGCTAACACTTCCGAAAAACCAATACAACGCCCACCCGGAACACTATATAAAGCTAAACGAACCGTTCACTGGGTACTTATACGCACGAAAATCCCTATTGATTTACCTGTTTTTACAAGGAAATAAAATGTGAAAAAAATATTTCTATATCCCATGGCCTTTCCCAACCATTTAAATTTTTCTCTTACAGGGCTAACACTTCCGAAAAACCAATACAACGCCCACCCGGACCAATATATTAAGCTAAACGAACCGTTCACTGGGTACTTATCCGTACGAAAATCCCTATAGATTTACCTGTTTTTACAAGGAAATAAAATGTGAAAAAAATATTTCTACATCCCATGGCCTTTCCCAACCATTTAAATTTTTCTCTTACAGGTCTAACACTTCCGAAAAACCAATACAACGCCCACCCGGACCAATATATTAAGCTAAACGAACCGTTCACTGGGTACTTATACGCACGAAAATCCCTATTGATTTACCTGTTTTTACAAGGAAATAAAATGTGAAAAAAATATTTCTACATCCCATGGCCTTTCCCAACCATTTAAATTTTTCTCTTACAGGGCTAACACTTCCGAAAAACCAATACAACGCCCACCCGGACCAATATATTAAGCTAAACGAACCGTTCACTGGGTACTTATCCGTACGAAAATCCCTATAGATTTACCTGTTTTTACAAGGAAATAAAATGTGAAAAAAATATTTCTATATCCCATGGCCTTTCCCAACCATTTAAATTTTTCTCTTACAGGGCTAACACTTCCGAAAAACCAATACAACGCCCACCCGGACCAATATATTAAGCTAAACGAACCGTTCACTGGGTACTTATCCGTACGAAAATCCCTATAGATTTACCTGTTTTTACAAGGAAATAAAATGTGAAAAAAATATTTCTACATCCCATGGCCTTTCCCAACCATTTAAATTTTTCTCTTACAGGTCTAACACTTCCGAAAAACCAATACAACGCCCACCCGGACCAATATATTAAGCTAAACGAACCGTTCACTGGGTACTTATACGCACGAAAATCCCTATTGATTTACCTGTTTTTACAAGGAAATAAAATGTGAAAAAAATATTTCTACATCCCATGGCCTTTCCCAACCATTTAAATTTTTCTCTTACAGGGCTAACACTTCCGAAAAACCAATACAACGCCCACCCGGACCAATATA
Source organism: Paroedura picta (assembly GCF_049243985.1). NCBI lineage: Eukaryota > Metazoa > Chordata > Lepidosauria > Squamata > Gekkonidae > Paroedura > Paroedura picta. The sequence goes on from NW_027518617.1 coordinate 2,306,104, forward strand.
TTAAGCTAAACGAACCGTTCACTGGGTACTTATCCGTACGAAAATCCCTATAGATTTACCTGTTTTTACAAGGAAATAAAATGTGAAAAAAATATTTCCACATCCCATGGCCTTTCCCAACCATTTAAAGTTTTCTCTTACAGGTCTAACACTTCCGAAATACCAATACAACGCTCACCCGGAACAATATATAAAGCTAAACGAACCGTTCACTGGGTACTCATACGTACGAAAATCCCTATTGATTTACCTGTTTTTACAAGGAAATAAAATGTGAAAAAAATATTTCTACATCCCATGGCCCTTCCCAACCATTTAAATTTTTCTCTTACAGGTCTAACACGTCCGAAAAACCAATACAACACCCATCCGGAACAATATATAAAGCTAAACGCACCGTTCACTGGGTACTTATACGCACGAAAATCCCTATTGATTTACCTGTTTTTACAAGGAAATAAAAGGTGAAAAAAATGTTTCTACATCCCATGGCCTTTCCCAACCATTTAAATTTTTCTCTTATAAGTCTAACACATCCGAAAAACCAATACAACGCCCACCCGGAACACTATATAAAGCTAAACGAACCGTTCACTGGGTACTTATACGCACGAAAATCCCTATTGATTTACCTGTTTTTACAAGGAAATAAAATGTGAAAAAAATATTTCTACATCCCATGGCCTTTCCCAACCATTTAAATTTTTCTCTAACAGGTCTAAGACTTCCGAAAAACCAATACAACGCCCACCCGGAACAATATATAAAGCTAAACGAACCGTTCACTGGGTACTCAAACGTACGAAAATCCCTATTGATTTACCTGTTTTTACAAGGAAATAAAATGTGAAAAAAATGTTTCTACATCCCATGGCCTTTCTCAACCATTTAAATTTTTCTCTTACAGGGCTAACACTTCCGAAAAACCAATACAACGCCCACCCGGAACACTATATAAAGCTAAACGAACCGTTCACTGGGTACTTATACGCACGAAAATCCCTATTGATTTACCTGTTTTTACAAGGAAATAAAATGTGAAAAAAATATTTCTACATCCCATGGCCTTTCCCAACCATTTAAATTTTTCTCTTACAGGGCTAACACTTCCGAAAAACCAATACAACGCCCACCCGGAACACTATATAAAGCTAAACGAACCGTTCACTGGGTACTTATACGCACGAAAATCCCTATTGATTTACCTGTTTTTACAAGGAAATAAAATATGAAAAAAATATTTCTACATCCCATGGCCTTTCCCAACCATTTAAATTTTTCTCTTACAGGTCTAACACTTCCGAAAAACCAATACAACGCCCACCCGGAACAATATATAAAGCTAAACGAACCGTTCACTGGGTCCTCATACGTACGAAAATCCCTATTGATTTACCTGTTTTTACAAGGAAATAAAATGTGAAAAAAATGTTTCTACATCCCATGGCCTTTCCCAACCATTTAACTTTTTCTCTTACAGGGCTAACACTTCCGAAAAACCAATACAACGCCCACCCGGAACACTATATAAAGCTAAACGAACCGTTCACTGGGTACTTATACGCACGATAATCCCTATTGATTTACCTGTTTTTACAAGGAAATAAAATGTGAAAAAAATATTTCTACATCCCATGGCCTTTCCCAACCATTTAAATTTTTCTCTTACAGGGCTAACACTTCCGAAAAACCAATACAACGCCCACCCGGACCAATATATTAAGCTAAACGAACCGTTCACTGGGTACTTATCCGTACGAAAATCCCTATAGATTTACCTGTTTTTACAAGGAAATAAAATGTGAAAAAAATATTTCTACATCCCATGGCCTTTCCCAACCATTTAAATTTTTCTCTTACAGGTCTAACACTTCCGAAAAACCAATACAACGCTCACCCGGAACAATATATAAAGCTAAACGAACCGTTCACTGGGTACTCATACGTACGAAAATCCCTATTGATTTACCTGTTTTTACAAGGAAATAAAATGTGAAAAAAATATTTCTACATCCCATGGCCTTTCCCAACCATTTAAATTTTTCTCTTACAGGTCTAACACTTCCGAAAAACCAATACAACGCCCACCCGGAACAATATATAAAGCTAAACGAACCGTTCACTGGGTACTCATACGTACGAAAATCCCTATTGATTTACCTGTTTTTACAAGGAAATAAAATGTGAAAAAAATATTTCTACATCCCATGGCCCTTCCCAACCATTTAAATTTTTCTCTTACAGGTCTAACACGTCCGATAAACCAATACAACACCCATCCGGAACAATATATAAAGCTAAACGCACCGTTCACTGGGTACTTATACGCACGAAAATCCCTATTGATTTACCTGTTTTTACAAGGAAATAAAATGTGAAAAAAATGTTTCTACATCCCATGGCCTTTCCCAACCATTTAAATTTTTCTCTTACAGGGCTAACACTTCCGAAAAACCAATACAACGCCCACCCGGAACACTATATAAAGCTAAACGAACCGTTCACTGGGTACTTATACGCACGAAAATCCCTATTGATTTACCTGTTTTTACAAGGAAATAAAATGTGAAAAAAATATTTCTACATCCCATGGCCTTTCCCAACCATTTAAATTTTTCTCTAACAGGTCTAAGACTTCCGATAAACCAATACAACGCCCACCCGGAACAATATAAAAAGCTAAACGAACCGTTCACTGGGTACTCATACGTACGAAAATCCCTATTGATTTACCCGTTTTTACAAGGAAATAAAATGTGAAAAAAATATTTCTACATCCCATGGCCTTTCCCAACCATTTAAATTTTTCTCTTACAGGTCTAACACTTCCGAAAAACCAATACAACGCCCACCCGGAACAATATATAAAGCTAAACGAACCGTTCACTGGGTTCTCATACGTACGAAAATCCCTATAGATTTACCTGTTTTTACAAGGAAATAAAATGTGAAAAAAATATTTCTACATCCCATGGCCTTTCCCAACCATTTAAATTTTTCTCTTACAGGGCTAACACTTCCGAAAAACCAATACAACGCCCACCCGGAACACTATATAAAGCTAAACGAACCGTTCACTGGGTACTTATACGCACGAAAATCCCTATTGATTTACCTGTTTTTACAAGGAAATAAAATGTGAAAAAAATATTTCTATATCCCATGGCCTTTCCCAACCATTTAAATTTTTCTCTTACAGGGCTAACACTTCCGAAAAACCAATACAACGCCCACCCGGACCAATATATTAAGCTAAACGAACCGTTCACTGGGTACTTATCCGTACGAAAATCCCGATAGATTTACCTGTTTTTACAAGGAAATAAAATGTGAAAAAAATATTTCTACATCCCATGGCCTTTCCCAACCATTTAAATTTTTCTCTTACAGGTCTAACACTTCCGAAAAACCAATACAACGCCCACCCGGACCAATATATTAAGCTAAACGAACCGTTCACTGGGTACTTATACGCACGAAAATCCCTATTGATTTACCTGTTTTTACAAGGAAATAAAATGTGAAAAAAATATTTCTACATCCCATGGCCTTTCCCAACCATTTAAATTTTTCTCTAACAGGTCTAAGACTTCCGAAAAACCAATACAACGCCCACCCGGAACAATATATAAAGCTAAACGAACCGTTCACTGGGTACACATACGTACGAAAATCCCTATTGATTTACCTGTTTTTACAAGGAAATAAAATGTGAAAAAAATGTTTCTACATCCCATGGCCTTTCTCAACCATTTAAATTTTTCTCTTACAGGGCTAACACTTCCGAAAAACCAATACAACGCCCACCCGGACCAATATATTAAGCTAAACGAACCGTTCACTGGGTACTTATCCGTACGAAAATCCCTATAGATTTACCTGTTTTTACAAGGAAATAAAATGTGAAAAAAATATTTCTACATCCCATGGCCTTTCCCAACCATTTAAATTTTTCTCTTACAGGTCTAACACTTCCGAAAAACCAATACAACGCTCACCCGGAACAATATATAAAGCTAAACGAACCGTTCACTGGGTACTCATACGTACGAAAATCCCTATTGATTTACCTGTTTTTACAAGGAAATAAAATGTGAAAAAAATATTTCTACATCCCATGGCCTTTCCCAACCATTTAAATTTTTCTCTTACAGGTCTAACACTTCCGAAAAACCAATACAACGGCACCCGGAACAATATATAAAGCTAAACGAACCGTTCACTGGGTACTCATACGTACGAAAATCCCTATTGATTTACCTGTTTTTACAAGGAAATAAAATGTGAAAAAAATATTTCTACATCCCATGGCCCTTCCCAACCATTTAAATTTTTCTCTTACAGGTCTAACACGTCCGAAAAACCAATACAACACCCATCCGGAACACTATATAAAGCTAAACGAACCGTTCACTGGGTACTTATACGCACGAAAATCCCTATTGATTTACCTGTTTTTACAAGGAAATAAAATGTGAAAAAAATATTTCTATATCCCATGGCCTTTCCCAACCATTTAAATTTTTCTCTTACAGGGCTAACACTTCCGAAAAACCAATACAACGCCCACCCGGACCAATATATTAAGCTAAACGAACTGTTCACTGGGTACTTATCCGTACGAAAATCCCGATAGATTTACCTGTTTTTACAAGGAAATAAAATGTGAAAAAAATATTTCTACATCCCATGGCCTTTCCCAACCATTTAAATTTTTCTCTTACAGGTCTAACACTTCCGAAAAACCAATACAACGCCCACCCGGACCAATATATTAAGCTAAACGAACCGTTCACTGGGTACTTATACGCACGAAAATCCCTATTGATTTACCTGTTTTTACAAGGAAATAAAATGTGAAAAAAATATTTCTACATCCCATGGCCTTTCCCAACCATTTAAATTTTTCTCTAACAGGTCTAAGACTTCCGAAAAACCAATACAACGCCCACCCGGAACAATATATAAAGCTAAACGAACCGTTCACTGGGTACTCATACGTACGAAAATCCCTATTGATTTACCTGTTTTTACAAGGAAATAAAATGTGAAAAAAATGTTTCTACATCCCATGGCCTTTCTCAACCATTTAAATTTTTCTCTTACAGGGCTAACACTTCCGAAAAACCAATACAACGCCCACCCGGAACACTATATAAAGCTAAACGAACCGTTCACTGGGTACTTATACGCACGAAAATCCCTATTGATTTACCTGTTTTTACAAGGAAATAAAATGTGAAAAAAAATATTTCTACATCCCATGGCCTTTCCCAACCATTTAAATTTTTCTCTTACAGGGCTAACACTTCCGAAAAACCAATACAACGCCCACCCGGAACACTATATAAGGCTAAACAAACCGTTCACTGGGTACTTATACGCACGAAAATCCCTATTGATTTACCTGTTTTTACAAGGAAATAAAATGTGAAAAAAATGTTTCTACATCCCATGGCCTTTCCCAACCATTTAAATTTTTCTCTTACAGGGCTAACACTTCCGAAAAACCAATACAACGTCCACCCGGAACACTATATAAAGCTAAACGAACCGTTCACTGGGTACTTATACGCACGAAAATCCCTATTGATTTACCTATTTTTACAAGGAAATAAAATATGAAAAAAATATTTCTACATCCCATGGCCTTTCCCAACCATTTAAATTTTTCTCTTAGAGGTCTAACACTTCCGAAAAACCAATACAACGCCCACCCGGAACAATATATAAATCTAAACGAACCGTTCACTGGGTACTCATACGTACGAAAATCCCTATTGATTTACCTGTTTTTACAAGGAAATAAAATGTGAAAAAAATGTTTCTACATCCCATGGCCTTTCCCAACCATTTAAATTTTTCTCTTACAGGGCTAACACTTCCGAAAAACCAATACAACGCCCACCCGGAACACTATATAAAGCTAAACGAACCGTTCACTGGGTACTTATACGCACGAAAATCCCTATTGATTTACCTGTTTTTACAAGGAAATAAAATGTGAAAAAAATATTTCTACATCCCATGGCCTTTCCCAACCATTTAAATTTTTCTCTTACAGGGCTAACACTTCCGAAAAACCAATACAACGCCCACCCGGACCAATATATTAAGCTAAACGAACCGTTCACTGGGTACTTATCCGTACGAAAATCCCTATAGATTTACCTGTTTTTACAAGGAAATAAAATGTGAAAAAAATATTTCTACATCCCATGGCCTTTCCCAACCATTTAAATTTTTCTCTTACAAGTATAACACTTCCGAAAAACCAATACAACGCTCACCCGGAACAATATATAAAGCTAAACGAACCGTTCACTGGGTACTCATACGTACGAAAATCCCTATTGATTTACCTGTTTTTACAAGGAAATAAAATGTGAAAAAAATATTTCTACATCCCATGGCCTTTCCCAACCATTTAAATTTTTCTCTTACAGGTCTAACACTTCCGAAAAACCAATACAACGCCCACCCGGAACAATATATAAAGCTAAACGAACCGTTCACTGGGTACTCATACGTACGAAAATCCCTATTGATTTACCTGTTTTTACAAGGAAATAAAATGTGAAAAAAATATTTCTACATCCCATGGCCCTTCCCAACCATTTAAATTTTTCTCTTACAGGTCTAACACGTCCGAAAAACCAATACAACACCCATCCGGAACAATATATAAAGCTAAACGCACCGTTCACTGGGTACTTATACGCACGAAAATCCCTATTGATTTACCTGTTTTTACAAGGAAATAAAATGTGAAAAAAATGTTTCTACATCCCATGGCCTTTCCCAACCATTTAAATTTTTCTCTTACAGGGCTAACACTTCCGAAAAACCAATACAACGCCCACCCGGAACACTATATAAAGCTAAACGAACCGTTCACTGGGTACTTATACGAACGAAAATCCCTATTGATTTACCTGTTTTTACAAGGAAATAAAATGTGAAAAAAATATTTCTACATCCCATGGCCTTTCCCAACCATTTAAATTTTTCTCTAACAGGTCTAAGACTTCCGAAAAACCAATACAACGCCCACCCGGAACAATATATAAAGCTAAACGAACCGTTCACTGGGTACTCATACGTACGAAAATCCCTATTGATTTACCCGTTTTTACAAGGAAATAAAATGTGAAAAAAATATTTCTACATCCCATGGCCTTTCCCAACCATTTAAATTTTTCTCTTACAGGTCTAACACTTCCGAAAAACCAATACAACGCCCACCCGGAACAATATATAAAGCTAAACGAACCGTTCACTGGGTACTCATACGTACGAAAATCCCTATTGATTTACCCGTTTTTACAAGGAAATAAAATGTGAAAAAAATATTTCTGCATCCCATGGCCTTTCCCAACCATTTAAATCTTTCTCTTACAGGTCTAACACTTCCGAAAAACCAATACAACGCCCACCCGGAACAATATATAAAGCTAAACGAACCGTTCACTGGGTACTCATACGTACGAAAATCCCTATTGATTTACCTGTTTTTACAAGGAAATAAAATATGAAAAAAATATTTCTACATCCCATGGCCCTTCCCAACCATTTAAATTTTTCTCTTACAAGTCGAACACGTCCGAAAAACCAATACAACACCCATCCGGAACAATATATAAAGCTAAACGCACCGTTCACTGGGTACTTATACGCACGAAAATCCCTATTGATTTACCTGTTTTTACAAGGAAATAAAATGTGAAAAAAATGTTTCTACATCCCATGGCCTTTCCCAACCATTTAAATTTTTCTCTTACAGGGCTAACACTTCCGAAAAACCAATACAACGCCCACCCGGAACACTATATAAAGCTAAACGAACCGTTCACTGGGTACTTATACGCACGAAAATCCCTATTGATTTACCTGTTTTTACAAGGAAATAAAATGTGAAAAAAATATTTCTATATCCCATGGCCTTTCCCAACCATTTAAATTTTTCTCTTACAGGGCTAACACTTCCGAAAAACCAATACAACGCCCACCCGGACCAATATATTAAGCTAAACGAACCGTTCACTGGGTACTTATCCGTACGAAAATCCCTATAGATTTACCTGTTTTTACAAGGAAATAAAATGTGAAAAAAATATTTCTACATCCCATGGCCTTTCCCAACCATTTAAATTTTTCTCTTACAGGTCTAACACTTCTGAAAAACCAATGCAACGCCCACCCGGACCAATATATTAAGCTAAACGAACCGTTCACTGGGTACTTATACGCACGAAAATCCCTATTGATTTACCTGTTTTTACAAGGAAATAAAATGTGAAAAAAATATTTCTACATCCCATGGCCTTTCCCAACCATTTAAATTTTTCTCTTACAGGGCTAACACTTCCGAAAAACCAATACAACGCCCACCCGGACCAATATATTAAGCTAAACGAACCGTTCACTGGGTACTTATCCGTACGAAAATCCCTATAGATTTACATGTTTTTACAAGGAAATAAAATGTGAAAAAAATATTTCTACATCCCATGGCCTTTCCCAACCATTTAAATTTTTCTCTTACAGGTCTAACACTTCCGAAAAACCAATACAACGCTCACCCGGAACAATATATTAAGCTAAACGAACCGTTCACTGGGTACTCATACGTACGAAAATCCCTATTGATTTACCTGTTTTTACAAGGAAATAAAATGTGAAAAAAATATTTCTACATCCCATGGCCTTTCCCAACCATTTAAATTTTTCTCTTACAGGTCTAACACTTCCGAAAAACCAATACAACGCCCACCCGGAACAATATATAAAGCTAAACGAACCGTTCACTGGGTACTCATACGTACGAAAATCCCTATTGATTTACCTGTTTTTACAAGGAAATAAAATGTGAAAAAAATATTTCTACATCCCATGGCCCTTCCCAACCATTTAAATTATTCTCTTACAGGTCTAACACGTCCGAAAAACCAATACAACACCCATCCGGAACAATATATAAAGCTAAACGCACCGTTCACTGGGTACTTATACGCACGAAAATCCCTATTGATTTACCTGTTTTTACAAGGAAATAAAATGTGAAAAAAATGTTTCTACATCCCATGGCCTTTCCCAACCATTTAAATTTTTCTCTTACAGGGCTAACACTTCCGAAAAACCAATACAACGCCCACCCGGAACACTATATAAAGCTAAACGAACCGTTCACTGGGTACATATACGCACGAAAATCCCTATTGATTTACCTGTTTTTACAAGGAAATAAAATGTGAAAAAAATATTTCTACATCCCATGGCCTTTCCCAACCATTTAAATTTTTCTCTAACAGGTCTAAGACTTCCGAAAAACCAATACAACGCCCACCCGGAACAATATATAAAGCTAAAGGAACCGTTCACTGGGTACTCATACGTACGAAAATCCCTATTGATTTACCTGTTTTTACAAGGAAATAAAATGTGAAAAAAATATTTCTACATCCCATGGCCTTTCCCAACCATTTAAATTTTTCTCTTACAGGTCTAACACTTCTGAAAAACCAATACAACGCCGACCCGGAACAATATACAAAGCTAAACGAACCGTTCACTGGGTACTCATACGTACGAAAATCCCTATTGATTTACCTGTTTTTACAAGGAAATAAAATGTGAAAAAAATATTTCTACATCCCATGGCCCTTCCCAACCATTTAAATTTTTCTCTTACAGGTCTAACACGTCCGAAAAACCAATACAACACCCATCCGGAACAATATATAAAGCTAAACGCACCGTTCACTGGGTACTTATCCGTACGAAAATCCCTATTGATTTACCTGTTTTTACAAGGAAATAAAATGTGAAAACAATATTTCTACATCCCATGGCCTTTCCCAACCATTTAAATTTTTCTCTTACAGGTCTAACACTTCCGAAAAACCAATACAACGCCCACCCGGAACAATATATAAAGCTAAACGAACCGTTCACTCGGTACTCATACGTACGAAAATCCCTATTGATTTACCTGTTTTTACAAGGAAATAGAATGTGAAACAAACATTTCTACATCCCATGGCCTTTCCCAACCATTTAATTTTTTCTCTTACAGGTCTAACACTTCCGAAAAACCAATACAACGCCCACCCGGACCAATATATTAAGCTAAACGAACCGTTCACTGGGTACTTATCCGTACGAAAATCCCTATAGATTTACCTGTTTTTACAAGGAAATAAAATGTGAAAAAAATATTTCTACATCCCATGGCCTTTCCCAACCATTTAAATTTTTCTCTTACAGGTCTAACACTTCCGAAAAACCAATACAACGCCCACCCAGACCAATATATTAAGCTAAACGAACCGTTCACTTGGTACTTATACGCACGAAAATCCCTATTGATTTACCTGTTTTTACAAGGAAATAAAATGTGAAAAAAATATTTCTACATCCCATGGCCTTTCCCAACCATTTAAATTTTTCTCTTACAGGGCTAACACTTCCGAAAAACCAATACAACGCCCACCCGTTACAATATATTAAGCTAAACGAACCGTTCACTGGGTACTTATCCGTACGAAAATCCCTATAGATTTACCTGTTTTTACAAGGAAATAAAATGTGAAAAAAATATTTCTACATCCCATGGCCTTTCCCAACCATTTAAATTTTTCTCTTACAGGTCTAACACTTCCGAAAAACCAATACAACGCTCACCTGGAACAATATATAAAGCTAAACGAACCGTTCACTGGGTACTCATACGTACGAAAATCCCTATTGATTTACCTGTTATTACAAGGAAATAAAATGTGAAAAAAATATTTCTACATCCCATGGCCTTTCCCAACCATTTAAATTTTTCTCTTACAGGTCTAACACTTCCGAAAAACCAATACAACGCCCACCCGGAACAATATATAAAGCTAAACGAACCGTTCACTGGGTACTCATACGTACGAAAATCCCTATTGATTTACCTGTTTTTACAAGGAAATAAAATGTGAAAAAAATATTTCTACATCCCATGGCCTTTCCCAACCATTTAAATTTTTCTCTTACAGGTCTAACACTTCTGAAAAACCAATACAACGCCCACCCGGAATAATATATAAAGCTAAACGAACCGTTCACTGGGTACTTATCCGTACTAAAATCCCTATTGATTTACCTGTTTTTACAAGGAAATAAAATGTGAAAAAAATATTTCTACATCCCATGGCCTTTCCCAACCATTTAAATTTTTCTCTTACAAGTCTAACACTTCCGAAAAACCAATACAACGCCCAACCAGAACAATATATAAAGCTAAACGAACCGTTCACTGGGTACTCATACGTACGAAAATCCCTATTGATTTACCTGTTTTTACAAGGAAATAAAATGTGAAAAAAATATTTCTACATCCCATGGCCTTTCCCAACCATTTAAATTTTTCTCTTACAAGTCTAACACTTCCAAAAAACCAATACAACGCCCAACCAGAACAATATATAAAGCTAAACGAACCGTTCACTGGGTACTTATCCGTACGAAAATCCCTATTGATTTACCTGTTTTTACAAGGAAATAAAATGTGAAAAAAATATTTCTACATCCCATGGCCTTTCCCAACCATTTAAATTTTTCTCTTACAGGGCTAACACTTCCGAAAAACCAATACAACGCCCACCCGGACCAATATATTAAGCTAAACGAACCGTTCACTGGGTACTTATCCGTACGAAAATCCCTATAGATTTACCTGTTTTTACAAGGAAATAAAATGTGAAAAAAATATTTCTACATCCCATGGCCTTTCCCAACCATTTAAATTTTTCTCTTACAGGTCTAACACTTCCGAAAAAGCAATACAACGCTCACCCGGAACAATATATAAAGCTAAACGAACCGTTCACTGGGTACTCATACGTACGAAAATCCCTATTGATTTACCCGTTTTTACAAGGAAATAAAATGTGAAAAAAATATTTCTACATCCCATGGCCTTTCCCAACCATTTAAATTTTTCTCTTACAGGTCTAACACTTCCGAAAAACCAATACAACGCCCACCCGGAACAATATATAAAGCTAAACGAACCGTTCACTGGGTACTCATACGTACGAAAATCCCTATTGATTTACCTGTTTTTACAAGGAAATAAAATGTGAAAAAAATATTTCTACATCCCATGGCCCTTCCCAACCATTTAAATTTTTCTCTTACAGGTCTAACACGTCCGAAAAACCAATACAACACCCATCCGGAACAATATATAAAGCTAAACGCACCGTTCACTGGGTACTTATACGCACGAAAATCCCTATTGATTTACCTGTTTTTACAAGGAAATAAAATGTGAAAAAAATGTTTCTACATCCCATGGCCTTTCCCAACCATTTAAATTTTTCTCTTACAGGGCTAACACTTCCGAAAAACCAATACAACGCCCACCCGGAACACTATATAAAGCTAAACGAACCGTTCACTGGGTACTTATACGCACGAAAATCCCTATTGATTTACCTGTTTTTACAAGGAAATAAAATGTGAAAAAAATATTTCTACATCCCATGGCCTTTCCCAACCATTTAAATTTTTCTCTAACAGGTCTAAGACTTCCGAAAAACCAATACAACGCCCACCCGGAACAATATATAAAGCTAAACGAACCGTTCACTGGGTACTCATACGTATGAAAATCCCTATTGATTTACCTGTTTTTACAAGGAAATAAAATGTGAAAAAAATGTTTCTACATCCCATGGCCTTTCCCAACCATTTAAATTTTTCTCTTACAGGGCTAACACTTCCGAAAAACCAATACAACGCCCACCCGGAACACTATATAAAGCTAAACGAACCGTTCACTGGGTACTTATACGCACGAAAATCCCTATTGATTTACCTGTTTTTACAAGGAAATAAAATGTGAAAAAAATATTTCTATATCCCATGGCCTTTCCCAACCATTTAAATTTTTCTCTTACAGGGCTAACACTTCCGAAAAACCAATACAACGCCCACCCGAACCAATATATTAAGCTAAACGAACCGTTCACTGGGTACTTATCCGTACGAAAATCCCTATAGATTTACCTGTTTTTACAAGGAAATAAAATGTGAAAAAAATATTTCTACATCCCATGGCCTTTCCCAACCATTTAAATTTTTCTCTTACAGGTCTAACACTTCCGAAAAACCAATACAACGCCCACCCGGACCAATATATTAAGCTAAACGAACCGTTCACTGGGTACTTATACGCACGAAAATCCCTATTGATTTACCTGTTTTTACAAGGAAATAAAAAGTGAAAACAATATTTCTACATCCAATGGCCTTTCCCAACCATTTAAATTTTTCTCTTACAGGTCTAACACTTCCGAAAAACCAATACAACGCCCACCCGGAACAATATATAAAGCTAAACGAACCGTTCACTGGGTACTTATCCGTACTAAAATCCCTATTGATTTACCTGTTTTTACAAGGAAATAAAATGTGAAAAAAATATTTCTACATCCCATGGCCTTTCCCAACCATTTAAATTTTTCTCTTACAGGTCTAACACTTCCGAAAAACCAATACAACGCCCACCCGGAACAATATATAAAGCTAAACGAACCGTTCACTGGGTACTCATACGTACGAAAATCCCTATTGATTTACCTGTTTTTACAAGGAAATAAAATGTGAAAAAAATGTTTCTACATCCCATGGCCTTTCCCAAACATTTAAATTTTTCTCTTACAGGGCTAACACTTCCGAAAAACCAATACAACGCCCACCCGGAACACTATATAAAGCTAAACGAACCGTTCACTGGGTACTTATACGCACGAAAATCCCTATTGATTTACCTGTTTTTACAAGGAAATAAAATGTGAAAAAAATGTTTCTACATCCCATGGCCTTTCCCAACCATTTAAATTTTTCTCTTACAGGGCTAACACTTCCGAAAAACCAATACAACGCCCACCCGGAACACTATATAAAGCTAAACGAACCGTTCACTGGGTACTTATACGCACGAAAATCCCTATTGATTTACCTGTTTTTACAAGGAAATAAAATATGAAAAAAATATTTCTACATCCCATGGCCTTTCCCAACCATTTAAATTTTTCTCTTACAGGTCTAACACTTCCGAAAAACCAATACAACGCCCACCCGGAACAATATATAAAGCTAAACGAACCGTTCACTGGGTACTCATACGTACGAAAATCCCTATTGATTTACCTGTTTTTACAAGGAAATAAAATGTGAAAAAAATGTTTCTACATCCCATGGCCTTTCCCAACCATTTAAATTTTTCTCTTACAGGGCTAACACTTCCGAAAAACCAATACAACGCCCACCCGGAACACTATATAAAGCTAAACGAACCGTTCACTGGGTACTTATACGCACGAAAATCCCTATTGATTTACCTGTTTTTACAAGGAAATAAAATGTGAAAAAAATATTTCTACATCCCATGGCCTTTCCCAACCATTTAAATTTTTCTCTTACAGGTCTAACACTTCCGAAAAACCAATACAACGCTCACCCGGAACAATATATAAAGGTAAACGAACCGTTCACTGGGTACTCATACGTACGAAAATCCCTATTGATTTACCAGTTTTTACAAGGAAATAAAATGTGAAAAAAATATTTCTACATCCCATGGCCTTTCCCAACCATTTAAATTTTTCTCTTACAGGGCTAACACTTCCGAAAAACCAATACAACGCCCACCCGGAACAATATATAAAGCTAAACGAACCGTTCACTGGGTACTCATACGTACGAAAATCCCTATTGATTTACCTGTTTTTACAAGGAAATAAAATGTGAAAAAAATATTTCTACATCCCATGGCCTTTCCCAACCATTTAAATTTTTCTCTTACAGGTCTAACACTTCCGAAAAACCAATACAACGCCCACCCGGAACAATATATAAAGCTAAACGAACCGTTCACTGGGTACTCATACGTACGAAAATCCCTATTGATTTACCTGTTTTTACAAGGAAATAAAATGTGAAAAAAATGTTTCTACATCCCATGGCCTTTCCCAACCATTTAAATTTTTCTCTTACAGGGCTAACACTTCCGAAAAACCAATACAACGCCCACCCGGAACACTATATAAAGCTAAACGAACCGTTCACTGGGTACTTATACGCACGAAAATCCCTATTGATTTACCTGTTTTTACAAGGAAATAAAATGTGAAAAAAATATTTCTACATTCCATGGCCTTTCCCAACCATTTAAATTTTTCTCTTACAGGGCTAACACTTCTGAAAAACCAATACAACGCCCACCCGGACCAATATATTAAGCTAAACGAACCGTTCACTGGGTACTTATCCGTACGAAAATCCCTATAGATTTACCTGTTTTTACAAGGAAATAAAATGTGAAAAAAATATTTCTACATCCCATGGCCTTTCCCAACCATTTAAATTTTTCTCTTACAGGTCTAACACTTCCGAAAAACCAATACAACGCTCACCCGGAACTATATATAAAGGTAAACGAACCGTTCACTGGGTACTCATACGTACGAAAATCCCTATTGATTTACCTGTTTTTACAAGGAAATAAAATGTGAAAAAAATATTTCTACATCCCATGGCCTTTCCCAACCATTTAAATTTTTCTCTTACAGGTCTAACACTTCCGAAAAACCAATACAACGCCCACCCGGAACAATATATAAAGCTAAACGAACCGTTCACTGGGTACTCATACGTACGAAAATCCCTATTGATTTACCTGTTTTTACAAGGAAATAAAATGTGAAAAAAATATTTCTACATCCCATGGCCCTTCCCAACCATTTAAATTTTTCTCTTACAGGTCTAACACGTCCGAAAAACCAATACAACACCCATCCGGAACAATATATAAAGCTAAACGCACCGTTCACTGGGTACTTATACGCACGAAAATCCCTATTGATTTACCTGTTTTTACAAGGAAATAAAATGTGAAAAAAATGTTTCTACATCCCATGGCCTTTCCCAACCATTTAAATTTTTCTCTTACAGGGCTAACACTTCCGAAAAACCAATACAACGCCCACCCGGAACACTATATAAAGCTAAACGAACCGTTCACTGGGTACTTATACGCACGAAAATCCCTATTGATTTACCTGTTTTTACAAGGAAATAAAATGTGAAAAAAATATTTCTACATCCCATGGCCTTTCCCAACCATTTAAATTTTTCTCTTACAGGTCTAACACTTCCGAAAAACCAATACAACGCCCACCCGGAACAATATATAAAGCTAAACGAACCGTTCACTGGGTACTCATACGTACGAAAATCCCTATTGATTTACCCGTTTTTACAAGGAAATAAAATGTGAAAAAAATATTTCTACATCCCATGGCCTTTCCCAACCATTTAAATTTTTCTCTTACAGGTCTAACACTTCCGAAAAACCAATACAACGCCCACCCGGAACAATATATAAAGCTAAACGAACCGTTCACTGGGTACTCATACGTACGAAAATCCCTATTGATTTACCCGTTTTTACAAGGAAATAAAATGTGAAAAAAATATTTCTACATCCCATGGCCTTTCCCAACCATTTAAATTTTTCTCTTACAGGTCTAACACTTCCGAAAAACCAATACAACGCCCACCCGGAACAATATATAAAGCTAAACGAACCGTTCACTGGGTACTCATACGTACGAAAATCCCTATTGATTTACCCGTTTTTACAAGGAAATAAAATGTGAAAAAAATATTTCTACATCCCATGGCCTTTCCCAACCATTTAAATTTTTCTCTTACAGGTCTAACACTTCAGAAAAACCAATACAACGCCCACCCGGAACAATATATAAAGCTAAACGAACCGTTCACTGGGTACTCATACGTACGAAAATCCCTATTGATTTACCTGTTTTTACAAGGAAATAAAATGTGAAAAAAATATTTCTACATCCCATGGCCCTTCCCAACCATTTAAATTTTTCTCTTACAGGTCTAACACGTCCGAAAAACCAATAGAACACCCATCCGGAACAATATATAAAGCTAAACGCACCGTTCACTGGGTACTTATACGCACAAAAATCCCTATTGATTTACCTGTTTTTACAAGGAAATAAAATGTGAAAAAAATGTTTCTACATCCCATGGCCTTTCCCAACCATTTAAATTTTTCTCTTACAGGGCTAACACTTCCGAAAAACCAATACAACGCCCACCCGGAACACTATATAAAGCTAAACGAACCGTTCACTGGGTACTTATACGCACGAAAATCCCTATTGATTTACCTGTTTTTACAAGGAAATAAAATGTGAAAAAAATATTTCTACATCCCATGGCCTTTCCCAACCATTTAAATTTTTCTCTAACAGGTCTAAGACTTCCGAAAAACCAATACAACGCCCACCCGGAACAATATATAAAGCTAAACGAACCGTTCACTGGGTACTCATACGTACGAAAATCCCTATTGATTTACCCGTTTTTACAAGGAAATAAAATGTGAAAAAAATATTTCTACATCCCATGGCCTTTCCCAACCATTTAAATTTTTCTCTTACAGGTCTAACACTTCCGAAAAACCAATACAACGCCCACCCGGAACAATATATAAAGCTAAACGAACCGTTCACTGGGTACTCATACGTACGAAAATCCCTATTGATTTACCCGTTTTTACAAGGAAATAAAATGTGAAAAAAATATTTCTACATCCCATGGCCTTTCCCAACCATTTAAATTTTTCTCTTACAGGTCTAACACTTCCGAAAAACCAATACAACGCCCACCCGGAACAATATATAAAGCTAAACGAACCGTTCACTGGGTACTCATACGTACGAAAATCCCTATTGATTTACCTGTTTTTACAAGGAAATAAAATGTGAAAAAAATATTTCTACATCCCATGGCCCTTCCCAACCATTTAAATTTTTCTCTTACAGGTCTAACACGTCCGAAAAACCAATACAACACCCATCCGGAACAATATATAAAGCTAAACGCACCGTTCACTGGGTACTTATACGCACGAAAATCCCTATTGATTTACCTGTTTTTACAAGGAAATAAAATGTGAAAAAAATGTTTCTACATCCCATGGCCTTTCCCAACCATTTAAATTTTTCTCTTACAGGGCTAATACTTCCGAAAAACCAATACAACGCCCACCCGGAACACTATATAAAGCTAAACGAACCGTTCACTGGGTACTTATACGCACGAAAATCCCTATTGATTTACCTGTTTTTACAAGGAAATAAAATGTGAAAAAAATATTTCTACATCCCATGGCCTTTCCCAACCATTTAAATTTTTCTCTAACAGGTCTAAGACTTCCGAAAAACCAATACAACGCCCACCCGGAACAATATATAAAGCTAAACGAACCGTTCACTGGGTACTCATACGTACGAAAATCCCTATTGATTTACCTGTTTTTACAAGGAAATAAAATGTGAAAAAAATGTTTCTACATCCCATGGCCTTTCCCAACCATTTAAATTTTTCTCTTACAGGGCTAACACTTCCGAAAAACCAATACAACGCCCACCCGGAACACTATATAAAGCTAAACGAACCGTTCACTGGGTACTTATACGCACGAAAATCCCTATTGATTTACCTGTTTTTACAAGGAAATAAAATGTGAAAAAAATATTTCTACATCCCATGGCCTTTCCCAACCATTTAAATTTTTCTCTAACAGGTCTAAGACTTCCGAAAAACCAATACAACGCCCACCCGGAACAATATATAAAGCTAAACGAACCGTTCACTGGGTACTCATACGTACGAAAATCCCTATTGATTTACCTGTTTTTACAAGGAAATAAAATGTGAAAAAAATGTTTCTACATCCCATGGCCTTTCTCAACCATTTAAATTTTTCTCTTACAGGGCTAACACTTCCGAAAAACCAATACAACGCCCACCCGGAACACTATATAAAGCTAAACGAACCGTTCACTGGGTACTTATACGCACGAAAATCCCTATTGATTTACCTGTTTTTACAAGGAAATAAAATGTGAAAAAAATATTTCTACATCCCATGGCCTTTCCCAACCATTTAAATTTTTCTCTTACAGGGCTAACACTTCCGAAAAACCAATACAACGCCCACCCGGAACACTATATAAAGCTAAACGAACCGTTCACTGGGTACTTATACGCACAAAAATCCCTATTGATTTACCTGTTTTTACAAGGAAATAAAATATGAAAAAAATATTTCTACATCCCATGGCTTTTCCCAACCATTTAAATTTTTCTCTTACAGGTCTAACACTTCCGAAAAACCAATACAACGCCCACCCGGAACAATATATAAAGCTAAACGAACCGTTCACTGGGTCCTCATACGTACGAAAATCCCTATTGATTTACCTGTTTTTACAAGGAAATAAAATGTGAAAAAAACGTTTCTACATCCCATGGCCTTTCCCAACCATTTAAATTTTTCTCTTACAGGGCTAACACTTCCGAAAAACCAATACAACGCCCACCCGGAACACTATATAAAGCTAAACGAACCGTTCACTGGGTACTTATACGCACGAAAATCCCTATTGATTTACCTGTTTTTACAAGGAAATAAAATGTGAAAAAAATATTTCTACATCCCATGGCCTTTCCCAACCATTTAAATTTTTCTCTTACAGGGCTAACACTTCCGAAAAACCAATACAACGCCCACCCGGACCAATATATTAAGCTAAACGAACCGTTCACTGGGTACTTATCCGTACGAAAATCCCTATAGATTTACCTGTTTTTACAAGGAAATAAAATGTGAAAAAAATATTTCTACATCCCATGGCCTTTCCCAACCATTTAAATTTTTCTCTTACAGGTCTAACACTTCCGAAAAACCAATACAACGCTCACCCGGAACAATATATAAAGCTAAACGAACCGTTCACTGGGTACTCATACGTACGAAAATCCCTATTGATTTACCTGTTTTTACAAGGAAATAAAATGTGAAAAAAATATTTCTACATCCCATGGCCTTTCCCAACCATTTAAATTTTTCTCTTACAGGTCTAACACTTCCGAAAAACCAATACAACACCCACCCGGAACAATATATAAAGCTAAACGAACCGTTCACTGGCTACTCATACGTACGAAAATCCCTATTGATTTACCTGTTTTTACAAGGAAATAAAATGTGAAAAAAATATTTCTACATCCCATGGCCCTTCCCAACCATTTAAATTTTTCTCTTACAGGTCTAACACGTCCGAAAAACCAATACAACACCCATCCGGAACAATATATAAAGCTAAACGCACCGTTCACTGGGTTCTCATACGTACGAAAATCCCTATAGATTTACCTGTTTTTACAAGGAAATAAAATGTGAAAAAAATGTTTCTACATCCCATGGCCTTTCCCAACCATTTAAATTTTTTTCTTACAGGGCTAACACTTCCGAAAAACCAATACAACGCCCACCCGGAACACTATATAAAGCTAAACGAACCGTTCACTGGGTACTTATACGTACGAAAATCCCTATTGATTTACCTGTTTTTACAAGGAAATAAAATGTGAAAAAAATATTTCTACATCCCATGGCCTTTCCCAACCATTTAAATTTTTCTCTAACAGGTCTAAGACTTCCGATAAACCAATACAACGCCCACCCGGAACAATATAAAAAGCTAAACGAACCGTTCACTGGGTACTCATACGTACGAAAATCCCTATTGATTTACCCGTTTTTACAAGGAAATAAAATGTGAAAAAAATATTTCTACATCCCATGGCCTTTCCCAACCATTTAAATTTTTCTCTTACAGGTCTAACACTTCCGAAAAACCAATACAACGCCCACCCGGAACAATATATAAAGCTAAACGAACCGTTCACTGGGTTCTCATACGTACGAAAATCCCTATAGATTTACCTGTTTTTACAAGGAAATAAAATGTGAAAAAAATATTTCTACATCCCATGGCCTTTCCCAACCATTTAAATTTTTCTCTTACAGGGCTAACACTTCCGAAAAACCAATACAACGCCCACCCGGAACACTATATAAAGCTAAACGAACCGTTCACTGGGTACTTATACGCACGAAAATCCCTATTGATTTACCTGTTTTTACAAGGAAATAAAATGTGAAAAAAATATTTCTATATCCCATGGCCTTTCCCAACCATTTAAATTTTTCTCTTACAGGGCTAACACTTCCGAAAAACCAATACAACGCCCACCCGGACCAATATATTAAGCTAAACGAACCGTTCACTGGGTACTTATCCGTACGAAAATCCCGATAGATTTACCTGTTTTTACAAGGAAATAAAATGTGAAAAAAATATTTCTACATCCCATGGCCTTTCCCAACCATTTAAATTTTTCTCTTACAGGTCTAACACTTCCGAAAAACCAATACAACGCCCACCCGGACCAATATATTAAGCTAAACGAACCGTTCACTGGGTACTTATACGCACGAAAATCCCTATTGATTTACCTGTTTTTACAAGGAAATAAAATGTGAAAAAAATGTTTCTACATCCCATGGCCTTTCTCAACCATTTAAATTTTTCTCTTACAGGGCTAACACTTCCGAAAAACCAATACAACGCCCACCCGGAACACTATATAAAGCTAAACGAACCGTTCACTGGGTACTTATACGCACGGAAATCCCTATTGATTTACCTGTTTTTACAAGGAAATAAAATGTGAAAAAAATATTTCTACATCCCATGGCCTTTCCCAACCATTTAAATTTTTCTCTTACAGGGCTAACACTTCCGAAAAACCAATACAACGCCCACCCGGAACACTATATAAGGCTAAACAAACCGTTCACTGGGTACTTATACGCACGAAAATCCCTATTGATTTACCTGTTTTTACAAGGAAATAAAATGTGAAAAAAATGTTTCTACATCCCATGGCCTTTCCCAACCATTTAAATTTTTCTCTTACAGGGCTAACACTTCCGAAAAACCAATACAACGTCCACCCGGAACACTATATAAAGCTAAACGAACCGTTCACTGGGTACTTATACGCACGAAAATCCCTATTGATTTACCTATTTTTACAAGGAAATAAAATATGAAAAAAATATTTCTACATCCCATGGCCTTTCCCTACCATTTAAATTTTTCTCTTAGAGGTCTAACACTTCCGAAAAACCAATACAACGCCCACCCGGAACAATATATAAATCTAAACGAACCGTTCACTGGGTACTCATACGTACGAAAATCCCTATTGATTTACCTGTTTTTACAAGGAAATAAAATGTGAAAAAAATGTTTCTTCATCCCATGGCCTTTCCCAACCATTTAAATTTTTCTCTTACAGGGCTAACACTTCCGAAAAACCAATACAACGCCCACCCGGAACACTATATAAAGCTAAACGAACCGTTCACTGGGTACTTATACGCACGAAAATCCCTATTGATTTACCTGTTTTTACAAGGAAATAAAATGTGAAAAAAATATTTCTACATCCCATGGCCTTTCCCAACCATTTAAATTTTTCTCTTACAGGGCTAACACTTCCGAAAAACCCATACAACGCCCACCCGGACCAATATATTAAGCTAAACGAACCGTTCACTGGGTACTTATCCGTACGAAAATCCCTATAGATTTACCTGTTTTTACAAGGAAATAAAATGTGAAAAAAATATTTCTACATCCCATGGCCTTTCCCAACCATTTAAATTTTTCTCTTACAAGTATAACACTTCCGAAAAACCAATACAACGCTCACCCGGAACAATATATAAAGCTAAACGAACCGTTCACTGGGTACTCATACGTACGAAAATCCCTATTGATTTACCTGTTTTTACAAGGAAATAAAATGTGAAAAAAATATTTCTACATCCCATGGCCTTTCCCAACCATTTAAATTTTTCTCTTACAGGTCTAACACTTCCGAAAAACCAATACAACGCCCACCCGGAACAATATATAAAGCTAAACGAACCGTTCACTGGGTACTCATACGTACGAAAATCCCTATTGATTTACCTGTTTTTACAAGGAAATAAAATGTGAAAAAAATATTTCTACATCCCATGGCCCTTCCCAACCATTTAAATTTTTCTCTTACAGGTCTAACACGTCCGAAAAACCAATACAACACCCATCCGGAACAATATATAAAGCTAAACGCACCGTTCACTGGGTACTTATACGCACGAAAATCCCTATTGATTTACCTGTTTTTACAAGGAAATAAAATGTGAAAAAAATGTTTCTACATCCCATGGCCTTTCCCAACCATTTAAATTTTTCTCTTACAGGGCTAACACTTCCGAAAAACCAATACAACGCCCACCCGGAACACTATATAAAGCTAAACGAACCGTTCACTGGGTACTTATACGAACGAAAATCCCTATTGATTTACCTGTTTTTACAAGGAAATAAAATGTGAAAAAAATATTTCTACATCCCATGGCCTTTCCCAACCATTTAAATTTTTCTCTAACAGGTCTAAGACTTCCGAAAAACCAATACAACGCCCACCCGGAACAATATATAAAGTTAAACGAACCGTTCACTGGGTACTCATACGTACGAAAATCCCTATTGATTTACCCGTTTTTACAAGGAAATAAAATGTGAAAAAAATATTTCTACATCCCATGGCCTTTCCCAACCATTTAAATTTTTCTCTTACAGGTCTAACACTTCCGAAAAACCAATACAACGCCCACCCGGAACAATATATAAAGCTAAACGAACCGTTCACTGGGTACTCATACGTACGAAAATCCCTATTGATTTACCCGTTTTTACAAGGAAATAAAATGTGAAAAAAATATTTCTACATCCCATGGCCTTTCCCAACCATTTAAATCTTTCTCTTACAGGTCTAACACTTCCGAAAAACCAATACAACGCCCACCCGGAACAATATATAAAGCTAAACGAACCGTTCACTGGGTACTCATACGTACGAAAATCCCTATTGATTTACCTGTTTTTACAAGGAAATAAAATATGAAAAAAATATTTCTACATCCCATGGCCCTTCCCAACCATTTAAATTTTTCTCTTACAAGTCTAACACGTCCGAAAAACCAATACAACACCCATCCGGAACAATATATAAAGCTAAACGCACCGTTCACTGGGTACTTATACGCACGAAAATCCCTATTGATTTACCTGTTTTTACAAGGAAATAAAATGTGAAAAAAATGTTTCTACATCCCATGGCCTTTCCCAACCATTTAAATTTTTCTCTTACAGGGCTAACACTTCCGAAAAACCAATACAACGCCCACCCGGAACACTATATAAAGCTAAACGAACCGTTCACTGGGTACTTATACGCACGAAAATCCCTATTGATTTACCTGTTTTTACAAGGAAATAAAATGTGAAAAAAATATTTCTATATCCCATGGCCTTTCCCAACCATTTAAATTTTTCTCTTACAGGGCTAACACTTCCGAAAAACCAATACAACGCCCACCCGGACCAATATATTAAGCTAAACGAACCGTTCACTGGGTACTTATCCGTACGAAAATCCCTATAGATTTACCTGTTTTTACAAGGAAATAAAATGTGAAAAAAATATTTCTACATCCCATGGCCTTTCCCAACCATTTAAATTTTTCTCTTACAGGTCTAACACTTCCGAAAAACCAATGCAACGCCCACCCGGACCAATATATTAAGCTAAACGAACCGTTCACTGGGTACTTATACGCACGAAAATCCCTATTGATTTACCTGTTTTTACAAGGAAATAAAATGTGAAAAAAATATTTCTACATCCCATGGCCTTTCCCAACCATTTAAATTTTTCTCTTACAGGGCTAACACTTCCGAAAAACCAATACAACGCCCACCCGGACCAATATATTAAGCTAAACGAACCGTTCACTGGGTACTTATCCGTACGAAAATCCCTATAGATTTACATGTTTTTACAAGGAAATAAAATGTGAAAAAAATATTTCTACATCCCATGGCCTTTCCCAACCATTTAAATTTTTCTCTTACAGGTCTAACACTTCCGAAAAACCAATACAACGCTCACCCGGAACAATATATAAAGCTAAACGAACCGTTCACTGGGTACTCATACGTACGAAAATCCCTATTGATTTACCTGTTTTTACAAGGAAATAAAATGTGAAAAAAATATTTCTACATCCCATGGCCTTTCCCAACCATTTAAATTTTTCTCTTACAGGTCTAACACTTCCGAAAAACCAATACAACGCCCACCCGGAACAATATATAAAGCTAAACGAACCGTTCACTGGGTACTTATACGCACGAAAATCCCTATTGATTTACCTGTTTTTACAAGGAAATAAAATGTGAAAAAAATGTTTCTACATCCCATGGCCTTTCCCAACCATTTAAATTTTTCTCTTACAGGGCTAACACTTCCGAAAAACCAATACAACGCCCACCCGGAACACTATATAAAGCTAAACGAACCGTTCACTGGGTACTTATACGAACGAAAATCCCTATTGATTTACCTGTTTTTACAAGGAAATAAAATGTGAAAAAAATATTTCTACATCCCATGGCCTTTCCCAACCATTTAAATTTTTCTCTAACAGGTCTAAGACTTCCGAAAAACCAATACAACGCCCACCCGGAACAATATATAAAGCTAAACGAACCGTTCACTGGGTACTCATACGTACGAAAATCCCTATTGATTTACCCGTTTTTACAAGGAAATAAAATGTGAAAAAAATATTTCTACATCCCATGGCCTTTCCCAACCATTTAAATTTTTCTCTTACAGGTCTAACACTTCCGAAAAACCAATACAACGCCCACCCGGAACAATATATAAAGCTAAACGAACCGTTCACTGGGTACTCATACGTACGAAAATCCCTATTGATTTACCCGTTTTTACAAGGAAATAAAATGTGAAAAAAATATTTCTACATCCCATGGCCTTTCCCAACCATTTAAATCTTTCTCTTACAGGTCTAACACTTCCGAAAAACCAATACAACGCCCACCCGGAACAATATATAAAGCTAAACGAACCGTTCACTGGGTACTCATACGTACGAAAATCCCTATTGATTTACCTGTTTTTACAAGGAAATAAAATATGAAAAAAATATTTCTACATCCCATGGCCCTTCCCAACCATTTAAATTTTTCTCTTACAAGTCTAACACGTCCGAAAAACCAATACAACACCCATCCGGAACAATATATAAAGCTAAACGCACCGTTCACTGGGTACTTATACGCACGAAAATCCCTATTGATTTACCTGTTTTTACAAGGAAATAAAATGTGAAAAAAATGTTTCTACATCCCATGGCCTTTCCCAACCATTTAAATTTTTCTCTTACAGGGCTAACACTTCCGAAAAACCAATACAACGCCCACCCGGAACACTATATAAAGCTAAACGAACCGTTCACTGGGTACTTATACGCACAAAAATCCCTATTGATTTACCTGTTTTTACAAGGAAATAAAATGTGAAAAAAATATTTCTATATCCCATGGCCTTTCCCAACCATTTAAATTTTTCTCTTACAGGGCTAACACTTCCGAAAAACCAATACAACGCCCACCCGGACCAATATATTAAGCTAAACGAACCGTTCACTGGGTACTTATCCGTACGAAAATCCCTATAGATTTACCTGTTTTTACAAGGAAATAAAATGTGAAAAAAATATTTCTACATCCCATGGCCTTTCCCAACCATTTAAATTTTTCTCTTACAGGTCTAACACTTCCGAAAAACCAATGCAACGCCCACCCGGACCAATATATTAAGCTAAACGAACCGTTCACTGGGTACTTATACGCACGAAAATCCCTATTGATTTACCTGTTTTTACAAGGAAATAAAATGTGAAAAAAATATTTCTACATCCCATGGCCTTTCCCAACCATTTAAATTTTTCTCTTACAGGGCTAACACTTCCGAAAAACCAATACAACGCCCACCCGGACCAATATATTAAGCTAAACGAACCGTTCACTGGGTACTTATCCGTACGAAAATCCCTATAGATTTACATGTTTTTACAAGGAAATAAAATGTGAAAAAAATATTTCTACATCCCATGGCCTTTCCCAACCATTTAAATTTTTCTCTTACAGGTCTAACACTTCCGAAAAACCAATACAACGCTCACCCGGAACAATATATAAAGCTAAACGAACCGTTCACTGGGTACTCATACGTACGAAAATCCCTATTGATTTACCTGTTTTTACAAGGAAATAAAATGTGAAAAAAATATTTCTACATCCCATGGCCTTTCCCAACCATTTAAATTTTTCTCTTACAGGTCTAACACTTCCGAAAAACCAATACAACGCCCACCCGGAACAATATATAAAGCTAAACGAACCGTTCACTGGGTACTCATACGTACGAAAATCCCTATTGATTTACCTGTTTTTACAAGGAAATAAAATGTGAAAAAAATATTTCTACATCCCATGGCCCTTCCCAACCATTTAAATTTTTCTCTTACAGGTCTAACACGTCCGAAAAACCAATACAACACCCATCCGGAACAATATATAAAGCTAAACGCACCGTTCACTGGGTACTTATACGCACGAAAATCCCTATTGATTTACCTGTTTTTACAAGGAAATAAAATGTGAAAAAAATGTTTCTACATCCCATGGCCTTTCCCAACCATATAAATTTTTCTCTTACAGGGCTAACACTTCCGAAAAACCAATACAACGCCCACCCGGAACAATATATAAAGCTAAAGGAACCGTTCACTGGGTACTCATACGTACGAAAATCCCTATTGATTTACCTGTTTTTACAAGGAAATAAAATGTGAAAAAAATATTTCTACATCCCATGGCCTTTCCCAACCATTTAAATTTTTCTCTTACAAGTCTAACACTTCTGAAAAACCAATACAACGCCGACCCGGAACAATATACAAAGCTAAACGAACCGTTCACTGGGTACTCATACGTACGAAAATCCCTATTGATTTACCTGTTTTTACAAGGAAATAAAATGTGAAAAAAATATTTCTACATCCCATGGCCCTTCCCAACCATTTAAATTTTTCTCTTACAGGTCTAACACGTCCGAAAAACCAATACAACACCCATCCGGAACAATATATAAAGCTAAACGCACCGTTCACTGGGTACTTATCCGTACGAAAATCCCTATTGATTTACCTGTTTTTACAAGGAAATAAAATGTGAAAACAATATTTCTACATCCCATGGCCTTTCCCAACCATTTAAATTTTTCTCTTACAGGTCTAACACTTCCGAAAAACCAATACAACGCCCACCCGGAACAATATATAAAGCTAAACGAACCGTTCACTCGGTACTCATACGTACGAAAATCCCTATTGATTTACCTGTTTTTACAAGGAAATAGAATGTGAAAAAAACATTTCTACATCCCATGGCCTTTCCCAACCATTTAAATTTTTCTCTTACAGGTCTAACACTTCCGAAAAACCAATACAACGCCCACCCGGACCAATATATTAAGCTAAACGAACCGTTCACTGGGTACTTATCCGTACGAAAATCCCTATAGATTTACCTGTTTTTACAAGGAAATAAAATGTGAAAAAAATATTTCTACATCCCATGGCCTTTCCCAACCATTTAAATTTTTCTCTTACAGGTCTAACACTTCCGAAAAACCAATACAACGCCCACCCAGACCAATATATTAAGCTAAACGAACCGTTCACTTGGTACTTATACGCACGAAAATCCCTATTGATTTACCTGTTTTTACAAGGAAATAAAATGTGAAAAAAATATTTCTACATCCCATGGCCTTTCCCAACCATTTAAATTTTTCTCTTACAGGGCTAACACTTCCGAAAAACCAATACAACGCCCACCCGGACCAATATATTAAGCTAAACGAACCGTTCACTGGGTACTTATCCGTACGAAAATCCCTATAGATTTACCTGTTTTTACAAGGAAATAAAATGTGAAAAAAATATTTCTACATCCCATGGCCTTTCCCAACCATTTAAATTTTTCTCTTACAGGTCTAACACTTCCGAAAAACCAATACAACGCTCACCTGGAACAATATATAAAGCTAAACGAACCGTTCACTGGGTACTCATACGTACGAAAATCCCTATTGATTTACCTGTTATTACAAGGAAATAAAATGTGAAAAAAATATTTCTACATCCCATGGCCTTTCCCAACCATTTAAATTTTTCTCTTACAGGTCTAACACTTCCGAAAAACCAATACAACGCCCACCCGGAACAATATATAAAGCTAAACGAACCGTTCACTGGGTACTCATACGTACGAAAATCCCTATTGATTTACCTGTTTTTACAAGGAAATAAAATGTGAAAAAAATATTTCTACATCCATGGCCTTTCCCAACCATTTAAATTTTTCTCTTACAGGTCTAACACTTCTGAAAAACCAATACAACGCCCACCCGGAATAATATATAAAGCTAAACGAACCGTTCACTGGGTACTCATACGTACGAAAATCCCTATTGATTTACCTGTTTTTACAAGGAAATAAAATGTGAAAAAAATATTTCTACATCCCATGGCCCTTTCCCAACCATTTAAATTTTTCTCTTACAGGTCTAACACTTCTGAAAAACCAATACAACGCCCACCCGGAATAATATATAAAGCTAAACGAACCGTTCACTGGGTACTTATCCGTACTAAAATCCCTATTGATTTACCTGTTTTTACAAGGAAATAAAATGTGAAAAAAATATTTCTACATCCCATGGCCTTTCCCAACCATTTAAATTTTTCTCTTACAAGTCTAACACTTCCGAAAAACCAATACAACGCCCAACCAGAACAATATATAAAGCTAAACGAACCGTTCACTGGGTACTCATACGTACGAAAATCCCTATTGATTTACCTGTTTTTACAAGGAAATAAAATGTGAAAAAAATATTTCTACATCCCATGGCCTTTCCCAACCATTTAAATTTTTCTCTTACAGGGCTAACACTTCCGAAAAACCAATACAACGCCCACCCGGACCAATATATTAAGCTAAACGAACCGTTCACTGGGTACTTATCCGTACGAAAATCCCTATAGATTTACCTGTTTTTACAAGGAAATAAAATGTGAAAAAAATATTTCTACATCCCATGGCCTTTCCCAACCATTTAAATTTTTCTCTTACAGGTCTAACACTTCCGAAAAAGCAATACAACGCTCACCCGGAACAATATATAAAGCTAAACGAACCGTTCACTGGGTACTCATACGTACGAAAATCCCTATTGATTTACCCGTTTTTACAAGGAAATAAAATGTGAAAAAAATATTTCTACATCCCATGGCCTTTCCCAACCATTTAAATTTTTCTCTTACAGGTCTAACACTTCCGAAAAACCAATACAACGCCCACCCGGAACAATATATAAAGCTAAACGAACCGTTCACTGGGTACTCATACGTACGAAAATCCCTATTGATTTACCTGTTTTTACAAGGAAATAAAATGTGAAAAAAATATTTCTACATCCCATGGCCCTTCCCAACCATTTAAATTTTTCTCTTACAGGTCTAACACGTCCGAAAAACCAATACAACACCCATCCGGAACAATATATAAAGCTAAACGCACCGTTCACTGGGTACTTATACGCACGAAAATCCCTATTGATTTACCTGTTTTTACAAGGAAATAAAATGTGAAAAAAATGTTTCTACATCCCATGGCCTTTCCCAACCATTTAAATTTTTCTCTTACAGGGCTAACACTTCCGAAAAACCAATACAACGCCCACCCGGAACACTATATAAAGCTAAACGAACCGTTCACTTGGTACTTATACGCACGAAAATCCCTATTGATTTACCTGTTTTTACAAGGATATAAAATGTGAAAAAAAAATTTCTACATCCCATGGCCTTTCCCAACCATTTAAATTTTTCTCTAACAGGTCTAAGATCGAAAAACCAATACAACGCCCACCCGGAAACAATATATAAAGCTAAACGAACCGTTCACTGGGTACTCATACGTATGAAAATCCCTATTGATTTACCTGTTTTTACAAGGAAATAAAATGTGAAAAAAATGTTTCTACATCCCATGGCCTTTCCCAACCATTTAAATTTTTCTCTTACAGGGCTAGCACTTCCGAAAAACCAATACAACGCCCACCCGGAACACTATATAAAGCTAAACGAACCGTTCACTGGGTACTTATACGCACGAAAATCCCTATTGATTTACCTGTTTTTACAAGGAAATAAAATGTGAAAAAAATATTTCTATATCCCATGGCCTTTCCCAACCATTTAAATTTTTCTCTTACAGGGCTAACACTTCCGAAAAACCAATACAACGCCCACCCGAACCAATATATTAAGCTAAACGAACCGTTCACTGGGTACTTATCCGTACGAAAATCCCTATAGATTTACCTGTTTTTACAAGGAAATAAAATGTGAAAAAAATATTTCTACATCCCATGGCCTTTCCCAACCATTTAAATTTTTCTCTTACAGGTCTAACACTTCCGAAAAACCAATACAACGCTCACCCGGAACAATATATAAAGCTAAACGAACCGTTCACTGGGTACTCATACGTACGAAAATCCCTATTGATTTACCTGTTTTTACAAGGAAATAAAATGTGAAAAAAATATTTCTACATCCCATGGCCGTTCCCAACCATTTAAATTTTTCTCTTACAGGTCTAACACGTCCGAAAAACCAATACAACACCCATCCGGAACAATATATAAAGCTAAACGCACCGTTCACTGGGTACTTATACGCACGAAAATCCCTATTGATTTACCTGTTTTTACAAGGAAATAAAATGTGAAAAAAATGTTTCTACATCCCATGGCCTTTCCCAACCATTTAAATTTTTCTCTTACAGGGCTAACACTTCCGAAAAACCAATACAACGCCCACCCGGAACACTATATAAAGCTAAACGATCCGTTCACTGGGTACTTATACGCACGAAAATCCCTATTGATTTACCTGTTTTTACAAGGAAATAAAATGTGAAAAAAATATTTCTACATCCCATGGCCTTTCCCAACCATTTAAATTTTTCTCTAACAGGTCTAAGACTTCCGAAAAACCAATACAACGCCCACCCGGAACAATATATAAAGCTAAACGAACCGTTCACTGGGTACTCATACGTACGAAAATCCCTATTGATTTACCTGTTTTTACAAGGAAATAAAATGTGGAAAAAATGTTTCTACATCCCATGGCCTTTCCCAACCATTTAAATTTTTCTCTTACAGGGCTAACACTTCCGAAAAACCAATACGACGCCCACCCGGAACACTATATAAAGCTAAACGAACCGTTCACTGGGTACTTATACGCACGAAAATCCCTATTGATTTACCTGTTTTTACAAGGAAATAAAATGTGAAAAAAATATTTCTACATCCCATGGCCTTTCCCAACCATTTAAATTTTTCTCTTACAGGTCTAACACTTCCGAAAAACCAATACAACGCCCACTCGGAACACTATATAAAGCTAAACGAACCGTTCACTGGGTACTTATACGCACGAAAATCCCTATTGATTTACCTGTTTTTACAAGGAAATAAAATGTGAAAACAATATTTCTACATCCCATGGCCTTTCCCAACCATTAAAATTTTTCTCTTACAGGTCTAACACTTCCGAAAAACCAATACAACGCCCACTCGGAACAATATATAAAGCTAAACGAACCGTTCACTCGGTACTCATACGTACGAAAATCCCTATTGATTTACCTGTTTTTACAAGGAAATAGAATGTGAAAAAAACATTTCTACATCCCATGGCCTTTCCCAACCATTTAAATTTTTCTCTTACAGGTCTAACACTTCCGAAAAACCAATACAACGCCCACCCGGACCAATATATTAAGCTAAACGAACCGTTCACTGGGTACTCATACGTACGAAAATCCCTATTGATTTACCTGTTTTTACAAGGAAATAAAATGTGAAAAAAATATTTCTACATCCCATGGCCTTTCCCAACCATTTAAATTTTTCTCTTACAGGTCTAACACTTCTGAAAAACCAATACAACGCCCACCCGGAATAATATATAAAGCTAAACGAACCGTTCACTGGGTACTCATACGTACGAAAATCCCTATTGATTTACCTGTTTTTACAAGGAAATAAAATGTGAAAAAAATATTTCTACATCCCATGGCCTTTCCCAACCATTTAAATTTTTCTCTTACAGGTCTAACACTTCTGAAAAACCAATACAACGCCCACCCGGAATAATATATAAAGCTAAACGAACCGTTCACTGGGTACTTATCCGTACTAAAATCCCTATTGATTTACCTGTTTTTACAAGGAAATAAAATGTGAAAAAAATATTTCTACATCCCATGGCCTTTCCCAACCATTTAAATTTTTCTCTTACAAGTCTAACACTTCCGAAAAACCAATACAACGCCCAACCAGAACAATATATAAAGCTAAACGAACCGTTCACTGGGTACTCATACGTACGAAAATCCCTATTGATTTACCTGTTTTTACAAGGAAATAAAATGTGAAAAAAATATTTCTACATCCCATGGCCTTTCCCAACCATTTAAATTTTTCTCTTACAGGGCTAACACTTCCGAAAAACCAATACAACGCCCACCCGGACCAATATATTAAGCTAAACGAACCGTTCACTGGGTACTTATCCGTACGAAAATCCCTATAGATTTACCTGTTTTTACAAGGAAATAAAATGTGAAAAAAATATTTCTACATCCCATGGCCTTTCCCAACCATTTAAATTTTTCTCTTACAGGTCTAACACTTCCGAAAAAGCAATACAACGCTCACCCGGAACAATATATAAAGCTAAACGAACCGTTCACTGGGTACTCATACGTACGAAAATCCCTATTGATTTACCCGTTTTTACAAGGAAATAAAATGTGAAAAAAATATTTCTACATCCCATGGCCTTTCCCAACCATTTAAATTTTTCTCTTACAGGTCTAACACTTCCGAAAAACCAATACAACGCCCACCCGGAACAATATATAAAGCTAAACGAACCGTTCACTGGGTACTCATACGTACGAAAATCCCTATTGATTTACCTGTTTTTACAAGGAAATAAAATGTGAAAAAAATATTTCTACATCCCATGGCCCTTCCCAACCATTTAAATTTTTCTCTTACAGGTCTAACACGTCCGAAAAACCAATACAACACCCATCCGGAACAATATATAAAGCTAAACGCACCGTTCACTGGGTACTTATACGCACGAAAATCCCTATTGATTTACCTGTTTTTACAAGGAAATAAAATGTGAAAAAAATGTTTCTACATCCCATGGCCTTTCCCAACCATTTAAATTTTTCTCTTACAGGGCTAACACTTCCGAAAAACCAATACAACGCCCACCCGGAACACTATATAAAGCTAAACGAACCGTTCACTGGGTACTTATACGCACGAAAATCCCTATTGATTTACCTGTTTTTACAAGGATATAAAATGTGAAAAAAATATTTCTACATCCCATGGCCTTTCCCAACCATTTAAATTTTTCTCTAACAGGTCTAAGACTTCCGAAAAACCAATACAACGCCCACCCGGAACAATATATAAAGCTAAACGAACCGTTCACTGGGTACTCATACGTATGAAAATCCCTATTGATTTACCTGTTTTTACAAGGAAATAAAATGTGAAAAAAATGTTTCTACATCCCATGGCCTTTCCCAACCATTTAAATTTTTCTCTTACAGGGCTAGCACTTCCGAAAAACCAATACAACGCCCACCCGGAACACTATATAAAGCTAAACGAACCGTTCACTGGGTACTTATACGCACGAAAATCCCTATTGATTTACCTGTTTTTACAAGGAAATAAAATGTGAAAAAAATATTTCTATATCCCATGGCCTTTCCCAACCATTTAAATTTTTCTCTTACAGGGCTAACACTTCCGAAAAACCAATACAACGCCCACCCGAACCAATATATTAAGCTAAACGAACCGTTCACTGGGTACTTATCCGTACGAAAATCCCTATAGATTTACCTGTTTTTACAAGGAAATAAAATGTGAAAAAAATATTTCTACATCCCATGGCCTTTCCCAACCATTTAAATTTTTCTCTTACAGGTCTAACACTTCCGAAAAACCAATACAACGCTCACCCGGAACAATATATAAAGCTAAACGAACCGTTCACTGGGTACTCATACGTACGAAAATCCCTATTGATTTACCTGTTTTTACAAGGAAATAAAATGTGAAAAAAATATTTCTACATCCCATGGCCGTTCCCAACCATTTAAATTTTTCTCTTACAGGTCTAACACGTCCGAAAAACCAATACAACACCCATCCGGAACAATATATAAAGCTAAACGCACCGTTCACTGGGTACTTATACGCACGAAAATCCCTATTGATTTACCTGTTTTTACAAGGAAATAAAATGTGAAAAAAATGTTTCTACATCCCATGGCCTTTCCCAACCATTTAAATTTTTCTCTTACAGGGCTAACACTTCCGAAAAACCAATACAACGCCCACCCGGAACACTATATAAAGCTAAACGATCCGTTCACTGGGTACTTATACGCACGAAAATCCCTATTGATTTACCTGTTTTTACAAGGAAATAAAATGTGAAAAAAATATTTCTACATCCCATGGCCTTTCCCAACCATTTAAATTTTTCTCTAACAGGTCTAAGACTTCCGAAAAACCAATACAACGCCCACCCGGAACAATATATAAAGCTAAACGAACCGTTCACTGGGTACTCATACGTACGAAAATCCCTATTGATTTACCTGTTTTTACAAGGAAATAAAATGTGGAAAAAATGTTTCTACATCCCATGGCCTTTCCCAACCATTTAAATTTTTCTCTTACAGGGCTAACACTTCCGAAAAACCAATACAACGCCCACCCGGAACACTATATAAAGCTAAACGAACCGTTCACTGGGTACTTATACGCACGAAAATCCCTATTGATTTACCTGTTTTTACAAGGAAATAAAATGTGAAAAAAATATTTCTACATCCCATGGCCTTTCCCAACCATTTAAATTTTTCTCTTACAGGTCTAACACTTCCGAAAAACCAATACAACGCCCACTCGGAACACTATATAAAGCTAAACGAACCGTTCACTGGGTACTTATACGCACGAAAATCCCTATTGATTTACCTGTTTTTACAAGGAAATAAAATGTGAAAACAATATTTCTACATCCCATGGCCTTTCCCAACCATTAAAATTTTTCTCTTACAGGTCTAACACTTCCGAAAAACCAATACAACGCCCACTCGGAACAATATATAAAGCTAAACGAACCGTTCACTCGGTACTCATACGTACGAAAATCCCTATTGATTTACCTGTTTTTACAAGGAAATAGAATGTGAAAAAAACATTTCTACATCCCATGGCCTTTCCCAACCATTTAAATTTTTCTCTTACAGGTCTAACACTTCCGAAAAACCAATACAACGCCCACCCGGACCAATATATTAAGCTAAACGAACCGTTCACTGGGTACTTATCCGTACGAAAATCCCTATAGATTTACCTGTTTTTACAAGGAAATAAAATGTGAAAAAAATATTTCTACATACCATGGCCTTTCCCAACCATTTAAATTTTTCTCTTACAGGTCTAACACTTCCGAAAAACCAATACAACGCCCACCCGGAACAATATATAAAGCTAAACGAACCGTTCACTGGGTACTCATACGTACGAAAATCCCTATTGATTTACCTGTTTTTACAAGGAAATAAAATGTGAAAAAAATGTTTCTACATCCCATGGCCTTTCCCAACCATTTAAATTTTTCTCTTACAGGGCTAACACTTCCGAAAAACCAATACAACGCCCACCCGGAACACTATATATAGCTAAACGAACCGTTCACTGGGTACTTATACGCACGAAAATCCCTATTGATTTACCTGTTTTTACAAGGAAATAAAATGTGAAAAAAATATTTCTACATACCATGGCCTTTCCCAACCATTTAAATTTTTCTCTTACAGGGCTAATACTTCCGAAAAACCAATACAACGCCCACCCGGACCAATATATTAAGATAAACGAACCGTTCACTGGCTACTTATCCGTACGAAAATCCCTATAGATTTACCTGTTTTTACAAGGAATTAAAATGTGAAAAAAATATTTCTACATCCCATGGCCTTTCCCAACCATTTAAATTTTTCTCTTACAGGTCTAACACTTCCGAAAAACCAATACAACGCTCACCCGGAACAATATATAACGCTAAACGAACCGTTCACTGGGTACTCATACGTACGAAAATCCCTATTGATTTACCTGTTTTTACAAGGAAATAAAATGTGAAAAAAATATTTCTACATCCCATGGCCTTTCCCAACCATTTAAATTTTTCTCTTACAGGTCTAACACTTCTGAAAAACCAATACAACTCCGACCCAGAACAATATATAAAGCTAAACGCACCGTTCACTGGGTACTTATCCGTACGAAAATCCCTATTGATTTACCTGTTTTTACAAGGAAATAAAATGTGAAAAAAATATTTCTACATCCCATGGCCCTTCCCAACCATTTAAATTTTTCTCTTACAGGTCTAACACTTCCGAAAAACCAATACAACGCCCACCCGGAACAATATATAAAGCTAAACGAACCGTTCACTGGGTACTCATACGTACGAAAATCCCTATTGATTTACATGTTTTTACAAGGAAATAAAATGTGAAAAAAATGTTTCTACATCCCATGGCCTTTCCCAACCATTTAAATTTTTCTCTTACAGGGCTAACACTTCCGAAAAACCAATACAACGCCCACCCGGACCAATATATTAAGATAAACGAACCGTTCACTGGGTACTTATCCGTACGAAAATCCCTATAGATTTACCTGTTTTTACAAGGAAATAAAATGTGAAAAAAATATTTCTACATCCCATGGCCTTTCCCAACCATTTAAATTTTTCTCTTACAGGTCTAACACTTCCGAAAAACCAATACAACGCTCACCCGGAACAATATATAAAGCTAAAAGAACCGTTCACTGGGTACTCATACGTACGAAAATCCCTATTGATTTACCTGTTTTTACAAGGAAATAAAATGTGAAAAAAATATTTCTACATCCCATGGCCTTTCCCAACCATTTAAATTTTTCTCTTACAGGTCTAACACTTCTGAAAAACCAATACAACTCCGACCCGGAACAATATATAAAGCTAAACGCACCGTTCACTGGGTACTTATCCGTACGAAAATCCCTATTGATTTACCTGTTTTTACAAGGAAATAAAATGTGAAAAAAATATTTCTACATCCCATGGCCCTTCCCAACCATTTAAATTTTTCTCTTACAGGTCTAACACTTCCGAAAAACCAATACAACGCCCACCCGGAACAATATATAAAGCTAAACGAACCGTTCACTGGGTACTCATACGTACGAAAATCCCTACTGATTTACCTGTTTTTACAAGGAAATAAAATGTGAAAAAAATGTTTCTACATCCCATGGCCTTTCCCAACCATTTAAATTTTTCTCTTACAGGGCTAACACTTCCGAAAAACCGATACAACGCCCACCTGGACCAATATATTAAGATAAACGAACCGTTCACTGGGTACTTATCCGTACGAAAATCCCTATAGATTTACCTGTTTTTACAAGGAAATAAAATGTGAAAAAAATATTTCTACATCCCATGGCCTTTCCCAACCATTTAAATTTTTCTCTTACAGGTCTAACACTTCCGAAAAACCAATACAACGCCCACCCGGAACAATATATAAAGCTAAACGAACCGTTCACTGGGTACTCATACGTACGAAAATCCCTATTGATTTACCTGTTTTTACAAGGAAATAAAATGTGAAAAAATATTTCTACATCCCATGGCCTTTCCCAACCATTTAAATTTTTCTCTTACAGGGCTAACACTTCCGAAAAACCAATACAACGCCCACCCGGACCAATATATTAAGATAAACGAACCGTTCACTGGGTACTTATCCGTACGAAAATCCCTATAGATTTACCTGTTTTTACAAGGAAATAAAATGTGAAAAAAATATTTCTACATCCCATGGCCTTTCCCAACCATTTAAATTTTTCTCTTACAGGTCTAACACTTCCGAAAAACCAATACAACGCTCACCCGGAACAATATATAAAGCTAAAAGAACCGTTCACTGGGTACTCATACGTACGAAAATCCCTATTGATTTACCTGTATTTACAAGGAAATAAAATGTGAAAAAAATATTTCTACATCCCATGGCCTTTGCCAACCATTTAAATTTTTCTCTTACAGGTCTAACACTTCTGAAAAACCAATACAACTCCGACCCGGAACAATATATAAAGCTAAACGCACCGTTCACTGGGTACTTATCCGTACGAAAATCCCTATTGATTTACCTGTTTTTACAAGGAAATAAAATGTGAAAAAAATATTTCTACATCCCATGGCCCTTCCCAACCGTTTAAATTTTTCTCTTACAGGTCTAACACATCCGAAAAACCAATACAACGCTCACCCGGAACAATATATAAAGCTAAACGAACCGTTCACTGGGTACTCATACGTACGAAAATCCCTATTGATTTACCTGTTTTTACAAGGAAATAAAATGTGAAAAAAATATTTCTACATCCCATGGCCTTTCCCAACCATTTAAATTTTTCTCTTACAGGTCTAACACTTCTGAAAAACCAATACAACTCCGACCCGGAACAATATATAAAGCTAAACGCACCGTTCACTGGGTACTTATCCGTACGAAAATCCCTATTGATTTACCTGTTTTTACAAGGAAATAAAATGTGAAAAAAATATTTCTACATCCCATGG
The DNA here is from genome assembly GCF_049243985.1 of Paroedura picta. Classification (NCBI taxonomy): domain Eukaryota; kingdom Metazoa; phylum Chordata; class Lepidosauria; order Squamata; family Gekkonidae; genus Paroedura; species Paroedura picta. The sequence continues at coordinate 2,345,939 of NW_027518617.1, forward strand.
CCCTTCCCAACCATTTAAATTTTTCTCTTACAGGTCTAACACTTCCGAAAAACCAATACAACGCCCACCCGGAACAATATATAAAGCTAAACGAACCGTTCACTGGGTACTCATACGTACGAAAATCCCTATTGATTTACCTGTTTTTACAAGGAAATAAAATGTGAAAAAAATGTTTCTACATCCCATGGCCTTTCCCAACCATATAAATTTTTCTCTTACAGGGCTAACACTTCCGAAAAACCAATACAACGCCCACCCGGACCAATATATTAAGATAAACGAACCGTTCACTGGGTACTTATCCGTACGAAAATCCCTATAGATTTACCTGTTTTTACAAGGAAATAAAATGTGAAAAAAATATTTCTACATCCCATGGCCTTTCCCAACCATTTAAATTTTTCTCTTACAGGTCTAACACTTCCGAAAAACCAATACAACGCTCACCCGGAACAATATATAAAGCTAAAAGAACCGTTCACTGGGTACTCATACGTACGAAAATCCCTATTGATTTACCTGTTTTTACAAGGAAATAAAATGTGAAAAAAATATTTCTACATCCCATGGCCTTTCCCAACCATTTAAATTTTTCTCTTACAGGTCTAACACTTCTGAAAAACCAATACAACTCCGACCCGGAACAATATATAAAGCTAAACGCACCGTTCACTGGGTACTTATCCGTACGAAAATCCCTATTGATTTACCTGTTTTTACAAGGAAATAAAATGTGAAAAAAATATTTCTACATCCCATGGCCCTTCCCAACCATTTAAATTTTTCTCTTACAGGTCTAACACGTCCGAAAAACCAATACAACAGCCATCCGGAACAACATATAAAGCTAAACGCACCGTTCACTGGGTACTTATCCGTACGAAAATCCCTATTGATTTACCTGTTTTTACAAGGAAATAAAATGTGAAAACAATATTTCTACATCCCATGGCCTTTCCCAACCATTTAAATTTTTCTCTTACAGGTCTAACACTTCCAAAAAACCAATACAACGCCCACCCGGAACAATATATAAAGCTAAACGAACCGTTCACTGGGTACTCATACGTACGAAAATCCCTATTGATTTACCTGTTTTTACAAGGAAATAAAATGTGAAAAAAATATTTCTACATCCCATGGCCTTTCCCAACCATTTAAATTTTTCTCTTACAGGTCTAACACTTCTGAAAAACCAATACAACTCCGACCCGGAACAATATATAAAGCTAAACGCACCGTTCACTGGGTACTTATCCGTACGAAAATCCCTATTGATTTACCTGTTTTTACAAGGAAATAAAATGTGAAAAAAATATTTCTACATCCCATGGCCCTTCCCAACCATTTAAATTTTTCTCTTACAGGTCTAACACGTCCGAAAAACCAATACAACACCCATCCGGAACAATATATAAAGCTAAACGCACCGTTCACTGGGTACTTATCCGTACGAAAATCCCTATTGATTTACCTGTTTTTACAAGGAAATAAAATGTGAAAACAATATTTCTACATCCCATGGCCTTTCCCAACCATTTAAATTTTTCTCTTACAGGTCTAACACTTCCGAAAAACCAATACAACGCCCACCCGGAACAATATATAAAGCTAAACGAACCGTTCACTCGGTACTCATACGTACGAAAATCCCTATAGATTTACCTGTTTTTACAAGGAAATAGAATGTGAAAAAAACATTTCTACATCCCATGGCCTTTCCCAACCATTTAAATTTTTCTCTTACAGGTCTAACACTTCCGAAAAACCAATACAACGCCCACCCGGACCAATATATTAAGCTAAACGAACCGTTCACTGGGTACTTATACGCACGAAAATCCCTATTGATTTACCTGTTTTTACAAGGAAATAAAATGTGAAAAAAATATTTCTACATCCCATGGCCTTTCCCAACCATTTAAATTTTTCTCTTACAGGGCTAACACTTCCGAAAAACCAATACAACGCCCACCCGGACCAATATATTAAGATAAACGAACCGTTCACTGGGTACTTATCCGTACGAAAATCCCTATAGATTTACCTGTTTTTACAAGGAAATAAAATGTGAAAAAAATATTTCTACATCCCATGGCCTTTCCCAACCATTTAAATTTTTCTCTTACAGGTCTAACACTTCCGAAAAACCAATACAACGCTCACCCGGAACAATATATAAAGCTAAAAGAACCGTTCACTGGGTACTCATACGTACGAAAATCCCTATTGATTTACCTGTTTTTACAAGGAAATAAAATGTGAAAAAAATATTTCTACATCCCATGGCCTTTCCCAACCATTTAAATTTTTCTCTTACAGGTCTAACACTTCTGAAAAACCAATACAACTCCGACCCGGAACAATATATAAAGCTAAACGCACCGTTCACTGGGTACTTATCCGTACGAAAATCCCTATTGATTTACCTGTTTTTACAGGGAAATAAAATGTGAAAAAAATATTTCTACATCCCATGGCCCTTCCCAACCATTTAAATTTTTCTCTTACAGGTCTAACACGTCCGAAAAACCAATACAACGCTCACCCGGAACAATATATAAAGCTAAACGAACCGTTCACTGGGTACTCATACGTACGAAAATCCCTATTGATTTACCTGTTTTTACAAGGAAATAAAATGTGAAAAAAATATTTCTACATCCCATGGCCTTTCCCAACCATTTAAATTTTTCTCTTACAGGTCTAACACTTCTGAAAAACCAATACAACTCCGACCCGGAACAATATATAAAGCTAAACGCACCGTTCACTGGGTACTTATCCGTACGAAAATCCCTATTGATTTACCTGTTTTTATAAGGAAATAAAATGTGAAAAAAAATATTTCTACATCCCATGGCCCTTCCCAACCATTTAAATTTTTCTCTTACAGGTCTAACACTTCCGAAAAACCAATACAACGCCCACCCGGAACAATATATAAAGCTAAACGAACCGTTCACTGGGTACTCATACGTACGAAAATCCCTATTGATTTACCTGTTTTTACAAGGAAATAAAATGTGAAAAAAATGTTTCTACATCCCATGGCCTTTCCCAACCATTTAAATTTTTCTCTTACAGGGCTAACACTTCCGAAAAACCAATACAACGCCCACCCGGACCAATATATTAAGATAAACGAACCGTTCACTGGGTACTTATCCGTACGAAAATCCCTATAGATTTACCTGTTTTTACAAGGAAATAAAATGTGAAAAAAATATTTCTACATCCCATGGCCTTTCCCAACCATTTAAATTTTTCTCTTACAGGTCTAACACTTCCGAAAAACCAATACAACGCTCACCCGGAACAATATATAAAGCTAAAAGAACCGTTCACTGGGTACTCATACGTACGAAAATCCCTATTGATTTACCTGTTTTTACAAGGAAATAAAATGTGAAAAAAATATTTCTACATCCCATGGCCTTTCCCAACCATTTAAATTTTTCTCTTACAGGTCTAACACTTCTGAAAAACCAATACAACTCCGACCCGGAACAATATATAAAGCTAAACGCACCGTTCACTGGGTACTTATCCGTACGAAAATCCCTATTGATTTACCTGTTTTTACAAGGAAATAAAATGTGAAAAAAATATTTCTACATCCCATGGCCCTTCCCAACCATTTAAATTTTTCTCTTACAGGTCTAACACGTCCGAAAAACCAATACAACACCCATCCGGAACAATATATAAAGCTAAACGCACCGTTCACTGGGTACTTATCCGTACGAAAATCCCTATTGATTTACCTGTTTTTACAAGGAAATAAAATGTGAAAACAATATTTCTACATCCCATGGCCTTTCCCAACCATTTAAATTTTTCTCTTACAGGTCTAACACTTCCGAAAAACCAATACAACGCCCACCCGGAACAATATATAAAGCTAAACGAACCGTTCACTGGGTACTCATACGTACGAAAATCCCTATTGATTTACCTGTTTTTACAAGGAAATAAAATGTGAAAAAAATATTTCTACATCCCATGGCCTTTCCCAACCATTTAAATTTTTCTCTTACAGGTCTAACACTTCTGAAAAACCAATAGAACTCCGACCCGGAACAATATATAAAGCTAAACGCACCGTTCACTGGGTACTTATCCGTACGAAAATCCCTATTGATTTACCTGTTTTTACAAGGAAATAAAATGTGAAAAAAATATTTCTACATCCCATGGCCCTTCCCAACCATTTAAATTTTTCTCTTACAGGTCTAACACGTCCGAAAAACCAATACAACACCCATCCGGAACAATATATAAAGCTAAACGCACCGTTCACTGGGTACTTATCCGTACGAAAATCCCTATTGATTTACCTGTTTTTACAAGGAAATAAAATGTGAAAACAATATTTCTACATCCCATGGCCTTTCCCAACCATTTAAATTTTTCTCTTACAGGTCTAACACTTCCGAAAAACCAATACAACGCCCACCCGGAACAATATATAAAGCTAAACGAACCGTTCACTCGGTACTCATACGTACGAAAATCCCTATAGATTTACCTGTTTTTACAAGGAAATAAAATGTGAAAAAAATATTTCTACATCCCATGGCCTTTCCCAACCATTTAAATTTTTCTCTTACAGGTCTAACACTTCCGAAAAACCAATACAACGCTCACCCGGAACAATATATAAAGCTAAAAGAACCGTTCACTGGGTACTCATACGTACGAAAATCCCTATTGATTTACCTGTTTTTACAAGGAAATAAAATGTGAAAAAAATATTTCTACATCCCATGGCCTTTCCCAACCATTTAAATTTTTCTCTTACAGGTCTAACACTTCTGAAAAACCAATACAACTCCGACCCGGAACAATATATAAAGCTAAACGCACCGTTCACTGGGTACTTATCCGTACGAAAATCCCTATTGATTTACCTGTTTTTACAAGGAAATAAAATGTGAAAAAAATATTTCTACATCCCATGGCCCTTCCCAACCATTTAAATTTTTCTCTTACAGGTCTAACACGTCCGAAAAACCAATACAACACCCATCCGGAACAATATATAAAGCTAAACGCACCGTTCACTGGGTACTTATCCGTACGAAAATCCCTATTGATTTACCTGTTTTTACAAGGAAATAAAATGTGAAAACAATATTTCTACATCCCATGGCCTTTCCCAACCATTTAAATTTTTCTCTTACAGGTCTAACACTTCCGAAAAACCAATACAACGCCCACCCGGAACAATATATAAAGCTAAACGAACCGTTCACTGGGTACTCATACGTACGAAAATCCCTATTGATTTACCTGTTTTTACAAGGAAATAAAATGTGAAAAAAATATTTCTACATCCCATGGCCTTTCCCAACCATTTAAATTTTTCTCTTACAGGTCTAACACTTCTGAAAAACCAATAGAACTCCGACCCGGAACAATATATAAAGCTAAACGCACCGTTCACTGGGTACTTATCCGTACGAAAATCCCTATTGATTTACCTGTTTTTACAAGGAAATAAAATGTGAAAAAAATATTTCTACATCCCATGGCCCTTCCCAACCATTTAAATTTTTCTCTTACAGGTCTAACACGTCCGAAAAACCAATACAACACCCATCTGGAACAATATATAAAGCTAAACGCACCGTTCACTGGGTACTTATCCGTACGAAAATCCCTATTGATTTACCTGTTTTTACAAGGAAATAAAATGTGAAAACAATATTTCTACATCCCATGGCCTTTCCCAACCATTTAAATTTTTCTCTTACAGGTCTAACACTTCCGAAAAACCAATACAACGCCCACCCGGAACAATATATAAAGCTAAACGAACCGTTCACTCGGTACTCATACGTACGAAAATCCCTATAGATTTACCTGTTTTTACAAGGAAATAGAATGTGAAAAAAACATTTCTACATCCCATGGCCTTTCCCAACCATTTAAATTTTTCTCTTACAGGTCTAACACTTCCGAAAAACCAATACAACGCCCACCCGGACCAATATATTAAGCTAAACGAACCGTTCACTGGGTACTTATACGCACGAAAATCCCTATTGATTTACCTGTTTTTACAAGGAAATAAAATGTGAAAAAAATATTTCTACATCCCATGGCCTTTCCCAACCATTTAAATTTTTCTCTTACAGGTCTAACACTTCCGAAAAACCAATACAACGCTCACCCGGAACAATATATAAAGCTAAAAGAACCGTTCACTGGGTACTCATACGTACGAAAATCCCTATTGATTTACCTGTTTTTACAAGGAAATAAAATGTGAAAAAAATATTTCTACATCCCATGGCCTTTCCCAACCATTTAAATTTTTCTCTTACAGGTCTAACACTTCTGAAAAACCAATACAACTCCGACCCGGAACAATATATAAAGCTAAACGCACCGTTCACTGGGTACTTATCCGTACGAAAATCCCTATTGATTTACCTGTTTTTACAAGGAAATAAAATGTGAAAAAAATATTTCTACATCCCATGGCCCTTCCCAACCATTTAAATTTTTCTCTTACAGGTCTAACACGTCCGAAAAACCAATACAACACCCATCCGGAACAATATATAAAGCTAAACGCACCGTTCACTGGGTACTTATCCGTACGAAAATCCCTATTGATTTACCTGTTTTTACAAGGAAATAAAATGTGAAAACAATATTTCTACATCCCATGGCCTTTCCCAACCATTTAAATTTTTCTCTTACAGGTCTAACACTTCCGAAAAACCAATACAACGCCCACCCGGAACAATATATAAAGCTAAACGAACCGTTCACTGGGTACTCATACGTACGAAAATCCCTATTGATTTACCTGTTTTTACAAGGAAATAAAATGTGAAAAAAATATTTCTACATCCCATGGCCTTTCCCAACCATTTAAATTTTTCTCTTACAGGTCTAACACTTCTGAAAAACCAATAGAACTCCGACCCGGAACAATATATAAAGCTAAACGCACCGTTCACTGGGTACTTATCCGTACGAAAATCCCTATTGATTTACCTGTTTTTACAAGGAAATAAAATGTGAAAAAAATATTTCTACATCCCATGGCCCTTCCCAACCATTTAAATTTTTCTCTTACAGGTCTAACACGTCCGAAAAACCAATACAACACCCATCCGGAACAATATATAAAGCTAAACGCACCGTTCACTGGGTACTTATCCGTACGAAAATCCCTATTGATTTACCTGTTTTTACAAGGAAATAAAATGTGAAAACAATATTTCTACATCCCATGGCCTTTCCCAACCATTTAAATTTTTCTCTTACAGGTCTAACACTTCCGAAAAACCAATACAACGCCCACCCGGAACAATATATAAAGCTAAACGAACCGTTCACTCGGTACTCATACGTACGAAAATCCCTATAGATTTACCTGTTTTTACAAGGAAATAGAATGTGAAAAAAACATTTCTACATCCCATGGCCTTTCCCAACCATTTAAATTTTTCTCTTACAGGTCTAACACTTCCGAAAAACCAATACAACGCCCACCCGGACCAATATATTAAGCTAAACGAACCGTTCACTGGGTACTTATACGCACGAAAATCCCTATTGATTTACCTGTTTTTACAAGGAAATAAAATGTGAAAAAAATATTTCTACATCCCATGGCCTTTCCCAACCATTTAAATTTTTCTCTTACAGGTCTAACACTTCCGAAAAACCAATACAACGCCCACCCGGAACAATATATAAAGCTAAACGAACCGTTCACTGGGTACTCATACGTACGAAAATCCCTATTGATTTACCTGTTTTTACAAGGAAATAAAATGTGAAAAAAATATTTCTACATCCCATGGCCTTTCCCAACCATTTAAATTTTTCTCTTACAGGGCTAACACTTCCGAAAAACCAATACAACGCCCACCCGGACCAATATATTAAGATAAACGAACCGTTCACTGGGTACTTATCCGTACGAAAATCCCTATAGATTTACCTGTTTTTACAAGGAAATAAAATGTGAAAAAAATATTTCTACATCCCATGGCCTTTCCCAACCATTTAAATTTTTCTCTTACAGGTCTAACACTTCCGAAAAACCAATACAACGCTCACCCGGAACAATATATAAAGCTAAAAGAACCGTTCACTGGGTACTCATACGTACGAAAATCCCTATTGATTTACCTGTTTTTACAAGGAAATAAAATGTGAAAAAAATATTTCTACATCCCATGGCCTTTCCCAACCATTTAAATTTTTCTCTTACAGGTCTAACACTTCTGAAAAACCAATACAACTCCGACCCGGAACAATATATAAAGCTAAACGCACCGTTCACTGGGTACTTATCCGTACGAAAATCCCTATTGATTTACCTGTTTTTACAAGGAAATAAAATGTGAAAAAAATATTTCTACATCCCATGGCCCTTCCCAACCATTTAAATTTTTCTCTTACAGGTCTAACACGTCCGAAAAACCAATACAACGCTCACCCGGAACAATATATAAAGCTAAACGAACCGTTCACTGGGTACTCATACGTACGAAAATCCCTATTGATTTACCTGTTTTTACAAGGAAATAAAATGTGAAAAAAATATTTCTACATCCCATGGCCTTTCCCAACCATTTAAATTTTTCTCTTACAGGTCTAACACTTCTGAAAAACCAATACAACTCCGACCCGGAACAATATATAAAGCTAAACGCACCGTTCACTGGGTACTTATCCGTACGAAAATCCCTATTGATTTACCTGTTTTTATAAGGAAATAAAATGTGAAAAAAAATATTTCTACATCCCATGGCCCTTCCCAACCATTTAAATTTTTCTCTTACAGGTCTAACACTTCCGAAAAACCAATACAACGCCCACCCGGAACAATATATAAAGCTAAACGAACCGTTCACTGGGTACTCATACGTACGAAAATCCCTATTGATTTACCTGTTTTTACAAGGAAATAAAATGTGAAAAAAATGTTTCTACATCCCATGGCCTTTCCCAACCATTTAAATTTTTCTCTTACAGGGCTAACACTTCCGAAAAACCAATACAACGCCCACCCGGACCAATATATTAAGATAAACGAACCGTTCACTGGGTACTTATCCGTACGAAAATCCCTATAGATTTACCTGTTTTTACAAGGAAATAAAATGTGAAAAAAATATTTCTACATCCCATGGCCTTTCCCAACCATTTAAATTTTTCTCTTACAGGTCTAACACTTCCGAAAAACCAATTCAACGCTCACCCGGAACAATATATAAAGCTAAAAGAACCGTTCACTGGGTACTCATACGTACGAAAATCCCTATTGATTTACCTGTTTTTACAAGGAAATAAAATGTGAAAAAAATATTTCTACATCCCATGGCCTTTCCCAACCATTTAAATTTTTCTCTTACAGGTCTAACACTTCTGAAAAACCAATACAACTCCGACCCGGAACAATATATAAAGCTAAACGCACCGTTCACTGGGTACTTATCCGTACGAAAATCCCTATTGATTTACCTGTTTTTACAAGGAAATAAAATGTGAAAAAAATATTTCTACATCCCATGGCCCTTCCCAACCATTTAAATTTTTCTCTTACAGGTCTAACACGTCCGAAAAACCAATACAACACCCATCCGGAACAATATATAAAGCTAAACGCACCGTTCACTGGGTACTTATCCGTACGAAAATCCCTATTGATTTACCTGTTTTTACAAGGAAATAAAATGTGAAAACAATATTTCTACATCCCATGGCCTTTCCCAACCATTTAAATTTTTCTCTTACAGGTCTAACACTTCCGAAAAACCAATACAACGCCCACCCGGAACAATATATAAAGCTAAACGAACCGTTCACTGGGTACTCATACGTACGAAAATCCCTATTGATTTACCTGTTTTTACAAGGAAATAAAATGTGAAAAAAATATTTCTACATCCCATGGCCTTTCCCAACCATTTAAATTTTTCTCTTACAGGGCTAACACTTCCGAAAAACCAATACAACGCCCACCCGGACCAATATATTAAGATAAACGAACCGTTCACTGGGTACTTATCCGTACGAAAATCCCTATAGATTTACCTGTTTTTACAAGGAAATAAAATGTGAAAAAAATATTTCTACATCCCATGGCCCTTCCCAACCATTTAAATTTTTCTCTTACAGGTCTAACACGTCCGAAAAACCAATACAACACCCATCCGGAACAATATATAAAGCTAAACGCACCGTTCACTGGGTACTTATCCGTACGAAAATCCCTATTGATTTACCTGTTTTTACAAGGAAATAAAATGTGAAAACAATATTTCTACATCCCATGGCCTTTCCCAACCATTTAAATTTTTCTCTTACAGGTCTAACACTTCCGAAAAACCAATACAACGCCCACCCGGAACAATATATAAAGCTAAACGAACCGTTCACTCGGTACTCATACGTACGAAAATCCCTATAGATTTACCTGTTTTTACAAGGAAATAGAATGTGAAAAAAACATTTCTACATCCCATGGCCTTTCCCAACCATTTAAATTTTTCTCTTACAGGGCTAACACTTCCGAAAAACCAATACAACGCCCACCCGGAACAATATATAAAGCTAAACGAACCGTTCACTGGGTACTCATACGTACGAAAATCCCTATTGATTTACCTGTTTTTACAAGGAAATAAAATGTGAAAAAAATATTTCTACATCCCATGGCCTTTCCCAACCATTTAAATTTTTCTCTTTCAGGTCTAACACTTCTGAAAAACCAATACAACGCCGACCCGGAACAATATATAAAGCTAAACGAACCGTTCACTGGGTACTCATCCGTACGAAAATCCCTATTGATTTACCTGTTTTTACAAGGAAATAAAATGTGAAAAAAATATTTCTACATCCCATGGCCTTTCCCAACCATTTAAATTTTTCTCTTACAGGTCTAACACTTCCGAAAAACCAATACAACGCCCACCCGGAACAATATATAAAGCTAAACGAACCGTTCACTGGGTACTTATCCGTACGAAAATCCCTATTGATTTACCTGTTTTTACAAGGAAATAAAATGTGAAAAAAACATTTCTACATCCCATGGCCTTTCCCAACCATTTAAATTTTTCTCTTACAGGTCTAACACTTCCGAAAAACCAATACAACGCCCACCCGGAACAATATATAAAGCTAAATGAACCGTTCACTGGGTACTTATCCGTATGAAAATCCCTATTGATTTACCTGTTTTTACAAGGAAATAAAAGGTGAAAACAATATTTCTACATCCAATGGCCTTTCCCAACCATTTAAATTTTTCTCTTACAGGTCTAACACTTCCAAAAAACCAATACAACGCCTACCCGGAACAATATATAAAGCTAAACGAACCGTTCACTGGGTACTTATCCGTACTAAAATCCCTATTGATTTACCTGTTTTTACAAGGAAATAAAATGTGAAAAAAATATTTCTACATCCCATGGCCTTTCCCAACCATTTAAATTTTTCTCTTACAGGTCTAACACTTCTGAAAAACCAATACAACGCCGACCCGGAACAATATATAAAGCTAAACGAACCGTTCACTGGGTACTCATACGTACGAAAATCCCTATTGATTTACCTGTTTTTACAAGGAAATAAAATGTGAAAAAAATATTTCTACATCCCATGGCCCTTCCCAACCATTTAAATTTTTCTCTTACAGGTCTAACACGTCCGAAAAACCAATACAACACCCATCCGGAACAATATATAAAGCTAAACGCACCGTTCACTGGGTACTTATCCGTACGAAAATCCCTATTGATTTACCTGTTTTTACAAGGAAATAAAATGTGAAAACAATATTTCTACATCCCATGGCCTTTCCCAACCATTTAAATTTTTCTCTTACAGGTCTAACACTTCCGAAAAACCAATACAACGCCGACCCGGAACAATATATAAAGCTAAACGAACCGTTCACTCGGTACTCATACGTACGAAAATCCCTATAGATTTACCTGTTTTTACAAGGAAATAGAATGTGAAAAAAACATTTCTACATCCCATGGCCTTTCCCAACAATTTAAATTTTTCTCTTACAGGTCTAACACTTCCGAAAAACCAATACAACGCCCACCCGGACCAATATATTAAGCTAAACGAACCGTTCACTGGGTACTTATACGCACGAAAATCCCTATTGATTTACCTGTTTTTACAAGGAAATAAAATGTGAAAAAAATATTTCTACATCCCATGGCCTTTCCCAACCATTTTAATTTTTCTCTTACAGGGCTAACACTTCCGAAAAACCAATACAACGCCCACCCGGACCAATATATTAAGCTAAACGAACCGTTCACTGGGTACTTATCCGTACGAAAATCCCTATAGATTTACCTGTTTTTACAAGGAAATAAAATGTGAAAAAAATATTTCTACATCCCATGGCCTTTCCCAACCATTTAAATTTTTCTCTTACAGGTCTAACACTTCCGAAAAACCAATACAACGCTCACCCGGAACAATATATAAAGCTAAACGAACCGTTCACTGGGTACTCATACGTACGAAAATCCCTATTGATTTACCTGTTTTTACAAGGAAATAAAATGTGAAAAAAATATTTCTACATCCCATGGCCTTTCCCAACCATTTAAATTTTTCTCTTACAGGTCTAACACTTCCGAAAAACCAATACAACGCCCACCCGGAACAATATATAAAGCTAAACGAACCGTTCACTGGGTACTCATACGTACGAAAATCCCTATTGATTTACCTGTTTTTACAAGGAAATAAAATGTGAAAAAAATATTTCTACATCCCATGGCCTTTCCCAACCATTTAAATTTTTCTCTTACAGGTCTAACACTTCTGAAAAACCAATACAACGCCGACCCGGAACAATATATAAACCTAAACGAACCGTTCACTGGGTACTCATCCGTACGAAAATCCCTATTGATTTACCTGTTTTTACAAGGAAATAAAATGTGAAAACAATTTTTCTACATCCCATGGCCTTTCCCAACCATTTAAATTTTTCTCTTACAGGTCTAACACTTCCGAAAAACCAATACAACGCCCACCCGGAACAATATATAAAGCTAAACGAACCGTTCACTGGGTACTTATCCGTACGAAAATCCCTATTGATTTACCTGTTTTTACAAGGTAATAAAATGTGAAAAAAACATTTCTACATCCCATGGCCTTTCCCAACCATTTAAATTTTTCTCTTACAGGTCTAACACTTCCGAATAACCAATACAACGCCCACCCGGAACAATATATAAAGCTAAACGAACCGTTCACTGGGTACTTATCCGTATGAAAATCCCTATTGATTTACCTGTTTTTACAAGGAAATAAAAGGTGAAAACAATATTTCTACATCCAATGGCCTTTCCCAACCATTTAAATTTTTCTCTTACAGGTCTAACACTTCCAAAAAACCAATACAACGCCCACCCGGAACAATATATAAAGCTAAACGAACCGTTCACTGGGTACTTATCCGTACTAAAATCCCTATTGATTTACCTGTTTTTACAAGGAAATAAAATGTGAAAAAAATATTTCTACATCCCATGGCCTTTCCCAACCATTTAAATTTTTCTCTTACAAGTCTAACACTTCCGAAAAACCAATACAACGCCCAACCAGAACAATATATAAAGCTAAACGAACCGTTCACTGGGTACTCATACGTACGAAAATCCCTATTGATTTACCTGTTTTTACAAGGAAATAAAATGTGAAAAAAATATTTCTACATCCCATGGCCTTTCCCAACCATTTAAATTTTTCTCTTACAAGTCTAACACTTCCAAAAAACCAATACAACGCCCATCCAGAACAATATATAAAGCTAAACGAACCGTTCACTGGGTACTTATCCGTACGAAAATCCCTATAGATTTACCTGTTTTTACAAGGAAATAAAATGTGAAAAAAATATTTCTACATCCCATGGCCTTTCCCAACCATTTAAATTTTTCTCTTACAGGGCTAACACTTCCGAAAAACCAATACAACGCCCACCCGGAACAATATATAAAGCTAAACGAACCGTTCACTGGGTACTCATACGTACGAAAATCCCTATTGATTTACCTGTTTTTACAAGGAAATAAAATGTGAAAAAAATGTTTCTACATCCCATGGCCTTTCCCAACCATTTAAATTTTTCTCTTACAGGGCTAACACTTCCGAAAAACCAATACAACGCCCACCCAGTACACTATATAAAGCTAAACGAACCGTTCACTGGGTACTTATACGCACGAAAATCCCTATTGATTTACCTGTTTTTACAAGGAAATAAAATGTGAAAAAAATATTTCTACATCCCATGGCCTTTCCCAACCATTTAAATTTTTCTCTTACACGTCTAACACTTCCGAAAAACCAATACAACGCCCACCCGGAACAATATATAAAGCTAAACGAACCGTTCACTCGGTACTCATACGTACGAAAATCCCTATAGATTTACCTGTTTTTACAAGGAAATAGAATGTGAAAAAAACATTTCTACATCCCATGGCCTTTCCCAACCATTTAAATTTTTCTCTTACAGGTCTAACACTTCCGAAAAACCAATACAACGCCCACCCGGACCAATATATTAAGCTAAACGAACCGTTCACTGGGTACTTATACGCACGAAAATCCCTATTGCTTTACCGGTTTTTACAAGGAAATAAAATGTGAAAAAAATATTTCTACATCCCATGGCCTTTCCCAACCATTTAAATTTTTCTCTTACAGGTCTAACACTTCCGAAAAACCAATACAACGCCCACCCGGAACAATATATAAAGCTAAACGAACCGTTCACTGGGTACTCATACGTACGAAAATCCCTATTGATTTACCTGTTTTTACAAGGAAATAAAATGTGAAAAAAATATTTCTACATCCCATGGCCTTTCCCAACCATTTAAATTTTTCTCTTACAGGTCTAACACTTCTGAAAAACCAATACAACGCCGACCCGGAACAATATATAAAGCTAAACGAACCGTTCACTGGGTACTCATCCGTACGAAAATCCCTATTGATTTACCTGTTTTTACAAGGAAATAAAATGTGAAAACAATATTTCTACATCCCATGGCCTTTCCCAACCATTTAAATTTTTTCTTACAGGTCTAACACTTCCGAAAAACCAATACAACGCCCACCCGGAACAATATATAAAGCTAAACGAACCGTTCACTGGGTACTTATCCGTACGAAAATCCCTATTGATTTACCTGTTTTTACAAGGAAATAAAATGTGAAAAAAACATTTCTACATCACATGGCCTTTCCCAACCATTTAGATTTTTCTCTTACAGGTCTAACACTTCCGAAAAACCAATACAACGCCCACCCGGAACAATATATAAAGCTAAACGAACCGTTCACTGGGTACTTATCCGTATGAAAATCCCTATTGATTTACCTGTTTTTACAAGGAAATAAAAGGTGAAAACAATATTTCTACATCCAATGGCCTTTCCCAACCATTTAAATTTTTCTCTTACAGGTCTAACAGTTCCAAAAAACCAATACAACGCCCACCCGGAACAATATATAAAGCTAAACGAACCGTTCACTGGGTACTTATCCGTACTAAAATCCCTATTGATTTACCTGTTTTTACAAGGAAATAAAATGTGAAAAAAATATTTCTACATCCCATGGCCTTTCCCAACCATTTAAATTTTTCTCTTACAAGTCTAACACTTCCGAAAAACCAATACAACGCCCAACCAGAACAATATATAAAGCTAAACGAACCGTTCACTGGGTACTCATACGTACGAAAATCCCTATTGATTTACCTGTTTTTACAAGGAAATAAAATGTGAAAAAAATATTTCTACATCCCATGGCCTTTCCCAACCATTTAAATTTTTCTCTTACAAGTCTAACACTTCCAAAAAACCAATACAACGCCCATCCAGAACAATATATAAAGCTAAACGAACCGTTCACTGGGTACTTATCCGTACGAAAATCCCTATAGATTTACCTGTTTTTACAAGGAAATAAAATGTGAAAAAAATATTTCTACATCCCATGGCCTTTCCCAACCTTTTAAATTTTTCTCTTACAGGTCTAACACTTCCGAAAAACCAATACAACGCCCACCCGGAACAATATATAAAGCTAAACGAACCGTTCACTGGGTACTCATACGTACGAAAATCCCTATTGATTTACCTGTTTTTACAAGGAAATAAAATGTGAAAAAAATGTTTCTACATCCCATGGCCTTTCCCAACCATTTAAATTTTTCTCTTACAGGGCTAACACTTCCGAAAAACCAATACAACGCCCACCCGGAACACTATATAAAGCTAAACGAACCGTTCACTGGGTACTTATACGCACGAAAATCCCTATTGATTTACCTGTTTTTACAAGGAAATAAAATGTGAAAAAAATATTTCTACATCCCATGGCCTTTCCCAACCATTTAAATTTTTCTCTTACAGGTCTAACACTTCCGAAAAACCAATACAACGCCCACCCGGAACAATATATAAAGCTAAACGAACCGTTCACTGGGTACTCATACGTACGAAAATCCCTATTGATTTACCTGTTTTTACAAGGAAATAAAATGTGAAAAAAATGTTTCTACATCCCATGGCCTTTCCCAACCATTTAAATTTTTCTCTTACAGGGCTAACACTTCCGAAAAACCAATACAACGCCCACCCGGAACACTATATAAAGCTAAACGAACCGTTCACTGGGTACTTATACGCACGAAAATCCCTATTGATTTACCTGTTTTTACAAGGAAATAAAATGTGAAAAAAATATTTCTACATCCCATGGCCTTTCCCAACCATTTAAATTTTTCTCTTACAGGGCTAACACTTCCGAAAAACCAATACAACGTCCACCCGGACCAATATATTAAGCTAAACGAACCGTTCACGGGGGTACTTATCCGTACATAAATCCCTATAGATTTACCTGTTTTTACAAGGAAATAAAATGTGAAAAAAATATTTCTACATCCCATGGCCTTTCCCAACCATTTAAATTTTTCTCTTACAGGTCTAACACTTCCGAAAAACCAATACAACGCTCACCCGGAACAATATATAAAGCTAAACGAACCGTTCACTGGGTACTCATACGTACGAAAATCCCTATTGATTTACCTGTTTTTACAAGGAAATAAAATGTGAAAAAAATATTTCTACATCCCATGGCCTTTCCCAACCATTTAAATTTTTCTCTTACAGGTCTAACACTTCCGAAAAACCAATACAACGCCCACCCGGAACAATATATAAAGCTAAACGAACCGTTCACTCGGTACTCATACGTACGAAAATCCCTATTGATTTACCTGTTTTTACAAGGAAATAAAATGTGAAAAAAATATTTCTACATCCCATGGCCTTTCCCAACCATTTAAATTTTTCTCTTACAGGTCTAACACTTCCGAAAAACCAATACAACGCCCACCCGGAACAATATATAAAGCTAAACGAACCGTTCACTGGGTACTTATCCGTACGAAAATCCCTATAGATTTACCTGTTTTTAGAAGGAAATAAAATGTGAAAAAAATATTTCTACATCCCATGGCCTTTCCCAACCATTTAAATTTTTCTCTTACAGGTCTAACACTTCCGAAAAACCAATACAACGCCCACCCGGAACAATATATAAAGCTAAACGAACCGTTCACTGGGTACTCATCCGTACGAAAATCCCTATTGATTTACCTGTTTTTACAAGGAAATAAAATGTGAAAACAATGTTTCTACATCCCATGGCCTTTCCCAACCATTTAAATTTTTCTCTTACAGGTCTAACACTTCCGAAAAACCAATACAACGCCCACCCGGAACACTATATAAAGCTAAACGAACCGTTCACTGGGTACTTATCCGTTCGAAAATCCCTATTGATTTACCTGTTTTTACAAGGAAATAAAAGGTGAAAAAAATATTTCTACATCCCATGGCCTTTCCCAACCATTTAAATTTTTGTCTTACAGGTCTAACACTTCCGAAAAACCAATACAACGCCCACCCGGAACAATATATAAAGCTAAACGAACCGTTCACTGGGTACTCATACGTACGAAAATCCCTATTGATTTACCTGTTTTTACAAGGAAATAAAATGTGAAAAAAATATTTCTACATCCCATGGCCCTTCCCAACCATTTAAATTTTTCTCTTACAGGTCTAACACGTCCGAAAAACCAATACAACACCCATCCGGAACAATATATAAAGCTAAACGCACCGTTCACTGGGTACTTATCCGTACGAAAATCCCTATAGATTTACCTGTTTTTAGAAGGAAATAAAATGTGAAAAAAATATTTCTACATCCCATGGCCTTTCCCAACCATTTAAATTTTTCTCTTACAGGTCTAACACTTCTGAAAAACCAATACAACGCCGACCCGGAACAATATATAAAGCTAAACGAACCGTTCACTGGGTACTCATCCGTACGAAAATCCCTATTGATTTACCTGTTTTTACAAGGAAATAAAATGTGAAAACAATATTTCTACATCCCATGGCCTTTCCCAACCATTTAAATTTTTCTCTTACAGGTCTAACACTTCCGAAAAACCAATACAACGCCCACCCGGAACAATATATAAAGCTAAACGAACCGTTCACTGGGTACTTATCCGTACGAAAATCCCTATTGATTTACCTGTTTTTACAAGGAAATAAAATGTGAAAAAAACATTTCTACATCCCATGGCCTTTCCCAACCATTTAGATTTTTCTCTTACAGGTCTAACACTTCCGAAAAACCAATACAACGCCCACCCGGAACAATATATAAAGCTAAACGAACCGTTCACTGGGTACTTATCCGTACGAAAATCCCTATAGATTTACCTGTTTTTAGAAGGAAATAAAATGTGAAAAAAATATTTCTACATCCCATGGCCTTTCCCAACCATTTAAATTTTTCTCTTACAGGTCTAACACTTCTGAAAAACCAATACAACGCCGACCCGGAACAATATATAAAGCTAAACGAACCGTTCACTGGGTACTCATCCGTACGAAAATCCCTATTGATTTACCTGTTTTTACAAGGAAATAAAATGTGAAAACAATATTTCTACATCCCATGGCCTTTCCCAACCATTTAAATTTTTCTCTTACAGGTCTAACACTTCCGAAAAACAAATACAACGCCCACCCGGAACAATATATAAAGCTAAACGAACCGTTCACTGGGTACTTATCCGTACGAAAATCCCTATTGATTTACCTGTTTTTACAAGGAAATAAAATGTGAAAAAAACATTTCTACATCCCATGGCCTTTCCCAACCATTTAGATTTTTCTCTTACAGGTCTAACACTTCCGAAAAACCAATACAACGCCCACCCGGAACAATATATAAAGCTAAACGAACCGTTCACTGGGTACTTATCCGTATGAAAATCCCTATTAATTTACCTGTTTTTACAAGGAAATAAAAGGTGAAAACAATATTTCTACATCCAATGGCCTTTCCCAACCATTTAAATTTTTCTCTTACAGGTCTAACACTTCCAAAAAACCAATACAACGCCCACCCGGAACAATATATAAAGCTAAACGAACCGTTCACTGGGTACTTATCCGTACTAAAATCCCTATTGATTTACCTGTTTTTACAAGGAAATAAAATGTGAAAAAAATATTTCTACATCCCATGGCCTTTCCCAACCATTTAAATTTTTCTCTTACAAGTCTAACACTTCCGAAAAACCAATACAACGCCCAACCAGAACAATATATAAAGCTAAACGAACCGTTCACTGGGTACTCATACGTACGAAAATCCCTATTGATTTACCTGTTTTTACAAGGAAATAAAATGTGAAAAAAATATTTCTACATCCCATGGCCTTTCCCAACCATTTAAATTTTTCTCTTACAAGTCTAACACTTCCAAAAAACCAATACAACGCCCATCCAGAACAATATATAAAGCTAAACGAACCGTTCACTGGGTACTTATCCGTACGAAAATCCCTATAGATTTACCTGTTTTTACAAGGAAATAAAATGTGAAAAAAATATTTCTACATCCCATGGCCTTTCCCAACCTTTTAAATTTTTCTCTTACAGGTCTAACACTTCCGAAAAACCAATACAACGCCCACCCGGAACAATATATAAAGCTAAACGAACCGTTCACTGGGTACTCATACGTACGAAAATCCCTATTGATTTACCTGTTTTTACAAGGAAATAAAATGTGAAAAAAATGTTTCTACATCCCATGGCCTTTCCCAACCATTTAAATTTTTCTCTTACAGGGCTAACACTTCCGAAAAACCAATACAACGCCCACCCGGAACACTATATAAAGCTAAACGAACCGTTCACTGGGTACTTATACGCACGAAAATCCCTATTGATTTACCTGTTTTTACAAGGAAATAAAATGTGAAAAAAATATTTCTACATCCCATGGCCTTTCCCAACCATTTAAATTTTTCTCTTACAGGTCTAACACTTCCGAAAAACCAATACAACGCCCACCCGGAACAATATATAAAGCTAAACGAACCGTTCACTGGGTACTCATACGTACGAAAATCCCTATTGATTTACCTGTTTTTACAAGGAAATAAAATGTGAAAAAAATGTTTCTACATCCCATGGCCTTTCCCAACCATTTAAATTTTTCTCTTACAGGGCTAACACTTCCGAAAAACCAATACAACGCCCACCCGGAACACTATATAAAGCTAAACGAACCGTTCACTGGGTACTTATACGCACGAAAATCCCTATTGATTTACCTGTTTTTACAAGGAAATAAAATGTGAAAAAAATATTTCTACATCCCATGGCCTTTCCCAACCATTTAAATTTTTCTCTTACAGGGCTAACACTTCCGAAAAACCAATACAACGTCCACCCGGACCAATATATTAAGCTAAACGAACCGTTCACGGGGTACTTATCCGTACATAAATCCCTATAGATTTACCTGTTTTTACAAGGAAATAAAATGTGAAAAAAATATTTCTACATCCCATGGCCTTTCCCAACCATTTAAATTTTTCTCTTACAGGTCTAACACTTCCGAAAAACCAATACAACGCTCACCCGGAACAATATATAAAGCTAAACGAACCGTTCACTGGGTACTCATACGTACGAAAATCCCTATTGATTTACCTGTTTTTACAAGGAAATAAAATGTGAAAAAAATATTTCTACATCCCATGGCCTTTCCCAACCATTTAAATTTTTCTCTTACAGGTCTAACACTTCCGAAAAACCAATACAACGCCCACCCGGAACAATATATAAAGCTAAACGAACCGTTCACTCGGTACTCATACGTACGAAAATCCCTATTGATTTACCTGTTTTTACAAGGAAATAAAATGTGAAAAAAATATTTCTACATCCCATGGCCTTTCCCAACCATTTAAATTTTTCTCTTACAGGTCTAACACTTCCGAAAAACCAATACAACGCCCACCCGGAACAATATATAAAGCTAAACGAACCGTTCACTGGGTACTTATCCGTACGAAAATCCCTATAGATTTACCTGTTTTTAGAAGGAAATAAAATGTGAAAAAAATATTTCTACATCCCATGGCCTTTCCCAACCATTTAAATTTTTCTCTTACAGGTCTAACACTTCCGAAAAACCAATACAACGCCCACCCGGAACAATATATAAAGCTAAACGAACCGTTCACTGGGTACTTATCCGTACGAAAATCCCTATAGATTTACCTGTTTTTAGAAGGAAATAAAATGTGAAAAAAATATTTCTACATCCCATGGCCTTTCCCAACCATTTAAATTTTTCTCTTACAGGTCTAACACTTCTGAAAAACCAATACAACGCCGACCCGGAACAATATATAAAGCTAAACGAACCGTTCACTGGGTACTCATCCGTACGAAAATCCCTATTGATTTACCTGTTTTTACAAGGAAATAAAATGTGAAAACAATATTTCTACATCCCATGGCCTTTCCCAACCATTTAAATTTTTCTCTTACAGGTCTAACACTTCCGAAAAACAAATACAACGCCCACCCGGAACAATATATAAAGCTAAACGAACCGTTCACTGGGTACTTATCCGTACGAAAATCCCTATTGATTTACCTGTTTTTACAAGGAAATAAAATGTGAAAAAAACATTTCTACATCCCATGGCCTTTCCCAACCATTTAGATTTTTCTCTTACAGGTCTAACACTTCCGAAAAACCAATACAACGCCCACCCGGAACAATATATAAAGCTAAACGAACCGTTCACTGGGTACTTATCCGTATGAAAATCCCTATTAATTTACCTGTTTTTACAAGGAAATAAAAGGTGAAAACAATATTTCTACATCCAATGGCCTTTCCCAACCATTTAAATTTTTCTCTTACAGGTCTAACACTTCCAAAAAACCAATACAACGCCCACCCGGAACAATATATAAAGCTAAACGAACCGTTCACTGGGTACTTATCCGTACTAAAATCCCTATTGATTTACCTGTTTTTACAAGGAAATAAAATGTGAAAAAAATATTTCTACATCCCATGGCCTTTCCCAACCATTTAAATTTTTCTCTTACAAGTCTAACACTTCCGAAAAACCAATACAACGCCCAACCAGAACAATATATAAAGCTAAACGAACCGTTCACTGGGTACTCATACGTACGAAAATCCCTATTGATTTACCTGTTTTTACAAGGAAATAAAATGTGAAAAAAATATTTCTACATCCCATGGCCTTTCCCAACCATTTAAATTTTTCTCTTACAAGTCTAACACTTCCAAAAAACCAATACAACGCCCATCCAGAACAATATATAAAGCTAAACGAACCGTTCACTGGGTACTTATCCGTACGAAAATCCCTATAGATTTACCTGTTTTTACAAGGAAATAAAATGTGAAAAAAATATTTCTACATCCCATGGCCTTTCCCAACCTTTTAAATTTTTCTCTTACAGGTCTAACACTTCCGAAAAACCAATACAACGCCCACCCGGAACAATATATAAAGCTAAACGAACCGTTCACTGGGTACTCATACGTACGAAAATCCCTATTGATTTACCTGTTTTTACAAGGAAATAAAATGTGAAAAAAATGTTTCTACATCCCATGGCCTTTCCCAACCATTTAAATTTTTCTCTTACAGGGCTAACACTTCCGAAAAACCAATACAACGCCCACCCGGAACACTATATAAAGCTAAACGAACCGTTCACTGGGTACTTATACGCACGAAAATCCCTATTGATTTACCTGTTTTTACAAGGAAATAAAATGTGAAAAAAATATTTCTACATCCCATGGCCTTTCCCAACCATTTAAATTTTTCTCTTACAGGTCTAACACTTCCGAAAAACCAATACAACGCCCACCCGGAACAATATATAAAGCTAAACGAACCGTTCACTGGGTACTCATACGTACGAAAATCCCTATTGATTTACCTGTTTTTACAAGGAAATAAAATGTGAAAAAAATGTTTCTACATCCCATGGCCTTTCCCAACCATTTAAATTTTTCTCTTACAGGGCTAACACTTCCGAAAAACCAATACAACGCCCACCCGGAACACTATATAAAGCTAAACGAACCGTTCACTGGGTACTTATACGCACGAAAATCCCTATTGATTTACCTGTTTTTACAAGGAAATAAAATGTGAAAAAAATATTTCTACATCCCATGGCCTTTCCCAACCATTTAAATTTTTCTCTTACAGGGCTAACACTTCCGAAAAACCAATACAACGTCCACCCGGACCAATATATTAAGCTAAACGAACCGTTCACGGGGTACTTATCCGTACATAAATCCCTATAGATTTACCTGTTTTTACAAGGAAATAAAATGTGAAAAAAATATTTCTACATCCCATGGCCTTTCCCAACCATTTAAATTTTTCTCTTACAGGTCTAACACTTCCGAAAAACCAATACAACGCTCACCCGGAACAATATATAAAGCTAAACGAACCGTTCACTGGGTACTCATACGTACGAAAATCCCTATTGATTTACCTGTTTTTACAAGGAAATAAAATGTGAAAAAAATATTTCTACATCCCATGGCCTTTCCCAACCATTTAAATTTTTCTCTTACAGGTCTAACACTTCCGAAAAACCAATACAACGCCCACCCGGAACAATATATAAAGCTAAACGAACCGTTCACTCGGTACTCATACGTACGAAAATCCCTATTGATTTACCTGTTTTTACAAGGAAATAAAATGTGAAAAAAATATTTCTACATCCCATGGCCTTTCCCAACCATTTAAATTTTTCTCTTACAGGTCTAACACTTCCGAAAAACCAATACAACGCCCACCCGGAACAATATATAAAGCTAAACGAACCGTTCACTGGGTACTTATCCGTACGAAAATCCCTATAGATTTACCTGTTTTTAGAAGGAAATAAAATGTGAAAAAAATATTTCTACATCCCATGGCCTTTCCCAACCATTTAAATTTTTCTCTTACAGGTCTAACACTTCCGAAAAACCAATACAACGCCCACCCGGAACAATATATAAAGCTAAACGAACCGTTCACTGGGTACTCATCCGTACGAAAATCCCTATTGATTTACCTGTTTTTACAAGGAAATAAAATGTGAAAACAATGTTTCTACATCCCATGGCCTTTCCCAACCATTTAAATTTTTCTCTTACAGGTCTAACACTTCCGAAAAACCAATACAACGCCCACCCGGAACACTATATAAAGCTAAACGAACCGTTCACTGGGTACTTATCCGTTCGAAAATCCCTATTGATTTACCTGTTTTTACAAGGAAATAAAAGGTGAAAAAAATATTTCTACATCCCATGGCCTTTCCCAACCATTTAAATTTTTGTCTTACAGGTCTAACACTTCCGAAAAACCAATACAACGCCCACCCGGAACAATATATAAAGCTAAACGAACCGTTCACTCGGTACTCATACGTACGAAAATCCCTATTGATTTACCTGTTTTTACAAGGAAATAAAATGTGAAAAAAATATTTCTACATCCCATGGCCTTTCCCAACCATTTAAATTTTTCTCTTACATATCTAACACTTCCGAAAAACCAATACAACGCCCACCCGGAACAATATATAAAGCTAAACGAACCGTTCACTGGGTACTCATACGTACGAAAATCCCTATTGATTTACCTGTTTTTACAAGGAAATAAAATGTGAAAAAAATGTTTCTACATCCCATGGCCTTTCCCAACCATTTAAATTTTTCTCTTACAGGTCTAACACTTCCGAAAAACCAATACAACGCCCACCCGGAACAATATATAAAGCTAAACGAACCGTTCACTGGGTACTCATCCGTACGAAAATCCCTATTGATTTACCTGTTTTTACAAGGAAATAAAATGTGAAAACAATGTTTCTACATCCCATGGCCTTTCCCAACCATTTAAATTTTTCTCTTACAGGTCTAACACTTCCGAAAAACCAATACAACGCCCACCCGGAACACTATATAAAGCTAAACGAACCGTTCACTGGGTACTTATCCGTTCGAAAATCCCTATTGATTTACCTGTTTTTACAAGGAAATAAAAGGTGAAAAAAATATTTCTACATCCCATGGCCTTTCCCAACCATTTAAATTTTTGTCTTACAGGTCTAACACTTCCGAAAAACCAATACAACGCCCACCCGGAACAATATATAAAGCTAAACGAACCGTTCACTCGGTACTCATACGTACGAAAATCCCTATTGATTTACCTGTTTTTACAAGGAAATAAAATGTGAAAAAAATATTTCTACATCCCATGGCCTTTCCCAACCATTTAAATTTTTCTCTTACATATCTAACACTTCCGAAAAACCAATACAACGCCCACCCGGAACAATATATAAAGCTAAACGAACCGTTCACTGGGTACTCATACGTACGAAAATCCCTATTGATTTACCTGTTTTTACAAGGAAATAAAATGTGAAAAAAATGTTTCTACATCCCATGGCCTTTCCCAACCATTTAAATTTTTCTCTTACAGGTCTAACACTTCCGAAAAACCAATACAACGCTCACCCGGAACAATATATAAAGCTAAACGAACCGTTCACTGGGTACTCATACGTACGAAAATCCCTATTGATTTACCTGTTTTTACAAGGAAATAAAATGTGAAAAAAATATTTCTACATCCCATGGCCCTTCCCAACCATTTAAATTTTTCTCTTACAGGTCTAACACGTCCGAAAAACCAATACAACACCCATCCAGAACAATATATAAAGCTAAACGCACCGTTCACTGGGTACTTATCCGTACGAAAATCCCTATAGATTTACCTGTTTTTAGAAGGAAATAAAATGTGAAAAAAATATTTCTACATCCCATGGCCTTTCCCAACCATTTAAATTTTTCTCTTACAGGGCTAACACTTCCGAAAAACCAATACAACGCCCACCCGGAACACTATATAAAGCTAAACGAACCGTTCACTGGGTACTTATACGCACGAAAAACCCTATTGATTTACCTATTTTTACAAGGAAATAAAATGTGAAAAAAATATTTCTACATCCCATGGCCTTTCCCAACCATTTAAATTTTTCTCTTACAGGTCTAACACTTCCGAAAAACCAATACAACGCCCACCCGGAACAATATATAAAGCTAAATGAACCGTTCACTGGGTACTTATCCGTACGAAAATCCCTATTGATTTACCTGTTTTTACAAGGAAATAAAATGTGAAAAAAATATTTCTACATCCC
Organism: Paroedura picta; assembly: GCF_049243985.1. Lineage (NCBI taxonomy): Eukaryota > Metazoa > Chordata > Lepidosauria > Squamata > Gekkonidae > Paroedura > Paroedura picta. The sequence goes on from NW_027518617.1 coordinate 2,372,677, forward strand.
ATGGCCCTTCCCAACCATTTAAATTTTTCTCTTACAGGTCTAACACGTCCGAAAAACCAATACAACGCCCATCCGGAACAATATATAAAGCTAAACGCACCGTTCACTGGGTACTTATCCGTACGAAAATCCCTATTGATTTACCTGTTCTTACAAGGAAATAAAATGTGAAAACAATATTTCTACATCCCATGGCCTTTCCCAACCATTTAAATTTTTCTCTTACAGGTCTAACACTTCCGAAAAACCAATACAACGCCCACCCAGAACAATATATAAAGCTAAACGAACCGTTCACTGGGTATTTATCCGTACGAAAATCCCTATTGATTTACCAGTTTTTACAAGGAAATAAAATGTGAAAACAATATTTCTACATCCCATGGCCTTTCCCAAACATTTAAATTTTTCTCTTACAGGGCTAACACTTCCGAAAAACCAATACAACGCCCACCCGGACCAATATATTAAGCTAAACGAACCGTTCACTGGGTACTTATCCGTACGAAAATCCCTATAGATTTACCTGTTTTTACAAGGAAATAAAATGTGAAAAAAATATTTCTACATCCCATGGCCTTTCCCAACCATTTAAATTTTTCTCTTACAGGTCTAACACTTCCGAAAAACCGATACAACGCTCACCCGGAACAATATATAAAGCTAAACGAACCGTTCACTGGGTACTCATACGTACGAAAATCCCTATTGATCTACCTGTTTTTACAAGGAAATAAAATGTGAAAAAAATATTTCTACATCCCATGGCCTTTCCCAACCATTTAAATTTTTCTCTTACAGGTCTAACACTTCCGAAAAACCAATACAACGCCCACCCGGAACAATATATAAAGCTAAACACACCGTTCACTGGGTACTTATCCGTACGAAAATCCCTATAGATTTACCTCTTTTTAGAAGGAAATAAAATGTGAACAAAATATTTCTACATCCCATGGCCTTTCCCAACCATTTAAATTTTTCTCTTACAGGTCTAACACGTCCAAAAAACCAATACAACACCCATCCGGAACAATATATAAAGCTAAACGCACCGTTCACTGGGTACTTATCCGTACGAAAATCCCTATAGATTTACCTGTTTTTACAGGGAAATAAAATGTGAAAAAAATATTTCTACATCCCATGGCCTTTCCCAACCATTTAAATTTTTCTCTTACAGGTCTAACACTTCCGAAAAACCAATACAACGCCCACCCGGAACAATATATAAAGCTAAACGAACCGTTCACTGGGTACTTATCCATACGAAAATCCCTATTGATTTACCTGTTTTTACAAGGAAATAAAATGTGAAAAAAACATTTCTACATCCCATGGCCTTTCCCAACCATTTAAATTTTTCTCTTACAGGTCTAACCCTTCCGAAAAACCAATACAACGCCCACCCGGAACAATATATAAAGCTAAACGAACCGTTCACTGGGTAAACATACGTACGAAAATCCCTATTGATTTACCTGTTTTTACAAGGAAATAAAATGTGAAAAAAATATTTCTACATCCCATGGCCCTTCCCAACCATTTAAATTTTTCTCTTACAGGTCTAACACGTCCAAAAAACCAATACAACACCCATCCGGAACAATATATAAAGCTAAACGCACCGTTCACTGGGTACTTATCCGTACGAAAATCCCTATAGATTTACCTGTTTTTACAAGGAAATAAAATGTGAAAAAAATGTTTCTACATCCCATGGCCTTTCCCAACCATTTAAATTTTTCTCTTACAGGTCTAACACTTCCGAAAAACCAATACAACGCTCACCCGGAACAATATATAAAGCTAAACGAACCGTTCACTGGGTACTCATACGTACGAAAATCCCTATTGATTTACCTGTTTTTACAAGGAAATAAAATGTGAAAAAAATATTTCTACATCCCATGGCCTTTCCCAACCATTTAAATTTTTCTCTTACAGGTCTAACACTTCCGAAAAACCAATACAACGCCCACCCGGAACAATATATAAAGCTAAACGGACCGTTCACTGGGTACTCATACGTACGAAAATCCCTATTGATTTACCTGTTTTTACAAGGAAATAAAATGTGAAAAAAATATTTCTACATCCCATGGCCCTTCCCAACCATTTAAATTTTTCTCTTACAGGTCTAACACTTCCAAAAAACCAATACAACACCCATCCGGAACAATATATAAAGCTAAACACACCGTTCACTGGGTACTTATCCGTACGAAAATCCCTATAGATTTACCTCTTTTTAGAAGGAAATAAAATGTGAACAAAATATTTCTACATCCCATGGCCTTTCCCAACCATTTAAATTTTTCTCTTACAGGTCTAACACGTCCAAAAAACCAATACAACACCCATCCGGAACAATATATAAAGCTAAACGCACCGTTCACTGGGTACTTATCCGTACGAAAATCCCTATAGATTTACCTGTTTTTACAGGGAAATAAAATGTGAAAAAAATATTTCTACATCCCATGGCCTTTCCCAACCATTTAAATTTTTCTCTTACAGGTCTAACACTTCCGAAAAACCAATACAACGCCCACCCGGAACAATATATAAAGCTAAACGAACCGTTCACTGGGTACTTATCCATACGAAAATCCCTATTGATTTACCTGTTTTTACAAGGAAATAAAATGTGAAAAAAACATTTCTACATCCCATGGCCTTTCCCAACCATTTAAATTTTTCTCTTACAGGTCTAACACTTCCGAAAAACCAATACAACGCCCACCCGGAACAATATATAAAGCTAAACGAACCGTTCACTGGGTAATCATACGTACGAAAATCCCTATTGATTTACCTGTTTTTACAAGGAAATAAAATGTGAAAAAAATATTTCTACATCCCATGGCCCTTCCCAACCATTTAAATTTTTCTCTTACAGGTCTAACACGTCCAAAAAACCAATACAACACCCATCCGGAACAATATATAAAGCTAAACGCACCGTTCACTGGGTACTTATCCGTACGAAAATCCCTATAGATTTACCTGTTTTTACAAGGAAATAAAATGTGAAAAAAATGTTTCTACATCCCATGGCCTTTCCCAACCATTTAAATTTTTCTCTTACAGGTCTAACACTTCCGAAAAACCAATACAACGCTCACCCGGAACAATATATAAAGCTAAACGAACCGTTCACTGGGTACTCATACGTACGAAAATCCCTATTGATTTACCTGTTTTTACAAGGAAATAAAATGTGAAAAAAATATTTCTACATCCCATGGCCTTTCCCAACCATTTAAATTTTTCTCTTACAGGTCTAACACTTCCGAAAAACCAATACAACGCCCACCCGGAACAATATATAAAGCTAAACGGACCGTTCACTGGGTACTCATACGTACGAAAATCCCTATTGATTTACCTGTTTTTACAAGGAAATAAAATGTGAAAAAAATATTTCTACATCCCATGGCCCTTCCCAACCATTTAAATTTTTCTCTTACAGGTCTAACACTTCCAAAAAACCAATACAACACCCATCCGGAACAATATATAAAGCTAAACACACCGTTCACTGGGTACTTATCCGTACGAAAATCCCTATAGATTTACCTGTTTTTAGAAGGAAATAAAATGTGAACAAAATATTTCTACATCCCATGGCCTTTCCCAACCATTTAAATTTTTCTCTTACAGGGCTAACACTTCCGAAAAACCAATACAACGCCCACCCGGAACAATATATAAAGCTAAACGAACCGTTCACTGGGTACTTATACGTACGAAAATCCCTATTGATTTACCTGTTTTTACAGGGAAATAAAATGTGAAAAAAATATTTCTACATCCCATGGCCTTTCCCAACCATTTAAATTTTTATCTTACAGGTCTAACACTTCCGAAAAACCAATACAACGCCCACCCGGAACAATATATAAAGCTAAACGAACCGTTCACTGGGTAATCATACGTACGAAAATCCCTATTGATTTACCTGTTTTTACAAGGAAATAAAATGTGAAAAAAATATTTCTACATCCCATGGCCCTTCCCAACCATTTAAATTTTTCTCTTACAGGTCTAACACGTCCAAAAAACCAATACAACACCCATCCGGAACAATATATAAAGCTAAACGCACCGTTCACTGGGTACTTATCCGTACGAAAATCCCTATAGATTTACCTGTTTTTACAAGGAAATAAAATGTGAAAAAAATGTTTCTACATCCCATGGCCTTTCCCAACCATTTAAATTTTTCTCTTACAGGTCTAACACTTCCGAAAAACCAATACAACGCTCACCCGGAACAATATATAAAGCTAAACGAACCGTTCACTGGGTACTCATACGTACGAAAATCCCTATTGATTTACCTGTTTTTACAAGGAAATAAAATGTGAAAAAAATATTTCTACATCCCATGGCCTTTCCCAACCATTTAAATTTTTCTCTTACAGGTCTAACACTTCCGAAAAACCAATACAACGCCCACCCGGAACAATATATAAAGCTAAACGGACCGTTCACTGGGTACTCATACGTACGAAAATCCCTATTGATTTACCTGTTTTTACAAGGAAATAAAATGTGAAAAAAATATTTCTACATCCCATGGCCCTTCCCAACCATTTAAATTTTTCTCTTACAGGTCTAACACTTCCAAAAAACCAATACAACACCCATCCGGAACAATATATAAAGCTAAACACACCGTTCACTGGGTACTTATCCGTACGAAAATCCCTATAGATTTACCTGTTTTTAGAAGGAAATAAAATGTGAACAAAATATTTCTACATCCCATGGCCTTTCCCAACCATTTAAATTTTTCTCTTACAGGGCTAACACTTCCGAAAAACCAATACAACGCCCACCCGGAACAATATATAAAGCTAAACGAACCGTTCACTGGGTACTTATACGTACGAAAATCCCTATTGATTTACCTGTTTTTACAGGGAAATAAAATGTGAAAAAAATATTTCTACATCCCATGGCCTTTCCCAACCATTTAAATTTTTATCTTACAGGTCTAACACTTCCGAAAAACCAATACAACGCCCACCCGGAACAATATATAAAGCTAAATGAACCGTTCACTGGGTACTTATCCGTACGAAAATCCCTATTGATTTACCTGTTTTTACAAGGAAATAAAATGTGAAAAAAATATTTCTACATCCCATGGCCCTTCCCAACCATTTAAATTTTTCTCTTACAGGTCTAACACGTCTGAAAAACCAATACAACGCCCATCCGGAACAATATATAAAGCTAAACGCACCGTTCACTGGGTACTTATCCGTACGAAAATCCCTATTGATTTACCTGTTTTTACAAGGAAATAAAATGTGAAAACAATATTTCTACATCCCATGGCCTTTCCCAACCATTTAAATTTTTCTCTTACAGGTCTAACACTTCCGAAAAACCAATACAACGCCCACCCAGAACAATATATAAAGCTAAACGAACCGTTCACTGGGTATTTATCCGTACGAAAATCCCTATTGATTTACCTGTTTTTACAAGGAAATAAAATGTGAAAAAAATATTTCTACATCCCATGGCCTTTCCCAACCATTTAAATTTTTCTCTTACAGGTCTAACACTTCCGAAAAACCAATACAACACCCATCCGGAACAATATATAAAGCTAAACACACCGTTCACTGGGTACTTATCCGTACGAAAATCCCTATAGATTTACCTGTTTTTAGAAGGAAATAAAATGTGAACAAAATATTTCTACATCCCATGGCCTTTCCCAACCATTTAAATTTTTCTCTTACAGGGCTAACACTTCCGAAAAACCAATACAACGCCCACCCGGAACAATATATAAAGCTAAACGAACCGTTCACTGGGTACTTATACGTACGAAAATCCCTATTGATTTACCTGTTTTTACAGGGAAATAAAATGTGAAAAAAATATTTCTACATCCCATGGCCTTTCCCAACCATTTAAATTTTTCTCTTACAGGTCTAACACTTCCGAAAAACCAATACAACGCCCACCCGGAACAATATATAAAGCTAAATGAACCGTTCACTGGGTACTTATCCGTACGAAAATCCCTATTGATTTACCTGTTTTTACAAGGAAATAAAATGTGAAAAAAATATTTCTACATCCCATGGCCCTTCCCAACCATTTAAATTTTTCTCTTACAGGTCTAACACGTCCGAAAAACCAATACAACGCCCATCCGGAACAATATATAAAGCTAAATGCACCGTTCACTGGGTACTTATCCGTACGAAAATCCCTATTGATTTACCTGTTTTTACAAGGAAATAAAATGTGAAAACAATATTTCTACATCCCATGGCCTTTCCCAACCATTTAAATTTTTCTCTTACAGGTCTAACACTTCCGAAAAACCAATACAACGCCCACCCGGAACAATATATAAAGCTAAACGAACCGTTCACTGGGTATTTATCCGTACGAAAATCCCTATTGATTTACCTGTTTTTACAAGGAAATAAAATGTGAAAACAATATTTCTACATCCCATGGCCTTTCCCAACCATTTAAAATTTTCTCTTACAGGTCTAACACTTCCGAAAAACCAATACAACGCCCACCCGGAACAATATATAAAGCTAAACGAACCGTTCACTGGGTACTTATCCGTACGAAAATCCCTATTGATTTACCTGTTTTTAGAAGGAAATAAAATGTGAAAAAAATATTTCTACATCCCATGGCCTTTCCCAACCATTTAAATTTTTCTCTTACAGGTCTAACACTTCCGAAAAACCAATACAACGCCCACCCGGAACAATATATAAAGCTAAACGAACCGTTCACTGGGTACTCATACGTACGAAAATCCTTATTGATTTACCTGTTTTTACAAGGAAATAAAATGTAAAAAAAATATTTCTACATCCCATGGCCCTTCCCAACCATTTAAATTTTTCTCTTACAGGTCTAACACGTCCGAAAAACCAATACAACACCCATCCGGAACAATATATAAAGCTAAACGCACCGTTCACTGGGTACTTATCCGTACGAAAATCCCAATAGATTTACCTGTTTTTAGAAGGAAATAAAATGTGAAAAAAATATTTCTACATCCCATGGCCTTTCCCAACCATTAAAATTTTTCTCTTACAGGGCTAACACTTCCGAAAAACCAATACAACGCCCACCCGGAACACTATATAAAGCTAAATGAACCGTTCATCGGGTACTTATACGCACGACAATCCCTATTGATTTACCTGTATTTACAAGGAAATAAAATGTGAAAAAAATATTTCTACATCCCATGGCCCTTCCCAACCATTTAAATTTTTCTCTTACAGGTCTAACACGTCCGAAAAACCAATACAACGCCCACCCGGAACAATATATAAAGCTAAACGAACCGTTCACTGGGTACTTATCCGTACGAAAATCCCTATTGATTTACCTGTTTTTACAAGGAAATAAAATGTGAAAAAAACATTTCTACATCCTATGGCCTTTCCCAACCATTTAAATTTTTCTCTTACTAGTCTAACACTTCCGAAAAACCAATACAACGCCCAACCGGAACAATATATAAAGCTAAACGAACCGTTCACTGGGTACTTATCCGTACGAAAATCCCTATAGATTTACCTGTTTTTAGAAGGAAATAAAATGTGAAAAAAATATTTCTACATCCCATGGCCTTTCCCAACCATTTAAATTTTTCTCTTACAGGTCTAACACTTCCGAAAAACCAATACAACGCCCACCCGGAACAATATATAAAGCTAAACGAACCGTTCACTGGGTACTCATACGTACGAAAATCCTTATTGATTTACCTGTTTTTACAAGGAAATAAAATGTGAAAAAAATATTTCTACATCCCATGGCCCTTCCCAACCATTTAAATTTTTCTCTTACAGGTCTAACACGTCCGAAAAACCAATACAACACCCATCCGGAACAATATATAAAGCTAAACGCACCGTTCACTGGGTACTTATCCGTACGAAAATCCTTATTGATTTACCTGTTTTTACAAGGAAATAAAATGTGAAAAAAATATTTCTACATCCCATGGCCCTTCCCAACCATTTAAATTTTTCTCTTACAGGTCTAACACGTCCGAAAAACCAATACAACGCCCATCCGGAACAATATATAAAGCTAAACGCACCGTTCACTGGGTACTTATATGTACGAAAATCCCTATTGATTTACCTGTTTTTACAAGGAAATAAAATGTGAAAAAAATATTTCTACATCCCATGGCCCTTCCCAACCATTTAAATTTTTCTCTTACAGGTCTAACACGTCCGAAAAACCAATACAACACCTGTCCGGAACAATATATAAAGCTAAACGCACCGTTCACTGGGTACTTATCCGTACGAAAATCCCTATAGATTTACCTGTTTTTAGAAGGAAATAAAATGTGAAAAAAATATTTCTACATCCCATGGCCTTTCCCAACCATTTAAATTTTTCTCTTACAGGGCTAACACTTCCGAAAAACCAATACAACGCCCACCCGGAACACTATATAAAGCTAAACGAACCGTTCACTGGGTACTTATACGCACGAAAATCCCTTTTGATTTACCTGTTTTTACAAGGAAATAAAATGTGAAAAAAATATTTCTACATCCCATGGCCTTTCCCAACCATTTAAATTTTTCTCTTATAGGTCTAACATTTCCGAAAAACCAATACAATGCCCACCCGGAACAATATATAAAGCTAAACGAACCGTTCACTGGGTACTCATACGTACGAAAATCCCTATTGATTTACCTGTTTTTACAGGGAAATAAAATGTGAAAAAAATATTTCTACATCCCATGGCCTTTCCCAACCATTTAAATTTTTCTCTTACAGGTCTAACACTTCCGAAAAACCAATACAACGCCCACCCGGAACAATATATAAAGCTAAATGAACCGTTCACTGGGTACTTATCCGTACGAAAATCCCTATTGATTTACCTGTTTTTACAAGGAAATAAAATGTGAAAAAAATATTTCTACATCCCATGGCCCTTCCCAACCATTTAAATTTTTCTCTTACAGGTCTAACACGTCCGAAAAAGCTATACAACGCCCATCCGGAACAATATATAAAGCTAAACGCACCGTTCACTGGGTACTTATCCGTACGAAAATCCCTATTGATTTACCTGTTTTTACAAGGAAATAAAATGTGAAAACAATATTTCTACATCCCATGGCCTTTCCCAACCATTTAAATTTTTCTCTTACAGGTCTAACACTTCCGAAAAACCAATACAACGCCCACCCAGAACAATATATAAAGCTAAACGAACCGTTCACTGGGTACTTATCCGTACGAAAATACCTCTTGATTTACCTGTTTTTACAAGGAAATAAAATGTGAAAACAATATTTCTACATCCCATGGCCTTTCCCAACCATTTAAATTTTTCTCTTACAGGTCTAACACTTCCGAAAAAGCAATACAACGCCCACCCGGAACAATATATAAAGCTAAACGAACCGTTCACTGGGTACTCATACGTACGAAAATCCTTATTGATTTACCTGTTTTTACAAGGAAATAAAATGTGAAAAAAATATTTCTACATCCCATGGCCCTTCCCAACCATTTAAATTTTTCTCTTACAGGTCTAACACGTCCGAAAAACCAATACAACACCCATCCGGAACAATATATAAAGCTAAACGCACCGTTCACTGGGTACTTATCCGTACGAAAATCCCTATAGATTTACCAGTTTTTAGAAGGAAATAAAATGTGAAAAAAATATTTCTACATCCCATGGCCTTTCCCAACCCATTAAATTTTTCTCTTACAGGGCTAACACTTCCGAAAAACCAATACAACGCCCACCCGGAACACTATATAAAGCTAAACGAACCGTTCATCGGGTACTTATACGCACGACAATCCCTATTGATTTACCTGTTTTTACAAGGAAATAAAATGTGAAAAAAATATTTCTACATCCCATGGCCCTTCCCAACCATTTAAATTTTTCTCTTATAGGTCTAACACTTCCGAAAAACCAATACAATGCCCACCCGGAACAATATATAAAGCTAAACGAACCGTTCACTGGGTACTCATACGTACGAAAATCCCTATTGATTTACCTGTTTTTACAGGGAAATAAAATGTGAAAAAAATATTTCTACATCCCATGGCCTTTCCCAACCATTTAAATTTTTCTCTTACAGGTCTAACACTTCCGAAAAACCAATACAACGCCCACCCGGAACAATATATAAAGCTAAACGAACCGTTCACTGGGTACTTATCCGTACGAAAATCCCTATTGATTTACCTGTTTTTACAAGGAAATAAAATGTGAAAAAAATATTTCTACATCCCATGGCCCTTCCCAACCATTTAAATTTTTCTCTTACAGGTCTAACACGTCCGAAAAAGCTATACAACGCCCATCCGGAACAATATATAAAGCTAAACACACCGTTCACTGGGTACTTATCCGTACGAAAATCCCTATTGATTTACCTGTTTTTACAAGGAAATAAAATGTGAAAACAATATTTCTACATCCCATGGCCTTTCCCAACCATTTAAATTTTTCTCTTACAGGTCTAACACTTCCGAAAAACCAATACAACGCCCACCCAGAACAATATATAAAGCTAAACGAACCGTTCACTGGGTACTTATCCGTACGAAAATACCTATTGATTTACCTGTTTTTACAAGGAAATAAAATGTGAAAACAATATTTCTACATCCCATGGCCTTTCCCAACCATTTAAATTTTTCTCTTACAGGTCTAACACTTCCGAAAAAGCAATACAACGCCCACCCGGAACAATATATAAAGCTAAACGAACCGTTCACTGGGTACTCATACGTACGAAAATCCTTATTGATTTACCTGTTTTTACAAGGAAATAAAATGTGAAAAAAATATTTCTACATCCCATGGCCCTTCCCAACCATTTAAATATTTCTCTTACAGGTCTAACACGTCCGAAAAACCAATACAACACCCATCCGGAACAATATATAAAGCTAAACGCACCGTTCACTGGGTACTTATCCGTACGAAAATCCCTATAGATTTACCAGTTTTTAGAAGGAAATAAAATGTGAAAAAAATATTTCTACATCCCATGGCCTTTCCCAACCCATTAAATTTTTCTCTTACAGGGCTAACACTTCCAAAAAACCAATACAACGCCCACCCGGAACACTATATAAAGCTAAACGAACCGTTCATCGGGTACTTATACGCACGACAATCCCTATTGATTTACCTGTTTTTACAAGGAAATAAAATGTGAAAAAAATATTTCTACATCCCATGGCCCTTCCCAACCATTTAAATTTTTCTCTTATAGGTCTAACACTTCCGAAAAACCAATACAATGCCCACCCGGAACAATATATAAAGCTAAACGAACCGTTCACTGGGTACTCATACGTACGAAAATCCCTATTGATTTACCTGTTTTTACAGGGAAATAAAATGTGAAAAAAATATTTCTACATCCCATGGCCTTTCCCAACCATTTAAATTTTTCTCTTACAGGTCTAACACTTCCGAAAAACCAATACAACGCCCACCCGGAACAATATATAAAGCTAAATGAACCGTTCACTGGGTACTTATCCGTACGAAAATCCCTATAGATTTACCTGTTTTTACAAGGAAATAAAATGTGAAAAAAATATTTCTACATCCCATGGCCCTTCCCAACCATTTAAATTTTTCTCTTACAGGTCTAACACTTCCGAAAAAGCAATACAACGCCCATCCGGAACAATATATAAAGCTAAACGCACCGTTCACTGGGTACTTATCCGTACGAAAATCCCTATTGATTTACCTGTTTTTACAAGGAAATAAAATGTGAAAACAATATTTCTACATCCCATGGCCTTTCCCAACCATTTAAATTTTTCTCTTACAGGTCTAACACTTCCGAAAAACCAATACAACGCCCACCCAGAACAATATATAAAGCTAAACGAACCGTTCACTGGGTATTTATCCGTACGAAAATCCCTATTGATTTACCTGTTTTTACAAGGAAATAAAATGTGAAAACAATATTTCTACATCCCATGGCCTTTCCCAACCATTTAAATTTTTCTCTTACAGGTCTAACACTTCCGAAAAACCAATACAACGCCCACCCGGAACAATATATAAAGCTAAACGAACCGTTCACTGGGTACTTATCCGTACGAAAATCCCTATAGATTTACCTGTTTTTAGAAGGAAATAAAATGTGAAAAAAATATTTCTACATCCCATGGCCTTTCCCAACCATTTAAATTTTTCTCTTACAGGTCTAACACTTCCGAAAAACCAATACAACGCCCACCCGGAACAATATATAAAGCTAAACGAACCGTTCACTGGGTACTTATCCGTACGAAAATCCCTATAGATTTACCTGTTTTTAGAAGGAAATAAAATGTGAAAAAAATATTTCTACATCCCATGGCCTTTCCCAACCATTTAAATTTTTCGCTTACAGGTCTAACACTTCCGAAAAACCAATACAACGCCCACCCGGAACAATATATAAAGCTAAACGAACCATTCACTGGGTACTCATACGTACGAAAATCCCTATTGATTTACCTGTTTTTACAAGGAAATAAAATGTGAAAAAAATATTTCTACATCCCATGGCCTTTCCCAACCATTTAAATTTTTCTCTTACAGGTCTAACACGTCCGATAAACCAATACAACGCCCACCCGGAACAATATATAAAGCTAAACGAACCGTTCACTGGGTACTTATCCGTACGAAAATCCCTATAGATTTACCTGTTTTTAGAAGGAAATAAAATGTGAAAAAAATATTTCTACATCCCATGGCCTTTCCCAACCATTTAAATTTTTCTCTTACAGGTCTAACACTTCCGAAAAACCAATACAACGCCCACCCGGAACAATATATAAAGCTAAACGAACCATTCACTGGGTACTCATACGTACGAAAATCCCTATTGATTTACCTGTTTTTACAAGGAAATAAAATGTGAAAAAAATATTTCTACATCCCATGGCCTTTCCCAACCATTTAAATTTTTCTCTTACAGGTTTAACACTTCCGAAAAACCAATACAACGCCCACCCGGAACAATATATAAAGCTAAACGAACCGTTCACTGGGAACTCATACGTACGAAAATCCCTATTGATTTACCTGTTTTTACAAGGAAATAAAATGTGAAAAAAATATTTCTACATCCCATGGCCCTTCCCAACCATTTAAATTTTTCTCTTACAGGTCTAACACGTCCGAAAAACCAATACAACACCCATCCGGAACAATATATAAAGCTAAACGCACCGTTGACTGGGTACTTATCCGTACGAAAATCCCTATAGATTTACCTGTTTTTAGAAGGAAATAAAATGTGAAAAAAATATTTCTACATCCCATGGCCTTTCCCAACCATTTAAATTTTTCTCTTACAGGTCTAACACTTCCGAAAAACCAATACAATGCCCACCCGGAACAATATATAAAGCTAAACGAATCGTTCACTGGGTACTTATCCGTACGAAAATCCCTATAGATTAACCTGTTTTTACAAGGAAATAAAATGTGAAAAAATGTTTCTACATCCCATGGCCTTTCCCAACCATTTAAATTTTTCTCTTACAGGGCTAACACTTCCGAAAAACCAATACAACGCCCACCCGGAACAATATATAAAGCTAAACGAACCGTTCACTGGGTACTTATCCGTACGAAAATCCCTATTGATTTACCTGTTTTTACAAGGAAATAAAATGTGAAAAAAACATTTCTACATCCCATGGCCTTTCCCAACCATTTAAATTTTTCTCTTACAAGTCTAACACTTCCGAAAAACCAATACAACGCCCAACCGGAACAATATATAAAGCTAAACGAACCGTTCACTGGGTACTTATCCGTACGAAAATCCCTATAGATTTACCTGTTTTTAGAAGGAAATAAAATGTGAAAAAAATATTCCTACATCCCATGGCCTTTCCCAACCATTTAAATTTTTCTCTTACAGGTCTAACACTTCCGAAAAACCAATACAACGCCCACCCGGAACAATATATAAAGCTAAACGAACCGTTCACTGGGTACTCATACGTACGAAAATCCCTATTGATTTACCTGTTTTTACAAGGAAATAAAATGTGAAAAAAATGTTTCTACATCCCATGGCCTTTCCCAACCATTTAAATTTTTCTCTTACAGGTCTAACACTTCCGAAAAAACAATACAACGCCCACCCGGAACAATATATAAAGCTAAACGAACCGTTCACTGGGTACTCATACGTACGAAAATCCCTATTGATTTACCTGTTTTTACAAGGAAATAAAATGTGAAAAAAATATTTCTACATCCCATGGCCTTTCCCAACCATTTAAATTTTTCTCTTACAAGTCTAACACTTCCGAAAAACCAATACAACGCCCAACCGGAACAATATATAAAGCTAAACGAACCGTTCACTGGGTACTCATACGTACGAAAATCCCTATTGATTTACCTGTTTTTACAAGGAAATAAAATGTGAAAAAAATGTTTCTACATCCCATGGCCTTTCCCAACCATTTAAATTTTTCTCTTACAAGTCTAACACTTCCGAAAAACCAATACAACGCCCAACCGGAACAATATATAAAGCTAAACGAACCGTTCACTGGGTACTCATACGTACGAAAATCCCTATTGATTTACCTGTTTTTACAAGGAAATAAAATGTGAAAAAAATGTTTCTACATCCCATGGCCTTTCCCAACCATTTAAATTTTTCTCTTACAAGTCTAACACTTCCGAAAAACCAATACAACGCCCAACCGGAACAATATATAAAGCTAAACGAACCGTTCACTGGGTACTCATGCGTACGAAAATCCCTATTGATTTACCTGTTTTTACAAGGAAATAAAATGTGAAAAAAATATTTCTACATCCCATGGCCTTTCCCAACCATTTAAATTTTTCTCTTACAGGTCTAACACTTCCGAAAAAACAATACAACGCCCACCCGGAACAATATATAAAGCTAAACGAACCGTTCACTGGGTACTCATACGTACGAAAATCCCTATTGATTTACCTGTTTTTACAAGGAAATAAAATGTGAAAAAAATATTTCTACATCCCATGGCCTTTCCCAACCATTTAAATTTTTCTCTTACAAGTCTAACACTTCCGAAAAACCAATACAACGCCCAACCGGAACAATATATAAAGCTAAACGAACCGTTCACTGGGTACTCATACGTACGAAAATCCCTATTGATTTACCTGTTTTTACAAGGAAATAAAATGTGAAAAAAATGTTTCTACATCCCATGGCCTTTCCCAACCATTTAAATTTTTCTCTTACAGGTCTAACACTTCCGAAAAACCAATACAACGCCCACCCAGAACAATATATAAAGCTAAACGAACCGTTCACTGGGTATTTATCCGTACGAAAATCCCTATTGATTTACCTGTTTTTACAAGGAAATAAAATGTGAAAACAATATTTCTACATCCCATGGCCTTTCCCAACCATTTAAATTTTTCTCTTACAGGTCTAACACTTCCGAAAAACCAATACAACGCCCACCCGGAACAATATATAAAGCTAAACGAACCGTTCACTGGGTACTTATCCGTACGAAAATCCCTATAGATTTACCTGTTTTTAGAAGGAAATAAAATGTGAAAAAAATATTTCTACATCCCATGGCCTTTCCCAACCATTTAAATTTTTCTCTTACAGGTCTAACACTTCCGAAAAACCAATACAACGCCCACCCGGAACAATATATAAAGCTAAACGAACCGTTCACTGGGTACTTATCCGTACGAAAATCCCTATAGATTTACCTGTTTTTAGAAGGAAATAAAATGTGAAAAAAATATTTCTACATCCCATGGCCTTTCCCAACCATTTAAATTTTTCTCTTACAGGTCTAACACTTCCGAAAAACCAATACAACGCCCACCCGGAACAATATATAAAGCTAAACGAACCATTCACTGGGTACTCATACGTACGAAAATCCCTATTGATTTACCTGTTTTTACAAGGAAATAAAATGTGAAAAAAATATTTCTACATCCCATGGCCTTTCCCAACCATTTAAATTTTTCTCTTACAGGTTTAACACTTCCGAAAAACCAATACAACGCCCACCCGGAACAATATATAAAGCTAAACGAACCGTTCACTGGGAACTCATACGTACGAAAATCCCTATTGATTTACCTGTTTTTACAAGGAAATAAAATGTGAAAAAAATATTTCTACATCCCATGGCCCTTCCCAACCATTTAAATTTTTCTCTTACAGGTCTAACACGTCCGAAAAACCAATACAACACCCATCCGGAACAATATATAAAGCTAAACGCACCGTTGACTGGGTACTTATCCGTACGAAAATCCCTATAGATTTACCTGTTTTTAGAAGGAAATAAAATGTGAAAAAAATATTTCTACATCCCATGGCCTTTCCCAACCATTTAAATTTTTCTCTTACAGGTCTAACACTTCCGAAAAACCAATACAATGCCCACCCGGAACAATATATAAAGCTAAACGAATGGTTCACTGGGTACTTATCCGTACGAAAATCCCTATAGATTAACCTGTTTTTACAAGGAAATAAAATGTGAAAAAATGTTTCTACATCCCATGGCCTTTCCCAACCATTTAAATTTTTCTCTTACAGGGCTAACACTTCCGAAAAACCAATACAACGCCCACCCGGAACAATATATAAAGCTAAACGAACCGTTCACTGGGTACTTATCCGTACGAAAATCCCTATTGATTTACCTGTTTTTACAAGGAAATAAAATGTGAAAAAAACATTTCTACATCCCATGGCCTTTCCCAACCATTTAAATTTTTCTCTTACAAGTCTAACACTTCCGAAAAACCAATACAACGCCCAACCGGAACAATATATAAAGCTAAACGAACCGTTCACTGGGTACTTATCCGTACGAAAATCCCTATAGATTTACCTGTTTTTAGAAGGAAATAAAATGTGAAAAAAATATTCCTACATCCCATGGCCTTTCCCAACCATTTAAATTTTTCTCTTACAGGTCTAACACTTCCGAAAAACCAATACAACGCCCACCCGGAACAATATATAAAGCTAAACGAACCGTTCACTGGGTACTCATACGTACGAAAATCCCTATTGATTTACCTGTTTTTACAAGGAAATAAAATGTGAAAAAAATGTTTCTACATCCCATGGCCTTTCCCAACCATTTAAATTTTTCTCTTACAGGTCTAACACTTCCGAAAAACCAATACAACGCCCACCCGGAACAATATATAAAGCTAAACGAACCGTTCACTGGGTACTTATCCGTACGAAAATCCCTATAGATTTACCTGTTTTTAGAAGGAAATAAAATGTGAAAAAAATATTTCTACATCCCATGGCCTTTCCCAACCATTTAAATTTTTCTCTTACAGGTCAAACACTTCCGAAAAACCAATACAACGCCCACCCGGAACAATATATAAAGCTAAACGAACCATTCACTGGGTACTCATACGTACGAAAATCCCTATTGATTTACCTGTTTTTACAAGGAAATAAAATGTGAAAAAAATATTTCTACATCCCATGGCCTTTCCCAACCATTTAAATTTTTCTCTTACAGGTTTAACACTTCCGAAAAACCAATACAACGCCCACCCGGAACAATATATAAAGCTAAACGAACCGTTCACTGGGAACTCATACGTACGAAAATCCCTATTGATTTACCTGTTTTTACAAGGAAATAAAATGTGAAAAAAATATTTCTACATCCCATGGCCCTTCCCAACCATTTAAATTTTTCTCTTACAGGTCTAACACGTCCGAAAAACCAATACAACACCCATCCGGAACAATATATAAAGCTAAACGCACCGTTGACTGGGTACTTATCCGTACGAAAATCCCTATAGATTTACCTGTTTTTAGAAGGAAATAAAATGTGAAAAAAATATTTCTACATCCCATGGCCTTTCCCAACCATTTAAATTTTTCTCTTACAGGTCTAACACTTCCGAAAAACCAATACAATGCCCACCCGGAACAATATATAAAGCTAAACGAATCGTTCACTGGGTACTTATCCGTACGAAAATCCCTATAGATTAACCTGTTTTTACAAGGAAATAAAATGTGAAAAAATGTTTCTACATCCCATGGCCTTTCCCAACCATTTAAATTTTTCTCTTACAGGGCTAACACTTCCGAAAAACCAATACAACGCCCACCCGGAACAATATATAAAGCTAAACGAACCGTTCACTGGGTACTTATCCGTACGAAAATCCCTATTGATTTACCTGTTTTTACAAGGAAATAAAATGTGAAAAAAACATTTCTACATCCCATGGCCTTTCCCAACCATTTAAATTTTTCTCTTACAAGTCTAACACTTCCGAAAAACCAATACAACGCCCAACCGGAACAATATATAAAGCTAAACGAACCGTTCACTGGGTACTTATCCGTACGAAAATCCCTATAGATTTACCTGTTTTTAGAAGGAAATAAAATGTGAAAAAAATATTCCTACATCCCATGGCCTTTCCCAACCATTTAAATTTTTCTCTTACAGGTCTAACACTTCCGAAAAACCAATACAACGCCCACCCGGAACAATATATAAAGCTAAACGAACCGTTCACTGGGTACTCATACGTACGAAAATCCCTATTGATTTACCTGTTTTTACAAGGAAATAAAATGTGAAAAAAATGTTTCTACATCCCATGGCCTTTCCCAACCATTTAAATTTTTCTCTTACACGGCTAACACTTCCGAAAAACCAATACAACGCCCACCCGGAACACTATATAAAGCTAAACGAACCATTCACTGGGTACTTAAACGCACGAAAATCCCTATTGATTTACCTGCTTTTACAAGGAAATAAAATGTGAAAAAAATATTTCTATATCCCATGGCCTTTCCCAAGCATTTAAATTTTTCTCTTACAGGTCTAACACTTCCGAAAAACCAATACAACGCCCACCCGGAACAATATATAAAGCTAAACGAACCGTTCACTGGGTACTCATGCGTACGAAAATCCCTATTGATTTACCTGTTTTTACAAGGAAATAAAATGTGAAAAAAATATTTCTACATCCCATGGCCTTTCCCAACCATTTAAATTTTTCTCTTACAGGTCTAACACTTCCGAAAAAACAATACAACGCCCACCCGGAACAATATATAAAGCTAAACGAACCGTTCACTGGGTACTCATACGTACGAAAATCCCTATTGATTTACCTGTTTTTACAAGGAAATAAAATGTGAAAAAAATGTTTCTACATCCCATGGCCTTTCCCAACCATTTAAATTTTTCTCTTACAGGGCTAACACTTCCGAAAAACCAACACAACGCCCACCCGGAACAATATATAAAGCTAAACGAACCGTTCACTGGGTACTCATACGTACGAAAATCCCTATTGATTTACCTGTTTTTACAAGGAAATAAAATGTGAAAAAAATATTTCTACATCCCATGGCCTTTCCCAACCATTTAAATTTTTCTCTTACAGGTCTAACACTTCCGAAAAACCAATACAACGCCCACCCGTGACAATATATAAAGCTAAACGAACCGTTCACTGGGTACTCATACGTACGAAAATCCCTATTGATTTACCTGTTTTTACAAGGAAATAAAATGTGAAAAAAATATTTCTACATCCCATGGCCTTTCCCAACCATTTAAATTTTTCTCTTACAGGGCTAACACTTCCGAAAAACCAATACAACGCCCGCCCGGAACAATATATAAAGCTAAACGAACCGTTCACTGGGTACTCATACGTACGAAAATTCCTATTGATTTACCTGTTTTTACAAGGAAATAAAATGTGAAAAAAATGTTTCTACATCCCATGGCCTTTCCCAACCATTTAAATTTTTCTCTTACAGGGCTAACACTTCCGAAAAACCAATACAACGCCCACCCGGAACACTATATAAAGCAAAACGAACCGTTCACTGGGTACTTAAACGCACGAAAATCCCTATTGATTTACCTGCTTTTACAAGGAAATAAAATGTGAAAAAAATATTTCTATATCCCATGGCCTTTCCCAACCATTTAAATTTTTCTCTTACAGGTCTAACACTTCTGAAAAACCAATACAACGCCCACCCGGAACAATATATAAAGCTAAACGAACCGTTCACTGGGTACTCATACGTACGAAAATCCCTATTGATTTACCTGTTTTTACAAGGAAATAAAATGTGAAAAAAATATTTCTACATCCCATGGCCTTTCCCAACCATTTAAATTTTTCTCTTACAGGTCTAACACTTCCGAAAAAACAATACAACGCCCACCCGGAACAATATATAAAGCTAAATGAACCGTTCACTGGGTACTCATACGTACGAAAATCCCTATAGATTAACCTGTTTTTACAAGGAAATAAAATGTGAAAAAATGTTTCTACATCCCATGGCCTTTCCCAACCATTTAAATTTTTCTCTTACAGGGCTAACACTTCCGAAAAACCAATACAACGCCCACCCGGAACACTATATAAAGCTAAACGAACCGTTCACTGGGTACTTATACGCACGAAAATCCCTATTGATTTACCTGTTTTTACAAGGAAATAAAATGTGAAAAAAATATTTCTACATCCCATGGCCTTTCCCAACCATTTA
This sequence comes from Paroedura picta, assembly GCF_049243985.1. NCBI lineage: Eukaryota > Metazoa > Chordata > Lepidosauria > Squamata > Gekkonidae > Paroedura > Paroedura picta. Next base: position 2,393,322 of record NW_027518617.1, read on the forward strand.
AATTTTTCTCTTACAGGTCTAACACTTCTGAAAAACCAATACAACGCCCACCCAGAACAATATATAAAGCTAAACGAACCGTTCACTGGGTATTTATCCTTACGAAAATCACTATTGATTTACCTGTTTTTACAAGGAAATAAAATGTGAAAACAATATTTCTACATCCCATGGCCTTTCCCAACCATTTAAATTTTTCTCTTACAGGTCTAACACTTCCGAAAAACCATACAACGCCCACCCGGAACAATATATAAAGCTAAACGAACCGTTCACTGGGTACTTATCCGTACGAAAATCCCTATAGATTTACCTGTTTTTAGAAGGAAATAAAATGTGAAAAAAATATTTCTACATCCCATGGCCTTTCCCAACCATTTAAATTTTTCTCTTACAGGTCTAACACTTCCGAAAAACCAATACAACGCCCACCCAGAACAATATATAAAGCTAAACGAACCGTTCACTGGGTACTTATCCGTACGAAAATCCCTATAGATTTACCTGTTTTTACAAGGAAATAAAATGTGAAAAAAATATTTCTACATCCCATGGCCTTTCCCAACCATTTAAATTTTTCTCTTACAGGTCTAACACTTCCGAAAAACCAATACAACGCCCACCCGGAACAATATATAAAGCTAAACGAACCATTCACTGGGTACTCATACGTACGAAAATCCCTATTGATTTACCTGTTTTTACAAGGAAATAAAATGTGAAAAAAACATTTCTACATCCCATGGCCTTTCCCAACCATTTAAATTTTTCTCTTACAAGTCTAACACTTCCGAAAAACCAATACAACGCCCAACCGGAACAATATATAAAGCTAAACGAACCGTTCACTGGGTACTTATTCGTACGAAAATCCCTATAGATTTACCTGTTTTTAGAAGGAAATAAAATGTGAAAAAAATATTTCTACATCCCATGGCCTTTCCCAAACATTTACATTTTTCTCTTACAGGTCTAACACTTCTGAAAAACCAATACAACGCCCACCCGGAACAATATATAAAGCTAAACCAACCGTTCACTGGGTACTCATACGTACGAAAATCCCTATTGATTTACCTGTTTTTACAAGGAAATAAAATGTGAAAAAAATGTTTCTACATCCCATGTCCTTTCCCAACCATTTAAATTTTTCTCTTACAGGGCTAACACTTCCGAAAAACCAATACAACGCCCACCCGGAACACTATATAAAGCTAAACGAACCGTTCACTGGGTACTTAAACGCACGAAAATCCCTATTGATTTACCTGCTTTTACAAGGAAATAAAATGTGAAAAAAATATTTCTATATCCCATGGCCTTTCCCAACCATTTAAATTTTTCTCTTACAGGTCTAACACTTCCGAAAAACCAATACAACGCCCACCCGGAACAATATATAAAGCTAAACGAACCGTTCACTGGGTACTCATACGTACGAAAATCCCTATTGATTTACCTGTTTTTACAAGGAAATAAAATGTGAAAAAAATATTTCTACATCCCATGGCCTTTCCCAACCATTTAAATTTTTCTCTTACAGGTCTAACACTTCCGAAAAACCAATACAACGCCCACCCGGAACAATATATAAAGCTAAACGAACCGTTCACTGGGTACTCATACGTACGAAAATCCCTATTGATTTACCTGTTTTTACAATGAAATAAAATGTAAAAAAAATATTTTTACATACCATGGCCTTTCTCAACCATTTAAATTTTTCTCTTACAGGTCTAACGCTTCCGAAAAACCAATACAACACGCACGCGGAACAATATATAAAGCTAAACGAACCGTTCACTGGGTACTTATCCGTACGAAAATCCCTATTGATTTACCTGTTTTTACAAGGAAATAAAATGTGAAAACAATATTTCTACATCCCATGGCCTTTCCCAACCATTTAAATTTTTCTCTTACAGGTCTAACACTTCCGAAAAACGAATACAACGCCAACCCGGAACAATATATAAAGCTAAACGAACCGTTCACTGGGTACTTATACGCACGAAAATCCCTATTGATTTACCTGTTTTTACAAGGAAATAAAATGTGAAAAAAACATTTCTACATCCCATGGCCTTCCCAACCATTTAAATTTTTCTCTTACAAATCTAACACTTCCGAAAAACCAATACAACGCCCAACCGGAACAATATATAAAGCTAAACGAACCGTTCACTGGGTACTTTTCCGTACGAAAATCCCTATAGATTTACCTGTTTTTAGAAGGAAATAAAATGTGAAAAAAATGTTTCTACATCCCATGGCCTTTCCCAACCATTTAAATTTTTCTCTTACAGGAACAACACTTCCGAAAAACCAATACAACGCCCACCCAGAACAATATATAAAGCTAAACGAACCGTTCACTGGGTATTTATCCGTATGAAAATCCCTATTGATTTACCTGTTTTTACAAGGAAATAAAATGTGAAAACAATATTTCTACATCCCATGGCCTTTCCCAACCATTTAAATTTTTCTCTTACAGGTCTAACACTTCCGAAAAACCAATACAACGCCCACCCGGAACAATATATAAAGCTAAACGAACCGTTCACTGGGTACTTATCCGTACGAAAATCCCTATTGATTTACCTGTTTTTACAAGGAAATAAAATGTGAAAAAAACATTTCTACATCCCATGGCCTTTCCCAACCATTTAAATTTTTCTCTTACAAGTCTAACACTTCCGAAAAACCAATACAACGCCCACCCGGAACAATATATAAAGCTAAACGAACCGTTCACTGGGTACTCATACGTACGAAAATCCCTATTGATTTACCTGTTTTTACAAGGAAATAAAATGTGAAAAAAATGTTTCTACATCCCATGGCCTTTCCCAACCATTTAAATTTTTCTCTTACAGGGCTAACACTTCCGAAAAACCAATACAACGCCCACCCGGAACACTATATAAAGCTAAATGAACCGTTCACTGGGTACTTACCGCACGAAAATCCCTATTGATTTACCTGCTTTTACAAGGAAATAAAATGTGAAAAAAATATTTCTATATCCCATGGCCTTTCCCAACCATTTAAATTTTTCTCTTACAGGTCTAACACTTCCGAAAAACCAATACAACGCCCACCCAGAACAATATATAAAGCTAAACGAACCGTTCACTGGGTACTCATACGTACGAAAATCCCTATTGATTTACCTGTTTTTACAAGGAAATAAAATGTGAAAAAAATATTTCTACATCCCATGGCCTTTCCCAACCATTTAAATTTTTCTCTTACAGGTCTAACACTTCCGAAAAACCAATACAACGCCCACCCGGAACAATATATAAAGCTAAACGAACCGTTCACTGGGTACTCATACGTACGAAAATCCCTATTGATTTACCTGTTTTTACAAGGAAATAAAATGTAAAAAAAATATTTTTACATACCATGGCCTTTCTCAACCATTTAAATTTTTCTCTTACAGGTCTAACGCTTCCGAAAAACCAATACAACACGCACGCGGAACAATATATAAAGCTAAACGAACCGTTCACTGGGTACTTATCCGTACGAAAATCCCTATTGATTTACCTGTTTTTACAAGGAAATAAAATGTGAAAACAATATTTCTACATCCAATGGCCTTTCCCAACCATTTAAATTTTTCTCTTACAGGTCTAACACTTCCGAAAAACCAATACAACGCCCACCCGGAACAATATATAAATCTAAACGAACCGTTCACTGGGTACTTATACGCACGAAAATCCCTATTGATTTACCTGTTTTTACAAGGAAATAAAATGTGAAAAAAACATTTCTACATCCCATGGCCTTTCCCAACCATTTAAATTTTTCTCTTACAAGTCTAACACTTCCGAAAAACCAATACAACGCCCAACCGGAACAATATATAAAGCTAAACGAACCGTTCACTGGGTACTTATCCGTACGAAAATCCCTATAGATTTTCCTGTTTTTAGAAGGAAATAAAATGTGAAAAAAATGTTTCTACATCCCATGGCCTTTCCCAACCATTTAAATTTTTCTCTTACAGGGCTAACACTTCCGAAAAACCAATACAACGCCCACCCGGAACACTATATAAAGCTAAACGAACCGTTCACTGGGTACTTAAACGCACGAAAATCCCTATTGATTTACCTGCTTTTACAAGGAAATAAAATGTGAAAAAAATATTTCTATATCCCATGGCCTTTCCCAACCATTTAAATTTTTCTCTTACAGGTCTAACACTTCCGAAAAACCAATACAACGCCCACCCGGAACAATATATAAAGCTAAACGAACCGTTCACTGGGTACTCATACGTACGAAAATCCCTATTGATTTACCTGTTTTTACAAGGAAATAAAATGTGAAAAAAATATTTCTACATCCCATGGCCTTTCCTAACCATTTAAATTTTTCTCTTACAGGTCTAACACTTCCGAAAAACCAATACAACGCCCAACCGGAACAATATATAAAGCTAAACGAACCGTTCACTGGGTACTTATCCGTACGAAAATCCCTATAGAATTACCTGCTTTTACAAGGAAATAAAATGTGAAAAAAATATTTCTACATCCCATGGCCTTTCCCAACCATTTAAATTTTTCTCTTACAGGTCTAACGCTTCCGAAAAACCAATACAACACGCACGCGGAACAATATATAAAGCTAAACGAACCGTTCACTGGGTACTTATCCGTACGAAAATCCCTATTGATTTACCTGTTTTTACAAGGAAATAAAATGTGAAAACAATATTTCTACATCCCATGGCCTTTCCCAACCATTTAAATTTTTCTCTTACAGGTCTAACACTTCCGAAAAACGAATACAACGCCAACCCGGAACAATATATAAAGCTAAACGAACCGTTCACTGGGTACTTATACGCACGAAAATCCCTATTGATTTACCTGTTTTTACAAGGAAATAAAATGTGAAAAAAACATTTCTACATCCCATGGCCTTCCCAACCATTTAAATTTTTCTCTTACAAATCTAACACTTCCGAAAAACCAATACAACGCCCAACCGGAACAATATATAAAGCTAAACGAACCGTTCACTGGGTACTTTTCCGTACGAAAATCCCTATAGATTTACCTGTTTTTAGAAGGAAATAAAATGTGAAAAAAATGTTTCTACATCCCATGGCCTTTCCCAACCATTTAAATTTTTCTCTTACAGGAACAACACTTCCGAAAAACCAATACAACGCCCACCCAGAACAATATATAAAGCTAAACGAACCGTTCACTGGGTATTTATCCGTATGAAAATCCCTATTGATTTACCTGTTTTTACAAGGAAATAAAATGTGAAAACAATATTTCTACATCCCATGGCCTTTCCCAACCATTTAAATTTTTCTCTTACAGGTCTAACACTTCCGAAAAACCAATACAACGCCCACCCGGGACAATATATAAAGCTAAACGAACCGTTCACTGGGTACTTATCCGTACGAAAATCCCTATTGATTTACCTGTTTTTACAAGGAAATAAAATGTGAAAAAAACATTTCTACATCCCATGGCCTTTCCCAACCATTTAAATTTTTCTCTTACAAGTCTAACACTTCCGAAAAACCAATACAACGCCCACCCGGAACAATATATAAAGCTAAACGAACCGTTCACTGGGTACTCATACGTACGAAAATCCCTATTGATTTACCTGTTTTTACAAGGAAATAAAATGTGAAAAAAATGTTTCTACATCCCATGGCCTTTCCCAACCATTTAAATTTTTCTCTTACAGGGCTAACACTTCCGAAAAACCAATACAACGCCCACCCGGAACACTATATAAAGCTAAATGAACCGTTCACTGGGTACTTACCGCACGAAAATCCCTATTGATTTACCTGCTTTTACAAGGAAATAAAATGTGAAAAAAATATTTCTATATCCCATGGCCTTTCCCAACCATTTAAATTTTTCTCTTACAGGTCTAACACTTCCGAAAAACCAATACAACGCCCACCCAGAACAATATATAAAGCTAAACGAACCGTTCACTGGGTACTCATACGTACGAAAATCCCTATTGATTTACCTGTTTTTACAAGGAAATAAAATGTGAAAAAAATATTTCTACATCCCATGGCCTTTCCCAACCGTTTAAATTTTTCTCTTACAGGTCTAACACTTCCGAAAAACCAATACAACGCCCACCCGGAACAATATATAAAGCTAAACGAACCGTTCACTGGGTACTCATACGTACGAAAATCCCTATTGATTTACCTGTTTTTACAAGGAAATAAAAATAAAAAAAATATTTTTACATACCATGGCCTTTCTCAACCATTTAAATTTTTCTCTTACAGGTCTAACGCTTCCGAAAAACCAATACAACACGCACGCGGAACAATATATAAAGCTAAACGAACCGTTCACTGGGTACTTATCCGTACGAAAATCCCTATTGATTTACCTGTTTTTACAAGGAAATAAAATGTGAAAACAATATTTCTACATCCAATGGCCTTTCCCAACCATTTAAATTTTTCTCTTACAGGTCTAACACATCCGAAAAACCAATACAACGCCCACCCGGAACAATATATAAAGCTAAACGAACCGTTCACTGGGTACTTATACGCACGAAAATCCCTATTGATTTACCTGTTTTTACAAGGAAATAAAATGTGAAAAAAACATTTCTACATCCCATGGCCTTTCCCAACCATTTAAATTTTTCTCTTACATGTCTAACACTTCCGAAAAACCAATACAACGCCCAACCGGAACAATATATAAAGCTAAACGAACCGTTCACTGGGTACTTATCCGTACGAAAATCCCTATAGATTTTCCTGTTTTTAGAAGGAAATAAAATGTGAAAAAAATGTTTCTACATCCCATGGCCTTTCCCAACCATTTAAATTTTTCTCTTACAGGGTTAACACTTCCGAAAAACCAATACAACGCCCACCCGGAACACTATATAAAGCTAAACGAACCGTTCACTGGGTACTTAAACGCACGAAAATCCCTATTGATTTACCTGCTTTTACAAGGAAATAAAATGTGAAAAAAATATTTCTATATCCCATGGCCTTTCCCAACCATTTAAATTTTTCTCTTACAGGTCTAACACTTCCGAAAAACCAATACAACGCCCACCCGGAACAATATATAAAGCTAAACGAACCGTTCACTGGGTACTCATACGTACGAAAATCCCTATTGATTTACCTGTTTTTACAAGGAAATAAAATGTGAAAAAAATATTTCTACATCCCATGGCCTTTCCTAACCATTTAAATTTTTCTCTTACAGGTCTAACACTTCCGAAAAACCAATACAACGCCCAACCGGAACAATATATAAAGCTAAACGAACCGTTCACTGGGTACTTATCCGTACGAAAATCCCTATAGAATTACCTGTTTTTACAAGGAAATAAAATGTGAAAAAAATATTTCTACATCCCATGGCCTTTCCCAACCATTTAAATTTTTCTCTTACAGGTCTAACACTTCCGAAAAACCAATACAACGCTCACCCGGAACAATATATAAAGCTAAACGAACCGTTCACTGGGTACTCATACGTACGAAAATCCCTATTGATTTACCTGTTTTTACAAGGAAATAAAATGTGAAAAAAATGCTTCTACATCCCATGGCCTTTCCCAACCATTTAAATTTTTCTCTTACAGGTCTAACACGTCCGAAAAACCAATACAACGCCCATCCGGAACAATATATAAAGCTAAACGCACCGTTCACTGGGTACTTATACGCACGAAAATCCCTATTGCTTTACCTGTTTTTACAAGGAAATAAAATGTGAAAAAAATATTTCTACATCCCATGGCCTTTCCCAACCATTTAAATTTTTCTCTTACAGGTTTAACACTTCCGAAAAACCAATACAACGCCCACCCGGAACAATATATAAAGCTAAACGAACCGTTCACTGGGTACTCATACGTACGAAAATCCCTATAGATTAACCTGTTTTTACAAGGAAATAAAATGTGAAAAAATATTTCTACATCCCACGGCCTTTCCCAACCATTTAAATTTTTCTCTTACAGGGCTAACACTTCCGAAAAACCAATACAACGCCCACCCGGAACACTATATAAAGCTAAACGAACCGTTCACTGGGTACTTAAATGAACGAAAATCCCTATTGATTTACCTGTTTTTACAAGGAAATAAAATGTGAAAAAAATATTTCTACATCCCATGGCCTTTCCCAACCATTTAAATTTTTCTCTTACATGTCTAACACTTCCGAAAAACCAATACAACGCCCACCCGGAACAATATATAAAGCTAAACGAACCGTTCACTGGGTACTCATACGTACGAAAATCCCTATTGATTTACCTGTTTTTACAAGGAAATAAAATGAGAAAAAAATATTTCTACATCCCATGGCCTTTCCCAACCATTTAAATTTTTCTCTTACAGGTCTAACACTTCCGAAAAACCAATACAACGCCCACCCGGAACAATATATAAAGCTAAACGAACCGTTCACTGGGTACTCATACGTACGAAAATCCCTATTGATTTACCTGTTTTTACAAGGAAATAAAATGTGAAAAAAATATTTCTACATCCCATGGCCTTTCCCAACCATTTAAATTTTTCTCTTACAGGTCTAACACTTCCGAAAAACCAATACAACGCCCACCCGGAACAATATATAAAGCTAAACGAACCGTTCACTGGGTACTTATCCGTACAAAAATCCCTATTGATTTACCTGTTTTTACAAGGAAATAAAATGTGAAAAAAACATTTCTACATCCTATGGCCTTTCCCAACCATTTAAATTTTTCTCTTACAGGTCTAACACTTCCGAAAAACCAATACAACGCCCACCCGGAACAATATATAAAGCTAAACGAACCGTTCACTGGGTACTTATCCGTACGAAAATCCCTATTGATTTACCTGTTTTTACAAGGAAATAAAAGGTGAAAACAATATTTCTACATCCCATGGCCTTTCCCAACCATTTAAATTTTTCTCTTACAGGTCTAACACTTCCGAAAAACCAATACAACGCCCACCCGGAACAATATATAAAGCTAAACGAACCGTTCACTGGGTACTCATACGTACGAAAATCCCTATTGATTTACCTGTTTTTACAAGGAAATAAAATGTGAAAAAAATATTTCTACATCCCATGGCCTTTCCCAACCATTTAAATTTTTCTCTTACAGGTCTAACACTTCCAAAAAACCAATACAACGCTCACCCGGAACAATATATAAAGCTAAACGAACCGTTCACTGGGTACTCATACGTACGAAAATCCCTATTGATTTACCTGTTTTTACAAGGAAATAAAATGTGAAAAAAATATTTCTACATCCCATGGCCTTTCCCAACCATTTAAATTTTTCTCTTACAGGTCTAACACTTCCGAAAAACCAATACAACGCCCACCCGGAACAATATATAAAGCTAAACGAACCGTTCACTGGGTACTCATACGTACGAAAATCCCTATTGATTTACCTGTTTTTACAAGGAAATAAAATGTGAAAAAAATATTTCTACATCCCATGGCCCTTTCCAACCATTTAAATTTTTCTCTTACAGGTCTAACACGTCCGAAAAACCAATACAACACCCATCCGGAACAATATATAAAGCTAAACGCACCGTTCACTGGGTACTTATCCGTACGAAAATCCCTATTGATTTACCTGTTTTTACAAGGAAATAAAATGTGAAAACAATATTTCTACATCCCATAGCCTTTCCCAACCATTTAAATTTTTCTCTTACAGGGCTAACACTTCCGAAAAACCAATACAACGCCCACCCGGAACACTATATAAAGCTAAACGAACCGTTCACTGGGTACTTATACGCACGAAAATCCCTATTGATTTACCTGTTTTTACAAGGAAATAAAATGTGAAAAAAATATTTCTACATCCCATGGCCTTTCCCAACCATTTAAATTTTTCTCTTACAGGTCTAACACTTCCGAAAAACCAATACAACGCCCACCCGGAACAATATATAAAGCTAAACGAACCGTTCACTGGGTACTCATACGTACGAAAATCCCTATTGATTTACCTGTTTTTACAAGGAAATAAAATGTGAAAAAAATATTTCTACATCCCATTGCCTTTCCCAACCGTTTAAATTTTTCTCTTACAGGTCTAACACTTCCAAAAAACCAATACAACGCTCACCCGGAACAATATATAAAGCTAAACGAACCGTTTACTGGGTACTCATACGTACGAAAATCCCTATTGATTTACCTGTTTTTACAAGGAAATAAAATGTGAAAAAAATATTTCTACATCCCATGGCCTTTCCCAACCATTTAAATTTTTCTCTTACAGGTCTAACACTTCCGAAAAACCAATACAACGCCCACCCGGAACAATATATAAAGCTAAACGAACCGTTCACTGGGTACTCATACGTACGAAAATCCCTATTTATTTACCTGTTTTTACAAGGAAATAAAATGTGAAAAAAATATTTCTACATCCCATGGCCCTTCCCAACCATTTAAATTTTTCTCTTACAGGTCTAACACGTCCGAAAAACCAATACAACACCCATCCGGAACAATATATAAAGCTAAACGCACCGTTCACTGGGTACTTATCCGTACGAAAATCCCTATTGATTTACCTGTTTTTACAAGGAAATAAAATGTGAAAAAAATATTTCTACATCCCATGGCCTTTCCCAACCATTTAAATTTTTCTCTTACAGGTCTAACACTTCCAAAAAACCAATACAACGCTCACCCGGAACAATATATAAAGCTAAACGAACCGTTCACTGGGTACTCATACGTACGAAAATCCCTATTGATTTACCTGTTTTTACAAGGAAATAAAATGTGAAAAAAATATTTCTACATCCCATGGCCTTTCCCAACCATTTAAATTTTTCTCTTACAGGTCTAACACTTCCGAAAAACCAATACAACGCCCACCCGGAACAATATATAAAGCTAAACGAACCGTTCACTGGGTACTCATACGTACGAAAATCCCTATTGATTTACCTGTTTTTACAAGGAAATAAAATGTGAAAAAAATATTTCTACATCCCATGGCCCTTTCCAACCATTTAAATTTTTCTCTTACAGGTCTAACACGTCCGAAAAACCAATACAACACCCATCCGGAACAATATATAAAGCTAAACGCACCGTTCACTGGGTACTTATCCGTACGAAAATCCCTATTGATTTACCTGTTTTTACAAGGAAATAAAATGTGAAAACAATATTTCTACATCCCATAGCCTTTCCCAACCATTTAAATTTTTCTCTTACAGGGCTAACACTTCCGAAAAACCAATACAACGCCCACCCGGAACACTATATAAAGCTAAACGAACCGTTCACTGGGTACTTATACGCACGAAAATCCCTATTGATTTACCTGTTTTTACAAGGAAATAAAATGTGAAAAAAATATTTCTACATCCCATGGCCTTTCCCAACCATTTAAATTTTTCTCTTACAGGTCTAACACTTCCGAAAAACCAATACAACGCCCACCCGGAACAATATATAAAGCTAAACGAACCGTTCACTGGGTACTCATACGTACGAAAATCCCTATTGATTTACCTGTTTTTACAAGGAAATAAAATGTGAAAAAAATATTTCTACATCCCATTGCCTTTCCCAACCGTTTAAATTTTTCTCTTACAGGTCTAACACTTCCAAAAAACCAATACAACGCTCACCCGGAACAATATATAAAGCTAAACGAACCGTTTACTGGGTACTCATACGTACGAAAATCCCTATTGATTTACCTGTTTTTACAAGGAAATAAAATGTGAAAAAAATATTTCTACATCCCATGGCCTTTCCCAACCATTTAAATTTTTCTCTTACAGGTCTAACACTTCCGAAAAACCAATACAACGCCCACCCGGAACAATATATAAAGCTAAACGAACCGTTCACTGGGTACTCATACGTACGAAAATCCCTATTTATTTACCTGTTTTTACAAGGAAATAAAATGTGAAAAAAATATTTCTACATCCCATGGCCCTTCCCAACCATTTAAATTTTTCTCTTACAGGTCTAACACGTCCGAAAAACCAATACAACACCCATCCGGAACAATATATAAAGCTAAACGCACCGTTCACTGGGTACTTATCCGTACGAAAATCCCTATTGATTTACCTGTTTTTACAAGGAAATAAAATGTGAAAACAATATTTCTATATCCCATGGCCTTTCCCAACCATTTAAATTTTTCTCTTACAAGTCTAACACTTCCGAAAAACCAATACAACGCCCAACCGGAACAATATATAAAGCTAAACGAACCGTTCACTGGGTACTTATCCGTACGAAAATCCCTATAGATTTACCTGTTTTTACAAGGAAATAAAATGTGAAAAAAATATTTCTACATCCCATGGCCTTTCCCAACCATTTAAATTTTTCTCTTACAGGTCTAACACGTCCGAAAAACCAATACAACACCCATCCGGAACAATATATAAAGCTAAACGCACCGTTCACTGGGTACTTATCCGTACGAAAATCCCTATTGATTTACCTGTTTTTACAAGGAAATAAAATGTGAAAACAATATTTCTACATCCCATAGCCTTTCCCAACCATTTAAATTTTTCTCTTACAGGGCTAACACTTCCGAAAAACCAATACAACGCCCACCCGGAACACTATATAAAGCTAAACGAACCGTTCACTGGGTACTTATACGCACGAAAATCCCTATTGATTTACCTGTTTTTACAAGGAAATAAAATGTGAAAAAAATATTTCTACATCCCATGGCCTTTCCCAACCATTTAAATTTTTCTCTTACAGGTCTAACACTTCCGAAAAACCAATACAACGCCCACCCGGAACAATATATAAAGCTAAACGAACCGTTCACTGGGTACTCATACGTACGAAAATCCCTATTGATTTACCTGTTTTTACAAGGAAATAAAATGTGAAAAAAATATTTCTACATCCCATTGCCTTTCCCAACCGTTTAAATTTTTCTCTTACAGGTCTAACACTTCCAAAAAACCAATACAACGCTCACCCGGAACAATATATAAAGCTAAACGAACCGTTTACTGGGTACTCATACGTACGAAAATCCCTATTGATTTACCTGTTTTTACAAGGAAATAAAATGTGAAAAAAATATTTCTACATCCCATGGCCTTTCCCAACCATTTAAATTTTTCTCTTACAGGTCTAACACTTCCGAAAAACCAATACAACGCCCACCCGGAACAATATATAAAGCTAAACGAACCGTTCACTGGGTACTCATACGTACGAAAATCCCTATTTATTTACCTGTTTTTACAAGGAAATAAAATGTGAAAAAAATATTTCTACATCCCATGGCCCTTCCCAACCATTTAAATTTTTCTCTTACAGGTCTAACACGTCCGAAAAACCAATACAACACCCATCCGGAACAATATATAAAGCTAAACGCACCGTTCACTGGGTACTTATCCGTACGAAAATCCCTATTGATTTACCTGTTTTTACAAGGAAATAAAATGTGAAAACAATATTTCTATATCCCATGGCCTTTCCCAACCATTTAAATTTTTCTCTTACAAGTCTAACACTTCCGAAAAACCAATACAACGCCCAACCGGAACAATATATAAAGCTAAACGAACCGTTCACTGGGTACTTATCCGTACGAAAATCCCTATAGATTTACCTGTTTTTACAAGGAAATAAAATGTGAAAAAAATATTTCTACATCCCATGGCCTTTCCCAACCATTTAAATTTTTCTCTTACAGGTCTAACACGTCCGAAAAACCAATACAACACCCATCCGGAACAATATATAAAGCTAAACGCACCGTTCACTGGGTACTTATCCGTACGAAAATCCCTATTGATTTACCTGTTTTTACAAGGAAATAAAATGTGAAAACAATATTTCTACATCCCATAGCCTTTCCCAACCATTTAAATTTTTCTCTTACAGGGCTAACACTTCCGAAAAACCAATACAACGCCCACCCGGAACACTATATAAAGCTAAACGAACCGTTCACTGGGTACTTATACGCACGAAAATCCCTATTGATTTACCTGTTTTTACAAGGAAATAAAATGTGAAAAAAATATTTCTACATCCCATGGCCTTTCCCAACCATTTAAATTTTTCTCTTACAGGTCTAACACTTCCGAAAAACCAATACAACGCCCACCCGGAACAATATATAAAGCTAAACGAACCGTTCACTGGGTACTCATACGTACGAAAATCCCTATTGATTTACCTGTTTTTACAAGGAAATAAAATGTGAAAAAAATATTTCTACATCCCATTGCCTTTCCCAACCGTTTAAATTTTTCTCTTACAGGTCTAACACTTCCAAAAAACCAATACAACGCTCACCCGGAACAATATATAAAGCTAAACGAACCGTTCACTGGGTACTCATACGTACGAAAATCCCTATTGATTTACCTGTTTTTACAAGGAAATAAAATGTGAAAAAAATATTTCTACATCCCATGGCCCTTCCCAACCATTTAAATTTTTCTCTTACAGGTCTAACACGTCCGAAAAACCAATACAACACCCATCCGGAACAATATATAAAGCTAAACGCACCGTTCACTGGGTACTTATCCGTACGAAAATCCCTATTGATTTACCTGTTTTTACAAGGAAATAAAATGTGAAAACAATATTTCTATATCCCATGGCCTTTCCCAACCATTTAAATTTTTCTCTTACAAGTCTAACACTTCCGAAAAACCAATACAACGCCCAACCGGAACAATATATAAAGCTAAACGAACCGTTCACTGGGTACTTATCCGTACGAAAATCCCTATAGATTTACCTGTTTTTACAAGGAAATAAAATTTGAAAAAAATATTTCTACATCCCATGGCCTTTCCCAACCATTTAAATTTTTCTCTTACAGGTCTAACACTTCCGAAAAACCAATACAAAGCCCACCCGGAACAATATATAAAGCTAAACGAACCGTTCACTGGGTACTCATACGTACGAAAATCCCTGTTGATTTACCTGTTTTTACAAGGAAATAAAATGTGAAAAAAATGTTTCTACATCCCATGGCCTTTCCCAACCATTTAAATTTTTCTCTTACAGGGCTAACACTTCCGAAAAACCAATACAACGCCCACCCAGAACACTATATAAAGCTAAACGAACCGTTCACTGGGTACTTATACGCACGAAAATCCCTATTGATTTACCTGTTTTTACAAGGAAATAAAATGTGAAAAAAATATTTCTACATCCCATGGCCTTTCCCAACCATTTAAATTTTTCTCTTACAGGTCTAACACTTCCGAAAAACCAATACAACGCCCACCCGGAACAATATATAAAGCTAAACGAACCGTTCACTGGGTACTCATACGTACGAAAATCACTATTGATTTACCTGTTTTTACAAGGAAATAAAATGTGAAAAAAATATTTCTACATCCCATGGCCTTTCCCAACCATTTAAATTTTTCTCTTACAGGTCTAACACTTCCAAAAAACCAATACAACGCTCACCCGGAACAATATATAAAGCTAAACGAACCGTTCACTGGGTACTCATACGTACGAAAATCCCTATTGATTTACCTGTTTTTACAAGGAAATAAAATGTGAAAAAAATATTTCTACATCCCATGGCCTTTCCCAACCATTTAAATTTTTCTCTTACAGGTCTAACACTTCCGAAAAACCAATACAACGCCCACCCGGAACAATATATAAAGCTAAACGAACCGTTCACTGGGTACTCATACGTACGAAAATCCCTATTGATTTACCTGTTTTTACAAGGAAATAAAATGTGAAAAAAATATTTCTACATCCCATGGCCCTTCCCAACCATTTAAATTTTTCTCTTACAGGTCTAACACGTCCGAAAAACCAATACAACACCCATCCGGAACAATATATAAAGCTAAACGAACCGTTCACTGCGTACTTATCCGTACGAAAATCCCTATAGATTTACCTGTTTTTAGAAGGAAATAAAATGTGAAAAAAATATTTCTACATCCCATGGCCTTTCCCAACCATTTAAATTTTTCTCTTACAGGTCTAACACTTCCGAAAAACCAATACAACACCCACCCGGAACAATATATAAAGCTAAACGAACCGTTCACTGGGTACTCATACGTACGAAAATCCCTATTGATTTACCTGTTTTTACAAGGAAATAAAATGTGAAAAAAATGTTTCTACATCCCATGGCCTTTCCCAACCATTTAAATTTTTCTCTTACAGGGCTAACACTTCCGAAAAACCAATACAACGCCCACCCGGAACACTATATAAAGCTAAACGAACCGTTCACTGGGTACTTATACGCACGAAAATCCCTATTGATTTACCTGTTTTTACAAGGAAATAAAATGTGAAAAAAATATTTCTACATCCCATGGCCTTTCCCAACCATTTAAATTTTTCTCTTACATGTCTAACACTTCCGAAAAACCAATACAACGCCCACCCGGAACAATATATAAAGCTAAACGAACCGTTCACTGGGTACTGAGAGCCAGTTTGGTGTAGTGGTTAGGAGTGCGGACTTGTAATCTGGCATGCCAGGTTCGATTCTGCGCTCCCCCACATGCAACCAGCTGGGTGACCTTTTTTTTTTTTTTTTTTATAATGATTTTTTTTATTTTCATAAAGATAGAAATATAATCATCATTTGAGAATATACGACCCCACATTGACTCCACAGTGATATAAACTTTTGCCCAAAACTCTAAGAGCCATGAGTCTAAGAGCCATCCACATTTCCACTACATTAAAAAAAAGGCCTGTTTAGATATACAAAAGAAAAGTTATTATTAATCAACTTACTTGAGAGATCGTAGACCTCACATTAACTGCTTGATACAATCTAAGAGCTATCCTAGCAGATATTTCTAGGTTTGAGTTAGATGCTTAACATTAAACATTTCTTATAGCACAGTATGAGTTTTGGCCCTGTATCAATACCCTGATGAAGGGAGAGGAAAGTAGGGCTTTGCCTTGAAGATGTACAAAGAAAAAAAATTACAAAAGGATTTCATAATTTCTCCTTATCCTTAATACAGATACATCTACAAACCATTTATACTTGACCCATTCTAAGAGCCATCCTGACAGGTATAAGTTGAGAGCTTTGCATTTTCTACAGATCAATATGAGCTTTGGCCCTATAACAATACACCAATAAAAAAAAATAATAATAAGGGGGGAAAACCCCATTTTATATTTCCAACGCTAACGATTATATTACCTATATGCCTACTAAGAAAAAGAAACAAGAGAGAAAAAAGGCACTGCTTCCCCTTTTTCATAAAAATAGCAATGTAGGATACAGTATATGTTGTTAATACAGAGAATAATAAGATTTCCAGGTTTAGATTAAATGCTTAACATTAAACATAGAACAATATAAGCTTTCAGTCTTCTATAGCTTCTCCTTATCCTTGGTTCTGATACATCTACAAAACAATTTATGCTTGACCCATTCTAAGAACCATCCTGACAGATACATTTTCAGATTTAAGTTGAAAGCTTAACATTAAACATTTTCTACAAGTCAGTGTAGGCTTTAGTCCTAGGACAATACCCTAATAGAAGAAAGAAAAAATAAGGGGGGGGGAACCCCATTTTACATTTTCAGCACTAATGATTATATTACCTATATGCCTACAAAAGAAAAGAGACAAAAAAAAAACAAGAGAGAAAGAGACACTGCTTCCCCTTTTTCATAAAAATGGAAATATAGAATACAGTATAACATTAAACATAAAACAATATGAGCTTTCGGTCTTCTTAAGGGGGTCTCATCTCGAGGCTTGCTACATCTTGTCGTTCCCGTAAAATTATATTCTGTCCCATTGGCCTTTGGCGTAGAAAGTGCAGTTGTACTCTTTCCCGCAGAATATGCATCGATAAATCTTGAGGCCGTTGCACCTCCTGGACTCCAGTATCAATACAATTTTTCCCCCAGAGAGATCCTTTAAATCGGTTACTTTCACTGCAGATCCATATTTCTTTTGATTGATTTTTGTACACTGTTGCTTTGAGATGGCTGTATGTCTTTTTAAAAAGGGTGTCCTTATCTGGGCTGCAGAACTCCGGCATCCCATTTTCCGTCTCCAGAATTTCAGATTTCTCTTCTACTGTTGGTTTTCCACCTTGTTTAGAGCTGTCATCAGCCACTGTTATTGATCCATTATTCCTGTTAAAGACGTCTTCCTTGGCATCTTGGATCTCCTTGAAGATATGAATTTCAGATTTCTCTTCTGCTGTTGGTTTTCCACCTTGTTTAAAGCTGTCATCAGTCACTGTTATTGATCCATCATTCCTATTGAAGACTTCTTCCTTGCCATCTTGGATCTCCTTGGAGATATTTTTGATCAATCCATCTAAAAATACTTTGTAATCTTGGGTTTGTATCTCTATTAGATGAGCCAATCTTTTTAACATAGACATGATTTTGACTTTAAAAAAAAACGGCCCCAAACAATTTTACAAGTGGCCAGTAGAGGTCCTCTGTTTTATCCTCTAATGTTCCGGCACAGGCATGTGACGTATTGAAGGCAGAGATTCTCGTGCTGGCACAGAGTTCTCGTGAGATTTTCCCATTCACAGCTTATCTTATCTTCGAAAACCAAAACAATTACAATAAGAGCTTTTGCCAATTAATTCAAGTTGATTTGAGTCCTTCTTCTGCTTAGTTAGGAGAATTAGCCTACCTCTTAACGAGGTGGCTTCGGGCAGAGCAGAGTAAGAGGAGGGGGGAAACAAAGGGCTTTGATGCAGGAAGAGAGACGGAGAAAAAAAAAGCGAGAGATACTTGCAGTAAATGCTGTTTTGGAACTCAGCCGATGTCCTCCCCTCAGTTCAAAGCGTTCATTTGTGGTAAATCATCATGTAGGGTTGAAGCAGATACTTTAAGATTAAAGAAAGAAAAGAAAGTCCGAGGTAGAAAATGGCAGTCGTCCTCTGGACCTGGAACGCTGACAGCCTATAATCCAGGGAGATATTCTCCCTAAAGGATTGGAGACGGCCCCAAGAACTTCCTGGGTAGAAAGGTGAGGTGGGGTTTGCGTACCCCTCCTCTTTTCTGCCAATTGCTTGCACAATTGACCCCTGTCAGGCTTCAGAGATAGCAGAGCAGATGCCCTGCCACCC
Source organism: Paroedura picta (assembly GCF_049243985.1). NCBI lineage: Eukaryota > Metazoa > Chordata > Lepidosauria > Squamata > Gekkonidae > Paroedura > Paroedura picta. Next base: position 2,412,479 of record NW_027518617.1, read on the forward strand.
TCTCAGGACGACATCTTTAGCCACACCTCACCCCAGCTGGGTGACCTTGGGCTCGCCACGGCGCTGATAAAACTGTTCTGACCGGGCAGTGATATCAGTGCTCTCTCAGCCTCACCCACCCCACAGGGTGTCTGTTGTGGGGGGAGGAATGGGAAGGCGACTGTAAGCCGCTTTGAGCCTCCTTCGGGTAGGGAAAAGCGGCATATAAGAACCAACTCTTCTTCTTCTTCTTCTTCTTCTACTCATACGTACGAAAATCCCTATTGATTTACCTGTTTTTACAAGGAAATAAAATGTGAAAAAAATGTTTCTACATCCCATGGCCCTTCCCAACCATTTAAATTTTTCTCTTACAGGTCTAACACGTCCGAAAAACCAATACAACACCCATCCGGAACAATATATAAAGCTAAACGCACCGTTCACTGGGTACTTATACGCAAGAAAATCCCTATTGATTTACCTGTTTTTACAAGGAAATAAAATGTGAAAAAAATATTTCTACATCCCACGGCCTTTCCCAACCATTTAAATTTTTCTCTTACAGGGCTAACACTTCCGAAAAACCAATACAACGCCCACCCGGAACACTATATAAAGCTAAACGAACCGTTCACTGGGTACTTAAATGCACGAAAATCCCTATTGATTTACCTGTTTTTACAAGGAAATAAAATGTGAAAAAAATATTTCTACATCCCATGGCCTTTCCCAACCATTTAAATTTTTCTCTTACAGGTCTAACACTTCCGAAAAACCAATACAACGCCCACCCGGAACAATATATAAAGCTAAACGAACCGTTCACTGGGTACTCATACGTACGAAAATCCCTATTGATTTACCTGTTTTTACAAGGAAATAAAATGAGAAAAAAATATTTCTACATCCCATGGCCTTTCCCAACCATTTAAATTTTTCTCTTACAGGTCTAACACTTCCGAAAAACCAATACAACGCCCACCCGGAACAATATATAAAGCTAAACGAACCGTTCACTGGGTACTTATCCGTACAAAAATCCCTATTGATTTACCTGTTTTTACAAGGAAATAAAATGTGAAAAAAACATTTCTACATCCCATGGCCTTTCCCAACCATTTAAATTTTTCTCTTACAGGTCTAACACTTCCGAAAAACCAATACAACGCCCACCCGGAACAATATATAAAGCTAAACGAACCGTTCACTGGGTACTTATCCGTACGAAAATCCCTATTGATTTACCTGTTTTTACAAGGAAATAAAAGGTGAAAACAATATTTCTACATCCCATGGCCTTTCCCAACCATTTAAATTTTTCTCTTACAGGTCTAACACTTCCGAAAAACCAATACAACGCCCACCCGGAACAATATATAAAGCTAAACGAACCGTTCACTGGGTACTCATACGTACGAAAATCCCTATTGATTTACCTGTTTTTACAAGGAAATAAAATGTGAAAAAAATATTTCTACATCCCATGGCCTTTCCCAACCATTTAAATTTTTCTCTTACAGGTCTAACACTTCCGAAAAACCAATACAACGCCCACCCGGAACAATATATAAAGCTAAACGAACCGTTCACTGGGTACTCATACGTACGAAAATCCCTATTGATTTACCTGTTTTTACAAGGAAATAAAATGTGAAAAAAATATTTCTACATCCCATGGCCCTTCCCAACCATTTAAATTTTTCTCTTACAGGTCTAACACGTCCGAAAAACCAATACAACACCCATCCGGAACAATATATAAAGCTAAACGCACCGTTCACTGGGTACTTATCCGTACGAAAATCCCTATTGATTTACCTGTTTTTACAAGGAAATAAAATGTGAAAAAAATATTTCTACATCCCATGGCCCTTCCCAACCATTTAAATTTTTCTCTTACAGGTCTAACACGTCCGAAAAACCAATACAACACCCATCCGGAACAATATATAAAGCTAAACGAACCGTTCACTGCGTACTTATCCGTACGAAAATCCCTATAGATTTATCTGTTTTTAGAAGGAAATAAAATGTGAAAAAAATATTTCTACATCCCATGGCCTTTCCCAACCATTTAAATTTTTCTCTTACCGGTCTAACACTTCCGAAAAACCAATACAACACCCACCCGGAACAATATATAAAGCTAAACGAACCGTTCACTGGGTACTCATACGTTCGAAAATCCCTATTGATTTACCTGTTTTTACAAGGAAATAAAATGTGAAAAAAATGTTTCTACATCCCATGGCCTTTCCCAACCATTTAAATTTTTCTCTTACAGGGCTAACACTTCCGAAAAACCAATACAACGCCCACCCGGAACACTATATAAAGCTAAACGAACCGTTCACTGGGTACTTATACGCACGAAAATCCCTATTGATTTACCTGTTTTTACAAGGAAATAAAATGTGAAAAAAATATTTCTACATCCCATGGCCTTTCCCAACCATTTAAATTTTTCTCTTACATGTCTAACACTTCCGAAAAACCAATACAACGCCCACCCGGAACAATATATAAAGCTAAACGAACCGTTCACTGGGTACTCATACGTACGAAAATCCCTATTGATTTACCTGTTTTTACAAGGAAATAAAATGTGAAAAAAATGTTTCTACATCCCATGGCCCTTCCCAACCATTTAAATTTTTCTCTTACAGGTCTAACACGTCCGAAAAACCAATACAACACCCATCCGGAACAATATATAAAGCTAAACGCACCGTTCAATGGGTACTTATCCGTACGAAAATCCCTATAGATTTACCTGTTTTTAGAAGGAAATAAAATGTGAAAAAAATATTTCTACATCCCATGGCCTTTCCCAACCATTTAAATTTTTCTCTTACAGGTCTAACACTTCCGAAAAACCAATACAACGCCCACCCGGAACAATATATAAAGCTAAACGAACCGTTCACTGGGTACTCATACGTACGAAAATCCCTATTGATTTACCTGTTTTTACAAGGAAATAAAATGTGAAAAAAATGTTTCTACATCCCATGGCCCTTCCCAACCATTTAAATTTTTCTCTTACAGGTCTAACACGTCCGAAAAACCAATACAACACCCATCCGGAACAATATATAAAGCTAAACGCACCGTTCAATGGGTACTTATCCGTACGAAAATCCCTATAGATTTACCTGTTTTTAGAAGGAAATAAAATGTGAAAAAAATATTTCTACATCCCATGGCCTTTCCCAACCATTTAAATTTTTCTCTTACAGGTCTAACACTTCCGAAAAACCAATACAACGCCCACCCGGAACAATATATAAAGCTAAACGAACCGTTCACTAGGTACTCATACGTACGAAAATCCCTATAGATTAACCTGTTTTTACAAGGAAATAAAATGTGAAAAAATGTTTCTACATCCCATGGCCTTTCCCAACCATTTAAATTTTTCTCTTACAGGGCTAACACTTCTGAAAAACCAATACAACGCCCACCCGGAACACTATATAAAGCTAAACGAACCGTTCACTGGGTACTTATACGCAAGAAAATCCCTATTGATTTACCTGTTTTTACAAGGAAATAAAATGTGAAAAAAATATTTCTACATCCCACGGCCTTTCCCAACCATTTAAATTTTTCTCTTACAGGGCTAACACTTCCGAAAAGCCAATACAACGCCCACCCGGAACACTATATAAAGCTAAACGAACCGTTCACTGGGTACTTAAATGCACGAAAATCCCTATTGATTTACCTGTTTTTACAAGGAAATAAAATGTGAAAAAAATATTTCTACATCCCATGGCCTTTCCCAACCATTTAAATTTTTCTCTTACAGGTCTAACACTTCCGAAAAACCAATACAACGCCCACCCGGAACAATATATAAAGCTAAACGAACCGTTCACTGGGTACTCATACGTACGAAAATCCCTATTGATTTACCTGTTTTTACAAGGAAATAAAATGAGAAAAAAATATTTCTACATCCCATGGCCTTTCCCAACCATTTAAATTTTTCTCTTACAGGTCTAACACTTCCGAAAAACCAATACAACGCCCACCCGGAACAATATATAAAGCTAAACGAACCGTTCACTGGGTACTTATCCGTACGAAAATCCCTATTGATTTACCTGTTTTTACAAGGAAATAAAAGGTGAAAACAATATTTCTACATCCCATGGCCTTTCCCAACCATTTAAATTTTTCTCTTACAGGTCTAACACTTCCGAAAAACCAATACAACGCCCACCCGGAACAATATATAAAGCTAAACGAACCGTTCACTGGGTACTCATACGTACGAAAATCCCTATTGATTTACCTGTTTTTACAAGGAAATAAAATGTGAAAAAAATATTTCTACATCCCATGGCCTTTCCCAACCATTTAAATTTTTCTCTTACAGGTCTAACACTTCCGAAAAACCAATACAACGCCCACCCGGAACAATATATAAAGCTAAACGAACCGTTCACTGGGTACTCATACGTACGAAAATCCCTATTGATTTACCTGTTTTTACAAGGAAATAAAAAGTGAAAAAAATATTTCTACATCCCATGGCCCTTCCCAACCATTTAAATTTTTCTCTTACAGGTCTAACACGTCCGAAAAACCAATACAACACCCATCCGGAACAATATATAAAGCTAAACGCACCGTTCACTGGGTACTTATCCGTACGAAAATCCCTATTGATTTACCTGTTTTTACAAGGAAATAAAATGTGAAAACAATATTTCTACATCCCATAGCCTTTCCCAACCATTTAAATTTTTCTCTTACAGGGCTAACACTTCCGAAAAACCAATACAACGCCCACCCGGAACACTATATAAAGCTAAACGAACCGTTCACTGGGTACTTATACGCACGAAAATCCCTATTGATTTACCTGTTTTTACAAGGAAATAAAATGTGAAAAAAATATTTCTACATCCCATGGCCTTTCCCAACCATTTAAATTTTTCTCTTACAGGTCTAACACTTCCGAAAAACCAATACAACGCCCACCCGGAACAAAATATAAAGCTAAACGAACCGTTCACTGGGTACTCATACGTACGAAAATCCCTATTGATTTACCTGTTTTTACAAGGAAATAAAATGTGAAAAAAATATTTCTACATCCCATGGCCTTTCCCAACCATTTAAATTTTTCTCTTCCAGGTCTAAGACTTCCAAAAAACCAATACAACGCTCACCCGGAACAATATATAAAGCTAAACGAACCGTTCACTGGGTACTCATACGTACGAAAATCCCTATTGATTTACCTGTTTTTACAAGGAAATAAAATGTGAAAAAAATATTTCTACATCCCATGGCCTTTCCCAACCATTTAAATTTTTCTCTTACAGGTCTAACACTTCCGAAAAACCAATACAACGCCCACCCGGAACAATATATAATGCTAAACGAACCGTTCACTGGGTACTCATACGTACGAAAATCCCTATTGATTTACCTGTTTTTACAAGGAAATAAAATGTGAAAAAAATATTTCTACATCCCATGGCCCTTCCCAACCATTTAAATTTTTCTCTTACAGGTCTAACACGTCCGAAAAACCAATACAACACCCATCCGGAACAATATATAAAGCTAAACGCACCGTTCACTGGGTACTTATCCGTACGAAAATCCCTATTGATTTACCTGTTTTTACAAGGAAATAAAATGTGAAAACAATATTTCTACATCCCATGGCCTTTCCCAACCATTTAAATTTTTCTCTTACAAGTCTAACACTTCCGAAAAACCAATACAACGCCCAACCGGAACAATATATAAAGCTAAACGAACCGTTCACTGGGTACTTATCCGTACGAAAATCCCTATAGATTTACCTGTTTTTACAAGGAAATAAAATGTGAAAAAAATATTTCTACATCCCATGGCCTTTCCCAACCATTTAAATTTTTCTCTTACAGGTCTAACACTTCCGAAAAACCAATACAACGCCCACCAGGAACAATATATAAAGCTAAACGAACCGTTCACTGGGTACTCATACGTACGAAAATCCCTATTGATTTACCTGTTTTTACAAGGAAATAAAATGTGAAAAAAATGTTTCTACATCCCATGGCCTTTCCCAACCATTTAAATTTTTCTCTTACAGGGCTAACACTTCCGAAAAACCAATACAACGCCCACCCAGAACACTATATAAAGCTAAACGAACCGTTCACTGGGTACTTATACGCACGAAAATCCCTATTGATTTACCTGTTTTTACAAGGAAATAAAATGTGAAAAAAATATTTCTACATCCCATGGCCTTTCCCAACCATTTAAATTTTTCTCTTACAGGTCTAACACTTCCGAAAAACCAATACAACGCCCACCCGGAACAATATATAAAGCTAAACGAACCGTTCACTGGGTACTCATACGTACGAAAATCCCTATTGATTTACCTGTTTTTACAAGGAAATAAAATGTGAAAAAAATATTTCTACATCCCATGGCCTTTCCCAACCATTTAAATTTTTCTCTTACAGGTCTAACACTTCCAAAAAACCAATACAACGCTCACCCGGAACAATATATAAAGCTAAACGAACCGTTCACTGGGTACTCATACGTACGAAAATCCCTATTGATTTACCTGTTTTTACAAGGAAATAAAATGTGAAAAAAATATTTCTACATCCCATGGCCTTTCCCAACCATTTAAATTTTTCTCTTACAGGTCTAACACTTTCGAAAAACCAATACAACGCCCACCCGGAACAATATATAAAGCTAAACGAACCGTTCACTGGGTACTCATACGTACGAAAATCCCTATTGATTTACCTGTTTTTACAAGGAAATAAAATGTGAAAACAATATTTCTACATCCCATGGCCTTTCCCAACCATTTAAATTTTTCTCTTACAAGTCTAACACTTCTGAAAAACCAATACAACGCCCAACCGGAACAATATATAAAGCTAAACGAACCGTTCACTGGGTACTTATCCGTACGAAAATCCCTATAGATTTACCTGTTTTTACAAGGAAATAAAATGTGAAAAAAATATTTCTACATCCCATGGCCTTTCCCAACCATTTAAATTTTTCTCTTACAGGTCTAACACTTCCGAAAAACCAATACAACGCCCACCAGGAACAATATATAAAGCTAAACGAACCGTTCACTGGGTACTCATACGTACGAAAATCCCTATTGATTTACCTGTTTTTACAAGGAAATAAAATGTGAAAAAAATGTTTCTACATCCCATGGCCTTTCCCAACCATTTAAATTTTTCTCTTACAGGGCTAACACTTCCGAAAAACCAATACAACGCCCACCCAGAACACTATATAAAGCTAAACGAACCGTTCACTGGGTACTTATACGCACGAAAATCCCTATTGATTTACCTGTTTTTACAAGGAAATAAAATGTGAAAAAAATATTTCTACATCCCATGGCCTTTCCCAACCATTTAAATTTTTCTCTTACAGGTCTAACACTTCCGAAAAACCAATACAACGCCCACCCGGAACAATATATAAAGCTAAACGAACCGTTCACTGGGTACTCATACGTACGAAAATCCCTATTGATTTACCTGTTTTTACAAGGAAATAAAATGTGAAAAAAATATTTCTACATCCCATGGCCTTTCCCAACCATTTAAATTTTTCTCTTACAGGTCTAACACTTCCAAAAAACCAATACAACGCTCACCCGGAACAATATATAAAGCTATACGAACCGTTCACTGGGTACTCATACGTACGAAAATCCCTATTGATTTACCTGTTTTTACAAGGAAATAAAATGTGAAAAAAATATTTCTACATCCCATGGCCTTTCCCAACCATTTAAATTTTTCTCTTACAGGTATAACACTTTCGCAAAACCAATACAACGCCCTCCCGGAACAATATATAAAGCTAAACGAACCGTTCACTGGGTACTCATACGTACGAAAATCCCTATTGATTTACCTGTTTTTACAAGGAAATAAAATGTGAAAAAAATGTTTCTACATCCCATGGCCTTTCCCAACCATTTAAATTTTTCTCTTACAGGGCTAACACTTCCGAAAAACCAATACAACGCCCACCCAGAACACTATATAAAGCTAAACGAACCGTTCACTGGGTACTTATACGCACGAAAATCCCTATTGATTTACCTGTTTTTACAAGGAAATAAAATGTGAAAAAAATATTTCTACATCCCATGGCCTTTCCCAACCATTTAAATTTTTCTCTTACAGGTCTAACACTTCCGAAAAACCAATACAACGCCCACCCGGAACAATATATAAAGCTAAACGAACCGTTCACTGGGTACTCATACGTACGAAAATCCCTATTGATTTACCTGTTTTTACAAGGAAATAAAATGTGAAAAAAATATTTCTACATCCCATGGCCTTTCCCAACCATTTAAATTTTTCTCTTACAGGTCTAACACTTCCAAAAAACAAATACAACGCTCACCCGGAACAATATATAAAGCTAAACGAACCGTTCACTGGGTACTCATACGTACGAAAATCCCTATTGATTTACCTGTTTTTACAAGGAAATAAAATGTGAAAAAAATATTTCTACATCCCATGGCCTTTCCCAACCATTTAAATTTTTCTCTTACAGGTATAACACTTTCGCAAAACCAATACAACGCCCTCCCGGAACAATATATAAAGCTAAACGAACCGTTCACTGGGTACTCATACGTACGAAAATCCCTATTGATTTACCTGTTTTTACAAGGAAATAAAATGTGAAAACAATATTTCTACATCCCATGGCCTTTCCCAACCATTTAAATTTTTCTCTTACAAGTTTAACACTTCCGAAAAACCAATACAACGCCCAACCGGAACAATATATAAAGCTAAACGAACCGCTCACTGGGTACTTATCCGTACGAAAATCCCTATAGATTTACCTGTTTTTAGAAGGAAATAAAATGTGAAAAAAATATTTCTACATCCCATGGCCTTTCCCAACCATTTAAATTTTTCTCTTACAGGTCTAACACTTCCGAAAAACCAATACAACACCCACCCGGAACAATATATAAAGCTAAACGAACCGTTCACTGGGTACTCATACGTACGAAAATCCCTATTGATTTACCTGTTTTTACAAGGAAATAAAATGTGAAAAAAATGTTTCTACATCCCATGGCCTTTCCCAACCATTTAAATTTTTCTCTTACAGGGCTAACACTTCCGAAAAACCAATACAACGCCCACCCGGAACACTATATAAAGCTAAACGAACCGTTCACTGGGTACTTATACGCACGAAAATCCCTATTGATTTACCTGTTTTTACAAGGAAATAAAATGTGAAAAAAATATTTCTACATCCCATGGCCTTTCCCAACCATTTAAATTTTTCTCTTACATGTCTAACACTTCCGAAAAACCAATACAACGCCCACCCGGAACAATATATAAAGCTAAACGAACCGTTCACTGGGTAGTCATACGTACGAAAATCCCTATTTATTTACCTGTTTTTACAAGGAAATAAAATGTGAAAAAAAATGTTTCTACATCCCATGGCCTTTCCCAACCATTTAAATTTTTCTCTTACAGGGCTAACACTTCCGAAAAACCAATACAACGCCCACCCGGAACACTATATAAAGCTAAACGAACCGTTCACTGGGTACTTATACGCACGAAAATCCCTATTGATTTACCTGTTTTTACAAGGAAATAAAATGTGAAAAAAATATTTCTACATCCCATGGCCTTTCCCAACCATTTAAATTTTTCTCTTACAGGTCTAACACTTCCCAAAAACCAATACAACACGCACCCGGAACAATATATAAAGCTAAACGAACCGTTCACTGGGTACTTATCCGTACGAAAATCCCTTTTGATTTACCTGTTTTTACAAGGAAATAAAATGTGAAAAAAATATTTCTACATCCCATGGCCTTTCCCAACCATTTAAATTTTTCTCTTACAGGGCTAACACTTCCGAAAAACCAATACAACGCCCACCCGGAACACTATATAAAGCTAAACGAACCGTTCACTGGGTACTTATACGTACGAAAATCCCTATTGATTTACCTGTTTTTACAGGGAAATAAAATGTGAAAAAAATATTTCTACATCCCATGGCCTTTCCCAACCATTTAAATTTTTCTCTGACAAGTCTAACACTTCCGAAAAACCAATACAACGCCCACCCGGAACAATATATAAAGCTAAACGAACCGTTCACTGGGTACTTATCCGTACGAAAATCCCTATTGATTTACCTGTTTTTACAAGGAAATAAAAGGTGAAAACAATATTTCTACATCCAATGGCCTTTCCCAACCATTTAAATTTTTCTCTTACAGGTCTAACACTTCCGAAAAACCAATACAACGCCCACCCGGAACAATATATAAAGCTAAACGAACCGTTCACTGGGTACTCATACGTACGAAAATCCCTATTGATTTACCTGTTTTTACAAGGAAATAAAATGTGAAAAAAATGTTTCTACATCCCATGGCCTTTCCCAACCCTTTAAATTTTTCTCTTACAGGGCTAACACTTCCGAAAAACCAATACAACGCCCACCCGGAACACTATATAAAGCTAAACGAACCGTTCACTGGGTACTTATACGCACGAAAATCCCTATTGATTTACCTGTTTTTACAAGGAAATAAAATGTGAAAAAAATATTTCTACATCCCATGGCCTTTCCCAACCATTTAAATTTTTCTCTTACAAGTCTAACACTTCCAAAAAACCAATACAACGCCCAACCGGAACAATATATAAAGCTAAACAAACCGTTCACTGGGTACTTATCCGTACGAAAATCCCTATAGATTTACCTGTTTTTACAAGGAAATAAAATGTGAAAAAAATATTTCTACATCCCATGGCCTTTCCCAACCATTTAAATTTTTCTCTTACAAGTCTAACACTTCCGAAAAACCAATACAACGCCCACCCGGAACAATATATAAAGCTAAACGAACCGTTCACTGGGTACTTATCCGTACGAAAATCCCTATTGATTTACCTGTTTTTACAAGGAAATAAAAGGTGAAAACAATATTTCTACATCCAATGGCCTTTCCCAACCATTTAAATTTTTCTCTTACAGGTCTAACACTTCCGAAAAACCAATACAACGCCCACCCGGAACAATATATAAAGCTAAACGAACCGTTCACTGGGTACTCATACGTACGAAAATCCCTATTGATTTACCTGTTTTTACAAGGAAATAAAAGGTGAAAACAATATTTCTACATCCCATGGCCTTTCCCAACCATTTAAATTTTTCTCTTACAGGTCTAACACTTCCGAAAAACCAATACAACGCCCACCCGGAACAATATATAAAGCTAAACGAACCGTTCACTGGGTACTCATACGTACGAAACTCCCTATTGATTTACCTGTTTTTACAAGGAAATAAAATGTGAAAAAAATATTTCTACATCCCATGGCCTTTCCCAACCATTTAAATTTTTCTCTTACAGGTCTAACACTTCCGAAAAACCAATACAACGCCCACCCGGAACAATATATAAAGCTAAACGAACCGTTCACTGGGTACTCATACGTACGAAAATCCCTATTGATTTACCTGTTTTTACAAGGAAATAAAAAGTGAAAAAAATATTTCTACATCCCATGGCCCTTCCCAACCATTTAAATTTTTCTCTTACAGGTCTAACACGTCCGAAAAACCAATACAACACCCATCCGGAACAATATATAAAGCTAAACGCACCGTTCACTGGGTACTTATCCGTACGAAAATCCCTATTGATTTACCTGTTTTTACAAGGAAATAAAATGTGAAAACAATATTTCTACATCCCATAGCCTTTCCCAACCATTTAAATTTTTCTCTTACAGGGCTAACACTTCCGAAAAACCAATACAACGCCCACCCGGAACACTATATAAAGCTAAACGAACCGTTCACTGGGTACTTATACGCACGAAAATCCCTATCGATTTACCTCTTTTTACAAGGAAATAAAATGTGAAAAAAATATTTCTACATCCCATGGCCTTTCCCAACCATTTAAATTTTTCTCTTACAGGTCTAACACTTCCGAAAAACCAATACAACGCCCACCCGGAACAAAATATAAAGCTAAACGAACCGTTCACTGGGTACTCATACGTACGAAAATCCCTATTGATTTACCTGTTTTTACAAGGAAATAAAATGTGAAAAAAATATTTCTACATCCCATGGCCTTTCCCAACCATTTAAATTTTTCTCTTACAGGTCTAAGACTTCCAAAAAACCAATACAACGCTCACCCGGAACAATATATAAAGCTAAACGAACCGTTCACTGGGTACTCATACGTACGAAAATCCCTATTGATTTACCTGTTTTTACAAGGAAATAAAATGTGAAAAAAATATTTCTACATCCCATGGCCTTTCCCAACCATTTAAATTTTTCTCTTACAGGTCTAACACTTCCGAAAAACCAATACAACGCCCACCCGGAACAATATATAATGCTAAACGAACCGTTCACTGGGTACTCATACGTACGAAAATCCCTATTGATTTACCTGTTTTTACAAGGAAATAAAATGTGAAAAAAATATTTCTACATCCCATGGCCCTTCCCAACCATTTAAATTTTTCTCTTACAGGTCTAACACGTCCGAAAAACCAATACAACACCCATCCGGAACAATATATAAAGCTAAACGCACCGTTCACTGGGTACTTATCCGTACGAAAATCCCTATTGATTTACCTGTTTTTACAAGGAAATAAAATGTGAAAACAATATTTCTACATCCCATGGCCTTTCCCAACCATTTAAATTTTTCTCTTACAAGTCTAACACTTCCGAAAAACCAATACAACGCCCAACCGGAACAATATATAAAGCTAAACGAACCGTTCACTGGGTACTTATCCGTACGAAAATCCCTATAGATTTACCTGTTTTTACAAGGAAATAAAATGTGAAAAAAATATTTCTACATCCCATGGCCTTTCCCAACCATTTAAATTTTTCTCTTACAGGTCTAACACTTCCGAAAAACCAATACAACGCCCACCAGGAACAATATATAAAGCTAAACGAACCGTTCACTGGGTACTCATACGTACGAAAATCCCTATTGATTTACCTGTTTTTACAAGGAAATAAAATGTGAAAAAAATGTTTCTACATCCCATGGCCTTTCCCAACCATTTAAATTTTTCTCTTACAGGGCTAACACTTCCGAAAAACCAATACAACGCCCACCCAGAACACTATATAAAGCTAAACGAACCGTTCACTGGGTACTTATACGCACGAAAATCCCTATTGATTTACCTGTTTTTACAAGGAAATAAAATGTGAAAAAAATATTTCTACATCCCATGGCCTTTCCCAACCATTTAAATTTTTCTCTTACAGGTCTAACACTTCCGAAAAACCAATACAACGCCCACCCGGAACAATATATAAAGCTAAACGAACCGTTCACTGGGTACTCATACGTACGAAAATCCCTATTGATTTACCTGTTTTTACAAGGAAATAAAATGTGAAAAAAATATTTCTACATCCCATGGCCTTTCCCAACCATTTAAATTTTTCTCTTACAGGTCTAACACTTCCAAAAAACCAATACAACGCTCACCCGGAACAATATATAAAGCTAAACGAACCGTTCACTGGGTACTCATACGTACGAAAATCCCTATTGATTTACCTGTTTTTACAAGGAAATAAAATGTGAAAAAAATATTTCTACATCCCATGGCCTTTCCCAACCATTTAAATTTTTCTCTTACAGGTCTAACACTTTCGAAAAACCAATACAACGCCCACCCGGAACAATATATAAAGCTAAACGAACCGTTCACTGGGTACTCATACGTACGAAAATCCCTATTGATTTACCTGTTTTTACAAGGAAATAAAATGTGAAAACAATATTTCTACATCCCATGGCCTTTCCCAACCATTTAAATTTTTCTCTTACAAGTCTAACACTTCTGAAAAACCAATACAACGCCCAACCGGAACAATATATAAAGCTAAACGAACCGTTCACTGGGTACTTATCCGTACGAAAATCCCTATAGATTTACCTGTTTTTACAAGGAAATAAAATGTGAAAAAAATATTTCTACATCCCATGGCCTTTCCCAACCATTTAAATTTTTCTCTTACAGGTCTAACACTTCCGAAAAACCAATACAACGCCCACCAGGAACAATATATAAAGCTAAACGAACCGTTCACTGGGTACTCATACGTACGAAAATCCCTATTGATTTACCTGTTTTTACAAGGAAATAAAATGTGAAAAAAATGTTTCTACATCCCATGGCCTTTCCCAACCATTTAAATTTTTCTCTTACAGGGCTAACACTTCCGAAAAACCAATACAACGCCCACCCAGAACACTATATAAAGCTAAACGAACCGTTCACTGGGTACTTATACGCACGAAAATCCCTATTGATTTACCTGTTTTTACAAGGAAATAAAATGTGAAAAAAATATTTCTACATCCCATGGCCTTTCCCAACCATTTAAATTTTTCTCTTACAGGTCTAACACTTCCGAAAAACCAATACAACGCCCACCCGGAACAATATATAAAGCTAAACGAACCGTTCACTGGGTACTCATACGTACGAAAATCCCTATTGATTTACCTGTTTTTACAAGGAAATAAAATGTGAAAAAAATATTTCTACATCCCATGGCCTTTCCCAACCATTTAAATTTTTCTCTTACAGGTCTAACACTTCCAAAAAACCAATACAACGCTCACCCGGAACAATATATAAAGCTAAACGAACCGTTCACTGGGTACTCATACGTACGAAAATCCCTATTGATTTACCTGTTTTTACAAGGAAATAAAATGTGAAAAAAATATTTCTACATCCCATGGCCTTTCCCAACCATTTAAATTTTTCTCTTACAGGTATAACACTTTCGCAAAACCAATACAACGCCCTCCCGGAACAATATATAAAGCTAAACGAACCGTTCACTGGGTACTCATACGTACGAAAATCCCTATTGATTTACCTGTTTTTACAAGGAAATAAAATGTGAAAAAAATGTTTCTACATCCCATGGCCTTTCCCAACCATTTAAATTTTTCTCTTACAGGGCTAACACTTCCGAAAAACCAATACAACGCCCACCCAGAACACTATATAAAGCTAAACGAACCGTTCACTGGGTACTTATACGCACGAAAATCCCTATTGGTTTACCTGTTTTTACAAGGAAATAAAATGTGAAAAAAATATTTCTACATCCCATGGCCTTTCCCAACCATTTAAATTTTTCTCTTACAGGTCTAACACTTCCGAAAAACCAATACAACGCCCACCCGGAACAATATATAAAGCTAAACGAACCGTTCACTGGGTACTCATACGTACGAAAATCCCTATTGATTTACCTGTTTTTACAAGGAAATAAAATGTGAAAAAAATATTTCTACATCCCATGGCCTTTCCCAACCATTTAAATTTTTCTCTTACAGGTCTAACACTTCCAAAAAACCAATACAACGCTCACCCGGAACAATATATAAAGCTAAACGAACCGTTCACTGGGTACTCATACGTACGAAAATCCCTATTGATTTACCTGTTTTTACAAGGAAATAAAATGTGAAAAAAATATTTCTACATCCCATGGCCTTTCCCAACCATTTAAATTTTTCTCTTACAGGTCTAACACTTTCGAAAAACCAATACAACGCCCACCCGGAACAATATATAAAGCTAAACGAACCGTTCACTGGGTACTCATACGTACGAAAATCCCTATTGATTTACCTGTTTTTACAAGGAAATAAAATGTGAAAACAATATTTCTACATCCCATGGCCTTTCCCAACCATTTAAATTTTTCTCTTACAAGTCTAACACTTCTGAAAAACCAATACAACGCCCAACCGGAACAATATATAAAGCTAAACGAACCGTTCACTGGGTACTTATCCGTACGAAAATCCTTATAGATTTACCTGTTTTTACAAGGAAATAAAAGGTGAAAAAAATATTTCTACATCCCATGGCCTTTCCCAACCATTTAAATTTTTCGCTTACAGGTCTAACACTTCCGAAAAACCAATACAACGCCCACCAGGAACAATATATAAAGCTAAACGAACCGTTCACTGGGTACTCATACGTACGAAAATCCCTATTGATTTACCTGTTTTTACAAGGAAATAAAATGTGAAAAAAATGTTTCTACATCCCATGGCCTTTCCCAACCATTTAAATTTTTCTCTTACAGGGCTAACACTTCCGAAAAACCAATACAACGCCCACCCAGAACACTATATAAAGCTAAACGAACCGTTCACTGGGTACTTATACGCACGAAAATCCCTATTGATTTACCTGTTTTTACAAGGAAATAAAATGTGAAAAAAATATTTCTACATCCCATGGCCTTTCCCAACCATTTAAATTTTTCTCTTACAGGTCTAACACTTCCGAAAAACCAATACAACGCCCACCCGGAACAATATATAAAGCTAAACGAACCGTTCACTGGGTACTCATACGTACGAAAATCCCTATTGATTTACCTGTTTTTACAAGGAAATAAAATGTGAAAAAAATATTTCTACATCCCATGGCCTTTCCCAACCATTTAAATTTTTCTCTTACAGGTCTAACACTTCCAAAAAACAAATACAACGCTCACCCGGAACAATATATAAAGCTAAACGAACCGTTCACTGGGTACTCATACGTACGAAAATCCCTATTGATTTACCTGTTTTTACAAGGAAATAAAATGTGAAAAAAATATTTCTACATCCCATGGCCTTTCCCAACCATTTAAATTTTTCTCTTACAGGTATAACACTTTCGCAAAACCAATACAACGCCCTCCCGGAACAATATATAAAGCTAAACGAACCGTTCACTGGGTACTCATACGTACGAAAATCCCTATTGATTTACCTGTTTTTACAAGGAAATAAAATGTGAAAACAATATTTCTACATCCCATGGCCTTTCCCAACCATTTAAATTTTTCTCTTACAAGTTTAACACTTCCGAAAAACCAATACAACGCCCAACCGGAACAATATATAAAGCTAAACGAACCGCTCACTGGGTACTTATCCGTACGAAAATCCCTATAGATTTACCTGTTTTTAGAAGGAAATAAAATGTGAAAAAAATATTTCTACATCCCATGGCCTTTCCCAACCATTTAAATTTTTCTCTTACAGGTCTAACACTTCCGAAAAACCAATACAACACCCACCCGGAACAATATATAAAGCTAAACGAACCGTTCACTGGGTACTCATACGTACGAAAATCCCTATTGATTTACCTGTTTTTACAAGGAAATAAAATGTGAAAAAAATGTTTCTACATCCCATGGCCTTTCCCAACCATTTAAATTTTTCTCTTACAGGGCTAACACTTCCGAAAAACCAATACAACGCCCACCCGGAACACTATATAAAGCTAAACGAACCGTTCACTGGGTACTTATACGCACGAAAATCCCTATTGATTTACCTGTTTTTACAAGGAAATAAAATGTGAAAAAAATATTTCTACATCCCATGGCCTTTCCCAACCATTTAAATTTTTCTCTTACATGTCTAACACTTCCGAAAAACCAATACAACGCCCACCCGGAACAATATATAAAGCTAAACGAACCGTTCACTGGGTAGTCATACGTACGAAAATCCCTATTTATTTACCTGTTTTTACAAGGAAATAAAATGTGAAAAAAATGTTTCTACATCCCATGGCCTTTCCCAACCATTTAAATTTTTCTCTTACAGGGCTAACACTTCCGAAAAACCAATACAACGCCCACCCGGAACACTATATAAAGCTAAACGAACCGTTCACTGGGTACTTATACGCACGAAAATCCCTATTGATTTACCTGTTTTTACAAGGAAATAAAATGTGAAAAAAATATTTCTACATCCCATGGCCTTTCCCAACCATTTAAATTTTTCTCTTACAGGTCTAACACTTCCCAAAAACCAATACAACACGCACCCGGAACAATATATAAAGCTAAACGAACCGTTCACTGGGTACTTATCCGTACGAAAATCCCTTTTGATTTACCTGTTTTTACAAGGAAATAAAATGTGAAAAAAATATTTCTACATCCCATGGCCTTTCCCAACCATTTAAATTTTTCTCTTACAGGGCTAACACTTCCGAAAAACCAATACAACGCCCACCCAGAACACTATATAAAGCTAAACGAACCGTTCACTGGGTACTTATACGTACGAAAATCCCTATTGATTTACCTGTTTTTACAGGGAAATAAAATGTGAAAAAAATATTTCTACATCCCGTGGCCTTTCCCAACCATTTAAATTTTTCTCTTACAGGTCTAACACTTCCGAAAAACCAATACAACGCCCACCCGGAACAATATATAAAGCTAAACGAACCGTTCACTGGGTACTCATACGTACGAAAATCCCTATTGATTTACCTGTTTTTACAAGGAAATAAAATGTGAAAAAAATATTTCTACATCCCATGGCCTTTCCCAACCATTTAAATTTTTCTCTTACATGTCTAACACTTCCGAAAAACCAATACAACGCCCACCCGGAACACTATATAAAGCTAAACGAACCGTTCACTGGGTACTCATACGCACGAAAATCCCTATTGATTTACCTGTTTTTACAAGGAAATAAAATGTGAAAAAAATATTTCTACATCCCATGGCCTTTCCCAACCATTTAAATTTTTCTCTTACAAGTCTAACACTTCCAAAAAACCAATACAACGCCCAACCGGAACAATATATAAAGCTAAACGAACCGTTCACTGGGTACTTATCCGTACGAAAATCCCTATAGATTTACCTGTTTTTACAAGGAAATAAAATGTGAAAAAAATATTTCTACATCCCATGGTCTTTCCCAACCATTTAAATTTTTCTCTTACAAGTCTAACACTTCCGAAAAACCAATACAACGCCCACCCGGACCAATATATAAAGCTAAACGAACCGTTCACTGGGTACTTATCCGTACGAAAATTCCTATTGATTTACCTGTTTTTACAAGGAAATAAAAGGTGAAAACAATATTTCTACATCCAATGGCCTTTCCCAACCATTTAAATTTTTCTCTTACAGGTCTAACACTTCCGAAAAACCAATACAACGCCCACCCAGAACACTATATAAAGCTAAACGAACCGTTCACTGGGTACTTATACGTACGAAAATCCCTATTGATTTACCTGTTTTTACAGGGAAATAAAATGTGAAAAAAATATTTCTACATCCCGTGGCCTTTCCCAACCATTTAAATTTTTCTCTTACAGGTCTAACACTTCCGAAAAACCAATACAACGCCCACCCGGAACAATATATAAAGCTAAA
This sequence comes from Paroedura picta, assembly GCF_049243985.1. NCBI lineage: Eukaryota > Metazoa > Chordata > Lepidosauria > Squamata > Gekkonidae > Paroedura > Paroedura picta. The sequence continues at coordinate 2,431,802 of NW_027518617.1, forward strand.
CGAACCGTTCACTGGGTACTCATACGTACGAAAATCCCTATTGATTTACCTGTTTTTACAAGGAAATAAAATGTGAAAAAAATATTTCTACATCCCATGGCCTTTCCCAACCATTTAAATTTTTCTCTTACATGTCTAACACTTCCGAAAAACCAATACAACGCCCACCCGGAACACTATATAAAGCTAAACGAACCGTTCACTGGGTACTCATACGCACGAAAATCCCTATTGATTTACCTGTTTTTACAAGGAAATAAAATGTGAAAAAAATATTTCTACATCCCATGGCCTTTCCCAACCATTTAAATTTTTCTCTTACAAGTCTAACACTTCCAAAAAACCAATACAACGCCCAACCGGAACAATATATAAAGCTAAACGAACCGTTCACTGGGTACTTATCCGTACGAAAATCCCTATAGATTTACCTGTTTTTACAAGGAAATAAAATGTGAAAAAAATATTTCTACATCCCATGGTCTTTCCCAACCATTTAAATTTTTCTCTTACAAGTCTAACACTTCCGAAAAACCAATACAACGCCCACCCGGACCAATATATAAAGCTAAACGAACCGTTCACTGGGTACTTATCCGTACGAAAATTCCTATTGATTTACCTGTTTTTACAAGGAAATAAAAGGTGAAAACAATATTTCTACATCCAATGGCCTTTCCCAACCATTTAAATTTTTCTCTTACAGGTCTAACACTTCCGAAAAACCAATACAACGCCCACCCGGAACAATATATAAAGCTAAACGAACCGTTCACTGGGTACTCATACGTACGAAAATCGCTATTGATTTACCTGTTTTTACAAGGAAATAAAATGTGAAAAAAATGTTTCTACATCCCATGGCTTTTCCCAACCATTTAAATTTTTCTCTTACAGGGCTAACACTTCCGAAAAACCAATACAACGCCCACCCGGAACACTATATAAAGCTAAACGAACCGTTCACTGGGTACTTATACGCACGAAAATCCCTATTGATTTACCTGTTTTTACAAGGAAATAAAATGTGAAAAAAATATTTCTACATCCCATGGCCTTTCCCAACCATTTAAATTTTTCTCTTACAGGTCTAACACTTCCCAAAAACCAATACAACACGCACCCGGAACAATATATAAAGCTAAACGAACCGGTCACTGGGTACTTATCCGTACGAAAATCCCTTTTGATTTACCTGTTTTTACAAGGAAATAAAATGTGAAAAAAATATTTCTACATCCCATGGCCTTTCCCAACCATTTAAATTTTTCTCTTACAGGGCTAACACTTCCGAAAAACCAATACAACGCCCACCCGGAACACTATATAAAGCTAAACGAACCGTTCACTGGGTACTTATACGCACGAAAATCCCTATTGATTTACCTGTTTTTACAAGGAAATAAAATGTGAAAAAAATATTTCTACATCCCATGGCCTTTCCCAACCATTTAAATTTTTCTCTTACATGTCTAACACTTCCGAAAAACCAATACAACGCCCACCCGGAACAATATATAAAGCTAAACGAACCGTTCACTGGGTACTCATACGTACGAAAATCCCTATAGATTTACCTGTTTTTACAAGGAAATAAAATGTGAAAAAAATGTTTCTACATCCCATGGCCTTTCCCAACCATTTAAATTTTTCTCTTACAGATCTAACACTTCCGAAAAACCAATACAACGCCCACCCGGAACAATATATAAAGCTAAACGAACCGTTCACTGGGTACTCATACGTACGAAAATCGCTATTGATTTACCTGTTTTTACAAGGAAATAAAATGTGAAAAAAAATGTTTCTACATCCCATGGCCTTTCCCAACCATTTAAATTTTTCTCTTACAGGGCTAACACTTCCGAAAAACCAATACAACGCCCACCCGGAACACTATATAAAGCTAAACGAACCGTTCACTGGGTACTTATACGCACGAAAATCCCTATTGATTTACCTGTTTTTACAAGGAAATAAAATGTGAAAAAAATATTTCTACATCCCATGGCCTTTCCCAACCATTTAAATTTTTCTCTTACATGTCTAACACTTCCGAAAAACCAATACAACGCCCACCCGGAACAATATATAAAGCTAAACGAACCGTTCACTGGGTAGTCATACGTACGAAAATCCCTATTTATTTACCTGTTTTTACAAGGAAATAAAATGTGAAAAAAATGTTTCTACATCCCATGGCCTTTCCCAACCATTTAAATTTTTCTCTTACAGGGCTAACACTTCCGAAAAACCAATACAACGCCCACCCGGAACACTATATAAAGCTAAACGAACCGTTCACTGGGTACTTATACGCACGAAAATCCCTATTGATTTACCTGTTTTTACAAGGAAATAAAATGTGAAAAAAATATTTCTACATCCCATGGCCTTTCCCAACCATTTAAATTTTTCTCTTACAGGTCTAACACTTCCCAAAAACCAATACAACACGCACCCGGAACAATATATAAAGCTAAACGAACCGTTCACTGGGTACTTATCCGTACGAAAATCCCTTTTGATTTACCTGTTTTTACAAGGAAATAAAATGTGAAAAAAATATTTCTACATCCCATGGCCTTTCCCAACCATTTAAATTTTTCTCTTACAGGGCTAACACTTCCGAAAAACCAATACAACGCCCACCCAGAACACTATATAAAGCTAAACGAACCGTTCACTGGGTACTTATACGTACGAAAATCCCTATTGATTTACCTGTTTTTACAGGGAAATAAAATGTGAAAAAAATATTTCTACATCCCGTGGCCTTTCCCAACCATTTAAATTTTTCTCTTACAGGTCTAACACTTCCGAAAAACCAATACAACGCCCACCCGGAACAATATATAAAGCTAAACGAACCGTTCACTGGGTACTCATACGTACGAAAATCCCTATTGATTTACCTGTTTTTACAAGGAAATAAAATGTGAAAAAAATATTTCTACATCCCATGGCCTTTCCCAACCATTTAAATTTTTCTCTTACATGTCTAACACTTCCGAAAAACCAATACAACGCCCACCCGGAACACTATATAAAGCTAAACGAACCGTTCACTGGGTACTCATACGCACGAAAATCCCTATTGATTTACCTGTTTTTACAAGGAAATAAAATGTGAAAAAAATATTTCTACATCCCATGGCCTTTCCCAACCATTTAAATTTTTCTCTTACAAGTCTAACACTTCCAAAAAACCAATACAACGCCCAACCGGAACAATATATAAAGCTAAACGAACCGTTCACTGGGTACTTATACGTACGAAAATCCCTATTGATTTACCTGTTTTTACAGGGAAATAAAATGTGAAAAAAATATTTCTACATCCCGTGGCCTTTCCCAACCATTTAAATTTTTCTCTTACAGGTCTAACACTTCCGAAAAACCAATACAACGCCCACCCGGAACAATATATAAAGCTAAACGAACCGTTCACTGGGTACTCATACGTACGAAAATCCCTATTGATTTACCTGTTTTTACAAGGAAATAAAATGTGAAAAAAATATTTCTACATCCCATGGCCTTTCCCAACCATTTAAATTTTTCTCTTACATGTCTAACACTTCCGAAAAACCAATACAACGCCCACCCGGAACACTATATAAAGCTAAACGAACCGTTCACTGGGTACTCATACGTACGAAAATCCCTATTGATTTACCTGTTTTTACAAGGAAATAAAATGTGAAAAAAATATTTCTACATCCCATGGCCTTTCCCAACCATTTAAATTTTTCTCTTACATGTCTAACACTTCCGAAAAACCAATACAACGCCCACCCGGAACACTATATAAAGCTAAACGAACCGTTCACTGGGTACTCATACGCACGAAAATCCCTATAGATTTACCTGTTTTTACAAGGAAATAAAATGTGAAAAAAATATTTCTACATCCCATGGTCTTTCCCAACCATTTAAATTTTTCTCTTACAAGTCTAACACTTCCGAAAAACCAATACAACGCCCACCCGGACCAATATATAAAGCTAAACGAACCGTTCACTGGGTACTTATCCGTACGAAAATTCCTATTGATTTACCTGTTTTTACAAGGAAATAAAAGGTGAAAACAATATTTCTACATCCAATGGCCTTTCCCAACCATTTAAATTTTTCTCTTACAGGTCTAACACTTCCGAAAAACCAATACAACGCCCACCCAGAACACTATATAAAGCTAAACGAACCGTTCACTGGGTACTTATACGTACGAAAATCCCTATTGATTTACCTGTTTTTACAGGGAAATAAAATGTGAAAAAAATATTTCTACATCCCGTGGCCTTTCCCAACCATTTAAATTTTTCTCTTACAGGTCTAACACTTCCGAAAAACCAATACAACGCCCACCCGGAACAATATATAAAGCTAAACGAACCGTTCACTGGGTACTCATACGTACGAAAATCCCTATTGATTTACCTGTTTTTACAAGGAAATAAAATGTGAAAAAAATATTTCTACATCCCATGGCCTTTCCCAACCATTTAAATTTTTCTCTTACATGTCTAACACTTCCGAAAAACCAATACAACGCCCACCCGGAACACTATATAAAGCTAAACGAACCGTTCACTGGGTACTCATACGCACGAAAATCCCTATTGATTTACCTGTTTTTACAAGGAAATAAAATGTGAAAAAAATATTTCTACATCCCATGGCCTTTCCCAACCATTTAAATTTTTCTCTTACAAGTCTAACACTTCCAAAAAACCAATACAACGCCCAACCGGAACAATATATAAAGCTAAACGAACCGTTCACTGGGTACTTATCCGTACGAAAATCCCTATAGATTTACCTGTTTTTACAAGGAAATAAAATGTGAAAAAAATATTTCTACATCCCATGGTCTTTCCCAACCATTTAAATTTTTCTCTTACAAGTCTAACACTTCCGAAAAACCAATACAACGCCCACCCGGACCAATATATAAAGCTAAACGAACCGTTCACTGGGTACTTATCCGTACGAAAATTCCTATTGATTTACCTGTTTTTACAAGGAAATAAAAGGTGAAAACAATATTTCTACATCCAATGGCCTTTCCCAACCATTTAAATTTTTCTCTTACAGGTCTAACACTTCCGAAAAACCAATACAACGCCCACCCGGAACAATATATAAAGCTAAACGAACCGTTCACTGGGTACTCATACGTACGAAAATCGCTATTGATTTACCTGTTTTTACAAGGAAATAAAATGTGAAAAAAATGTTTCTACATCCCATGGCTTTTCCCAACCATTTAAATTTTTCTCTTACAGGGCTAACACTTCCGAAAAACCAATACAACGCCCACCCGGAACACTATATAAAGCTAAACGAACCGTTCACTGGGTACTTATACGCACGAAAATCCCTATTGATTTACCTGTTTTTACAAGGAAATAAAATGTGAAAAAAATATTTCTACATCCCATGGCCTTTCCCAACCATTTAAATTTTTCTCTTACAGGTCTAACACTTCCCAAAAACCAATACAACACGCACCCGGAACAATATATAAAGCTAAACGAACCGGTCACTGGGTACTTATCCGTACGAAAATCCCTTTTGATTTACCTGTTTTTACAAGGAAATAAAATGTGAAAAAAATATTTCTACATCCCATGGCCTTTCCCAACCATTTAAATTTTTCTCTTACAGGGCTAACACTTCCGAAAAACCAATACAACGCCCACCCGGAACACTATATAAAGCTAAACGAACCGTTCACTGGGTACTTATACGCACGAAAATCCCTATTGATTTACCTGTTTTTACAAGGAAATAAAATGTGAAAAAAATATTTCTACATCCCATGGCCTTTCCCAACCATTTAAATTTTTCTCTTACATGTCTAACACTTCCGAAAAACCAATACAACGCCCACCCGGAACAATATATAAAGCTAAACGAACCGTTCACTGGGTACTCATACGTACGAAAATCCCTATAGATTTACCTGTTTTTACAAGGAAATAAAATGTGAAAAAAATGTTTCTACATCCCATGGCCTTTCCCAACCATTTAAATTTTTCTCTTACAGATCTAACACTTCCGAAAAACCAATACAACGCCCACCCGGAACAATATATAAAGCTAAACGAACCGTTCACTGGGTACTCATACGTACGAAAATCGCTATTGATTTACCTGTTTTTACAAGGAAATAAAATGTGAAAAAAAATGTTTCTACATCCCATGGCCTTTCCCAACCATTTAAATTTTTCTCTTACAGGGCTAACACTTCCGAAAAACCAATACAACGCCCACCCGGAACACTATATAAAGCTAAACGAACCGTTCACTGGGTACTTATACGCACGAAAATCCCTATTGATTTACCTGTTTTTACAAGGAAATAAAATGTGAAAAAAATATTTCTACATCCCATGGCCTTTCCCAACCATTTAAATTTTTCTCTTACAGGTCTAACACTTCCCAAAAACCAATACAACACGCACCCGGAACAATATATAAAGCTAAACGAACCGTTCACTGGGTACTTATCCGTACGAAAATCCCTTTTGATTTACCTGTTTTTACAAGGAAATAAAATGTGAAAAAAATATTTCTACATCCCATGGCCTTTCCCAACCATTTAAATTTTTCTCTTACAGGGCTAACACTTCCGAAAAACCAATACAACGCCCACCCGGAACACTATATAAAGCTAAACGAACCGTTCACTGGGTACTTATACGCACGAAAATCCCTATTGATTTACCTGTTTTTACAAGGAAATAAAATGTGAAAAAAATATTTCTACATCCCATGGCCTTTCCCAACCATTTAAATTTTTCTCTTACATGTCTAACACTTCCGAAAAACCAATACAACGCCCACCCGGAACACTATATAAAGCTAAACGAACCGTTCACTGGGTACTTATACGCACGAAAATCCCTATTGATTTACCTGTATTTACAAGGAAATAAAATGTGAAAAAAATATTTCTACATCCCATGGCCTTTCCCAACCATTTAAATTTTTCTCTTACAGGTCTAACACTTCCCAAAAACCAATACAACACGCACCCGGAACAATATATAAAGCTAAACGAACCGTTCACTGGGTACTTATCCGTACGAAAATCCCTTTTGATTTACCTGTTTTTACAAGGAAATAAAATGTGAAAAAAATATTTCTACATCCCATGGCCCTTCCCAACCAATTAAATTTTTCTCTTACAGGACTAACACGTCCGAAAAACCAATACAACGTCCACCCGGACCAATATATTAAGCTAAATGAACCGTTCACTGGGTACTTATACGTACGAAAATCCATATTGATTTACCTGTTTTTACAGGGAAATAAAATGTGAAAAAAATATTTCTACATCCCATGGCCTTTCCCAACCATTTAAATTTTTCTCTTACAAGTCTAACACTTCCGAAAAACCAATACAACGCCCACCCGGAACAATATATAAAGCTAAACGAACCGTTCACTGGGTACTTATCCGTACGAAAATCCCTATTGATTTACCTGTTTTTACAAGGAAATAAAAGGTGAAAACAATATTTCTACATCCAATGGCCTTTCCCAACCATTTAAATTTTTCTCTTACAGGTCTAACACTTCCGAAAAACCAATACAACGCCCACCCGGAACAATATATAAAGCTAAACGAACCGTTCACTGGGTACTCATACGTACGAAAATCGCTATTGATTTACCTGTTTTTACAAGGAAATAAAATGTGAAAAAAATGTTTCTACATCCCATGGCCTTTCCCAACCATTTAAATTTTTCTCTTACAGGGCTAACACTTCCGAAAAACCAATACAACGCCCACCCGGAACACTATATAAAGCTAAACGAACCGTTCACTGGATACTTATACGCACGAAAATCCCTATTGATTTACCTGTTTTTATAAGGAAATAAAATGTGAAAAAAATATTTCTACATCCCATGGCCTTTCCCAACCATTTAAATTTTTCTCTTACAGGTCTAACACTTCCGAAAAACCAATACAACGCCCACCCGGAACAATATATAAAGCTAAACGAACCGTTCACTCGGTACTCATATGTACGAAAATCCCTATTGATTTACCTGTTTTTACAAGGAAATAAAATGTGAAAAAAATATTTCTACATCCCATGGCCTTTCCCAACCATTTAAATTTTTCTCTTACATGTCTAACACTTCCGAAAAACCAATACAACGCCCACCCGGAACAATATATAAAGCTAAACGAACCGTTCACTGGGTACTCATACGTACGAAAATCCCTATTGATTTACCTGTTTTTACAAGGAAATAAAATGTGAAAAAAATGTTTCTACATCCCATGGCCTTTCCCAACCATTTAAATTTTTCTCTTACAGGGCTAACACTTCCGAAAAACCAATACAACGCCCACCCGGAACACTATATAAAGCTAAACGAACCCTTCCCTGGGTACTTATACGCACGAAAATCCCTATTGATTTACCTGTTTTTTCAAGGAAATAAAATGTGAAAAAAATATTTCTACATCCCATGGCCTTTCCCAACCATTTAAATTTTTCTCTTACAAGTCTAACACTTCCAAAAAACCAATACAACGCCCAACCGGAACAATATATAAAGCTAAACGAACCGTTCACTGGGTACTTATCCGTACGAAAATCCCTATAGATTTACCTGTTTTTACAAGGAAATAAAATGTGAAAAAAATATTTCTACATCCCATGGCCTTTCCCAACCATTTAAATTTTTCTCTTACAGGGCTAACACTTCCGAAAAACCAATACAACGCCCACCCGGAACAATATATAAAGCTAAACGAACCGTTCACTGGGTACTTATCCGTACGAAAATCCGTATTGATTTACCTGTTTTTACAAGGAAATAAAAGGTGAAAACAATATTTCTACATCCAATGGCCTTTCCCAACCATTTAAATTTTTCTCTTACAGGTCTAACACTTCTGAAAAACCAATACAACGCCCACCCGGAACAATATATAAAGCTAAACGAACCGTTCACTGGGTACTCATACGTACGAAAATCGCTATTGATTTACCTGTTTTTACAAGGAAATAAAATGTGAAAAAAATGTTTCTACATCCCATGGCCTTTCCCAACCATTTAAAATTTTCTCTTACAGGGCTAACACTTCCGAAAAACCAATACAACGCCCACCCGGAACACTATATAAAGCTAAACGAACCGTTCACTGGGTACTTATACGCACGAAAATCCCTATTGATTTACCTGTTTTTACAAGGAAATAAAATGTGAAAAAAATATTTCTACATCCCATGGCCTTTCCCAACCATTTAAATTTTTCTCTTACAAGTCTAACACTTCCAAAAAACCAATACAACGCCCAACCAGAACAATATATAAAGCTAAACGAACCGTTCACTGGGTACTTATCCGTACGAAAATCCCTATAGATTTACCTGTTTTTACAAGGAAATAAAATGTGAAAAAAATATTTCTACATCCCATGGCCTTTCCCAACCATTTAAATTTTTCTCTTACAGGTCTAACACTTCCGAAAAACCAATACAACGCCCACCCGGAACAATATATAAAGCTAAACGAACCGTTCACTGGGTACTCATACGTACGAAAATCCCTATTGATTTACCTGTTTTTACAAGGAAATAAAATGTGAAAAAAATATTTCTACATCCCATGGCCTTTCCCAACCATTTAAATTTTTCTCTTACAGGGCTAACACTTCCGAAAAACCAATACAACGCCCACCCGGAACAATATATAAAGCTAAACGAACCGTTCACTGGGTACTCATACGTACGAAAATCCCTATTGATTTACCTGTTTTTACAAGGAAATAAAATGTGAAAAAAATGTTTCTACATCCCATGGCCTTTCCCAACCATTTAAATTTTTCTCTTACAGGGCTAACACTTCCGAAAAACCAATACAACGCCCACCCGGAACACTATATAAAGCTAAACGAACCGTTCACTGGGTACTTATACGCACGAAAATCCCTATTGATTTACGTGTTTTTACAAGGAAATAAAATGTGAAAAAAATGTTTCTACATCCCATGGCCTTTCCCAACCATTTAAATTTTTCTCTTACAGGGCTAACACTTCCGAAAAACCAATACAACGCCCACCCGGAACACTATATAAAGCTAAACGAACCGTTCACTGGGTACTTATACGCACGAAAATCCCTATTGATTTACCTGTTTTTATAAGGAAATAAAATGTGAAAAAAATATTTCTACATCCCATGGCCTTTCCCAACCATTTAAATTTTTCTCTTACATGTCTAACACTTCCGAAAAACCAATACAACGCCCACCCGGAACAATATATAAAGCTAAACGAACCGTTCACTTGGTACTCATACGTACGAAAATCCCTATTGATTTACCTGTTTTTACAAGGAAATAAAATGTGAAAAAAATATTTCTACATCCCATGGCCTTTCCCAACCATTTGAATTTTTCTCTTACATGTCTAACACTTCCGAAAAACCAATACAACGCCCACCCGGAACATTATATAAAGCTAAACGAACCGTTCATTCGGTACTCATACGTACGAAAATCCCTATTGATTTACCTGTTTTTACAAGGAAATAATATGTGAAAAAAATATTTCTACATCCCATGGCCTTTCCCAACCATTTAAATTTTTCTCTTACAGGTCTAACACTTCCGAAAAACCAATACAACGCCCACCCGGAACAATATATAAAGCTAAACGAACCGTTCACTGGGTACTCATACGTACGAAAATCCCTATTGATTTACCTGTTTTTACAAGGAAATAAAATGTGAAAAAAATGTTTCTACATCCCATGGCCTTTCCCAACCAAAATCCCTATTGATTTGCCTGTTTTTACAAGGAAATAAAAGGTGAAAACAATATTTCTACATCCAATGGCCTTTCCCAACCATTAAAATTTTTCTCTTATAGGTCTAACACTTCCGAAAAACCAATACAACGCCCACCCAGAACAATATATAAAGCTAAACGAACCGTTCACTGGGTACTTATCCGTACTAAAATCCCTATTGATTTACCTGTTTTTACAAGGAAATAAAATGTGAAAAAAATATTTCTACATCCCATGGCCTTTCCCAACCATTTAAATTTTTCTCTTACAAGTCTAACACTTCCGAAAAACCAATACAACACGCACGCGGAACAATATATAAAGCTAAACGAACCGTTCACTGGGTACTCATACGTACGAAAATCCCTATTGATTTACCTGTTTTTACAAGGAAATAAAATGTAAAAAAAATATTTTTACATACCATGGCCTTTCTCAACCATTTAAATTTTTCTCTTACAGGTCTAACGCTTCCGAAAAACCAATACAACACGCACGCGGAACAATATATAAAGCTAAACGAACCGTTCACTGGGTACATATCCGTACGAAAATCCCTATTGATTTACCTGTTTTTACAAGGAAATAAAATGTGAAAACAATATTTCTACATCCCATGGCCTTTCCCAACCATTTAAATTTTTCTCTTACAGGTCTAACACTTCCGAAAAACCAATACAACGCCCACCCGGAACAATATATAAAGCTAAACGAACCGTTCACTGGGTACTCATACGTACGAAAATCCCTATTGATTTACCTGTTTTTACAAGGAAATAAAACGTGAAAAAAATGTTTCTACATCCCATGGCCTTTCCCAACCATTTAAATTTTTCTCTTACAGGGCTAACACTTCCGAAAAACCAATACAACACCCACCCGGAACAATATATAAAGCTAAACGAACCGTTCACTGGGTACTTATCCGTACGAAAATCCCTATTGATTTACCTGTTTTTCCAAGGAAATAAAATGTGAAAAAAATATTTCTACATCCCATGGCCTTTCCCAAACATTTAAATTTTTCTCTTACAGGGCTAACACGTCCGAAAAACCAATACAACGCCCATCCGGAACAATATATAAAGCTAAACGCACCGTTCACTGGGTACTTATATGTACGAAAATCCCTATTGATTTACCTGTTTTTCCAAGGAAATAAAATGTGAAAAAAATATTTCTACATCCCATGGCCTTTCCCAACCATTTAAATTTTTCTCTTACAGGGCTAACACTTCCGAAAAACCAATACAACGTCCACCCGGACCAATATATTAAGCTAAACGAACCGTTCACTGGGTACTTATACGTACGAAAATCCCTATTGATTTACCTGTTTTTAGAGGGAAATAAAATGTGAAAAAAATATTTCTACATCCCATGGCCTTTCCCAACCATTTAAACTTTTCTCTTATAGGTCTAACACTTCCGAAAAACCAATACAACGCCCACCCGGAACAATATATAAAGCTAAACGAACCGTTCACTGGGTACTCATACGTACGAAAATCCCTATTGATTTACCTGTTTTTACAAGGAAATAAAATGTAAAAAAAATATTTTTACATACCATGGCCTTTCTCAACCATTTAAATTTTTCTCTTACAGGTCTAACGCTTCCGAAAAACCAATACAACACGCATGCGGAACAATATATAAAGCTAAACGAACCGTTCACTGGGTACTTATCCGTACGAAAATCCCTATTGATTTACCTGTTTTTACAAGGAAATAAAATGTGAAAACAATATTTCTACATCCCATGGCCTTTCCCAACCATTTAAATTTTTCTCTTACAGGTCTAACACTTCTGAAAAACCAATACAACGCCCACCCGGAACAATATATAAAGCTAAACGAACCGTTCACTGGGTACTCATACGTACGAAAATCCCTATTGATTTACCTGTTTTTACAAGGAAATAAAACGTGAAAAAAATGTTTCTACATCCCATGGCCTTTCCCAACCATTTAAATTTTTCTCTTACAGGGCTAACACTTCCGAAAAAACAATACAACACCCACCCGGAACAATATATAAAGCTAAACGAACCGTTCACTGGGTACATATCCGTACGAAAATCCCTATTGATTTACCTGTTTTTCCAAGGAAATAAAATGTGAAAAAAATATTTCTACATCCCATGGCCTTTCCCAACCATTTAAATTTTTCTCTTACAGGGCTAACACGTCCGAAAAACCAATACAACGCCCATCCGGAACAATATATAAAGCTAAACGCACCGTTCACTGGGTACTTATATGTACGAAAATCCCTATTGATTTACCTGTTTTTCCAAGGAAATAAAATATGAAAAAAATGTTTCTGCATTCCATGGCCTTTCCCAACCATTTAATTTTTCTCTTACAGGTCTAACACTTCCGAAAAACCTATACAACCCCTACCCGGAACAATATATAAAGCTAAACGAACCGTTCACTGGGTACTTATCCGTACGAAAATCCCTATTGATTTACCTGTTTTTACAAGGAAATAAAATGTGAAAAAAATGTTTCTGCATCCCATGGCCTTTCCCAACCATTTAATTTTTTCTCTTACAGGGCTAACACTTCTGAAAAACCAATACAACGCCCACCCGGAACACTATATAAAGCTAAACGAACCGTTCACTGGGTACTTATACGCACGAAAATCCCTATTGATTTACCTGTTTTTACAAGGAAATAAAATGTGAAAAAAATATTTCTACATCCCATGGCCTTTCCCAACCATTAAAATTTTTCTCTTACAGGTCTAACACTTCCGAAAAACCAATACAACACGCACCCGGAACAATATATAAAGCTAAACGAACCGTTCACTGGGTACTTATCCGTACGAAAATCCCTATTGATTTACCTGTTTTTACAGGGAAATAAAATGTGAAAAAAATATTTCTACATCCCATGGCCTTTCCCAACCATTTAAATTTTTCTCTTACAAGTCTAACACTTCTGAAAAACCTATACAACGCCTACCCGGAACAATATATAAAGCTAAACGAACCGTTCACTGGGTACTTATCCGTACGAAAATCCCTATTGATTTACCTGTTTTTACAAGGAAATAAAATGTGAAAACAATATTTCTACATCCCATGGCCTTCCCGAACCATTTAAATTTTTCTCTTACAGGTCTAACACTTCCGAAAAACCAATACAACGCCCACCCGGAACAATATATAAAGCTAAACGAACCGTTCACTGGGTACTTATCCGTACGAAAATCCCTATTGATTTACCTGTTTTTACAAGGAAATAAAAGGTGAAAACAATATTTCTACATCCAATGGCCTTTCCCAACCATTTAAATTTTTCTCTTACAGGTCTAACACTTCCGAAAAACCAATACAACGCCCACCCGGAACAATATATAAAGCTAAACGAACCGTTCACTGGGTACTCATACGTACGAAAATCCCTATTGATTTACCTGTTTTTACAAGGAAATAAAATGTGAAAAAAATGTTTCTACATCCCATGGCCTTTCCCAACCATTTAAATTTTTCTCTTACAGGGCTAACACTTCCGAAAAACCAATACAACGCCCACCCGGAACACTATATAAAGCTAAACGAACCGTTCACTGGGTACTTATACGCACGAAAATCCCTATTGATTTACCTGTTTTTACAAGGAAATAAAACGTGAAAAAAATGTTTCTACATCCCATGGCCTTTCCCAACCATTTAAATTTTTCTCTTACAGGGCTAACACTTCCGAAAAAACAATACAACACCCACCCGGAACAATATATAAAGCTAAACGAACCGTTCACTGGGTACATATCCGTACGAAAATCCCTATTGATTTACCTGTTTTTCCAAGGAAATAAAATGTGAAAAAAATATTTCTACATCCCATGGCCTTTCCCAACCATTTAAATTTTTCTCTTACAGGGCTAACACGTCCGAAAAACCAATACAACGCCCATCCGGAACAATATATAAAGCTAAACGCACCGTTCACTGGGTATTTATATGTACGAAAATCCCTATTGATTTACCTGTTTTTCCAAGGAAATAAAATATGAAAAAAATGTTTCTGCATTCCATGGCCTTTCCCAACCATTTAATTTTTCTCTTACAGGTCTAACACTTCCGAAAAACCTATACAACCCCTACCCGGAACAATATATAAAGCTAAACGAACCGTTCACTGGGTACTTATCCGTACGAAAATCCCTATTGATTTACCTGTTTTTACAAGGAAATAAAATGTGAAAAAAATGTTTCTGCATCCCATGGCCTTTCCCAACCATTTAATTTTTTCTCTTACAGGGCTAACACTTCTGAAAAACCAATACAACGCCCACCCGGAACACTATATAAAGCTAAACGAACCGTTCACTGGGTACTTATACGCACGAAAATCCCTATTGATTTACCTGTTTTTACAAGGAAATAAAATGTGAAAAAAATATTTCTACATCCCATGGCCTTTCCCAACCATTAAAATTTTTCTCTTACAGGTCTAACACTTCCGAAAAACCAATACAACACGCACCCGGAACAATATATAAAGCTAAACGAACCGTTCACTGGGTACTTATCCGTACGAAAATCCCTATTGATTTACCTGTTTTTACAGGGAAATAAAATGTGAAAAAAATATTTCTACATCCCATGGCCTTTCCCAACCATTTAAATTTTTCTCTTACAAGTCTAACACTTCTGAAAAACCTATACAACGCCTACCCGGAACAATATATAAAGCTAAACGAACCGTTAACTGGGTACTTATCCGTACGAAAATCCCTATTGATTTACCTGTTTTTACAAGGAAATAAAATGTGAAAACAATATTTCTACATCCCATGGCCTTCCCGAACCATTTAAATTTTTCTCTTACAGGTCTAACACTTCCGAAAAACCAATACAACGCCCACCCGGAACAATATATAAAGCTAAACGAACCGTTCACTGGGTACTTATCCGTACGAAAATCCCTATTGATTTACCTGTTTTTACAAGGAAATAAAAGGTGAAAACAATATTTCTACATCCAATGGCCTTTCCCAACCATTTAAATTTTTCTCTTACAGGTCTAACACTTCCGAAAAACCAATACAACGCCCACCCGGAACAATATATAAAGCTAAACGAACCGTTCACTGGGTACTCATACGTACGAAAATCCCTATTGATTTACCTGTTTTTACAAGGAAATAAAATGTGAAAAAAATGTTTCTACATCCCATGGCCTTTCCCAACCATTTAAATTTTTCTCTTACAGGGCTAACACTTCCGAAAAACCAATACAACGCCCACCCGGAACACTATATAAAGCTAAACGAACCGTTCACTGGGTACTTATACGCACGAAAATCCCTATTGATTTACCAGTTTTTACAAGGAAATAAAATGTGAAAAAAATATTTCTACATCCCATGGCCTTTCCCAACCATTAAAATTTTTCTCTTACAGGTCTAACACTTCCGAAAAACCAATACAACACGCACCCGGAACAATATATAAAGCTAAACGAACCGTTCACTGGGTACTTATCCGTACGAAAATCCCTATTGATTTACCTGTTTTTACAGGGAAATAAAATGTGAAAAAAATATTTCTACATCCCATGGCCTTTCCCAACCATTTAAATTTTTCTCTTACAAGTCTAACACTTCCGAAAAACCTATACAACGCCTACCCGGAACAATATATAAAGCTAAACGAACCGTTCACTGGGTACTTATCCGTACGAAAATCCCTATTGATTTACCTGTTTTTACAAGGAAATAAAATGTGAAAAAAATGTTTCTGCATCCCATGGCCTTTCCCAACCATTTAATTTTTTCTCTTACAGGGCTAAAACTTCCGAAAAACCAATACAACGCCCACCCGGAACACTATATAAAGCTAAACGAACCGTTCACTGGGTACTTATACGCACGAAAATCCCTATTGATTTACCTGTTTTTACAAGGAAATAAAATGTGAAAAAAATATTTCTACATCCCATGGCCTTTTCCAACCATTTAAATTTTACTCTTACAGGTCTAACACTTCCGAAAAACCAATACAACGCCCACCCGGAACAATATATAAAGCTAAACGAACCGTTCACTCGGTACTCATACGTACGAAAATCCCTATTAATTTGCCTGTTTTTACAAGGAAATAAAAGGTGAAAACAATATTTCTACATCCAATGGCCTTTCCCAACCATTAAAATTTTTCTCTTATAGGTCTAACACTTCCGAAAAACCAATACAACGCCCACCCGGAACAATATATAAAGCTAAACGAACCGTTCACTGGGTACTTATCCGTACTAAAATCCCTATTGATTTACCTGTTTTTACAAGAAAATAAAATGTGAAAAAAATATTTCTACATCCCATGGCCTTTCCCAACCATTTAAATTTTTCTCTTACAAGACTAACACTTCCGAAAAACCAATACAACACGCACGCGGAACAATATATAAAGCTAAACGAACCGTTCACTGGGTACTCATACGTACGAAAATCCCTATTGATTTACCTGTTTTTACAAGGAAATAAAATGTAAAAAAAATATTTTTACATACCATGGCCTTTCTCAACCATTTAAATTTTTCTCTTACAGGTCTAACGCTTCCGAAAAACCAATACAACACGCACGCGGAACAATATATAAAGCTAAACGAACCGTTCACTGGGTACATATCCGTACGAAAATCCCTATTGATTTACCTGTTTTTACAAGGAAATAAAATGTGAAAACAATATTTCTACATCCCATGGCCTTTCCCAACCATTTAAATTTTTCTCTTAGAGGGCTAACACTTCCGAAAAACCAATACAACGCCTACCCGGAACACTATATAAAGCTAAACGAACCGTTCACTGGGTACTTATACGCACGAAAATCCCTATTGATTTACCTGTTTTTACAAGGAAATAAAATGTGAAAAAAATGTTTCTGCATCCCATGGCCTTTCCCAACCATTTAATTTTTTCTCTTACAGGGCTAAAACTTCCGAAAAACCAATACAACGCCCACCCGGAACACTATATAAAGCTAAACGAACCGTTCACTGGGTACTCATACGTACGAAAATCCCTATTCATTTACCTGTTTTTACAAGGAAATAAAACGTGAAAAAAATGTTTCTACATCCCATGGCCTTTCCCAACCATTTAATTTTTTCTCTTACAGGGCTAACACTTCCGAAAAACCAATACAACGTCCACCCGGACCAATATATTAAGCTAAACGAACCGTTCACTGGGTACTTATACGTACGAAAATCCCTATTGATTTACCTGTTTTTAGAGGGAAATAAAATGTGAAAAAAATATTTCTACATCCCATGGCCTTTCCCAACCATTAAAATTTTTCTCTTACAGGTCTAACACTTCCGAAAAACCAATACAACACGCACCCGGAACAATATATAAAGCTAAACGAACCGTTCACTGGGTACTTATCCGTACGAAAATCCCTATTGATTTACCTGTTTTTACAGGGAAATAAAATGTGAAAAAAATATTTCTACATCCCATGGCCTTTCCCAACCATTTAAATTTTTCTCTTACAAGTCTAACACTTCCGAAAAACCTATACAACCCCTACCCGGAACAATATATAAAGCTAAACGAACCGTTCACTGGGTACTTATCCGTACGAAAATCCCTATTGATTTACCTGTTTTTACAAGGAAATAAAATGTGAAAAAAATGTTTCTGCATCCCATGGCCTTTCCCAACCATTTAATTTTTTCTCTTACAGGGCTAAAACTTCCGAAAAACCAATACAACGCCCACCCGGAACACTATATAAAGCTAAACGAACCGTTCACTGGGTACTTATACGCACGAAAATCCCTATTGATTTACCTGTTTTTACAAGGAAATAAAATGTGAAAAAAATATTTCTACATCCCATGGCCTTTTCCAACCATTTAAATTTTTCTCTTACAGGTCTAACACTTCCGAAAAACCAATACAACGCCCACCCGGAACAATATATAAAGCTAAACGAACCGTTCACTCGGTACTCATACGTACGAAAATCCCTATTGATTTGCCTGTTTTTACAAGGAAATAAAAGGTGAAAACAATATTTCTACATCCAATGGCCTTTCCCAACCATTAAAATTTTTCTCTTATAGGTCTAACACTTCCGAAAAACCAATACAACGCCCACCCAGAACAATATATAAAGCTAAACGAACCGTTCACTGGGTACTTATCCGTACTAAAATCCCTATTGATTTACCTGTTTTTACAAGGAAATAAAATGTGAAAAAAATATTTCTACATCCCATGGCCTTTCTCAACCATTTAAATTTTTCTCTTACAGGTCTAACGCTTCCGAAAAACCAATACAACACGCACGCGGAACAATATATAAAGCTAAACGAACCGTTCACTGGGTACATATCCGTACGAAAATCCCTATTGATTTACCTGTTTTTACAAGGAAATAAAATGTGAAAACAATATTTCTACATCCCATGGCCTTTCCCAACCATTTAAATTTTTCTCTTACAGGTCTAACACTTCCGAAAAACCAATACAACGCCCACCCGGAACAATATATAAAGCTAAATGAACCGTTCACTGGGTACTCATACGTACGAAAATCCCTATTGATTTACCTGTTTTTACAAGGAAATAAAACGTGAAAAAAATGTTTCTACATCCCATGGCCTTTCCCAACCATTTAAATTTTTCTCTTACAGGGCTAACACTTCCGAAAAACCAATACAACACCCACCCGGAACAATATATAAAGCTAAACGAACCGTTCACTGGGTACTTATCCGTACGAAAATCCCTATTGATTTACCTGTTTTTCCAAGGAAATAAAATGTGAAAAAAATATTTCTACATCCCATGGCCTTTCCCAAACATTTAAATTTTTCTCTTACAGGGCTAACACGTCCGAAAAACCAATACAACGCCCATCCGGAACAATATATAAAGCTAAACGCACCGTTCACTGGGTACTTATATGTACGAAAATCCCTATTGATTTACCTGTTTTTCCAAGGAAATAAAATGTGAAAAAAATATTTCTACATCCCATGGCCTTTCCCAACCATTTAAATTTTTCTCTTACAGGGCTAACACTTCCGAAAAACCAATACAACGTCCACCCGGACCAATATATTAAGCTAAACGAACCGTTCACTGGGTACTTATACGTACGAAAATCCCTATTGATTTACCTGTTTTTAGAGGGAAATAAAATGTGAAAAAAATATTTCTACATCCCATGGCCTTTCCCAACCATTTAAACTTTTCTCTTATAGGTCTAACACTTCCGAAAAACCAATACAACGCCCACCCGGAACAATATATAAAGCTAAACGAACCGTTCACTGGGTACTCATACGTACGAAAATCCCTATTGATTTACCTGTTTTTACAAGGAAATAAAATGTAAAAAAAATATTTTTACATACCATGGCCTTTCTCAACCATTTAAATTTTTCTCTTACAGGTCTAACGCTTCCGAAAAACCAATACAACACGCACGCGGAACAATATATAAAGCTAAACGAACCGTTCACTGGGTACTTATCCGTACGAAAATCCCTATTGATTTACCTGTTTTTACAAGGAAATAAAATGTGAAAACAATATTTCTACATCCCATGGCCTTTCCCAACCATATAAATTTTTCTCTTACAGGTCTAACACTTCCGAAAAACCAATACAACGCCCACCCGGAACAATATATAAAGCTAAACGAACCGTTCACTGGGTACTCATACGTACGAAAATCCCTATTGATTTACCTGTTTTTACAAGGAAATAAAACGTGAAAAAAATGTTTCTACATCCCATGGCCTTTCCCAACCATTTAAATTTTTCTCTTACAGGGCTAACACTTCCGAAAAAACAATACAACACCCACTCGGAACAATATATAAAGCTAAACGAACCGTTCACTGGGTACATATCCGTACGAAAATCCCTATTGATTTACCTGTTTTTCCAAGGAAATAAAATGTGAAAAAAATATTTCTACATCCCATGGCCTTTCCCAACCATTTAAATTTTTCTCTTACAGGGCTAACACGTCCGAAAAACCAATACAACGCCCATCCGGAACAATATATAAAGCTAAACGCACCGTTCACTGGGTACTTATATGTACGAAAATCCCTATTGATTTACCTGTTTTTCCAAGGAAATAAAATATGAAAAAAATGTTTCTGCATCCCATGGCCTTTCCCAACCATTTAATTTTTTCTCTTACAGGGCTAAAACTTCCGAAAAACCAATACAACGCCCACCCGGAACACTATATAAAGCTAAACGAACCGTTCACTGGGTACTTATACGCACGAAAATCCCTATTGATTTACCTGTTTTTACAAGGAAATAAAATGTGAAAAAAATATTTCTACATCCCATGGCCTTTTCCAACCATTTAAATTTTTCTCTTACAGGTCTAACACTTCCGAAAAACCAATACAACGCCCACCCGGAACAATATATAAAGCTAAACGAACCTTTCACTCGGTACTCATACGTACGAAAATCCCTATTGATTTGCCTGTTTTTACAAGGAAATAAAAGGTGAAAACAATATTTCTACATCCAATGGCCTTTCCCAACCATTAAAATTTTTCTCTTATAGGTCTAACACTTCCGAAAAACCAATACAACGCCCACCCGGAACAATATATAAAGCTAAACGAACCGTTCACTGGGTACTTATCCGTACTAAAATCCCTATTGATTTACCTGTTTTTACAAGGAAATAAAATGTGAAAAAAATATTTCTACATCCCACGGCCTTTCCCAACCATTTAAATTTTTCTCTTACAAGTCTAACACTTCCGAAAAACCAATACAACACGCACGCGGAACAATATATAAAGCTAAACGAACCGTTAACTGGGTACTCATACGTACGAAAATCCCTATTGATTTACCTGTTTTTACAAGGAAATAAATTGTAAAAAAAATATTTTTACATACCATGGCCTTTCTCAACCATTTAAATTTTTCTCTTACAGGTCTAACGCTTCCGAAAAACCAATACAACACGCACGCGGAACAATATATAAAGCTAAACGAACCGTTCACTGGGTACATATCCGTACGAAAATCCCTATTGATTTACCTGTTTTTACAAGGAAATAAAATGTGAAAACAATATTTCTACATCCCATGGCCTTTCCCAACCATTTAAATTTTTCTCTTACAGGTCTAACACTTCCGAAAAACCAATACAACGCCCACCCGGAACAATATATAAAGCTAAACGAACCGTTCACTGGGTACTCATACGTACGAAAATCCCTATTGATTTACCTGTTTTTACAAGGAAATAAAACGTGAAAAAAATGTTTCTACATCCCATGGCCTTTCCCAACCATTTAAATTTTTCTCTTACAGGGCTAACACTTCCGAAAAACCAATACAACACCCACCCGGAACAATATATAAAGCTAAACGAACCGTTCACTGGGTACTTATCCGTACGAAAATCCCTATTGATTTACCTGTTTTTCCAAGGAAATAAAATGTGAAAAAAATATTTCTACATCCCATGGCCTTTCCCAACCATTTAAATTTTTCTCTTACAGGGCTAACACGTCCGAAAAACCAATACAACGCCCATCCGGAACAATATATAAAGCTAAACGCACCGTTCACTGGGTACTTATATGTACGAAAATCCCTATTGATTTACCTGTTTTCCAAGGAAATAAAATGTGAAAAAAATATTTCTACATCCCATGGCCTTTCCCAACCATTTAAATTTTTCTCTTACAGGGCTAACACTTCCGAAAAACCAATACAACGTCCACCCGGACCAATATATTAAGCTAAACGAACCGTTCACTGGGTACTTATACGTACGAAAATCCCTATTGATTTACCTGTTTTTAGAGGGAAATAAAATGTGAAAAAAATATTTCTACATCCCATGGCCTTTCCCAACCATTTAAACTTTTCTCTTATAGGTCTAACACTTCCGAAAAACCAATACAACGCCCACCCGGAACAATATATAAAGCTAAACGAACCGTTCACTGGGTACTCATACGTACGAAAATCCCTATTGATTTACCTGTTTTTACAAGGAAATAAAATGTAAAAAAAATATTTTTACATACCATGGCCTTTCTCAACCATTTAAATTTTTCTCTTACAGGTCTAACGCTTCCGAAAAACCAATACAACACGCACGCGGAACAATATATAAAGCTAAACGAACCGTTCACTGGGTACTTATCCGTACGAAAATCCCTATTGATTTACCTGTTTTTACAAGGAAATAAAATGTGAAAACAATATTTCTACATCCCATGGCCTTTCCCAACCATTTAAATTTTTCTCTTACAGGTCTAACACTTCCGAAAAACCAATACAACTCCCACCCGGAACAATATATAAAGCTAAACGAACCGTTCACTGGGTACTCATACGTACGAAAATCCCTATTGATTTACCTGTTTTTACAAGGAAATAAAACGTGAAAAAAATGTTTCTACATCCCATGGCCTTTCCCAACCATTTAAATTTTTCTCTTACAGGGCTAACACTTCCGAAAAAACAATACAACACCCACCCGGAACAATATATAAAGCTAAACGAACCGTTCACTGGGTACATATCCGTACGAAAATCCCTATTGATTTACCTGTTTTTCCAAGGAAATAAAATGTGAAAAAAATATTTCTACATCCCATGGCCTTTCCCAACCATTTAAATTTTTCTCTTACAGGGCTAACACGTCCGAAAAACCAATACAACGCCCATCCGGAACAATATATAAAGCTAAACGCACCGTTCACTGGGTACTTATACGTACGAAAATCCCTATTGATTTACCTGTTTTTCCAAGGAAATAAAATGTGAAAAAAATATTTCTACATCCCATGGCCTTTCCCAACCATTTAAATTTTTCTCTTACAGGTCTAACACTTCCGAAAAACCAATACAACGCCCACCCGGAACAATATATAAAGCTAAACGAACCGTTCACTGGGTACTTATCCGTACGAAAATCCCTATTGATTTACCTGTTTTTACAAGGAAATAAAATGTGAAAAATACATTTCTACATCCCATGGCCTTTCCCAACCATTTAAATTTTTCTCTTACAAGTCTAACACTTCCGAAAAACCAATACAACGCCCATCCGGAACAATATATAAAGCTAAACGCACCGTTCACTGGGTACTTATACGTACGAAAATCCCTATTGATTTACCTGTTTTTACAGGGAAATAAAATGTGAAAAAAATATTTCTACATCCCATGGCCTTTCCCAACCATTTAAACTTTTCTCTTATAGGTCTAACACTTCTGAAAAACCAATACAACGCCCACCCGGAACAATATATAAAGCTAAACGAACCGTTCACTGGGTACTTATACGTACGAAAATCCCTATTGATTTACCTGTTTTTAGAGGGAAATAAAATGTGAAAAAAATATTTCTACATCCCATGGCCTTTCCCAACCATTTAAACTTTTCTCTTATAGGTCTAACACTTCCGAAAAACCAATACAACGCCCACCCGGAACAATATATAAAGCTAAACGAACCGTTCACTGGGTACTCATACGTACGAAAATCCCTATTGATTTACCTGTTTTTACAAGGAAATAAAATGTAAAAAAAATATTTTTACATACCATGGCCTTTCTCAACCATTTAAATTTTTCTCTTACAGGTCTAACGCTTCCGAAAAACCAATACAACACGCACGCGGAACAATATATAAAGCTAAACGAACCGTTCACTGGGTACTTATCCGTACGAAAATCCCTATTGATTTACCTGTTTTTACAAGGAAATAAAATGTGAAAACAATATTTCTACATCCCATGGCCTTTCCCAACCATTTAAATTTTTCTCTTACAGGTCTAACACTTCCGAAAAACCAATACAACTCCCACCCGGAACAATATATAAAGCTAAACGAACCGTTCACTGGGTACTCATACGTACGAAAATCCCTATTGATTTACCTGTTTTTACAAGGAAATAAAACGTGAAAAAAATGTTTCTACATCCCATGGCCTTTCCCAACCATTTAAATTTTTCTCTTACAGGGCTAACACTTCCGAAAAAACAATACAACACCCACCCGGAACAATATATAAAGCTAAACGAACCGTTCACTGGGTACATATCCGTACGAAAATCCCTATTGATTTACCTGTTTTTCCAAGGAAATAAAATGTGAAAAAAATATTTCTACATCCCATGGCCTTTCCCAACCATTTAAATTTTTCTCTTACAGGGCTAACACGTCCGAAAAACCAATACAACGCCCATCCGGAACAATATATAAAGCTAAACGCACCGTTCACTGGGTACTTATACGTACGAAAATCCCTATTGATTTACCTGTTTTTCCAAGGAAATAAAATGTGAAAAAAATATTTCTACATCCCATGGCCTTTCCCAACCATTTAAATTTTTCTCTTACAGGTCTAACACTTCCGAAAAACCAATACAACGCCCACCCGGAACAATATATAAAGCTAAACGAACCGTTCACTGGGTACTTATCCGTACGAAAATCCCTATTGATTTACCTGTTTTTACAAGGAAATAAAATGTGAAAAATACATTTCTACATCCCATGGCCTTTCCCAACCATTTAAATTTTTCTCTTACAAGTCTAACACTTCCGAAAAACCAATACAACGCCCATCCGGAACAATATATAAAGCTAAACGCACCGTTCACTGGGTACTTATACGTACGAAAATCCCTATTGATTTACCTGTTTTTACAGGGAAATAAAATGTGAAAAAAATATTTCTACATCCCATGGCCTTTCCCAACCATTTAAACTTTTCTCTTATAGGTCTAACACTTCTGAAAAACCAATACAACGCCCACCCGGAACAATATATAAAGCTAAACGAACCGTTCACTGGGTACTTATACGTACGAAAATCCCTATTGATTTACCTGTTTTTACAGGGAAATAAAATGTGAAAAAAATATTTCTACATCCCATGGCCTTTCCCAACCATTTAAACTTTTCTCTTATAGGTCTAACACTTCCGAAAAACCAATACAACGCCCACCCGGAACAATATATAAAGCTAAACGAACCGTTCACTGGGTACTCATACGTACGAAAATCCCTATTGATTTACCTGTTTTTACAAGGAAATAAAATGTAAAAAAAATATTTTTCCATACCATGGCCTTTCTCAACCATTTAAATTTTTCTCTTACAGGTCTAACGCTTCCGAAAAACCAATACAACACGCACGCGGAACAATATATAAAGCTAAACGAACCGTTCACTGGGTACTTATCCGTACGAAAATCCCTATTGATTTACCTGTTTTTACAAGGAAATAAAATGTGAAAACAATATTTCTACATCCCATGGCCTTTCCCAACCATTTAAATTTTTCTCTTACAGGTCTAACACTTCCGAAAAACCAATACAACGCCCACCCGGAACAATATATAAAGCTAAACGAACCGTTCACTGGGTACTTATACGTACGAAAATCCCTATTGATTTACCTGTTTTTACAGGGAAATAAAATGTGAAAAAAATATTTCTACATCCCATGGCCTTTCCCAACCATTTAAACTTTTCTCTTATAGGTCTAACACTTCCGAAAAACCAATACAACGCCCACCCGGAACAATATATAAAGCTAAACGAACCGTTCACTGGGTACTCATACGTACGAAAATCCCTATTGATTTACCTGTTTTTACAAGGAAATAAAATGTAAAAAAAATATTTTTCCATACCATGGCCTTTCTCAACCATTTAAATTTTTCTCTTACAGGTCTAACGCTTCCGAAAAACCAATACAACACGCACGCGGAACAATATATAAAGCTAAACGAACCGTTCACTGGGTACTTATCCGTACGAAAATCCCTATTGATTTACCTGTTTTTACAAGGAAATAAAATGTGAAAAATACATTTCTACATCCCATGGCCTTTCCCAACCATTTAAATTTTTCTCTTACAAGTCTAACACTTCCGAAAAACCAATACAACGCCCATCCGGAACAATATATAAAGCTAAACGCACCGTTCACTGGGTACTTATACGTACGAAAATCCCTATTGATTTACCTGTTTTTACAGGGAAATAAAATGTGAAAAAAATATTTCTACATCCCATGGCCTTTCCCAACCATTTAAACTTTTCTCTTATAGGTCTAACACTTCTGAAAAACCAATACAACGCCCACCCGGAACAATATATAAAGCTAAACGAACCGTTCACTGGGTACTTATACGTACGAAAATCCCTATTGATTTACCTGTTTTTACAGGGAAATAAAATGTGAAAAAAATATTTCTACATCCCATGGCCTTTCCCAACCATTTAAACTTTTCTCTTATAGGTCTAACACTTCCGAAAAACCAATACAACGCCCACCCGGAACAATATATAAAGCTAAACGAACCGTTCACTGGGTACTCATACGTACGAAAATCCCTATTGATTTACCTGTTTTTACAAGGAAATAAAATGTAAAAAAAATATTTTTCCATACCATGGCCTTTCTCAACCATTTAAATTTTTCTCTTACAGGTCTAACGCTTCCAAAAAACCAATACAACACGCACGCGGAACAATATATAAAGCTAAAC
Source organism: Paroedura picta (assembly GCF_049243985.1). Taxonomy (NCBI): domain Eukaryota; kingdom Metazoa; phylum Chordata; class Lepidosauria; order Squamata; family Gekkonidae; genus Paroedura; species Paroedura picta. The sequence goes on from NW_027518617.1 coordinate 2,459,197, forward strand.
GAACCGTTCACTGGGTACTTATCCGTACGAAAATCCCTATTGATTTACCTGTTTTTACAAGGAAATAAAATGTGAAAACAATATTTCTACATCCCATGGCCTTTCCCAACCATTTAAATTTTTCTCTTACAAGTCTAACACTTCCGAAAAACCAATACAACGCCCATCCGGAACAATATATAAAGCTAAACGCACCGTTCACTGGGTACTTATACGTACGAAAATCCCTATTGATTTACCTGTTTTTACAGGGAAATAAAATGTGAAAAAAATATTTCTACATCCCATGGCCTTTCCCAACCATTTAAACTTTTCTCTTATAGGTCTAACACTTCTGAAAAACCAATACAACGCCCACCCGGAACAATATATAAAGCTAAACGAACCGTTCACTGGGTACTTATCCGTACGAAAATCCCTATTGATTTACCTGTTTTTACAAGGAAATAAAATGTGAAAACAATATTTCTACATCCCATGGCCTTTCCCAACCATTTAAATTTTTCTCTTACAGGTCTAACACTTCCGAAAAACCAATACAACGCCCACCCGGAACAATATATAAAGCTAAACGAACCGTTCACTGGGTACTTATACGTACGAAAATCCCTATTGATTTACCTGTTTTTACAGGGAAATAAAATGTGAAAAAAATATTTCTACATCCCATGGCCTTTCCCAACCATTTAAACTTTTCTCTTATAGGTCTAACACTTCCGAAAAACCAATACAACGCCCACCCGGAACAATATATAAAGCTAAACGAACCGTTCACTGGGTACTCATACGTACGAAAATCCCTATTGATTTACCTGTTTTTACAAGGAAATAAAATGTAAAAAAAATATTTTTCCATACCATGGCCTTTCTCAACCATTTAAATTTTTCTCTTACAGGTCTAACGCTTCCGAAAAACCAATACAACACGCACGCGGAACAATATATAAAGCTAAACGAACCGTTCACTGGGTACTTATCCGTACGAAAATCCCTATTGATTTACCTGTTTTTACAAGGAAATAAAATGTGAAAACAATATTTCTACATCCCATGGCCTTTCCCAACCATTTAAATTTTTCTCTTACAGGTCTAACACTTCCAAAAAACCAATACAACGCCCACCCGGAACAATATATAAAGCTAAATGAACCGTTCACTGGGTACTTATCCGTACGAAAATCCCTATTGATTTACCTGTTTTTACAAGGAAATAAAATGTGAAAAAAATATTTCTACATCCCATGGCCCTTCCCAACCATTTAAATTTTTCTCTTACAGGTCTAACACGTCCGTAAAACTAATACAACGCCCATCCGGAACAATATATAAAGCTAAACGCACCGTTCACTGGGTACTTATCCGTACGAAAATCCCTATTGATTTACCTGTTTTTACAAGGAAATAATATGTGAAAACAATATTTCTACATCCCATGGCCTTTCCCAACCATTTAAATTTTTCTCTTACAGGTCTAACACTTCCGAAAAACCAATACAACGCCCACCCAGAACAATATATAAAGCTAAACGAACCGTTCACTGGGTATTTATCCGTACGAAAATCCCTATTGATTTACCTGTTTTTACAAGGAAATAAAATGTGAAAACAATATTTCTACATCCCATGGCCTTTCCCAACCATTTAAATTTTTCTCTTACATGTCTAACACTTCCGAAAAACCAATACAACGCCCACCCGGAACAATATATTAAGCTAAACGAACCGTTCACTGGGTACTCATACGTACGAAAATCCCTATTGATTTACCTGTTTTTACAAGGAAATAAAATGTGAAAAAAATATTTCTACATCCCATGGCCTTTCCCAACCATTTAAATTTTTCTCTTACATGTCTAACACTTCCGAAAAACCAATACAACGCCCACCCGGAACAATATATAAAGCTAAACGAACCGTTCACTGTGTACTCATACGTACGAAAATCCCTATTGATTTACCTGTTTTTACAAGGAAATAAAATGTGAAAAAAATGTTTATACATCCCATGGCCTTTCCCTACCATTTAAATTTTTCTCTTACAGGGCTAACACTTCCGAAAAACCAATACAACGCCCACCCGGAACACTATATTAAGCTAAACGAACCGTTCACTGGGTACTTATACGTACGAAAATCCCTATTGATTTACCTGTTTTTACAGGGAAATAAAATGTGAAAAAAATATTTCTAAATCCCATGGCCTTTCCCAACCATTTAAACTTTTCTCTTATAGGTCTAACACTTCCGAAAAACCAATACAACGCCCACCCGGAACAATATATAAAGCTAAACGAACCGTTCACTGGGTACTCATACGTACGAAAATCCCTATTGATTTACCTGTTTTTACAAGGAAATAAAATGTAAAAAAAATATTTTTCCATACCATGGCCTTTCTCAACCATTTAAATTTTTCTCTTACAGGTCTAACGCTTCCGAAAAACCAATACAACACGCACGCGGAACAATATATAAAGCTAAACGAACCGTTCACTGGGTACTTATCCGTACGAAAATCCCTATTGATTTACCTGTTTTTACAAGGAAATAAAATGTGAAAACAATATTTCTACATCCCATGGCCTTTCCCAACCATTTAAATTTTTCTCTTACAGGTCTAACACTTCTGAAAAACCAATACAACGCCCACCCGGAACAATATATAAAGCTAAATGAACCGTTCACTGGGTACTTATCCGTACGAAAATCCCTATTGATTTACCTGTTTTTACAAGGAAATAAAATGTGAAAAAAATATTTCTACATCCCATGGCCCTTCCCAACCATTTAAATTTTTCTCTTACAGGTCTAACACGTCCGAAAAACTAATACAACGCCCATCCGGAACAATATATAAAGCTAAACGCACCGTTCACTGGGTACTTATCCGTACGAAAATCCCTATTGATTTACCTGTTTTTACAAGGAAATAATATGTGAAAACAATATTTCTACATCCCATGGCCTTTCCCAACCATTTAAATTTTTCTCTTACAGGTCTAACACTTCCGAAAAACCAATACAACGCCCACCCAGAACAATATATAAAGCTAAACGAACCGTTCACTGGGTATTTATCCATACGAAAATCCCTATTGATTTACCTGTTTTTACAAGGAAATAAAATGTGAAAACAATATTTCTACATCCTATGGCCTTTCCCAACCATTTAAATTTTTCTCTTACAAGTCTAACACTTCCGAAAAACCAATACAACGCCCACCCGGAACAATATATAAAGCTAAACGAACCGTTCACTGGGTACTTATCCGTACGAAAATCCCTATTGATTTACCTGTTTTTACAAGGAAATAAAATGTGAAAAAAACATTTCTACATCCCATGGCCTTTCCCAACCATTTAAATTTTTCTCTTACAAGTCTAACACTTCCGAAAAACCAATACAACGCCCACCCGGAACAATATATAAAGCTAAAGGAACCGTTCACTCGGTACTCATACGTACGAAAATCCCTATTGATTTACCTGTTTTTACAAGGAAATAAAATGTGAAAAAAATATTTCTACATCCCATGGCCTTTCCCAACCATTTAAATTTTTCTCTTACATGTCTAACACTTCCGAAAAACCAATACAACGCCCACCCGGAGCAATATATAAAGCTAAACGAACCGTTCACTGGGTACTCATACGTACGAAAATCCCTATTGATTTACTTGTTTTTACAAGGAAATAAAATGTGAAAAAAATGTTTCTACATCCCATGGCCTTTCCCAACCATTTAAATTTTTCTCTTACAGGGCTAACACTTCCGAAAAACCAATACAACGCCCACCCGGAACACTATATTAAGCTAAACGAACCGTTCACTGGGTACTTATACGTACGAAAATCCCTATTGATTTACCTGTTTTTACAGGGAAATAAAATGTGAAAAAAATATTTCTACATCCCATGGCCTTTCCCAACCATTTAAACTTTTCTCTTATAGGTCTCACACTTCCGAAAAACCAATACAACACCCACCCGGAACAATATATAAAGCTAAACGAACCGTTCACTGGGTACTCATACGTACGAAAATCCCTATTGATTTACCTGTTTTTACAAGGAAATAAAATGTAAAAAAAATATTTTTCCATACCATGGCCTTTCTCAACCATTTAAATTTTTCTCTTACAGGTTTAACGCTTCCGAAAAACCAATACAACACGCACGCGGAACAATATATAAAGCTAAACGAACCGTTCACTGGGTACTTATCCGTACGAAAATCCCTATTGATTTACCTGTTTTTACAAGGAAATAAAATGTGAAAACAATATCTCTACATCCCATGGCCTTTCCCAACCATTTAAATTTTTCTCTTACAGGTCTAACACTTCCGAAAAACCAATACAACGCCCACCCGGAACAATATATAAAGCTAAATGAACCGTTCACTGGGTACTTATCCGTACGAAAATCCCTATTGATTTACCTGTTTTTACAAGGAAATAAAATGTGAAAAAAATATTTCTACATCCCATGGCCCTTACCAACCATTTAAATTTTTCTCTTACAGGTCTAACACGTCCGAAAAACTAATACAACGCCCATCCGGAACAATATATAAAGCTAAACGCACCGTTCACTGGGTACTTATCCGTACGAAAATCCCTATTGATTTACCTGTTTTTACAAGGAAATAATATGTGAAAACAATATTTCTACATCCCATGGCCTTTCCCAACCATTTAAATTTTTCTCTTACAGGTCTAACACTTCCGAAAAACCAATACAACGCCCACACAGAACAATATATAAAGCTAAACGAACCGTTCACTGGGTATTTATCCGTACGAAAATCCCTATTGATTTACCTGTTTTTACAAGGAAATAAAATGTGAAAACAATATTTCTACATCCTATGGCCTTTCCCAACCATTTAAATTTTTCTCTTACAAGTCTAACACTTCCGAAAAACCAATACAACGCCCACCCGGAACAATATATAAAGCTAAACGAACCGTTCACTGGGTACTTATCCGTACGAAAATCCCTATTGATTTACCTGTTTTTACAAGGAAATAAAATGTGAAAAAAACATTTCTACATCCCATGGCCTTTCACAACCATTTAAATTTTTCTCTTACAAGTCTAACACTTCCGAAAAACCAATACAACGCCCACCCGGAACAATATATAAAGCTAAATGAACCGTTCACTCGGTACTCATACGTACGAAAATCCCTATTGATTTACCTGTTTTTACAAGGAAATAAAATGTGAAAAAAATATTTCTACATCCCATGGCCTTTCCCAACCATTTAAATTTTTCTCTTACATGTCTAACACTTCCGAAAAACCAATACAACGCCCACCCGGAACAATATATAAAGCTAAACGAACCGTTCACTGGGTACTCATACGTACGAAAATCCCTATTGATTTACCTGTTTTTACAAGGAAATAAAATGTGAAAAAAATGTTTCTACATCCCATGGCCTTTCCCAACCATTTAAATTTTTCTCTTACAGGGCTAACACTTCCGAAAAACCAATACAACGCCCACCCGGAACAATATATAAAGCTAAACGAACCGTTCACTGGGTACTTATCCGTACGAAAATCCCTATTGATTTACCTGTTTTTACAAGGAAATAAAATGTGAAAAAAACATTTCTACATCCCATGGCCTTTCCCAACCATTTAAATTTTTCTCTTACAAGTCTAACACTTCCGAAAAACCAATACAACGCCCACCCGGAACAATATATAAAGCTAAACGAACCGTTCACTCGGTACTCATACGTACGAAAATCCCTATTGATTTACCTGTTTTTACAAGGAAATAAAATGTGAAAAAAATATTTCTACATCCCATGGCCTTTCCCAACCATTTAAATTTTTCTCTTACAGGTCTAACGCTTCCGAAAAACCAATACAACACGCACGCGGAACAATATATAAAGCTAAACGAACCGTTCACTGGGTACTTATCCGTACGAAAATCCCTATTGATTTACCTGTTTTTACAAGGAAATAAAATGTGAAAACAATATCTCTACATCCCATGGCCTTTCCCAACCATTTAAATTTTTCTCTTACAGGTCTAACACTTCCGAAAAACCAATACAACGCCCACCCGGAACAATATATAAAGCTAAATGAACCGTTCACTGGGTACTTATCCGTACGAAAATCCCTATTGATTTACCTGTTTTTACAAGGAAATAAAATGTGAAAAAAATATTTCTACATCCCATGGCCCTTACCAACCATTTAAATTTTTCTCTTACAGGTCTAACACGTCTGAAAAACTAATACAACGCCCATCCGGAACAATATATAAAGCTAAACGCACCGTTCACTGGGTACTTATCCGTACGAAAATCCCTATTGATTTACCTGTTTTTACAAGGAAATAATATGTGAAAACAATATTTCTACATCCCATGGCCTTTCCCAACCATTTAAATTTTTCTCTTACAGGTCTAACTCTTCCGAAAAACCAATACAACGCCCACACAGAACAATATATAAAGCTAAACGAACCGTTCACTGGGTATTTATCCGTACGAAAATCCCTATTGATTTACCTGTTTTTACAAGGAAATAAAATGTGAAAACAATATTTCTACATCCTATGGCCTTTCCCAACCATTTAAATTTTTCTCTTACAAGTCTAACACTTCCGAAAAACCAATACAACGCCCACCCGGAACAATATATAAAGCTAAACGAACCGTTCACTGGGTACTTATCCGTACGAAAATCCCTATTGATTTACCTGTTTTTACAAGGAAATAAAATGTGAAAAGAACATTTCTACATCCCATGGCCTTTCCCAACCATTTAAATTTTTCTCTTACAAGTCTAACACTTCCGAAAAACCAATACAACGCCCACCCGGAACAATATATAAAGCTAAATGAACCGTTCACTCGGTACTCATACGTACGAAAATCCCTATTGATTTACCTGTTTTTACAAGGAAATAAAATGTGAAAAAAATATTTCTACATCCCATGGCCTTTCCCAACCATTTAAATTTTTCTCTTACATGTCTAACACTTCCGAAAAACCAATACAACGCCCACCCGGAACAATATATAAAGCTAAACGAACCGTTCACTGGGTACTCATACGTACGAAAATCCCTATTGATTTACCTGTTTTTACAAGGAAATAAAATGTGAAAAAAATGTTTCTACATCCCATGGCCTTTCCCAACCATTTAAATTTTTCTCTTACAGGGCTAACACTTCCGAAAAACCAATACAACGCCCACCCGGAACAATATATAAAGCTAAACGAACCGTTCACTGGGTACTTATCCGTACGAAAATCCCTATTGATTTACCTGTTTTTACAAGGAAATAAAATGTGAAAAAAACATTTCTACATCCCATGGCCTTTCCCAACCATTTAAATTTTTCTCTTACAAGTCTAACACTTCCGAAAAACCAATACAACGCCCACCCGGAACAATATATAAAGCTAAACGAACCGTTCACTCGGTACTCATACGTACGAAAATCCCTATTGATTTACCTGTTTTTACAAGGAAATAAAATGTGAAAAAAATATTTCTACATCCCATGGCCTTTCCCAACCATTTAAATTTTTCTCTTACATGTCTAACACTTCCGAAAAACCAATACAACGCCCACCCGGAACAATATATAAAGCTAAACGAACCGTTCACTGTGTACTCATACGTACGAAAATCCCTATTGATTTACCTGTTTTTACAAGGAAATAAAATGTGAAAAAAATGTTTCTACATCCCATGGCCTTTCCCAACCATTTAAATTTTTCTCTTACAGGGCTAACAATTCCGAAAAACCAATACAACGCCCACCCGGAACACTATATTAAGCTAAACGAACCGTTCACTGGGTACTTATACGTACGAAAATCCCTATTGATTTACCTGTTTTTACAGGGAAATAAAATGTGAAAAAAATATTTCTACATCCCATGGCCTTTCCCAACCATTTAAACTTTTCTCTTATAGGTCTAACACTTCCGAAAAACCAATACAACGCCCACCCGGAACAATATATAAAGCTAAACGAACCGTTCACTGGGTACTCATACGTACGAAAATCCCTATTGATTTACCTGTTTTTACAAGGAAATAAAATGTAAAAAAAATATTTTTCCATACCATGGCCTTTCTCAACCATTTAAATTTTTCTCTTACAGGTCTAACGCTTCCGAAAAACCAATACAACGCGCACGCGGAACAATATATAAAGCTAAACGAACCGTTCACTGGGTACTTATCCGTACGAAAATCCCTATTGATTTACCTGTTTTTACAAGGAAATAAAATGTGAAAACAATATTTCTACATCCCATGGCCTTTCCCAACCATTTAAATTTTTCTCTTACAGGTCTAACACTTCCGAAAAACCAATACAACGCCCACCCGGAACAATATATAAAGCTAAATGAACCGTTCACTGGGTACTTATCCGTACTAAAATCCCTATTGATTTACCTGTTTTTACAAGGAAATAAAATGTGAAAAAAATATTTCTACATCCCATGGCCCTTCCCAACCATTTAAATTTTTCTCTTACAGGTCTAACACGTCCGAAAAACTAATACAACGCCCATCCGGAACAATATATAAAGCTAAACGAACCGTTCACTGGGTATTTATCCGTACGAAAATCCCTATTGATTTACCTGTTTTTACAAGGAAATAAAATGTGAAAAAAACATTTCTACATCCCATGGCCTTTCCCAACCATTTAAATTTTTCTCTTACAAGTCTAACACTTCCGAAAAACCAATACAACGCCCACCCGGAACAATATATAAAGCTAAACGAACCGTTCACTCGGTACTCATACGTACGAAAATCCCTATTGATTTACCTGTTTTTACAAGGAAATAAAATGTGAAAAAAATATTTCTACATCCCATGGCCTTTCCCAACCATTTAAATTTTTCTCTTACATGTCTAACACTTCCGAAAAACCAATACAACGCCCACCCGGAGCAATATATAAAGCTAAACGAACCGTTCACTGGGTACTCATACGTACGAAAATCCCTATTGATTTACCTGTTTTTACAAGGAAATAAAATGTGAAAAAAATGTTTCTACATCCCATGGCCTTTCCCAACCATTTAAATTTTTCTCTTACAGGGCTAACACTTCCGAAAAACCAATACAACGCCCACCCGGAACACTATATTAAGCTAAACGAACCGTTCACTGGGTACTTATCTGTACGAAAATCCCTATTGATTTACCTGTTTTTACAAGGAAATAAAATGTGAAAAAAATATTTCTACATCCCATGGCCCTTCCCAACCATTTAAATTTTTCTCTTACAGGTCTAACACGTCCGAAAAACTAATACAACGCCCATCCGGAACAATATATAAAGCTAAACGCACCGTTCACTGGGTACTTATCCGTACGAAAATCCCTATTGATTTACCTGTTTTTACAAGGAAATAATATGTGAAAACAATATTTCTACATCCCATGGCCTTTCCCAACCATTTAAATTTTTCTCTTACAGGTCTAACACTTCCGAAAAACCAATACAACGCCCACCCGGAACAATATATAAAGCTAAACGAACCGTTCACTCGGTACTCATACGTACGAAAATCCCTATTGATTTACCTGTTTTTACAAGGAAATAAAATGTGAAAAAAATGTTTCTACATCCCATGGCCTTTCCCAACCATTTAAATTTTTCTCTTACAGGGCTAACACTTCCGAAAAACCAATACAACGCCCACCCGGAACACTATATTAAGCTAAACGAACCGTTCACTGGGTACTTATACGTACGAAAATCCCTATTGATTTACCTGTTTTTACAGGGAAATAAAATGTGAAAAAAATATTTCTACATCCCATGGCCTTTCCCAACCATTTAAACTTTTCTCTTATAGGTCTAACACTTCCGAAAAACCAATACAACGCCCACCCGGAACAATATATAAAGCTAAACGAACCGTTCACTGGGTACTCATACGTACGAAAATCCCTATTGATTTACCTGTTTTTACAAGGAAATAAAATGTAAAAAAAATATTTTTCCATACCATGGCCTTTCTCAACCATTTAAATTTTTCTCTTACAGGTCTAACGCTTCCGAAAAACCAATACAACACGTACGCGGAACAATATATAAAGCTAAACGAACCGTTCACTGGGTACTTATCCGTACGAAAATCCCTATTGATTTACCTGTTTTTACAAGGAAATAAAATGTGAAAACAATATTTCTACATCCCATGGCCTTTCCCAACCATTTAAATTTTTCTCTTACAGGTCTAACACTTCCGAAAAACCAATACAACGCCCACCCGGAACAATATATAAAGCTAAATGAACCGTTCACTGGGTACTTATCCGTACGAAAATCCCTATTGATTTACCTGTTTTTACAAGGAAATAAAATGTGAAAAAAATATTTCTACATCCCATGGCCCTTCCCAACCATTTAAATTTTTCTCTTACAGGTCTAACACGTCCGAAAAACTAATACAACGCCCATCCGGAACAATATATAAAGCTAAACGCACCGTTCACTGGGTACTTATCCGTACGAAAATCCCTATTGATTTACCTGTTTTTACAAGGAAATAATATGTGAAAACAATATTTCTACATCCCATGGCCTTTCCCAACCATTTAAATTTTTCTCTTACAGGTCTAACACTTCCGAAAAACCAATACAACGCCCACCCAGAACAATATATAAAGCTAAACGAACCGTTCACTGGGTATTTATCCGTACGAAAATCCCTATTGATTTACCTGTTTTTACAAGGAAATAAAATGTGAAAACAATATTTCTACATCCTATGGCCTTTCCCAACCATTTAAATTTTTCTCTTACAAGTCTAACACTTCCGAAAAACCAATACAACGCCCACCCGGAACAATATATAAAGCTAAACGAACCGTTCACTGGGTACTTATCCGTACGAAAATCCCTATTGATTTACCTGTTTTTACAAGGAAATAAAATGTAAAAAAAACATTTCTACATCCCATGGCCTTTCCCAACCATTTAAATTTTTCTCTTACAAGTCTAACACTTCCGAAAACCAATACAACGCCCACCCGGAACAATATATAAAGCTAAACGAACCGTTCACTCGGTACTCATACGTACGAAAATCCCTATTGATTTACCTGTTTTTACAAGGAAATAAAATGTGAAAAAAATATTTCTACATCCCATGGCCTTTCCCAACCATTTAAATTTTTCTCTTACATGTCTAACACTTCCGAAAAACCAATACAACGCCCACCCGGAGCAATATATAAAGCTAAACGAACCGTTCACTGTGTACTCATACGTACGAAAATCCCTATTGATTTACCTGTTTTTACAAGGAAATAAAATGTGAAAAAAATGTTTCTACATCCCATGGCCTTTCCCAACCATTTAAATTTTTCTCTTACAGGGCTAACACTTCCGAAAAACCAATACAACGCCCACCCGGAACACTATATTAAGCTAAACGAACCGTTCACTGGGTACTTATACGTACGAAAATCCCTATTGATTTACCTGTTTTTACAGGGAAATAAAATGTGAAAAAAATATTTCTACATCCCATGGCCTTTCCCAACCATTTAAACTTTTCTCTTATAGGTCTAACACTTCCGAAAAACCAATACAACGCCCACCCGGAACAATATATAAAGCTAAACGAACCGTTCACTGGGTACTCATACGTACGAAAATCCCTATTGATTTACCTGTTTTTACAAGGAAATAAAATGTAAAAAAAATATTTTTCCATACCATGGCCTTTCTCAACCATTTAAATTTTTCTCTTACAGGTCTAACGCTTCCGAAAAACCAATACAACGCCCACCCGGAACAATATATAAAGCTAAATGAAACGTTCACTGGGTACTTATCCGTACGAAAATCCCTATTGATTTACCTGTTTTTACAAGGAAATAAAATGTGAAAAAAATATTTCTACATCCCATGGCCCTTCCCAACCATTTAAATATTTCTCTTACAGGTCTAACACGTCTGAAAAACTAATACAACGCCCATCCGGAACAATATATAAAGCTAAACGCACCGTTCACTGGGTACTTATCCGTACGAAAATCCCTATTGATTTACCTGTTTTTACAAGGAAATAATATGTGAAAACAATATTTCTACATCCCATGGCCTTTCCCAACCATTTAAATTTTTCTCTTACAGGTCTAACACTTCCGAAAAACCAATACAACGCCCACCCAGAACAATATATAAAGCTAAACGAACCGTTCACTGGGTATTTATCCGTACGAAAATCCCTATTGATTTACCTGTTTTTACAAGGAAATAAAATGTGAAAACAATATTTCTACATCCTATGGCCTTTCCCAACCATTTAAATTTTTCTCTTACAAGTCTAACACTTCCGAAAAACCAATACAACGCCCACCCGGAACAATATATAAACCTAAACGAACCGTTCACTGGGTACTTATCCGTACGGAAATCCCTATTGATTTACCTGTTTTTACAAGGAAATAAAATGTGAAAAAAACATTTCTACATCCCATGGCCTTTCCCAACCATTTAAATTTTTCTCTTACAAGTCTAACACTTCCGAAAAACCAATACAACGCCCACCCGGAACAATATATAAAGCTAAATGAACCGTTCACTCGGTACTCATACGTACGAAAATCCCTATTGATTTACCTGTTTTTACAAGGAAATAAAATGTGAAAAAAATATTTCTACATCCCATGACCTTTCCCAACCATTTAAATTTTTCTCTTACATGTCTAACACTTCCGAAAAACCAATACAACGCCCACCCGGAACAATATATAAAGCTAAACGAACCGTTCACTGGGTACTTATACGTACGAAAATCCCTATTGATTTACCTGTTTTTACAGGGAAATAAAATGTGAAAAAAATATTTCTACATCCCATGGCCTTTCCCAACCATTTAAACTTTTCTCTTATAGGTCTAACACTTCCGAAAAACCAATACAACGCCCACCCGGAACAATATATAAAGCTAAACGAACCGTTCACTGGGTACTCATACGTACGAAAATCCCTATTGATTTACCTGTTTTTACAAGGAAATAAAATGTAAAAAAAATATTTTTCCATACCATGGCCTTTCTCAACCATTTAAATTTTTCTCTTACAGGTCTAACGCTTCCGAAAAACCAATACAACGCCCACCCGGAACAATATATAAAGCTAAATGAACCGTTCACTGGGTACTTATCCGTACGAAAATCCCTATTGATTTACCTGTTTTTACAAGGAAATAAAATGTGAAAAAAATATTTCTACATCCCATGGCCCTTCCCAACCATTTAAATTTTTCTCTTACAGGTCTAACACGTCCGAAAAACTAATACAACGCCCATCCGGAACAATATATAAAGCTAAACGCACCGTTCACTGGGTACTTATCCGTACGAAAATCCCTATTGATTTACCTGTTTTTACAAGGAAATAATATGTGAAAACAATATTTCTACATCCCATGGCCTTTCCCAACCATTTAAATTTTTCTCTTACAGGTCTAACACTTCCGAAAAACCAATACAACGCCCACCCGGAACAATATATAAAGCTAAACGAACCGTTCACTCGGTACTCATACGTACGAAAATCCCTATTGATTTACCTGTTTTTACAAGGAAATAAAATGTGAAAAAAATGTTTCTACATCCCATGGCCTTTCCCAACCATTTAAATTTTTCTCTTACAGGGCTAACACTTCCGAAAAACCAATACAACGCCCACCCGGAACACTATATTAAGCTAAACGAACCGTTCACTGGGTACTTATACGTACGAAAATCCCTATTGATTTACCTGTTTTTACAGGGAAATAAAATGTGAAAAAAATATTTCTACATCCCATGCCCTTTCCCAACCATTTAAACTTTTCTCTTATAGGTCTAACACTTCCGAAAAACCAATACAACGCCCACCCGGAACAATATATAAAGCTAAACGAACCGTTCACTGGGTACTCATACGTACGAAAATCCCTATTGATTTACCTGTTTTTACAAGGAAATAAAATGTAAAAAAAATATTTTTCCATACCATGGCCTTTCTCAACCATTTAAATTTTTCTCTTACAGGTCTAACGCTTCCGAAAAACCAATACAACACGTACGCGGAACAATATATAAAGCTAAACGAACCGTTCACTGGGTACTTATCCGTACGAAAATCCCTATTGATTTACCTGTTTTTACAAGGAAATAAAATGTGAAAACAATATTTCTACATCCCATGGCCTTTCCCAACCATTTAAATTTTTCTCTTACAAGTCTAACACTTCCGAAAAACCAATACAACGCCCACCCGGAACAATATATAAAGCTAAACGAACCGTTCACTCGGTACTCATACGTACGAAAATCCCTATTGATTTACCTGTTTTTACAAGGAAATAAAATGTGAAAAAAATATTTCTACATCCCATGGCCTTTCCCAACCATTTAAATTTTTCTCTTACATGTCTAACACTTCCGAAAAACCAATACAACGCCCACCCGGAGCAATATATAAAGCTAAACGAACCGTTCACTGGGTACTCATACGTACGAAAATCCCTATTGATTTACCTGTTTTTACAAGGAAATAAAATGTGAAAAAAATGTTTCTACATCCCATGGCCTTTCCCAACCATTTAAATTTTTCTCTTACATGTCTAACACTTCCGAAAAACCAATACAACGCCCACCCGGAGCAATATATAAAGCTAAACGAACCGTTCACTGGGTACTCATACGTACGAAAATCCCTATTGATTTACCTGTTTTTACAAGGAAATAAAATGTGAAAAAAATGTTTCTACATCCCATGGCCTTTCCCAACCATTTAAATTTTTCTCTTACAGGGCTAACACTTCCGAAAAACCAATACAACGCCCACCCGGAACACTATATTAAGCTAAACGAACCGTTCACTGGGTACTTATACGTACGAAAATCCCTATTGATTTACCTGTTTTTACAGGGAAATAAAATGTGAAAAAAATATTTCTACATCCCATGGCCTTTCCCAACCATTTAAACTTTTCTCTTATAGGTCTAACACTTCCGAAAAACCAATACAACGCCCACCCGGAACAATATATAAAGCTAAACGAACCGTTCACTGGGTACTCATACGTACGAAAATCCCTATTGATTTACCTGTTTTTACAAGGAAATAAAATGTAAAATAAATATTTTTCCATACCATGGCCTTTCTCAACCATTTAAATTTTTCTCTTACAGGTCTAACGCTTCCGAAAAACCAATACAACGCCCACCCGGAACAATATATAAAGCTAAATGAACCGTTCACTGGGTACTTATCCGTACGAAAATCCCTATTGATTTACCTGTTTTTACAAGGAAATAAAATGTGAAAAAAATATTTCTACATCCCATGGCCCTTCCCAACCATTTAAATTTTTCTCTTACAGGTCTAACACGTCTGAAAAACTAATACAACGCCCATCCGGAACAATATATAAAGCTAAACGCACCGTTCACTGGGTACTTATCCGTACGAAAATCCTTATTGATTTACCTGTTTTTACAAGGAAATAAAATGTGAAAACAATATTTCTACATCCCATGGCCTTTCCCAACCATTTAAATTTTTCTCTTACAGGTCTAACACTTCCGAAAAACCAATACAACGCCCACCCAGAACAATATATAAAGCTAAACGAACCGTTCACTGGGTATTTATCCGTACGAAAATCCCTATTGATTTACCTGTTTTTACAAGGAAATAAAATGTGAAAACAATATTTCTACATCCTATGGCCTTTCCCAACCATTTAAATTTTTCTCTTACAAGTCTAACACTTCCGAAAAACCAATACAACGCCCACCCGGAACAATATATAAACCTAAACGAACCGTTCACTGGGTACTTATCCGTACGGAAATCCCTATTGATTTACCTGTTTTTACAAGGAAATAAAATGTGAAAAAAACATTTCTACATCCCATGGCCTTTCCCAACCATTTAAATTTTTCTCTTACAAGTCTAACACTTCCGAAAAACCAATACAACCCCCACCCGGAACAATATATAAAGCTAAATGAACCGGTCACTCGGTACTCATACGTACGAAAATCCCTATTGATTTACCTGTTTTTACAAGGAAATAAAATGTGAAAAAAATATTTCTACATCCCATGGCCTTTCCCAACCATTTAAATTTTTCTCTTACATGTCTAACACTTCCGAAAAACCAATACAACGCCCACCCGGAACAATATATAAAGCTAAACGAACCGTTCACTGGGTACTCATACGTACGAAAATCCCTATTGATTTACCTGTTTTTACAAGGAAATAAAATGTGAAAAAAATGTTTCTACATCCCATGGCCTTTCCCAACCATTTAAATTTTTCTCTTACAGGGCTAACACTTCCGAAAAACCAATACAACGCCCACCCGGAACACTATATTAAGCTAAACGAACCGTTCACTGGGTACTTATACGTACGAAAATCCCTATTGATTTACCTGTTTTTACAGGGAAATAAAATGTGAAAAAAATATTTCTACATCCCATGGCCTTTCCCAACCATTTAAACTTTTCTCTTATAGGTCTAACACTTCCGAAAAACCAATACAACGCCCACCCGGAACACTATATTAAGCTAAACGAACCGTTCACTGGGTACTTATACGTACGAAAATCCCTATTGATTTCCCTGTTTTTACAGGGAAATAAAATGTGAAAAAAATATTTCTACATCCCATGGCCTTTCCCAACCATTTAAACTTTTCTCTTATAGGTCTAACACTTCCGAAAAAGCAATACAACGCCCACCCGGAACAATATATAAAGCTAAACGAACCGTTCACTGGGTACTCATACGTACGAAAATCCCTATTGATTTACCTGTTTTTACAAGGAAATAAAATGTAAAAAAAATATTTTTCCATACCATGGCCTTTCTCAACCATTTAAATTTTTCTCTTACAGGTCTAACGCTTCCGAAAAACCAATACAACACGCACACGGAACAATATATAAAGCTAAACGAACCGTTCACTGGGTACTTATCCGTACGAAAATCCCTATTGATTTACCTGTTTTTACAAGGAAATAAAATGTGAAAACAATATTTCTACATCCCATGGCTTTTCCGAACCATTTAAATTTTTCTCTTACAGGTCTAACACTTCCGAAAAACCAATACAACGCCCACCCGGAACAATATATAAAGCTAAATGAACTGTTCACTGGGTACTTATCCGTACGAAAATCCCTATTGATTTACCTGTTTTTACAAGGAAATAAAATGTGAAAAAAATATTTCTACATCCCATGGCCCTTCCCAACCATTTAAATTTTTCTCTTACAGGTCTAACACGTCCGAAAAACTAATACAACGCCCATCCGGAACAATATATAAAGCTAAACGCACCGTTCACTGGGTACTTATCCGTACGAAAATCCCTATTGATTTACCTGTTTTTACAAGGAAATAATATGTGAAAACAATATTTCTACATCCCATGGCCTTTCCCAACCATTTAAATTTTTCTCTTACAGGTCTAACACTTCCGAAAAACCAATACAACGCCCACCCAGAACAATATATAAAGCTAAACGAACCGTTCACTGGGTATTTATCCGTACGAAAATCCCTATTGATTTACCTGTTTTTACAAGGAAATAAAATGTGAAAACAATATTTCTATATCCCATGGCCTTTCCCAACCATTTAAATTTTTCTCTTACAAGTCTAACACTTCCGAAAAACCAATACAACGCCCACCCGGAACAATATATAAAGCTAAACGAACCGTTCACTGGGTACTTATCCGTACGAAAATCCCTATTGATTTACCTGTTTTTACAAGGAAATAAAATGTGAAAAAAACATTTCTACATCCCATGGCCTTTTCCAACCATTTAAATTTTTCTCTTACAAGTCTAACACTTCCGAAAAACCAATACAACGCCCACCCGGAACAATATATAAAGCTAAACGAACCGTTCACTCGGTACTCATACGTACGAAAATCCCTATTGATTTACCTGTTTTTACAGGGAAATAAAATGTGAAAAAAATATTTCTACATCCCATGGCCTTTCCCAACCATTTAAATTTTTCTCTTACATGTCAAACACTTCCGAAAAACCAATACAACGCCCACCCAGAACAATATATAAAGCTAAACGAACCGTTCACTGGGTACTCATACGTATGAAAATCCCTATTGATTTACCTGTTTTTACAAGGAAATAAAATGTGAAAAAAATGTTTCTACATCCCATGGCCTTTCCCAACCATTTAAATTTTTCTCTTACAGGGCTAACACTTCCGAAAAACCAATACAACGCCCACCCGGAACACTATATAAAGCTAAACGAACCGTTCACTGGGTACTTATACGCACGAAAATCCCTATTGATTTACCTGTTTTTACAAGGAAATAAAATGTGAAAAAAATATTTCTACATCCCATGGCCTTTCCCAACCATTAAAATTTTTCTCTTACAGGTCTAACACTTCCGAAAAACCAATACAACACGCACCCGGAACAATATATAAAGCTAAACGAATCGTTCACTGGGTACTTATCCGTACGAAAATCCCTATTGATTTACCTGTTTTTACAGGGAAATAAAATGTGAAAAAAATATTTCTACATCCCATGGCCTTTCCCAACCATTTAAATTTTTCTCTTACAAGTCTAACACTTCCGAAAAACCAATACAACGCCCACCCGGAACAATATATAAAGCTAAACGAACCGTTCACTGGGTACTTATCCGTACGAAAATCCCTATTGATTTACCTGTTTTTACAAGGAAATAAAAGGTGAAAACAATATTTCTACATCCAATGGCCTTTCCCAACCATTTAATTTTTTCTCTTACAGGTCTAACACTTCCGAAAAACCAATACAACGCCCACCCGGAACAATATATAAAGCTAAACGAACCGTTCACTGGGTACTCATACGTACGAAAATCCCTATTGATTTACCTGTTTTTACAAGGAAATAAAATGTGAAAAAAATGTTTCTACATCCCATGGCCTTTCCCAACCATTTAAATTTTTCTCTTACAGGGCTAACACTTCCGAAAACCCATACAACGCCCACCCGGAACACTATATAAAGCTAAACGAACCATTCACTGGGTACTTATACGCACGAAAATCCCTATTGATTTACCTGTTTTTACAAGGAAATAAAATGTGAAAAAAATATTTCTACATCCCATGGCCTTTCCCAACAATTAAAATTTTTCTCTTACAGGTCTAACACTTCCGAAAAACCAATACAACACACACCCGGAACAATATATAAAGCTAAACGAACCGTTCACTGGGTACTTATCCGTACGAAAATCCCTATTGATTTACCTGTTTTTACAGGGAAATAAAATGTGAAAAAAATATTTCTACATCCCATGGCCTTTCCCAACCATTTAAATTTTTCTCTTACAAGTCTAACACTTCCGAAAAACCTATACAACGCCTACCCGGAACAATATATAAAGCTAAACGAACCGTTCACTGGGTACTTATCCGTACGAAAATCCCTATTTATTTACCTGTTTTTACAAGGAAATAAAATGTGAAAAAAATGTTTCTGCATCCCATGGCCTTTCCCAACCATTTAATTTTTTCTCTTACAGGGCTAACACTTCCGAAAAACCAATACAACGCCCACCCGGAACACTATACAAAGCTAAACGAACCGTTCACTGGGTACTTATACGCACGAAAATCCCTATTGATTTACCTGTTTTTACAAGGAAATAAAATGTGAAAAAAATATTTCTACATCCCATGGCCTTTCCCAACCATTTAAATTTTTCTCTTACAGGTCTAACACTTCCGAAAACCCAATACAACACGCACCCGGAACAATATATAAAGCTAAACGAACCGTTCACTCGGTACTCATACGTACGAAAATCCCTATTGATTTACCTGTTTTTACAAGGAAATAAAAGGTGAAAACAATATTTCTACATCCAATGGCCTTTCCCAACCATTAAAATTTTTCTCTTACAGGTCTAACACTTCCGAAAAACCAATACAACGCCCACCCGGAACAATATATAAAGCTAAACGAACCGTTCACTGGGTACTTATCCGTATTAAAATCCCTATTGATTTACCTGTTTTTACAAGGAAATAAAATGTGAAAAAAATATTTCTACATCCCATGGCCTTTCCCAACCATTTAAATTTTTCTCTTACAGGGCTAACACTTCCGAAAAACCAATACAACGTCCACCCGGACCAATATATTAAGCTAAACGAACCGTTCACTGGGTACTTATACGTACGAAAATCCCTATTGATTTACCTGTTTTTACAGGGAAATAAAATGTGAAAAAAATATTTCTACATCCCATGGCCTTTCCCAACCATTTAAACTTTTCTCTTATAGGTCTAACACTTCCGAAAAACCAATACAATGCCCACCCGGAACAATATATAAAGCTAAACGAACCGTTCACTGGGTACTCATACGTACGAAAATCCCTATTGATTTACCTGTTTTTACAAGGAAATAAAATGTGAAAAAAATGTTTCTACATCCCATGGCCTTTCCCAACCATTTAAATTTTTCTCTTACAGGGCTAACACTTCCGAAAAACCAATACAACTCCCACCCGGAACACTATATTAAGCTAAACGAACCGTTCACTGGGTACTTATACGTACGAAAATCCCTATTGATTTCCCTGTTTTTACAGGGAAATAAAATGTGAAAAAAATAATTCTACATCCCATGGCCTTTCCCAACCATTTAAACTTTTCTCTTATAGGTCTAACACTTCCGAAAAAGCAATACAACGCCCACCCGGAACAATATATAAAGCTAAACGAACCGTTCACTGGGTACTCATACGTACGAAAATCCCTATTGATTTACCTGTTTTTACAAGGAAATAAAATGTGAAAACAATATTTCTACATCCCATGGCTTTTCCCAACCATTTAAATTTTTCTCTTACAGGTCTAACACTTCCGAAAAACCAATACAACGCCCACCCGGAACAATATATAAAGCTAAATGAACTGTTCACTGGGTACTTATCCGTACGAAAATCCCTATTGATTTACCTGTTTTTACAAGGAAATAAAATGTGAAAACAATATTTCTACATCCCATGGCCTTTCCCAACCATTTAAATTTTTCTCTTACAGGTCTAACACGTCCGAAAAACTAATACAACGCCCATCCGGAACAATATATAAAGCTAAACGCACCGTTCACTGGGTACTTATCCGTACGAAAATCCCTATTGATTTACCTGTTTTTACAAGGAAATAATATGTGAAAACAATATTTCTACATCCCATGGCCTTTCCCAACCATTTAAATTTTTCTCTTACAGGTCTAACACTTCCGAAAAACCAATACAACGCCCACCCAGAACAATATATAAAGCTAAACGAACCGTTCACTGGGTACTTATCCGTACGAAAATCCCTATTGATTTACCTGTTTTTACAAGGAAATAAAATGTGAAAAAAGTATTTCTACATCCCATGGCCCTTCCCAACCATTTAAATTTTTCTCTTTCAGGTCTAACACGTCCGAAAAACCAATACAACGCCCATCCGGAACAATATATAAAGCTAAACGCACCGTTCACTGGGTACTTATATGTACGAAAATCCCTATTGATTTACCTGTTTTTACAATGAAATAAAATGTGAAAAAAATATTTCTACATCCCATGGCCTTTCCCAACCATTTAAATTTTTCTCTTACAGGTCTAACACTCACGAAAAACCAATACAACGCCCACCAAGAACAATATATAAAGCTAAACGCACCGTTCACTGGGTACTTATATGTACGAAAATCCCTATTGATTTACCTGTTTTTACAATGAAATAAAATGTGAAAAAAATATTTCTACATCCCATGGCCTTTCCCAACCATTTAAATTTTTTTCTTACAGGTCTAACACTTCCGAAAAACCAATACAACGCCCACCCGGAACAATATATAAAGCTAAACGAACCGTTCACTGTGTACTTATCCGTACGAAAATCCCTATTGATTTACCTGTGTTTAGAAGGAAATAAAATGTGAAAAAAATATTTCTACATCCCATGGCCTTTCCCAACCATTTAAATTTTTCTCTTACAGGTCTAACACTTCCGAAAAACCAATACAACGCCCACCCGGAACAATATATAAAGCTAAACGAACCGTTCACTGGGTACTCATACGTACGAAAATCCCTATTGATTTACCTGTTTTTACAAGGAAATAAAATGTGAAAAAAATGTTTCTACATCCCATGGCCTTTCCCAACCATTTAAATATTTCTCTTACAGGGCTAACACTTCCGAAAAACCAATACAACGCCCACCCGGAACAATATATAAAGCTAAACGAACCGTTCACTGGGTACTTATCCGTACGAAAATCCCTATTGATTTACCTGTTTTTCCAAGGAAATAAAATGTGAAAAAAATATTTCTACATCCCATGGCCTTTCCCAACCATTTAAATTTTTCTCTTACTGGGCTAACACGTCCGAAAAACCAATACAACGCCCATCCGGAACAATATATAAAGCTAAACGCACCGTTCACTGGGTAATTATATGTACGAAAATCCCTATTGATTTACCTGTTTTTCCAAGGAAATAAAATGTGAAAAAAATATTTCTACATCCCATGGCCTTTCCCAACCATTTAAATTTTTCTCTTACAAGTCTAACACTTCCGAAAAACCAAAACAACGCCCAACCGGAACAATATATAAAGCTAAACGAACCGTTCACTGGGTACTTATCCGTACGAAAATCCCTATAGATTTACCTGTTTTTACAAGGAAATAAAATGTGAAAAAAATATTTCTACATCCCATGGCCTTTCCCAACCATTTAAATTTTTCTCTTACAGGTCTACCACTTCCGAAAAACCAATACAACGCCCACCCGGAACAATATATAAAGCTAAACGAACCGTTCACTGGGTACTTATCCGTACGAAAATCCCTATTGATTTACCTGTGTTTAGAAGGAAATAAAATGTTAAAAAAAATATTTCTACATCCCATGGCCTTTCCCAACCATTTAAATTTTTCTCTTACAGGTCTAACACTTCCGAAAAACCAATACAACGCCCACCCGGAACAATATATAAAGCTAAATGAACCGTTCACGGGGTACTTATCCGTACGAAAATCCCTATTGATTTACCTGTTTTTCCAAGGAAATAAAATGTGAAAAAAATATTTCCACATCCCATGGCCTTTCCCAACCATTTAAATTTTTCTCTTACAGGGCTAACACGTCCGAAAAACCAATACAACGCCCATCCGGAACAATATATAAAGCTAAACGCACCGTTCACTGGGTACTCATACGTACGAAAATCCCTATTGATTTACCTGTTTTTACAAGGAAATAAAATGTGAAAAAAATGTTTCTACATCCCATGGCCTTTCCCAACCATTTAAATTTTTCTCTTACAGGGCTAACACTTCCGAAAAACCAATACAACGCCCACCAGGAACACTATATAAAGCTAAACGAACCGTTCACTGGGTACTTATCCGTACGAAAATCCCTATTGATTTACCTGTTTTTACAAGGAAATAAAATGTGAAAAAAATATTTCTACATCCCATGGCCCTTCCCAACCATTTAAATTTTTCTCTTACAGGTCTAACACGTCCGAAAAACCAATACAACGCCCATCCGGAACAATATATAAAGCTAAACGAACCGTTCACTGGGTACTTATACGCACGAAAATCCCTATTGATTTACCTGTTTTTACAAGGAAATAAAATGTGAAAAAAATATTTCTACATCCCATGGCCATTCCCAACCATTTAAATTTTTCTCTTACAGGTCTAACACTTCCGAAAAACCAATACAACGCCCACCCGGAACAATATATAAAGCTAAACGAACCGTTCACTGGGTACTTATCCGTACGAAAATCCCTATTGATTTACCTGTGTTTAGAAGGAAATAAAATGTGAAAAAAATATTTCTACATCCCATGGCCTTTCCCAACCATTTAAATTTTTCTCTTACAGGTCTAACACTTCCGAAAAACCAATACAACACCCACCCGGAACAATATATAAAGCTAAACGAACCGTTCACTGGGTACTCATACGTACGAAAATCCCTATTGATTTACCTGTTTTTACAAGGAAATAAAATGTGAAAAAAATGTTTCTACATCCCATGGCCTTTCCCAACCATTTAAATATTTCTCTTACAGGGCTAACACTTCCGAAAAACCAATACAACGCCCACCCGGAACAATATATAAAGCTAAACGAACCGTTCACTGGGTACTCATACGTACGAAAATCCCTATTGATTTACCTGTTTTTACAAGGAAATAAAATGTAAAAAAAATATTTTTACATACCATGGCCTTTCTCAACCATTTAAATTTTTCTCTTACAGGTCTAACGCTTCCGAAAAACCAATACAACACGCACGCGGAACAATATATAAAGCTAAACGAACCGTTCACTGGGTACTTATCCGTACGAAAATCCCTATTGATTTACCTGTTTTTCCAAGGAAATAAAATGTGAAAATAATATTTCTACATCCCATGGCCTTTCCCAACCATTTAAATTTTTCTCTTACAGGGCTAACACGTCCGAAAAACCAATACAATGCCCATCCGGAACAATATATAAAGCTAAACGCACCGTTCACTGGGTACTTATATGTACGAAAATCCCTATTGATTTACCTGTTTTTCCAAGGAAATAAAATGTGAAAAAAATATTTCTACATCCCATGGCCTTTCCCAACCATTTAAATTTTTCTCTTACAGGTCTAACACTTCCGAAAAACCAATACAACGCTCACCCGGAACAATATATAAAGCTAAACGAACCGTTCACTGGGTACTCATACGTACGAAAATCCCTATTGATTTACCTGTTTTTACAAGGAAATAAAATGTGAAAACAATATTTCTACATCCCATGGCCTTTCCCAACCATTTAAATTTTTCTCTTACAGGTCTAACACGTCCGAAAAACTAATACAACGCCCATCCGGAACAATATATAAAGCTAAACGCACCGTTCACTGGGTACTTATCCGTACGAAAATCCCTATTGATTTACCTGTTTTTACAAGGAAATAATATGTGAAAACAATATTTCTACATCCCATGGCCTTTCCCAACCATTTAAATTTTTCTCTTACAGGTCTAACACTTCCGAAAAACCAATACAACGCCCACCCAGAACAATATATAAAGCTAAACGAACCGTTCACTGGGTACTTATCCGTACGAAAATCCCTATTGATTTACCTGTTTTTACAAGGAAATAAAATGTGAAAAAAGTATTTCTACATCCCATGGCCCTTCCCAACCATTTAAATTTTTCTCTTTCAGGTCTAACACGTCCGAAAAACCAATACAACGCCCATCCGGAACAATATATAAAGCTAAACGCACCGTTCACTGGGTACTTATATGTACGAAAATCCCTATTGATTTACCTGTTTTTACAATGAAATAAAATGTGAAAAAAATATTTCTACATCCCATGGCCTTTCCCAACCATTTAAATTTTTCTCTTACAGGTCTAACACTCACGAAAAACCAATACAACGCCCACCAAGAACAATATATAAAGCTAAACGCACCGTTCACTGGGTACTTATATGTACGAAAATCCCTATTGATTTACCTGTTTTTACAATGAAATAAAATGTGAAAAAAATATTTCTACATCCCATGGCCTTTCCCAACCATTTAAATTTTTTTCTTACAGGTCTAACACTTCCGAAAAACCAATACAACGCCCACCCGGAACAATATATAAAGCTAAACGAACCGTTCACTGTGTACTTATCCGTACGAAAATCCCTATTGATTTACCTGTGTTTAGAAGGAAATAAAATGTGAAAAAAATATTTCTACATCCCATGGCCTTTCCCAACCATTTAAATTTTTCTCTTACAGGTCTAACACTTCCGAAAAACCAATACAACGCCCACCCGGAACAATATATAAAGCTAAACGAACCGTTCACTGGGTACTCATACGTACGAAAATCCCTATTGATTTACCTGTTTTTACAAGGAAATAAAATGTGAAAAAAATGTTTCTACATCCCATGGCCTTTCCCAACCATTTAAATATTTCTCTTACAGGGCTAACACTTCCGAAAAACCAATACAACGCCCACCCGGAACAATATATAAAGCTAAACGAACCGTTCACTGGGTACTTATCCGTACGAAAATCCCTATTGATTTACCTGTTTTTCCAAGGAAATAAAATGTGAAAAAAATATTTCTACATCCCATGGCCTTTCCCAACCATTTAAATTTTTCTCTTACTGGGCTAACACGTCCGAAAAACCAATACAACGCCCATCCGGAACAATATATAAAGCTAAACGCACCGTTCACTGGGTAATTATATGTACGAAAATCCCTATTGATTTACCTGTTTTTCCAAGGAAATAAAATGTGAAAAAAATATTTCTACATCCCATGGCCTTTCCCAACCATTTAAATTTTTCTCTTACAAGTCTAACACTTCCGAAAAACCAAAACAACGCCCAACCGGAACAATATATAAAGCTAAACGAACCGTTCACTGGGTACTTATCCGTACGAAAATCCCTATAGATTTACCTGTTTTTACAAGGAAATAAAATGTGAAAAAAATATTTCTACATCCCATGGCCTTTCCCAACCATTTAAATTTTTCTCTTACAGGTCTACCACTTCCGAAAAACCAATACAACGCCCACCCGGAACAATATATAAAGCTAAACGAACCGTTCACTGGGTACTTATCCGTACGAAAATCCCTATTGATTTACCTGTGTTTAGAAGGAAATAAAATGTTAAAAAAAATATTTCTACATCCCATGGCCTTTCCCAACCATTTAAATTTTTCTCTTACAGGTCTAACACTTCCGAAAAACCAATACAACGCCCACCCGGAACAATATATAAAGCTAAATGAACCGTTCACGGGGTACTTATCCGTACGAAAATCCCTATTGATTTACCTGTTTTTCCAAGGAAATAAAATGTGAAAAAAATATTTCCACATCCCATGGCCTTTCCCAACCATTTAAATTTTTCTCTTACAGGGCTAACACGTCCGAAAAACCAATACAACGCCCATCCGGAACAATATATAAAGCTAAACGCACCGTTCACTGGGTACTCATACGTACGAAAATCCCTATTGATTTACCTGTTTTTACAAGGAAATAAAATGTGAAAAAAATGTTTCTACATCCCATGGCCTTTCCCAACCATTTAAATTTTTCTCTTACAGGGCTAACACTTCCGAAAAACCAATACAACGCCCACCAGGAACACTATATAAAGCTAAACGAACCGTTCACTGGGTACTTATCCGTACGAAAATCCCTATTGATTTACCTGTTTTTACAAGGAAATAAAATGTGAAAAAAATATTTCTACATCCCATGGCCCTTCCCAACCATTTAAATTTTTCTCTTACAGGTCTAACACGTCCGAAAAACCAATACAACGCCCATCCGGAACAATATATAAAGCTAAACGAACCGTTCACTGGGTACTTATACGCACGAAAATCCCTATTGATTTACCTGTTTTTACAAGGAAATAAAATGTGAAAAAAATATTTCTACATCCCATGGCCATTCCCAACCATTTAAATTTTTCTCTTACAGGTCTAACACTTCCGAAAAACCAATACAACGCCCACCCGGAACAATATATAAAGCTAAACGAACCGTTCACTGGGTACTTATCCGTACGAAAATCCCTATTGATTTACCTGTGTTTAGAAGGAAATAAAATGTGAAAAAAATATTTCTACATCCCATGGCCTTTCCCAACCATTTAAATTTTTCTCTTACAGGTCTAACACTTCCGAAAAACCAATACAACACCCACCCGGAACAATATATAAAGCTAAACGAACCGTTCACTGGGTACTCATACGTACGAAAATCCCTATTGATTTACCTGTTTTTACAAGGAAATAAAATGTGAAAAAAATGTTTCTACATCCCATGGCCTTTCCCAACCATTTAAATATTTCTCTTACAGGGCTAACACTTCCGAAAAACCAATACAACGCCCACCCGGAACAATATATAAAGCTAAACGAACCGTTCACTGGGTACTCATACGTACGAAAATCCCTATTGATTTACCTGTTTTTACAAGGAAATAAAATGTAAAAAAAATATTTTTACATACCATGGCCTTTCTCAACCATTTAAATTTTTCTCTTACAGGTCTAACGCTTCCGAAAAACCAATACAACACGCACGCGGAACAATATATAAAGCTAAACGAACCGTTCACTGGGTACTTATCCGTACGAAAATCCCTATTGATTTACCTGTTTTTCCAAGGAAATAAAATGTGAAAATAATATTTCTACATCCCATGGCCTTTCCCAACCATTTAAATTTTTCTCTTACAGGGCTAACACGTCCGAAAAACCAATACAATGCCCATCCGGAACAATATATAAAGCTAAACGCACCGTTCACTGGGTACTTATATGTACGAAAATCCCTATTGATTTACCTGTTTTTCCAAGGAAATAAAATGTGAAAAAAATATTTCTACATCCCATGGCCTTTCCCAACCATTTAAATTTTTCTCTTACAGGTCTAACACTTCCGAAAAACCAATACAACGCTCACCCGGAACAATATATAAAGCTAAACGAACCGTTCACTGGGTACTCATACGTACGAAAATCCCTATTGATTTACCTGTTTTTACAAGAAAATAAAATGTGAAAAAAATGTTTCTACATCCCATGGCCCTTCCCAACCATTTAAATGTTTCTCTTACAGGTCTAACACGTCCGAAAAACCAATACAACGCCCATCCGGAACAATATATAAAGCTAAACGCACCGTTCACTGGGTACTTATATGTACAAAAATCCCTATTGATTTACCTGTTTTTACAATGAAATAAAATGTGAAAAAAATATTTCTACATCCCATGGCCTTTCCCAACCATTTAAATTTTTCTCTTACAGGTCTAACACTCTCGAAAAACCAATACAACGCCCACCCGGAACAATATATAAAGCTAAACGAACCGTTCACTGGGTACTCATACGTACGAAAATCCCTATTGATTTACCTGTTTTTACAAGGAAATAAAACGTGAAAAAAATGTTTCTACATCCCATGGCCTTTCCCAACCATTTAAATTTTTCTCTTACAGGGCTAACACTTCCGAAAAACCAATACAACACCCACCCGGAACAATATATAAAGCTAAATGAACCGTTCACGGGGTACTTATCCGTACGAAAATCCCTATTGATTTACCTGTTTTTCCAAGGAAATAAAATGTGAAAAAAATATTTCCACATCCCATGGCCTTTCCCAACCATTTAAATTTTTCTCTTACAGGGCTAACACGTCCGAAAAACCAATACAACGCCCATCCGGAACAATATATAAAGCTAAACGCACCGTTCACTGGGTACTTATATGTACGAAAATCCCTATTGATTTACCTGTTTTTCCAAGGAAATAAAATGTGAAAACAATATTTCTACATCCCATGGCCTTTCCCAACCATTTAAATTTTTCTCTTACAGGTCTAACACTCTCGAAAAACCAATACAACGCCCACCCGGAACAATATATAAAGCTAAACGAACCGTTCACTGGGTACTCATACGTACGAAAATCCCGATTGATTTACCTGTTTTTACAAGGAAATAAAACGTGAAAAAAATGTTTCTACATCCCATGGCCTTTCCCAACCATTTAAATTTTTCTCTTACAGGGCTAACACTTCCGAAAAACCAATACAACACCCACCCGGAACAATATATAAAGCTAAATGAACCGTTCACGGGGTACTTATCCGTACGAAAATCCCTATTGATTTACCTGTTTTTCCAAGGAAATAAAATGTGAAAAAAATATTTCCACATCCCATGGCCTTTCCCAACCATTTAAATTTTTCTCTTACAGGGCTAACACGTCCGAAAAACCAATACAACGCCCATCCGGAACAATATATAAAGCTAAACGCACCGTTCACTGGGTACTTATATGTACGAAAATCCCTATTGATTTACCTGTTTTTCCAAGGAAATAAAATGTGAAAAAAATATTTCTACATCCCATGGCCTTTCCCAACCATTTAAATTTTTCTCTTACAAGTCTAACACTTCCGAAAAACCAAAACAACGCCCAACCGGAACAATATATAAAGCTAAACGAACCGTTCACTTGGTACTTATCCGTACGAAAATCCCTATAGATTTACCTGTTTTTACAAGGAAATAAAATGTGAAAAAAATATTTCTACATCCCATGGCCTTTCCCAACCATTTAAATTTTTCTCTTACAGGTCTAACACGTCCGAAAAACCAATACAACGCCCATCCGGAACAATATATAAAGCTAAACGAACCGTTCACTGGGTACTTATACGCACGAAAATCCCTATTGATTTACCTGTTTTTACAAGGAAATAAAATGTGAAAAAAATATTTCTACATCCCATGGCCTTTCCCAACCATTTAAATTTTTCTCTTACAGGTCTAACACTTCCATAAAACCAATACAACATGCACCCGGAACAATATATAAAGCTAAACGAACCGTTCACTGGGTACTTATCCGTACGAAAATCCCTATTGATTTACCTGTTATTACAAGGAAATAAAATGTGAAAACAATATTTCTACATCCCATGGCCCTTCCCAACCATTTAAATTTTTCTCTTACAGGTCTACCACGTCCGAAAAACCAATACAACGCCCATCCGGAACAATATATAAAGCTAAACGCACCGTTCACTGGGTACTTATATGTACGAAAATCCCTATTGATTTACCTGTTTTTACAAGGAAATAAAATGTGAAAACAATATTTCTACATCCTATGGCCTTTCCCAACCATTTAAATTTTTCTCTTACAGGTCTAACACTTCCGAAAAACCAATACAACACCCACCCGGAACAATATATAAAGCTAAACGAACCGTTCACTGGGAATTTATCCGTACGAAAATCCCTATTGATTTACCTGTTTTTACAAGGAAATAAAATGTGAAAACAATATTTCTACATCCCATGGCCTTTCCCAACCATTTAAATTTTTCTCTTACAGGTCTAACACTTCCGAAAAACCAATACAACGCCCACCCGGAACAATATATAAAGCTAAACGAACCGTTCACTGGGTACTCATACGTACGAAAATCCCTATTGATTTACCTGTTTTTACAAGGAAATAAAATGTGAAAAAAATATTTCTACATCCCATGGCCCTTCCCAACTATTTAAATTTTTCTCTTACAGGTCTAACACGTCCGAAAAACCAATACAACGCCCATCCGGAACAATATATAAAGCTAAACGAACCGTTCACTGGGTACTTATACGCACGAAAATCCCTATTGATTTACCTGTTTTTACAAGGAAATAAAATGTGAAAAAAATATTTCTACATCCCATGGCCTTTCCCAACCATTTAAATTTTTCTCTTACAGGTCTAACACTTCCGAAAAACCAATACAACGCCCACCCGGAACAATATATAAAGCTAAACGAACCGTTCACTGGGTACTTATCCGTACGAAAATCCCTATTGATTTACCTGTGTTTAGAAGGAAATAAAATGTGAAAAAAATATTTCTACATCCCATGGCCTTTCCCAACCATTTAAATTTTTCTCTTACAGGTCTAACACTTCCGAAAAACCAATACAACGCCCACCCGGAACAATATATAAAGCTAAACGAACCGTTCACTGGGTACTCATACGTACGAAAATCCCTATTGATTTACCTGTTTTTACAAGGAAATAAAATGTGAAAAAAATGTTTCTACATCCCATGGCCTTTCCCAACCATTTAAATATTTCTCTTACAGGGCTAACACTTCCGAAAAACCAATACAACGCCCACCCGGAACAATATATAAAGCTAAACGAACCGTTCACTGGGTACTTATCCGTACGAAAATCCCTATTGATTTACCTGTTTTTCCAAGGAAATAAAATGTGAAAATAATATTTCTACATCCCATGGCCTTTCCCAACCATTTAAATTTTTCTCTTACAGGGCTAACACGTCCGAAAAACCAATACAACGCCCATCCGGAACAATATATAAAGCTAAACGCACCGTTCACTGGGTACTTATATGTACGAAAATCCCTATTGATTTACCTGTTTTTCCAAGGAAATAAAATGTGAAAAAAATATTTCTACATCCCATGGCCTTTCCCAACCATTTAAATTTTTCTCTTACAAGTCTAACACTTCCGAAAAACCAATACAACGCCCACCCGGAACAATATATAAAGCTAAACGAACCGTTCACTGGGTACTCATACGTACGAAAATCCCTATTGATTTACCAGTTTTTACAAGGAAATAAAATGTAAAAAAAATATTTTTACATACCATGGCCTTTCTCAACCATTTAAATTTTTCTCTTACAGGTCTAACGCTTCCGAAAAACCAATACAACACGCACGCGGAACAATATATAAAGCTAAACGAACCGTTCACTGGGTACTTATCCGTACGAAAATCCCTATTGATTTACCTGTTTTTCCAAGGAAATAAAATGTGAAAATAATATTTCTACATCCCATGGCCTTTCCCAACCATTTAAATTTTTCTCTTACAGGGCTAACACGTCCGAAAAACCAATACAATGCCCATCCGGAACAATATATAAAGCTAAACGCACCGTTCACTGGGTACTTATATGTACGAAAATCCCTATTGATTTACCTGTTTTTCCAAGGAAATAAAATGTGAAAAAAATATTTCTACATCCCATGGCCTTTCCCAACCATTTAAATTTTTCTCTTACAGGTCTAACACTTCCGAAAAACCAATACAACGCTCACCCGGAACAATATATAAAGCTAAACGAACCGTTCACTGGGTACTCATACGTACGAAAATCCCTATTGATTTACCTGTTTTTACAAGAAAATAAAATGTGAAAAAAATGTTTCTACATCCCATGGCCCTTCCCAACCATTTAAATGTTTCTCTTACAGGTCTAACACGTCCGAAAAACCAATACAACGCCCATCCGGAACAATATATAAAGCTAAACGCACCGTTCACTGGGTACTTATATGTACAAAAATCCCTATTGATTTACCTGTTTTTACAATGAAATAAAATGTGAAAAAAATATTTCTACATCCCATGGCCTTTCCCAACCATTTAAATTTTTCTCTTACAGGTCTAACACTCTCGAAAAACCAATACAACGCCCACCCGGAACAATATATAAAGCTAAACGAACCGTTCACTGGGTACTCATACGTACGAAAATCCCTATTGATTTACCTGTTTTTACAAGGAAATAAAACGTGAAAAAAATGTTTCTACATCCCATGGCCTTTCCCAACCATTTAAATTTTTCTCTTACAGGGCTAACACTTCCGAAAAACCAATACAACACCCACCCGGAACAATATATAAAGCTAAATGAACCGTTCACGGGGTACTTATCCGTACGAAAATCCCTATTGATTTACCTGTTTTTCCAAGGAAATAAAATGTGAAAAAAATATTTCCACATCCCATGGCCTTTCCCAACCATTTAAATTTTTCTCTTACAGGGCTAACACGTCCGAAAAACCAATACAACGCCCATCCGGAACAATATATAAAGCTAAACGCACCGTTCACTGGGTACTTATATGTACGAAAATCCCTATTGATTTACCTGTTTTTCCAAGGAAATAAAATGTGAAAACAATATTTCTACATCCCATGGCCTTTCCCAACCATTTAAATTTTTCTCTTACAGGTCTAACACTCTCGAAAAACCAATACAACGCCCACCCGGAACAATATATAAAGCTAAACGAACCGTTCACTGGGTACTCATACGTACGAAAATCCCGATTGATTTACCTGTTTTTACAAGGAAATAAAACGTGAAAAAAATGTTTCTACATCCCATGGCCTTTCCCAACCATTTAAATTTTTCTCTTACAGGGCTAACACTTCCGAAAAACCAATACAACACCCACCCGGAACAATATATAAAGCTAAATGAACCGTTCACGGGGGTACTTATCCGTACGAAAATCCCTATTGATTTACCTGTTTTTCCAAGGAAATAAAATGTGAAAAAAATATTTCCACATCCCATGGCCTTTCCCAACCATTTAAATTTTTCTCTTACAGGGCTAACACGTCCGAAAAACCAATACAACGCCCATCCGGAACAATATATAAAGCTAAACGCACCGTTCACTGGGTACTTATATGTACGAAAATCCCTATTGATTTACCTGTTTTTCCAAGGAAATAAAATGTGAAAAAAATATTTCTACATCCCATGGCCTTTCCCAACCATTTAAATTTTTCTCTTACAAGTCTAACACTTCCGAAAAACCAAAACAACGCCCAACCGGAACAATATATAAAGCTAAACGAACCGTTCACTTGGTACTTATCCGTACGAAAATCCCTATAGATTTACCTGTTTTTACAAGGAAATAAAATGTGAAAAAAATATTTCTACATCCCATGGCCTTTCCCAACCATTTAAATTTTTCTCTTACAGGTCTAACACGTCCGAAAAACCAATACAACGCCCATCCGGAACAATATATAAAGCTAAACGAACCGTTCACTGGGTACTTATACGCACGAAAATCCCTATTGATTTACCTGTTTTTACAAGGAAATAAAATGTGAAAAAAATATTTCTACATCCCATGGCCTTTCCCAACCATTTAAATTTTTCTCTTACAGGTCTAACACTTCCATAAAACCAATACAACATGCACCCGGAACAATATATAAAGCTAAACGAACCGTTCACTGGGTACTTATCCGTACGAAAATCCCTATTGATTTACCTGTTATTACAAGGAAATAAAATGTGAAAACAATATTTCTACATCCCATGGCCCTTCCCAACCATTTAAATTTTTCTCTTACAGGTCTACCACGTCCGAAAAACCAATACAACGCCCATCCGGAACAATATATAAAGCTAAACGCACCGTTCACTGGGTACTTATATGTACGAAAATCCCTATTGATTTACCTGTTTTTACAAGGAAATAAAATGTGAAAACAATATTTCTACATCCTATGGCCTTTCCCAACCATTTAAATTTTTCTCTTACAGGTCTAACACTTCCGAAAAACCAATACAACGCCCACCCGGAACAATATATAAAGCTAAACGAACCGTTCACTGGGAATTTATCCGTACGAAAATCCCTATTGATTTACCTGTTTTTACAAGGAAATAAAATGTGAAAACAATATTTCTACATCCCATGGCCTTTCCCAACCATTTAAATTTTTCTCTTACAGGTCTAACACTTCCGAAAAACCAATACAACGCCCACCCGGAACAATATATAAAGCTAAACGAACCGTTCACTGGGTACTCATACGTACGAAAATCCCTATTGATTTACCTGTTTTTACAAGGAAATAAAATGTGAAAAAAATATTTCTACATCCCATGGCCCTTCCCAACTATTTAAATTTTTCTCTTACAGGTCTAACACGTCCGAAAAACCAATACAACGCCCATCCGGAACAATATATAAAGCTAAACGAACCGTTCACTGGGTACTTATACGCACGAAAATCCCTATTGATTTACCTGTTTTTACAAGGAAATAAAATGTGAAAAAAATATTTCTACATCCCATGGCCTTTCCCAACCATTTAAATTTTTCTCTTACAGGTCTAACACTTCCGAAAAACCAATACAACGCCCACCCGGAACAATATATAAAGCTAAACGAACCGTTCACTGGGTACTTATCCGTACGAAAATCCCTATTGATTTACCTGTGTTTAGAAGGAAATAAAATGTGAAAAAAATATTTCTACATCCCATGGCCTTTCCCAACCATTTAAATTTTTCTCTTACAGGTCTAACACTTCCGAAAAACCAATACAACGCCCACCCGGAACAATATATAAAGCTAAACGAACCGTTCACTGGGTACTCATACGTACGAAAATCCCTATTGATTTACCTGTTTTTACAAGGAAATAAAATGTGAAAAAAATGTTTCTACATCCCATGGCCTTTCCCAACCATTTAAATATTTCTCTTACAGGGCTAACACTTCCGAAAAACCAATACAACGCCCACCCGGAACAATATATAAAGCTAAACGAACCGTTCACTGGGTACTTATCCGTACGAAAATCCCTATTGATTTACCTGTTTTTCCAAGGAAATAAAATGTGAAAATAATATTTCTACATCCCATGGCCTTTCCCAACCATTTAAATTTTTCTCTTACAGGGCTAACACGTCCGAAAAACCAATACAACGCCCATCCGGAACAATATATAAAGCTAAACGCACCGTTCACTGGGTACTTATATGTACGAAAATCCCTATTGATTTACCTGTTTTTCCAAGGAAATAAAATGTGAAAAAAATATTTCTACATCCCATGGCCTTTCCCAACCATTTAAATTTTTCTCTTACAAGTCTAACACTTCCGAAAAACCAAAACAACGCCCAACCGGAACAATATATAAAGCTAAACGAACCGTTCACTGGGTACTTATCCGTACGAAAATCCCTATAGATTTACCTGTTTTTACAAGGAAATAAAATGTGAAAAAAATATTTCTACATCCCATGGCCTTTCCCAACCATTTAAATTTTTCTCTTACAGGTCTAACACTTCCGAAAAACCAATACAACGCTCACCCGGAACAATATATAAAGCTAAACGAACCGTTCACTGGGTACTCATACGTACGAAAATCCCTATTGATTTACCTGTTTTTACAAGAAAATAAAATGTGAAAAAAATGTTTCTACATCCCATGGCCCTTCCCAACCATTTAAATTTTTCTCTTACAGGTCTAACACGTCCGAAAAACCAATACAACGCCCATCCGGAACAATATATAAAGCTAAACGCACCGTTCACTGGGTACTTATATGTACAAAAATCCCTATTGATTTACCTGTTTTTACAATGAAATAAAATGTGAAAAAAATATTTCTACATCCCATGGCCTTTCCCAACCATTTAAATTTTTCTCTTACAGGTCTAACACTCTCGAAAAACCAATACAACGCCCACCCGGAACAATATATAAAGCTAAACGAACCGTTCACTGGGTACTCATACGTACGAAAATCCCTATTGATTTACCTGTTTTTACAAGGAAATAAAACGTGAAAAAAATGTTTCTACATCCCATGGCCTTTCCCAACCATTTAAATTTTTCTCTTACAGGGCTAACACGTCCGAAAAACCAATACAACGCCCATCCGGAACAATATATAAAGCTAAACGCACCGTTCACTGGGTACTTATATGTACGAAAATCCCTATTGATTTACCTGTTTTTACAAGGAAATAAAATGTGAAAAAAATGTTTCTACATCCCATGGCCTTTCCCAACCATTTAAATTTTTCTCTTACAGGGCTAACACGTCCGAAAAACCAATACAACGCCCATCCGGAACAATATATAAAGCTAAACGAACCGTTCACAGGGTACTCATACGTACGAAAATCCCTATTGATTTACCTGTTTTTACAAGGAAATAAAATGTAAAAAAAATATTTTTACATACCATGGCCTTTCTCAACCATTTAAATTTTTCTCTTACAGGTCTAACGCTTCCGAAAAACCAATACAACACGCACGCGGAACAATATATAAAGCTAAACGAACCGTTCACTGGGTACTTATCCGTACGAAAATCCCTATTGATTTACCTGTTTTTCCAAGGAAATAAAATGTGAAAATAATATTTCTACATCCCATGGCCTTTCCCAACCATTTAAATTTTTCTCTTACAGGGCTAACACGTCCGAAAAACCAATACAACGCCCATCCGGAACAATATATAAAGCTAAACGCACCGTTCACTGGGTACTTATATGTACGAAAATCCCTATTGATTTACCTGTTTTTCCAAGGAAATAAAATGTGAAAAAAATATTTCTACATCCCATGGCCTTTCCCAACCATTTAAATTTTTCTCTTACAAGTCTAACACTTCCGAAAAACCAAAACAACGCCCAACCGGAACAATATATAAAGCTAAACGAACCGTTCACTGGGTACTTATCCGTACGAAAATCCCTATAGATTTACCTGTTTTTACAAGGAAATAAAATGTGAAAAAAATATTTCTACATCCCATGGCCTTTCCCAACCATTTAAATTTTTCTCTTACAGGTCTAACACTTCCGAAAAACCAATACAACGCTCACCCGGAACAATATATAAAGCTAAACGAACCGTTCACTGGGTACTCATACGTACGAAAATCCCTATTGATTTACCTGTTTTTACAAGAAAATAAAATGTGAAAAAAATGTTTCTACATCCCATGGCCCTTCCCAACCATTTAAATTTTTCTCTTACAGGTCTAACACGTCCGAAAAACCAATACAACGCCCATCCGGAACAATATATAAAGCTAAACGCACCGTTCACTGGGTACTTATATGTACAAAAATCCCTATTGATTTACCTGTTTTTACAATGAAATAAAATGTGAAAAAAATATTTCTACATCCCATGGCCTTTCCCAACCATTTAAATTTTTCTCTTACAGGTCTAACACTCTCGAAAAACCAATACAACGCCCACCCGGAACAATATATAAAGCTAAACGAACCGTTCACTGGGTACTCATACGTACGAAAATCCCTATTGATTTACCTGTTTTTACAAGGAAATAAAACGTGAAAAAAATGTTTCTACATCCCATGGCCTTTCCCAACCATTTAAATTTTTCTCTTACAGGGCTAACACTTCCGAAAAACCAATACAACACCCACCCGGAACAATATATAAAGCTAAATGAACCGTTCACGGGGTACTTATTCGTACGAAAATCCCTATTGATTTACCTGTTTTTCCAAGGAAATAAATTGTGAAAAAAATATTTCCACATCCCATGGCCTTTCCCAACCATTTAAATTTTTCTCTTACAGGGCTAACACGTCCGAAAAACCAATACAACGCCCATCCGGAACAATATATAAAGCTAAACGCACCGTTCACTGGGTACATATATGTACGAAAATCCCTATTGATTTACCTGTTTTTCCAAGGAAATAAAATGTGAAAAAAATATTTCTACATCCCATGGCCTTTCCCAACCATTTAAATTTTTCTCTTACAAGTCTAACACTTCCGAAAAACCAAAACAACGCCCAACCGGAACAATATATAAAGCTAAACGAACCGTTCACTGGGTACTTATCCGTACGAAAATCCCTATAGATTTACCTGTTTTTACAAGGAAATAAAATGTGAAAAAAATATTTCTACATCCCATGGCCTTTCCCAACCATTTAAATTTTTCTCTTACAGGTCTAACACGTCCGAAAAACCAATACAACGCCCATCCGGAACAATATATAAAGCTAAACGAACCGTTCACTGGGTACTTATACGCACGAAAATCCCTATTGATTTACCTGTTTTTACAAGGAAATAAAATGTGAAAAAAATATTTCTACATCCCATGGCCTTTCCCAACCATTTAAATTTTTCTCTTACAGGTCTAACACTTCCATAAAACCAATACAACATGCACCCGGAACAATATATAAAGATAAACGAACCGTTCACTGGGTACTTATCCGTACGAAAATCCCTATTGATTGACCTGTTATTACAAGGAAATAAAATGTGAAAACAATATTTCTACATCCCATGGCCCTTCCCAACCATTTAAATTTTTCTCTTACAGGTCTACCACGTCCGAAAAACCAATACAACGCCCATCCGGAACAATATATAAAGCTAAACGCACCGTTCACTGGGTACTTATATGTACGAAAATCCCTATTGATTTACCTGTTTTTACAAGGAAATAAAATGTGAAAACAATATTTCTACATCCCATGGCCTTTCCCAACCATTTAAATTTTTCTCTTACAGGTCTAACACTTCCGAAAAACCAATACAACTCCCACCCGGAACAATATATAAAGCTAAACGAACCGTTCACTGGGAATTTATCCGTACGAAAATCCCTATTGATTTACCTGTTTTTACAAGGAAATAAAATGTGAAAACAATATTTCTACATCCCATGGCCTTTCCCAACTATTTAAATTTTTCTCTTACAGGTCTAACACTTCCGAAAAACCAATACAACGCCCACCCGGAACAATATATAAAGCTAAACGAACCGTTCACTGGGTACTTATCCGTACGAAAATCCCTATTGATTTACCTGTTTTTACAAGGAAATAAAATGTGAAAAAAATATTTCTACATTCCATGGCCTTTCCCAACCATTTAAATTTTTCTCTTACATGTCTAACACTTCCGAAAAACCAATACAACGCCCACCCGGAACAATATATAAAGCTAAACGAACCGTTCACTGGGTACTCATACGTACGAAAATCCCTATTGATTTACCTGTTTTTACAAGGAAATAAAATGTGAAAAAAATGTTTCTACATCCCATGGCCTTTCCCAACCATTTAAATTTTTCTCTTACAGGGCTAACACTTCCGAAAAACCAATACAACGCCCACCAGGAACACTATATAAAGCTAAACGAACCGTTCACTGGGTACTTATCCGTACGAAAATCCCTATTGATTTACCTGTTTTTACAAGGAAATAAAAAGTGAAAAAAATATTTCTACATCCCATGGCCCTTCCCAACCATTTAAATTTTTCTCTTACAGGTCTAACACGTCCGAAAAACCAATACAACGCCCATCCGGAACAATATATAAAGCTAAACGAACCGTTCACTGGGTACTTATACGCACGAAAAT
This sequence comes from Paroedura picta, assembly GCF_049243985.1. Classification (NCBI taxonomy): domain Eukaryota; kingdom Metazoa; phylum Chordata; class Lepidosauria; order Squamata; family Gekkonidae; genus Paroedura; species Paroedura picta. The sequence goes on from NW_027518617.1 coordinate 2,499,915, forward strand.
CCCTATTGATTTACCTGTTTTTACAAGGAAATAAAATGTGAAAAAAATATTTCTACATCCCATGGCCTTTCCCAACCATTTAAATTTTTCTCTTACAGGTCTAACACTTCCGAAAAACCAATACAACGCCCACCCGGAACAATATATAAAGCTAAACGAACCGTTCACTGGGTACTTATCCGTACGAAAATCCCTATTGATTTACCTGTGTTTAGAAGGAAATAAAATGTGAAAAAAATATTTCTACATCCCATGGCCTTTCCCAACCATTTAAATTTTTCTCTTACAGGTCTAACACTTCCGAAAAACCAATACAACGCCCACCCGGAACAATATATAAAGCTAAACGAACCGTTCACTGGGTACTCATACGTACGAAAATCCCTATTGATTTACCTGTTTTTACAAGGAAATAAAATGTGAAAAAAATGTTTCTACATCCCATGGCCTTTCCCAACCATTTAAATATTTCTCTTACAGGGCTAACACTTCCGAAAAACCAATACAACGCCCACCCGGAACAATATATAAAGCTAAACGAACCGTTCACTGGGTACTCATACGTACGAAAATCCCTATTGATTTACCTGTTTTTACAAGGAAATAAAATGTAAAAAAAATATTTTTACATACCATGGCCTTTCTCAACCATTTAAATTTTTCTCTTACAGGTCTAACGCTTCCGAAAAACCAATACAACACGCACGCGGAACAATATATAAATCTAAACGAACCGTTCACTGGGTACTTATCCGTACGAAAATCCCTATTGATTTACCTGTTTTTACAAGGAAATAAAATGTGAAAACAATATTTCTACATCCCATGGCCTTTCCCAACCATTTAAATTTTTCTCTTACAGGTCTAACACTTCCGAAAAACCAATACAACGCCCACCCGGAACAATATATAAAGCTAAATGAACGGTTCACTGGGTACTTATCCGTACGAAAATCCCTATTGATTTACCTGTTTTTACAAGGAAATAAAATGTGAAAAAAATATTTCTACATCCCATGGCCCTTCCCAACCATTTAAATTTTTCTCTTACAGGTCTAACACGTCCGAAAAACCAATACAACGCCCATTCGGAACAATATATAAAGCTAAACGCACCGTTCACTGGGTACTTATATGTACGAAAATCCCTATTGATTTACCTGTTTTTACAATGAAATAAAATGTGAAAAAAATATTTCTACATCCCATGGCCTTTCCCAACCATTTAAATTTTTCTCTTACAGGTCTAACACTCTCGAAAAACCAATACAACGCCCACCCGGAACAATATATAAAGCTAAACGAACCGTTCACTGGGTACTCATACGTACGAAAATCCCTATTGATTTACCTGTTTTTACAAGGAAATAAAACGTGAAAAAAATGTTTCTACATCCCATGGCCTTTCCCAACCATTTAAATTTTTCTCTTACAGGGCTAACACTTCCGAAAAACCAATACAACACCCACCCGGAACAATATATAAAGCTAAACGAACCGTTCACTGGGTACTTATCCGTACGAAAATCCCTATTGATTTACCTGTTTTTCCAAGGAAATAAAATGTGAAAAAAATATTTCTACATCCCATGGCCTTTCCCAACCATTTAAATTTTTCTCTTACAGGGCTAACACGTCCGAAAAACCAATACAACGCCCATCCGGAACAATATATAAAGCTAAACGCACCGTTCACTGGGTACTTATATGTACGAAAATCCCTATTGATTTACCTGTTTTTCCAAGGAAATAAAATGTGAAAAAAATATTTCTACATCCCATGGCCTTTCCCAACCATTTAAATTTTTCTCTTACAAGTCTAACACTTCCGAAAAACCAAAACAACGCCCAACCGGAACAATATATAAAGCTAAACGAACCGTTCACTGGGTACTTATCCGTACGAAAATCCCTATATATTTACCTGTTTTTACAAGGAAATAAAATGTGAAAAAAATATTTCTACATCCCATGGCCTTTCCCAACCATGTAAATTTTTCTCTTACAGGTCTAACACTTCCCAAAAACCAATACAACGCTCACCCGGAACAATATATAAAGCTAAACGAACCGTTCACTGGGTACTCATACGTACGAAAATCCTTATTGATTTACCTGTTTTTACAAGAAAATAAAATGTGAAAAAAATGTTTCTACATCCCATGGCCCTTCCCAACCATTTAAATTTTTCTCTTACAGGTCTAACACGTCCGAAAAACCAATACAACGCCCACCCGGAACAATATATAAAGCTAAACGAACCGTTCACTGGGTACTCATAAGTACGAAAATCCCTATTGATTTACCTGTTTTTACAAGGAAATAAAACGTGAAAAAAATGTTTCTACATCCCATGGCCTTTCCCAACCATTTAAATTTTTCTCCTACAGGGCTAACACTTCCGAAAAACCAATACAACATCCACCCGGAACAATATATAAAGCTAAACGAACCGTTCACTGGGTACTTATCCGTACGAAAATCCCTATTGATTTACCTGTTTTTCCAAGGAAATAAAATGTGAAAAAAATATTTCTACATCCCATGGCCTTTCCCAACCATTTAAATTTTTCTCTTACAAGTCTAACACTTCCGAAAAACCAAAACAACGCCCAACCGGAACAATATATAAAGCTAAACGAACCGTTCACGGGGTACTTATCCGTACGAAAATCCCTATAGATTTACCTGTTTTTACAAGGAAATAAAATGTGAAAAAAATATTTCTACATCCCATGGCCTTTCCCAACCATTTAAATTTTTCTCTTACAGGTCTAACACTTCCGAAAAACCAATACAACGCCCACCCAGAACAATATATAAAGCTAAACGAACCGTTCACTGGGTACTTATCCGTACAAAAATCCCAATTGATTTACCTGTTTTTACAAGGAAATAAAATGTGAAAACAATATTTCTACATCCCATGGCCTTTCCCAACCATTTAAATTTTTCTCTTACAGGTCTAACACTTCCGAAAAACCAATACAACGCCCACCCGGAACAATATATAAAGCTAAACGAACCGTTCACTGGGTACTTATCCGTACGAAAATCCCTATTGATTTACCTGTTTTTACAAGGAAATAAAATGTGAAAAAAACATTTCTACATCCCATGGCCTTTCCCAACCATTTAAATTTTTCTCTTACAAGTCTAACACTTCCGAAAAACCAATACAACGCCCAACCGGAACAATATATAAAGCTAAACGAACCGTTCACTGGGTACTTATCCGTACGAAAATCCCTATAGATTTACCTGTGTTTAGAAGGAAATAAAATGTGAAAAAAATATTTCTACATCCCATGGCCTTTCCCAACCATTTAAATTTTTCTCTTACAGGTCTAACACTTCCGAAAAACCAATACAACGCCCACCCGGAACAATATATAAAGCTAAACGAACCGTTCACTGGGTACTCATACGTACGAAAATCCCTATTGATTTACCTGTTTTTACAAGGAAATAAAATGTGAAAAAAATGTTTCTACATCCCATGGCCTTTCCCAACCATTTAAATTTTTCTCTTACAGGGCTAACACTTCCGAAAAACCAATAAAACGCCCACCCGGAACACTATATAAAGCTAAACGAACCGTTCACTGGGTACTTATACGCACAAAAATCCCTATTGATTTACCTGTTTTTACAAGGAAATAAAATGTGAAAAAAATGTTTCTACATCCCATGGCCTTTCCCAACCATTTAAATTTTTCTCTTACAGGGCTAACACTTCCGAAAAACCAATACAACGCCCACCCGGAACACTATATAAAGCTAAACGAACCGTTCACTGGGTACTTATACGCAAGAAAATCCCTATTGATTTACCTGTTTTTACAAGGAAATAAAATGTGAAAAAAATATTTCTACATCCCATGGCCTTTCCCAACCATTTAAATTTTTCTCTTACAGGTCAAACACTTCCGAAAAACCAATACAACGCCCACCCGGAACAATATATAAAGCTAAACGAACCGTTCACTCGGTACTCATACGTACGAAAATCCCTATTGATTTACCTGTTTTTACAAGGAAATAAAAGGTGAAAACAATATTTCTACATCCAATGGCCTTTCCCAACCATTTAAATTTTTCTATTACAGGTCTAACACTTCCGAAAAACCAATACAACGCCCACCCGGAACAATATATAAAGCTAAACGAACCGTTCACTGGGTACTTATCCGAACTAAAATCCCTATTGATTTACCTGTTTTTACAAGGAAATAAAATGTGAAAAAAATATTTCTACATCCCATGGCCTTTCCCAACCATTTAAATTTTTCTCTTACAAGACTAACACTTCCGAAAAACCAATACAACGCCCATCTGGAACAATATATAAAGCTAAACGCACCTTTCACTGTGTACTTATATGTACGAAAATCCCTATTGATTTACCTGTTTTTACAAGGAAATAAAATGTGAAAAAAATATTTCTACATCCCATGGCCTTTCCCAACGATTTAAATTTTTCTCTTACAGGGCTAACACTTCCGAAAAACCAATACAACGTCCACCCGGACCAATATATTAAGCTAAACGAACCGTTCACTGGGTACTTATACGTACGAAAATCCCTATTGATTTACCTGTTTTTACAGGGAAATAAAATGTGAAAACAATATTTCTACATCCCATGGCCTTTCCCAACCATTTAAACTTTTCTCTTATAGGTCTAACACTTCCGAAAAACCAATACAACGCCCACCCGGAACAATATATAAAGCTAAACGAACCGATCACTGGGTACTCATACGTACGAAAATCCCTATTGATTTACCTGTTTTTACAAGGAAATAAAATGTAAAAAAAATATTTCTACATCCCATGGCCTTTCCCAACCATTTAAATTTTTCTCTTACAGGTCTAACACTTCCGAAAAACCAATACAACGCTCACCCGGAACAATATATAAAGCTAAACGAACCGTTCACTGGGTACTCATACGTACGAAAATCCCTATTGATTTACCTGTTTTTACAAGAAAATAAAATGTGAAAAAAATGTTTCTACATCCCATGGCCTTTCCCAACCATTTAAATTTTTTTCTTACAGGTCTAACACTTCCGAAAAACCAATACAACGCCCACCCGGAACAATATATAAAGCTAAACGAACCGTTCACTGGGTACTTATCCGTACGAAAATCCCTATTGATTTACCTGTGTTTAGAAGGAAATAAAATGTGAAAAAAATATTTCTACATCCCATGGCCTTTCCCAACCATTTAAATTTTTCTCTTACAGGTCTAACACTTCCGAAAAACCAATACAACGCCCACCCGGAAAAATATATAAAGTTAAACGAACCGTTCACTGGGTACTCATACGTACGAAAATCCCTATTGATTTACCTGTTTTTACAAGGAAATAAAATGTGAAAAAAATGTTTCTACATCCCATGGCCTTTCCCAACCATTTAAATATTTCTCTTACAGGGCTAACACTTCCGAAAAACCAATACAACGCCCACCCGGAACAATATATAAAGCTAAACGAACCGTTCACTGGGTACTCATACGTACGAAAATCCCTATTGATTTACCTGTTTTTACAAGGAAATAAAATGTAAAAAAAATATTTTTACATACCATGGCCTTTCTCAACCATTTAAATTTTTCTCTTACAGGTCTAACGCTTCCGAAAAACCAATACAACACGCACGCGGAACAATATATAAAGCTAAACGAACCGTTCACTGGGTACTTATCCGTACGAAAATCCCTATTGATTTACCTGTTTTTACAAGGAAATAAAATGTGAAAACAATATTTCTACATCCCATGGCCTTTCCCAACCATTTAAATTTTTCTCTTACAGGTCTAACACGTCCGAAAAACCAATACAACGCCCACCCGGAACAATATATAAAGCTAAATGAACCGTTCACTGGGTACTTATCCGTACGAAAATCCCTATTGATTTACCTGTTTTTACAAGGAAATAAAATGTGAAAAAAATATTTCTACATCCCATGGCCCTTCCCAACCATTTAAATTTTTCTCTTACAGGTCTAACACGTCCGAAAAACCAATACAACGCCCATCCGGAACAATATATAAAGCTAAACGCACCGTTCACTGGGTACTTATATGTACGAAAATCCCTATTGATTTACCTGTTTTTCCAAGGAAATAAAACGTGAAAAAAATATTTCTACATCCCATGGCCCTTCCCAACCATTTAAATTTTTCTCTTACAGGTCTAACACGTCCGAAAAAACAATACAACGCCCATCCGGAACAATATATAAAGCTAAATGAACCGTTCACTGGGTACTCATACGTACGAAAATCCCTATTGATTTACCTGTTTTTACAAGGAAATAAAACGTGAAAAAAATGTTTCTACATCCTATGGCCTTTCCCAACCATTTAAATTTTTCTCTTACAGGGCTAACACGTCCGAAAAACCAATACAACGCCCATCCGGAACAATATATAAAGCTAAACGCACCGTTCACTGGGTACTTATATGTACGCAAATCCCTATTGATTTACCTGTTTTTCCAAGGAAATAAAATGTGAAAAAAATATTTCTACATCCCATGGCCTTTCCCAACCATTTAAATTTTTCTCTTACAGGTCTAACACTCTCGAAAAACCAATACAACGCCCACCCGGAACAATATATAAAGCTAAACGAAAGGTTCACTGGGTACTCATACGTACGAAAATCCCTATTGATTTACCTGTTTTTACAAGGAAATAAAACGTGAAAAAAATGTTTCTACATCCCATGGCCTTTCCCAACCATTTAAATTTTTCTCTTACAGGGCTAACACTTCCGAAAAACCAATACAACACCCACCCGGAACAATATATAAAGCTAAACGAACCGTTCACTGGGTACTTATCCGTACGAAAATCCCTATTGATTTACCTGTTTTTCCAAGGAAATAAAATATGAAAAAAATATTTCTACATCCCATGGCCTTTCCCAACCATTTAAATTTTTCTCTTACAGGGCTAACACGTCCGAAAAACCAATACAACGCCCATCCGGAACAAATATATAAAGCTAAACGCACCGTTCACTGGGTACTTATATGTACGAAAATCCCTATTGATTTACCTGTTTTTCCAAGGAAATAAAATGTGAAAAAAATATTTCTACATCCCATGGCCTTTCCCAACCATTTAAATTTTTCTCTTACAAGTCTAACACTTCCGAAAAACCAAAACAACGCCCAACCGGAACAATATATAAAGCTAAACGAACCGTTCACTGGGTACTTATCCGTACGAAAATCCCTATAGATTTACCATTTTTTACAAGGAAATAAAATGTGAAAAAAATATTTCTACATCCCATGGCCTTTCCCAACCATTTAAATTTTTCTCTTACAGGTCTAACACTTCCGAAAAACCAATACAACGCCCACCCAGAACAATATATAAAGCTAAACGAACCGTTCACTGGGTACTTATATGTACGAAAATCCCTATTGATTTACCTGTTTTTACAAGGAAATAAAATGTGAAAACAATATTTCTACATCCCATGGCCTTTCCCAACCATTTAAATTTTTCTCTTACAGGTCTAACACTTCCGAAAAACCAATACAACGCCCATCCGGAACAATATATAAAGCTAAACGCACCGTTCACTGTGTACTTATATGTACGAAAATCCCTATTGATTTACCTGTTCTTACAAGGAAATAAAATGTGAAAAAAATATTTCTACATCCCATGGCCTTTCCCAACGATTTAAATTTTTCTCTTACAGGGCTAACACTTCCGAAAAACCAATACAACGTCCACCCGGACCAATATATTAAGCTAAACGAACCGTTCACTGGGTACTTATACGTACGAAAATCCCTATTGATTTACCTGTTTTTACAGGGAAATAAAATGTGAAAACAATATTTCTACATCCCATGGCCTTTCCCAACCATTTAAACTTTTCTCTTATAGGTCTAACACTTCCGAAAAACCAATACAACGCCCACCCGGAACAATATATAAAGCTAAACGAACCGATCACTGGGTACTCATACGTACGAAAATCCCTATTGATTTACCTGTTTTTACAAGGAAATAAAATGTAAAAAAAATATTTCTACATCCCATGGCCTTTCCCAACCATTTAAATTTTTCTCTTACAGGTCTAACACATCCGAAAAACCAATACAACGCTCACCCGGAACAATATATAAAGCTAAACGAACCGTTCACTGGGTACTCATACGTACGAAAATCCCTATTGATTTACCTGTTTTTACAAGAAAATAAAATGTGAAAAAAATGTTTCTACATCCCATGGCCTTTCCCAACCATTTAAATTTTTCTCTTACAGGTCTAACACTTCCGAAAAACCAATACAACGCCCACCCGGAAAAATATATAAAGTTAAACGAACCGTTCACTGGGTACTCATACGTACGAAAATACCTATTGATTTACCTGTTTTTACAAGGAAATAAAATGTGAAAAAAATGTTTCTACATCCCATGGCCTTTCCCAACCATTTAAATATTTCTCTTACAGGGCTAACACTTCCGAAAAACCAATACAACGCCCACCCGGAACAATATATAAAGCTAAACGAACCGTTCACTGGGTACTCATACGTACGAAAATCCCTATTGATTTACCTGTTTTTACAAGGAAATAAAATGTAAAAAAAATATTTTTACATACCATGGCCTTTCTCAACCATTTAAATTTTTCTCTTACAGGTCTAACGCTTCCGAAAAACCAATACAACACGCACGCGGAACAATATATAAAGCTAAACGAACCGTTCACTGGGTACTTATCCGTACGAAAATCCCTATTGATTTACCTGTTTTTACAAGGAAATAAAATGTGAAAACAATATTTCTACATCCCATGGCCTTTCCCAACCATTTAAATTTTTCTCTTACAGGTCTAACACGTCCGAAAAACCAATACAACGCCCACCCGGAACAATATATAAAGCTAAATGAACCGTTCACTGGGTACTTATCCGTACGAAAATCCCTATTGATTTACCTGTTTTTACAAGGAAATAAAATGTGAAAAAAATATTTCTACATCCCATGGCCCTTCCCAACCATTTAAATTTTTCTCTTACAGGTCTAACACGTCCGAAAAACCAATACAACGCCCATCCGGAACAATATATAAAGCTAAACGCACCGTTCACTGGGTACTTATATGTACGCAAATCCCTATTGATTTACCTGTTTTTCCAAGGAAATAAAATGTGAAAAAAATATTTCTACATCCCATGGCCTTTCCCAACCATTTAAATTTTTCTCTTACAAGTCTAACACTTCCGAAAAACCAAAACAACGCCCAACCGGAACAATATATAAAGCTAAACGAACCGTTCACTGGGTACTCATACGTACGAAAATCCCTATTGATTTACCTGTTTTTACAAGAAAATAAAATGTGAAAAAAATGTTTCTACATCCCATGGCCCTTCCCAACCATTTAAATTTTTCTCTTACAGGTCTAACACGTCCGAAAAACCAATACAACGCCCATCCGGAACAATATATAAAGCTAAACGCACCGTTCACTGGGTACTTATATGTACGAAAATCCCTATTGATTTACCAGTTTTTACAATGAAATAAAATGTGAAAAAAATATTTCTACATCCCATGGCCTTTCCCAACCATTTAAATTTTTCTCTTATAGGTCTAACACTTCCGAAAAACCAATACAACGCCCACCCGGAACAATATATAAAGCTAAACGAACCGATCACTGGGTACTCATACGTACGAAAATCCCTATTGATTTACCTGTTTTTACAAGGAAATAAAATGTAAAAAAAATATTTCTACATCCCATGGCCTTTCCCAACCATTTAAATTTTTCTCTTACAGGTCTAACACTTCCGAAAAACCAATACAACGCTCACCCGGAACAATATATAAAGCTAAACGAACCGTTCACTGGGTACTCATACGTACGAAAATCCCTATTGATTTACCTGTTTTTACAAGAAAATAAAATGTGAAAAAAATGTTTCTACATCCCATGGCCTTTCCCAACCATTTAAATTTTTCTCTTACAGGTCTAACACTTCCGAAAAACCAATACAACGCCCACCCGGAAAAATATATAAAGTTAAACGAACCGTTCACTGGGTACTCATACGTACGAAAATCCCTATTGATTTACCTGTTTTTACAAGGAAATAAAATGTGAAAAAAATGTTTCTACATCCCATGGCCTTTCCCAACCATTTAAATATTTCTCTTACAGGGCTAACACTTCCAAAAAACCAATACAACGCCCACCCGGAACAATATATAAAGCTAAACGAACCGTTCACTGGGTACTCATACGTACGAAAATCCCTATTGATTTACCTGTTTTTACAAGGAAATAAAATGTAAAAAAAATATTTTTACATACCATGGCCTTTCTCAACCATTTAAATTTTTCTCTTACAGGTCTAACGCTTCCGAAAAACCAATACAACACGCACGCGGAACAATATATAAAGCTAAACGAACCGTTCACTGGGTACTTATCCGTACGAAAATCCCTATTGATTTACCTGTTTTTACAAGGAAATAAAATGTGAAAACAATATTTCTACATCCAATGGCCTTTCCCAACCATTTAAATTTTTCTCTTACAGGTCTAACACGTCCGAAAAACCAATACAACGCCCACCCGGAACAATATATAAAGCTAAATGAACCGTTCACTGGGTACTTATCCGTACGAAAATCCCTATTGATTTACCTGTTTTTACAAGGAAATAAAATGTGAAAAAAATATTTCTACATCCCATGGCCCTTCCCAACCATTTAAATTTTTCTCTTACAGGTCTAACACGTCCGAAAAACCAATACAACGCCCATCCGGAACAATATATAAAGCTAAACGCACCGTTCACTGGGTACTTATATGTACGCAAATCCCTATTGATTTACCTGTTTTTCCAAGGAAATAAAATGTGAAAAAAATATTTCTACATCCCATGGCCTTTCCCAACCATTTAAATTTTTCTCTTACAAGTCTAACACTTCCGAAAAACCAAAACAACGCCCAACCGGAACAATATATAAAGCTAAACGAACCGTTCACTGGGTACTCATACGTACGAAAATCCCTATTGATTTACCTGTTTTTACAAGAAAATAAAATGTGAAAAAAATGTTTCTACATCCCATGGCCCTTCCCAACCATTTAAATTTTTCTCTTACAGGTCTAACACGTCCGAAAAACCAATACAACGCCCATCCGGAACAATATATAAAGCTAAACGCACCGTTCACTGGGTACTTATATGTACGAAAATCCCTATTGATTTACCAGTTTTTACAATGAAATAAAATGTGAAAAAAATATTTCTACATCCCATGGCCTTTCCCAACCATTTAAATTTTTCTCTTACAGGTCTAACACTCTCGAAAAACCAATACAACGCCCACCCGGAACAATATATAAAGCTAAACGAACCGTTCACTGGGTACTCATACGTACGAAAATCCCTATTGATTTACCTGTTTTTACAAGGAAATAAAACGTGAAAAAAATGTTTCTACATCCCATGGCCTTTCCCAACCATTTAAATTTTTCTCTTACAGGGCTAACACTTCCGAAAAACCAATACAACACCCACCCGGAACAATATATAAAGCTAAACGAACCGTTCACTGGGTACTTATCCGTACGAAAATCCCTATTGATTTACCTGTTTTTCCAAGGAAATAAAATGTGAAAAAAATATTTCTACATCCCATGGCCTTTCCCAACCATTTAAATTTTTCTCTTACAGGGCTAACACGTCCGAAAAACCAATACAACGCCCACCCAGAACAATATATAAAGCTAAACGAACCGTTCACTGGGTACTTATCCGTACGAAAATCCCAATTGATTTACCTGTTTTTACAAGGAAATAAAATGTGAAAACAATATTTCTACATCCCATGGCCTTTCCCAACCATTTAAATTTTTCTCTTACAGGTCTAACACTTCCGAAAAACCAATACAACGCCCACCCGGAACAATATATAAAGCTAAACGAACCGTTCACTCGATACTCATACGTACGAAAATCCCTATTGATTTACCTGTTTTTACAAGGAAATAAAAGGTGAAAACAATATTTCTACATCCAATGGCCTTTCCCAACCATTTAAATTTTTCTCTTACAGGTCAAACACTTCCGAAAAACCAATACAACGCCCACCCGGAACAATATATAAAGCTAAACGAACCGTTCACTCGGTACTCATACGTACGAAAATCCCTATTGATTTACCTGTTTTTACAAGGAAATAAAAGGTGAAAACAATATTTCTACATCCAATGGCCTTTCCCAACCATTTAAATTTTTCTCTTACAGGTCTAACACTTCCGAAAAACCAATACAACGCCCACCCGGAACAATATATAAAGCTAAACGCACCGTTCACTGGGTACTTATATGTACGAAAATCCCTATTGATTTACCTGTTTTTACAAGGAAATAAAATGTGAAAAAAATATTTCTACATCCCATGGCCTTTCCCAACCATTTAAATTTTTCTCTTACAAGTCTAACACTTCCGAAAAACCAAAACAACGCCCAACCGGAACAATATATAAAGCTAAACGAACCGTTCACTGGGTACTTATCCGTACGAAAATCCCTATAGATTTACCATTTTTTACAAGGAAATAAAATGTGAAAAAAATATTTCTACATCCCATGGCCTTTCCCAACCATTTAAATTTTTCTCTTACAGGTCTAACACTTCCGAAAAACCAATACAACGCCCACCCAGAACAATATATAAAGCTAAACGAACCGTTCACTGGGTACTTATCCGTACGAAAATCCCAATTGATTTACCTGTTTTTACAAGGAAATAAAATGTGAAAACAATATTTCTACATCCCATGGCCTTTCCCAACCATTTAAATTTTTCTCTTACAGGTCTAACACTTCCGAAAAACCAATACAACGCCCACCCGGAACAATATATAAAGCTAAACGAACCGTTCACTGGGTACTTATCCGTACGAAAATCCCTATTGATTTACCTGTTTTTACAAGGAAATAAAATGTGAAAAAAACATTTCTACATCCCATGGCCTTTCCCAACCATTTAAATTTTTCTCTTACAAGTCTAACACTTCCGAAAAACCAATACAACGCCCAACCGGAACAATATATAAAGCTAAACGAACCGTTCACTGGGTACTTATCCATACGAAAATCCCTATAGATTTACCTGTGTTTAGAAGGAAATAAAATGTGAAAAAAATATTTCTATATCCCATGGCCTTTCCCAACCATTTAAATTTTTCTCTTACAGGTCTAACACTTCCGAAAAACCAATACAACGCCCACCCGGAACAATATATAAAGCTAAACGAACCGTTCACTGGGTACTCATACGTACGAAAATCCCTATTGATTTACCTGTTTTTACAAGGAAATAAAATGTGAAAAAAATGTTTCTACATCCCATGGCCTTTCCCAACCATTTAAATTTTTCTCTTACAGGGCTAACACTTCCGAAAAACCAATACAACGCCCACCCGGAACACTATATAAAGCTAAACGAACCGTTCACTGGGTACTTATACGCACGAAAATCCCTATTGATTTACCTGTTTTTACAAGGAAATAAAATGTGAAAAAAATGTTTCTACATCCCATGGCCTTTCCCAACCATTTAAATTTTTCTCTTACAGGGCTAACACTTCCGAAAAACCAATACAACGCCCACCCGGAACACTAGATAAAGCTAAACGAACCGTTCACTGGGTACTTATACGCACGAAAATCCCTATTGATTTACCTGTTTTTACAAGGAAATAAAATGTGAAAAAAATATTTCTACATCCCATGGCCTTTCCCAACCATTTAAATTTTTCTCTTACAGGTCAAACACTTCCGAAAAACCAATACAACGCCCACCCGGAACAATATATAAAGCTAAACGAACCGTTCACTCGGTACTCATACGTACGAAAATCCCTATTGATTTACCTGTTTTTACAAGGAAATAAAAGGTGAAAACAATATTTCTACATCCAATGGCCTTTCCCAACCATTTAAATTTTTCTCTTACAGGTCTAACACTTCCGAAAAACCAATACAACGCCCACCCGGAACAATATATAAAGCTAAACGAACCGTTCACTGGGTACTCATACGTACGAAAATCCCTATTGATTTACCTGTTTTTACAAGGAAATAAAATGTGAAAAAAATGTTTCTACATCCCATGGCCTTTCCCAACCATTTAAATTTTTCTCTTACAGGGCTAACACTTCCGAAAAACCAATACAACGCCCACCCGGAACACTATATAAAGCTAAACGAACCGTTCACTGGGTACTTATACGCATGAAAATCCCTATTGATTTACCTGTTTTTACAAGGAAATAAAATGTGAAAAAAATGTTTCTACATCCCATGGCCTTTCCCAACCATTTAAATTTTTCTCTTACAGGGCTAACACTTCCGAAAAACCAATACAACGCCCACCCGGAACACTATATAAAGCTAAACGAACCGTTCACTGGGTACTTATACGCACGAAAATCCCTATTGATTTACCTGTTTTTACAAGGAAATAAAATGTGAAAAAAATATTTCTACATCCCATGGCCTTTCCCAACCATTTAAATTTTTCTCTTACAGGTCAAACACTTCTGAAAAACCAATACAACGCCCACCCGGAACAATATATAAAGCTAAACGAACCGTTCACTCGGTACTCATACGTACGAAAATCCCTATTGATTTACCTGTTTTTACAAGGAAATAAAAGGTGAAAACAATATTTCTACATCCAATGGCCTTTCCCAACCATTTAAATTTTTCTCTTACAGGTCTAACACTTCCGAAAAACCAATACAACGCCCACCCGGAACAATATATAAAGCTAAACGAACCGTTCACTGGGTACTTATCCGAACTAAAATCCCTATTGATTTACCTGTTTTTACAAGGAAATAAAATGTGAAAAAAATATTTCTACATCCCATGGCCTTTCCCAACCATTTAAATTTTTCTCTTACAGGGCTAACACTTCCGAAAAACCAATACAACGTCCACCCGGACTAATATATTAAGCTAAACGAACCGTTCACTGGGTACTCATACGTACGAAAATCCCTATTGATTTACCTGTTTTTACAAGGAAATAAAATGTGAAAAAAATGTTTCTACATCCCATGGCCTTTCCCAACCATTTAAATTTTTCTCTTACAGGGCTAACACTTCCGAAAAACCAATACAACGCCCACCCGGAACACTATATAAAGCTAAACGAACCGTTCACTGGGTACTTATACGCACGAAAATCCCTATTGATTTACCTGTTTTTACAAGGAAATAAAATGTGAAAAAAATGTTTCTACATCCCATGGCCTTTCCCAACCATTTAAATTTTTCTCTTACAGGGCTAACACTTCCGAAAAACCAATACAACGCCCACCCGGAACACTATATAAAGCTAAACGAACCGTTCACTGGGTACTTATACGCACGAAAATCCCTATTGATTTACCTGTTTTTACAAGGAAATAAAATGTGAAAAAAAATATTTCTACATCCCATGGCCTTTCCCAACCATTTAAATTTTTCTCTTACAGGTCAAACACTTCCGAAAAACCAATACAACGCCCACCCGGAACAATATATAAAGCTAAACGAACCGTTCACTCGGTACTCATACGTACGAAAATCCCTATTGATTTACCTGTTTTTACAAGGAAATAAAAGGTGAAAACAATATTTCTACATCCAATGGCCTTTCCCAACCATTTAAATTTTTCTCTTACAGGTCTAACACTTCCGAAAAACCAATACAACGCCCACCCGGAACAATATATAAAGCTAAACGAACCGTTCACTGGGTACTCATACGTACGAATATCCCTATTGATTTACCTGTTTTTACAAGGAAATAAAATGTGAAAAAAATGTTTCTACATCCCATGGCCTTTCCCAACCATTTAAATTTTTCTCTTACAGGGCTAACACTTCCGAAAAACCAATACAACGCCCACCCGGAACACTATATAAAGCTAAACGAACCGTTCACTGGGTACTTATACGCACGAAAATCCCTATTGATTTACCTGTTTTTACAAGGAAATAAAATGTGAAAAAAATGTTTCTACATCCCATGGCCTTTCCCAACCATTTAAATTTTTCTCTTACAGGGCTAACACTTCCGAAAAACCAATACAACGCCCACCCGGAACACTATATAAAGCTAAACGAACCGTTCACTGGGTACTTATACGCACGAAAATCCCTATTGATTTACCTGTTTTTACAAGGAAATAAAATGTGAAAAAAATATTTCTACATCCCATGGCCTTTCCCAACCATTTAAATTTTTCTCTTACAGGTCAAACACTTCCGAAAAACCAATACAACGCCCACCCGGAACAATATATAAAGCTAAACGAACCGTTCACTCGGTATTCATACGTACGAAAATCCCTATTGATTTACCTGTTTTTACAAGGAAATAAAAGGTGAAAACAATATTTCTACATCCAATGGCCTTTCCCAACCATTTAAATTTTTCTCTTACAGGTCTAATACTTCCGAAAAACCAATACAACGCCCACCCGGAACAATATATAAAGCTAAACGAACCGTTCACTGGGTACTTATACGTACGAAAATCCCTATTGATTTACCTGTTTTTATAGGGAAATAAAATGTGAAAAAAATATTTCTACATCCCATGGCCTTTCCCAACCATTTAAACTTTTCTCTTATAGGTCTAACACTTCCGAAAAACCAATACAACGCCCACCCGGAACAATATATAAAGCTAAATGAACCGTTCACTGGGTACTTATCCGTACGAAAATCCCTATTGATTTACCTGTTTTTACAAGGAAATAAAATGTGAAAAAAATATTTCTACATCCCATGGCCCTTCCCAACCATTTAAATTTTTCTCTTACAGGTCTAACACGTCCGAAAAACCAATACAACGCCCATCCGGAACAATATATAAAGTTAAATGCACCGTTCACTGGGTACTTATCCGTACGAAAATCCCTATTGATTTACCTGTTTTTACAAGGAAATAATATGTGAAAACAATATTTCTACATCCCATGGCCTTTCCCAACCATTTAAATTTTTCTCTTACAGGTCTAACACTTCCGAAAAACCAATACAACGCCCACCCGGAACAATATATAAATCTAAACGAACCGTTCACTGGGTATTTATCCGTACGAAAATCCCTAATGATTTACCTGTTTTTACAAGGAAATAAAATGTGAAAAAAATATTTCTACATCCCATGGCCTTTCCCAACCATTTAAATTTTTCTCTTACAGGGCTAACTCTTCCGAAAAACCAATACAACGTCCACCCGGACCAATATATTAAGCTAAACGAACCGTTCACTGGGTACTTATACGTACGAAAATCCCTATTGATTTACCTGTTTTTACAGGGAAATAAAATGTGAAAAAAATATTTCTACATCCCATGGCCTTTCCCAACCATTTAAACTTTTCTCTTATAGGTCTAACACTTCCGAAAAACCAATACAACGCCCACCCGGAACAATATATAAAGCTAAACGAACCGTTCACTGGGTACTCATACGTACGAAAATCCCTATTGATTTACCTGTTTTTACAAGGAAATAAAATGTAAAAAAAATATTTTTACATACCATGGCCTTTCTCAACCATTTAAATTTTTCTCTTACAGGTCTAACGCTTCCGAAAAACCAATACAACACGCACGCGGAACAATATATAAAGCTAAAAGAACCGTTCACTGGGTACTTATCCGTACGAAAATCCCTATTGATTTACCGGTTTTTACAAGGAAATAAAATGTGAAAACAATATTTCTACATCCCATGGCCTTTCCCAACCATTTAAATTTTTCTCTTACAGGTCTAACACTTCCGAAAAACCAATACAACGCCCACCCGGAACAATATATAAAGCTAAATGAACCGTTCACTGGGTACTTATCCGTACGAAAATCCCTATTGATTTACCTGTTTTTACAAGGAAATAAAATGTGAAAAAAATATTTCTACATCCCATGGCCCTTCCCAACCATATAAATTTTTCTCTTACAGGTCTAACACGTCCGAAAAACCAATACAACGCCCATCCGGAACAATATATAAAGTTAAACGCACCGTTCACTGGGTACTTATCCGTACGAAAATCCCTATTGATTTACCTTTTTTTACAAGGAAATAATATGTGAAAACAATATTTCTACATCCCATGGCCTTTCCCAACCATTTAAATTTTTCTCTTACAGGTCTAACACTTCCGAAAAACCAATACAACGCCCACCCGGAACAATATATAAAGCTAAACGAACCGTTCACTGGGTATTTATCCGTACGACAATCCCTATTGATTTACCTGTTTTTACAAGGAAATAAAATGTGAAAACAATATTTCTACATCCCATGGCCTTTCCCAACCATTTAAATTTTTCTCTTACAAGTCTAACACTTCCGAAAAACCAATACAACGCCCACCCGGAACAATATATAAAGCTAAACGAACCGTTCACTGGGTACTTATCCGTACGAAAATCCCTAATGATTTACCTGTTTTTACAAGGAAATAAAATGTGAAAAAAATGTTTCTACATCCCATGGCCTTTCCCAACCATTAAAATTTTTCTCTTACAGGTCTAACACTTCCGAAAAACCAATACAATGCCCACCCGGAACAATATATAAAGCTAAACGAACCGTTCACTGGGTACTCATACGTACGAAAATCCCTATAGATTTACCTGTTTTTACAAGGAAATAAAATGTGAAAAAAATGTTTCTACATCCCATGGCCTTTCCCAACCATTTAAATTTTTCTCTTACAGGTCTAACACTTCCGAAAAACCAATACAACGCCCACCCGGAACAATATATAAAGCTAAACAAACCGTTCACTGGGTACTCATACGTACGAAAATCCCTATTGATTTCCCTGTTTTTACAAGGAAATAAAATGTGAAAAAAATGTTTCTACATCCCATGGCCTTTCCCAACCATTTAAATTTTTCTCTTACAGGGCTAACACTTCCGAAAAACCAATACAACGCCCACCCGGAACACTATATAAAGCTTAACGAACCGTTCACTGGGTACTTATACGCACGAAAATCCCTATCGATTTACCTGTTTTTACAAGGAAATAATATGTGAAAACAATATTTCTACATCCCATGGCCTTTCCCAACCATTTAAATTTTTCTCTTACAGGTCTAACACTTCTGAAAAACCAATACAACGCCCACCCAGAACAATATATAAAGCTAAACGAACCGTTCACTGGGTATTTATCCGTACGAAAATCCCTATTGATTTACCTGTTTTTACAAGGAAATAAAATGTGAAAACAATATTTCTACATCCCATGGCCCTTCCCAACCATTTAAATTTTTCTCTTACAGGTCTAACACGTCCGAAAAACCAATACAATGCCCATCCGGAACAATATATAAAGCTAAATGCACCGTTCACTGGGTACTTATCCGTACGAAAATCCCTATTGATTTACCTGTTTTTACAAGGAAATAATATGTGAAAACAATATTTCTACATCCCATGGCCTTTCTCAACCATTTAAATTTTTCTCTTACAGGTCTAACACTTCCGAAAAACCAATACAACGCCCACCCAGAACAATATATAAAGCTAAACGAACCGTTCACTGGGTATTTATCCGTACGAAAATCCCTATTGATTTACCTGTTTTTACAAGGAAATAAAATGTGAAAACAATATTTCTACATCCCATGGCCTTTCCCAACCATTTAAATTTTTCTCTTACAAGTCTAACACTTCCGAAAAACCAATACAACGCCCACCCGGAACAATATATAAAGCTAAACGAACCGTTCACTGGGTACTTATCCGTACGAAAATCCCTATTGATTTACCTGTTTTTACAAGGAAATAAAAACGTGAAAACAATATTTCTACATCCCATGGCCTTTCCCAACCATTTAAATTTTTCTCTTACAAGTCTAACACTTCCGAAAAACCAATACAACGCCCACCCGGAACAATATATAAAGCTAAACGAACCGTTCACTGGGTACTCATACGTACGAAAATCCCTATTGATTTACCTGTTTTTACAAGGAAATAAAATGTAAAAAAAATATTTTTACATACCATGGCCTTTCTCAACCATTTAAATTTTTCTCTTACAGGTCTAACGCTTCCGAAAAACCAATACAACACGCACGCGGAACAATATATAAAGCTAAACGAACCGTTCACTGGGTACTTATCCGTACGAAAATCCCTATTGATTTACCTGTTTTTACAAGGAAATAAAATGTGAAAACAATATTTCTACATCCCATTGCCTTTCCCAACCATTTAAATTTTTCTCTTACATGTCTAACACTTCCGAAAAACCAATACAATGCCCACCCGGAACAATATATAAAGCTAAATGAACCGTTCACTGGGTACTTATCCGTACGAAAATCCCAATTGATTTACCTGTTTTTACAAGGAAATAAAATGTGAAAAAATTATTTCTACATCCCATGGCCCTTCCCAACCATTTAAATTTTTCTCTTACAGGTCTAACACGTCCGAAAAACCAATACAACGCCCATCCGGAACAATATATAAAGCTAAACGCACCGTTCACTGGGTACTTATCCGTACGAAAATCCCTATTGATTTACCTGTTTTTACAAGGAAATAAAATGTGAAAACAATATTTCTACATCCCATGGCCTTTCCCAACCATTTAAATTTTTCTCTTACAAGTCTAACACTTCCGAAAAACCAATACAACGCCCACCCGGAACAATATATAAAGCTAAACGAACCGTTCACTGGGTACTTATCCGTACGAAAATCCCTATTGATTTACCTGTTTTTACAAGGAAATAAAATTTGAAAACAATATTTCTACATCCCATGGCCTTTCCCAACCATTTAAATTTTTCTCTTACAAGTCTAACACTTCCGAAAAACCAATACAACGCCCACCCGGAACAATATATAAAGCTAAACGAACCGTTCACTGGGTACTCATACGTACGAAAATCCCTATTGATTTACCTGTTTTTACAAGGAAATAAAATGTAAAAAAAATATTTTTACATACCATGGCCTTTCTCAACCATTTAAATTTTTCTCTTACAGGTCTAACGCTTCCGAAAAACCAATACAACACGCACGCGGAACAATATATAAAGCTAAACGAACCGTTCACTGGGTACTTATCCGTACGAAAATCCCTATTGATTTACCTGTTTTTACAAGGAAATAAAATGTGAAAACAATATTTCTACATCCCATGGCCTTTCCCAACCATTTAAATTTTTCTCTTACATGTCTAACACTTCCGAAAAACCAATACAATGCCCACCCGGAACAATATATAAAGCTAAATGAACCGTTCACTGGGTACTTATCCGTACGAAAATCCCTATTGATTTACCTGTTTTTACAATGAAATAAAATGTGAAAAAATTATTTCTACATCCCATGGCCCTTCCCAACCATTTAAATTTTTCTCTTACAGGTCTAACACGTCCGAAAAACCAATACAACGCCCATCCGGAACAATATATAAAGCTAAACGCACCGTTCACTGGGTACTTATCCGTACGAAAATCCTTATTGATTTACCTGTTTTTACAAGGAAATAATATGTGAAAACAATAGTTCTACATCCCATGGCCTTTCCCAACCATTTAAATTTTTCTCTTACAGGTCTAACACTTCCGAAAAACCAATACAACGCCCACCCGGAACAATATATAAAGCTAAACGAACCGTTCACTGGGTACTCATACGTACGAAAATCCCTATAGATTTACCTGTTTTTACAAGGAAATAAAATGTGAAAAAAATGTTTCTACATCCCATGGCCTTTCCCAACCATTTAAATTTTTCTCTTACAGGTCTAACACTTCCGAAAAACCAATACAACGCCCACCCGGAACAATATATAAAGCTAAACGAACCGTTCACTGGGTACTCATACGTACGAAAATCCCTATAGATTTACCTGTTTTTACAAGGAAATAAAATGTGAAAAAAATGTTTCTACATCCCATGGCCTTTCCCAACCATTTAAATTTTTCTCTTACAGGTCTAACACTTCCGAAAAACCAATACAACGCCCACCCGGAACAATATATAAAGCTAAACGAACCGTTCACTGGGTACTCATACGTACGAAAATCCCTATTGATTTCCCTGTTTTTACAAGGAAATAAAATGTGAAAAAAATGTTTCTACATCCCATGGCCTTTCCCAACCATTAAAATTTTTCTCTTACAGGGCTAACACTTCCGAAAAACCAATACAACGCCCACCCGGAACACTATATAAAGCTTAACGAACCGTTCACTGGGTACTTATACGCACGAAAATCCCTATCGATTTACCTGTTTTTACAAGGAAATAATATGTGAAAACAATATTTCTACATCCCATGGCCTTTCCCAACCATTTAAATTTTTCTCTTACAGGTCTAACACTTCCGAAAAACCAATACAACGCCCACCCAGAACAATATATAAAGCTAAACGAACCGTTCACTGGGTATTTATCCGTACGAAAATCCCTATTGATTTACCTGTTTTTACAAGGAAATAAAATGTGAAAACAATATTTCTACATCCCATGGCCCTTCCCAACCATTTAAATTTTTCTCTTACAGGTCTAACACGTCCGAAAAACCAATACAACGCCCATCCGGAACAATATATAAAGCTAAACGCACCGTTCACTGGGTACTTATCCGTACGAAAATCCCTATTGATTTACCTGTTTTTACAAGGAAATAATATGTGAAAACAATATTTCTACATCCCATGGCCTTTCCCAACCATTTAAATTTTTCTCTTACAGGTCTAACACTTCCGAAAAACCAATACAACGCCCACCCAGAACAATATATAAAGCTAAACGAACCGTTCACTGGGTATTTATCCGTACGAAAATCCCTATTGATTTACCTGTTTTTACAAGGAAATAAAATGTGAAAACAATATTTCTACATCCCATGGCCTTTCCCAACCATTTAAATTTTTCTCTTACAAGTCTAACACTTCCGAAAAACCAATACAACGCCCACCCGGAACACTATATAAAGCTAAACGAACCGTTCACTGGGTACTTATCCGTACGAAAATCCCTATTGATTTACCTGTTTTTACAAGGAAATAAAATGTGAGAAAAACATTTCTACATCCCATGGCCTTTCCCAACCATTTAAATTTTTCTCTTACAAGTCTAACACTTCCGAAAAACCAATACAACGCCCACCCGGAACAATATATAAAGCTAAACGAACCGTTCACTGGCTACTCATACGTACGAAAAACCCTATTGATTTACCTGTTTTTACAAGGAAATAAAATGTAAAAAAAATATTTTTACATACCATGGCCTTTCTCAACCATTTAAATTTTTCTCTTACAGGTCTAACGCTTCCGAAAAACCAATACAACACGCACGCGGAACAATATATAAAGCTAAACGAACCGTTCACTGGGTACTTATCCGTCCGAAAATCCCTATTGATTTACCTGTTTTTACAAGGAAATAAAATGTGAAAACAATATTTCTACATCCCATGGCCTTTCCCAACCATTTAAATTTTTCTCTTACATGTCTAACACTTCCGAAAAACCAATACAATGCCCACCCGGAACAATATATAAAGCTAAATGAACCGTTCACTGGGTACTTATCCGTACGAAAATCCCTATTGATTTACCTGTTTTTACAAGGAAATAAAATGTGAAAAAAATATTTCTACATCCCATGGCCCTTCCCAACCATTTAAATTTTTCTCTTACAGGTCTAACACGTCCGAAAAACCAATACAACGCCCATCCGGAACAATATATTAAGCTAAACGCACCGTTCACTGGGTACTTATCCGTACGAAAATCCCTATTGATTTACCTGTTTTTACAAGGAAATAATATGTGAAAACAATATTTCTACATCCCATGGCCTTTCCCAACCATTTAAATTTTTCTCTTACAGGTCTAACACTTCCGAAAAACCAATACAACGCCCACCCGGAACAATATATAAAGCTAAACGAACCGTTCACTGGGTATTTATCCGTACGAAAATCCCTATTGATTTACCTGTTTTTACAAGAAAATAAAATGTGAAAACAATATTTCTACATCCCATGGCCTTTCCCAACCATTTAAATTTTTCTCTTACAAGTCTAACACTTCCGAAAAACCAATACAACGCCCACCCGGAACAATATATAAAGCTAAACGAACCGTTCACTGGGTACTCATACGTACGAAAATCCCTATAGATTTACCTGTTTTTACAAGGAAATAAAATGTGAAAAAAATGTTTCTACATCCCATGGCCTTTCCCAACCATTTAAATTTTTCTCTTACAGGTCTAACACTTCCGAAAAACCAATACAACGCCCACCCGGAACAATATATAAAGCTAAACGAACCGTTCACTGGGTACTCATATGTACGAAAATCCCTATTGATTTACCTGTTTTTACAAGGAAATAAAATGTGAAAAAAATATTTCTACATCCCATGGCCTTTCCCAACCATTTAAATTTTTCTCTTACAGGTCTAACACTTCCGAAAAACCAATACAACGCCCACCCGGAACAATATATAAAGCTAAACGAACCGTTCACTGGGTACTTATCCGTACGAAAATCCCTATTGATTTACCTGTTTTTACAAGGAAATAAAAACGTGAAAACAATATTTCTACATCCCATGGCCTTTCCCAACCATTTAAATTTTTCTCTTACAAGTCTAACACTTCCGAAAAACCAATACAACGCCCACCCGGAACAATATATAAAGCTAAACGAACCGTTCACTGGGTACTCATACGTACGAAAATCCCTATTGATTTACCTGTTTTTACAAGGAAATAAAATGTAAAAAAAATATTTTTACATACCATGGCCTTTCTCAACCATTTAAATTTTTCTCTTACAGGTCTAACGCTTCCGAAAAACCAATACAACACGCACGCGGAACAATATATAAAGCTAAACGAACCGTTCACTGGGTACTTATCCGTACGAAAATCCCTATTGATTTACCTGTTTTTACAAGGAAATAAAATGTGAAAACAATATTTCTACATCCCATTGCCTTTCCCAACCATTTAAATTTTTCTCTTACATGTCTAACACTTCCGAAAAACCAATACAATGCCCACCCGGAACAATATATAAAGCTAAATGAACCGTTCACTGGGTACTTATCCGTACGAAAATCCCTATTGATTTACCTGTTTTTACAAGGAAATAAAATGTGAAAAAATTATTTCTACATCCCATGGCCCTTCCCAACCATTTAAATTTTTCTCTTACAGGTCTAACACGTCCGAAAAACCAATACAACGCCCATCCGGAACAATATATAAAGCTAAACGCACCGTTCACTGGGTACTTATCCGTACGAAAATCCCTATTGATTTACCTGTTTTTACAAGGAAATAAAATGTGAAAACAATATTTCTACATCCCATGGCCTTTCCCAACCATTTAAATTTTTCTCTTACAAGTCTAACACTTCCGAAAAACCAATACAACGCCCACCCGGAACAATATATAAAGCTAAACGAACCGTTCACTGGGTACTTATCCGTACGAAAATCCCTATTGATTTACCTGTTTTTACAAGGAAATAAAATTTGAAAACAATATTTCTACATCCCATGGCCTTTCCCAACCATTTAAATTTTTCTCTTACAAGTCTAACACTTCCGAAAAACCAATACAACGCCCACCCGGAACAATATATAAAGCTAAACGAACCGTTCACTGGGTACTCATACGTACGAAAATCCCTATTGATTTACCTGTTTTTACAAGGAAATAAAATGTAAAAAAAATATTTTTACATACCATGGCCTTTCTCAACCATTTAAATTTTTCTCTTACAGGTCTAACGCTTCCGAAAAACCAATACAACACGCACGCGGAACAATATATAAAGCTAAACGAACCGTTCACTGGGTACTTATCCGTACGAAAATCCCTATTGATTTACCTGTTTTTACAAGGAAATAAAATGTGAAAACAATATTTCTACATCCCATGGCCTTTCCCAACCATTTAAATTTTTCTCTTACATGTCTAACACTTCCGAAAAACCAATACAATGCCCACCCGGAACAATATATAAAGCTAAATGAACCGTTCACTGGGTACTTATCCGTACGAAAATCCCTATTGATTTACCTGTTTTTACAATGAAATAAAATGTGAAAAAATTATTTCTACATCCCATGGCCCTTCCCAACCATTTAAATTTTTCTCTTACAGGTCTAACACGTCCGAAAAACCAATACAACGCCCATCCGGAACAATATATAAAGCTAAACGCACCGTTCACTGGGTACTTATCCGTACGAAAATCCTTATTGATTTACCTGTTTTTACAAGGAAATAATATGTGAAAACAATAGTTCTACATCCCATGGCCTTTCCCAACCATTTAAATTTTTCTCTTACAGGTCTAACACTTCCGAAAAACCAATACAACGCCCACCCGGAACAATATATAAAGCTAAACGAACCGTTCACTGGGTACTCATACGTACGAAAATCCCTATAGATTTACCTGTTTTTACAAGGAAATAAAATGTGAAAAAAATGTTTCTACATCCCATGGCCTTTCCCAACCATTTAAATTTTTCTCTTACAGGTCTAACACTTCCGAAAAACCAATACAACGCCCACCCGGAACAATATATAAAGCTAAACGAACCGTTCACTGGGTACTCATACGTACGAAAATCCCTATAGATTTACCTGTTTTTACAAGGAAATAAAATGTGAAAAAAATGTTTCTACATCCCATGGCCTTTCCCAACCATTTAAATTTTTCTCTTACAGGTCTAACACTTCCGAAAAACCAATACAACGCCCACCCGGAACAATATATAAAGCTAAACGAACCGTTCACTGGGTACTCATACGTACGAAAATCCCTATTGATTTCCCTGTTTTTACAAGGAAATAAAATGTGAAAAAAATGTTTCTACATCCCATGGCCTTTCCCAACCATTAAAATTTTTCTCTTACAGGGCTAACACTTCCGAAAAACCAATACAACGCCCACCCGGAACACTATATAAAGCTTAACGAACCGTTCACTGGGTACTTATACGCACGAAAATCCCTATCGATTTACCTGTTTTTACAAGGAAATAATATGTGAAAACAATATTTCTACATCCCATGGCCTTTCCCAACCATTTAAATTTTTCTCTTACAGGTCTAACACTTCCGAAAAACCAATACAACGCCCACCCAGAACAATATATAAAGCTAAACGAACCGTTCACTGGGTATTTATCCGTACGAAAATCCCTATTGATTTACCTGTTTTTACAAGGAAATAAAATGTGAAAACAATATTTCTACATCCCATGGCCCTTCCCAACCATTTAAATTTTTCTCTTACAGGTCTAACACGTCCGAAAAACCAATACAACGCCCATCCGGAACAATATATAAAGCTAAACGCACCGTTCACTGGGTACTTATCCGTACGAAAATCCCTATTGATTTACCTGTTTTTACAAGGAAATAATATGTGAAAACAATATTTCTACATCCCATGGCCTTTCCCAACCATTTAAATTTTTCTCTTACAGGTCTAACACTTCCGAAAAACCAATACAACGCCCACCCAGAACAATATATAAAGCTAAACGAACCGTTCACTGGGTATTTATCCGTACGAAAATCCCTATTGATTTACCTGTTTTTACAAGGAAATAAAATGTGAAAACAATATTTCTACATCCCATGGCCTTTCCCAACCATTTAAATTTTTCTCTTACAAGTCTAACACTTCCGAAAAACCAATACAACGCCCACCCGGAACACTATATAAAGCTAAACGAACCGTTCACTGGGTACTTATCCGTACGAAAATCCCTATTGATTTACCTGTTTTTACAAGGAAATAAAATGTGAGAAAAACATTTCTACATCCCATGGCCTTTCCCAACCATTTAAATTTTTCTCTTACAAGTCTAACACTTCCGAAAAACCAATACAACGCCCACCCGGAACAATATATAAAGCTAAACGAACCGTTCACTGGGTACTCATACGTACGAAAAACCCTATTGATTTACCTGTTTTTACAAGGAAATAAAATGTAAAAAAAATATTTTTACATACCATGGCCTTTCTCAACCATTTAAATTTTTCTCTTACAGGTCTAACGCTTCCGAAAAACCAATACAACACGCACGCGGAACAATATATAAAGCTAAACGAACCGTTCACTGGGTACTTATCCGTCCGAAAATCCCTATTGATTTACCTGTTTTTACAAGGAAATAAAATGTGAAAACAATATTTCTACATCCCATGGCCTTTCCCAACCATTTAAATTTTTCTCTTACATGTCTAACACTTCCGAAAAACCAATACAATGCCCACCCGGAACAATATATAAAGCTAAATGAACCGTTCACTGGGTACTTATCCGTACGAAAATCCCTATTGATTTACCTGTTTTTACAAGGAAATAAAATGTGAAAAAAATATTTCTACATCCCATGGCCCTTCCCAACCATTTAAATTTTTCTCTTACAGGTCTAACACGTCCGAAAAACCAATACAACGCCCATCCGGAACAATATATTAAGCTAAACGCACCGTTCACTGGGTACTTATCCGTACGAAAATCCCTATTGATTTACCTGTTTTTACAAGGAAATAATATGTGAAAACAATATTTCTACATCCCATGGCCTTTCCCAACCATTTAAATTTTTCTCTTACAGGTCTAACACTTCCGAAAAACCAATACAACGCCCACCCGGAACAATATATAAAGCTAAACGAACCGTTCACTGGGTACTCATACGTACGAAAATCCCTATAGATTTACCTGTTTTTACAAGGAAATAAAATGTGAAAAAAATGTTTCTACATCCCATGGCCTTTCCCAACCATTTAAATTTTTCTCTTACAGGTCTAACACTTCCGAAAAACCAATACAACGCCCACCCGGAACAATATATAAAGCTAAACGAACCGTTCACTGGGTACTCATATGTACGAAAATCCCTATTGATTTACCTGTTTTTACAAGGAAATAAAATGTGAAAAAAATATTTCTACATCCCATGGCCTTTCCCAACCATTAAAATTTTTCTCTTACAGGTCTAACACTTCCGAAAAACCAATACAATGCCCACCCGGAACAATATATAAAGCTAAACGAACCGTTCACTGGGTACTCATACGTACGAAAATCCCTATAGATTTACCTGTTTTTACAAGGAAATAAAATGTGAAAAAAATGTTTCTACATCCCATGGCCTTTCCCAACCATTTAAATTTTTCTCTTACAGGTCTAACACTTCCGAAAAACCAATACAACGCCCACCCGGAACAATATATAAAGCTAAACGAACCGTTCACTGGGTACTCATACGTACGAAAATCCCTATCGATTTACCTGTTTTTACAAGGAAATAATATGTGAAAACAATATTTCTACATCCCATGGCCTTTCCCAACCATTTAAATTTTTCTCTTACACGTCTAACACTTCCGAAAAACCAATACAACGCCCACCCAGAACAATATATAAAGCTAAACGAACCGTTCACTGGGTATTTATCCGTACGAAAATCCCTATTGATTTACCTGTTTTTACAAGGAAATAAAATGTGAAAACAATATTTCTACATCCCATGGCCCTTCCCAACCATTTAAATTTTTCTCTTACAGGTCTAACACGTCCGAAAAACCAATACAACGCCCATCCGGAACAATATATAAAGCTAAACGCACCGTTCACTGGGTACTTATCCGTACGAAAATCCCTATTGATTTACCTGTTTTTACAAGGAAATAATATGTGAAAACAATATTTCTACATCCCATGGACTTTCCCAACCATTTAAATTTTTCTCTTACAGGTCTAACACGTCCGAAAAACCAATACAATGCCCATCTGGAACAATATATAAAGCTAAACGCACCGTTCACTGGGTACTTATCCGTACGAAAATCCCTATTGATTTACCTGTTTTTACAAGGAAATAATATGTGAAAACAATATTTCTACATCCCATGGCCTTTCCCAACCATTTAAATTTTTCTCTTACAGGGCTAACACTTCCGAAAAACCAATACAACGTCCACCCGGACCAATATATTAAGCTAAACGAACCGTTCACTGGGTACTTATAAGTACGAAAATCCCTATTGATTTACCTGTTTTTACAGGGAAATAAAATGTGAAAAAAATATTTCTACATCCCATGGACTTTCCCAACCATTTAAATTTTTCTCTTATAGGTCTAACACTTCGGAAAACCAATACAACGCCCACCCGGAACAATATATAAAGCTAAACGAACCGTTCACTGGGTACTTATACGTACGAAAATCCCTATAGATTTACCTGTTTTTACAAGGAAATAAAATGTAAAAAAAATATTTTTACATACCATGGCCTTTCTCAACCATTTAAATTTTTCTCTTACAGGTCTAACGCTTCCGAAAAACCAATACAACACGCACGCGGAACAATATATAAAGCTAAACGAACCGTTCACTGGGTACTTATCCGTACGAAAATCCCTATTGATTTACCTGTTTTTACAAGGAAATAAAATGTGAAAACAATATTTCTACATCCCATGGCCTTTCCCAACCATTTAAATTTTTCTCTTACATGTCTAACACTTCCGAAAAACCAATACAACGCCCACCCGGAACAATATATAAAGCTAAATGAACCGTTCACTGGGTACTTATCCGTACGAAAATCCCTATTGATTTACCTGTTTTTACAAGGAAATAAAATGTGAAAAAAATATTTCTACATCCCATGGCCCTTCCCAACCATTTAAATTTTTCTCTTACAGGTCTAACACGTCCGAAAAACCAATACAACGCCCATCCGGAACAATATATAAAGCTAAACGCACCGTTCACTGGGTACTTATCCGTACGAAAATCCCTATTGATTTACCTGTTTTTACAAGGAAATAATATGTGAAAACAATATTTCTACATCCCATGGCCTTTCCCAACCATTTAAATTTTTCTCTTACAGGTCTAACACTTCCGAAAAACCAATACAACGCCCACCCAGAACAATATATAAAGCTAAACGAACCGTTCACTGGGTATTTATCCGTACGACAATCCCTATTGATTTACCTGTTTTTACAAGGAAATAAAATGTGAAAACAATATTTCTACATCCCATGGCCTTTCCCAACCATTTAAATTTTTCTCTTACAAGTCTAACACTTCCGAAAAACCAATACAACGCCCACCCGGAACAATATATAAAGCTAAACGAACCGTTCACTGGGTACTCATACGTACGAAAATCCCTATTGATTTCCCTGTTTTTACAAGGAAATAAAATGTGAAAAAAATGTTTCTACATCCCATGGCCTTTCCCAACCATTTAAATTTTTCTCTTACAAGTCTAACACTTCCGAAAAACCAATACAACGCCCACCCGGAACAATATATAAAGCTAAACGAACCGTTCACTGGGTACTTATCCGTACGAAAATCCCTATTGATTTACCTGTTTTTACAAGGAAATAAAATGTGAGAAAAACATTTCTACATCCCATGGCCTTTCCCAACCATTTAAATTTTTCTCTTACAAGTCTAACACTTCTGAAAAACCAATACAACGCCCAACCGGAACAATATATAAAGCTAAACGAACCGTTCACTGGGTACTTATCCGTACGAAAATCCCTATTGATTTACCTGTTTTTAGAAGGAAATAAAATGTGAAAAAAATATTTCTACATCCCATGGCCTTTCCCAACCATTTCAATTTTTCTCTTACAGGTCTAACACTTCCGAGAAACCAATACAACGCCCCCCCGGAACAATATATAAAGCTAAACGAACCGTTCACTGGGTACTCATACGTACGAAAATCCCTATTGATTTACCTGTTTTTACAAGGAAATAAAATGTGAAAAAAATGTTTCTACATCCCATGGCCTTTCCCAACCATTTAAATTTTTCTCTTACAGGTCTAACACTTCCGAAAAACCAATACAACGCCCACCCGGAAAACTATATAAATCTAAACGAACCGTTCACTGGGTACTTAAACACACGAAAATCCCTATTGATTTACCTGTTTTTACAAGGAAATAAAATGTGAAAAAATATTTCTATATGCCATGGCCTTTCCCAACCATTTAAATTTTTCTCTTACAGGTCTAACACTTCCGAAAAACCAATACAACGCCCACCCGGAACAATATATAAAGCTAAACGAACCGTTCACTGGGTACTCATACGTACGAAAATCCCTATAGATTTACCTGTTTTTACAAGGAAATAAAATGTGAAAAAAATATTTCTACATCCCATGGCCTTTCCCAACCATTAAAATTTTTCTCTTACAGGTCTAACACTTCCGAAAAACCAATACAATGCTCACCCGGAACAATATATAAAGCTAAACGAACCGTTCACTGGGTACTCATACATACGAAAATCCCTATAGATTTACCTGTTTTTACAAGGAAATAAAATGTGAAAAAAATGTTTCTACATCCCCTGGCCTTTCCCAACCATTAAAATTTTTCTCTTACAGGTCTAACACTTCCGAAAAACCAATACAACGCCCACCCGGAACAATATATAAAGCTAAACGAACCGTTCACTGGGTACTCATACGTACGAAAATCCCTATTGATTTCCCTGTTTTTACAAGGAAATAAAATGTGAAAAAAATGTTTCTACATCCCATGGCCTTTCCCAACCATTTAAATTTTTCTCTTACAGGGCTAACACTTCCGAAAAACCAATACAACGCCCACCCGGAACAATATATAAAGCTAAACGAACCGTTCACTGGGTATTTATCCGTACGACAATCCCTATTGATTTACCTGTTTTTACAAGGAAATAAAATGTGAAAACAATATTTCTACATCCCATGGCCTTTCCCAACCATTTAAATTTTTCTCTTACAAGTCTAACACTTCCGAAAAACCAATACAACGCCCACCCGGAACAATATATAAAGCTAAACGAACCGTTCACTGGGTACTCATACGTACGAAAATCCCTATAGATTTACCTGTTTTTACAAGGAAATAAAATGTGAAAAAAATGTTTCTACATCCCATGGCCTTTCCCAACCATTTAAATTTTTCTCTTACAGGTCTAACACTTCCGAAAAACCAATACAACGCCCACCCGGAACAATATATAAAGCTAAACGAACCGTTCACTGGGTACTCATACGTACGAAAATCCCTATTGATTTACCTGTTTTTACAAGGAAATAAAATGTGAAAAAAATATTTCTACATCCCATGGCCTTTCCCAACCACTAAAATTTTTCTCTTACAGGTCTAACACTTCCGAAAAACCAATACAATGCCCACCCGGAACAATATATAAAGCTAAACGAACCGTTCACTGGGTACTCATACGTACGAAAATCCCTATAGATTTACCTGTTTTTACAAGGAAATAAAATGTGAAAAAAATGTTTCTACATCCCATGGCCTTTCCCAACCATTTAAATTTTTCTCTTACAGGTCTAACACTTCCGAAAAACCAATACAACGCCCACCCGGAACAATATATAAAGCTAAACGAACCGTTCACTGGGTACTCATACGTACGAAAATCCCTATTGATTTCCCTGTTTTTACAAGGAAATAAAATGTGAAAAAAATGTTTCTACATCCCATGGCCTTTCCCAACCATTTAAATTTTTCTCTTACAAGTCTAACACTTCCGAAAAACCAATACAACGCCCACCCGGAACAATATATAAAGCTAAACGAACCGTTCACTGGGTACTTATCCGTACGAAAATCCCTATTGATTTACCTGTTTTTACAAGGAAATAAAATGTGAGAAAAACATTTCTACATCCCATGGCCTTTCCCAACCATTTAAATTTTTCTCTTATAGGTCTAACACTTCGGAAAACCAATACAACGCCCACCCGGAACAATATATAAAGCTAAACGAACCGTTCACTGGGTACTCATACGTACGAAAATCCCTATAGATTTACCTGTTTTTACAAGGAAATAAAATGTAAAAAAAATATTTTTACATACCATGGCCTTTCTCAACCATTTAAATTTTTCTCTTACAAGTCTAACGCTTCCGAAAAACCAATACAACACGCACGCGGAACAATATATAAAGCTAAACGAACCGTTCACTGGGTACTTATCCGTACGAAAATCCCTATTGATTTACCTTTTTTTACAAGGAAATAAAATGTGAAAACAATATTTCTACATCCCATGGCCTTTCCCAACCATTTAAATTTTTCTCTTACAGGTCTAACACGTCCGAAAAACCAATACAACGCCCATCCGGAACAATATATAAAGCTAAACGCACCGTTCACTGGGTACTTATCCGTACGAAAATCCCTATTGATTTACCTGTTTTTACAAGGAAATAATATGTGAAAACAATATTTCTACATCCCATGGCCTTTCCCAACCATTTAAATTTTTCTCTTACAGGTCTAACACTTCCGAAAAACCAATACAACGCCCACCCAGAACAATATATAAAGCTAAACGAACCGTTCACTGGGTATTTATCCGTACGACAATCCCTATTGATTTACCTGTTTTTACAAGGAAATAAAATGTGAAAACAATATTTCTACATCCCATGGCCTTTCCCAACCATTTAAATTTTTCTCTTACAAGTCTAACACTTCCGAAAAACCAATACAACGCCCACCCGGAACAATATATAAAGCTAAACGAACCGTTCACTGGGTACTCATACGTACGAAAATCCCTATAGATTTACCTGTTTTTACAAGGAAATAAAATGTGAAAAAAATGTTTCTACATCCCATGGCCTTTCCCAACCATTTAAATTTTTCTCTTACAGGTCTAACACTTCCGAAAAACCAATACAACGCCCACCCGGAACAATATATAAAGCTAAACGAACCGTTCACTGGGTACTCATACGTACGAAAATCCCTATTGATTTCCCTGTTTTTACAAGGAAATAAAATGTGAAAAAAATGTTTCTACATCCCATGGCCTTTCCCAACCATTTAAATTTTTCTCTTACAAGTCTAACACTTCCGAAAAACCAATACAACGCCCACCCGGAACCATATATAAAGCTAAACGAACCGTTCACTGGGTACTTATCCGTACGAAAATCCCTATTGATTTACCTGTTTTTACAAGGAAATAAAATGTGAGAAAAACATTTCTACATCCCATGGCCTTTCCCAACCATTTAAATTTTTCTCTTACAAGTCTAACACTTCTGAAAAACCAATACAACGCCCAACCGGAACAATATATAAAGCTAAACGAACCGTTCACTGGGTACTCATACGTACGAAAATCCCTATTGATTTACCTGTTTTTACAAGGAAATAAAATGTGAAAAAAATATTTCTACATCCCATGGCCTTTCCCAACCATTTCAATTTTTCTCTTACAGGTCTAACACTTCCGAAAAACCAATACAACGCCCACCCGGAACAATATATAAAGCTAAACGAACCGTTCACTGGGTACTCATACGTACGAAAATCCCTATTGATTTACCTGTTTTTACAAGGAAATAAAATGTGAAAAAAATGTTTCTACATCCCATGGCCTTTCCCAACCATTTAAATTTTTCTCTTACAGGTCTAACACTTCCGAAAAACCAATACAACGCCCACCCGGAACACTATATAAATCTAAACGAACCGTTCACTGGGTACTTAAACACACGAAAATCCCTATTGATTTACCTGTTTTTACAAGGAAATAAAATGTGAAAAAATATTTCTATATGCCATGGCCTTTCCCAACCATTTAAATTTTTCTCTTACAGGTCTAACACTTCCGAAAAACCAATACAACGCCCACCCGGAACAATATATAAAGCTAAACGAACCGTTCACTGGGTACTCATACGTACGAAAATCCCTATTGATTTACCTGTTTTTACAAGGAAATAAAATGTGAAAAAAATGTTTCTACATCCCATGGCCTTTCCCAACCATTTAAATTTTTCTCTTACAGGTCTAACACTTCCGAAAAACCAATACAACGCCCACCCGGAACAATATATAAAGCTAAACGAACCGTTCACTGGGTACTCATACGTACGAAAATCCCTATTGATTTCCCTGTTTTTACAAGGAAATAAAATGTGAAAAAAATGTTTCTACATCCCATGGCCTTTCCCAACCATTTAAATTTTTCTCTTACAGGGCTAACACTTCCGAAAAACCAATACAACGCCCACCCGGAACACTATATAAAGCTTAACGAACCGTTCACTGGGTACTTATACGCACGAAAATCCCTATTGATTTACCTGTTTTTACAAGGAAACAAAATGTGAAAAAAATATTTCTACATCCCATGGCCTTTCCCAACCATTTAAATTTTTCTCTTATAGGTCTAACACTTCCGAAAAACCAATACAACGCCCACCCGGAACAATATATAAAGCTAAACGAACCGTTCACTGGGTACTCATACGTACAAAAATCCCTATTGATTTACCTGTTTTTACAAGGAAACAAAATGTGAAAAAAATATTTCTACATCCCATGGCCTTTCCCAACCATTTAAATTTTTCTCTTACAGGTCTAACGCTTCCAAAAAACCAATACAACACGCACGCGGAACAATATATAAAGCTAAACGAACCGTTCACTGGGTACTTATCCGTACGAAAATCCCTATTGATTTACCTGTTTTTACAAGGAAATAAAATGTGAAAACAATATTTCTACATCCCATGGCCTTTCCCAACCATTTAAATTTTTCTCTTACAGGTCTAACACTTCCGAAAAACCAATACAACGCCCACCCGTAACAATATATAAAGCTAAATGAACCGTTCACTGGGTACTTATCCGTACGAAAATCCCTATTGATTTACCTGTTTTTACAAGGAAATAAAATGTGAAAAAAATATTTCTACATCCCATGGCCCTTCCCAACCATTTAAATTTTTCTCTTACAGGTCTAACACGTCCGAAAAACCAATACAACGCCCATCCAGAACAATATATAAAGCTAAACGCACCATTCACTGGGTACTTATATGTACGAAAATCCCTATTGATTTACCTGTTTTTACAATGAAATAAAATGTGAAAAAATATTTCTACATCCCATGGCCTTTCCCAACCATTTAAATTTTTCTCTTACAGGTCTAACACTCTCGAAAAACCAATACAACGCCCACCCGGAACAATATATAAAGCTAAACGAACCGTTCACTGGGTACTCATACGTACGAAAATCCCTATTGATTTACCTGTTTTTACAAGGAAATAAAATGTGAAAAAAATGTTTCTACATCCCATGGCCTTTCCCAACCATTTAAATTTTTCTCTTACAGGGCTAACACTTCTGAAAAACCAATACAACACCCACCCGGAACAATATATAAAGCTAAACGCACCGTTCACTGGGTACTTATATGTACGAAAATCCCTATTGATTTACCTGTTTTTACAAGGAAATAAAATGTGAAAAAAATATTTCTACATCCCATGGCCTTTCCCAACCATTTAAATTTTTCTCTTACAGGGCTAACACTTCCGAAAAACCAATACAACGCCCACCCGGACCAATATATTAAGCTAAACGAACCGTTCACTGGGTACTTATACGTACGAAAATCCCTATTGATTTATCTGTTTTTACAGGGAAATAAAATGTGAAAAAAATATTTCTACATCCCATGGCCGTTCCCAACCATTTAAATTTTTCTCTTACAAGTCTAACACTTCCGAAAAACCAATACAACGCCCACCCGGAACAATATATAAAGCTAAACGAACCGTTCACTGGGTACTTATCCGTACGAAAATCCCTATTGATTTACCTGTTTTTACAAGGAAATAAAAGGTGAAAACAATATTTCTACATCCAATGGCCTTTCCCAACCATTTAAATTTTTCTCTTACAGGTCTAACACTTCCGAAAAACCAATACAACGCCCACCCGGAACAATATATAAAGCTAAACGAACCGTTCACTGGGTACTTATCCGTACTAAAATCCCTATTGATTTACCTGTTTTTTCAAGGAAATAAAATGTGAAAAAAATATTTCTACATCCCATGGTCTTTCCCAACCATTTAAATTTTTCTCTTACAAGTCTAACACTTCCGAAAAACCAAACCACGCCCAACCGGAACAATATATAAAGCTAAACGAACCGTTCACTGGGTACTTATCCGTACGAAAATCCCTATTGATTTACCTGTTTTTACAAGGAAATAAAATGTGAAAACAATATTTCTACATCCCATGGCCTTTCCCAACCATTTAAATTTTTCTCTTACAGGTCTAACACTTCCGAAAAACCAATACAACGCCCACCCGGAACAATATATAAAGCTAAACGAACCGTTCACTGGGTACTTATCCGTACGAAAATCCCTATTGATTTACCTGTTTTTACAAGGAAATAAAAGGTGAAAACAATATTTCTACATCCAATGGCCTTTCCCAACCATTTAAATTTTTCTCTTACAGGTCTAACACTTCCGAAAAACCAATAAAACGCCCACCCGGAACAATATATAAAGCTAAACGAACCGTTCACTGGGTACTTATCCGTACTAAAATCCCTATTGATTTACCTGTTTTTTCAAGGAAATAAAATGTGAAAAAAATATTTCTACATCCCATGGTCTTTCCCAACCATTTAAATTTTTCTCTTACAAGTCTAACACTTCCGAAAAACCAAACCACGCCCAACCGGAACAATATATAAAGCTAAACGAACCGTTCACTGGGTACTTATCCGTACGAAAATCCCTATTGATTTACCTGTTTTTACAAGGAAATAAAATGTGAAAACAATATTTCTACATCCCATGGCCTTTCCCAACCATTTAAATTTTTCTCTTACAGGTCTAACACTTCCGAAAAACCAATACAACGCCCACCCGGAACAATATATAAAGCTAAATGAACCGTTCACTGGGTACTTATCCGTACGAAAATCCCTATTGATTTACCTGTTTTTACAAGGAAATAAAATGTGAAAAAAATATTTCTACATCCCATGGCCCTTCCCATCCATTTAAATTTTTCTCTTACAGGTCTAACACGTCCGAAAAACCAATACAACGCCCATCCAGAACAATATATAAAGCTAAACGCACCATTCACTGGGTACTTATATGTACGAAAATCCCTATTGATTTACCTGTTTTTACAATGAAATAAAATGTGAAAAAATATTTCTACATCCCATGGCCTTTCCCAACCATTTAAATTTTTCTCTTACAGGTCTAACACTCTCGAAAAACCAATACAACGCCCACCCGGAACAATATATAAAGCTAAACGAACCGTTCACTGGGTACTCATACGTACGAAAATCCCTATTGATTTACCTGTTTTTACAAGGAAATAAAATGTGAAAAAAATGTTTCTACATCCCATGGCCTTTCCCAACCATTTAAATTTTTCTCTTACAGGGCTAACACTTCTGAAAAACCAATACAACACCCACCCGGAACAATATATAAAGCTAAACGAACCGTTAACTGGGTACTTATCCGTACGAAAATCCCTATTGATTTACCTGTATTTCCAAGGAAATAAAATGTGAAAAAAATATTTCTACATCCCATGGCCTTTCCCAACCATTTAAATTTTTCTCTTACAGGTCTAACACGTCCGAAAAACCAACACAACGCCCATCCGGAACAATATATAAAGCTAAACGCACCGTTCACTGGGTACTTATATGTACGAAAATCCCTATTGATTTACCTGTTTTTACAAGGAAATAAAATGTGAAAAAAATATTTCTACATCCCATGGCCTTTCCCAACCATTTAAATTTTTCTCTTACAGGGCTAACACTTCCGAAAAACCAATACAACGCCCACCCGGACCAATATATTAAGCTAAACGAACCGTTCACTGGGTACTTATACGTACGAAAATCCCTATTGATTTATCTGTTTTTACAGGGAAATAAAATGTGAAAAAAATATTTCTACATCCCATGGCCGTTCCCAACCATTTAAATTTTTCTCTTACAAGTCTAACACTTCCGAAAAACCAATACAACGCCCACCCGGAACAATATATAAAGCTAAACGAACCGTTCACTGGGTACTTATCCGTACGAAAATCCCTATTGATTTACCTGTTTTTACAAGGAAATAAAAGGTGAAAACAATATTTCTACATCCAATGGCCTTTCCCAACCATTTAAATTTTTCTCTTACAGGTCTAACACTTCCGAAAAACCAATACAACGCCCACCCGGAACAATATATAAAGCTAAACGAACCGTTCACTGGGTACTTATCCGTACTAAAATCCCTATTGATTTACCTGTTTTTTCAAGGAAATAAAATGTGAAAAAAATATTTCTACATCCCATGGTCTTTCCCAACCATTTAAATTTTTCTCTTACAAGTCTAACACTTCCGAAAAACCAAACCACGCCCAACCGGAACAATATATAAAGCTAAACGAACCGTTCACTGGGTACTTATCCGTACCAAAATCCCTATTGATTTACTTGTTTTTACAAGGAAATAAAATGTGAAAACAATATTTCTACATCCCATGGCCTTTCCCAACCATTTAAATTTTTCTCTTACAGGTCTAACACTTCCGAAAAACCAATACAACGCCCACCCGGAACAATATATAAAGCTAAACGAACCGTTCACTGGGTACTTATCCGTACGAAAATCCCTATTGATTTACCTGTTTTTACAAGGAAATAAAATGTGAAAAAAACATTTCTACATCCCATGGCCTTTCCCAACCATTTAAATTTTTCTCTTACAGGTCTAACACTTCCGAAAAACCAATACAACGCCCACCCGGAACAATATATAAAGCTAAACGAACCGTTCACTGGGTACTTATCCGTATGAAAATCCCTATTGATTTACCTGTTTTTTCAAGGAAATAAAATGTGAAAAAAACATTTCTACATCCCATGGCCTTTCCCAACCATTTAAATTTTTCTCTTACAAGTCTAACACTTCCGAAAAACCAAACCACGCCCACCCGGAACAATATATAAAGCTAAACGAACCGTTCACTGGGTACTTATCCGTACGAAAATCCCTATTGATTTACCTGTTTTTACAAGGAAATAAAAGGTGAAAACAATATTTCTACATCCAATGGCCTTTCCCAACCATTTAAATTTTTCTCTTACAGGTCTAACACTTCCGAAAAACCAATACAACGCCCACCCGGAACAATATATAAAGCTAAACGAACCGTTCACTGGGTACTTATCCGTACTAAAATCCCTATTGATTTACCTGTTTTTTCAAGGAAATAAAATGTGAAAAAAATATTTCTACATCCCATGGTCTTTCCCAACCATTTAAATTTTTCTCTTACAAGTCTAACACTTCCGAAAAACCAAACCACGCCCAACCGGAACAATATATAAAGCTAAACGAACCGTTCACTGGGTACTTATCCGTACGAAAATCCCTATAGATTTACCTGTTTTTACAAGGAAATAAAATGTGAAAAAAATATTTCTACATCCCATGGCCTTTCCCAACCATTTAAATTTTTCTCTTACAGGTCTAACACTTCCGAAAAACCAATACAACGCCCACCCGGAACAATATATAAAGCTAAACGAACCGTTCACTGGGTACTCATACGTACGAAAATCCCTATTGATTTACCTGTTTTTACAAGGAAATAAAATGTGAAAAAAATGTTTCTACATCCCATGGCCTTTCCCAACCATTTAAATTTTTTTCTTACAGGTCTAACACTTCCGAAAAACCAATACAACGCCAACCCAGAACAATATATAAAGCTAAACGAACCGTTCACTGGGTACTTATCCGTACGAAAATCCCTATTGATTTACCTGTTTTTACAAGGAAATAAAATGTGAAAACAATATTTCTAAATCCCATGGCCTTTCCCAACCATTTAAATTTTTCTCTTACAGGTCTAACACGTCCGAAAAACCAATACAACACCCATCCGGAACAATATATAAAGCTAAACGCACCGTTCACTGGGTACTTATCCGTACCAAAATCCCTATTGATTTACCTGTTTTTACAAGGAAATAAAATGTGAAAACAATATTTCTACATCCCATGGCCTTTCCCAACCATTTAAATTTTTCTCTTACAGGTCTAACACTTCCGAAAAACCAATACAACGCCCACCCGGAACAATATATAAAGCTAAACGAACCGTTCACTGGGTACTTATCCGTACGAAAATCCCTATAGATTTACCTGTTTTTAGAAGGAAATAAAATGTGAAAAAAATATTTCTACATCCCATGGCCTTTCCCAACCATTTAAATTTTTCTCTTACAGGTCTAACACTTCCGAAAAACCAATACAACGCCCAC
The DNA here is from genome assembly GCF_049243985.1 of Paroedura picta. Lineage (NCBI taxonomy): Eukaryota > Metazoa > Chordata > Lepidosauria > Squamata > Gekkonidae > Paroedura > Paroedura picta. The sequence goes on from NW_027518617.1 coordinate 2,542,252, forward strand.
CCGGAACAATATATAAAGCTAAACGAACCGTTCACTGGGTACTCATACGTACGAAAATCCCTATTGATTTACCTGTTTTTACAAGGAAATAAAATGTGAAAAAAATGTTTCTACATCCCATGGCCTTTCCCAACCATTTAAATTTTTCTCTTACAGGTCTAACACTTCCGAAAAACCAATACAACGCCCACCCGGAACAATATATAAAGCTAAACGAACCGTTCACTGGGTACTCATACGTACGAAAATCCCTATTGATTTACCTGTTTTTACAAGGAAATAAAATGTGAAAACAATATTTCTACATCCCATGGCCTTTCCCAACCATTTAAATTTTTCTCTTACAGGTCTAACACGTCCGAAAAAACAATACAACACCCATCCGGAACAATATATAAAGCTAAACGCACCGTTCACTGGGTACTTATCCATACGAAAATCCCTATTGATTTACCTGTTTTTACAAGGAAATAAAATGTGAAAACAATATTTCTACATCCCATGGCCTTTCCCAACCATTTAAATTTTTCTCTTACAGGTCTAACACTTCCGAAAAACCAATACAACGCCCACCCGGAACAATATATAAAGCTAAACGAACCGTTCAATGGGTACTTATCCGTACGAAAATCCCTATTGATTTACCTGTTTTTACAAGGAAATAAAATGTGAAAAAAACATTTCTACATCCCATGGCCTTTCCCAACCATATAAATTTTTCTCTTACAAGTCTAACACGTCCGAAAAACCAATACAACGCCCAACCGGAACAATATATAAAGCTAAACGAACCGTTCACTGGGTACTTATCCGTACGAAAATCCCTATAGATTTACCTGTTTTTAGAAGGAAATAAAATGTGAAAAAAATATTCCTACATCCCATGGCCTTTCCCAACCATTTAAATTTTTCTCTTAAAGGTCTAACACTTCCGAAAAACCAATACAACGCCCACCCGGAACAATATATAAAGCTAAACGAACCGTTCACTGGGTACTCATACGTACGAAAATCCCTATTGATTTACCTGTTTTTACAAGGAAATAAAATGTGAAAAAAATGTTTCTACATCCCATGGCCTTTCCCAACCATTTAAATTTTTCTCTTACAGGGCTAACACTTCCGAAAAATCAATACAACGCCCACCCAGAACAATATATAAAGCTAAACGAACCGTTCACTGGGTACTTATCCGTACGAAAATCCCTATTGATTTACCTGTTTTTAGAAGGAAATAAAATGTGAAAACAATATTTCTACATCCCATGGCCTTTCCCAACCATTTAAATTTTTCTCTTACAGGTCTAACACGTCCGAAAAACCAATACAACACCCATCCGGACCAATATATAAAGCTAAACGCACCGTTCACTGGGTACTCATACGTACGAAAATCCCTATTGATTTACCTGTTTTTACAAGGAAATAAAATGTGAAAAAAATGTTTCTACATCCCATGGCCTTTCCCAACCATTTAAATTTTTCTCTTACAGGGCTAACACTTCCGAAAAACCAATACAACGCCCACCCGGAACACTATATAAAGCTAAACGAACCGTTCACTGGGTACTTATCCGTACGAAAATCCCTATTGATTTACCTGTTTTTACAAGGAAATAAAATGTGAAAAAAATATTTCTACATCCCATGGCCTTTCCCAACCATTTAAATTTTTCTCTTACAGGTCTAACACTTCCGAAAAACCAATACAACGCCCACCCGGAACAATATATAAAGCTAAACGAACCGTTCACTGGGTATTCATACGTACGAAAATCCCTATTGATTTACCTGTTTTTACAAGGAAATAAAATGTGAAAAAAATGTTTCTACATCCCATGGCCTTTCCCAACCATTTAAATTTTTTTCTTACAGGTCTAACACTTCCGAAAAACCAATACAACGCCCACCCAGAACAATATATAAAGCTAAACGAACCGTTCACTGGGTACTTATCCGTACGAAAATCCCTATTGATTTACCTGTTTTTACAAGGAAATAAAATGTGAAAACAATATTTCTACATCCCATGGCCTTTCCCAACCATTTAAATTTTTCTCTTACAGGTCTAACACGTCCGAAAAACCAATACAACACCCATCCGGAACAATATATAAAGCTAAACGCACCGTTCACTGGGTACTTATCCATACGAAAATCCCTATTGATTTACCTGTTTTTACAAGGAAATAAAATGTGAAAACAATATTTCTACATCCCATGGCCTTTCCCAACCATTTAAATTTTTCTCTTACAGGTCTAACACTTCCGAAAAACCAATACAACGCCCACCCGCAACAATATATAAAGCTAAACGAACCGTTCACTGGGTACTTATCCGTACGAAAATCCCTATTGATTTACCTGTTTTTACAAGGAAATAAAATGTGAAAAAAATACATTTCTACATCCCATGGCCTTTCCCAACCATTTAAATTTTTCTCTTACAAGTCTAACACGTCCGAAAAACCAATACAACGCCCAACCGGACCAATATATTAAGCTAAACGAACCGTTCACTGGGTACTCATACGTACGAAAATCCCTATTGATTTACCTGTTTTTAGAAGGAAATAAAATGTGAAAAAAATATTTCTACATCCCATGGCCTTTCCCAACCATTTAAATTTTTCTCTTACATGTCTAACACTTCCGAAAAACCAATACAACGCCCACCCGGAACAATATATAAAGCTAAACGAACCGTTCACTGGGTACTTATACGCACAAAAATCCCTATTGATTTACCTGTTTTTACAAGGAAATAAAATGTGAAAAAAATATTTCTACATCCCATGGCCTTTCCCAACCATTTAAATTTTTCTCTTACAGGTCTAACACTTCCGAAAAACCAATACAACATGCACCCGGAACAATATATAAAGCTAAACGAACCGTTCACTGGGTACTCATACGTACGAAAATCCCTATTGATTTACCTGTTTTTACAGGGAAATAAAATGTGAAAAAAATATTTCTACATCCCATGGCCTTTCCCAACCATTTAAATTTTTCTCTTACAAGTCTAACACTTCCGAAAAACCAATACAACGCCCACCCGGAACAATATATAAAGCTAAACGAACCGTTCACTGGGTACTTATCCGTACGAAAATCCCTATTGATTTACCTGTTTTTACAAGGAAATAAAATGTGAAAAAAATATTTCTACATCCCATGGCCTTTCCCAACCATTTAAATTTTTCTCTTACAGGTCTAACACTTCCGAAAAACCAATACAACGCCCATCCGGAACAAAATATAAAGCTAAACGCACCGTTCACTGGGTACTTATATGTACGAAAATCCCTATTGATTTACCTGTTTTTACAAGGAAATAAAATGTGAAAAAAATATTTCTACATCCCATGGCCTTTCCCAACCATTTAAATTTTTCTCTTACAGGGCTAACACTTCCGAAAAACCAATACAACGTCCACCCGGACCAATATATTAAGCTAAACGAACCGTTCACTGGGTACTTATACGTACGAAAATCCCTATTGATTTACCTGTTTTTACAGGGAAATAAAATGTGAAAAAAATATTTCTACATCCCATGGCCTTTCCCAACCATTTAAATTTTTCTCTTACAGGTCTAACACTTCCGAAAAACCAATACAACGCCCACCCGTTACAATATATAAAGCTAAACGAACCGTTCACTCGGTACTTATCCGTACGAAAATCCCTATTGATTTACCTGTTTTTACAAGGAAATAAAATATGAAAACAATATTTCTACATCCCATGGCCTTTCCCAACCATTTAAATTTTTCTCTTACAGGTCTAACACTTCCGAAAAACCAATACAACGCCCACCCGGAACAATATATAAAGCTAAACGAACCGTTCACTGGGTACTTATCCGTACGAAAATCCCTATTGATTTACGTGTTTTTACAAGGAAATAAAAGGTGAAAACAATATTTCTACATCCAATGGCCTTTCCCAACCATTTAAATTTTTCTCTTACAGGTCTAACACTTCCGAAAAACCAATACAACGCCCACCCGGAACAATATATAAAGCTAAACGAACAGTTCACTGGGTACTTATCCGTACGAAAATCCCTATAGATTTACCTGTTTTTACAAGGAAATAAAATGTGAAAAAAATGTTTCTACATCCCATGGCCTTTCCCAACCATTTAAATTTTTCTCTTACAGGGCTAACACTTCCGAAAAACCAATACAACCGCCACCCGGAACACTATATAAAGCTAAACGAACCGTTCACTGGGTACTTATACTCACGAAAATCCCTATTGATTTACCTGTTTTTACAAGGAAATAAAATGTGAAAAAAATATTTCTACATCCCATGGCCTTTCCCAACCATTTAAATTTTTTTCTTACAGGTCTAACACTTCCGAAAAACCAATACAACGCCCACCCGGAACAATATATAAAGCTAAACGAACCGTTCACTCGGTACTCATACGTACGAAAATCCCTATTGATTTACCTGTTTTTACAAGGAAATAAAATGTGAAAAAAATATTTCTACATCCCATGGCCTTTCCCAACCATTTAAATTTTTCTCTTACATGTCTAACACTTCCGAAAATCCAATACAACGCCCACCCAGAACAATATATAAAGCTAAACGAACCGTTCACTGGGTACTCATACGTACGAAAATCCCTATTGATTTACCTGTTTTTACAAGGAAATAAAATGTGAAAAATTTTTTTCTACATCCCATGGCCTTTCCCAACCATTTAAATCTTTCTCTTACAGGGCTAACACTTCCGAAAAACCAATACAACGCCCACCCGGAACACTATATAAAGCTAAACGAACCGTTCACTGGGTACTTATACGCACGAAAATCCCTATTGATTTACCTGTTTTTACAAGGAAATAAAATGTGAAAACAATATTTCTACATCCCATGGCCTTTCCCAACCATTTAAATTTTTTTCTTACAGGTCTAACACTTCCGAAAAACCAATACAACGCCCACCCGGAACAATATATAAAGCTAAACGAACCGTTCACTGGGTACTTATCCGTACGAAAATCCCTATTGATTTACCTGTTTTTACAAGGAAATAAAATGTGAAAACAATATTTCTACATCCCATGGCCTTTCCCAACCATTTAAATTTTTCTCTTACAGGTCTAACACGTCCGAAAAACCAATACAACACCCTTCCGGAACAATATATAAAGCTAAACGCACCGTTCACTGGGTACTTATCCGTACCAAAATCCCTATTGATTTACCTGTTTTTACAAGGAAATAAAATGTGAAAAAAATATTTCTACATCCCATGGCCTTTCCCAACCATTTAAATTTTTCTCTTACAGGTCTAACACTTCCGAAAAACCAATACAACGCCCACCCGGAACAATATATAAAGCTAAACGAACCGTTCACTGGGTATTCATACGTACGAAAATCCCTATTGATTTACCTGTTTTTACAAGGAAATAAAATGTGAAAAAAATGTTTCTACATCCCATGGCCTTTCCCAACCATTTAAATTTTTTTCTTACAGGTCTAACACTTCCGAAAAACCAATACAACGCCCACCCAGAACAATATATAAAGCTAAACGAACCGTTCACTGGGTACTTATCCGTACGAAAATCCCTATTGATTTACCTGTTTTTACAAGGAAATAAAATGTGAAAACAATATTTCTACATCCCATGGCCTTTCCCAACCATTTAAATTTTTCTCTTACAGGTCTAACACGTCCGAAAAACCAATACAACACCCATCCGGAACAATATATAAAGCTAAACGCACCGTTCACTGGGTACTTATCCATACGAAAATCCCTATTGATTTACCTGTTTTTACAAGGAAATAAAATGTGAAAACAATATTTCTACATCCCATGGCCTTTCCCAACCATTTAAATTTTTCTCTTACAGGTCTAACACTTCCGAAAAACCAATACAACGCCCACCCGCAACAATATATAAAGCTAAACGAACCGTTCACTGGGTACTTATCCGTACGAAAATCCCTATTGATTTACCTGTTTCTACAAGGAAATAAAATGTGAAAAAAATACATTTCTACATCCCATGGCCTTTCCCAACCATTTAAATTTTTCTCTTACAAGTCTAACACGTCCGAAAAACCAATACAACGCCCAACCGGACCAATATATTAAGCTAAACGAACCGTTCACTGGGTACTCATACGTACGAAAATCCCTATTGATTTACCTGTTTTTAGAAGGAAATAAAATGTGAAAAAAATATTTCTACATCCCATGGCCTTTCCCAACCATTTAAATTTTTCTCTTACATGTCTAACACTTCCGAAAAACCAATACAACGCCCACCCGGAACAATATATAAAGCTAAACGAACCGTTCACTGGGTACTTATACGCACAAAAATCCCTATTGATTTACCTGTTTTTACAAGGAAATAAAATGTGAAAAAAATATTTCTACATCCCATGGCCTTTCCCAACCATTTAAATTTTTCTCTTACAGGTCTAACACTTCCGAAAAACCAATACAACATGCACCCGGAACAATATATAAAGCTAAACGAACCGTTCACTGGGTACTTATCCGTACGAAAATCCCTATTGATTTACCTGTTTTTACAGGGAAATAAAATGTGAAAAAAATATTTCTACATCCCATGGCCTTTCCCAACCATTTAAATTTTTCTCTTACAAGTCTAACACTTCCGAAAAACCAATACAACGCCCACCCGGAACAATATATAAAGCTAAACGAACCGTTCACTGGGTACTTATCCGTACGAAAATCCCTATTGATTTACCTGTTTTTACAAGGAAATAAAATGTGAAAAAAATATTTCTACATCCCATGGCCTTTCCCAACCATTTAAATTTTTCTCTTACAGGTCTAACACTTCCGAAAAACCAATACAACGCCCATCCGGAACAATATATAAAGCTAAACGCACCGTTCACTGGGTACTTATATGTACGAAAATCCCTATTGATTTACCTGTTTTTACAAGGAAATAAAATGTGAAAAAAATATTTCTACATCCCATGGCCTTTCCCAACCATTTAAATTTTTCTCTTACAGGTCTAACACTTCCGAAAAACCAATACAACGTCCACCCGGACCAATATATTAAGCTAAACGAACCGTTCACTGGGTACTTATACGTACGAAAATCCCTATTGATTTACCTGTTTTTACAGGGAAATAAAATGTGAAAAAAATATTTCTACATCCCATGGCCTTTCCCAACCATTTAAATTTTTCTCTTACAGGTCTAACACTTCCGAAAAACCAATACAACGCCCACCCGTTACAATATATAAAGCTAAACGAACCGTTCACTCGGTACTTATCCGTACGAAAATCCCTATTGATTTACCTGTTTTTACAAGGAAATAAAATATGAAAACAATATTTCTACATCCCATGGCCTTTCCCAACCATTTAAATTTTTCTCTTACAGGTCTAACACTTCCGAAAAACCAATACAACGCCCACCCGGAACAATATATAAAGCTAAACGAACCGTTCACTGGGTACTTATCCGTACGAAAATCCCTATTGATTTACGTGTTTTTACAAGGAAATAAAAGGTGAAAACAATATTTCTACATCCAATGGCCTTTCCCAACCATTTAAATTTTTCTCTTACAGGTCTAACACTTCCGAAAAACCAATACAACGCCCACCCGGAACAATATATAAAGCTAAACGAACAGTTCACTGGGTACTTATCCGTACGAAAATCCCTATAGATTTACCTGTTTTTACAAGGAAATAAAATGTGAAAAAAATGTTTCTACATCCCATGGCCTTTCCCAACCATTTAAATTTTTCTCTTACAGGGCTAACACTTCCGAAAAACCAATACAACCGCCACCCGGAACACTATATAAAGCTAAACGAACCATTCACTGGGTACTTATACTCACGAAAATCCCTATTGATTTACCTGTTTTTACAAGGAAATAAAATGTGAAAAAAATATTTCTACATCCCATGGCCTTTCCCAACCATTTAAATTTTTTTCTTACAGGTCTAACACTTCCGAAAAACCAATACAACGCCCACCCGGAACAATATATAAAGCTAAACGAACCGTTCACTCGGTACTCATACGTACGAAAATCCCTATTGATTTACCTGTTTTTACAAGGAAATAAAATGTGAAAAAAATATTTCTACATCCCATGGCCTTTCCCAACCATTTAAATTTTTCTCTTACATGTCTAACACTTCCGAAAAACCAATACAACGCCCACCCAGAACAATATATAAAGCTAAACGAACCGTTCACTGGGTACTCATACGTACGAAAATCCCTATTGATTTACCTGTTTTTACAAGGAAATAAAATGTGAAAAAATTTTTTCTACATCCCATGGCCTTTCCCAACCATTTAAATCTTTCTCTTACAGGGCTAACACTTCCGAAAAACCAATACAACGCCCACCCGGAACACTATATAAAGCTAAACGAACCGTTCACTGGGTACTTATACGCACGAAAATCCCTATTGATTTACCTGTTTTTACAAGGAAATAAAATGTGAAAACAATATTTCTACATCCCATGGCCTTTCCCAACCATTTAAATTTTTTTCTTACAGGTCTAACACTTCCGAAAAACCAATACAACGCCCACCCGGAACAATATATAAAGCTAAACGAACCGTTCACTGGGTACTTATCCGTACGAAATTCCCTATTGATTTACCTGTTTTTACAAGGAAATAAAATGTGAAAACAATATTTCTACATCCCATGGCCTTTCCCAACCATTTAAATTTTTCTCTTACAGGTCTAACACGTCCGAAAAACCAATACAACACCCATCCGGAACAATATATAAAGCTAAACGCACCGTTCACTGGGTACTTATCCGTACCAAAATCCCTATTGATTTACCTGTTTTTACAAGGAAATAAAATGTGAAAACAATATTTCTACATCCCATGGCCTTTCCCAACCATTTAAATTTTTCTCTTACAGGTCTAACACTTCCGAAAAACCAATACAACACGCACCCGGAACAATATATAAAGCTAAACGAACCGTTCACTGGGTACTTATCCGTACGAAAATCCCTATTGATTTACCTGTTTTTACAAGGAAATAAAATGTGAAAAAAATATTTCTACATCCCATGGCCCTTCCCAACCATTTAAATTTTTCTCTTACAGGTCTATCACGTCCGAAAAACCAATACAACGCCCATCCGGAACAATATATAAAGCTAAACGCACCGTTCACTGGGTACTTATATGTACGAAAATCCCTATTGATTTACCTGTTTTTACAAGGAAATAAAATGTGAAAAAAATATTTCTACATCCCATGGCCTTTCCCAACCATTTAAATTTTTCTCTTACAGGGCTAACACTTCCGAAAAACCAATACAACGTCCACCCGGACCAATATATTAAGCTAAACGAACCGTTCACTGGGTACTTATACGTACGAAAATCCCTATTGATTTACCTGTTTTTACAGGGAAATAAAATGTGAAAAAAATATTTCTACATCCCATGGCCTTTCCCAACCATTTAAATTTTTCTCTTACAAGTCTAACACTTCCGAAAAACCAATACAACGCCCACCCGGAACAATATATAAAGCTAAACGAACCGTTCACTGGGTACTTATCCGTACGAAAATCCCTATTGATTTACCTGTTTTTACAAGGAAATAAAATGTGAAAACAATATTTCTACATCCGATGGCCTTTCCCAACCATTTAAATTTTTCTCTTACAAGTCTAACACTTGCGAAAAACCAATACAACGCCCACCCGGAAGAATATATAAAGCTAAACGAACCGTTCACTGGGTACTTATCCGTACGAAAATCCCTATTGATTTACCTGTTTTTACAAGGAAATAAAAGGTGAAAACAATATTTCTACATCCAATGGCCTTTCCCAACCATTTAAATTTTTCTCTTACAGGTCTAACACTTCCGAAAAACCAATACAACGCCCACCCGGAACAATATATAAAGCTAAACGAACCGTTCACTGGGTACTCATATGTACGAAAATCCCTATTGATTTACCTGTTTTTACAAGGAAATAAAATGTGAAAAAAATGTTTCTACATCCCATGGCCTTTCCCAACCATTTAAATTTTTCTCTTACAGGGCTAACACTTCCGAAAAACCAATACAACGCCCACCCGGAACACTACATAAAGCTAAACGAACCATTCACTGGGTACTTATACGCACGAAAATCCCTATTGATTTACCTGTTTTTACAAGGAAATAAAATGTGAAAAAAATATTTCTACATCCCATGGCCTTTCTCAACCATTTACATTTTTCTCTTGCAACTCTAACACTTCCGAAAAACCAATACAACGCCCAACCAGAACAATATATAAAGCTAAACGAACCGTTCACTGGGTACTCATACGTACGAAAATCCCTATTGATTTACCTGTTTTTACAAGGAAAAAAAATGTGAAAAAAATATTTCTACATCCCATGGCCTTTCCCAACCATTTAAATTTTTCTCTTACAGGTCTAACACTTCCGAAAAACCAATACAACGCCCACCCGGAACAATATATAAAGCTAAACGAACCGTTCACTGGGTACTCATACGTACGGAAATCCCTATTGATTTACCTGTTTTTACAAGGAAATAAAATGTGAAAAATTTTTTTCTACATCCCATGGCCTTTCCCAACCATTTAAATCTTTCTCTTACAGGGCTAACACTTCCGAAAAACCAATACAACGCCCACCCGGAACACTATATAAAGCTAAACGAACCGTTCACTGGGTACTTATACGCACGAAAATCCCTATTGATTTACCTGTTTTTACAAGGAAATAAAATGTGAAAACAATATTTCTACATCCCATGGCCTTTCCCAACCATTTAAATTTTTTTCTTACAGGTCTAACACTTCCGAAAAACCAATACAACGCCCACCCGGAACAATATATAAAGCTAAACGAACCGTTCACTGGGTACTTATCCGTACGAAATTCCCTATTGATTTACCTGTTTTTACAAGGAAATAAAATGTGAAAACAATATTTCTACATCCCATGGCCTTTCCCAACCATTTAAATTTTTCTCTTACAGGTCTAACACGTCCGAAAAACCAATACAACACCCATCCGGAACAATATATAAAGCTAAACGCACCGTTCACTGGGTACTTATCCGTACCAAAATCCCTATTGATTTACCTGTTTTTACAAGGAAATAAAATGTGAAAACAATATTTCTACATCCCATGGCCTTTCCCAACCATTTAAATTTTTCTCTTACAGGTCTAACACTTCCGAAAAACCAATACAACACGCACCCGGAACAATATATAAAGCTAAACGAACCGTTCACTGGGTACTTATCCGTACGAAAATCCCTATTGATTTACCTGTTTTTACAAGGAAATAAAATGTGAAAAAAATATTTCTACATCCCATGGCCCTTCCCAACCATTTAAATTTTTCTCTTACAGGTCTATCACGTCCGAAAAACCAATACAACGCCCATCCGGAACAATATATAAAGCTAAACGCACCGTTCACTGGGTACTTATATGTACGAAAATCCCTATTGATTTACCTGTTTTTACAAGGAAATAAAATGTGAAAAAAATATTTCTACATCCCATGGCCTTTCCCAACCATTTAAATTTTTCTCTTACAGGGCTAACACTTCCGAAAAACCAATACAACGTCCACCCGGACCAATATATTAAGCTAAACGAACCGTTCACTGGGTACTTATACGTACGAAAATCCCTATTGATTTACCTGTTTTTACAGGGAAATAAAATGTGAAAAAAATATTTCTACATCCCATGGCCTTTCCCAACCATTTAAATTTTTCTCTTACAAGTCTAACACTTCCGAAAAACCAATACAACGCCCACCCGGAACAATATATAAAGCTAAACGAACCGTTCACTGGGTACTTAAACGTACGAAAATCCCTATTGATTTACCTGTTTTTACAAGGAAATAAAATGTGAAAACAATATTTCTACATCCGATGGCCTTTCCCAACCATTTAAATTTTTCTCTTACAAGTCTAACACTTGCGAAAAACCAATACAACGCCCACCCGGAACAATATATAAAGCTAAACGAACCGTTCACTGGGTACTTATCCGTACGAAAATCCCTATTGATTTACCTGTTTTTACAAGGAAATAAAAGGTGAAAACAATATTTCTACATCCAATGGCCTTTCCCAACCATTTAAATTTTTCTCTTACAGGTCTAACACTTCCGAAAAACCAATACAACGCCCACCCGGAACAATATATAAAGCTAAACGAACCGTTCACTGGGTACTCATATGTACGAAAATCCCTATTGATTTACCTGTTTTTACAAGGAAATAAAATGTGAAAAAAATGTTTCTACATCCCATGGCCTTTCCCAACCATTTAAATTTTTCTCTTACAGGGCTAACACTTCCGAAAAACCAATACAACGCCCACCCGGAACACTACATAAAGCTAAACGAACCATTCACTGGGTACTTATACGCACGAAAATCCCTATTGATTTACCTGTTTTTACAAGGAAATAAAATGTGAAAAAAATATTTCTACATCCCATGGCCTTTCTCAACCATTTACATTTTTCTCTTGCAACTCTAACACTTCCGAAAAACCAATACAACGCCCAACCAGAACAATATATAAAGCTAAACGAACCGTTCACTGGGTACTCATACGTACGAAAATCCCTATTGATTTACCTGTTTTTACAAGGAAAAAAAATGTGAAAAAAATATTTCTACATCCCATGGCCTTTCCCAACCATTTAAATTTTTCTCTTACAGGTCTAACACTTCCGAAAAACCAATACAACGCCCACCCGGAACAATATATAAAGCTAAACGAACCGTTCACTGGGTACTCATACGTACGGAAATCCCTATTGATTTACCTGTTTTTACAAGGAAAAAAAATGTGAAAAAAATATTTCTACATCCCATGGCCTTTCCCAACCATTTAAATTTTTCTCTTACAGGTCTAACACTTCCGAAAAACCAATACAACGCCCACCCGTTACAATATATAAAGCTAAACGAACCGTTCACTCGGTACTTATCCGTACGAAAATCCCTATTGATTTACCTGTTTTTACAAGGAAATAAAATATGAAAACAATATTTCTACATCCCATGGCCTTTCCCAACCATTTAAATTTTTCTCTTACAGGTCTAACACTTCCGAAAAACCAATACAACGCCCACCCGGAACAATATATAAAGCTAAACGAACCGTTCACTGGGTACTTATCCGTACGAAAATCCCTATTGATTTACGTGTTTTTACAAGGAAATAAAAGGTGAAAACAATATTTCTACATCCAATGGCCTTTCCCAACCATTTAAATTTTTCTCTTACAGGTCTAACACTTCCGAAAAACCAATACAACGTCCACCCGGAACAATATATAAAGCTAAACGAACCGTTCACTGGGTACTCATACGTACGAAAATCCCTATTGATTTACCTGTTTTTACAAGGAAATAAAATGTGAAAAAAAATGTTTCTACATCCCATGGCCTTTCCCAACCATTTAAATTTTTCTCTTACAGGGCTAACACTTCCGAAAAACCAATACAACGCCCACCCGGAACACTATATAAAGCTAAACGAACCGTTCACTGGGTACTTATACGCACGAAAATCCCTATTGATTTACCTGTTTTTACAAGGAAATAAAATGTGAAAAAAATATTTCTACATCCCATGGCCTTTCCCAACCATTTAAATTTTTCTCTTACAACTCTAACACTTCCGAAAAACCAATACAACGCCCAACCAGAACAATATATAAAGCTAAACGAACCGTTCACTGGGTACTTATCCGTACGAAAATCCCTATTGATTTACCTGTTTTTACAAGGAAATAAAAGGTGAAAACAATATTTCTACATCCAATGGCCTTTCCCAACCATTTAAATTTTTCTCTTACAGGTCTAACACTTCCGAAAAACCAATACAACGCCCACCCGGAACAATATATAAAGCTAAACGAACCGTTCACTGGGTACTCATACGTACGAAAATCCCTATTGATTTACCTGTTTTTACAAGGAAATAAAATGTGAAAAAAATGTTTCTACATCCCATGGCCTTTCCCAACCATTTAAATTTTTCTCTTACAGGGCTAACACTTCCGAAAAACCAATACAACGCCCACCCGGAACAATATATAAAGCTAAACGAACCGTTCACTGGGTACTTATCCGTACGAAAATCCCTATTGATTTACCTGTTTTTACAAGGAAATAAAATTTGAAAACAATATTTCTACATCCAATGGCCTTTCCCAACCATTTAAATTTTTCTCTTACAGGTCTAACACTTCCGAAAAACCAATACAACGCCCACCCGGAACAATATATAAAGCTAAACGAACCGTTCACTGGGTACTCATATGTACGAAAATCCCTATTGATTTACCTGTTTTTACAAGGAAATAAAATGTGAAAAAAATGTTTCTACATCCCATGGCCTTTCCCAACCATTTAAATTTTTCTCTTACAGGGCTAACACTTCCGAAAAACCAATACAACGCCCACCCGGAACACTACATAAAGCTAAACGAACCATTCACTGGGTACTTATACGCACGAAAATCCCTATTGATTTACCTGTTTTTACAAGGAAATAAAATGTGAAAAAAATATTTCTACATCCCATGGCCTTTCTCAACCATTTACATTTTTCTCTTGCAACTCTAACACTTCCGAAAAACCAATACAACGCCAAACAGAACAATATATAAAGCTAAACGAACCGTTCACTGGGTACTCATACGTACGAAAATCCCTATTGATTTACCTGTTTTTACAAGGAAAAAAAATGTGAAAAAAATATTTCTACATCCCATGGCCTTTCCCAACCATTTAAATTTTTCTCTTACAGGTCTAACACTTCCGAAAAACCAATACAACGCCCACCCGGAACAATATATAAAGCTAAACGAACCGTTCACTGGGTACTCATACGTACGGAAATCCCTATTGATTTACCTGTTTTTACAAGGAAAAAAAATGTGAAAAAAATATTTCTACATCCCATGGCCATTCCCAACCATTTAAATTTTTCTCTTACAGGTCTAACACTTCCGAAAAACCAATACAACGCCCACCCGGAACAATATATAAAGCTAAACTAACCGTTCACTGGGTACTTATACGCACGAAAATCCCTATTGATTTACCTGTTTTTACAAGGAAATAAAATGTGAAAAAAATATTTCTACATCCCATGGCCTTTCCCAACCATTTAAATTTTTCTCTTACAGGTCTAACACTTCCGAAAAACCAATACAACGCCCACCCGTTACAATATATAAAGCTAAACGAACCGTTCACTCGGTACTTATCCGTACGAAAATCCCTATTGATTTACCTGTTTTTACAAGGAAATAAAATATGAAAACAATATTTCTACATCCCATGGCCTTTCCCAACCATTTAAATTTTTCTCTTACAGGTCTAACACTTCCGAAAAACCAATACAACGCCCACCCGGAACAATATATAAAGCTAAACGAACCGTTCACTGGGTACTTATCCGTACGAAAATCCCTATTGATTTACGTGTTTTTACAAGGAAATAAAAGGTGAAAACAATATTTCTACATCCAATGGCCTTTCCCAACCATTTAAATTTTTCTCTTACAGGTCTAACACTTCCGAAAAACCAATACAACGTCCACCCGGAACAATATATAAAGCTAAACGAACCGTTCACTGGGTACTCATACGTACGAAAATCCCTATTGATTTACCTGTTTTTACAAGGAAATAAAATGTGAAAAAAAATGTTTCTACATCCCATGGCCTTTCCCAACCATTTAAATTTTTCTCTTACAGGGCTAACACTTCCGAAAAACCAATACAACGCCCACCCGGAACACTATATAAAGCTAAACGAACCGTTCACTGGGTACTTATACGCACGAAAATCCCTATTGATTTACCTGTTTTTACAAGGAAATAAAATGTGAAAAAAATATTTCTACATCCCATGGCCTTTCCCAACCATTTAAATTTTTCTCTTACAACTCTAACACTTCCGAAAAACCAATACAACGCCCAACCAGAACAATATATAAAGCTAAACGAACCGTTCACTGGGTACTTATCCGTACGAAAATCCCTATTGATTTACCTGTTTTTACAAGGAAATAAAAGGTGAAAACAATATTTCTACATCCAATGGCCTTTCCCAACCATTTAAATTTTTCTCTTACAGGTCTAACACTTCCGAAAAACCAATACAACGCCCACCCGGAACAATATATAAAGCTAAACGAACCGTTCACTGGGTACTCATACGTACGAAAATCCCTATTGATTTACCTGTTTTTACAAGGAAATAAAATGTGAAAAAAATGTTTCTACATCCCATGGCCTTTCCCAACCATTTAAATTTTTCTCTTACAGGGCTAACACTTCCGAAAAACCAATACAACGCCCACCCGGAACACTATATAAAGCTAAACGAACCGTTCACTGGGTACTTATACGCACGAAAATCCCTATTGATTTACCTGTTTTTACAAGGAAATAAAAGGTGAAAAAAATATTTCTACATCCCATGGCCTTTCCCAACCATTTAAATTTTTCTCTTACAGGTCTAACACTTCCGAAAAACCAATACAACGCCCACCCGGAACAATATATAAAGCTAAACGAACCGTTCACTCGGTACTCATACGTACGAAAATCCCTATTGATTTACCTGTTTTTACAAGGAAATAAAATGTGAAAAAAATATTTCTACATCCCATGGCCTTTCCCAACCATTTAAATTTTTCTCTTACATGTCTAACACTTCCGAAAAACCAATACAACGTCCACCCGGAACAATATATAAAGCTAAACGAACCGTTCACTGGGTACTCATACGTACGAAAATCCCTATTGATTTACCTGTTTTTACAAGGAAATAAAATGTGAAAAAAAATGTTTCTACATCCCATGGCCTTTCCCAACCATTTAAATTTTTCTCTTACAGGGCTAACACTTCCGAAAAACCAATACAACGCCCACCCGGAACACTATATAAAGCTAAACGAACCGTTCACTGGGTACTTATACGCACGAAAATCCCTATTGATTTACCTGTTTTTACAAGGAAATAAAATGTGAAAAAAATATTTCTACCTCCCATGGCCTTTCCCAACCATTTAAATTTTTCTCTTACAACTCTAACACTTCCGAAAAACCAATACAACGCCCAACCAGAACAATATATAAAGCTAAACGAACCGTTCACTGGGTACTTATCCGTACGAAAATCCCTATAGATTTACCTGTTTTTACAAGGAAAAAAAATGTGAAAAAAATATTTCTACATCCCATGGCCTTTCCCAACCATTTAAATTTTTCTCTTACAGGTCTAACACTTCCGAAAAACCAATACAACGCCCACCCGGAACAATATATAAAGCTAAACGAACCGTTCACTGGGTACTCATACGTACGAAAATCCCTATTGATTTACCTGTTTTTACAAGGAAATAAAATGTGAAAAAAATGTTTCTACATCCCATGGCCTTTCCCAACCATTTAAATTTTTCTCTTACAGGGCTAACACTTCCGAAAAACCAATACAACGCCCACCCGGAACACTATATAAAGCTAAACGAACCGTTCACTGGGTACTTATACGCACGAAAATCCCTATTGATTTACCTGTTTTTACAAGGAAATAAAATGTGAAAAAAATATTTCTACATCCCATGGCCTTTCCCAACCATTTAAATTTTTCTCTTACAGGGCTAACACTTCCGAAAAACCAATACAACGCCCACCCGGAACAATATATAAAGCCAAACGAACCGTTCACTGGGTACTCATACGTACGAAAATCCCTATTGATTTACCTGTATTTACAAGGAAATAAAATGTGAAAAAAATGTTTCTACATCCCATGGCCTTTCCCAACCATTTAAATTTTTCTCTTACAGGGCTAACACTTCCGAAAAACCAATACAACGCCCACCCGGAACACTATATAAAGCTAAACGAACCGTTCACTGGGTACTTATCCGTACGAAAATCCCTATAGATTTACCTGTTTTTACAAGGAAATAAAATGTGAAAAAAATATTTCTACATCCCATGGCCTTTCCCAACCATTTAAATTTTTCTCTTACAGGTCTAACACTTCCGAAAAACCAATACAACGCTCACCCGGAACAATATATAATGCTAAACGAACCGTTCACTGGGTACTGATACGTACGAAAATCCCTATTGATTTACCTGTTTTTACAAGGAAATAAAATGTAAAAAAAATATTTCTACATCCCATGGCCTTTCCCAACCATTTAAATTTTTCTCTTACAGGTCTAACACTTCCGAAAAACCAATACAACGCCCACCCGGAACAATATATAAAGCTAAACGAACCGTTCACTGGGTACTCATACGTACGAAAATCCCTATTGATTTACCTGTTTTTACAAGGAAATAAAATGTGAAAAAAATATTTCTACATCCCATGGCGCTTCCCAACCATTTAGATTTTTCTCTTACAGGTCTAACACGTCTGAAAAACCAATACAACACCCATCCGGAACAATATATAAAGCTAAACGCACCGGTCACTGGGTACTTATCCGTACGAAAATCCCTATTGATTTACCTGTTTTTACAAGGAAATAAAATGTGAAAACAATATTTCTACATCCCATGGCCTTTCCCAACCATTTAAATTTTTCTCTTACAGGTCTAACACTTCCGAAAAACCAATACAACGCCCACCCGGAACAATATATAAAGCTAAACGAACCGTTCACTGGATACTTATCCGTACGAAAATCCCTATTGATTTACCTGTTTTTCCAAGGAAATAAAATGTGAAAAAAATATTTCTACATCCCATGGCCTTTCCCAACCATTTAAATTTTTCTCTTACAGGTCTAACACGTCCGAAAAACCAATACAACGCCCACCCGGAACAATATATAAAGCTAAACGAACCGTTCACTGGGTACTCATACGTACGAAAATCCCTATAGATTTACCTGTTTTTACAAGGAAATAAAATGTGAAAAAAATGTTTCTACATCCCATGGCCTTTCCCAACCATTTAAATTTTTTTCTTACAGGTCTAACACTTCCGAAAAACCAATACAACGCCCACCCGGACCAATATATTAAGCTAAACGAACCGTTCACTGGGTACTTATCCGTACGAAAATCCCTATAGATTTACCTGTTTTTACAAGGAAATAAAATGTGAAAACAATATTTCTACATCCCATGGCCTTTCCCAACCATTTAAATTTTTCTCTTAAAGGTCTAACACTTCCGAAAAACCAATACAACGCCCACCCGGAACAATATATAAAGCTAAACGAACCGTTCACTGGGTACTCATACGTACGAAAATCCCTATTGATTTACCTGTTTTTACAAGGAAATAAAATGTGAAAAAAATGTTTCTACATCCCATGGCCTTTCCCAACCATTTAAATTTTTCTCTTACAGGGCTAACACTTCCGAAAAACCAATACAACGCCCACCCGGAACACTATATAAAGCTAAACGAACCGTTCACTGGGTACTTATACGCACGAAAATCCCTATTGATTTACCTGTTTTTACAAGGAAATAAAATGTGAAAAAAATATTTCTACATCCCATGGCCTTTCCCAACCATTTAAATTTTTCTCTTACAGGGCTAACACTTCCGAAAAACCAATACAACACCCACCCGGAACAATATATAAAGCCAAACGAACCGTTCACTGGGTACTCATACGTACGAAAATCCCTATTGATTTACCTGTTTTTACAAGGAAATAAAATGTGAAAAAAATGTTTCTACATCCCATGGCCTTTCCCAACCATTTAAATTTTTCTCTTACAGGGCTAACACTTCCGAAAAACCAATACAACGCCCACCCGGAACACTATATAAAGCTAAACGAACCGTTCACTGGGTACTTATACTCACGAAAATCCCTATTGATTTACCTGTTTTTACAAGGAAATAAAATGTGAAAAAAATATTTCTACATCCCATGGCCTTTCCCAACCATTTAAATTTTTCTCTTACAGGGCTAACACTTCCGAAAAACCAATACAACACGCACCCGGAACAATATATAAAGCTAAACGAACCGTTCACTGGGTACTTATCCGTACGAAAATCCCTATTGATTTACCTGTTTTTACAAGGAAATAAAATGTGAAAAAAATATTTCTACATCCCATGGCCCTTCCCAACCATTTAAATTTTTCTCTTACAGGTCTATAACGTCCGAAAAACCAATACAACGCCCATCCGGAACAATATATAAAGCTAAACGCACCGTTCACTGGGTACTTATCCGTACAAAAATCCCTATTGATTTACCTGTTTTTACAAGGAAATAAAAGGTGAAAACAATATTTCTACATCCAATGGCCTTTCCCAACCATTTAAATTTTTCTCTTACAGGTCTAACACTTCCGAAAAACTAATACAACGCCCACCCGGAACAATATATAAAGCTAAACGAACCGTTCACTGGGTACTCATACGTACGAAAATCCCTATTGATTTACCTGTTTTTACAAGGAAATAAAATGTGAAAAAAATGTTTCTACATCCCATGGCCTTTCCCAACCATTTAAATTTTTCTCTTACAGGGCTAACACTTCCGAAAAACCAATACAACGCCCACCCGGAACACTATATAAAGCTAAACGAACCGTTCACTGGGTACTTATACGCACGAAAATCCCTATTGATTTACCTGTTTTTACAAGGAAATAAAATGTGAAAAAAATATTTCTACATCCCATGGCCTTTCCCAACCATTTAAATTTTTCTCTTACAGGTCTAACACTTCCGAAAAACCAATACAACGCCCACCCGGAACAATATATAAAGCTAAACGAACCGTTCACTCGGTACTCATACGTACGAAAATCCCTATTGATTTACCTGTTTTTACAAGGAAATAAAATGTGAAAAAAATATTTCTACATCCCATGGCCTTTCCCAACCATTTAAATTTTTCTCTTACATGTCTAACACTTCCGAAAAACCAATACAACGTCCACCCGGAACAATATATAAAGCTAAACGAACCGTTCACTGGGTACTCATACGTACGAAAATCCCTATTGATTTACCTGTTTTTACAAGGAAATAAAATGTGAAAAAAAATGTTTCTACATCCCATGGCCTTTCCCAACCATTTAAATTTTTCTCTTACAGGGCTAACACTTCCGAAAAACCAATACAACGCCCACCCGGAACACTATATAAAGCTAAACGAACCGTTCACTGGGTACTTATACGCACGAAAATCCCTATTGATTTACCTGTTTTTACAAGGAAATAAAATGTGAAAAAAATATTTCTACCTCCCATGGCCTTTCCCAACCATTTAAATTTTTCTCTTACAACTCTAACACTTCCGAAAAACCAATACAACGCCCAACCAGAACAATATATAAAGCTAAACGAACCGTTCACTGGGTACTTATCCGTACGAAAATCCCTATAGATTTACCTGTTTTTACAAGGAAAAAAAATGTGAAAAAAATATTTCTACATCCCATGGCCTTTCCCAACCATTTAAATTTTTCTCTTACAGGTCTAACACTTCCGAAAAACCAATACAACGCCCACCCGGAACAATATATAAAGCTAAACGAACCGTTCACTGGGTACTCATACGTACGAAAATCCCTATTGATTTACCTGTTTTTACAAGGAAATAAAATGTGAAAAAAATGTTTCTACATCCCATGGCCTTTCCTAACCATTTAAATTTTTCTCTTACAGGGCTAACACTTCCGAAAAACCAATACAACGCCCACCCGGAACACTATATAAAGCTAAACGATCCGTTCACTGGGTACTTATACGCACGAAAATCCCTATTGATTTACCTGTTTTTACAAGGAAATAAAATGTGAAAAAAATATTTCTACATCCCATGGCCTTTCCCAACCATTTAAATTTTTCTCTTACAGGGCTAACACTTCCGAAAAACCAATACAACGCCCACCCGGAACAATATATAAAGCCAAACGAACCGTTCACTGGGTACTCATACGTACGAAAATCCCTATTGATTTACCTGTATTTACAAGGAAATAAAATGTGAAAAAAATGTTTCTACATCCCATGGCCTTTCCCAACCATTTAAATTTTTCTCTTACAGGGCTAACACTTCCGAAAAACCAATACAACGCCCACCCGGAACACTATATAAAGCTAAACGAACCGTTCACTGGGTACTTATCCGTACGAAAATCCCTATAGATTTACCTGTTTTTACAAGGAAATAAAATGTGAAAAAAATATTTCTACATCCCATGGCCTTTCCCAACCATTTAAATTTTTCTCTTACAGGTCTAACACTTCCGAAAAACCAATACAACGCTCACCCGGAACAATATATAAAGCTAAACGAACCGTTCACTGGGTACTGATACGTACGAAAATCCCTATTGATTTACCTGTTTTTACAAGGAAATAAAATGTGAAAAAAATATTTCTACATCCCATGGCCTTTCCCAACCATTTAAATTTTTCTCTTACAGGTCTAACACTTCCGAAAAACCAATACAACGCCCACCCGGAACAATATATAAAGCTAAACGAACCGTTCACTGGGTACTCATACGTACGAAAATCCCTATTGATTTACCTGTTTTTACAAGGAAATAAAATGTGAAAAAAATATTTCTACATCCCATGGCGCTTCCCAACCATTTAGATTTTTCTCTTACAGGGCTAACACTTCCGAAAAACCAATACAACGCCCACCCGGAACACTATATAAAGCTAAACGAACCGTTCACTGGGTACTTATACGCACGAAAATCCCTATTGATTTACCTGTTTTTACAAGGAAATAAAATGTGAAAAAAATATTTCTACCTCCCATGGCCTTTCCCAACCATTTAAATTTTTCTCTTACAACTCTAACACTTCCGAAAAACCAATACAACGCCCAACCAGAACAATATATAAAGCTAAACGAACCGTTCACTGGGTACTTATCCGTACGAAAATCCCTATAGATTTACCTGTTTTTACAAGGAAAAAAAATGTGAAAAAAATATTTCTACATCCCATGGCCTTTCCCAACCATTTAAATTTTTCTCTTACAGGTCTAACACTTCCGAAAAACCAATACAACGCCCACCCGGAACAATATATAAAGCTAAACGAACCGTTCACTGGGTACTCATACGTACGAAAATCCCTATTGATTTACCTGTTTTTACAAGGAAATAAAATGTGAAAAAAATGTTTCTACATCCCATGGCCTTTCCCAACCATTTAAATTTTTCTCTTACAGGGCTAACACTTCCGAAAAACCAATACAACGCCCACCCGGAACACTATATAAAGCTAAACGATCCGTTCACTGGGTACTTATACGCACGAAAATCCCTATTGATTTACCTGTTTTTACAAGGAAATAAAATGTGAAAAAAATATTTCTACATCCCATGGCCTTTCCCAACCATTTAAATTTTTCTCTTACAGGGCTAACACTTCCGAAAAACCAATACAACGCCCACCCGGAACAATATATAAAGCCAAACGAACCGTTCACTGGGTACTCATACGTACGAAAATCCCTATTGATTTACCTGTATTTACAAGGAAATAAAATGTGAAAAAAATGTTTCTACATCCCATGGCCTTTCCCAACCATTTAAATTTTTCTCTTACAGGGCTAACACTTCCGAAAAACCAATACAACGCCCACCCGGAACACTATATAAAGCTAAACGAACCGTTCACTGGGTACTTATCCGTACGAAAATCCCTATAGATTTACCTGTTTTTACAAGGAAATAAAATGTGAAAAAAATATTTCTACATCCCATGGCCTTTCCCAACCATTTAAATTTTTCTCTTACAGGTCTAACACTTCCGAAAAACCAATACAACGCTCACCCGGAACAATATATAAAGCTAAACGAACCGTTCACTGGGTACTGATACGTACGAAAATCCCTATTGATTTACCTGTTTTTACAAGGAAATAAAATGTGAAAAAAATATTTCTACATCCCATGGCCTTTCCCAACCATTTAAATTTTTCTCTTACAGGTCTAACACTTCCGAAAAACCAATACAACGCCCACCCGGAACAATATATAAAGCTAAACGAACCGTTCACTGGGTACTCATACGTACGAAAATCCCTATTGATTTACCTGTTTTTACAAGGAAATAAAATGTGAAAAAAATATTTCTACATCCCATGGCGCTTCCCAACCATTTAGATTTTTCTCTTACAGGTCTAACACGTCTGAAAAACCAATACAACACCCATCCGGAACAATATATAAAGCTAAACGCACCGGTCACTGGGTACTTATCCGTACGAAAATCCCTATTGATTTACCTGTTTTTACAAGGAAATAAAATGTGAAAACAATATTTCTACATCCCATGGCCTTTCCCAACCATTTAAATTTTTCTCTTACAGGTCTAACACTTCCGAAAAACCAATACAACGCCCACCCGGAACAATATATAAAGCTAAACGAACCGTTCACTGGATACTTATCCGTACGAAAATCCCTATTGATTTACCTGTTTTTCCAAGGAAATAAAATGTGAAAAAAATATTTCTACATCCCATGGCCTTTCCCAACCATTTAAATTTTTCTCTTACAGGTCTAACACGTCCGAAAAACCAATACAACGCCCATCCGGAACAATATATAAAGCTAAACGCACCGTTCACTGGGTACTTATATGTACGAAAATCCCTATTGATTTACCTGTTTTTACAAGGAAATAAAATGTGAAAAAAATATTTCTACATCCCATGGCCTTTCCCAACCATTTAAATTTTTCTCTTACAGGTCTAACACTTCCGAAAAACCAATACAACGCCCACCCGGAACAATATATAAAGCTAAACGAACCGTTCACTGGGTACTCATACGTACGAAAATCCCTATAGATTTACCTGTTTTTACAAGGAAATAAAATGTGAAAAAAATGTTTCTACATCCCATGGCCTTTCCCAACCATTTAAATTTTTTTCTTACAGGTCTAACACTTCCGAAAAACCAATACAACGCCCACCCGGACCAATATATTAAGCTAAACGAACCGTTCACTGGGTACTTATCCGTACGAAAATCCCTATAGATTTACCTGTTTTTACAAGGAAATAAAATGTGAAAACAATATTTCTACATCCCATGGCCTTTCCCAACCATTTAAATTTTTCTCTTAAAGGTCTAACACTTCCGAAAAACCAATACAACGCCCACCCGGAACAATATATAAAGCTAAACGAACCGTTCACTGGGTACTCATACGTACGAAAATCCCTATTGATTTACCTGTTTTTACAAGGAAATAAAATGTGAAAAAAATGTTTCTACATCCCATGGCCTTTCCCAACCATTTAAATTTTTCTCTTACAGGGCTAACACTTCCGAAAAACCAATACAACGCCCACCCGGAACACTATATAAAGCTAAACGAACCGTTCACTGGGTACTTATACGCACGAAAATCCCTATTGATTTACCTGTTTTTACAAGGAAATAAAATGTGAAAAAAATATTTCTACATCCCATGGCCTTTCCCAACCATTTAAATTTTTCTCTTACAGGGCTAACACTTCCGAAAAACCAATACAACGCCCACCCGGAACAATATATAAAGCCAAACGAACCGTTCACTGGGTACTCATACGTACGAAAATCCCTATTGATTTACCTGTTTTTACAAGGAAATAAAATGTGAAAAAAATGTTTCTACATCCCATGGCCTTTCCCAACCATTTAAATTTTTCTCTTACAGGGCTAACACTTCCGAAAAACCAATACAACGCCCACCCGGAACACTATATAAAGCTAAACGAACCGTTCACTGGGTACTTATACTCACGAAAATCCCTATTGATTTACCTGTTTTTACAAGGAAATAAAATGTGAAAAAAATATTTCTACATCCCATGGCCTTTCCCAACCATTTAAATTTTTCTCTTACAGGGCTAACACTTCCGAAAAACCAATACAACACGCACCCGGAACAATATATAAAGCTAAACGAACCGTTCACTGGGTACTTATCCGTACGAAAATCCCTATTGATTTACCTGTTTTTACAAGGAAATAAAATGTGAAAAAAATATTTCTACATCCCATGGCCCTTCCCAACCATTTAAATTTTTCTCTTACAGGTCTATCACGTCCGAAAAACCAATACAACGCCCATCCGGAACAATATATAAAGCTAAACGCACCGTTCACTGGGTACTTATCCGTACAAAAATCCCTATTGATTTACCTGTTTTTCCAAGGAAATAAAATATGAAAAAAATATTTCTACATCCCATGGCCTTTCCCAACCATTTAAATTTTTCTCTTACAGGTCTAACACGTCCGAAAAACCAATACAACGCCCATCCGGAACAATATATAAAGCTAAACGCACCGTTCACTGGGTACTTATATGTACGAAAATCCCTATTGATTTACCTGTTTTTACAAGGAAATAAAATGTGAAAAAAATATTTCTACATCCCATGGCCTTTCCCAACCATTTAAATTTTTCTCTTACAGGTCTAACACTTCCGAAAAACCAATACAACGCCCACCCGGAACAATATATAAAGCCAAACGAACCGTTCACTGGGTACTCATACGTACGAAAATCCCTATTGATTTACCTGTATTTACAAGGAAATAAAATGTGAAAAAAATGTTTCTACATCCCATGGCCTTTCCCAACCATTTAAATTTTTCTCTTACAGGGCTAACACTTCCGAAAAACCAATACAACGCCCACCCGGAACACTATATAAAGCTAAACGAACCGTTCACTGGGTACTTATCCGTACGAAAATCCCTATAGATTTACCTGTTTTTACAAGGAAATAAAATGTGAAAAAAATATTTCTACATCCCATGGCCTTTCCCAACCATTTAAATTTTTCTCTTACAGGTCTAACACTTCCGAAAAACCAATACAACGCTCACCCGGAACAATATATAAAGCTAAACGAACCGTTCACTGGGTACTGATACGTACGAAAATCCCTATTGATTTACCTGTTTTTACAAGGAAATAAAATGTGAAAAAAATATTTCTACATCCCATGGCCTTTCCCAACCATTTAAATTTTTCTCTTACAGGTCTAACACTTCCGAAAAACCAATACAACGCCCACCCGGAACAATATATAAAGCTAAACGAACCGTTCACTGGGTACTCATACGTACGAAAATCCCTATTGATTTACCTGTTTTTACAAGGAAATAAAATGTGAAAAAAATATTTCTACATCCCATGGCGCTTCCCAACCATTTAGATTTTTCTCTTACAGGTCTAACACGTCTGAAAAACCAATACAACACCCATCCGGAACAATATATAAAGCTAAACGCACCGGTCACTGGGTACTTATCCGTACGAAAATCCCTATTGATTTACCTGTTTTTACAAGGAAATAAAATGTGAAAACAATATTTCTACATCCCATGGCCTTTCCCAACCATTTAAATTTTTCTCTTACAGGTCTAACACTTCCGAAAAACCAATACAACGCCCACCCGGAACAATATATAAAGCTAAACGAACCGTTCACTGGATACTTATCCGTACGAAAATCCCTATTGATTTACCTGTTTTTCCAAGGAAATAAAATGTGAAAAAAATATTTCTACATCCCATGGCCTTTCCCAACCATTTAAATTTTTCTCTTACAGGTCTAACACGTCCGAAAAACCAATACAACGCCCATCCGGAACAATATATAAAGCTAAACGCACCGTTCACTGGGTACTTATATGTACGAAAATCCCTATTGATTTACCTGTTTTTACAAGGAAATAAAATGTGAAAAAAATGTTTCTACATCCCATGGCCTTTCCCAACCATTTAAATTTTTCTCTTACAGGGCTAACACTTCCGAAAAACCAATACAACGCCCACCCGGAACACTATATAAAGCTAAACGAACCGTTCACTGGGTACTTATACGCACGAAAATCCCTATTGATTTACCTGTTTTTACAAGGAAATAAAATGTGAAAAAAATATTTCTACATCCCATGGCCTTTCCCAACCATTTAAATTTTTCTCTTACAGGGCTAACACTTCCGAAAAACCAATACAACGCCCACCCGGAACAATATATAAAGCCAAACGAACCGTTCACTGGGTACTCATACGTACGAAAATCCCTATTGATTTACCTGTTTTTACAAGGAAATAAAATGTGAAAAAAATGTTTCTACATCCCATGGCCTTTCCCAACCATTTAAATTTTTCTCTTACAGGGCTAACACTTCCGAAAAACCAATACAACGCCCACCCGGAACACTATATAAAGCTAAACGAACCGTTCACTGGGTACTTATACTCACGAAAATCCCTATTGATTTACCTGTTTTTACAAGGAAATAAAATGTGAAAAAAATATTTCTACATCCCATGGCCTTTCCCAACCATTTAAATTTTTCTCTTACAGGGCTAACACTTCCGAAAAACCAATACAACACGCACCCGGAACAATATATAAAGCTAAACGAACCGTTCACTGGGTACTTATCCGTACGAAAATCCCTATTGATTTACCTGTTTTTACAAGGAAATAAAATGTGAAAAAAATATTTCTACATCCCATGGCCCTTCCCAACCATTTAAATTTTTCTCTTACAGGTCTATCACGTCCGAAAAACCAATACAACGCCCATCCGGAACAATATATAAAGCTAAACGCACCGTTCACTGGGTACTTATCCGTACAAAAATCCCTATTGATTTACCTGTTTTTCCAAGGAAATAAAATATGAAAAAAATATTTCTACATCCCATGGCCTTTCCCAACCATTTAAATTTTTCTCTTACAGGTCTAACACGTCCGAAAAACCAATACAACGCCCATCCGGAACAATATATAAAGCTAAACGCACCGTTCACTGGGTACTTATATGTACGAAAATCCCTATTGATTTACCTGTTTTTACAAGGAAATAAAATGTGAAAAAAATATTTCTACATCCCATGGCCTTTCCCAACCATTTAAATTTTTCTCTTACAGGTCTAACACTTCCGAAAAACCAATACAACGCCCACCCGGAACAATATATAAAGCCAAACGAACCGTTCACTGGGTACTCATACGTACGAAAATCCCTATTGATTTACCTGTATTTACAAGGAAATAAAATGTGAAAAAAATGTTTCTACATCCCATGGCCTTTCCCAACCATTTAAATTTTTCTCTTACAGGGCTAACACTTCCGAAAAACCAATACAACGCCCACCCGGAACACTATATAAAGCTAAACGAACCGTTCACTGGGTACTTATCCGTACGAAAATCCCTATAGATTTACCTGTTTTTACAAGGAAATAAAATGTGAAAAAAATATTTCTACATCCCATGGCCTTTCCCAACCATTTAAATTTTTCTCTTACAGGTCTAACACTTCCGAAAAACCAATACAACGCTCACCCGGAACAATATATAAAGCTAAACGAACCGTTCACTGGGTACTGATACGTACGAAAATCCCTATTGATTTACCTGTTTTTACAAGGAAATAAAATGTGAAAAAAATATTTCTACATCCCATGGCCTTTCCCAACCATTTAAATTTTTCTCTTACAGGTCTAACACTTCCGAAAAACCAATACAACGCCCACCCGGAACAATATATAAAGCTAAACGAACCGTTCACTGGGTACTCATACGTACGAAAATCCCTATTGATTTACCTGTTTTTACAAGGAAATAAAATGTGAAAAAAATATTTCTACATCCCATGGCGCTTCCCAACCATTTAGATTTTTCTCTTACAGGTCTAACACGTCTGAAAAACCAATACAACACCCATCCGGAACAATATATAAAGCTAAACGCACCGGTCACTGGGTACTTATCCGTACGAAAATCCCTATTGATTTACCTGTTTTTACAAGGAAATAAAATGTGAAAACAATATTTCTACATCCCATGGCCTTTCCCAACCATTTAAATTTTTCTCTTACAGGTCTAACACTTCCGAAAAACCAATACAACGCCCACCCGGAACAATATATAAAGCTAAACGAACCGTTCACTGGATACTTATCCGTACGAAAATCCCTATTGATTTACCTGTTTTTCCAAGGAAATAAAATGTGAAAAAAATATTTCTACATCCCATGGCCTTTCCCAACCATTTAAATTTTTCTCTTACAGGTCTAACACGTCCGAAAAACCAATACAACGCCCATCCGGAACAATATATAAAGCTAAACGCACCGTTCACTGGGTACTTATATGTACGAAAATCCCTATTGATTTACCTGTTTTTACAAGGAAATAAAATGTGAAAAAAATATTTCTACATCCCATGGCCTTTCCCAACCATTTAAATTTTTCTCTTACAGGTCTAACACTTCCGAAAAACCAATACAACGCCCACCCGGAACAATATATAAAGCTAAACGAACCGTTCACTGGGTACTCATACGTACGAAAATCCCTATAGATTTACCTGTTTTTACAAGGAAATAAAATGTGAAAAAAATGTTTCTACATCCCATGGCCTTTCCCAACCATTTAAATTTTTTTCTTACAGGTCTAACACTTCCGAAAAACCAATACAACGCCCACCCGGACCAATATATTAAGCTAAACGAACCGTTCACTGGGTACTTATCCGTACGAAAATCCCTATAGATTTACCTGTTTTTACAAGGAAATAAAATGTGAAAACAATATTTCTACATCCCATGGCCTTTCCCAACCATTTAAATTTTTCTCTTAAAGGTCTAACACTTCCGAAAAACCAATACAACGCCCACCCGGAACAATATATAAAGCTAAACGAACCGTTCACTGGGTACTCATACGTACGAAAATCCCTATTGATTTACCTGTTTTTACAAGGAAATAAAATGTGAAAAAAATGTTTCTACATCCCATGGCCTTTCCCAACCATTTAAATTTTTCTCTTACAGGGCTAACACTTCCGAAAAACCAATACAACGCCCACCCGGAACACTATATAAAGCTAAACGAACCGTTCACTGGGTACTTATACGCACGAAAATCCCTATTGATTTACCTGTTTTTACAAGGAAATAAAATGTGAAAAAAATATTTCTACATCCCATGGCCTTTCCCAACCATTTAAATTTTTCTCTTACAGGGCTAACACTTCCGAAAAACCAATACAACGCCCACCCGGAACAATATATAAAGCCAAACGAACCGTTCACTGGGTACTCATACGTACGAAAATCCCTATTGATTTACCTGTTTTTACAAGGAAATAAAATGTGAAAAAAATGTTTCTACATTCCATGGCCTTTCCCAACCATTTAAATTTTTCTCTTACAGGGCTAACACTTCCGAAAAACCAATACAACGCCCACCCGGAACACTATATAAAGCTAAACGAACCGTTCACTGGGTACTTATACTCACGAAAATCCCTATTGATTTACCTGTTTTTACAAGGAAATAAAATGTGAAAAAAATATTTCTACATCCCATGGCCTTTCCCAACCATTTAAATTTTTCTCTTACAGGGCTAACACTTCCGAAAAACCAATACAACACGCACCCGGAACAATATATAAAGCTAAACGAACCGTTCACTGGGTACTTATCCGTACGAAAATCCCTATTGATTTACCTGTTTTTACAAGGAAATAAAATGTGAAAAAAATATTTCTACATCCCATGGCCCTTCCCAACCATTTAAATTTTTCTCTTACAGGTCTATCACGTCCGAAAAACCAATACAACGCCCATCCGGAACAATATATAAAGCTAAACGCACCGTTCACTGGGTACTTATCCGTACAAAAATCCCTATTGATTTACCTGTTTTTCCAAGGAAATAAAATATGAAAAAAATATTTCTACATCCCATGGCCTTTCCCAACCATTTAAATTTTTCTCTTACAGGTCTAACACGTCCGAAAAACCAATACAACGCCCATCCGGAACAATATATAAAGCTAAACGCACCGTTCACTGGGTACTTATATGTACGAAAATCCCTATTGATTTACCTGTTTTTACAAGGAAATAAAATGTGAAAAAAATATTTCTACATCCCATGGCCTTTCCCAACCATTTAAATTTTTCTCTTACAGGTCTAACACTTCCGAAAAACCAATACAACGCCCACCCGGAACAATATATAAAGCTAAACGAACCGTTCACTGGGTACTCATACGTACGAAAATCCCTATAGATTTACCTGTTTTTACAAGGAAATAAAATGTGAAAAAAATGTTTCTACATCCCATGGCCTTTCCCAACCATTTAAATTTTTTTCTTACAGGTCTAACACTTCCGAAAAACCAATACAACGCCCACCCGGACCAATATATTAAGCTAAACGAACCGTTCACTGGGTACTTATCCGTACGAAAATCCCTATAGATTTACCTGTTTTTACAAAGAAATAAAATGTGAAAACAATATTTCTACATCCCATGGCCTTTCCCAACCATTTAAATTTTTCTCTTAAAGGTCTAACACTTCCGAAAAACCAATACAACGCCCACCCGGAACAATATATAAAGCTAAACGAACCGTTCACTGGGTACTCATACGTACGAAAATCCCTATTGATTTACCTGTTTTTACAAGGAAATAAAATGTGAAAAAAATGTTTCTACATCCCATGGCCTTTCCCAACCATTTAAATTTTTCTCTTACAGGGCTAACACTTCCGAAAAACCAATACAACGCCCACCCGGAACACTATATAAAGCTAAACGAACCGTTCACTGGGTACTTATACGCACGAAAATCCCTATTGATTTACCTGTTTTTACAAGGAAATAAAATGTGAAAAAAATATTTCTACATCCCATGGCCTTTCCCAACCATTTAAATTTTTCTCTTACAGGGCTAACACTTCCGAAAAACCAATACAACGTCCACCCGGAACAATATATAAAGCCAAACGAACCGTTCACTGGGTACTCATACGTACGAAAATCCCTATTGATTTACCTGTTTTTACAAGGAAATAAAATGTGAAAAAAATGTTTCTACATCCCATGGCCTTTCCCAACCATTTAAATTTTTCTCTTACAGGGCTAACACTTCCGAAAAACCAATACAACGCCCACCCGGAATACTATATAAAGCTAAACGAACCGTTCACTGGGTACTTATACTCACGAAAATCCCTATTGATTTACGTGTTTTTACAAGGAAATAAAATGTGAAAAAAATATTTCTACATCCCATGGCCTTTCCCAACCATTTAAATTTTTCTCTTACAGGGCTAACACTTCCGAAAAACCAATACAACACGCACCCGGAACAATATATAAAGCTAAACGAACCGTTCACTGGGTACTTATCCGTACGAAAATCCCTATTGATTTACCTGTTTTTACAAGGAAATAAAATGTGAAAAAAATATTTCTACATCCCATGGCCCTTCCCAACCATTTAAATTTTTCTCTTACAGGTCTATCACGTCCGAAAAACCAATACAACGCCCATCCGGAACAATATATAAAGCTAAACGCACCGTTCACTGGGTACTTATATGTACGAAAATCCCTATTGATTTACCTGTTTTTACAAGGAAATAAAATGTGAAAAAAATATTTCTACATCCCATGGCCTTTCCCAACCATTTAAATTTTTCTCTTACAGGGCTAACACTTCCGAAAAACCAATACAACGTCCATCCGGACCAATATATTAAGCTAAACGAACCGTTCACTGGGTACTTATACGTACGAAAATCCCTATTGATTTACCTGTTTTTACAGGGAAATAAAATGTGAAAAAAATATTTCTACATCCCATGGCCTTTCCCAACCATTTAAATTTTTCTCTTACAGGGCTAACACTTCCGAAAAACCAATACAACACGCACCCGGAACAATATATAAAGCTAAACGAACCGTTCACTGGGTACTTATCCGTACGAAAATCCCTATTGATTTACCTGTTTTTACAAGGAAATAAAATGTGAAAAAAATATTTCTACATCCCATGGCCCTTCCCAACCATTTAAATTTTTCTCTTACAGGTCTATCACGTCCGAAAAACCAATACAACGCCCATCCGGAACAATATATAAAGCTAAACGCACCGTTCACTGGGTACTTATCCGTACAAAAATCCCTATTGATTTACCTGTTTTTCCAAGGAAATAAAATATGAAAAAAATATTTCTACATCCCATGGCCTTTCCCAACCATTTAAATTTTTCTCTTACAGGTCTAACACGTCCGAAAAACCAATACAACGCCCATCCGGAACAATATATAAAGCTAAACGCACCGTTCACTGGGTACTTATATGTACGAAAATCCCTATTGATTTACCTGTTTTTACAAGGAAATAAAATGTGAAAAAAATATTTCTACATCCCATGGCCTTTCCCAACCATTTAAATTTTTCTCTTACAGGTCTAACACTTCCGAAAAACCAATACAACGCCCACCCGGAACAATATATAAAGCTAAACGAACCGTTCACTGGGTACTCATACGTACGAAAATCCCTATAGATTTACCTGTTTTTACAAGGAAATAAAATGTGAAAAAAATGTTTCTACATCCCATGGCCTTTCCCAACCATTTAAATTTTTTTCTTACAGGTCTAACACTTCCGAAAAACCAATACAACGCCCACCCGGACCAATATATTAAGCTAAACGAACCGTTCACTGGGTACTTATCCGTACGAAAATCCCTATAGATTTACCTGTTTTTACAAAGAAATAAAATGTGAAAACAATATTTCTACATCCCATGGCCTTTCCCAACCATTTAAATTTTTCTCTTAAAGGTCTAACACTTCCGAAAAACCAATACAACGCCCACCCGGAACAATATATAAAGCTAAACGAACCGTTCACTGGGTACTCATACGTACGAAAATCCCTATTGATTTACCTGTTTTTACAAGGAAATAAAATGTGAAAAAAATGTTTCTACATCCCATGGCCTTTCCCAACCATTTAAATTTTTCTCTTACAGGGCTAACACTTCCGAAAAACCAATACAACGCCCACCCGGAACACTATATAAAGCTAAACGAACCGTTCACTGGGTACTTATACGCACGAAAATCCCTATTGATTTACCTGTTTTTACAAGGAAATAAAATGTGAAAAAAATATTTCTACATCCCATGGCCTTTCCCAACCATTTATATTTTTCTCTTACAGGGCTAACACTTCCGAAAAACCAATACAACGTCCACCCGGAACAATATATAAAGCCAAACGAACCGTTCACTGGGTACTCATACGTACGAAAATCCCTATTGATTTACCTGTTTTTACAAGGAAATAAAATGTGAAAAAAATGTTTCTACATCCCATGGCCTTTCCCAACCATTTAAATTTTTCTCTTACAGGGCTAACACTTCCGAAAAACCAATACAACGCCCACCCGGAATACTATATAAAGCTAAACGAACCGTTCACTGGGTACTTATACTCACGAAAATCCCTATTGATTTACGTGTTTTTACAAGGAAATAAAATGTGAAAAAAATATTTCTACATCCCATGGCCTTTCCCAACCATTTAAATTTTTCTCTTACAGGGCTAACACTTCCGAAAAACCAATACAACACGCACCCGGAACAATATATAAAGCTAAACGAACCGTTCACTGGGTACTTATCCGTACGAAAATCCCTATTGATTTACCTGTTTTTACAAGGAAATAAAATGTGAAAAAAATATTTCTACATCCCATGGCCCTTCCCAACCATTTAAATTTTTCTCTTACAGGTCTATCACGTCCGAAAAACCAATACAACGCCCATCCGGAACAATATATAAAGCTAAACGCACCGTTCACTGGGTACTTATATGTACGAAAATCCCTATTGATTTACCTGTTTTTACAAGGAAATAAAATGTGAAAAAAATATTTCTACATCCCATGGCCTTTCCCAACCATTTAAATTTTTCTCTTACAGGGCTAACACTTCCGAAAAACCAATACAACGTCCATCCGGACCAATATATTAAGCTAAACGAACCGTTCACTGGGTACTCATACGTACGAAAATCCCTATTGATTTACCTGTTTTTACAAGGAAATAAAATGTGAAAAAAATGTTTCTACATCCCATGGCCTTTCCCAACCATTTAAATTTTTCTCTTACAGGGCTAACACTTCCGAAAAACCAATACAACGCCCACCCGGAACACTATATAAAGCTAAACGAACCGTTCACTGGGTACTTATACGCACGAAAATCCCTATTGATTTACCTGTTTTTACAAGGAAATAAAATGTGAAAAAAATGTTTCTACATCCCATGGCCTTTCCCAACCATTTAAATTTTTCTCTTACAGGGCTAACACTTCCGAAAAACCAATACAACGCCCACCCGGAATACTATATAAAGCTAAACGAACCGTTCACTGGGTACTTATACTCACGAAAATCCCTATTGATTTACGTGTTTTTACAAGGAAATAAAATGTGAAAAAAATATTTCTACATCCCATGGCCTTTCCCAACCATTTAAATTTTTCTCTTACAGGGCTAACACTTCCGAAAAACCAATACAACACGCACCCGGAACAATATATAAAGCTAAACGAACCGTTCACTGGGTACTTATCCGTACGAAAATCCCTATTGATTTACCTGTTTTTACAAGGAAATAAAATGTGAAAAAAATATTTCTACATCCCATGGCCCTTCCCAACCATTTAAATTTTTCTCTTACAGGTCTATCACGTCCGAAAAACCAATACAACGCCCATCCGGAACAATATATAAAGCTAAACGCACCGTTCACTGGGTACTTATATGTACGAAAATCCCTATTGATTTACCTGTTTTTACAAGGAAATAAAATGTGAAAAAAATATTTCTACATCCCATGGCCTTTCCCAACCATTTAAATTTTTCTCTTACAAGTCTAACACTTCCGAAAAACCAATACAACGCCCACCCGGAACAATATATAAAGCTAAACGAACCGTTCACTGGGTACTTATCCGTATGAAAATCCCTATTGATTTACCTGTTTTTACAAGGAAATAAAATGTGAAAACAATATTTCTACATCCGATGGCCTTTCCCAACCATTTAAATTTTTCGCTTACAGGTCTAACACTTTCGAAAATCCAATACAACGCCCACCCGGAACAATATATAAAGCTAAACGAACCGTTCACTGGGTACTTATCCGTACGAAAATCCCTATTGATTTACCTGTTTTTACAAGGTAATAAAAGGTGAAAACAATATTTCTACATCCAATGGCCTTTCCCAACCATTTAAATTTTTCTCTTACAGGTCTAACACTTCCGAAAAACCAATACAACGCCCACCCGGAACAATTTATAAAGCTAAACGAACCGTTCACTGGGTACTCATACGTACGAAAATCCCTATTGATTTACCTGTTTTTACAAGGAAATAAAATGTGAAAAAAATGTTTCTACATCCCATGGCCTTTCCCAACCATTTAAATTTTTCTCTTACAGGGCTAACACTTCCGAAAAACCAATACAACGCCCACCCGGAACACTATATAAAGCTAAACGAACGATTCACTGGGTACTTATACGCACGAAAATCCCTATTGATTTACCTGTTTTTACAAGGAAATAAAATGTGAAAAAAATATTTCTACATCCCATGGCCTTTCTCAACCATTTACATTTTTCTCTTACAACTCTAACACTTCCGAAAAACCAATACAACGCCCAACCAGAACAATATATAAAGCTAAACGAACCGTTCACTGGGTACTTATCCGTACGAAAATCCCTATAGATTTACATGTTTTTACAAGGAAAAAAATGTGAAAAAAATATTTCTACATCCCATGGCCTTTCCCAACCATTTAAATTTTTCTCTTGCAGGTCTAACACTTCCGAAAAACCAATACAACGCCCACCCGGAACAATATATAAAGCTAAACGAACCGTTCACTGGGTACTCATACATACGAAAATCCCTATTGATTTACCTGTTTTTACAAGGAAAAAAAATGTGAAAAAAATATTTCTACATCCCATGGCCTTTCCCAACCATTTAAATTTTTCTCTTACAGGGCTAACACTTCCGAAAAACCAATACAACGCCCACCCGGAACAATATATAAAGCCAAACGAACCGTTCACTGGGTACTCATACGTACGAAAATCCCTATTGATTTACCTGTTTTTACAAGGAAATAAAATGTGAAAAAAATGTTTCTACATCCCATGGCCTTTCCCAACCATTTAAATTTTTCTCTTACAGGGCTAACATTTCCAAAAAACCAATACAACGCCCACCCGGAACACTATATAAAGCTAAACGAACCGTTCACTGGGTACTTATACTCACGAAAATCCCTATTGATTTACCTGTTTTTACAAGGAAATAAAATGTGAAAAAAATATTTCTACATCCCATGGCCTTTCCCAACCATTTAAATTTTTCTCTTACAGGGCTAACACTTCCGAAAAACCAATACAACACGCACCCGGAACAATATATAAAGCTAAACGAACCGTTCACTGGGTACTTATCCGTACGAAAATCCCTATTGATTTACCTGTTTTTACAAGGAAATAAAATGTGAAAAAAATATTTCTACATCCCATGGCCCTTCCCAACCATTTAAATTTTTCTCTTACAGGTCTATCACGTCCGAAAAACCAATACAACGCCCATCCGGAACAATATATAAAGCTAAACGCACCGTTCACTGGGTACTTATCCGTACAAAAATCCCTATTGATTTACCTGTTTTTCCAAGGAAATAAAATGTGAAAAAAATATTTCTACATCCCATGGCCTTTCCCAACCATTTAAATTTTTCTCTTACAGGTCTAACACGTCCGAAAAACCAATACAACGCCCATCCGGAACAATATATAAAGCTAAACGCACCGTTCACTGGGTACTTATATGTACGAAAATCCCTATTGATTTACCTGTTTTTACAAGGAAATAAAATGTGAAAAAAATATTTCTACATCCCATGGCCTTTCCCAACCATTTAAATTTTTCTCTTACAGGTCTAACACTTCCGAAAAACCAATACAACGCCCACCCGGAACAATATATAAAGCTAAACGAACCGTTCACTGGGTACTCATACGTACGAAAATCCCTATAGATTTACCTGTTTTTACAAGGAAATAAAATGTGAAAAAAATGTTTCTACATCCCATGGCCTTTCCCAACCATTTAAATTTTTTTCTTACAGGTCTAACACTTCCGAAAAACCAATACAACGCCCACCCGGACCAATATATAAAGCTAAACGAACCGTTCACTGGGTACTTATCTGTACGAAAATCCCTATTGATTTACCTGTTTTTACAAGGAAATAAAATGTGAAAAAAATATTTCTACATCCCATGGCCCTTCCCAACCATTTAAATTTTTCTCTTACAGGTCTATCACGTCCGAAAAACCAATACAACGCCCATCCGGAACAATATATAAAGCTAAACGCACCGTTCACTGGGTACTTATATGTACGAAAATCCCTATTGATTTACCTGTTTTTACAAGGAAATAAAATGTGAAAAAAATATTTCTACATCCCATGGCCTTTCCCAACCATTTAAATTTTTCTCTTACAGGGCTAACACTTCCGAAAAACCAATACAACGTCCATCCGGACCAATATATTAAGCTAAACGAACCGTTCACTGGGTACTTATACGTACGAAAATCCCTATTGATTTACCTGTTTTTACAGGGAAATAAAATGTGAAAAAAATATTTCTACATCCCATGGCCTTTCCCAACCATTTAAATTTTTCTCTTACAGGGCTAACACTTCCGAAAAACCAATACAACACGCACCCGGAACAATATATAAAGCTAAACGAACCGTTCACTGGGTACTTATCCGTACGAAAATCCCTATTGATTTACCTGTTTTTACAAGGAAATAAAATGTGAAAAAAATATTTCTACATCCCATGGCCCTTCCCAACCATTTAAATTTTTCTCTTACAGGTCTATCACGTCCGAAAAACCAATACAACGCCCATCCGGAACAATATATAAAGCTAAACGCACCGTTCACTGGGTACTTATCCGTACAAAAATCCCTATTGATTTACCTGTTTTTCCAAGGAAATAAAATATGAAAAAAATATTTCTACATCCCATGGCCTTTCCCAACCATTTAAATTTTTCTCTTACAGGTCTAACACGTCCGAAAAACCAATACAACGCCCATCCGGAACAATATATAAAGCTAAACGCACCGTTCACTGGGTACTTATATGTACGAAAATCCCTATTGATTTACCTGTTTTTACAAGGAAATAAAATGTGAAAAAAATATTTCTACATCCCATGGCCTTTCCCAACCATTTAAATTTTTCTCTTACAGGTCTAACACTTCCGAAAAACCAATACAACGCCCATCCGGAACAATATATAAAGCTAAACGCACCGTTCACTGGGTACTTATCCGTACAAAAATCCCTATTGATTTACCTGTTTTTCCAAGGAAATAAAATGTGAAAAAAATATTTCTACATCCCATGGCCTTTCCCAACCATTTAAATTTTTCTCTTACAGGTCTAACACGTCCGAAAAACCAATACAACGCCCATCCGGAACAATATATAAAGCTAAACGCACCGTTCACTGGGTACTTATATGTACGAAAATCCCTATTGATTTACCTGTTTTTACAAGGAAATAAAATGTGAAAAAAATATTTCTACATCCCATGGCCTTTCCCAACCATTTAAATTTTTCTCTTACAGGTCTAACACTTCCGAAAAACCAATACAACGCCCACCCGGAACAATATATAAAGCTAAACGAACCGTTCACTGGGTACTCATACGTACGAAAATCCCTATAGATTTACCTGTTTTTACAAGGAAATAAAATGTGAAAAAAATGTTTCTACATCCCATGGCCTTTCCCAACCATTTAAATTTTTTTCTTACAGGTCTAACACTTCCGAAAAACCAATACAACGCCCACCCGGACCAATATATAAAGCTAAACGAACCGTTCACTGGGTACTTATCTGTACGAAAATCCCTATTGATTTACCTGTTTTTACAAGGAAATAAAATGTGAAAAAAATATTTCTACATCCCATGGCCCTTCCCAACCATTTAAATTTTTCTCTTACAGGTCTATCACGTCCGAAAAACCAATACAACGCCCATCCGGAACAATATATAAAGCTAAACGCACCGTTCACTGGGTACTTATATGTACGAAAATCCCTATTGATTTACCTGTTTTTACAAGGAAATAAAATGTGAAAAAAATATTTCTACATCCCATGGCCTTTCCCAACCATTTAAATTTTTCTCTTACAGGGCTAACACTTCCGAAAAACCAATACAACGTCCATCCGGACCAATATATTAAGCTAAACGAACCGTTCACTGGGTACTTATACGTACGAAAATCCCTATTGATTTACCTGTTTTTACAGGGAAATAAAATGTGAAAAAAATATTTCTACATCCCATGGCCTTTCCCAACCATTTAAATTTTTCTCTTACAGGGCTAACACTTCCGAAAAACCAATACAACACGCACCCGGAACAATATATAAAGCTAAACGAACCGTTCACTGGGTACTTATCCGTACGAAAATCCCTATTGATTTACCTGTTTTTACAAGGAAATAAAATGTGAAAAAAATATTTCTACATCCCATGGCCCTTCCCAACCATTTAAATTTTTCTCTTACAGGTCTATCACGTCCGAAAAACCAATACAACGCCCATCCGGAACAATATATAAAGCTAAACGCACCGTTCACTGGGTACTTATCCGTACGAAAATCCCTATAGATTTACCTGTTTTTACAAGGAAATAAAATGTGAAAAAAATGTTTCTACATCCCATGGCCTTTCCCAACCATTTAAATTTTTTTCTTACAGGTCTAACACTTCCGAAAAACCAATACAACGCCCACCCGGACCAATATATTAAGCTAAACGAACCGTTCACTGGGTACTTATCCGTACGAAAATCCCTATAGATTTACCTGTTTTTACAAAGAAATAAAATGTGAAAACAATATTTCTACATCCCATGGCCTTTCCCAACCATTTAAATTTTTCTCTTAAAGGTCTAACACTTCCGAAAAACCAATACAACGCCCACCCGGAACAATATATAAAGCTAAACGAACCGTTCACTGGGTACTCATACGTACGAAAATCCCTATTGATTTACCTGTTTTTACAAGGAAATAAAATGTGAAAAAAATGTTTCTACATCCCATGGCCTTTCCCAACCATTTAAATTTTTCTCTTACAGGGCTAACACTTCCGAAAAACCAATACAACGCCCACCCGGAACACTATATAAAGCTAAACGAACCGTTCACTGGGTACTTATACGCACGAAAATCCCTATTGATTTACCTGTTTTTACAAGGAAATAAAATGTGAAAAAAATATTTCTACATCCCATGGCCTTTCCCAACCATTTAAATTTTTCTCTTACAGGGCTAACACTTCCGAAAAACCAATACAACGTCCACCCGGAACAATATATAAAGCCAAACGAACCGTTCACTGGGTACTCATACGTACGAAAATCCCTATTGATTTACCTGTTTTTACAAGGAAATAAAATGTGAAAAAAATGTTTCTACATCCCATGGCCTTTCCCAACCATTTAAATTTTTCTCTTACAGGGCTAACACTTCCGAAAAACCAATACAACGCCCACCCGGAATACTATATAAAGCTAAACGAACCGTTCACTGGGTACTTATACTCACGAAAATCCCTATTGATTTACGTGTTTTTACAAGGAAATAAAATGTGAAAAAAATATTTCTACATCCCATGGCCTTTCCCAACCATTTAAATTTTTCTCTTACAGGGCTAACACTTCCGAAAAACCAATACAACACGCACCCGGAACAATATATAAAGCTAAACGAACCGTTCACTGGGTACTTATCCGTACGAAAATC
The DNA here is from genome assembly GCF_049243985.1 of Paroedura picta. NCBI lineage: Eukaryota > Metazoa > Chordata > Lepidosauria > Squamata > Gekkonidae > Paroedura > Paroedura picta. The sequence goes on from NW_027518617.1 coordinate 2,585,101, forward strand.
CCTATAGATTTACCTGTTTTTACAAGGAAATAAAATGTGAAAAAAATATTTCTACATCCCATGGCCCTTCCCAACCATTTAAATTTTTCTCTTACAGGTCTATCACGTCCGAAAAACCAATACAACGCCCATCCGGAACAATATATAAAGCTAAACGCACCGTTCACTGGGTACTTATATGTACGAAAATCCCTATTGATTTACCTGTTTTTACAAGGAAATAAAATGTGAAAAAAATATTTCTACATCCCATGGCCTTTCCCAACCATTTAAATTTTTCTCTTACAGGGCTAACACTTCCGAAAAACCAATACAACGTCCATCCGGACCAATATATTAAGCTAAACGAACCGTTCACTGGGTACTTATACGTACGAAAATCCCTATTGATTTACCTGTTTTTACAGGGAAATAAAATGTGAAAAAAATATTTCTACATCCCATGGCCTTTCCCAACCATTTAAATTTTTCTCTTACAAGTCTAACACTTCCGAAAAACCAATACAACGCCCACCCGGAACAATATATAAAGCTAAACGAACCGTTCACTGGGTACTTATCCGTATGAAAATCCCTATTGATTTACCTGTTTTTACAAGGAAATAAAATGTGAAAACAATATTTCTACATCCGATGGCCTTTCCCAACCATTTAAATTTTTCGCTTACAGGTCTAACACTTTCGAAAATCCAATACAACGCCCACCCGGAACAATATATAAAGCTAAACGAACCGTTCACTGGGTACTTATCCGTACGAAAATCCCTATTGATTTACCTGTTTTTACAAGGTAATAAAAGGTGAAAACAATATTTCTACATCCAATGGCCTTTCCCAACCATTTAAATTTTTCTCTTACAGGTCTAACACTTCCGAAAAACCAATACAACGCCCACCCGGAACAATTTATAAAGCTAAACGAACCGTTCACTGGGTACTCATACGTACGAAAATCCCTATTGATTTACCTGTTTTTACAAGGAAATAAAATGTGAAAAAAATGTTTCTACATCCCATGGCCTTTCCCAACCATTTAAATTTTTCTCTTACAGGGCTAACACTTCCGAAAAACCAATACAACGCCCACCCGGAACACTATATAAAGCTAAACGAACGATTCACTGGGTACTTATACGCACGAAAATCCCTATTGATTTACCTGTTTTTACAAGGAAATAAAATGTGAAAAAAATATTTCTACATCCCATGGCCTTTCTCAACCATTTACATTTTTCTCTTACAACTCTAACACTTCCGAAAAACCAATACAACGCCCAACCAGAACAATATATAAAGCTAAACGAACCGTTCACTGGGTACTTATCCGTACGAAAATCCCTATAGATTTACATGTTTTTACAAGGAAAAAAATGTGAAAAAAATATTTCTACATCCCATGGCCTTTCCCAACCATTTAAATTTTTCTCTTGCAGGTCTAACACTTCCGAAAAACCAATACAACGCCCACCCGGAACAATATATAAAGCTAAACGAACCGTTCACTGGGTACTCATACATACGAAAATCCCTATTGATTTACCTGTTTTTACAAGGAAAAAAAATGTGAAAAAAATATTTCTACATCCCATGGCCTTTCCCAACCATTTAAATTTTTCTCTTACAGGGCTAACACTTCCGAAAAACCAATACAACGCCCACCCGGAACAATATATAAAGCCAAACGAACCGTTCACTGGGTACTCATACGTACGAAAATCCCTATTGATTTACCTGTTTTTACAAGGAAATAAAATGTGAAAAAAATGTTTCTACATCCCATGGCCTTTCCCAACCATTTAAATTTTTCTCTTACAGGGCTAACATTTCCAAAAAACCAATACAACGCCCACCCGGAACACTATATAAAGCTAAACGAACCGTTCACTGGGTACTTATACTCACGAAAATCCCTATTGATTTACCTGTTTTTACAAGGAAATAAAATGTGAAAAAAATATTTCTACATCCCATGGCCTTTCCCAACCATTTAAATTTTTCTCTTACAGGGCTAACACTTCCGAAAAACCAATACAACACGCACCCGGAACAATATATAAAGCTAAACGAACCGTTCACTGGGTACTTATCCGTACGAAAATCCCTATTGATTTACCTGTTTTTACAAGGAAATAAAATGTGAAAAAAATATTTCTACATCCCATGGCCCTTCCCAACCATTTAAATTTTTCTCCTACAGGTCTATCACGTCCGAAAAACCAATACAACGCCCATCCGGAACAATATATAAAGCTAAACGCACCGTTCACTGGGTACTTATCCGTACAAAAATCCCTATTGATTTACCTGTTTTTCCAAGGAAATAAAATGTGAAAAAAATATTTCTACATCCCATGGCCTTTCCCAACCATTTAAATTTTTCTCTTACAGGTCTAACACGTCCGAAAAACCAATACAACGCCCATCCGGAACAATATATAAAGCTAAACGCACCGTTCACTGGGTACTTATATGTACGAAAATCCCTATTGATTTACCTGTTTTTACAAGGAAATAAAATGTGAAAAAAATATTTCTACATCCCATGGCCTTTCCCAACCATTTAAATTTTTCTCTTACAGGTCTAACACTTCCGAAAAACCAATACAACGCCCACCCGGAACAATATATAAAGCTAAACGAACCGTTCACTGGGTACTCATACGTACGAAAATCCCTATAGATTTACCTGTTTTTACAAGGAAATAAAATGTGAAAAAAATGTTTCTACATCCCATGGCCTTTCCCAACCATTTAAATTTTTTTCTTACAGGTCTAACACTTCCGAAAAACCAATACAACGCCCACCCGGACCAATATATTAAGCTAAACGAACCGTTCACTGGGTACTTATCCGTACGAAAATCCCTATTGATTTACCTGTTTTTACAAGGAAAAAAAATGTGAAAAAAATATTTCTACATCCCATGGCCTTTCCCAACCATTTAAATTTTTCTCTTACAGGGCTAACACTTCCGAAAAACCAATACAACGCCCACCCGGAACAATATATAAAGCCAAACGAACCGTTCACTGGGTACTCATACGTACGAAAATCCCTATTGATTTACCTGTTTTTACAAGGAAATAAAATGTGAAAAAAATGTTTCTACATCCCATGGCCTTTCCCAACCATTTAAATTTTTCTCTTACAGGGCTAACATTTCCAAAAAACCAATACAACGCCCACCCGGAACACTATATAAAGCTAAACGAACCGTTCACTGGGTACTTATACTCACGAAAATCCCTATTGATTTACCTGTTTTTACAAGGAAATAAAATGTGAAAAAAATATTTCTACATCCCATGGCCTTTCCCAACCATTTAAATTTTTCTCTTACAGGGCTAACACTTCCGAAAAACCAATACAACACGCACCCGGAACAATATATAAAGCTAAACGAACCGTTCACTGGGTACTTATCCGTACGAAAATCCCTATTGATTTACCTGTTTTTACAAGGAAATAAAATGTGAAAAAAATATTTCTACATCCCATGGCCCTTCCCAACCATTTAAATTTTTCTCTTACAGGTCTATCACGTCCGAAAAACCAATACAACGCCCATCCGGAACAATATATAAAGCTAAACGCACCGTTCACTGGGTACTTATCCGTACAAAAATCCCTATTGATTTACCTGTTTTTCCAAGGAAATAAAATGTGAAAAAAATATTTCTACATCCCATGGCCTTTCCCAACCATTTAAATTTTTCTCTTACAGGTCTAACACGTCCGAAAAACCAATACAACGCCCATCCGGAACAATATATAAAGCTAAACGCACCGTTCACTGGGTACTTATATGTACGAAAATCCCTATTGATTTACCTGTTTTTACAAGGAAATAAAATGTGAAAAAAATATTTCTACATCCCATGGCCTTTCCCAACCATTTAAATTTTTCTCTTACAGGTCTAACACTTCCGAAAAACCAATACAACGCCCACCCGGAACAATATATAAAGCTAAACGAACCGTTCACTGGGTACTCATACGTACGAAAATCCCTATAGATTTACCTGTTTTTACAAGGAAATAAAATGTGAAAAAAATGTTTCTACATCCCATGGCCTTTCCCAACCATTTAAATTTTTTTCTTACAGGTCTAACACTTCCGAAAAACCAATACAACGCCCACCCGGACCAATATATTAAGCTAAACGAACCGTTCACTGGGTACTTATCCGTACGAAAATCCCTATAGATTTACCTGTTTTTACAAGGAAATAAAATGTGAAAACAATATTTCTACATCCCATGGCCTTTCCCAACCATTTAAATTTTTCTCTTAAAGGTCTAACACTTCCGAAAAACCAATACAACGCCCACCCGGAACAATATATAAAGCTAAACGAACCGTTCACTGGGTACTCATACGTACGAAAATCCCTATTGATTTACCTGTTTTTACAAGGAAATAAAATGTGAAAAAAATGTTTCTACATCCCATGGCCTTTCCCAACCATTTAAATTTTTCTCTTACAGGGCTAACACTTCCGAAAAACCAATACAACGCCCACCCGGAACACTATATAAAGCTAAACGAACCATTCACTGGGTACTTATACGCACGAAAATCCCTATTGATTTACCTGTTTTTACAAGGAAATAAAATGTGAAAAAAATATTTCTACATCCCATGGCCTTTCTCAACCATTTACATTTTTCTCTTACAACTCTAACACTTCCGAAAAACCAATACAACGCCCAACCAGAACAATATATAAAGCTAAACGAACCGTTCACTGGGTACTTATCCGTACGAAAATCCCTATAGATTTACCTGTTTTTACAAGGAAAAAAATGTGAAAAAAATATTTCTACATCCCATGGCCTTTCCCAACCATTTAAATTTTTCTCTTGCAGGTCTAACACTTCCGAAAAACCAATACAACGCCCACCCGGAACAATATATAAAGCTAAACGAACCGTTCACTGGGTACTCATACGTACGAAAATCCCTATTGATTTACCTGTTTTTACAAGGAAAAAAAATGTGAAAAAAATATTTCTACATCCCATGGCCTTTCCCAACCATTTAAATTTTTCTCTTACAGGGCTAACACTTCCGAAAAACCAATACAACGCCCACCCGGAACAATATATAAAGCCAAACGAACCGTTCACTGGGTACTCATACGTACGAAAATCCCTATTGATTTACCTGTTTTTACAAGGAAATAAAATGTGAAAAAAATGTTTCTACATCCCATGGCCTTTCCCAACCATTTAAATTTTTCTCTTACAGGGCTAACACTTCCGAAAAACCAATACAACGCCCACCCGGAACACTATATAAAGGTAAACGAACCGTTCACTGGGTACTTATACTCACGAAAATCCCTATTGATTTACCTGTTTTTACAAGGAAATAAAATGTGAAAAAAATATTTCTACATCCCATGGCCTTTCCCAACCATTTAAATTTTTCTCTTACAGGGCTAACACTTCCGAAAAACCAATACAACACGCACCCGGAACAATATATAAAGCCAAACGAACCGTTCACTGGGTACTCATACGTACGAAAATCCCTATTGATTTACCTGTTTTTACAAGGAAATAAAATGTGAAAAAAATGTTTCTACATCCCATGGCCTTTCCCAACCATTTAAATTTTTCTCTTACAGGGCTAACACTTCCAAAAAACCAATACAACGCCCACCCGGAACACTATATAAAGCTAAACGAACCGTTCACTGGGTACTTATACTCACGAAAATCCCTATTGATTTACCTGTTTTTACAAGGAAATAAAATGTGAAAAAAATATTTCTACATCCCATGGCCTTTCCCAACCATTTAAATTTTTCTCTTACAGGGCTAACACTTCCGAAAAACCAATACAACACGCACCCGGAACAATATATAAAGCTAAACGAACCGTTCACTGGGTACTTATCCGTACGAAAATCCCTATTGATTTACCTGTTTTTACAAGGAAATAAAATGTGAAAAAAATATTTCTACATCCCATGGCCCTTCCCAACCATTTAAATTTTTCTCTTACAGGTCTATCACGTCCGAAAAACCAATACAACGCCCATCCGGAACAATATATAAAGCTAAACGCACCGTTCACTGGGTACTTATCCGTACAAAAATCCCTATTGATTTACCTGTTTTTCCAAGGAAATAAAATGTGAAAAAAATATTTCTACATCCCATGGCCTTTCCCAACCATTTAAATTTTTCTCTTACAGGTCTAACACGTCCGAAAAACCAATACAACGCCCATCCGGAACAATATATAAAGCTAAACGCACCGTTCACTGGGTACTTATATGTACGAAAATCCCTATTGATTTACCTGTTTTTACAAGGAAATAAAATGTGAAAAAAATATTTCTACATCCCATGGCCTTTCCCAACCATTTAAATTTTTCTCTTACAGGTCTAACACTTCCGAAAAACCAATACAACGCCCACCCGGAACAATATATAAAGCTAAACGAACCGTTCACTGGGTACTCATACGTACGAAAATCCCTATAGATTTACCTGTTTTTACAAGGAAATAAAATGTGAAAAAAATGTTTCTACATCCCATGGCCTTTCCCAACCATTTAAATTTTTTTCTTACAGGTCTAACACTTCCGAAAAACCAATACAACGCCCACCCGGACCAATATATTAAGCTAAACGAACCGTTCACTGGGTACTTATCCGTACGAAAATCCCTATAGATTTACCTGTTTTTACAAGGAAATAAAATGTGAAAACAATATTTCTACATCCCATGGCCTTTCCCAACCATTTAAATTTTTCTCTTAAAGGTCTAACACTTCCGAAAAACCAATACAACGCCCACCCGGAACAATATATAAAGCTAAACGAACCGTTCACTGGGTACTCATACGTACGAAAATCCCTATTGATTTACCTGTTTTTACAAGGAAATAAAATGTGAAAAAAATGTTTCTACATCCCATGGCCTTTCCCAACCATTTAAATTTTTCTCTTACAGGGCTAACACTTCCGAAAAACCAATACAACGCCCACCCGGAACACTATATAAAGCTAAACGAACCATTCACTGGGTACTTATACGCACGAAAATCCCTATTGATTTACCTGTTTTTACAAGGAAATAAAATGTGAAAAAAATATTTCTACATCCCATGGCCTTTCTCAACCATTTACATTTTTCTCTTACAACTCTAACACTTCCGAAAAACCAATACAACGCCCAACCAGAACAATATATAAAGCTAAACGAACCGTTCACTGGGTACTTATCCGTACGAAAATCCCTATAGATTTACCTGTTTTTACAAGGAAAAAAATGTGAAAAAAATATTTCTACATCCCATGGCCTTTCCCAACCATTTAAATTTTTCTCTTGCAGGTCTAACACTTCCGAAAAACCAATACAACGCCCACCCGGAACAATATATAAAGCTAAACGAACCGTTCACTGGGTACTCATACGTACGAAAATCCCTATTGATTTACCTGTTTTTACAAGGAAAAAAAATGTGAAAAAAATATTTCTACATCCCATGGCCTTTCCCAACCATTTAAATTTTTCTCTTACAGGGCTAACACTTCCAAAAAACCAATACAACGCCCACCCGGAACAATATATAAAGCCAAACGAACCGTTCACTGGGTACTCATACGTACGAAAATCCCTATTGATTTACCTGTTTTTACAAGGAAATAAAATGTGAAAAAAATGTTTCTACATCCCATGGCCTTTCCCAACCATTTAAATTTTTCTCTTACAGGGCTAACACTTCCGAAAAACCAATACAACGCCCACCCGGAACACTATATAAAGGTAAACGAACCGTTCACTGGGTACTTATACTCACGAAAATCCCTATTGATTTACCTGTTTTTACAAGGAAATAAAATGTGAAAAAAATATTTCTACATCCCATGGCCTTTCCCAACCATTTAAATTTTTCTCTTACAGGGCTAACACTTCCGAAAAACCAATACAACACGCACCCGGAACAATATATAAAGCTAAACGAACCGTTCACTGGGTACTTATCCGTACGAAAATCCCTATTGATTTACCTGTTTTTACAAGGAAATAAAATGTGAAAAAAATATTTCTACATCCCATGGCCCTTCCCAACCATTTAAATTTTTCTCTTACAGGTCTATCACGTCCGAAAAACCAATACAACGCCCATCCGGAACAATATATAAAGCTAAACGCACCGTTCACTGGGTACTTATTCGTACAAAAATCCCTATTGATTTACCTGTTTTTCCAAGGAAATAAAATGTGAAAAAAATATTTCTACATCCCATGGCCTTTCCCAACCATTTAAATTTTTCTCTTACAGGTCTAACACGTCCGAAAAACCAATACAACGCCCATCCGGAACAATATATAAAGCTAAACGCACCGTTCACTGGGTACTTATATGTACGAAAATCCCTATTGATTTACCTGTTTTTACAAGGAAATAAAATGTGAAAAAAATATTTCTACATCCCATGGCCTTTCCCAACCATTTAAATTTTTCTCTTACAGGTCTAACACTTCCGAAAAACCAATACAACGCCCACCCGGAACAATATATAAAGCTAAACGAACCGTTCACTGGGTACTCATACGTACGAAAATCCCTATAGATTTACCTGTTTTTACAAGGAAATAAAATGTGAAAAAAATGTTTCTACATCCCATGGCCTTTCCCAACCATTTAAATTTTTTTCTTACAGGTCTAACACTTCCGAAAAACCAATACAACGCCCACCCGGACCAATATATTAAGCTAAACGAACCGTTCACTGGGTACTTATCCGTACGAAAATCCCTATAGATTTACCTGTTTTTACAAGGAAATAAAATGTGAAAACAATATTTCTACATCCCATGGCCTTTCCCAACCATTTAAATTTTTCTCTTAAAGGTCTAACACTTCCGAAAAACCAATACAACGCCCACCCGGAACAATATATAAAGCTAAACGAACCGTTCACTGGGTACTCATACGTACGAAAATCCCTATTGATTTACCTGTTTTTACAAGGAAATAAAATGTGAAAAAAATGTTTCTACATCCCATGGCCTTTCCCAACCATTTAAATTTTTCTCTTACAGGGCTAACACTTCCGAAAAACCAATACAACGCCCACCCGGAACACTATATAAAGCTAAACGAACCGTTCACTGGGTACTTATACGCACGAAAATCCCTATTGATTTACCTGTTTTTACAAGGAAATAAAATGTGAAAAAAATATTTCTACATCCCATGGCCTTTCCCAACCATTTAAATTTTTCTCTTACAGGGCTAACACTTCCGAAAAACCAATACAACGCCCACCCGGAACAATATATAAAGCCAAACGAACCGTTCACTGGGTACTCATACGTACGAAAATCCCTATTGATTTACCTGTTTTTACAAGGAAATAAAATGTGAAAAAAATGTTTCTACATCCCATGGCCTTTCCCAACCATTTAAATTTTTCTCTTACAGGGCTAACACTTCCGAAAAACCAATACAACGCCCACCCGGAACACTATATAAAGCTAAACGAACCGTTCACTGGGTACTTATACTCACGAAAATCCCTATTGATTTACCTGTTTTTACAAGGAAATAAAATGTGAAAAAAATATTTCTACATCCCATGGCCTTTCCCAACCATTTAAATTTTTCTCTTACAGGGCTAACACTTCCGAAAAACCAATACAACACGCACCCGGAACAATATATAAAGCTAAACGAACCGTTCACTGGGTACTTATCCGTACGAAAATCCCTATTGATTTACCTGTTTTTACAAGGAAATAAAATGTGAAAAAAATATTTCTACATCCCATGGCCCTTCCCAACCATTTAAATTTTTCTCTTACAGGTCTATCACGTCCGAAAAACCAATACAACGCCCATCCGGAACAATATATAAAGCTAAACGCACCGTTCACTGGGTACTTATATGTACGAAAATCCCTATTGATTTACCTGTTTTTACAAGGAAATAAAATGTGAAAAAAATATTTCTACATCCCATGGCCTTTCCCAACCATTTAAATTTTTCTCTTACAGGGCTAACACTTCCGAAAAACCAATACAACGTCCACCCGGACCAATATATTAAGCTAAACGAACCGTTCACTGGGTACTTATACGTACGAAAATCCCTATTGATTTACCTGTTTTTACAGGGAAATAAAATGTGAAAAAAATATTTCTACATCCCATGGCCTTTCCCAACCATTTAAATTTTTCTCTTACAAGTCTAACACTTCCGAAAAACCAATACAACGCCCACCCGGAACAATATATAAAGCTAAACGAACCGTTCACTGGGTACTTATCCGTATGAAAATCCCTATTGATTTACCTGTTTTTACAAGGAAATAAAATGTGAAAACAATATTTCTACATCCGATGGCCTTTCCCAACCATTTAAATTTTTCGCTTACAGGTCTAACACTTTCGAAAATCCAATACAACGCCCACCCGGAACAATATATAAAGCTAAACGAACCGTTCACTGGGTACTTATCCGTACGAAAATCCCTATTGATTTACCTGTTTTTACAAGGTAATAAAAGGTGAAAACAATATTTCTACATCCAATGGCCTTTCCCAACCATTTAAATTTTTCTCTTACAGGTCTAACACTTCCGAAAAACCAATACAACGCCCACCCAGAACAATATATAAAGCTAAACGAACCGTTCACTGGGTACTCATACGTACGAAAATCCCTATTGATTTACCTGTTTTTACAAGGAAATAAAATGTGAAAAAAATGTTTCTACATCCCATGGCCTTTCCCAACCATTTAAATTTTTCTCTTACAGGGCTAACACTTCCGAAAAACCAATACAACGCCCACCCGGAACACTATATAAAGCTAAACGAACCGTTCACTGGGTACTTATACGCACGAAAATCCCTATTGATTTACCTGTTTTTACAAGGAAATAAAATGTGAAAAAAATATTTCTACATCCCATGGCCTTTCCCAACCATTTAAATTTTTCTCTTACAGGTCTAACACTTCCGAAAAACCAATACAACGCCCACCCGGAACAATATATAAAGCTAAACGAACCGTTCACTCGGTACTCATACGTACGAAAATCCCTATTGATTTACCTGTTTTTACAAGGAAATAAAATGTGAAAAAAATATTTCTACATCCCATGGCCTTTCCCAACCATTTAAATTTTTCTCTTACATGTCTAACACTTCCGAAAAACCAATACAACGTCCACCCGGAACAATATATAAAGCTAAACGAACCGTTCACTGGGTACTCATACGTACGAAAATCCCTATTGATTTACCTGTTTTTACAAGGAAATAAAATGTGAAAAAAAATGTTTCTACATCCCATGGCCTTTCCCAACCATTTAAATTTTTCTCTTACAGGGCTAACACTTCCGAAAAACCAATACAACGCCCACCCGGAACACTATATAAAGCTAAACGAACCGTTCACTGGGTACTTATACGCACGAAAATCCCTATTGATTTACCTGTTTTTACAAGGAAATAAAATGTGAAAAAAATATTTCTACATCCCATGGCCTTTCCCAACCATTTAAATTTTTCTCTTACAGGTCTAACACTTCCGAAAAACCAATACAACGCCCACCCGGAACAATAAATAAAGCTAAACGAACCGTTCACTGGGTACTCATACGTACGAAAATCCCTATTGATTTACCTGTTTTTACAAGGAAAAAAAATGTGAAAAAAATATTTCTACATCCCATGGCCTTTCCCAACCATTTAAATTTTTCTCTTACAGGTCTAACACTTCCGAAAAACCAATACAACGCCCACCCGGAACAATATATAAAGCTAAACGAACCGTTCACTGGGTACTCATACGTACGAAAATCCCTATTGATTTACCTGTTTTTACAAGGAAATAAAATGTGAAAAAAATGTTTCTACATCCCATGGCCTTTCCCAACCATTTAAATTTTTCTCTTACAGGGCTAACACTTCCGAAAAACCAATACAACGCCCACCCGGAACACTATATAAAGCTAAACGAACCGTTCACTGGGTACTTATCCGTACGAAAATCCCTATTGATTTACCTTTTTTACAAGGAAATAAAAGGTGAAAACAATATTTCTACATCCCATGGCGTTTCCCAACCATTTAAATTTTTCTCTTACAGGTCTAACACTTCCGAAAAACCAATACAACGCCCACCCGGAACACTATATAAAGCTAAACGAACCGTTCACTGGGTACTTATACGCACGAAAATCCCTAATGATTTACCTGTTTTTACAAGGAAAAAAAATGTGAAAAAAATATTTCTACATCCCATGGCCTTTCCCAACCATTTAAATTTTTCTCTTACAGGTCTAACACTTCCGAAAAACCAATACAACGCCCACCCGGAACAATATATAAAGCTAAACGAACCGTTCACTGGGTACTCATACGTACGAAAATCCCTATTGATTTACCTGTTTTTACAAGGAAATAAAATGTGAAAAAAATGTTTCTACATCCCATGGCCTTTCCCAACCATTTAAATTTTTCTCTTACAGGGCTAACACTTCCGAAAAACCAATACAACGCCCACCCGGAACACTATATAAAGCTAAACGAACCGTTCACTGGGTACTTATACGCACGAAAATCCCTATTGATTTACCTGTTTTTACAAGGAAATAAAATGTGAAAAAAATATTTCTACATCCCATGGCCTTTCCCAACCATTTAAATTTTTCTCTTACAGGTCTAACACTTCCGAAAAACCAATACAACGCCCACCCGGAACACTATATAAAGCTAAACGAACCGTTCACTGGGTACTTATACGCACGAAAATCCCTATTGATTTACCTGTTTTTACAAGGAAATAAAATGTGAAAAAAATATTTCTACATCCCATGGCCTTTCCCAACCATTTAAATTTTTCTCTTACAACTCTAACACTTCCGAAAAACCAATACAACGCCCAACCAGAACAATATATAAAGCTCAACGAACCGTTCACTGGGTACTTATCCGTACGAAAATCCCTATAGATTTACCTGTTTTTACAAGGAAAAAAAATGTGAAAAAAATATTTCTACATCCCATGGCCTTTCCCAACCATTTAAATTTTTCTCTTACAGGGCTAACACTTCCGAAAAACCAATACAACGCCCACCCGGAACACTATATAAAGCTAAACGAACCATTCACTGGGTACTTATACGCACGAAAATCCCTATTGATTTACCTGTTTTTACAAGGAAATAAAATGTGAAAAAAATATTTCTACATCCCATGGCCTTTCTCAACCATTTACATTTTTCTCTTACAACTCTAACACTTCCGAAAAACCAATACAACGCCCAACCAGAACAATATATAAAGCTAAACGAACCGTTCACTGGGTACTCATACGTACGAAAATCCCTATTGATTTACCTGTTTTTACAAGGAAATAAAATATGAAAAAAATATTTCTACATCCCATGGCCTTTCCCAACCATTTAAATTTTTCTCTTACAGGTCTAACACTTCCGAAAAACCAATACAACGCCCACCCGGAACAATATATAAAGCTAAACGAACCGTTCACTGGGTACTCATACGTACGAAAATCCCTATTGATTTACCTGTTTTTACAAGGAAATAAAATGTGAAAAAAATATTTCTACATCCCATGGCCCTTCCCAACCATTTAGATTTTTCTCTTACAGGTCTAACACGTCTGAAAAACCAATACAACGCCCACCCGGAACACTATATAAAGCTAAACGAACCGTTCACTGGGTACTTATACGCACGAAAATCCCTATTGATTTACCTGTTTTTACAAGGAAATAAAATGTGAAAAAAATATTTCTACATCCCATGGCCTTTCCCAACCATTTAAATTTTTCTCTTACAACTCTAACACTTCCGAAAAACCAATACAACGCCCAACCAGAACAATATATAAAGCTCAACGAACCGTTCACTGGGTACTTATCCGTACGAAAATCCCTATAGATTTACCTGTTTTTACAAGGAAAAAAAATGTGAAAAAAATATTTCTACATCCCATGGCCTTTCCCAACCATTTAAATTTTTCTCTTACAGGGCTAACACTTCCGAAAAACCAATACAACGCCCACCCGGAACACTATATAAAGCTAAACGAACCATTCACTGGGTACTTGTCATCTGTGCCCCAAGCCAGGAATTTGGGAGTGATTCTGGATGCCTCACTTTCCATGGAGGCCCAGGTCACTAAGGTAGCCCGGACGGCGTTTCTCCATCTACGCCAAGCTCGGCTACTAGCGCCCTACCTGCCCCCGGAACACCTGGCCACTGTGATCCATGCAACGGTTACTTCTAGATTAGACTTCTGTAACTCGCTCTACGCGGGCCTACCCTTGTCTCTAACCCGGAAGTTACAGCTGGTACAGAATGCAGCTGCACGGGTCCTCACTAAATCATCTTGGAGGTCCCATGTTCAGCCTCTGCTGAAGCAGCTGCACTGGTTGCCAGTTTGTTTCCGGATCAGGTTCAAGGTTTTGGTACTAACCTTTAAGACTATACGCGGCTTGGGTCCTGCATACTTGAGGGACCGCCTATCTCCTTATGCCCCCCGCAGGGCACTTCGCTCTGCGGGTAAGAATCTGCTGATGATCCCAGGACCCCGGGAGGCACGCCTGGCCTCGACAAGGGCCAGGGCCTTTTCGGTCCTGGCCCCTACCTGGTGGAATGAGCTCCCTGAAGAGCTGCGGGCCCTGTCGGAGCTCTCTGAGTTCCGCAGAGCCTGCAAAACGGAGCTCTTCCGCCAGGCGTTTATCTAAGGCCGGGTGATGGCCCGGGGCTAAGATCGGACCCCTCTCCCCGGAGGGGGGAGGCTAGTACTAAACTGACCTGGTTCCCCAGAGTGTTCCATCCTATGCCCAATTATCCTCCGTTCCCTTCTGCTCATCCAGTGGGCCTGTACGGGAATAGTTTTAATCGCCATCATTGTGACTTAGTCATTGTTTTAATGGGGTTTTAATGGGGTTTTAATGGGGAATTTTAATGGTTAATATGTATTTGTATTAAAATGTTGTGAACCGCCGCGAGCCGGTTTCCGAGAGCGGCGGTCATACAAATCAAATAAATAATAATAATAATAATACTTATACGCACGAAAATCCCTATTGATTTACCTGTTTTTACAAGGAAATAAAATGTGAAAAAAATATTTCTACATCCCATGGCCTTTCTCAACCGTTTACATTTTTCTCTTACAACTCTAACACTTCCGAAAAACCAATACAACGCCCAACCAGAACAATATATAAAGCTAAACGAACCGTTCACTGGGTACTCATACGTACGAAAATCCCTAATGATTTACCTGTTTTTACAAGGAAATAAAATATGAAAAAAATATTTCTACATCCCATGGCCTTTCCCAACCATTTAAATTTTTCTCTTACAGGTCTAACACTTCCGAAAAACCAATACAACGCCCACCCGGAACAATATATAAAGCTAAACGAACCGTTCACTGGGTACTCATACGTACGAAAATCCCTATTGATTTACCTGTTTTTACAAGGAAATAAAATGTGAAAAAAATATTTCTACATCCCATGGCCCTTCCCAACCATTTAGATTTTTCTCTTACAGGTCTAACACGTCTGAAAAACCAATACAACACCCATCCGGAACAATATATAAAGCTAAACGCACCGGTCACTGGGTACTTATCCGTACGAAAATCCCTATTGATTTACCTGTTTTTACAAGGAAATAATATGTGAAAACAATATTTCTACATCCCATGGCCTTTCCCAACCATTTAAATTTTTCTCTTACAGATCTAACACTTCCGAAAAACCAATACAACGCCCACCAGGAACAATATATAAAACTAAACGAACCGTTCACTGGGTACTTATCCGTACGAAAATCCCTATTGATTTACCTGTTTTTCCAAGGAAATAAAATGTGAAAAAAATATTTCTACATCCCATGGCCTTTCCCAACCATTTAAATTTTTCTCTTACAGGTCTAACACGTCCTAAAAACCAATACAACGCCCATCCGGAACAATATATAAAGCTAAACGCACCGTTCACTGGGTACTTATATGTACGAAAACCCTTTTGATTTACCTGTTTTTACAAGGAAATAAAATGTGAAAAAAATATTTCTACATCCCATGGCCTTTCCCAACCATTTAAATTTTTCTCTTACAGGTCTAACACTTCCGAAAAACCAATACAACGCCCACCCGGAACAATATATAAAGCTAAACGAACCGTTCACTGGGTACTCATACGTACGAAAATCCCTATTGATTTACCTGTTTTTACAAGGAAATAAAATGTGAAAAAAATATTTCTACATCCCATGGCCTTTCCCAACCATTTAAATTTTTCTCTTACAGGTCTAACACTTCCGAAAAACCAATACAACGCCCACCCGGAACAATATATAAAGCTAAACGAACCGTTCACTGGGTACTCATACGTACGAAAATCCCTATT
The DNA here is from genome assembly GCF_049243985.1 of Paroedura picta. Taxonomy (NCBI): domain Eukaryota; kingdom Metazoa; phylum Chordata; class Lepidosauria; order Squamata; family Gekkonidae; genus Paroedura; species Paroedura picta. The sequence goes on from NW_027518617.1 coordinate 2,601,540, forward strand.
GATTTACCTGTTTTTACAAGGAAATAAAATGTGAAAAAAATATTTCTACATCCCATGGCCCTTCCCAACCATTTAGATTTTTCTCTTACAGGTCTAACACGTCTGAAAAACCAATACAACACCCATCCGGAACAATATATAAAGCTAAACGCACCGGTCACTGGGTACTTATCCGTACGAAAATCCCTATTGATTTACCTGTTTTTACAAGGAAATAAAATGTGAAAACAATATTTCTACATCCCATGGCCTTTCCCAACCATTTAAATTTTTCTCTTACAGATCTAACACTTCCGAAAAACCAATACAACGCCCACCAGGAACAATATATAAAACTAAACGAACCGTTCACTGGGTACTTATCCGTACGAAAATCCCTATTGATTTACCTGTTTTTCCAAGGAAATAAAATGTGAAAAAAATATTTCTACATCCCATGGCCTTTCCCAACCATTTAAATTTTTCTCTTACAGGTCTAACACGTCCTAAAAACCAATACAACGCCCATCCGGAACAATATATAAAGCTAAACGCACCGTTCACTGGGTACTTATATGTACGAAAACCCTTTTGATTTACCTGTTTTTACAAGGAAATAAAATGTGAAAAAAATATTTCTACATCCCATGGCCTTTCCCAACCATTTAAATTTTTCTCTTACAGGTCTAACACTTCCGAAAAACCAATACAACGCCCACCCGGAACAATATATAAAGCTAAACGAACCGTTCACTGGGTACTCATACGTACGAAAATCCCTATAGATTTACCTGTTTTTACAAGGAAATAAAATGTGAAAAAAATGTTTCTACATCCCATGGCCTTTCCCAACCATTTAAATTTTTTTCTTACAGGTCTAACACTTCCGAAAAACCAATACAACGCCCACCCGGACCAATATATTAAGCTAAACGAACCGTTCACTGGGTACTTATCCGTACGAAAATCCCTATAGATTTACCTGTTTTTACAAGGAAATAAAATGTGAAAAAAATATTTCTACATCCCATGGCCTTTCCCAACCATTTAAATTTTTCTCTTACAGGTCTAACACTTCCAAAAAACCAATACAACGCCCACCCGGAACAATATATAAAGCTAAACGAACCGTTCACTGGGTACTCATACGTACGAAAATCCCTATTGATTTACCTGTTTTTACAAGGAAATAAAATGTGAAAAAAATGTTTCTACATCCCATGGCCTTTCCCAACCATTTAAATTTTTCTCTTACAGGGCTAACACTTCAGAAAAACCAATACAACGCCCACCCGGAACACTATATAAAGCTAAACGAACCGTTCACTGGGTACTTATAAGCACGAAAATCCCTATTGATTTACCTGTTTTTACAAGGAAATAAAATGTGAAAAAAATATTTCTACATCCCATGGCCTTTCCCAACCATTTAAATTTTTCTCTTACAGGGCTAACACTTCCGAAAAACCAATACAACGCCCACCCGGAACAATATATAAAGCCAAACGAACCGTTCACTGGGTACTCATACGTACGAAAATCCCTATTGATTTACCTGTTTTTACAAGGAAATAAAATGTGAAAAAAATGTTTCTACATCCCATGGCCTTTCCCAACCATTTAAATTTTTCTCTTACAGGGCTAACACTTCCGAAAAACCAATACAACGCTCACCCGGAACAATATATAAAGCTAAACGAACCGTTCACTGGGTACTCATACGTACGAAAATCCCTATTGATTTACCTGTTTTTACAAGGAAATAAAATGTGAAAAAAATATTTCTACATCCCATGGCCTTTCCCAACCATTTAAATTTTTCTCTTACAGGTCTAACACTTTCGAAAAACCAATACAACGCCCACCCGGAACAATATATAAAGCTAAACGAACCGTTCACTGGGTACTCATACGTACGAAAATCCCTATTGATTTACCTGTTTTTACAAGGAAATAAAATGTGAAAAAAATATTTCTACATCCCATGGCCTTTCCCAACCATTTAAATTTTTCTCTTACAGGTCTAACACTTCCGAAAAACCAATACAACGCCCACCCGGAACAATATATAAAGCTAAACGAACCGTTAACTGGGTACTCATACGTACGAAAATCCCTATTGATTTACCTGTTTTTACAAGGAAATAAAATGTGAAAAAAATATTTCTACATCCCATGGCCCTTCCCAACCATTTAAATTTTTCTCTTACAGGTCTAACACGTCCGAAAAACCAATACAACACCTATCCGGAACAATATATAAAGCTAAACGCACCGGTCACTGGGTACTTATCCGTACGAAAATCCCTATTGATTTACCTGTTTTTACAAGGAAATAAAATGTGAAAACAATATTTCTACATCCCATGGCCTTTCCCAACCATTTAAATTTTTCTCTTACAGGTCTAACACTTCCGAAAAACCAATACAACGCCCACCCGGAACAATATATAAAGCTAAACGAACCGTTCACTGGGTACTCATACGTACGAAAATCCCTATAGATTTACCTGTTTTTACAAGGAAATAAAATGTGAAAAAAATGTTTCTACATCCCATGGCCTTTCCCAACCATTTAAATTTTTTTCTTACAGGTCTAACACTTCCGAAAAACCAATACAACGCCCACCCGGACCAATATATTAAGCTAAACGAACCGTTCACTGGGTACTTATCCGTACGAAAATCCCTATAGATTTACCTGTTTTTACAAGGAAATAAAATGTGAAAAAAATATTTCTACATCCCATGGCCTTTCCCAACCATTTAAATTTTTCTCTTACAGGTCTAACACTTCCGAAAAACCAATACAACGCTCACCCGGAACAATATATAAAGCTAAACGAACCGTTCACTGGGTACTTATACGCACGAAAATCCCTATTGATTTACCTGTTTTTACAAGGAAATAAAATGTGAAAAAAATATTTCTACATCCCATGGCCCTTCCCAACCATTTAAATTTTTCTCTTACAGGTCTAACACGTCCGAAAAACCAATACAACGCCCATCCGGAACAATATATAAAGCTAAACGCACCGGTCACTGGGTACTTATCCGTACGAAAATCCCTATTGATTTACCTGTTTTTACAAGGAAATAAAATGTGAAAACAATATTTCTACATCCCATGGCCTTTCCCAACCATTTAAATTTTTCTCTTACAGGTCTAACACTTCCGAAAAACCAATACAACGCCCACCCGGAACAATATATAAAGCTAAACGAACCGTTCACTGGGTACTTATCCGTACGAAAATCCCTATTGATTTACCTGTTTTTCCAAGGAAATAAAATGTGAAAAAAATATTTCTACATCCCATGGCCTTTCCCAACCATGTAAATTTTTCTCTTACAGGTCTAACACGTCCGAAAAACCAATATAACGCCCATCCGGACCAATATAGAAAGCTAAACGCACCGTTCACTGGGTATTTATATGTACGAAAATCCCTATTGATTTACCTGTTTTTACAAGGAAATAAAATGTGAAAAAAATATTTCTACATCCCATGGCCTTTCCCAACCATTTAAATTTTTCTCTTACAGGGCTAACACTTCCGAAAAACCAATACAACGCCCACCCGGACCAATATATTAAGCTAAACGAACCGTTCACTGGGTACTTATACGTACGAAAATCCCTATTGATTTACCTGTTTTTACAGGGAAATAAAATGTGAAAAAAATATTTCTACATCCCATGGCCTTTCCCAACCATTTAAATTTTTCTCTTACAAGTCTAACACTTCCGAAAAACCAATACAACGCCCACCCGGAACAATATATAAAGCTAAACGAACCGTTCACTGGGTACTTATCCGTACGAAAATCCCTATTGATTTACGTGTTTTTACAAGGAAATAAAATGTGAAAACAATATTTCTACATCCCATGGCCTTTCCCAACCATTTAAATTTTTCTCTTACAGGTCTAACACTTCCGAAAAACCAATACAACGCCCACCCGGAACAATATATAAAGCTAAACGAACCGTTCACTGGGTACTTATCCGTACGAAAATCCCTATTGATTTACCTGTTTTTACAAGGAAATAAAAGGTGAAAACAATATTTCTACATCCCATGGCCTTTCCCAACCATTTAAATTTTTCTCTTACAGGTCTAACACTTCTGAAAAACCAATACAACGCTCACCCGGAACAATATATAAAGCTAAACGAACCGTTCACTGGGTACTCATACGTACGAAAATCCCTATTGATTTACCTGTTTTTACAAGGAAATAAAATGTGAAAAAAATATTTCTACATCCCATGGCCTTTCCCAACCATTTAAATTTTTCTCTTACAGGTCTAACACTTCCGAAAAAGCAGTACAATGCCCACCCGGAACAATATATAAAGCTAAACGAACCGTTCACTGGGTACTCATACGTACGAAAATCCCTATTGATTTACCTGTTTTTACAAGGAAATAAAATGTGAAAAAAATATTTCTACATCCCATGGCCCTTCCCAACCATTTAAATTTTTCTCTTACAGGTCTAACACGTCCGAAAAACCAATACAACACCCATCCGGAACAATATATAAAGCTAAACGCACCGGTCACTGGGTACTTATCCGTACGAAAATCCCTATTGATTTACCTGATTTTACAAGGAAATAAAATGTGAAAACAATATTTCTACATCCCATGGCCTTTCCCAACCATTTAAATTTTTCTCTTACAGGTCTAACACTTCCGAAAAACCAATACAACGCCCACCCGGAACAATATATAAAGCTAAACGAACCGTTCACTGGGTACTCATACGTACGAAAATCCCTATAGATTTACCTGTTTTTACAAGGAAATAAAATGTGAAAAAAATGTTTCTACATCCCATGGCCTTTCCCAACCATTTAAATTTTTTTCTTACAGGTCTAACACTTCCGAAAAACCAATACAACGCCCACCCGGACCAATATATTAAGCTAAACGAACCGTTCACTGGGTACTTATCCGTACGAAAATCCCTATAGATTTACCTGTTTTTACAAGGAAATAAAATGTGAAAAAAATATTTCTACATCCCATGGCCTTTCCCAACCATTTAAATTTTTCTCTTACAGGTCTAACACTACCAAAAAACCAATACAACGCCGACCCGGAACAATATATAAAGCTAAACGAACCGTTCACTGGGTACTCATACGTACGAAAATCCCTATTGATTTACCTGTTTTTACAAGGAAATAAAATGTGAAAAAAATGTTTCTACATCCCATGGCCTTTCCCAACCATTTAAATTTTTCTCTTACAGGGCTAACACTTCAGAAAAACCAATACAACGCCCACCCGGAACACTATATAAAGCTAAACGAACCGTTCACTGGGTACTTATAAGCACGAAAATCCCTATTGATTTACCTGTTTTTACAAGGAAATAAAATGTGAAAAAAATATTTCTACATCCCATGGCCTTTCCCAACCATTTAAATTTTTCTCTTACAGGGCTAACACTTCCGAAAAACCAATACAACGCCCACCCGGAACAATATATAAAGCCAAACGAACCGTTCACTGGGTACTCATACGTACGAAAATCCCTATTGATTTACCTGTTTTTACAAGGAAATAAAATGTGAAAAAAATGTTTCTACATCCCATGGCCTTTCCCAACCATTTAAATTTTTCTCTTACAGGGCTAACACTTCCGAAAAACCAATACAACGCTCACCCGGAACAATATATAAAGCTAAACGAACCGTTCACTGGGTACTCATACGTACGAAAATCCCTATTGATTTACCTGTTTTTACAAGGAAATAAAATGTGAAAACAATATTTCTACATCCCATGGCCTTTCCCAACCATTTAAATTTTTCTCTTACAGGTCTAACACTTCCGAAAAACCAATACAACGCCCACCCGGAACAATATATAAAGCTAAACGAACCGTTCACTGGGTACTCATACGTACGAAAATCCCTATAGATTTACCTGTTTTTACAAGGAAATAAAATGTGAAAAAAATGTTTCTACATCCCATGGCCTTTCCCAACCATTTAAATTTTTTTCTTACAGGTCTAACACTTCCGAAAAACCAATACAACGCCCACCCGGACCAATATATTAAGCTAAACGAACCGTTCACTGGGTACTTATCCGTACGAAAATCCCTATAGATTTACCTGTTTTTACAAGGAAATAAAATGTGAAAAAAATATTTCTACATCCCATGGCCTTTCCCAACCATTTAAATTTTTCTCTTACAGGTCTAACACTTCCGAAAAACCAATACAACGCTCACCCGGAACAATATATAAAGCTAAACGAACCGTTCACTGGGTACTTATACGCACGAAAATCCCTATTGATTTACCTGTTTTTACAAGGAAATAAAATGTGAAAAAAATATTTCTACATCCCATGGCCTTTCCCAACCATTTAAATTTTTCTCTCACAGGTCTAACACTTCCGAAAAACCAGTACAACGCCCACCCGGAACAATATATAAAGCTAAACGAACCGTTCACTGGGTACTCATACGTACGAAAATCCCTATTGATTTACCTGTTTTTACAAGGAAATAAAATGTGAAAAAAATATTTCTACATCCCATGGCCCTTCCCAACCATTTAAATTTTTCTCTTACAGGTCTAACACGTCCGAAAAACCAATACAACGCCCATCCGGAACAATATATAAAGCTAAACGCACCGGTCACTGGGTACTTATCCGTACGAAAATCCCTATTGATTTACCTGTTTTTACAAGGAAATAAAATGTGAAAACAATATTTCTACATCCCATGGCCTTTCCCAACCATTTAAATTTTTCTCTTACAGGTCTAACACTTCCGAAAAACCAATACAACGCCCACTCGGAACAATATATAAAGCTAAACGAACCGTTCACTGGGTACTTATCCGTACGAAAATCCCTATTGATTTACCTGTTTTTCCAAGGAAATAAAATGTGAAAAAAATATTTCTACATCCCATGGCCTTTCCCAACCATGTAAATTTTTCTCTTACAGGTCTAACACGTCCGAAAAACCAATATAACGCCCATCCGGACCAATATAGAAATCTAAACGCACCGTTCACTGGGTATTTATATGTACGAAAATCCCTATTGATTTACCTGTTTTTACAAGGAAATAAAATGTGAAAAAAATATTTCTACATCCCATGGCCTTTCCCAACCATTTAAATTTTTCTCTTACAGGGCTAACACTTCCGAAAAACCAATACAACGCCCACCCGGACCAATATATTAAGCTAAACGAACCGTTCACTGGGTACTTATACGTACGAAAATCCCTATTGATTTACCTGTTTTTACAGGGAAATAAAATGTGAAAAAAATATTTCTACATCCCATGGCCTTTCCCAACCATTTAAATTTTTCTCTTACAAGTCTAACACTTCCGAAAAACCAATACAACGCCCACCCGGAACAATATATAAAGCTAAACGAACCGTTCACTGGGTACTTATCCGTACGAAAATCCCTATTGATTTACGTGTTTTTACAAGGAAATAAAATGTGAAAACAATATTTCTACATCCCATGGCCTTTCCCAACCATTTAAATTTTTCTCTTACAGGTCTAACACTTCCGAAAAACCAATACAGCGCCCACCCGGAACAATATATAAAGCTAAACGAACCGTTCACTGGGTACTTATCCGTACGAAAATCCCTATTGATTTACCTGTTTTTACAAGGAAATAAAAGGTGAAAACAATATTTCTACATCCCATGGCCTTTCCCAACCATTTAAATTTTTCTCTTACAGGTCTAACACTTCTGAAAAACCAATACAACGCTCACCCAGAACAATATATAAAGCTAAACGAACCGTTCACTGGGTACTCATACGTACGAAAATCCCTATTGATTTACCTGTTTTTACAAGGAAATAAAATGTGAAAAAAATGTTTCTACATCCCATGGCCTTTCCCAACCATTTAAATTTTTCTCTTACAGGGCTAACACTTCAGAAAAACCAATACAACGCCCACCCGGAACACTATATAAAGCTAAACGAACCGTTCACTGGGTACTTATAAGCACGAAAATCCCTATTGATTTACCTGTTTTTACAAGGAAATAAAATGTGAAAAAAATATTTCTACATCCCATGGCCTTTCCCAACCATTTAAATTTTTCTCTTACAGGTCTAACACTTCCGAAAAACCAATACAACGCCCACCCGGAACAATATATAAAGCTAAACGAACCGTTCACTGGGTACTCATACGTACGAAAATCCCTATTGATTTACCTGTTTTTACAAGGAAATAAAATGTGAAAAAAATATTTCTACATCCCATGGCCCTTCCCAACCATTTAAATTTTTCTCTTACAGGTCTAACACGTCCGAAAAACCAATACAACACCTATCCGGAACAATATATAAAGCTAAACGCACCGGTCACTGGGTACTTATCCGTACGAAAATCCCTATTGATTTACCTGTTTTTACAAGGAAATAAAATGTGAAAACAATATTTCTACATCCCATGGCCTTTCCCAACCATTTAAATTTTTCTCTTACAGGTCTAACACTTCCGAAAAACCAATACAACGCCCACCCGGAACAATATATAAAGCTAAACGAACCGTTCACTGGGTACTCATACGTACGAAAATCCCTATAGATTTACCTGTTTTTACAAGGAAATAAAATGTGAAAAAAATGTTTCTACATCCCATGGCCTTTCCCAACCATTTAAATTTTTTTCTTACAGGTCTAACACTTCCGAAAAACCAATACAACGCCCACCCGGACCAATATATTAAGCTAAACGAACCGTTCACTGGGTACTTATCCGTACGAAAATCCCTATAGATTTACCTGTTTTTACAAGGAAATAAAATGTGAAAAAAATATTTCTACATCCCATGGCCTTTCCCAACCATTTAAATTTTTCTCTTACAGGTCTAACACTTCCGAAAAACCAATACAACGCTCACCCGGAACAATATATAAAGCTAAACGAACCGTTCACTGGGTACTTATACGCACGAAAATCCCTATTGATTTACCTGTTTTTACAAGGAAATAAAATGTGAAAAAAATATTTCTACATCCCATGGCCTTTCCCAACCATTTAAATTTTTCTCTCACAGGTCTAACACTTCCGAAAAACCAGTACAACGCCCACCCGGAACAATATATAAAGCTAAACGAACCGTTCACTGGGTACTCATACGTACGAAAATCCCTATTGATTTACCTGTTTTTACAAGGAAATAAAATGTGAAAAAAATATTTCTACATCCCATGGCCCTTCCCAACCATTTAAATTTTTCTCTTACAGGTCTAACACGTCTGAAAAACCAATACAACGCCCATCTGGAACAATATATAAAGCTAAACGCACCGGTCACTGGGTACTTATCCGTACGAAAATCCCTATTGATTTACCTGTTTTTACAAGGAAATAAAATGTGAAAACAATATTTCTACATCCCATGGCCTTTCCCAACCATTTAAATTTTTCTCTTACAGGTCTAACACTTCCGAAAAACCAATACAACGCCCACTCGGAACAATATATAAAGCTAAACGAACCGTTCACTGGGTACTTATCCGTACGAAAATCCCTATTGATTTACCTGTTTTTCCAAGGAAATAAAATGTGAAAAAAATATTTCTACATCCCATGGCCTTTCCCAACCATGTAAATTTTTCTATTACAGGTCTAACACGTCCGAAAAACCAATATAACGCCCATCCGGACCAATATAGAAAGCTAAACGCACCGTTCACTGGGTATTTATATGTACGAAAATCCCTATTGATTTACCTGTTTTTACAAGGAAATAAAATGTGAAAAAATATTTCTACATCCCATGGCCTTTCCCAACCATTTAAATTTTTCTCTTACAGGGCTAACACTTCCGAAAAACCAATACAACGCCCACCCGGACCAATATATTAAGCTAAACGAACCGTTCACTGGGTACTTATACGTACGAAAATCCCTATTGATTTACCTGTTTTTACAGGGAAATAAAATGTGAAAAAAATATTTCTACATCCCATGGCCTTTCCCAACCATTTAAATTTTTCTCTTACAAGTCTAACACTTCCGAAAAACCAATACAACGCCCACCCGGAACAATATATAAAGCTAAACGAACCGTTCACTGGGTACTTATCCGTACGAAAATCCCTATTGATTTACGTGTTTTTACAAGGAAATAAAATGTGAAAACAATATTTCTACATCCCATGGCCTTTCCCAACCATTTAAATTTTTCTCTTACAGGTCTAACACTTCCGAAAAACCAATACAACGCCCACCCGGAACAATATATAAAGCTAAACGAACCGTTCACTGGGTACTTATCCGTACGAAAATCCCTATTGATTTACCTGTTTTTACAAGGAAATAAAAGGTGAAAACAATATTTCTACATCCCATGGCCTTTCCCAACCATTTAAATTTTTCTCTTACAGGTCTAACACTTCTGAAAAACCAATACAACGCTCACCCGGAACAATATATAAAGCTAAACGAACCGTTCACTGGGTACTCATACGTACGAAAATCCCTATTGATTTACCTGTTTTTACAAGGAAATAAAATGTGAAAAAAATATTTCTACATCCCATGGCCTTTCCCAACCATTTAAATTTTTCTCTTACAGGTCTAACACTTCCGAAAAACCAGTACAATGCCCACCCGGAACAATATATAAAGCTAAACGAACCGTTCACTGGGTACTCATACGTACGAAAATCCCTATTGATTTACCTGTTTTTACAAGGAAATAAAATGTGAAAAAAATATTTCTACATCCCATGGCCCTTCCCAACCATTTAAATTTTTCTCTTACAGGTCTAACACTTCCGAAAAACCAATACAACGCCCATCCGGAACAATATATAAAGCTAAACGAACCGTTCACTGGGTACTTATCCGTACGAAAAACCCTATAGATTTACCTGTTTTTACAAGGAAATAAAATGTGAAAACAATATTTCTACATCCCATGGCCTTTCCCAACCATTTAAATTTTTCTCTTACAGGTCTAACACTTCCGAAAAACCAGTACAATGCCCACCCGGAACAATATATAAAGCTAAACGAACCGTTCACTGGGTACTCATACGTACGAAAATCCCTATTGATTTACCTGTTTTTACAAGGAAATAAAATGTGAAAAAAATATTTCTACATCCCATGGCCCTTCCCAACCATTTAAATTTTTCTCTTACAGGTCTAACACGTCCGAAAAACCAGTATAACACCCATCCGGAACAATATATAAAGCTAAACGAACCGTTCACTGGGTACTTATCCGTACGAAAATCCCTATAGATTTACCTGTTTTTACAAGGAAATAAAATGTGAAAAAAATATTTCTACATCCCATGGCCTTTCCCAACCATTTAAATTTTTCTCTTACAGGTCTAACACTTCCGAAAAACCAATACAATGCTCACCCGGAACAATATATAAAGCTAAACGAACCGTTCACTGGGTACTCATACGTACGAAAATCCCTATTGATTTACCTGTTTTTACAAGGAAATAAAATGTGAAAAAATATTTCTACATCCCATGGCCTTTCCCAACCATTTAAATTTTTCTCTTACAGGGCTAACACTTCCGAAAAACCAATACAACGCCCACCCGGACCAATATATTAAGCTAAACGAACCGTTCACTGGGTACTTATACGTACGAAAATCCCTATTGATTTACCTGTTTTTACAGGGAAATAAAATGTGAAAAAAATATTTCTACATCCCATGGCCTTTCCCAACCATTTAAATTTTTCTCTTACAAGTCTAACACTTCCGAAAAACCAATACAACGCCCACCCGGAACAATATATAAAGCTAAACGAACCGTTCACTGGGTACTTATCCGTACGAAAATCCCTATTGATTTACGTGTTTTTACAAGGAAATAAAATGTGAAAACAATATTTCTACATCCCATGGCCTTTCCCAACCATTTAAATTTTTCTCTTACAGGTCTAACACTTCCGAAAAACCAATACAACGCCCACCCGGAACAATATATAAAGCTAAACGAACCGTTCACTGGGTACTTATCCGTACGAAAATCCCTATTGATTTACCTGTTTTTACAAGGAAATAAAAGGTGAAAACAATATTTCTACATCCCATGGCCTTTCCCAACCATTTAAATTTTTCTCTTACAGGTCTAACACTTCTGAAAAACCAATACAACGCTCACCCGGAACAATATATAAAGCTAAACGAACCGTTCACTGGGTACTCATACGTACGAAAATCCCTATTGATTTACCTGTTTTTACAAGGAAATAAAATGTGAAAAAAATATTTCTACATCCCATGGCCTTTCCCAACCATTTAAATTTTTCTCTTACAGGTCTAACACTTCCGAAAAACCAGTACAATGCCCACCCGGAACAATATATAAAGCTAAACGAACCGTTCACTGGGTACTCATACGTACGAAAATCCCTATTGATTTACCTGTTTTTACAAGGAAATAAAATGTGAAAAAAATATTTCTACATCCCATGGCCCTTCCCAACCATTTAAATTTTTCTCTTACAGGTCTAACACTTCCGAAAAACCAATACAACGCCCATCCGGAACAATATATAAAGCTAAACGAACCGTTCACTGGGTACTTATCCGTACGAAAAACCCTATAGATTTACCTGTTTTTACAAGGAAATAAAATGTGAAAACAATATTTCTACATCCCATGGCCTTTCCCAACCATTTAAATTTTTCTCTTACAGGTCTAACACTTCCGAAAAACCAATACAACGCCCACCCGGAACAATATATAAAGCTAAACGAACCGTTCACTGGGTACTTATCCGTACGAAAATCCCTATTGATTTACCTGTTTTTACAAGGAAATAAAAGGTGAAAACAATATTTCTACATCCCATGGCCTTTCCCAACCATTTAAATTTTTCTCTTACAGGTCTAACACTTCTGAAAAACCAATACAACGCTCACCCGGAACAATATATAAAGCTAAACGAACCGTTCACTGGGTACTCATACGTACGAAAATCCCTATTGATTTACCTGTTTTTACAAGGAAATAAAATGTGAAAAAAATATTTCTACATCCCATGGCCTTTCCCAACCATTTAAATTTTTCTCTTACAGGTCTAACACTTCCGAAAAACCAGTACAATGCCCACCCGGAACAATATATAAAGCTAAACGAACCGTTCACTGGGTACTCATACGTACGAAAATCCCTATTGATTTACCTGTTTTTACAAGGAAATAAAATGTGAAAAAAATATTTCTACATCCCATGGCCCTTCCCAACCATTTAAATTTTTCTCTTACAGGTCTAACACGTCCGAAAAACCAGTACAACACCCATCCGGAACAATATATAAAGCTAAACGAACCGTTCACTGGGTACTTATCCGTACGAAAATCCCTATAGATTTACCTGTTTTTACAAGGAAATAAAATGTGAAAAAAATATTTCTACATCCCATGGCCTTTCCCAACCATTTAAATTTTTCTCTTACAGGTCTAACACTTCCGAAAAACCAATACAATGCTCACCCGGAACAATATATAAAGCTAAACGAACCGTTCACTGGGTACTCATACGTACGAAAATCCCTATTGATTTACCTGTTTTTACAAGGAAATAAAATGTGAAAAAAATATTTCTAAATCCCATGGCCTTTCCCAACCATTTAAATTTTTCTCTTACAGGTCTAACACTTCCGAAAAACCAGTACAACGCCCACCCGGAACAATATATAAAGCTAAACGAACCGTTCACTGGGTACTCATATGTACGAAAATCCCTATTGATTTACCTGTTTTTACAAGGAAATAAAATGTGAAAAAAATATTTCTACATCCCATGGCCCTTCCCAACCATTTAAATTTTTCTCTTACAAGTCTAACACGTCCGAAAAACCAATACAACGCCCATCCGGAACAATATATAAAGCTAAACGCACCGGTCACTGGGTACTTATCCGTACGAAAATCCCTATTGATTTACCTGTTTTTACAAGGAAATAAAATGTGAAAACAATATTTCTACATCCCATGGCCTTTCCCAACCATTTAAATTTTTCTCTTACAGGTCTAACACTTCCGAAAAACCAATACAACGCCCACCCGGAACAATATATAAAGCTAAACGAACCGTTCACTGGGTACTTATCCATACGAAAATCCCTATTGATTTACCTGTTTTTCCAAGGAAATAAAATGTGAAAAAAATATTTCTACATCCCATGGCCTTTCCCAACCATGTAAATTTTTCTCTTACAGGTCTAACACGTCCGAAAAACCAATACAACGCCCATCCGGACCAATATAGAAAGCTAAACGCACCGTTCACTGGGTATTTATATGTACGAAAATCCCTATTGATTTACCTGTTTTTACAAGGAAATAAAATGTGAAAAAAATATTTCTACATCCCATGGCCTTTCCCAACCATGTAAATTTTTCTCTTACAGGTCTAACACGTCCGAAAAACCAATACAACGCCCATCCGGACCAATATAGAAAGCTAAACGCACCGTTCACTGGGTATTTATATGTACGAAAGTCCCTATTGATTTACCTGTTTTTACAAGGAAATAAAATGTGAAAAAAATATTTCTACATCCCATGGCCTTTCCCAACCATTTAAATTTTTCTCTTACAGGGCTAACACTTCCGAAAAACCAATACAACGCCCATCCGGAACAATATATAAAGCTAAACGCACCGGTCACTGGGTACTTATCCGTACGAAAATCCCTATTGATTTACCTGTTTTTACAGGGAAATAAAATGTGAAAAAAATATTTCTACATCCCATGGCCTTTCCCAACCATTTAAATTTTTCTCTTACAGGGCTAACACTTCCGAAAAACCAATACAACGCCCACCCGGACCAATATATTAAGCTAAACGAACCGTTCACTGGGTACTTATACGTACGAAAATCCCTATTGATTTACCTGTTTTTACAGGGAAATAAAATGTGAAAAAAATATTTCTACATCCCATGGCCTTTCCCAACCATTTAAATTTTTCTCTTACAAGTCTAACACTTCCGAAAAACCAATACAACGCCCACCCGGAACAATATATAAAGCTAAACGAACCGTTCACTGGGTACTTATCCGTACGAAAATCCCTATTGATTTACGTGTTTTTACAAGGAAATAAAATGTGAAAACAATATTTCTACATCCCATGGCCTTTCCCAACCATTTAAATTTTTCTCTTACAGGTCTAACACGTCCGAAAAACCAATACAACGCCCATCCGGACCAATATAGAAAGCTAAACGCACCGTTCACTGGGTATTTATATGTACGAAAATCCCTATTGATTTACCTGTTTTTACAAGGAAATAAAATGTGAAAAAAATATTTCTACATCCCATGGCCTTTCCCAACCATTTAAATTTTTCTCTTACAGGGCTAACACTTCCGAAAAACCAATACAACGCCCACCCGGACCAATATATTAAGCTAAACGAACCGTTCACTGGGTACTTATCCGTACGAAAATCCCTATTGATTTACCTGTTTTTACAAGGAAATAAAATGTGAAAAAAATATTTCTACATCCCATGGCATTTCCCAACCATTTAAATTTTTCTCTTACAGGGCTAACACTTCCGAAAAACCAATACAACGCCCACCCGGACCAATATATTAAGCTAAACGAACCGTTCACTGGGTACTTATACGTACGAAAATCCCTATTGATTTACCTGTTTTTACAGGGAAATAAAATGTGAAAAAAATATTTCTACATCCCATGGCCTTTCCCAACCATTTAAATTTTTCTCTTACAAGTCTAACACTTCCGAAAAACCAATACAACGCCCACCCGGAACAATATATAAAGCTAAACGAACCGTTCACTGGGTACTTATCCGTACGAAAATCCCTATTGATTTACGTGTTTTTACAAGGAAATAAAATGTGAAAACAATATTTCTACATCCCATGGCCTTTCCCAACCATTTAAATTTTTCTCTTACAAGTCTAACACTTCCGAAAAACCAATACAACGCCCACCCGGAACAATATATAAAGCTAAACGAACCGTTCACTGGGTACTTATCCGTACGAAAATCCCTATTGATTTACGTGTTTTTACAAGGAAATAAAATGTGAAAACAATATTTCTACATCCCATGGCCTTTCCCAACCATTTAAATTTTTCTCTTACAGGTCTAACACTTCCGAAAAACCAATACAACGCCCACCCGGAACAATATATAAAGCTAAACGAACCGTTCACTGGGTACTTATCCGTACGAAAATCCCTATTGATTTACCTGTTTTTACAAGGAAATAAAAGGTGAAAACAATATTTCTACATCCCATGGCCTTTCCCAACCATTTAAATTTTTCTCTTACAGGTCTAACACTTCCGAAAAACCAATACAACGCTCACCCGGAACAATATATAAAGCTAAACGAACCGTTCACTGGGTACTCATACGTACGAAAATCCCTATTGATTTACCTGTTTTTACAAGGAAATAAAATGTGAAAAAAATATTTCTACATCCCATGGCCTTTCCCAACCATTTAAATTTTTCTCTTACAGGTCTAACACTTCCGAAAAACCAGTACAACGCCCACCCGGAACAATATATAAAGCTAAACGAACCGTTCACTGGGTACTCATACGTACGAAAATCCCTATTGATTTACCTGTTTTTACAAGGAAATAAAATGTGAAAAAAATATTTCTACATCCCATGGCCCTTCCCAACCATTTAAATTTTTCTCTTACAGGTCTAACACGTCCGAAAAACCAATACAACACCCATCCGGAACAATATATAAAGCTAAACGCACCGGTCACTGGGTACTTATCCGTACGAAAATCCCTATTGATTTACCTGATTTTACAAGGATATAAAATGTGAAAACAATATTTCTACATCCCATGGCCTTTCCCAACCATTTAAATTTTTCTCTTACAGGTCTAACACTTCCGAAAAACCAATACAACGCCCACCCGGAACAATATATAAAGCTAAACGAACCGTTCACTGGGTACTTATCCGTACGAAAATCCCTATTGATTTACCTGTTTTTCCAAGGAAATAAAATGTGAAAAAAATATTTCTACATCCCATGGCCTTTCCCAACCATTTAAATTTTTCTCTTACAGGTCTAACACTTCCGAAAAACCAATACAACGCCCACCCGGAACAATATATAAAGCTAAACGAACCGTTCACTGGGTACTCATACGTACGAAAATCCCTATAGATTTACCTGTTTTTACAAGGAAATAAAATGTGAAAAAAATGTTTCTACATCCCATGGCCTTTCCCAACCATTTAAATTTTTTTCTTACAGGTCTAACACTTCCGAAAAACCAATACAACGCCCACCCGGAACAATATATAAAGCTAAATGCACCGTTCACTGGGTATTTATCCGTACGAAAATCCCTATTGATTTACCTGTTTTTACAAGGAAATAAAATGTGAAAACAATATTTCTACATCCCATGGCCTTTCCCAACCATTTAAATTTTTCTCTTACAGGTCTAACACTTCCGAAAAACCAATACAACGCCCACCCGGAACAATATATAAAGCTAAACGAACCGTTCACTGGGTACTTATCCGTACGAAAATCCCTATTGATTTACCTGTTTTTACAAGGAAATAAAATGTGAAAAAAACATTTCTACATCCCATGGCCTTTCCCAACCATTTAAATTTTTCTCTTACAGGTCTAAGACTTCCGAAAAACCAATACAACGCCCACCCGGAACAATATATAAAGCTAAACGAACCGTTCACTGGGTACTTATCCGTACGAAAATCCCTATTGATTTACCTGTTTTTACAAGGAAATAAAAGGTGAAAACAATATTTCTACATCCAATGGCCTTTCCCAACCATTTAAATTTTTCTCTTACAGGTCTAACACTTCCGAAAAACCAATACAACGCCCACCCGGAACAATATATAAAGCTAAACGAACCGTTCACTGGGTACTTATCCGTACTAAAATCCCTATTGATTTACCTGTTTTTACAAGGAAATAAAATGTGAAAAAAATATTTCTACATCCCATGGCCTTTCCCAACCATTTAAATTTTTCTCTTACAAGTCTAACACTTCCGAAAAACCAATACAACGCCCAACCAGAACAATATATAAAGCTAAACGAACCGTTCACTGGGTACTCATACGTACGAAAATCCCTATTGATTTACCTGTTTTTACAAGGAAATAAAATGTGAAAAAAATGTTTCTACATCCCATGGCCTTTCCCAACCATTTAAATTTTTCTCTTACAGGGCTAACACTTCCGAAAAACCAATACAACGCCCACCCGGAACACTATATAAAGCTAAACGAACGGTTCACTGGGTACTTATACGCACGAAAATCCCTATTGATTTACCTGTTTTTACAAGGAAATAAAATGTGAAAAAAATGTTTCTACATCCCATGGCCTTTCCCAACCATTTAAATTTTTCTCTTACAGGTCTAACACTTCCGAAAAACCAATACAACGCCCACCCGGAACAATATATAAAGCTAAACGAACCGTTCACTGGGTACTCATACGTACGAAAATCCCTATTGATTTACCTGTTTTTACAAGGAAATAAAATGTGAAAAAAATGTTTCTACATCCCATGGCCTTTCCCAACCATTTAAATTTTTCTCTTACAGGGCTAACACTTCCGAAAAACCAATACAACGCCCACCCGGAACACTATATAAAGCTAAACGAACCGTTCACTGGGTACTTATCCGTACGAAAATCCCTATTGATTTACCTGTTTTTACAAGGAAATAAAATGTGAAAAAAATATTTCTACATCCCATGGCCTTTCCCAACCATTTAAATTTTTCTCTTACAGGTCTAACACTTCCGAAAAACCTATACAACGCCCATCCGGAACAATATATAAAGCTAAACGAACCGTTCACTGGGTACTCATACGTACGAAAATCCCTATTGATTTACCTGTTTTTACAAGGAAATAAAATGTGAAAAAAACATTTCTACATCCCATTGCCTTTCCCAACCATTTAAATTTTTCTCTTACAGGTCTAACAATTCCGAAAAACCAATACAACGCCCACCCGGAACAATATATAAAGCTAAACGAACCGTTCACTGGGTACTTATCCGTACGAAAATCCCTATTGATTTACCTGTTTTTACAAGGAAATAAAAGGTGAAAACAATATTTCTACATCCAATGGCCTTTCCCAACCATTTAAATTTTTCTCTTACAGGTCTAACACTTCCGAAAAACCAATACAACGCCCACCCGGAACAATATATAAAGCTAAACGAACCGTTCACTGGGTACTCATACGTACGAAAATCCCTATTGATTTACCTGTTTTTACAAGGAAATAAAATGTGAAAAAAATGTTTCTACATCCCATGGCCTTTCCCAAACATTTAAATTTTTCTCTTACAGGGCTAACACTTCCGAAAAACCAATACAACGCCCACCCGGAACAATATATAAAGCTAAACGAACCGTTCACTGGGTACTCATACGTACGAAAATCCCTATTGATTTACCTGTTTTTACAAGGAAATAAAATGTGAAAAAAATGTTTCTACATCCCATGGCCTTTCCCAACCATTTAAATTTTTCTCTTACAGGGCTAACACTTCCGAAAAACCAATACAACGCCCACCCGGAACACTATATAAAGCTAAACGAACCGTTCACTGGGTACTTATACGCACGAAAATCCCTATTGATTTACCTGTTTTTACAAGGAAATAAAATGTGAAAAAAATATTTCTACATCCCATGGCCTTTCCCAACCATTTAAATTTTTCTCTTACAGGGCTAACACTTCCGAAAAACCAATACAACGCCCACCCGGACCAATATATTAAGCTAAACGAACCGTTCACTGGGTACTTATCCGTACGAAAATCCCTATAGATTTACCTGTTTTTACAAGGAAATAAAATGTGAAAAAAATATTTCTACATCCCATGGCCTTTCCCAACCATTTAAATTTTTCTCTTACAGGTCTAACACTTCCGAAAAACCAATACAACGCTCACCCGGAACAATATATAAAGCTAAACGAACCGTTCACTGGGTACTCATACGTACGAAAATCCCTATTGATTTACCTGTTTTTACAAGGAAATAAAATGTGAAAAAAATATTTCTACATCCCATGGCCTTTCCCAACCATTTAAATTTTTCTCTTACAGGTCTAACACTTCCGAAAAACCAATACAACGCCCACCCGGAACAATATATAAAGCTAAACGAACCGTTCACTGGGTACTCATACGTACGAAAATCCCTATTGATTTACCTGTTTTTACAAGGAAATAAAAGGTGAAAACAATATTTCTACATCCCATGGCCCTTCCCAACCATTTAAATTTTTCTCTTACAGGTCTAACACGTCCGAAAAACCAATACAACACCCATCCGGAACAATATATAAAGCTAAACGCACCGTTCACTGGGTACTTATCCGTACGAAAATCCCTATTGATTTACCTGTTTTTACAAGGAAATAAAAGGTGAAAACAATATTTCTACATCCCATGGCCTTTCCCAACCATTTAAATTTTTCTCTTACAGGTCTAACAATTCCGAAAAACCAATACAACGCCCACCCGGAACAATATATAAAGCTAAACGAACCGTTCACTGGGTACATATCCGTACGAAAATCCCTATTGATTTACCTGTTTTTACAAGGAAATAAAAGGTGAAAACAATATTTCTACATCCAATGGCCTTTCCCAACCATTTAAATTTTTCTCTTACAGGTCTAACACGTCCGAAAAACCAATACAACACCCATCCGGAACAATATATAAAGCTAAACGCACCGTTCACTGGGTACTTATCCGTACGAAAATCCCTATTGATTTACCTGTTTTTACAAGGAAATAAATTGTGAAAACAATATTTCTACATCCCATGGCCTTTCCCAACCATTTAAATTTTTCTCTTACAGGTCTAACACTTCCGAAAAACCAATACAATGCCCACCCGGAACAATATATAAAGCTAAACGAACCGTTCACTGGGTACTTATCCGTACGAAAATCCCTATTGATTTACCTGTTTTTACAAGGAAATAAAATGTGAAAAAAACATTTCTACATCCCATGGCCTTTCCCAACCGTTTAAATTTTTCTCTTACAGGTCTAACACTTCCGAAAAACCAATACAACGCCCACCCGGAACAATATATAAAGCTAAACGAACCGTTCACTGGGTACTTATCCGTAAGAAAATCCCTATTGATTTACCTGTTTTTACAAGGAAATAAAAGGTGAAAACAATATTTCTACATCCAATGGCCTTTCCCAACCATTTAAATTTTTCTCTTACAGGGCTAACACTTCCGAAAAACCAATACAACGCACACCCGGACCAATATATTAAGCTAAACGAACCGTTCACTGGGTACTTATCCGTACGAAAATCCCTATAGATTTACCTGTTTTTACAAGGAAATAAAATGTGAAAAAAATATTTCTACATCCCATGGCCTTTCCCAACCATTTAAATTTTTCTCTTACAGGTCTAACACTTCCGAAAAACCAAAACAACGCTCCCCCGGAACAATATATAAAGCTAAACGAACCGTTCACTGGGTACTCATACGTACGAAAATCCCTATTGATTTACCTGTTTTTACAAGGAAATAAAATGTGAAAAAAATGTTTCTACATCCCATGGCCTTTCCCAAACATTTAAATTTTTCTCTTACAGGGCTAACACTTCCGAAAAACCAATACAACGCCCACCCGGAACACTATATAAAGCTAAACGAACCGTTCACTGGGTACTTATACGCACGAAAATCCCTATTGATTTACCTGTTTTTACAACGAAATAAAATGTGAAAAAAATGTTTCTACATCCCATGGCCTTTCCCAACCATTTAAATTTTTCTCTTACAGGGCTAACACTTCCGAAAAACCAATACAACGCCCACCCGGAACACTATATAAAGCTAAACGAACCGTTCACTGGGTACTTATACGCACGAAAATCCCTATTGATTTACCTGTTTTTACAAGGAAATAAAATGTGAAAAAAATGTTTCTACATCCCATGGCCTTTCCCAACCATTTACATTTTTCTCTTACAGGGCTAACACTTCCGAAAAACCAATACAACGCCCACCCGGAACACTATATAAAGCTAAACGAACCGTTCACTGGGTACTTATACGCACGAAAATCCCTATTGATTTACCTGTTTTTACAAGGAAATAAAATATGAAAAAAATATTTCTACATCCCATGGCCTTTCCCAACCATTTAAATTTTTCTCTTACAGGTCTAACACTTCCGAAAAACCAATACAACGCCCACCCGGAACAATATATAAAGCTAAACGAACCGTTCACTGGGTACTCATACGTACGAAAATCCCTATTGATTTACCTGTTTTTACAAGGAAATAAAATGTGAAAAAAATGTTTCTACATCCCATGGCCTTTCCCAACCATTTAAATTTTTCTCTTACAGGGCTAACACTTCCGAAAAACCAATACAACGCCCACCCGGAACACTATATAAAGCTAAACGAACCGTTCACTGGGTACTTATACGCACGAAAATCCCTATTGATTTACCTGTTTTTACAAGGAAATAAAATGTGAAAAAAATATTTCTACATCCCATGGCCTTTCCCAACCATTTAAATTTTTCTCTTACAGGGCTAACACTTCTGAAAAACCAATACAACGCCCACCCGGACCAATATATTAAGCTAAACGAACCGTTCACTGGGTACTTATCCGTACGAAAATCCCTATAGATTTACCTGTTTTTACAAGGAAATAAAATGTGAAAAAAATATTTCTACATCCCATGGCCTTTCCCAACCATTTAAATTTTTCTCTTACAGGTCTAACACTTCCGAAAAACCAATACAACGCTCACCCGGAACAATATATAAAGGTAAACGAACCGTTCACTGGGTACTCATACGTACGAAAATCCCTATTGATTTACCTGTTTTTACAAGGAAATAAAATGTGAAAAAAATATTTCTACATCCCATGGCCTTTCCCAACCATTTAAATTTTTCTCTTACAGGTCTAACACTTCCGAAAAACCAATACAACGCCCACCCGGAACAATATATAAAGCTAAACGAACCGTTCACTGGGTACTCATACGTACGAAAATCCCTATTGATTTACCTGTTTTTACAAGGAAATAAAATGTGAAAAAAATGTTTCTACATCCCATGGCCTTTCCCAACCATTTAAATTTTTCTCTTACAGGGCTAACACTTCCGAAAAACCAATACAACGCCCACCCGGAACAATATATAAAGGTAAACGAACCGTTCACTGGGTACTCATACGTACGAAAATCCCTATTGATTTACCTGTTTTTACAAGGAAATAAAATGTGAAAAAAATATTTCTACATCCCATGGCCTTTCCCAACCATTTAAATTTTTCTCTTACAGGTCTAACACTTCCGAAAAACCAATACAACGCCCACCCGGAACAATATATAAAGCTAAACGAACCGTTCACTGGGTACTCATACGTACGAAAATCCCTATTGATTTACCTGTTTTTACAAGGAAATAAAATGTGAAAAAAATGTTTCTACATCCCATGGCCTTTCCCAACCATTTAAATTTTTCTCTTACAGGGCTAACACTTCCGAAAAACCAATACAACGCCCACCCGGAACACTATATAAAGCTAAACGAACCGTTCACTGGGTACTCATACGCACGAAAATCCCTATTGATTTACCTGTTTTTACAAGGAAATAAAATGTGAAAAAAATATTTCTACATCCCATGGCCTTTCCCAACCATTTAAATTTTTCTCTTACAGGGCTAACACTTCCGAAAAACCAATACAACGCCCACCCGGAACACTATATAAAGCTAAACGAACCGTTCACTGGGTACTTATACGCACGAAAATCCCTATTGATTAACCTGTTTTTACAAGGAAATAAAATGTGAAAAAAATATTTCTACATTCCATGGCCTTTCCCAACCATTTAAATTTTTCTCTTACAGGGCTAACACTTCTGAAAAACCAATACAACGCCCACCCGGACCAATATATTAAGCTAAACGAACCGTTCACTGGGTACTTATCCGTACGAAAATCCCTATAGATTTACCTGTTTTTACAAGGAAATAAAATGTGAAAAAAATATTTCTACATCCCATGGCCTTTCCCAACCATTTAAATTTTTCTCTTACAGGTCTAACACTTCCGAAAAACCAATACAACGCTCACCCGGAACAATATATAAAGGTAAACGAACCGTTCACTGGGTACTCATACGTACGAAAATCCCTATTGATTTACCTGTTTTTACAAGGAAATAAAATGTGAAAAAAATATTTCTACATCCCATGGCCTTTCCCAACCATTTAAATTTTTCTCTTACAGGTCTAACACTTCCGAAAAACCAATACAACGCCCACCCGGAACAATATATAAAGCTAAACGAACCGTTCACTGGGTACTCATACGTACGAAAATCCCTATTGATTTACCTGTTTTTACAAGGAAATAAAATGTGAAAAAAATATTTCTACATCCCATGGCCCTTCCCAACCATTTAAATTTTTCTCTTACAGGTCTAACACGTCCGAAAAACCATTACAACACCCATCCGGAACAATATATAAAGCTAAACGCACCGTTCACTGGGTACTTATACGCACGAAAATCCCTATTGATTTACCTGTTTTTACAAGGAAATAAAATGTGAAAAAAATGTTTCTACATCCCATGGCCTTTCCCAACCATTTAAATTTTTCTCTTACAGGGCTAACACTTCCGAAAAACCAATACAACGCCCACCCGGAACACTATATAAAGCTAAACGAACCGTTCACTGGGTACTCATACGTACGAAAATCCCTATTGATTTACCCGTTTTTACAAGGAAATAAAATGTGAAAAAAATATTTCTACATCCCATGGCCTTTCCCAACCATTTAAATTTTTCTCTTACAGGTCTAACACTTCCGAAAAACCGATACAACGCCCACCCGGAACAATATATAAAGCTAAACGAACCGTTCACTGGGTACTCATACGTACGAAAATCCCTATTGATTTACCCGTTTTTACAAGGAAATAAAATGTGAAAAAAATATTTCTACATCCCATGGCCTTTCCCAACCATTTAAATTTTTCTCTTACAGGTCTAACACTTCCGAAAAACCAATACAACGCCCACCCGGAACAATATATAAAGCTAAACGAACCGTTCACTGGGTACTCATACGTACGAAAATCCCTATTGATTTACCCGTTTTTACAAGGAAATAAAATGTGAAAAAAATATTTCTACATCCCATGGCCTTTCCCAACCATTTAAATTTTTCTCTTACAGGTCTAACACTTCAGAAAAACGAATACAACGCCACCCGGAACAATATATAAAGCTAAACGAACCGTTCACTGGGTACTCATACGTACGAAAATCCCTATTGATTTACCTGTTTTTACAAGGAAATAAAATGTGAAAAAAATATTTCTACATCCCATGGCCCTTCCCAACCCTTTAAATTTTTCTCTTACAGGTCTAACACGTCCGAAAAACCAATAGAACACCCATCCGGAACAATATATAAAGCTAAACGCACCGTTCACTGGGTACTTATACGCACGAAAATCCCTATTGATTTACCTGTTTTTACAAGGAAATAAAATGTGAAAAAAATGTTTATACATCCCATGGCCTTTCCCAACCATTTAAATTTTTCTCTTACAGGGCTAACACTTCCGAAAAACCAATACAACGCCCACCCGGAACACTATATAAAGCTAAACGAACCGTTCACTGGGTACTTATACGCACGAAAATCCCTATTGATTTACCTGTTT
Organism: Paroedura picta; assembly: GCF_049243985.1. Lineage (NCBI taxonomy): Eukaryota > Metazoa > Chordata > Lepidosauria > Squamata > Gekkonidae > Paroedura > Paroedura picta. The sequence continues at coordinate 2,627,334 of NW_027518617.1, forward strand.
TTACAAGGAAATAAAATGTGAAAAAAATATTTCTACATCCCATGGCCTTTCCCAACCATTTAAATTTTTCTCTAACAGGTCTAAGACTTCCGAAAAACCAATACAACGCCCACCCGGAACAATATATAAAGCTAAACGAACCGTTCACTGGGTACTCATACGTACGAAAATCCCTATTGATTTACCCGTTTTTACAAGGAAATAAAATGTGAAAAAAATATTTCTACATCCCATGGCCTTTCCCAACCATTTAAATTTTTCTCTTACAGGTCTAACACTTCCGAAAAACCAATACAACACCCACCCGGAACAATATATAAAGCTAAACGAACCGTTCACTGGGTACTCATACGTACGAAAATCCCTATTGATTTACCCGTTTTTACAAGGAAATAAAATGTGAAAAAAATATTTCTACATCCCATGGCCTTTCCCAACCATTTAAATTTTTCTCTTACAGGTCTAACACTTCCGAAAAACCAATACAACGCCCACCCGGAACAATATATAAAGCTAAACGAACCGTTCACTGGGTACTCATACGTACGAAAATCCCTATTGATTTACCTGTTTTTACAAGGAAATAAAATGTGAAAAAAATATTTCTACATCCCATGGCCCTTCCCAACCATTTAAATTTTTCTCTTACAGGTCTAACACGTCCGAAAAACCAATACAACACCCATCCGGAACAATATATAAAGCTAAACGCACCGTTCACTGGGTACTTATACGCACGAAAATCCCTATTGATTTACCTGTTTTTACAAGGAAATAAAATGTGAAAAAAATATTTCTACATCCCATGGCCTTTCCCAACCATTTAAATTTTTCTCTAACAGGTCTAAGACTTCCGAAAAACCAATACAACGCCCACCCGGAACAATATATAAAGCTAAACGAACCGTTCACTGGGTACTCATACGTACGAAAATCCCTATTGATTTACCTGTTTTTACAAGGAAATAAAATGTGAAAAAAATGTTTCTACATCCCATGGCCTTTCCCAACCATTTAAATTTTTCTCTTACAGGGCTAACACTTCCGAAAAACCAATACAACGCCCACCCGGAACACTATATAAAGCTAAACGAACCGTTCACTGGGTACTTATACGCACGAAAATCCCTATTGATTTACCTGTTTTTACAAGGAAATAAAATGTGAAAAAAATATTTCTATATCCCATGGCCTTTCCCAACCATTTAAATTTTTCTCTTACAGGGCTAACACTTCCGAAAAACCAATACAACGCCCACCCGGACCAATATATTAAGCTAAACGAACCGTTCACTGGGTACTTATCCGTACGAAAATCCCTATAGATTTACCTGTTTTTACAAGGAAATAAAATGTGAAAAAAATATTTCTACATCCCATGGCCTTTCCCAACCATTTAAATTTTTCTCTTACAGGTCTAACACTTCCGAAAAACCAATACAACGCCCACCCGGACCAATATATTAAGCTAAACGAACCGTTCACTGGGTACTTATACGCACGAAAATCCCTATTGATTTACCTGTTTTTACAAGGAAATAAAATGTGAAAAAAATATTTCTACATCCCATGGCCTTTCCCAACCATTTAAATTTTTCTCTTACAGGGCTAACACTTCCGAAAAACCAATACAACGCCCACCCGGACCAATATATTAAGCTAAACGAACCGTTCACTGGGTACTTATCCGTACGAAAATCCCTATAGATTTACCTGTTTTTACAAGGAAATAAAATGTGAAAAAAATATTTCTACATCCCATGGCCTTTCCCAACCATTTAAATTTTTCTCTTACAGGTCTAACACTTCCGAAATACCAATACAACGCTCACCCGGAACAATATATAAAGCTAAACGAACCGTTCACTGGGTACTCATACGTACGAAAATCCCTATTGATTTACCTGTTTTTACAAGGAAATAAAATGTGAAAAAAATATTTCTACATCCCATGGCCCTTCCCAACCATTTAAATTTTTCTCTTACAGGTCTAACACGTCCGAAAAACCAATACAACACCCATCCGGAACAATATATAAAGCTAAACGCACCGTTCACTGGGTACTTATACGCACGAAAATCCCTATTGATTTACCTGTTTTTACAAGGAAATAAAAGGTGAAAAAAATGTTTCTACATCCCATGGCCTTTCCCAACCATTTAAATTTTTCTCTAACAGGGCTAACACTTCCGAAAAACCAATACAACGCCCACCCGGAACACTATATAAAGCTAAACGAACCGTTCACTGTGTACTTATACGCACGAAAATCCCTATTGATTTACCTGTTTTTACAAGGAAATAAAATGTGAAAAAAATATTTCTACATCCCATGGCCTTTCCCAACCATTTAAATTTTTCTCTAACAGGTCTAAGACTTCCGAAAAACCAATACAACGCCCACCCGGAACAATATATAAAGCTAAACGAACCGTTCACTGGGTACTCATACGTACGAAAATCCCTATTGATTTACCTGTTTTTACAAGGAAATAAAATGTGAAAAAAATGTTTCTACATCCCATGGCCTTTCTCAACCATTTAAATTTTTCTCTTACAGGGCTAACACTTCCGAAAAACCAATACAACGCCCACCCGGAATACTATATAAAGCTAAACGAACCGTTCACTGGGTACTTATACGCACGAAAATCCCTATTGATTTACCTGTTTTTACAAGGAAATAAAATGTGAAAAAAATATTTCTACATCCCATGGCCTTTCCCAACCATTTAAATTTTTCTCTTACAGGGCTAACACTTCCGAAAAACCAATACAACGCCCACCCGGAACACTATATAAAGCTAAACGAACCGTTCACTGGGTACTTATACGCACGAAAATCCCTATTGATTTACCTGTTTTTACAAGGAAATAAAATATGAAAAAAATATTTCTACATCCCATGGCCTTTCCCAACCATTTAAATTTTTCTCTTACAGGTCTAACACTTCCGAAAAACCAATACAACGCCCACCCGGAACAATATATAAAGCTAAACGAACCGTTCACTGGGTCCTCATACGTACGAAAATCCCTATAGATTTACCTGTTTTTACAAGGAAATAAAATGTGAAAAAAATATTTCTACATCCCATGGCCTTTCCCAACCATTTAAATTTTTCTCTTACAGGTCTAACACTTCCGAAAAACCAATACAACGCTCACCCGGAACAATATATAAAGCTAAACGAACCGTTCACTGGGTACTCATACGTACGAAAATCCCTATTGATTTACCTGTTTTTACAAGGAAATAAAATGTGAAAAAAATATTTCTACATCCCATGGCCTTTCCCAACCATTTAAATTTTTCTCTTACAGGTCTAACACGTCCGAAAAACCAATACAACGCCCACCCGGAACAATATATAAAGCTAAACGAACCGTTCACTGGGTACTCATACGTACGAAAATCCCTATTGATTTACCTGTTTTTACAAGGAAATAAAATGTGAAAAAAATATTTCTACATCCCATGGCCCTTCCCAACCATTTAAATTTTTCTCTTACAGGTCTAACACGTCCGAAAAACCAATACAACACCCATCCGGAACAATATATAAAGCTAAACGCACCGTTCACTGGGTACTTATACGCACGAAAATCCCTATTGATTTACCTGTTTTTACAAGGAAATAAAATGTGAAAAAAATGTTTCTACATCCCATGGCCTTTCCCAACCATTTAAATTTTTCTCTTACAGGGCTAACACTTCCGAAAAACCAATACAACGCCCACCCGGAACACTATATAAAGCTAAACGAACCGTTCACTGGGTACTTATACGCACGAAAATCCCTATTGATTTACCTGTTTTTACAAGGAAATAAAATGTGAAAAAAATATTTCTACATCCCATGGCCTTTCCCAACCATTTAAATTTTTCTCTAACAGGTCTAAGACTTCCGATAAACCAATACAACGCCCACCCGGAACAATATAAAAAGCTAAACGAACCGTTCACTGGGTTCTCATACGTACGAAAATCCCTATAGATTTACCTGTTTTTACAAGGAAATAAAATGTGAAAAAAATATTTCTACATCCCATGGCCTTTCCCAACCATTTAAATTTTTCTCTTACAGGGCTAACACTTCCGAAAAACCAATACAACGCCCACCCGGAACACTATATAAAGCTAAACGACCCGTTCACTGGGTACTTATACGCACGAAAATCCCTATTGATTTACCTGTTTTTACAAGGAAATAAAATGTGAAAAAAATATTTCTATATCCCATGGCCTTTCCCAACCATTTAAATTTTTCTCTTACAGGGCTAACACTTCCGAAAAACCAATACAACGCCCACCCGGACCAATATATTAAGCTAAACGAACCGTTCACTGGGTACTTATACGCACGAAAATCCCTATTGATTTACCTGTTTTTACAAGGAAATAAAATGTGAAAAAAATATTTCTACATCCCATGGCCTTTCTCAACCATTTAAATTTTTCTCTTACAGGGCTAACACTTCCGAAAAACCAATACAACGCCCACCCGGACCAATATATTAAGCTAAACGAACCGTTCACTGGGTACTTATCCGTACGAAAATCCCTATAGATTTACCTGTTTTTACAAGGAAATAAAATGTGAAAAAAATATTTCTACATCCCATGGCCTTTCCCAACCATTTAAATTTTTCTCTTACAGGTCTAACACTTCCGAAAAACCAATACAACGCTCACCCGGAACAATATATAAAGCTAAACGAACCGTTCACTGGGTACTCATACGTACGAAAATCCCTATTGATTTACCTGTTTTTACAAGGAAATAAATTGTGAAAAAAATATTTCTACATCCCATGGCCTTTCCCAACCATTTAAATTTTTCTCTTACAGGTCTAACACTTCCGAAAAACCAATACAACGCCCACCCGGAACAATATATAAAGCTAAACGAACCGTTCACTGGGTACTCATACGTACGAAAATCCCTATTGATTTACCTGTTTTTACAAGGAAATAAAATGTGAAAAAAATATTTCTACATCCCATGGCCCTTCCCAACCATTTAAATTTTTCTCTTACAGGTCTAACACGTCCGAAAAACCAATACAACACCCATCCGGAACAATATATAAAGCTAAACGCACCGTTCACTGGGTACTTATACGCACGAAAATCCCTATTGATTTACCTGTTTTTACAAGGAAATAAAATGTGAAAAAAATGTTTCTACATCCCATGGCCTTTCCCAACCATTTAAATTTTTCTCTTACAGGGCTAACACTTCCGAAAAACCAATACAACGCCCACCCGGAACACTATATAAAGCTAAACGAACCGTTCACTGGGTACTTATACGCACGAAAATCCCTATTGATTTACCTGTTTTTACAAGGAAATAAAATGTGAAAAAAATATTTCTACATCCCATGGCCTTTCCCAACCATTTAAATTTTTCTCTAACAGGTCTAAGACTTCCGATAAACCAATACAACGCCCACCCGGAACAATATAAAAAGCTAAACGAACCGTTCACTGGGTACTCATACGTACGAAAATCCCTATTGATTTACCCGTTTTTACAAGGAAATAAAATGTGAAAAAAATATTTCTACATCCCATGGCCTTTCCCAACCATTTAAATTTTTCTCTTACAGGTCTAACACTTCCGAAAAACCAATACAACGCCCACCCGGAACAATATATAAAGCTAAACGAACCGTTCACTGGGTTCTCATACGTACGAAAATCCCTATAGATTTACCTGTTTTTACAAGGAAATAAAATGTGAAAAAAATATTTCTACATCCCATGGCCTTTCCCAACCATTTAAATTTTTCTCTTACAGGGCTAACACTTCCGAAAAACCAATACAACGCCCACCCGGAACACTATATAAAGCTAAACGAACCGTTCACTGGGTACTTATACGCACGAAAATCCCTATTGATTTACCTGTTTTTACAAGGAAATAAAATGTGAAAAAAATATTTCTATATCCCATGGCCTTTCCCAACCATTTAAATTTTTCTCTTACAGGGCTAACACTTCCGAAAAACCAATACAACGCCCACCCGGACCAATATATTAAGCTAAACGAACCGTTCACTGGGTACTTATCCGTACGAAAATCCCGATAGATTTACCTGTTTTTACAAGGAAATAAAATGTGAAAAAAATATTTCTACATCCCATGGCCTTTCCCAACCATTTAAATTTTTCTCTTACAGGTCTAACACTTCCGAAAAACCAATACAACGCCCACCCGGACCAATATATTAAGCTAAACGAACCGTTCACTGGGTACTTATACGCACGAAAATCCCTATTGATTTACCTGTTTTTACAAGGAAATAAAATGTGAAAAAAATATTTCTACATCCCTTGGCCTTTCCCAACCATTTAAATTTTTCTCTAACAGGTCTAAGACTTCCGAAAAACCAATACAACGCCCACCCGGAACAATATATAAAGCTAAACGAACCGTTCACTGGGTACTCATACGTACGAAAATCCCTATTGATTTACCTGTTTTTACAAGGAAATAAAATGTGAAAAAAATGTTTCTACATCCCATGGCCTTTCTCAACCATTTAAATTTTTCTCTTACAGGGCTAACACTTCCGAAAAACCAATACAACGCCCACCCGGAACACTATATAAAGCTAAACGAACCGTTCACTGGGTACTTATACGCACGAAAATCCCTATTGATTTACCTGTTTTTACAAGGAAATAAAATGTGAAAAAAATATTTCTACATCCCATGGCCTTTCCCAACCATTTAAATTTTTCTCTTACAGGGCTAACACTTCCGAAAAACCAATACAACGCCCACCCGGAACACTATATAAGGCTAAACAAACCGTTCACTGGGTACTTATACGCACGAAAATCCCTATTGATTTACCTGTTTTTACAAGGAAATAAAATGTGAAAAAAATGTTTCTACATCCCATGGCCTTTCCCAACCATTTAAATTTTTCTCTTACAGGGCTAACACTTCCGAAAAACCAATACAACGCCCACCCGGAACACTATATAAAGCTAAACGAACCGTTCACTGGGTACTTACACGCACGAAAATCCCTATTGATTTACCTGTTTTTACAAGGAAATAAAATGTGAAAAAAATATTTCTACATCCCATGGCCTTTCCCAACCATTTAAATTTTTCTCTTACAGGGCTAACACTTCCGAAAAACCAATACAACGCCCACCCGGACCAATATATTAAGCTAAACGAACCGTTCACTGGGTACTTATCCGTACGAAAATCCCTATAGATTTACCTGTTTTTACAAGGAAATAAAATGTGAAAAAAATATTTCTACATCCCATGGCCTTTCCCAACCATTTAAATTTTTCTCTTACAAGTATAACACTTCCGAAAAACCAATACAACGCTCACCCGGAACAATATATAAAGCTAAACGAACCGTTCACTGGGTACTCATACGTACGAAAATCCCTATTGATTTACCTGTTTTTACAAGGAAATAAAATGTGAAAAAAATATTTCTACATCCCATGGCCTTTCCCAACCATTTAAATTTTTCTCTTACAGGTCTAACACTTCCGAAAAACCAATACAACGCCCACCCGGAACAATATATAAAGCTAAACGAACCGTTCACTGGGTACTCATACGTACGAAAATCCCTATTGATTTACCTGTTTTTACAAGGAAATAAAATGTGAAAAAAATATTTCTACATCCCATGGCCCTTCCCAACCATTTAAATTTTTCTCTTACAGGTCTAACACGTCCGAAAAACCAATACAACACCCATCCGGAACAATATATAAAGCTAAACGCACCGTTCACTGGGTACTTATACGCACGAAAATCCCTATTGATTTACCTGTTTTTACAAGGAAATAAAATGTGAAAAAAATGTTTCTACATCCCATGGCCTTTCCCAACCATTTAAATTTTTCTCTTACAGGGCTAACACTTCCGAAAAACCAATACAACGCCCACCCGGAACACTATATAAAGCTAAACGAACCGTTCACTGGGTACTTATACGAACGAAAATCCCTATTGATTTACCTGTATTTACAAGGAAATAAAATGTGAAAAAAATATTTCTACATCCCATGGCCTTTCCCAACCATTTAAATTTTTCTCTAACAGGTCTAAGACTTCCGAAAAACCAATACAACGCCCACCCGGAACAATATATAAAGCTAAACGAACCGTTCACTGGGTACTCATACGTACGAAAATCCCTATTGATTTACCCGTTTTTACAAGGAAATAAAATGTGAAAAAAATATTTCTACATCCCATGGCCTTTCCCAACCATTTAAATTTTTCTCTTACAGGTCTAACACTTCCGAAAAACCAATACAACGCCGACCCGGAACAATATATAAAGGTAAACGAACCGTTCACTGGGTACTCATACGTACGAAAATCCCTATTGATTTACCCGTTTTTACAAGGAAATAAAATGTGAAAAAAATATTTCTACATCCCATGGCCTTTCCCAACCATTTAAATCTTTCTCTTACAGGTCTAACACTTCCGAAAAACCAATACAACGCCCACCCGGAACAATATATAAAGCTAAACGAACCGTTCACTGGGTACTCATACGTACGAAAATCCCTATTGATTTACCTGTTTTTACAAGGAAATAAAATATGAAAAAAATATTTCTACATCCCATGGCCCTTCCCAACCATTTAAATTTTTCTCTTACAAGTCTAACACGTCCGAAAAACCAATACAACACCCATCCGGAACAATATATAAAGCTAAACGCACCGTTCACTGGGTACTTATACGCACGAAAATCCCTATTGATTTACCTGTTTTTACAAGGAAATAAAATGTGAAAAAAATGTTTCTACATCCCATGGCCTTTCCCAACCATTTAAATTTTTCTCTTAGAGGTCTAACACTTCCGAAAAACCAATACAACGCCCACCCGGAACAATATATAAATCTAAACGAACCGTTCACTGGGTACTCATACGTACGAAAATCCCTATTGATTTACCTGTTTTTACAAGGAAATAAAATGTGAAAAAAATGTTTCTACATCCCATGGCCTTTCCCAACCATTTAAATTTTTCTCTTACAGGGCTAACACTTCCGAAAAACCAATACAACGCCCACCCGGAACACTATATAAAGCTAAACGAACCGTTCACTGGGTACTTATACGCACGAAAATCCCTATTGATTTACCTGTTTTTACAAGGAAATAAAATGTGAAAAAAATATTTCTACATCCCATGGCCTTTCCCAACCATTTAAATTTTTCTCTTACAGGGCTAACACTTCCGAAAAACCAATACAACGCCCACCCGGACCAATATATTAAGCTAAACGAACCGTTCACTGGGTACTTATCCGTACGAAAATCCCTATAGATTTACCTGTTTTTACAAGGAAATAAAATGTGAAAAAAATATTTCTACATCCCATGGCCTTTCCCAACCATTTAAATTTTTCTCTTACAAGTATAACACTTCCGAAAAACCAATACAACGCTCACCCGGAACAATATATAAAGCTAAACGAACCGTTCACTGGGTACTCATACGTACGAAAATCCCTATTGATTTACCTGTTTTTACAAGGAAATAAAATGTGAAAAAAATATTTCTACATCCCATGGCCTTTCCCAACCATTTAAATTTTTCTCTTACAGGTCTAACACTTCCGAAAAACCAATACAACGCCCACCCGGAACAATATATAAAGCTAAACGAACCGTTCACTGGGTACTCATACGTACGAAAATCCCTATTGATTTACCTGTTTTTACAAGGAAATAAAATGTGAAAAAAATATTTCTACATCCCATGGCCCTTCCCAAGCATTTAAATTTTTCTCTTACAGGTCTAACACGTCCGAAAAACCAATACAACACCCATCCGGAACAATATATAAAGCTAAACGCACCGTTCACTGGGTACTTATACGCACGAAAATCCCTATTGATTTACCTGTTTTTACAAGGAAATAAAATGTGAAAAAAATATTTCTACATCCCATGGCCTTTCCCAACCATTTAAATTTTTCTCTAACAGGTCTAAGACTTCCGAAAAACCAATACAACGCCCACCCGGAACAATATATAAAGCTAAACGAACCGTTCACTGGGTACTCATACGTACGAAAATCCCTATTGATTTACCTGTTTTTACAAGGAAATAAAATGTGAAAAAAATGTTTCTACATCCCATGGCCTTTCTCAACCATTTAAATTTTTCTCTTACAGGGCTAACACTTCCGAAAAACCAATACAACGCCCACCCGGAACACTATATAAAGCTAAACGAACCGTTCACTGGGTACTTATACGCACGAAAATCCCTATTGATTTACCTGTTTTTACAAGGAAATAAAATGTGAAAAAAATATTTCTACATCCCATGGCCTTTCCCAACCATTTAAATTTTTCTCTTACAGGGCTAACACTTCCGAAAAACCAATACAACGCCCACCCGGAACACTATATAAGGCTAAACAAACCGTTCACTGGGTACTTATACGCACGAAAATCCCTATTGATTTACCTGTTTTTACAAGGAAATAAAATGTGAAAAAAATGTTTCTACATCCCATGGCCTTTCCCAACCATTTAAATTTTTCTCTTAGAGGTCTAACACTTCCGAAAAACCAATACAACGCCCACCCGGAACAATATATAAATCTAAACGAACCGTTCACTGGGTACTCATACGTACGAAAATCCCTATTGATTTACCTGTTTTTACAAGGAAATAAAATGTGAAAAAAATGTTTCTACATCCCATGGCCTTTCCCAACCATTTAAATTTTTCTCTTACAGGGCTAACACTTCCGAAAAACCAATACAACGCCCACCCGGAACACTATATAAAGCTAAACGAACCGTTCACTGGGTACTTATACGCACGAAAATCCCTATTGATTTACCTGTTTTTACAAGGAAATAAAATGTGAAAAAAATATTTCTACATCCCATGGCCTTTCCCAACCATTTAAATTTTTCTCTTACAGGGCTAACACTTCCGAAAAACCAATACAACGCCCACCCGGACCAATATATTAAGCTAAACGAACCGTTCACTGGGTACGTATCCGTACGAAAATCCCTATAGATTTACCTGTTTTTACAAGGAAATAAAATGTGAAAAAAATATTTCTACATCCCATGGCCTTTCCCAACCATTTAAATTTTTCTCTTACAAGTATAACACTTCCGAAAAACCAATACAACGCTCACCCGGAACAATATATAAAGCTAAACGAACCGTTCACTGGGTACTCATACGTACGAAAATCCCTATTGATTTACCTGTTTTTACAAGGAAATAAAATGTGAAAAAAATATTTCTACATCCCATGGCCTTTCCCAACCATTTAAATTTTTCTCTTACAGGTCTAACACTTCCGAAAAACCAATACAACGCCCACCCGGAACAATATATAAAGCTAAACGAACCGTTCACTGGGTACTCATACGTACGAAAATCCCTATTGATTTACCTGTTTTTACAAGGAAATAAAATGTGAAAAAAATATTTCTACATCCCATGGCCCTTCCCAACCATTTAAATTTTTCTCTTACAGGTCTAACACGTCCGAAAAACCAATACAACACCCATCCGGAACAATATATAAAGCTAAACGCACCGTTCACTGGGTACTTATACGCACGAAAATCCCTATTGATTTACCTGTTTTTACAAGGAAATCAAATGTGAAAAAAATGTTTCTACATCCCATGGCCTTTCCCAACCATTTAAATTTTTCACTTACAGGGCTAACACTTCCGAAAAACCAATACAACGCCCACCCGGAACACTATATAAAGCTAAACGAACCGTTCACTGGGTACTTATACGAACGAAAATCCCTATTGATTTACCTGTTTTTACAAGGAAATAAAATGTGAAAAAAATATTTCTACATCCCATGGCCTTTCCCAACCATTTAAATTTTTCTCTAACAGGTCTAAGACTTCCGAAAAACCAATACAACGCCCACCCGGAACAATATATAAAGCTAAACGAACCGTTCACTGGGTACTCATACGTACGAAAATCCCTATTGATTTACCCGTTTTTACAAGGAAATAAAATGTGAAAAAAATATTTCTACATCCCATGGCCTTTCCCAACCATTTAAATTTTTCTCTTACAGGTCTAACACTTCCGAAAAACCAATACAACGCCGACCCGGAACAATATATAAAGCTAAACGAACTGTTCACTGGGTACTCATACGTACGAAAATCCCTATTGATTTACCCGTTTTTACAAGGAAATAAAATGTGAAAAAAATATTTTCTACATCCCATGGCCTTTCCCAACCATTTAAATCTTTCTCTTACAGGTCTAACACTTCCGAAAAACCAATACAACGCCCACCCGGAACAATATATAAAGCTAAACGAACCGTTCACTGGGTACTCATACGTACGAAAATCCCTATTGATTTACCTGTTTTTACAAGGAAATAAAATATGAAAAAAATATTTCTACATCCCATGGCCCTTCCCAACCATTTAAATTTTTCTCTTACAAGTCTAACACGTCCGAAAAACCAATACAACACCCATCCGGAACAATATATAAAGCTAAACGCACCGTTCACTGGGTACTTATACGCACGAAAATCCCTATTGATTTACCTGTTTTTACAAGGAAATAAAATGTGAAAAAAATGTTTCTACATCCCATGGCCTTTCCCAACCATTTAAATTTTTCTCTTAGAGGTCTAACACTTCCGAAAAACCAATACAACGCCCACCCGGAACAATATATAAAGCTAAACGAACCGTTCACTGGGTACTCATACGTACGAAAATCCCTATTGATTTACCTGTTTTTACAAGGAAATAAAATGTGAAAAAAATATTTCTACATCCCATGGCCCTTCCCAAGCATTTAAATTTTTCTCTTACAGGTCTAACACGTCCGAAAAACCAATACAACACCCATCCGGAACAATATATAAAGCTAAACGCACCGTTCACTGGGTACTTATACGCACGAAAATCCCTATTGATTTACCTGTTTTTACAAGGAAATAAAATATGAAAAAAATATTTCTACATCCCATGGCCCTTCCCAACCATTTAAATTTTTCTCTTACAAGTCTAACACGTCCGAAAAACCAATACAACACCCATCCGGAACAATATATAAAGCTAAACGCACCGTTCACTGGGTACTTATACGCACGAAAATCCCTATTGATTTACCTGTTTTTACAAGGAAATAAAATGTGAAAAAAATGTTTCTACATCCCATGGCCTTTCCCAACCATTTAAATTTTTCTCTTACAGGGCTAACACTTCCGAAAAACCAATACAAGGCCACCCGGAACACTATATAAAGCTAAACGAACCGTTCACTTGGTACTTATACGCACGAAAATCCCTATTGATTTACCTGTTTTTACAAGGAAATAAAATGTGAAAAAAATATTTCTATATCCCATGGCCTTTCCCAACCATTTAAATTTTTCTCTTACAGGGCTAACACTTCCGAAAAACCAATACAACGCCCACCCGGACCAATATATTAAGCTAAACGAACCGTTCACTGGGTACTTATCCGTACGAAAATCCCTATAGATTTACCTGTTTTTACAAGGAAATAAAATGTGAAAAAAATATTTCTACATCCCATGGCCTTTCCCAACCATTTAAATTTTTCTCTTACAGGTCTAACACTTCCGAAAAACCAATGCAACGCCCACCCGGACCAATATATTAAGCTAAACGAACCGTTCACTGGGTACTTATACGCACGAAAATCCCTATTGATTTACCTGTTTTTACAAGGAAATAAAATGTGAAAAAAATATTTCTACATCCCATGGCCTTTCCCAACCATTTAAATTTTTCTCTTACAGGGCTAACACTTCCGAAAAACCAATACAACGCCCACCCGGACCAATATATTAAGCTAAACGAACCGTTCACTGGGTACTTATCCGTACGAAAATCCCTATAGATTTACATGTTTTTACAAGGAAATAAAATGTGAAAAAAATATTTCTACATCCCATGGCCTTTCCCAACCATTTAAATTTTTCTCTTACAGGTCTAACACTTCCGAAAAACCAATACAACGCTCACCCGGAACAATATATAAAGCTAAACGAACCGTTCACTGGGTACTCATACGTACGAAAATCCCTATTGATTTACCTGTTTTTACAAGGAAATAAAATGTGAAAAAAATATTTCTACATCCCATGGCCTTTCCCAACCATTTAAATTTTTCTCTTACAGGTCTAACACTTCCGAAAAACCAATACAACGCCCACCCGGAACAATATATAAAGCTAAACGAACCGTTCACTGGGTACTCATACGTACGAAAATCCCTATTGATTTACCTGTTTTTACAAGGAAATAAAATGTGAAAAAAATATTTCTACATCCCATGGCCCTTCCCAACCATTTAAATTTTTCTCTTACAGGTCTAACACGTCCGAAAAACCAATACAACACCCATCCGGAACAATATATAAAGCTAAACGCACCGTTCACTGGGTACTTATACGCACGAAAATCCCTATTGATTTACCTGTTTTTACAAGGAAATAAAATGTGAAAAAAATGTTTCTACATCCCATGGCCTTTCCCAACCATTTAAATTTTTCTCTTACAGGGCTAACACTTCCGAAAAACCAATACAACGCCCACCCGGAACACTATATAAAGCTAAACGAACCGTTCACTGGGTACTTATACGCACGAAAATCCCTATTGATTTACCTGTTTTTACAAGGAAATAAAATGTGAAAAAAATATTTCTACATCCCATGGCCTTTCCCAACCATTTAAATTTTTCTCTAACAGGTCTAAGACTTCCGAAAAACCAATACAACGCCCACCCGGAACAATATATAAAGCTAAAGGAACCGTTCACTGGGTACTCATACGTACGAAAATCCCTATTGATTTACCTGTTTTTACAAGGAAATAAAATGTGAAAAAAATATTTCTACATCCCATGGCCTTTCCCAACCATTTAAATTTTTCTCTTACAGGTCTAACACTTCTGAAAAACCAATACAACGCCGACCCGGAACAATATACAAAGCTAAACGAACCGTTCACTGGGTACTCATACGTACGAAAATCCCTATTGATTTACCTGTTTTTACAAGGAAATAAAATGTGAAAAAAATATTTCTACATCCCATGGCCCTTCCCAACCATTTAAATTTTTCTCTTACAGGTCTAACACGTCCGAAAAACCAATACAACACCCATCCGGAACAATATATAAAGCTAAACGCACCGTTCACTGGGTACTTATCCGTACGAAAATCCCTATTGATTTACCTGTTTTTACAAGGAAATAAAATGTGAAAACAATATTTCTACATCCCATGGCCTTTCCCAACCATTTAAATTTTTCTCTTACAGGTCTAACACTTCCGAAAAACCAATACAACGCCCACCCGGAACAATATATAAAGCTAAACGAACCGTTCACTCGGTACTCATACGTACGAAAATCCCTATTGATTTACCTGTTTTTACAAGGAAATAGAATGTGAAAAAAACATTTCTACATCCCATGGCCTTTCCCAACCATTTAAATTTTTCTCTTACAGGTCTAACACTTCCGAAAAACCAATACAACGCCCACCCGGACCAATATATTAAGCTAAACGAACCGTTCACTGGGTACTTATCCGTACGAAAATCCCTATAGATTTACCTGTTTTTACAAGGAAATAAAATGTGAAAAAAATATTTCTACATCCCATGGCCTTTCCCAACCATTTAAATTTTTCTCTTACAGGTCTAACACTTCCGAAAAACCAATACAACGCCCACCCAGACCAATATATTAAGCTAAACGAACCGTTCACTTGGTACTTATACGCACGAAAATCCCTATTGATTTACCTGTTTTTACAAGGAAATAAAATGTGAAAAAAATATTTCTACATCCCATGGCCTTTCCCAACCATTTAAATTTTTCTCTTACAGGGCTAACACTTCCGAAAAACCAATACAACGCCCACCCGTTACAATATATTAAGCTAAACGAACCGTTCACTGGGTACTTATCCGTACGAAAATCCCTATAGATTTACCTGTTTTTACAAGGAAATAAAATGTGAAAAAAATATTTCTACATCCCATGGCCTTTCCCAACCATTTAAATTTTTCTCTTACAGGGCTAACACTTCCGAAAAACCAATACAACGCCCACCCGTTACAATATATTAAGCTAAACGAACCGTTCACTGGGTACTTATCCGTACGAAAATCCCTATAGATTTATCTGTTTTTACAAGGAAATAAAATGTGAAAAAAATATTTCTACATCCCATGGCCTTTCCCAACCATTTAAATTTTTCTCTTACAGGGCTAACACTTCCGAAAAACCAATACAACGCCCACCCGTTACAATATATTAAGCTAAACGAACCGTTCACTGGGTACTTATCCGTACGAAAATCCCTATAGATTTACCTGTTTTTACAAGGAAATAAAATGTGAAAAAAATATTTCTACATCCCATGGCCTTTCCCAACCATTTAAATTTTTCTCTTACAGGTCTAACACTTCCGAAAAACCAATACAATGCTCACCTGGAACAATATATAAAGCTAAACGAACCGTTCACTGGGTACTCATACGTACGAAAATCCCTATTGATTTACCTGTTTTTACAAGGAAATAAAATGTGAAAAAAATATTTCTACATCCCATGGCCTTTCCCAACCATTTAAATTTTTCTCTTACAAGTCTAACACTTCCGAAAAACCAATACAACGCCCAACCAGAACAATATATAAAGCTAAACGAACCGTTCACTGGGTACTCATACGTACGAAAATTCCTATTGATTTACCTGTTTTTACAAGGAAATAAAATGTGAAAAAAATATTTCTACATCCCATGGCCTTTCCCAACCATTTAAATTTTTCTCTTACAAGTCTAACACTTCCAAAAAACCAATACAACGCCCAACCAGAACAATATATAAAGCTAAACGAACCGTTCACTGGGTACTTATCCGTACGAAAATCCCTATTGATTTACCTGTTTTTACAAGGAAATAAAATGTGAAAAAAATATTTCTACATCCCATGGCCTTTCCCAACCATTTAAATTTTTCTCTTACAGGGCTAACACTTCCGAAAAACCAATACAACGCCCACCCGGACCAATATATTAAGCTAAACGAACCGTTCACTGGGTACTTATCCGTACGAAAATCCCTATAGATTTACCTGTTTTTACAAGGAAATAAAATGTGAAAAAAATATTTCTACATCCCATGGCCTTTCCCAACCATTTAAATTTTTCTCTTACAGGTCTAACACTTCCGAAAAAGCAATACAACGCTCACCCGGAACAATATATAAAGCTAAACGAACCGTTCACTGGGTACTCATACGTACGAAAATCCCTATTGATTTACCCGTTTTTACAAGGAAATAAAATGTGAAAAAAATATTTCTACATCCCATGGCCTTTCCCAACCATTTAAATTTTTCTCTTACAGGTCTAACACTTCCGAAAAACCAATACAACGCCCACCCGGAACAATATATAAAGCTAAACGAACCGTTCACTGGGTACTCATACGTACGAAAATCCCTATTGATTTACCTGTTTTTACAAGGAAATAAAATGTGAAAAAAATATTTCTACATCCCATGGCCCTTCCCAACCATTTAAATTTTTCTCTTACAGGTCTAACACGTCCGAAAAACCAATACAACACCCATCCGGAACAATATATAAAGCTAAACGCACCGTTCACTGGGTACTTATACGCACGAAAATCCCTATTGATTTACCTGTTTTTACAAGGAAATAAAATGTGAAAAAAATGTTTCTACATCCCATGGCCTTTCCCAACCATTTAAATTTTTCTCTTACAGGGCTAACACTTCCGAAAAACCAATACAACGCCCACCCGGAACACTATATAAAGCTAAACGAACCGTTCACTGGGTACTTATACGCACGAAAATCCCTATTGATTTACCTGTTTTTACAAGGAAATAAAATGTGAAAAAAATATTTCTACATCCCATGGCCTTTCCCAACCATTTAAATTTTTCTCTAACAGGTCTAAGACTTCCGAAAAACCAATACAACGCCCACCCGGAACAATATATAAAGCTAAACGAACCGTTCACTGGGTACTCATACGTATGAAAATCCCTATTGATTTACCTGTTTTTACAAGGAAATAAAATGTGAAAAAAATGTTTCTACATCCCATGGCCTTTCCCAACCATTTAAATTTTTCTCTTACAGGGCTAACACTTCCGAAAAACCAATACAACGCCCACCCGGAACACTATATAAAGCTAAACGAACCGTTCACTGGGTACTTATACGCACGAAAATCCCTATTAATTTACCTGTTTTTACAAGGAAATAAAATGTGAAAAAAATATTTCTATATCCCATGGCCTTTCCCAACCATTTAAATTTTTCTCTTACAGGGCTAACACTTCCGAAAAACCAATACAACGCCCACCCGAACCAATATATTAAGCTAAACGAACCGTTCACTGGGTACTTATCCGTACGAAAATCCCTATAGATTTACCTGTTTTTACAAGGAAATAAAATGTGAAAAAAATATTTCTACATCCCATGGCCTTTCCCAACCATTTAAATTTTTCTCTTACAGGTCTAACACTTCCGAAAAACCAATACAACGCCCACCCGGACCAATATATTAAGCTAAACGAACCGTTCACTGGGTACTTATACGCACGAAAATCCCTATTGATTTACCTGTTTTTACAAGGAAATAAAAAGTGAAAACAATATTTCTACATCCAATGGCCTTTCCCAACCATTTAAATTTTTCTCTTACAGGTCTAACACTTCCGAAAAACCAATACAACGCCCACCCGGAACAATATATAAAGCTAAACGAACCGTTCACTGGGTACTTATCCGTACTAAAATCCCTATTGATTTACCTGTTTTTACAAGGAAATAAAATGTGAAAAAAATATTTCTACATCCCATGGCCTTTCCCAACCATTTAAATTTTTCTCTTACAGGTCTAACACTTCCGAAAAACCAATACAACGCCCACCCGGAACAATATATAAAGCTAAACGAACCGTTCACTGGGTACTCATACGTACGAAAATCCCTATTGATTTACCTGTTTTTACAAGGAAATAAAATGTGAAAAAAATGTTTCTACATCCCATGGCCTTTCCCAAACATTTAAATTTTTCTCTTACAGGGCTAACACTTCCGAAAAACCAATACAACGCCCACCCGGAACACTATATAAAGCTAAACGAACCGTTCACTGGGTACTTATACGCACGAAAATCCCTATTGATTTACCTGTTTTTACAAGGAAATAAAATGTGAAAAAAATGTTTCTACATCCCATGGCCTTTCCCAACCATTTAAATTTTTCTCTTACAGGGCTAACACTTCCGAAAAACCAATACAACGCCCACCCGGAACACTATATAAAGCTAAACGAACCGTTCACTGGGTACTTATACGCACGAAAATCCCTATTGATTTACCTGTTTTTACAAGGAAATAAAATATGAAAAAAATATTTCTACATCCCATGGCCTTTCCCAACCATTTAAATTTTTCTCTTACAGGTCTAACACTTCCGAAAAACCAATACAACGCCCACCCGGAACAATATATAAAGCTAAACGAACCGTTCACTGGGTACTCATACGTACGAAAATCCCTATTGATTTACCTGTTTTTACAAGGAAATAAAATGTGAAAAAAATGTTTCTACATCCCATGGCCTTTCCCAACCATTTAAATTTTTCTCTTACAGGGCTAACACTTCCGAAAAACCAATACAACGCCCACCCGGAACACTATATAAAGCTAAACGAACCGTTCACTGGGTACTTATACGCACGAAAATCCCTATTGATTTACCTGTTTTTACAAGGAAATAAAATGTGAAAAAAATATTTCTACATCCCATGGCCTTTCCCAACCATTTAAATTTTTCTCTTACAGGGCTAACACTTCTGAAAAACCAATACAACGCCCACCCGGACCAATATATTAAGCTAAACGAACCGTTCACTGGGTACTTATCCGTACGAAAATCCCTATAGATTTACCTGTTTTTACAAGGAAATAAAATGTGAAAAAAATATTTCTACATCCCATGGCCTTTCCCAACCATTTAAATTTTTCTCTTACAGGTCTAACACTTCCGAAAAACCAATACAACGCTCACCCGGAACAATATATAAAGGTAAACGAACCGTTCACTGGGTACTCATACGTACGAAAATCCCTATTGATTTACCTGTTTTTACAAGGAAATAAAATGTGAAAAAAATATTTCTACATCCCATGGCCTTTCCCAACCATTTAAATTTTTCTCTTACAGGTCTAACACTTCCGAAAAACCAATACAACGCCCACCCGGAACAATATATAAAGCTAAACGAACCGTTCACTGGGTACTCATACGTACGAAAATCCCTATTGATTTACCTGTTTTTACAAGGAAATAAAATGTGAAAAAAATGTTTCTACATCCCATGGCCTTTCCCAACCATTTAAATTTTTCTCTTACAGGTCTAACACTTCCGAAAAACCAATACAACGCCCACCCGGAACAATATATAAAGCTAAACGAACCGTTCACTGGGTACTCATACGTACGAAAATCCCTATTGATTTACCTGTTTTTACAAGGAAATAAAATGTGAAAAAAATGTTTCTACATCCCATGGCCTTTCCCAACCATTTAAATTTTTCTCTTACAGGGCTAACACTTCCGAAAAACCAATACAACGCCCACCCGGAACACTATATAAAGCTAAACGAACCGTTCACTGGGTACTTATACGCACGAAAATCCCTATTAATTTACCTGTTTTTACAAGGAAATAAAATGTGAAAAAAATATTTCTATATCCCATGGCCTTTCCCAACCATTTAAATTTTTCTCTTACAGGGCTAACACTTCCGAAAAACCAATACAACGCCCACCCGAACCAATATATTAAGCTAAACGAACCGTTCACTGGGTACTTATCCGTACGAAAATCCCTATAGATTTACCTGTTTTTACAAGGAAATAAAATGTGAAAAAAATATTTCTACATCCCATGGCCTTTCCCAACCATTTAAATTTTTCTCTTACAGGTCTAACACTTCCGAAAAACCAATACAACGCCCACCCGGACCAATATATTAAGCTAAACGAACCGTTCACTGGGTACTTATACGCACGAAAATCCCTATTGATTTACCTGTTTTTACAAGGAAATAAAAAGTGAAAACAATATTTCTACATCCAATGGCCTTTCCCAACCATTTAAATTTTTCTCTTACAGGTCTAACACTTCCGAAAAACCAATACAACGCCCACCCGGAACAATATATAAAGCTAAACGAACCGTTCACTGGGTACTTATCCGTACTAAAATCCCTATTGATTTACCTGTTTTTACAAGGAAATAAAATGTGAAAAAAATATTTCTACATCCCATGGCCTTTCCCAACCATTTAAATTTTTCTCTTACAGGTCTAACACTTCCGAAAAACCAATACAACGCCCACCCGGAACAATATATAAAGCTAAACGAACCGTTCACTGGGTACTCATACGTACGAAAATCCCTATTGATTTACCTGTTTTTACAAGGAAATAAAATGTGAAAAAAATGTTTCTACATCCCATGGCCTTTCCCAAACATTTAAATTTTTCTCTTACAGGGCTAACACTTCCGAAAAACCAATACAACGCCCACCCGGAACACTATATAAAGCTAAACGAACCGTTCACTGGGTACTTATACGCACGAAAATCCCTATTGATTTACCTGTTTTTACAAGGAAATAAAATGTGAAAAAAATGTTTCTACATCCCATGGCCTTTCCCAACCATTTAAATTTTTCTCTTACAGGGCTAACACTTCCGAAAAACCAATACAACGCCCACCCGGAACACTATATAAAGCTAAACGAACCGTTCACTGGGTACTTATACGCACGAAAATCCCTATTGATTTACCTGTTTTTACAAGGAAATAAAATATGAAAAAAATATTTCTACATCCCATGGCCTTTCCCAACCATTTAAATTTTTCTCTTACAGGTCTAACACTTCCGAAAAACCAATACAACGCCCACCCGGAACAATATATAAAGCTAAACGAACCGTTCACTGGGTACTCATACGTACGAAAATCCCTATTGATTTACCTGTTTTTACAAGGAAATAAAATGTGAAAAAAATGTTTCTACATCCCATGGCCTTTCCCAACCATTTAAATTTTTCTCTTACAGGGCTAACACTTCCGAAAAACCAATACAACGCCCACCCGGAACACTATATAAAGCTAAACGAACCGTTCACTGGGTACTTATACGCACGAAAATCCCTATTGATTTACCTGTTTTTACAAGGAAATAAAATGTGAAAAAAATATTTCTACATCCCATGGCCTTTCCCAACCATTTAAATTTTTCTCTTACAGGGCTAACACTTCTGAAAAACCAATACAACGCCCACCCGGACCAATATATTAAGCTAAACGAACCGTTCACTGGGTACTTATCCGTACGAAAATCCCTATAGATTTACCTGTTTTTACAAGGAAATAAAATGTGAAAAAAATATTTCTACATCCCATGGCCTTTCCCAACCATTTAAATTTTTCTCTTACAGGTCTAACACTTCCGAAAAACCAATACAACGCTCACCCGGAACAATATATAAAGGTAAACGAACCGTTCACTGGGTACTCATACGTACGAAAATCCCTATTGATTTACCTGTTTTTACAAGGAAATAAAATGTGAAAAAAATATTTCTACATCCCATGGCCTTTCCCAACCATTTAAATTTTTCTCTTACAGGTCTAACACTTCCGAAAAACCAATACAACGCCCACCCGGAACAATATATAAAGCTAAACGAACCGTTCACTGGGTACTCATACGTACGAAAATCCCTATTGATTTACCTGTTTTTACAAGGAAATAAAATGTGAAAAAAATGTTTCTACATCCCATGGCCTTTCCCAACCATTTAAATTTTTCTCTTACAGGTCTAACACTTCCGAAAAACCAATACAACGCCCACCCGGAACAATATATAAAGCTAAACGAACCGTTCACTGGGTACTCATACGTACGAAAATCCCTATTGATTTACCTGTTTTTACAAGGAAATAAAATGTGAAAAAAATGTTTCTACATCCCATGGCCTTTCCCAACCATTTAAATTTTTCTCTTACAGGGCTAACACTTCCGAAAAACCAATACAACGCCCACCCGGAACACTATATAAAGCTAAACGAACCGTTCACTGGGTACTTATACGCACGAAAATCCCTATTGATTTACCTGTTTTTACAAGGAAATAAAATGTGAAAAAAATATTTCTACATCCCATGGCCTTTCCCAACCATTTAAATTTTTCTCTTACAGGTCTAACACTTCCGAAAAACCAATACAACGCCCACCCGGAACAATATATAAAGCTAAACGAACCGTTCACTGGGTACTCATACGTACGAAAATCCCTATTGATTTACCCGTTTTTACAAGGAAATAAAATGTGAAAAAAATATTTCTACATCCCATGGCCTTTCCCAACCATTTAAATTTTTCTCTTACAGGTCTAACACTTCCGAAAAACCAATACAACGCCCACCCGGAACAATATATAAAGCTAAACGAACCGTTCACTGGGTACTCATACGTACGAAAATCCCTATTGATTTACCCGTTTTTACAAGGAAATAAAATGTGAAAAAAATATTTCTACATCCCATGGCCTTTCCCAACCATTTAAATTTTTCTCTTACAGGTCTAACACTTCCGAAAAACCAATACAACGCCCACCCGGAACAATATATAAAGCTAAACGAACCGTTCACTGGGTACTCATACGTACGAAAATCCCTATTGATTTACCCGTTTTTACAAGGAAATAAAATGTGAAAAAAATATTTCTACATCCCATGGCCTTTCCCAACCATTTAAATTTTTCTCTTACAGGTCTAACACTTCAGAAAAACCAATACAACGCCCACCCGGAACAATATATAAAGCTAAACGAACCGTTCACTGGGTACTCATACGTACGAAAATCCCTATTGATTTACCTGTTTTTACAAGGAAATAAAATGTGAAAAAAATATTTCTACATCCCATGGCCCTTCCCAACCATTTAAATTTTTCTCTTACAGGTCTAACACGTCCGAAAAACCAGTAGAACACCCATCCGGAACAATATATAAAGCTAAACGCACCGTTCACTGGGTACTTATACGCACGAAAATCCCTATTGATTTACCTGTTTTTACAAGGAAATAAAATGTGAAAAAAATGTTTCTACATCCCATGGCCTTTCCCAACCATTTAAATTTTTCTCTTACAGGGCTAACACTTCCGAAAAACCAATACAACGCCCACCCGGAACACTATATAAAGCTAAACGAACCGTTCACTGGGTACTTATACGCACGAAAATCCCTATTGATTTACCTGTTTTTACAAGGAAATAAAATGTGAAAAAAATATTTCTACATCCCATGGCCTTTCCCAACCATTTAAATTTTTCTCTTACAGGTCTAACACTTCCGAAAAACCAATACAACGCCCACCCGGAACAATATATAAAGCTAAACGAACCGTTCACTGGGTACTCATACGTACGAAAATCCCTATTGATTTACCCGTTTTTACAAGGAAATAAAATGTGAAAAAAATATTTCTACATCCCATGGCCTTTCCCAACCATTTAAATTTTTCTCTTACAGGTCTAACACTTCCGAAAAACCAATACAACGCCCACCCGGAACAATATATAAAGCTAAACGAACCGTTCACTGGGTACTCATACGTACGAAAATCCCTATTGATTTACCTGTTTTTACAAGGAAATAAAATGTGAAAAAAATATTTCTACATCCCATGGCCCTTCCCAACCATTTAAATTTTTCTCTTACAGGTCTAACACGTCCGAAAAACCAATACAACACCCATCCGGAACAATATATAAAGCTAAACGCACCGTTCACTGGGTACTTATACGCACGAAAATCCCTATTGATTTACCTGTTTTTACAAGGAAATAAAATGTGAAAAAAATGTTTCTACATCCCATGGCCTTTCCCAACCATTTAAATTTTTCTCTTACAGGGCTAATACTTCCGAAAAACCAATACAACGCCCACCCAGAACACTATATAAAGCTAAACGAACCGTTCACTGGGTACTTATACGCACGAAAATCCCTATTGATTTACCTGTTTTTACAAGGAAATAAAATGTGAAAAAAATATTTCTACATCCCATGGCCTTTCCCAACCATTTAAATTTTTCTCTAACAGGTCTAAGACTTCCGAAAAACCAATACAACGCCCACCCGGAACAATATATAAAGCTAAACGAACCGTTCACTGGGTACTCATACGTACGAAAATCCCTATTGATTTACCTGTTTTTACAAGGAAATAAAATGTGAAAAAAATGTTTCTACATCCCATGGCCTTTCCCAACCATTTAAATTTTTCTCTTACAGGGCTAACACTTCCGAAAAACCAATACAACGCCCACCCGGAACATTATATAAAGCTAAACGAACCGTTCACTGGGTACTTATCCGTACGAAAATCCCTATAGATTTACCTGTTTTTACAAGGAAATAAAATGTGAAAAAAATATTTCTACATCCCATGGCCTTTCCCAACCATTTAAATTTTTCTCTTACAGGTCTAACACTTCCGAAAAACCAATACAACGCCCACCCGGACCAATAAATTAAGCTAAACGAACCGTTCACTGGGTACTTATACGCACGAAAATCCCTATTGATTTACCTGTTTTTACAAGGAAATAAAATGTGAAAAAAATATTTCTACATCCCATGGCCTTTCCCAACCATTTAAATTTTTCTCTTACAGGGCTAACACTTCCGAAAAACCAATACAACGCCCACCCGGACCAATATATTAAGCTAAACGAACCGTTCACTGGGTACTTATCCGTACGAAAATCCCTATAGATTTACCTGTTTTTACAAGGAAATAAAATGTGAAAAAAATATTTCTACATCCCATGGCCTTTCCCAACCATTTAAATTTTTCTCTTACAGGTCTAACACTTCCGAAATACCAATACAACGCTCACCCGGAACAATATATAAAGCTAAACGAACCGTTCACTGGGTACTCATACGTACGAAAATCCCTATTGATTTACCTGTTTTTACAAGGAAATAAAATGTGAAAAAAATGTTTCTACATCCCATGGCCTTTCCCAACCATTTAAATTTTTCTCTTACAGGGCTAACACTTCCGAAAAACCAATACAACGCCCACCCGGAACACTATATAAAGCTAAACGAACCGTTCACTGGGTACTTATACGCACGAAAATCCCTATTGATTTACCTGTTTTTACAAGGAAATAAAATGTGAAAAAAATATTTCTACATCCCATGGCCTTTCCCAACCATTTAAATTTTTCTCTAACAGGTCTAAGACTTCCGATAAACCAATACAACGCCCACCCGGAACAATATAAAAAGCTAAACGAACCGTTCACTGGGTACTCATACGTACGAAAATCCCTATTGATTTACCCGTTTTTACAAGGAAATAAAATGTGAAAAAAATATTTCTACATCCCATGGCCTTTCCCAACCATTTAAATTTTTCTCTTACAGGTCTAACACTTCCGAAAAACCAATACAACGCCCACCCGGAACAATATATAAAGCTAAACGAACCGTTCACTGGGTTCTCATACGTACGAAAATCCCTATAGATTTACCTGTTTTTACAAGGAAATAAAATGTGAAAAAAATATTTCTACATCCCATGGCCTTTCCCAACCATTTAAATTTTTCTCTTACAGGGCTAACACTTCCGAAAAACCAATACAACGCCCACCCGGAACACTATATAAAGCTAAACGAACCGTTCACTGGGTACTTATACGCACGAAAATCCCTATTGATTTACCTGTTTTTACAAGGAAATAAAATGTGAAAAAAATATTTCTATATCCCATGGCCTTTCCCAACCATTTAAATTTTTCTCTTACAGGGCTAACACTTCCGAAAAACCAATACAACGCCCACCCGGACCAATATATTAAGCTAAACGAACCGTTCACTGGGTACTTATCCGTACGAAAATCCCGATAGATTTACCTGTTTTTACAAGGAAATAAAATGTGAAAAAAATATTTCTACATCCCATGGCCTTTCCCAACCATTTAAATTTTTCTCTTACAGGTCTAACACTTCCGAAAAACCAATACAACGCCCACCCGGACCAATATATTAAGCTAAACGAACCGTTCACTGGGTACTTATACGCACGAAAATCCCTATTGATTTACCTGTTTTTACAAGGAAATAAAATGTGAAAAAAATATTTCTACATCCCATGGCCTTTCCCAACCATTTAAATTTTTCTCTAACAGGTCTAAGACTTCTGAAAAACCAATACAACGCCCACCCGGAACAATATATAAAGCTAAACGAACCGTTCACTGGGTACTCATACGTACGAAAATCCCTATTGATTTACCTGTTTTTACAAGGAAATAAAATGTGAAAAAAATGTTTCTACATCCCATGGCCTTTCTCAACCATTTAAATTTTTCTCTTACAGGGCTAACACTTCCGAAAAACCAATACAACGCCCACCCGGAACACTATATAAAGCTAAACGAACCGTTCACTGGGTACTTATACGCACGGAAATCCCTATTGATTTACCTGTTTTTACAAGGAAATAAAATGTGAAAAAAATATTTCTACATCCCATGGCCTTTCCCAACCATTTAAATTTTTCTCTTACAGGGCTAACACTTCCGAAAAACCAATACAACGCCCACCCGGAACACTATATAAGGCTAAACAAACCGTTCACTGGGTACTTATACGCACGAAAATCCCTATTGATTTACCTGTTTTTACAAGGAAATAAAATGTGAAAAAAATGTTTCTACATCCCATGGCCTTTCCCAACCATTTAAATTTTTCTCTTACAGGGCTAACACTTCCGAAAAACCAATACAACGTCCACCCGGAACACTATATAAAGCTAAACGAACCGTTCACTGGGTACTTATACGCACGAAAATCCCTATTGATTTACCTATTTTTACAAGGAAATAAAATATGAAAAAAATATTTCTACATCCCATGGCCTTTCCCAACCATTTAAATTTTTCTCTTAGAGGTCTAACACTTCCGAAAAACCAATACAACGCCCACCCGGAACAATATATAAATCTAAACGAACCGTTCACTGGGTACTCATACGTACGAAAATCCCTATTGATTTACCTGTTTTTACAAGGAAATAAAATGTGAAAAAAATGTTTCTACATCCCATGGCCTTTCCCAACCATTTAAATTTTTCTCTTACAGGGCTAACACTTCCGAAAAACCAATACAACGCCCACCCGGAACACTATATAAAGCTAAACGAACCGTTCACTGGGTACTTATACGCACGAAAATCCCTATTGATTTACCTGTTTTTACAAGGAAATAAAATGTGAAAAAAATATTTCTACATCCCATCGCCTTTCCCAACCATTTAAATTTTTCTCTTACAGGGCTAACACTTCCGAAAAACCAATACAACGCCCACCCAGACCAATATATTAAGCTAAACGAACCGTTCACTGGGTACTTATCCGTACGAAAATCCCTATAGATTTACCTGTTTTTACAAGGAAATAAAATGTGAAAAAAATATTTCTACATCCCATGGCCTTTCCCAACCATTTAAATTTTTCTCTTACAGGGCTAACACTTCCGAAAAACCAATACAACGCCCACCCGGAACACTATATAAAGCTAAACGAACCGTTCACTGGGTACTTATACGCACGAAAATCCCTATTGATTTACCTGTTTTTACAAGGAAATAAAATGTGAAAAAAATATTTCTATATCCCATGGCCTTTCCCAACCATTTAAATTTTTCTCTTACAGGGCTAACACTTCCGAAAAACCAATACAACGCCCACCCGGACCAATATATTAAGCTAAACGAACCGTTCACTGGGTACTTATCCGTACGAAAATCCCGATAGATTTACCTGTTTTTACAAGGAAATAAAATGTGAAAAAAATATTTCTACATCCCATGGCCTTTCCCAACCATTTAAATTTTTCTCTTACAGGTCTAACACTTCCGAAAAACCAATACAACGCCCACCCGGACCAATATATTAAGCTAAACGAACCGTTCACTGGGTACTTATACGCACGAAAATCCCTATTGATTTACCTGTTTTTACAAGGAAATAAAATGTGAAAAAAATATTTCTACATCCCATGGCCTTTCCCAACCATTTAAATTTTTCTCTAACAGGTCTAAGACTTCCGAAAAACCAATACAACGCCCACCCGGAACAATATATAAAGCTAAACGAACCGTTCACTGGGTACTCATACGTACGAAAATCCCAATTGATTTACCTGTTTTTACAAGGAAATAAAATGTGAAAAAAATGTTTCTACATCCCATGGCCTTTCTCAACCATTTAAATTTTTCTCTTACAGGGCTAACACTTCCGAAAAACCAATACAACGCCCACCCGGAACACTATATAAAGCTAAACGAACCGTTCACTGGGTACTTATACGCACGGAAATCCCTATTGATTTACCTGTTTTTACAAGGAAATAAAATGTGAAAAAAATATTTCTACATCCCATGGCCTTTCCCAACCATTTAAATTTTTCTCTTACAGGGCTAACACTTCCGAAAAACCAATACAACGCCCACCCGGAACACTATATAAGGCTAAACAAACCGTTCACTGGGTACTTATACGCACGAAAATCCCTATTGATTTACCTGTTTTTACAAGGAAATAAAATGTGAAAAAAATGTTTCTACATCCCATGGCCTTTCCCAACCATTTAAATTTTTCTCTTACAGGGCTAACACTTCCGAAAAACCAATACAACGTCCACCCGGAACACTATATAAAGCTAAACGAACCGTTCACTGGGTACTTATACGCACGAAAATCCCTATTGATTTACCTATTTTTACAAGGAAATAAAATATGAAAAAAATATTTCTACATCCCATGGCCTTTCCCAACCATTTAAATTTTTCTCTTAGAGGTCTAACACTTCCGAAAAACCAATACAACGCCCACCCGGAACAATATATAAATCTAAACGAACCGTTCACTGGGTACTCATACGTACGAAAATCCCTATTGATTTACCTGTTTTTACAAGGAAATAAAATGTGAAAAAAATGTTTCTACATCCCATGGCCTTTCCCAACCATTGAAATTTTTCTCTTACAGGGCTAACACTTCCGAAAAACCAATACAACGCCCACCCGGAACACTATATAAAGCTAAACGAACCGTTCACTGGGTACTTATACGCACGAAAATCCCTATTGATTTACCTGTTTTTACAAGGAAATAAAATGTGAAAAAAATATTTCTACATCCCATGGCCTTTCCCAACCATTTAAATTTTTCTCTTACAGGGCTAACACTTCCGAAAAACCAATACAACGCCCACCCAGACCAATATATTAAGCTAAACGAACCGTTCACTGGGTACTTATCCGTACGAAAATCCCTATAGATTTACCTGTTTTTACAAGGAAATAAAATGTGAAAAAAATATTTCTACATCCCATGGCCTTTCCGAACCATTTAAATTTTTCTCTTACAAGTATAACACTTCCGAAAAACCAATACAACGCTCACCCGGAACAATATATAAAGCTAAACGAACCGTTCACTGGGTACTCATACGTACGAAAATCCCTATTGATTTACCTGTCTTTACAAGGAAATAAAATGTGAAAAAAATATTTCTACATCCCATGGCCTTTCCCAACCATTTAAATTTTTCTCTTACAGGTCTAACACTTCCGAAAAACCAATACAACGCCCATCCGGAACAATATATAAAGCTAAACGAACCGTTCACTGGGTACTCATACGTACGAAAATCCCTATTGATTTACCTGTTTTTACAAGGAAATAAAATGTGAAAAAAATATTTCTACATCCCATGGCCCTTCCCAACCATTTAAATTTTTCTCTTACAGGTCTAACACGTCCGAAAAACCAATACAACACCCATCCGGAACAATATATAAAGCTAAACGCACCGTTCACTGGGTACTTATACGCACGAAAATCCCTATTGATTTACCTGTTTTTACAAGGAAATAAAATGTGAAAAAAATGTTTCTACATCCCATGGCCTTTCCCAACCATTTAAATTTTTCTCTTACAGGGCTAACACTTCCGAAAAACCAATACAACGCCCACCCGGAACACTATATAAAGCTAAACGAACCGTTCACTGGGTACTTATACGAACGAAAATCCCTATTGATTTACCTGTTTTTACAAGGAAATAAAATGTGAAAAAAATATTTCTACATCCCATGGCCTTTCCCAACCATTTAAATTTTTCTCTAACAGGTCTAAGACTTCCGAAAAACCAATACAACGCCCACCCGGAACAATATATAAAGCTAAACGAACCGTTCACTGGGTACTCATACGTACGAAAATCCCTATTGATTTACCCGTTTTTACAAGGAAATAAAATGTGAAAAAAATATTTCTACATCCCATGGCCTTTCCCAACCATTTACATTTTTCTCTTACAGGTCTAACACTTCCGAAAAACCAATACAACGCCCACCCGGAACAATATATAAAGCTAAACGAACCGTTCACTGGGTACTCATACGTACGAAAATCCCTATTGATTTACCCGTTTTTACAAGGAAATAAAATGTGAAAAAAATATTTCTACATCCCATGGCCTTTCCCAACCATTTAAATCTTTCTCTTACAGGTCTAACACTTCCGAAAAACCAATACAACGCCCACCCGGAACAATATATAAAGCTAAACGAACCGTTCACTGGGTACTCATACGTACGAAAATCCCTATTGATTTACCTGTTTTTACAAGGAAATAAAATATGAAAAAAATATTTCTACATCCCATGGCCCTTCCCAACCATTTAAATTTTTCTCTTACAGGTCTAACACGTCCGAAAAACCAATACAACACCCATCCGGAACAATATATAAAGCTAAACGCACCGCTCACTGGGTACTTATCCGTACGAAAATCCCTATAGATTTACCTGTTTTTACAAGGAAATAAAATGTGAAAAAAATATTTCTACATCCCATGGCCTTTCCCAACCATTTAAATTTTTCTCTTACAGGTCTAACACTTCCGAAAAACCAATGCAACGCCCACCCGGACCAATATATTAAGCTAAACGAACCGTTCACTGGGTACTTATACGCACGAAAATCCCTATTGATTTACCTGTTTTTACAAGGAAATAAAATGTGAAAAAAATATTTCTACATCCCATGGCCTTTCCCAACCATTTAAATTTTTCTCTTACAGGGCTAACACTTCCGAAAAACCAATACAACGCCCACCCGGACCAATATATTAAGCTAAACGAACCGTTCACTGGGTACTTATCCGTACGAAAATCCCTATAGATTTACCTGTTTTTACAAGGAAATAAAATGTGAAAAAAATATTTCTACATCCCATGGCCTTTCCCAACCATTTAAATTTTTCTCTTACAGGTCTAACACTTCCGAAAAACCAATACAACGCTCACCCGGAACAATATATAAAGCTAAACGAACCGTTCACTGGGTACTCATACGTACCAAAATCCCTATTGATTTACCTGTTTTTACAAGGAAATAAAATGTGAAAAAAATATTTCTACATCCCATGGCCGTTCCCAACCATTTAAATTTTTCTCTTACAGGTCTAACACGTCCGAAAAACCAATACAACACCCATCCGGAACAATATATAAAGCTAAACGCACCGTTCACTGGGTACTTATACGCACGAAAATCCCTATTGATTTACCTGTTTTTACAAGGAAATAAAATGTGAAAAAAATATTTCTACATCCCATGGCCTTTCCCAACCATTTAAATTTTTCTCTAACAGGTCTAAGACTTCCGAAAAACCAATACAACGCCCACCCGGAACAATATATAAAGCTAAACGAACCGTTCACTGGGTACTCATACGTACGAAAATCCCTATTGATTTACCTGTTTTTACAAGGAAATAAAATGTGGAAAAAATGTTTCTACATCCCATGGCCTTTCCCAACCATTTAAATTTTTCTCTTACAGGGCTAACACTTCCGAAAAACCAATACAACGCCCACCCGGAACACTATATAAAGCTAAACGAACCGTTCACTGGGTACTTATACGCACGAAAATCCCTATTGATTTACCTGTTTTTACAAGGAAATAAAATGTGAAAAAAATATTTCTACATCCCATGGCCTTTCCCAACCATTTAAATTTTTCTCTTACAGGGCTAACACTTACGAAAAACCAATATAACGGCCACCCGGACCAATATATTAAGCTAAACGAACCGTTCACTGGGTACTTATCCGTACGAAAATCCCTATAGATTTACCTGTTTTTACAAGGAAATAAAATGTGAAAAAAATATTTCTACATCCCATGGCCTTTCCCAACCATTTAAATTTTTCTCTTACAGGTCTAACACTTCCGAAAAACCAATACAACGCTCACCCGGAACAATATATAAAGCTAAACGAACCGTTCACTGGGTACTCATACGTACGAAAATCCCTATTGATTTACCTGTTTTTACAAGGAAATAAAATGTGAAAAAAATATTTCTACATCCCATGGCCTTTCCCAACCATTTAAATTTTTCTCTTACAGGTCTAACACTTCTGAAAAACCAATACAACGCCGACCCGGAACAATATATAAAGCTAAACGAACCGTTCACTGGGTACTCATACGTACGAAAATCCCTATTGATTTACCTGTTTTTACAAGGAAATAAAATGTGAAAAAAATATTTCTACATCCCATGGCCCTTCCCAACCATTTAAATTTTTCTCTTACAGGTCTAACACGTCCGAAAAACCAATACAACACCCATCCGGAACAATATATAAAGCTAAACGCACCGCTCACTGGGTACTTATCCGTACGAAAATCCCTATTGATTTACCTGTTTTTACAAGGAAATAAAATGTGAAAACAATATTTCTACATCCCATGGCCTTTCCCAACCATTTAAATTTTTCTCTTACAGGTCTAACACTTCCGAAAAACCAATACAACGCCCACTCGGAACAATATATAAAGCTAAACGAACCGTTCACTCGGTACTCATACGTACGAAAATCCCTATTGATTTACCTGTTTTTACAAGGAAATAGAATGTGAAAAAAACATTTCTACATCCCATGGCCTTTCCCAACCATTTAAATTTTTCTCTTACAGGTCTAACACTTCCGAAAAACCAATACAACGCCCACCCGGACCAATATATTAAGCTAAACGAACCGTTCACTGGGTACTTATCCGTACGAAAATCCCTATAGATTTACCTGTTTTTACAAGGAAATAAAATGTGAAAAAAATATTTCTACATACCATGGCCTTTCCCAACCATTTAAACTTTTCTCTTACAGGTCTAACACTTCCGAAAAACCAATACAACGCCCACCCGGAACAATATATAAAGCTAAACGAACCGTTCACTGGGTACTCATACGTACGAAAATCCCTATTGATTTACCTGTTTTTACAAGGAAATAAAATGTGAAAAAAATGTTTCTACATCCCATGGCCTTTCCCAACCATTTAAATTTTTCTCTTACAGGGCTAACACTTCCGAAAAACCAATACAACGCCCACCCGGAACACTATATATAGCTAAACGAACCGTTCACTGGGTACTTATACGCACGAAAATCCCTATTGATTTACCTGTTTTTACAAGGAAATAAAATGTGAAAAAAATATTTCTACATACCATGGCCTTTCCCAACCATTTAAATTTTTCTCTTACAGGGCTAACACTTCCGAAAAACCAATACAACGCCCACCCGGACCAATATATTAAGATAAACGAACCGTTCACTGGGTACTTATCCGTACGAAAATCCCTATAGATTTACCTGTTTTTACAAGGAAATAAAATGTGAAAAAAATATTTCTACATCCCATGGCCTTTCCCAACCATTTAAATTTTTCTCTTACAGGTCTAACACTTCCGAAAAACCAATACAACGCTCACCCGGAACAATATATAACGCTAAACGAACCGTTCACTGGGTACTCATACGTACGAAAATCCCTATTGATTTACCTGTTTTTACAAGGAAATAAAATGTGAAAAAAATATTTCTACATCCCATGGCCTTTCCCAACCATTTAAATTTTTCTCTTACAGGGCTAACACTTCCGAAAAACCAATACAACGCCCACCCGGACCAATATATTAAGCTAAACGAACCGTTCACTGGGTACTTATCGGTACGAAAATCCCTATAGATTTACCTGTTTTTACAAGGAAATAAAATGTGAAAAAAATATTTCTACATCCCATGGCCTTTCCCAACCATTTAAATTTTTCTCTTACAGGTCTAACACTTCCGAAAAACCAATACAACGCTCACCCGGAACAATATATAAAGCTAAACGAACCGTTCACTGGGTACTCATACGTACGAAAATCCCTATTGATTTACCTGTTTTTACAAGGAAATAAAATGTGAAAAAAATATTTCTACATCCCATGGCCGTTCCCAACCATTTAAATTTTTCTCTTACAGGTCTAACACGTCCGAAAAACCAATACAACACCCATCCGGAACAATATATAAAGCTAAACGCACCGTTCACTGGGTACTTATACGTACGAAAATCCCTATTGATTTCCCTGTTTTTACAAGGAAATAAAATGTGAAAAAAATGTTTCTACATCCCATGGCCTTTCCCAACCATTTAAATTTTTCTCTTACAGGGCTAACACTTCCGAAAAACCAATACAACGCCCACCCGGAACACTATATAAAGCTAAACGATCCGTTCACTGGGTACTTATACGCACGAAAATCCCTATTGATTTACCTGTTTTTACAAGGAAATAAAATGTGAAAAAAATATTTCTACATCCCATGGCCTTTCCCAACCATTTAAATTTTTCTCTAACAGGTCTAAGACTTCCGAAAAACCAATACAACGCCCACCCGGAACAATATATAAAGCTAAACGAACCGTTCACTGGGTACTCATACGTACGAAAATCCCTATTGATTTACCTGTTTTTACAAGGAAATAAAATGTGGAAAAAATGTTTCTACATCCCATGGCCTTTCCCAACCATTTAAATTTTTCTCTTACAGGGCTAACACTTCCGAAAAACCAATACAACGCCCACCCGGAACACTATATAAAGCTAAACGAACCGTTCACTGGGTACTTATACGCACGAAAATCCCTATTGATTTACCTGTTTTTACAAGGAAATAAAATGTGAAAAAAATATTTCTACATCCCATGGCCTTTCCCAACCATTTAAATTTTTCTCTTACAGGGCTAACACTTACGAAAAACCAATATAACGGCCACCCGGACCAATATATTAAGCTAAACGAACCGTTCACTGGGTACTTATCCGTACGAAAATCCCTATAGATTTACCTGTTTTTACAAGGAAATAAAATGTGAAAAAAATATTTCTACATCCCATGGCCTTTCCCAACCATTTAAATTTTTCTCTTACAGGTCTAACACTTCCGAAAAACCAATACAACGCTCACCCGGAACAATATATAAAGCTAAACGAACGTTCACTGGGTACTCATACGTACGAAAATCCCTATTGATTTACCTGTTTTTACAAGGAAATAAAATGTGAAAAAAATATTTCTACATCCCATGGCCTTTCCCAACCATTTAAATTTTTCTCTTACAGGTCTAACACTTCTGAAAAACCAATACAACGCCGACCCGGAACAATATATAAAGCTAAACGAACCGTTCACTGGGTACTCATACGTACGAAAATCCCTATTGATTTACCTGTTTTTACAAGGAAATAAAATGTGAAAAAAATATTTCTACATCCCATGGCCCTTCCCAACCATTTAAATTTTTCTCTTACAGGTCTAACACGTCCGAAAAACCAATACAACACCCATCCGGAACAATATATAAAGCTAAACGCACCGCTCACTGGGTACTTATCCGTACGAAAATCCCTATTGATTTACCTGTTTTTACAAGGAAATAAAATGTGAAAACAATATTTCTACATCCCATGGCCTTTCCCAACCATTTAAATTTTTCTCTTACAGGTCTAACACTTCCGAAAAACCAATACAACGCCCACTCGGAACAATATATAAAGCTAAACGAACCGTTCACTCGGTACTCATACGTACGAAAATCCCTATTGATTTACCTGTTTTTACAAGGAAATAGAATGTGAAAAAAACATTTCTACATCCCATGGCCTTTCCCAACCATTTAAATTTTTCTCTTACAGGTCTAACACTTCCGAAAAACCAATACAACGCCCACCCGGACCAATATATTAAGCTAAACGAACCGTTCACTGGGTACTTATCCGTACGAAAATCCCTATAGATTTACCTGTTTTTACAAGGAAATAAAATGTGAAAAAAATATTTCTACATACCATGGCCTTTCCCAACCATTTAAATTTTTCTCTTACAGGTCTAACACTTCCGAAAAACCTATACAACGCCCACCCGGAACAATATATAAAGCTAAACGAACCGTTCACTGGGTACTCATACGTACGAAAATCCCTATTGATTTACCTGTTTTACAAGGAAATAAAATGTGAAAAAAATGTTTCTACATCCCATGGCCTTTCCCAACCATTTAAATTTTTCTCTTACAGGGCTAACACTTCCGAAAAACCAATACAACGCCCACCCGGAACACTATATATAGCTAAACGAACCGTTCACTGGGTACTTATACGCACGAAAATCCCTATTGATTTACCTGTTTTTACAAGGAAATAAAATGTGAAAAAAATATTTCTACATACCATGGCCTTTCCCAACCATTTAAATTTTTCTCTTACAGGGCTAACACTTCCGAATAACCAATACAACGCCCACCCGGACCAATATATTAAGATAAACGAACCGTTCACTGGGTACTTATCCGTACGAAAATCCCTATAGATTTACCTGTTTTTACAAGGAAATAAAATGTGAAAAAAATATTTCTACATCCCATGGCCTTTCCCAACCATTTAAATTTTTCTCTTACAGGTCTAACACTTCCGAAAAACCAATACAACGCTCACCCGGAACAATATATAACGCTAAACGAACCGTTCACTGGGTACTCATACGTACGAAAATCCCTATTGATTTACCTGTTTTTACAAGGAAATAAAATGTGAAAAAAATATTTCTACATCCCATGGCCTTTCCCAACCATTTAAATTTTTCTCTTACAGGTCTAACACTTCTGAAAAACCAATACAACTCCGACCCGGAACAATATATAAAGCTAAACGCACCGTTCACTGGGTACTTATCCGTACGAAAATCCCTATTGATTTACCTGTTTTTACAAGGAAATAAAATGTGAAAAAAATATTTCTACATCCCATGGCCCTTCCCAACCATTTAAATTTTTCTCTTACAGGTCTAACACTTCCGAAAAACCAATACAACGCCCACCCGGAACAATATATAAAGCTAAACGAACCGTTCACTGGGTACTCATACGTACGAAAATCCCTACTGATTTACCTGTTTTTACAAGGAAATAAAATGTGAAAAAAATGTTTCTACATCCCATGGCCTTTCCCAACCATTTAAATTTTTCTCTTACAGGGCTAATACTTCCGAAAAACCGATACAACGCCCACCTGGACCAATATATTAAGATAAACGAACCGTTCACTGGGTACTTATCCGTACGAAAATCCCTATAGATTTACCTGTTTTTACAAGGAAATAAAATGTGAAAAAAATATTTCTACATCCCATGGCCTTTCCCAACCATTTAAATTTTTCTCTTACAGGTCTAACACTTCCGAAAAACCAATACAACGCCCACCCGGAACAATATATAAAGCTAAACGAACCGTTCACTGGGTACTCATACGTACGAAAATCCCTATTGATTTACCTGTTTTTACAAGGAAATAAAATGTGGAAAAAATGTTTCTACATCCCATGGCCTTTCCCAACCATTTAAATTTTTCTCTTACAGGGCTAACACTTCCGAAAAACCAATACAACGCCCACCCGGAACACTATATAAAGCTAAACGAACCGTTCACTGGGTACTTATACGCACGAAAATCCCTATTGATTTACCTGTTTTTACAAGGAAATAAAATGTGAAAAAAATATTTCTACATCCCATGGCCTTTCCCAACCATTTAAATTTTTCTCTTACAGGGCTAACACTTACGAAAAACCAATACAACTCCGACCCGGAACAATATATAAAGCTAAACGCACCGTTCACTGGGTACTTATCCGTACGAAAATCCCTATTGATTTACCTGTTTTTACAAGGAAATAAAATGTGAAAAAAATATTTCTACATCCCATGGCCCTTCCCAACCATTTAAATTTTTCTCTTACAGGTCTAACACTTCCGAAAAACCAATACAACGCCCACCCGGAACAATATATAAAGCTAAACGAACCGTTCACTGGGTACTCATACGTACGAAAATCCCTACTGATTTACCTGTTTTTACAAGGAAATAAAATGTGAAAAAAATGTTTCTACATCCCATGGCCTTTCCCAACCATTTAAATTTTTCTCTTACAGGGCTAACACTTCCGAAAAACCGATACAACGCCCACCTGGACCAATATATTAAGATAAACGAACCGTTCACTGGGTACTTATCCGTACGAAAATCCCTATAGATTTACCTGTTTTTACAAGGAAATAAAATGTGAAAAAAATATTTCTACATCCCATGGCCTTTCCCAACCATTTAAATTTTTCTCTTACAGGTCTAACACTTCCGAAAAACCAATACAACGCCCACCCGGAACAATATATAAAGCTAAACGAACCGTTCACTGGGTACTCATACGTACGAAAATCCCTATTGATTTACCTGTTTTTACAAGGAAATAAAATGTGAAAAAAATATTTCTACATCCCATGGCCTTTCCCAACCATTTAAATTTTTCTCTTACAGGGCTAACACTTCCGAAAAACCAATACAACGCCCACCCGGACCAATATATTAAGATAAACGAACCGTTCACTGGGTACTTATCCGTACGAAAATCCCTATAGATTTACCTGTTTTTACAAGGAAATAAAATGTGAAAAAAATATTTCTACATCCCATGGCCTTTGCCAACCATTTAAATTTTTCTCTTACAGGTCTAACACTTCTGAAAAACCAATACAACTCCGACCCGGAACAATATATAAAGCTAAACGCACCGTTCACTGGGTACTTATCCGTACGAAAATCCCTATTGATTTACCTGTTTTTACAAGGAAATAAAATGTGAAAAAAATATTTCTACATCCCATGGCCCTTCCCAACCATTTAAATTTTTCTCTTACAGGTCTAACACATCCGAAAAACCAATACAACGCTCACCCGGAACAATATATAAAGCTAAACGAACCGTTCACTGGGTACTCATACGTACGAAAATCCCTATTGATTTACCTGTTTTTACAAGGAAATAAAATGTGAAAAAAATATTTCTACATCCCATGGCCTTTCCCAACCATTTAAATTTTTCTCTTACAGGTCTAACACTTCTGAAAAACCAATACAACTCCGACCCGGAACAATATATAAAGCTAAACGCACCGTTCACTGGGTACTTATCCGTACGAAAATCCCTATTGATTTACCTGTTTTTACAAGGAAATAAAATGTGAAAAAAATATTTCTACATCCCATGGCCCTTCCCAACCATTTAAATTTTTCTCTTACAGGTCTAACACTTCCGAAAAACCAATACAACGCCCACCCGGAACAATATATAAAGCTAAACGAACCGTTCACTGGGTACTCATACGTACGAAAATCCCTATTGATTTACCTGTTTTTACAAGGAAATAAAATGTGAAAAAAATGTTTCTACATCCCATGGCCTTTCCCAACCATTTAAATTTTTCTCTTACAGGGCTAACACTTCCGAAAAACCAATACAACGCCCACCCGGACCAATATATTAAGATAAACGAACCGTTCACTGGGTACTTATCCGTACGAAAATCCCTATAGATTTACCTGTTTTTAGAAGGAAATAAAATGTGAAAAAAATATTTCTACATCCCATGGCCTTTCCCAACCATTTAAATTTTTCTCTTACAGGTCTAACACTTCCGAAAAACCAATAGAACGCTCACCCGGAACAATATATAAAGCTAAAAGAACCGTTCACTGGGTACTCATACGTACGAAAATCCCTATTGATTTACCTGTTTTTACAAGGAAATAAAATGTGAAAAAAATATTTCTACATCCCATGGCCTTTCCCAACCATTTAAATTTTTCTCTTACAGGTCTAACACTTCTGAAAAACCAATACAACTCCGACCCGGAACAATATATAAAGCTAAACGCACCGTTCACTGGGTACTTATCCGTACGAAAATCCCTATTGATTTACCTGTTTTTACAAGGAAATAAAATGTGAAAAAAATATTTCTACATCCCATGGCCCTACCCAACCATTTAAATTTTTCTCTTACAGGTCTAACACGTCCGAAAAACCAATACAACGCTCACCCGGAACAATATATAAAGCTAAACGAACCGTTCACTGGGTACTCATACGTACGAAAATCCCTATTGATTTACCTGTTTTTACAAGGAAATAAAATGTGAAAAAAATATTTCTACATCCCATGGCCTTTCCCAACCATTTAAATTTTTCTCTTACAGGTCTAACACTTCTGAAAAACCAATACAACTCCGACCCGGAACAATATATAAAGCTAAACGCACCGTTCACTGGGTACTTATCCGTACGAAAATCCCTATTGATTTACCTGTTTTTACAAGGAAATAAAATGTGAAAAAAAATATTTCTACATCCCATGGCCCTTCCCAACCATTTAAATTTTTCTCTTACAGGTCTAACACTTCCGAAAAACCAATACAACGCCCACCCGGACCAATATATAAAGCTAAACGAACCGTTCACTGGGTACTCATACGTACGAAAATCCCTATTGATTTACCTGTTTTTACAAGGAAATAAAATGTGAAAAAAATGTTTCTACATCCCATGGCCTTTCCCAACCATTTAAATTTTTCTCTTACAGGGCTAACACTTCCGAAAAACCAATACAACGCCCACCCGGACCAATATATTAAGATAAACGAACCGTTCACTGGGTACTTATCCGTACGAAAATCCCTATAGATTTACCTGTTTTTACAAGGAAATAAAATGTGAAAAAAATATTTCTACATCCCATGGCCTTTCCCAACCATTTAAATTTTTCTCTTACAGGTCTAACACTTCCGAAAAACCAATACAACGCTCACCCGGAACAATATATAAAGCTAAAAGAACCGTTCACTGGGTACTCATACGTACGAAAATCCCTATTGATTTACCTGTTTTTAAAAGGAAATAAAATGTGAAAAAAATATTTCTACATCCCATGGCCTTTCCCAACCATTTAAATTTTTCTCTTACAGGTCTAACACTTCTGAAAAACCAATACA
Source organism: Paroedura picta (assembly GCF_049243985.1). Taxonomy (NCBI): domain Eukaryota; kingdom Metazoa; phylum Chordata; class Lepidosauria; order Squamata; family Gekkonidae; genus Paroedura; species Paroedura picta. Next base: position 2,669,840 of record NW_027518617.1, read on the forward strand.
ACTCCGACCCGGAACAATATATAAAGCTAAACGCACCGTTCACTGGGTACTTATCCGTACGAAAATCCCTATTGATTTACCTGTTTTTACAAGGAAATAAAATGTGAAAAAAATATTTCTACATCCCATGGCCCTTCCCAACCATTTAAATTTTTCTCTTACAGGTCTAACACGTCCGAAAAACCAATACAACACCCATCCGGAACAATATATAAAGCTAAACGCACCGTTCACTGGGTACTTATCCGTACGAAAATCCCTATTGATTTACCTGTTTTTACAAGGAAATAAAATGTGAAAACAATATTTCTACATCCCATGGCCTTTCCCAACCATTTAAATTTTTCTCTTACAGGTCTAACACTTCCGAAAAACCAATACAACGCCCACCCGGAACAATATATAAAGCTAAACGAACCGTTCACTGGGTACTCATACGTACGAAAATCCCTATTGATTTACCTGTTTTTACAAGGAAATAAAATGTGAAAAAAATATTTCTACATCCCATGGCCTTTCCCAACCATTTAAATTTTTCTCTTACAGGGCTAACACTTCCGAAAAACCAATACAACGCCCACCCGGACCAATATATTAAGATAAACGAACCGTTCACTGGGTACTTATCCGTACGAAAATCCCTATAGATTTACCTGATTTTACAAGGAAATAAAATGTGAAAAAAATATTTCTACATCCCATGGCCCTTCCCAACCATTTAAATTTTTCTCTTACAGGTCTAACACGTCCGAAAAACCAATACAACACCCATCCGGAACAATATATAAAGCTAAACGCACCGTTCACTGGGTACTTATCCGTACGAAAATCCCTATTGATTTACCTGTTTTTACAAGGAAATAAAATGTGAAAAAAACATTTCTACATCCCATGGCCTTTCCCAACCATTTAAATTTTTCTCTTACAGGTCTAACACTTCCGAAAAACCAATACAACGCCCACCCGGAACAATATATAAAGCTAAATGAACCGTTCACTGGGTACTTATCCGTATGAAAATCCCTATTGATTTACCTGTTTTTACAAGGAAATAAAAGGTGAAAACAATATTTCTACATCCAATGGCCTTTCCCAACCATTTAAATTTTTCTCTTACAGGTCTAACACTTCCAAAAAACCAATACAACGCCTACCCGGAACAATATATAAAGCTAAACGAACCGTTCACTGGGTACTTATCCGTACTAAAATCCCTATTGATTTACCTGTTTTTACAAGGAAATAAAATGTGAAAAAAATATTTCTACATCCCATGGCCTTTCCCAACCATTTAAATTTTTCTCTTACAGGTCTAACACTTCTGAAAAACCAATACAACGCCGACCCGGAACAATATATAAAGCTAAACGAACCGTTCACTGGGTACTCATACGTACGAAAATCCCTATTGATTTACCTGTTTTTACAAGGAAATAAAATGTGAAAAAAATATTTCTACATCCCATGGCCCTTCCCAACCATTTAAATTTTTCTCTTACAGGTCTAACACGTCCGAAAAACCAATACAACACCCATCCGGAACAATATATAAAGCTAAACGCACCGTTCACTGGGTACTTATCCGTACGAAAATCCCTATTGATTTACCTGTTTTTACAAGGAAATAAAATGTGAAAACAATATTTCTACATCCCATGGCCTTTCCCAACCATTTAAATTTTTCTCTTACAGGTCTAACACTTCCGAAAAACCAATACAACGCCGACCCGGAACAATATATAAAGCTAAACGAACCGTTCACTCGGTACTCATACGTACGAAAATCCCTATAGATTTACCTGTTTTTACAAGGAAATAGAATGTGAAAAAAACATTTCTACATCCCATGGCCTTTCCCAACAATTTAAATTTTTCTCTTACAGGTCTAACACTTCCGAAAAACCAATACAACGCCCACCCGGACCAATATATTAAGCTAAACGAACCGTTCACTGGGTACTTATACGCACGAAAATCCCTATTGATTTACCTGTTTTTACAAGGAAATAAAATGTGAAAAAAATATTTCTCCATCCCATGGCCTTTCCCAACCATTTTAATTTTTCTCTTACAGGGCTAACACTTCCGAAAAACCAATACAACGCCCACCCGGACCAATATATTAAGCTAAACGAACCGTTCACTGGGTACTTATCCGTACGAAAATCCCTATAGATTTACCTGTTTTTACAAGGAAATAAAATGTGAAAAAAATATTTCTACATCCCATGGCCTTTCCCAACCATTTAAATTTTTCTCTTACAGGTCTAACACTTCCGAAAAACCAATACAACGCTCACCCGGAACAATATATAAAGCTAAACGAACCGTTCACTGGGTACTCATACGTACGAAAATCCCTATTGATTTACCTGTTTTTACAAGGAAATAAAATGTGAAAAAAATATTTCTACATCCCATGGCCTTTCCCAACCATTTAAATTTTTCTCTTACAGGTCTAACACTTCCGAAAAACCAATACAACGCCCACCCGGAACAATATATAAAGCTAAACGAACCGTTCACTGGGTACTCATACGTACGAAAATCCCTATTGATTTACCTGTTTTTACAAGGAAATAAAATGTGAAAAAAATATTTCTACATCCCATGGCCTTTCCCAACCATTTAAATTTTTCTCTTACAGGTCTAACACTTCTGAAAAACCAATACAACGCCGACCCGGAACAATATATAAAGCTAAACGAACCGTTCACTGGGTACTCATCCGTACGAAAATCCCTATTGATTTACCTGTTTTTACAAGGAAATAAAATGTGAAAACAATTTTTCTACATCCCATGGCCTTTCCCAACCATTTAAATTTTTCTCTTACAGGTCTAACACTTCCGAAAAACCAATACAACGCCCACCCGGAACAATATATAAAGCTAAACGAACCGTTCACTGGGTACTTATCCGTACGAAAATCCCTATTGATTTACCTGTTTTTACAAGGTAATAAAATGTGAAAAAAACATTTCTACATCCCATAGCCTTTCCGAACCATTTAAATTTTTCTCTTACAGGTCTAACACTTCCGAAAAACCAATACAACGCCCACCCGGAACAATATATAAAGCTAAACGAACCGTTCACTGGGTACTTATCCGTATGAAAATCCCTATTGATTTACCTGTTTTTACAAGGAAATAAAAGGTGAAAACAATATTTCTACATCCAATGGCCTTTCCCAACCATTTAAATTTTTCTCTTACAGGTCTAACACTTCCAAAAAACCAATACAACGCCCACCCGGAACAATATATAAAGCTAAACGAACCGTTCACTGGGTACTTATCCGTACTAAAATCCCTATTGATTTACCTGTTTTTACAAGGAAATAAAATGTGAAAAAAATATTTCTACATCCCATGGCCTTTCCCAACCATTTAAATTTTTCTCTTACAAGTCTAACACTTCCGAAAAACCAATACAACACCCAACCAGAACAATATATAAAGCTAAACGAACCGTTCACTGGGTACTCATACGTACGAAAATCCCTATTGATTTACCTGTTTTTACAAGGAAATAAAATGTGAAAAAAATATTTCTACATCCCATGGCCTTTCCCAACCATTTAAATTTTTCTCTTACAAGTCTAACACTTCCAAAAAACCAATACAACGCCCATCCAGAACAATATATAAAGCTAAACGAACCGTTCACTGGGTACTTATCCGTACGAAAATCCCTATAGATTTACCTGTTTTTACAAGGAAATAAAATGTGAAAAAAATATTTCTATATCCCATGGCCTTTCCCAACCATTTAAATTTTTCTCTTACAGGTCTAACACTTCCGAAAAACCAATACAACGCCCACCCAGAACAATATATAAAGCTAAACGAACCGTTCACTGGGTACTCATACGTACGAAAATCCCTATTGATTTACCTGTTTTTACAAGGAAATAAAATGTGAAAAAAATGTTTCTACATCCCATGGCCTTTCCCAACCATTTAAATTTTTCTCTTACAGGGCTAACACTTCCGAAAAACCAATACAACGCCCACCCAGTACACTATATAAAGCTAAACGAACCGTTCACTGGGTACTTATACGCACGAAAATCCCTATTGATTTACCTGTTTTTACAAGGAAATAAAATGTGAAAAAAATATTTCTACATCCCATGGCCTTTCCCAACCATTTAAATTTTTCTCTTACAGGTCTAACACTTCCGAAAAACCAATACAACGCCCACCCGGAACAATATATAAAGCTAAACGAACCGTTCACTCGGTACTCATACGTACGAAAATCCCTATAGATTTACCTGTTTTTACAAGGAAATAGAATGTGAAAAAAACATTTCTACATCCCATGGCCTTTCCCAACCATTTAAATTTTTCTCTTACAGGTCTAACACTTCCGAAAAACCAATACAACGCCCACCCGGACCAATATATTAAGCTAAACGAACCGTTCACTGGGTACTTATACGCACGAAAATCCCTATTGATTTACCGGTTTTTACAAGGAAATAAAATGTGAAAAAAATATTTCTACATCCCATGGCCTTTCCCAACCATTTAAATTTTTCTCTTACAGGTCTAACACTTCCGAAAAACCAATACAACGCCCACCCGGAACAATATATAAAGCTAAACGAACCGTTCACTGGGTACTCATACGTACGAAAATCCCTATTGATTTACCTGTTTTTACAAGGAAATAAAATGTGAAAAAAATATTTCTACATCCCATGGCCTTTCCCAACCATTTAAATTTTTCTCTTACAGGTCTAACACTTCTGAAAAACCAATACAACGCCGACCCGGAACAATATATAAAGCTAAACGAACCGTTCACTGGGTACTCATCCGTACGAAAATCCCTATTGATTTACCTGTTTTTACAAGGAAATAAAATGTGAAAACAATATTTCTACATCCCATGGCCTTTCCCAACCATTTAAATTTTTCTCTTACAGGTCTAACACTTCCGAAAAACCAATACAACGCCCACCCGGAACAATATATAAAGCTAAACGAACCGTTCACTGGGTACTTATCCGTACGAAAATCCCTATTGATTTACCTGTTTTTACAAGGAAATAAAATGTGAAAAAAACATTTCTACATCCCATGGCCTTTCCCAACCATTTAGATTTTTCTCTTACAGGTCTAACACTTCCGAAAAACCAATACAACGCCCACCCGGAACAATATATAAAGCTAAACGAACCGTTCACTGGGTACTTATCCGTATGAAAATCCCTATTGATTTACCTGTTTTTACAAGGAAATAAAAGGTGAAAACAATATTTCTACATCCAATGGCCTTTCCCAACCATTTAAATTTTTCTCTTACAGGTCTAACACTTCCAAAAAACCAATACAACGCCCACCCGGAACAATATATAAAGCTAAACGAACCGTTCACTGGGTACTTATCCGTACTAAAATCCCTATTGATTTACCTGTTTTTACAAGGAAATAAAATGTGAAAAAAATATTTCTACATCCCATGGCCTTTCCCAACCATTTAAATTTTTCTCTTACAAGTCTAACACTTCCGAAAAACCAATACAACGCCCAACCAGAACAATATATAAAGCTAAACGAACCGTTCACTGGGTACTCATACGTACGAAAATCCCTATTGATTTACCTGTTTTTACAAGGAAATAAAATGTGAAAAAAATATTTCTACATCCCATGGCCTTTCCCAACCATTTAAATTTTTCTCTTACAAGTCTAACACTTCCAAAAAACCAATACAACGCCCATCCAGAACAATATATAAAGCTAAACGAACCGTTCACTGGGTACTTATCCGTACGAAAATCCCTATAGATTTACCTGTTTTTACAAGGAAATAAAATGTGAAAAAAATATTTCTACATCCCATGGCCTTTCCCAACCTTTTAAATTTTTCTCTTACAGGTCTAACACTTCCGAAAAACCAATACAACGCCCACCCGGAACAATATATAAAGCTAAACGAACCGTTCACTGGGTACTCATACGTACGAAAATCCCTATTGATTTACCTGTTTTTACAAGGAAATAAAATGTGAAAAAAATATTTCTACATCCCATGGCCTTTCCCAACCATTTAAATTTTTCTCTTACAGGTCTAACACTTCCAAAAAACCAATACAACGCCCACCCGGAACAATATATAAAGCTAAACGAACCGTTCACTGGGTACTTATCCGTACTAAAATCCCTATTGATTTACCTGTTTTTACAAGGAAATAAAATGTGAAAAAAATATTTCTACATCCCATGGCCTTTCCCAACCATTTAAATTTTTCTCTTACAAGTCTAACACTTCCGAAAAACCAATACAACGCCCAACCAGAACAATATATAAAGCTAAACGAACCGTTCACTGGGTACTCATACGTACGAAAATCCCTATTGATTTACCTGTTTTTACAAGGAAATAAAATGTGAAAAAAATATTTCTACATCCCATGGCCTTTCCCAACCATTTAAATTTTTCTCTTACAAGTCTAACACTTCCAAAAAACCAATACAACGCCCATCCAGAACAATATATAAAGCTAAACGAACCGTTCACTGGGTACTTATCCGTACGAAAATCCCTATAGATTTACCTGTTTTTACAAGGAAATAAAATGTGAAAAAAATATTTCTATATCCCATGGCCTTTCCCAACCATTTAAATTTTTCTCTTACAGGTCTAACACTTCCGAAAAACCAATACAACGCCCACCCAGAACAATATATAAAGCTAAACGAACCGTTCACTGGGTACTCATACGTACGAAAATCCCTATTGATTTACCTGTTTTTACAAGGAAATAAAATGTGAAAAAAATGTTTCTACATCCCATGGCCTTTCCCAACCATTTAAATTTTTCTCTTACAGGGCTAACACTTCCGAAAAACCAATACAACGCCCACCCAGTACACTATATAAAGCTAAACGAACCGTTCACTGGGTACTTATACGCACGAAAATCCCTATTGATTTACCTGTTTTTACAAGGAAATAAAATGTGAAAAAAATATTTCTACATCCCATGGCCTTTCCCAACCATTTAAATTTTTCTCTTACAGGTCTAACACTTCCGAAAAACCAATACAACGCCCACCCGGAACAATATATAAAGCTAAACGAACCGTTCACTCGGTACTCATACGTACGAAAATCCCTATAGATTTACCTGTTTTTACAAGGAAATAGAATGTGAAAAAAACATTTCTACATCCCATGGCCTTTCCCAACCATTTAAATTTTTCTCTTACAGGTCTAACACTTCCGAAAAACCAATACAACGCCCACCCGGACCAATATATTAAGCTAAACGAACCGTTCACTGGGTACTTATACGCACGAAAATCCCTATTGATTTACCGGTTTTTACAAGGAAATAAAATGTGAAAAAAATATTTCTACATCCCATGGCCTTTCCCAACCATTTAAATTTTTCTCTTACAGGTCTAACACTTCCGAAAAACCAATACAACGCCCACCCGGAACAATATATAAAGCTAAACGAACCGTTCACTGGGTACTCATACGTACGAAAATCCCTATTGATTTACCTGTTTTTACAAGGAAATAAAATGTGAAAAAAATATTTCTACATCCCATGGCCTTTCCCAACCATTTAAATTTTTCTCTTACAGGTCTAACACTTCTGAAAAACCAATACAACGCCGACCCGGAACAATATATAAAGCTAAACGAACCGTTCACTGGGTACTCATCCGTACGAAAATCCCTATTGATTTACCTGTTTTTACAAGGAAATAAAATGTGAAAACAATATTTCTACATCCCATGGCCTTTCCCAACCATTTAAATTTTTCTCTTACAGGTCTAACACTTCCGAAAAACCAATACAACGCCCACCCGGAACAATATATAAAGCTAAACGAACCGTTCACTGGGTACTTATCCGTACGAAAATCCCTATTGATTTACCTGTTTTTACAAGGAAATAAAATGTGAAAAAAACATTTCTACATCCCATGGCCTTTCCCAACCATTTAGATTTTTCTCTTACAGGTCTAACACTTCCGAAAAACCAATACAACGCCCACCCGGAACAATATATAAAGCTAAACGAACCGTTCACTGGGTACTTATCCGTATGAAAATCCCTATTGATTTACCTGTTTTTACAAGGAAATAAAAGGTGAAAACAATATTTCTACATCCAATGGCCTTTCCCAACCATTTAAATTTTTCTCTTACAGGTCTAACACTTCCAAAAAACCAATACAACGCCCACCCGGAACAATATATAAAGCTAAACGAACCGTTCACTGGGTACTTATCCGTACTAAAATCCCTATTGATTTACCTGTTTTTACAAGGAAATAAAATGTGAAAAAAATATTTCTACATCCCATGGCCTTTCCCAACCATTTAAATTTTTCTCTTACAAGTCTAACACTTCCGAAAAACCAATACAACGCCCAACCAGAACAATATATAAAGCTAAACGAACCGTTCACTGGGTACTCATACGTACGAAAATCCCTATTGATTTACCTGTTTTTACAAGGAAATAAAATGTGAAAAAAATATTTCTACATCCCATGGCCTTTCCCAACCATTTAAATTTTTCTCTTACAAGTCTAACACTTCCAAAAAACCAATACAACGCCCATCCAGAACAATATATAAAGCTAAACGAACCGTTCACTGGGTACTTATCCGTACGAAAATCCCTATAGATTTACCTGTTTTTACAAGGAAATAAAATGTGAAAAAAATATTTCTACATCCCATGGCCTTTCCCAACCTTTTAAATTTTTCTCTTACAGGTCTAACACTTCCGAAAAACCAATACAACGCCCACCCGGAACAATATATAAAGCTAAACGAACCGTTCACTCGGTACTCATACGTACGAAAATCCCTATAGATTTACCTGTTTTTACAAGGAAATAGAATGTGAAAAAAACATTTCTACATCCCATGGCCTTTCCCAACCATTTAAATTTTTCTCTTACAGGTCTAACACTTCCGAAAAACCAATACAACGCCCACCCGGACCAATATATTAAGCTAAACGAACCGTTCACTGGGTACTTATACGCACGAAAATCCCTATTGATTTACCGGTTTTTACAAGGAAATAAAATGTGAAAAAAATATTTCTACATCCCATGGCCTTTCCCAACCATTTAAATTTTTCTCTTACAGGTCTAACACTTCCGAAAAACCAATACAACGCCCACCCGGAACAATATATAAAGCTAAACGAACCGTTCACTGGGTACTTATCCGTACGAAAATCCCTATTGATTTACCTGTTTTTACAAGGAAATAAAATGTGAAAAAAATGTTTCTACATCCCATGGCCTTTCCCAACCATTTAAATTTTTCTCTTACAGGGCTAACACTTCCGAAAAACCAATACAACGCCCACCCGGAACACTATATAAAGCTAAACGAACCGTTCACTGGGTACTTATACGCACGAAAATCCCTATTGATTTACCTGTTTTTACAAGGAAATAAAATGTGAAAAAAATATTTCTACATCCCATGGCCTTTCCCAACCATTTAAATTTTTCTCTTACAGGGCTAACACTTCCGAAAAACCAATACAACGTCCACCCGGACCAATATATTAAGCTAAACGAACCGTTCACGGGGTACTTATCCGTACATAAATCCCTATAGATTTACCTGTTTTTACAAGGAAATAAAATGTGAAAAAAATATTTCTACATCCCATGGCCTTTCCCAACCATTTAAATTTTTCTCTTACAGGTCTAACACTTCCGAAAAACCAATACAACGCTCACCCGGAACAATATATAAAGCTAAACGAACCGTTCACTGGGTACTCATACGTACGAAAATCCCTATTGATTTACCTGTTTTTACAAGGAAATAAAATGTGAAAAAAATATTTCTACATCCCATGGCCTTTCCCAACCATTTAAATTTTTCTCTTACAGGTCTAACACTTCCGAAAAACCAATACAACGCCCACCCGGAACAATATATAAAGCTAAACGAACCGTTCACTCGGTACTCATACGTACGAAAATCCCTATTGATTTACCTGTTTTTACAAGGAAATAAAATGTGAAAAAAATATTTCTACATCCCATGGCCTTTCCCAACCATTTAAATTTTTCTCTTACAGGTCTAACACTTCCGAAAAACCAATACAACGCCCACCCGGAACAATATATAAAGCTAAACGAACCGTTCACTGGGTACTTATCCGTACGAAAATCCCTATAGATTTACCTGTTTTTAGAAGGAAATAAAATGTGAAAAAAATATTTCTACATCCCATGGCCTTTCCCAACCATTTAAATTTTTCTCTTACAGGTCTAACACTTCCGAAAAACCAATACAACGCCCACCCGGAACAATATATAAAGCTAAACGAACCGTTCACTGGGTACTCATCCGTACGAAAATCCCTATTGATTTACCTGTTTTTACAAGGAAATAAAATGTGAAAACAATGTTTCTACATCCCATGGCCTTTCCCAACCATTTAAATTTTTCTCTTACAGGTCTAACACTTCCGAAAAACCAATACAACGCCCACCCGGAACACTATATAAAGCTAAACGAACCGTTCACTGGGTACTTATCCGTTCGAAAATCCCTATTGATTTACCTGTTTTTACAAGGAAATAAAAGGTGAAAAAAATATTTCTACATCCCATGGCCTTTCCCAACCATTTAAATTTTTGTCTTACAGGTCTAACACTTCCGAAAAACCAATACAACGCCCACCCAGAACAATATATAAAGCTAAACGAACCGTTCACTCGGTACTCATACGTACGAAAATCCCTATTGATTTACCTGTTTTTACAAGGAAATAAAATGTGAAAAAAATATTTCTACATCCCATGGCCTTTCCCAACCATTTAAATTTTTCTCTTACATATCTAACACTTCCGAAAAACCAATACAACGCCCACCCGGAACAATATATAAAGCTAAACGAACCGTTCACTGGGTACTCATACGTACGAAAATCCCTATTGATTTACCTGTTTTTACAAGGAAATAAAATGTGAAAAAAATGTTTCTACATCCCATGGCCTTTCCCAACCATTTAAATTTTTCTCTTACAGGTCTAACACTTCCGAAAAACCAATACAACGCTCACCCGGAACAATATATAAAGCTAAACGAACCGTTCACTGGGTACTCATACGTACGAAAATCCCTATTGATTTACCTGTTTTTACAAGGAAATAAAATGTGAAAAAAATATTTCTACATCCCATGGCCCTTCCCAACCATTTAAATTTTTCTCTTACAGGTCTAACACGTCCGAAAAACCAATACAACACCCATCCGGAACAATATATAAAGCTAAACGCACCGTTCACTGGGTACTTATCCGTACGAAAATCCCTATAGATTTACCTGTTTTTAGAAGGAAATAAAATGTGAAAAAAATATTTCTACATCCCATGGCCTTTCCCAACCATTTAAATTTTTCTCTTACAGGGCTAACACTTCCGAAAAACCAATACAACGCCCACCCGGAACACTATATAAAGCTAAACGAACCGTTCACTGGGTACTTATACGCACGAAAAAACCTATTGATTTACCTGTTTTTACAAGGAAATAAAATGTGAAAAAAATATTTCTACATCCCATGGCCTTTCCCAACCATTTAAATTTTTCTCTTACAGGTCTAACACTTCCGAAAAACCAATACAACGCCCACCCGGAACAATATATAAAGCTAAATGAACCGTTCACTGGGTACTTATCCGTACGAAAATCCCTATTGATTTACCTGTTTTTACAAGGAAATAAAATGTGAAAAAAATATTTCTACATCCCATGGCCCTTCCCAACCATTTAAATTTTTCTCTTACAGGTCTAACACGTCCGAAAAACCAATACAACGCCCATCCGGAACAATATATAAAGCTAAACGCACCGTTCACTGGGTACTTATCCGTACGAAAATCCCTATTGATTTACCTGTTCTTACAAGGAAATAAAATGTGAAAACAATATTTCTACATCCCATGGCCTTTCCCAACCATTTAAATTTTTCTCTTACAGGTCTAACACTTCCGAAAAACCAATACAACGCCCACCCAGAACAATATATAAAGCTAAACGAACCGTTCACTGGGTATTTATCCGTACGAAAATCCCTATTGATTTACCTGTTTTTACAAGGAAATAAAATGTGAAAACAATATTTCTACATCCCATGGCCTTTCCCAAACATTTAAATTTTTCTCTTACAGGGCTAACACTTCCGAAAAACCAATACAACGCCCACCCGGACCAATATATTAAGCTAAACGAACCGTTCACTGGGTACTTATCCGTACGAAAATCCCTATAGATTTACCTGTTTTTACAAGGAAATAAAAGGTGAAAACAATATTTCTACATCCAATGGCCTTTCCCAACCATTTAAATTTTTCTCTTACAGGTCTAACACTTCCAAAAAACCAATACAACGCCCACCCGGAACAATATATAAAGCTAAACGAACCGTTCACTGGGTACTTATCCGTACTAAAATCCCTATTGATTTACCTGTTTTTACAAGGAAATAAAATGTGAAAAAAATATTTCTACATCCCATGGCCTTTCCCAACCATTTAAATTTTTCTCTTACAAGTCTAACACTTCCGAAAAACCAATACAACGCCCAACCAGAACAATATATAAAGCTAAACGAACCGTTCACTGGGTACTCATACGTACGAAAATCCCTATTGATTTACCTGTTTTTACAAGGAAATAAAATGTGAAAAAAATATTTCTACATCCCATGGCCTTTCCCAACCATTTAAATTTTTCTCTTACAAGTCTAACACTTCCAAAAAACCAATACAACGCCCATCCAGAACAATATATAAAGCTAAACGAACCGTTCACTGGGTACTTATCCGTACGAAAATCCCTATAGATTTACCTGTTTTTACAAGGAAATAAAATGTGAAAAAAATATTTCTACATCCCATGGCCTTTCCCAACCTTTTAAATTTTTCTCTTACAGGTCTAACACTTCCGAAAAACCAATACAACGCCCACCCGGAACAATATATAAAGCTAAACGAACCGTTCACTCGGTACTCATACGTACGAAAATCCCTATAGATTTACCTGTTTTTACAAGGAAATAGAATGTGAAAAAAACATTTCTACATCCCATGGCCTTTCCCAACCATTTAAATTTTTCTCTTACAGGTCTAACACTTCCGAAAAACCAATACAACGCCCACCCGGACCAATATATTAAGCTAAACGAACCGTTCACTGGGTACTTATACGCACGAAAATCCCTATTGATTTACCGGTTTTTACAAGGAAATAAAATGTGAAAAAAATATTTCTACATCCCATGGCCTTTCCCAACCATTTAAATTTTTCTCTTACAGGTCTAACACTTCCGAAAAACCAATACAACGCCCACCCGGAACAATATATAAAGCTAAACGAACCGTTCACTGGGTACTTATCCGTACGAAAATCCCTATTGATTTACCTGTTTTTACAAGGAAATAAAATGTGAAAAAAATGTTTCTACATCCCATGGCCTTTCCCAACCATTTAAATTTTTCTCTTACAGGGCTAACACTTCCGAAAAACCAATACAACGCCCACCCGGAACACTATATAAAGCTAAACGAACCGTTCACTGGGTACTTATACGCACGAAAATCCCTATTGATTTACCTGTTTTTACAAGGAAATAAAATGTGAAAAAAATATTTCTACATCCCATGGCCTTTCCCAACCATTTAAATTTTTCTCTTACAGGGCTAACACTTCCGAAAAACCAATACAACGTCCACCCGGACCAATATATTAAGCTAAACGAACCGTTCACGGGGTACTTATCCGTACATAAATCCCTATAGATTTACCTGTTTTTACAAGGAAATAAAATGTGAAAAAAATATTTCTACATCCCATGGCCTTTCCCAACCATTTAAATTTTTCTCTTACAGGTCTAACACTTCCGAAAAACCAATACAACGCTCACCCGGAACAATATATAAAGCTAAACGAACCGTTCACTGGGTACTCATACGTACGAAAATCCCTATTGATTTACCTGTTTTTACAAGGAAATAAAATGTGAAAAAAATATTTCTACATCCCATGGCCTTTCCCAAACATTTAAATTTTTCTCTTACAGGGCTAACACTTCCGAAAAACCAATACAACGCCCACCCGGACCAATATATTAAGCTAAACGAACCGTTCACTGGGTACTTATCCGTACGAAAATCCCTATAGATTTACCTGTTTTTACAAGGAAATAAAAGGTGAAAACAATATTTCTACATCCAATGGCCTTTCCCAACCATTTAAATTTTTCTCTTACAGGTCTAACACTTCCAAAAAACCAATACAACGCCCACCCGGAACAATATATAAAGCTAAACGAACCGTTCACTGGGTACTTATCCGTACTAAAATCCCTATTGATTTACCTGTTTTTACAAGGAAATAAAATGTGAAAAAAATATTTCTACATCCCATGGCCTTTCCCAACCATTTAAATTTTTCTCTTACAAGTCTAACACTTCCGAAAAACCAATACAACGCCCAACCAGAACAATATATAAAGCTAAACGAACCGTTCACTGGGTACTCATACGTACGAAAATCCCTATTGATTTACCTGTTTTTACAAGGAAATAAAATGTGAAAAAAATATTTCTACATCCCATGGCCTTTCCCAACCATTTAAATTTTTCTCTTACAAGTCTAACACTTCCAAAAAACCAATACAACGCCCATCCAGAACAATATATAAAGCTAAACGAACCGTTCACTGGGTACTTATCCGTACGAAAATCCCTATAGATTTACCTGTTTTTACAAGGAAATAAAATGTGAAAAAAATATTTCTACATCCCATGGCCTTTCCCAACCTTTTAAATTTTTCTCTTACAGGTCTAACACTTCCGAAAAACCAATACAACGCCCACCCGGAACAATATATAAAGCTAAACGAACCGTTCACTCGGTACTCATACGTACGAAAATCCCTATAGATTTACCTGTTTTTACAAGGAAATAGAATGTGAAAAAAACATTTCTACATCCCATGGCCTTTCCCAACCATTTAAATTTTTCTCTTACAGGTCTAACACTTCCGAAAAACCAATACAACGCCCACCCGGACCAATATATTAAGCTAAACGAACCGTTCACTGGGTACTTATACGCACGAAAATCCCTATTGATTTACCGGTTTTTACAAGGAAATAAAATGTGAAAAAAATATTTCTACATCCCATGGCCTTTCCCAACCATTTAAATTTTTCTCTTACAGGTCTAACACTTCCGAAAAACCAATACAACGCCCACCCGGAACAATATATAAAGCTAAACGAACCGTTCACTGGGTACTTATCCGTACGAAAATCCCTATTGATTTACCTGTTTTTACAAGGAAATAAAATGTGAAAAAAATGTTTCTACATCCCATGGCCTTTCCCAACCATTTAAATTTTTCTCTTACAGGGCTAACACTTCCGAAAAACCAATACAACGCCCACCCGGAACACTATATAAAGCTAAACGAACCGTTCACTGGGTACTTATACGCACGAAAATCCCTATTGATTTACCTGTTTTTACAAGGAAATAAAATGTGAAAAAAATATTTCTACATCCCATGGCCTTTCCCAACCATTTAAATTTTTCTCTTACAGGGCTAACACTTCCGAAAAACCAATACAACGTCCACCCGGACCAATATATTAAGCTAAACGAACCGTTCACGGGGTACTTATCCGTACATAAATCCCTATAGATTTACCTGTTTTTACAAGGAAATAAAATGTGAAAAAAATATTTCTACATCCCATGGCCTTTCCCAACCATTTAAATTTTTCTCTTACAGGTCTAACACTTCCGAAAAACCAATACAACGCTCACCCGGAACAATATATAAAGCTAAACGAACCGTTCACTGGGTACTCATACGTACGAAAATCCCTATTGATTTACCTGTTTTTACAAGGAAATAAAATGTGAAAAAAATATTTCTACATCCCATGGCCTTTCCCAACCATTTAAATTTTTCTCTTACAGGTCTAACACTTCCGAAAAACCAATACAACGCCCACCCGGAACAATATATAAAGCTAAACGAACCGTTCACTCGGTACTCATACGTACGAAAATCCCTATTGATTTACCTGTTTTTACAAGGAAATAAAATGTGAAAAAAATATTTCTACATCCCATGGCCTTTCCCAACCATTTAAATTTTTCTCTTACAGGTCTAACACTTCCGAAAAACCAATACAACGCCCACCCGGAACAATATATAAAGCTAAACGAACCGTTCACTGGGTACTTATCCGTACGAAAATCCCTATAGATTTACCTGTTTTTAGAAGGAAATAAAATGTGAAAAAAATATTTCTACATCCCATGGCCTTTCCCAACCATTTAAATTTTTCTCTTACAGGTCTAACACTTCCGAAAAACCAATACAACGCCCACCCGGAACAATATATAAAGCTAAACGAACCGTTCACTGGGTACTCATCCGTACGAAAATCCCTATTGATTTACCTGTTTTTACAAGGAAATAAAATGTGAAAACAATGTTTCTACATCCCATGGCCTTTCCCAACCATTTAAATTTTTCTCTTACAGGTCTAACACTTCCGAAAAACCAATACAACGCCCACCCGGAACACTATATAAAGCTAAACGAACCGTTCACTGGGTACTTATCCGTTCGAAAATCCCTATTGATTTACCTGTTTTTACAAGGAAATAAAAGGTGAAAAAAATATTTCTACATCCCATGGCCTTTCCCAACCATTTAAATTTTTGTCTTACAGGTCTAACACTTCCGAAAAACCAATACAACGCCCACCCAGAACAATATATAAAGCTAAACGAACCGTTCACTCGGTACTCATACGTACGAAAATCCCTATTGATTTACCTGTTTTTACAAGGAAATAAAATGTGAAAAAAATATTTCTACATCCCATGGCCTTTCCCAACCATTTAAATTTTTCTCTTACATATCTAACACTTCCGAAAAACCAATACAACGCCCACCCGGAACAATATATAAAGCTAAACGAACCGTTCACTGGGTACTCATACGTACGAAAATCCCTATTGATTTACCTGTTTTTACAAGGAAATAAAATGTGAAAAAAATGTTTCTACATCCCATGGCCTTTCCCAACCATTTAAATTTTTCTCTTACAGGTCTAACACTTCCGAAAAACCAATACAACGCTCACCCGGAACAATATATAAAGCTAAACGAACCGTTCACTGGGTACTCATACGTACGAAAATCCCTATTGATTTACCTGTTTTTACAAGGAAATAAAATGTGAAAAAAATATTTCTACATCCCATGGCCCTTCCCAACCATTTAAATTTTTCTCTTACAGGTCTAACACGTCCGAAAAACCAATACAACACCCATCCGGAACAATATATAAAGCTAAACGCACCGTTCACTGGGTACTTATCCGTACGAAAATCCCTATAGATTTACCTGTTTTTAGAAGGAAATAAAATGTGAAAAAAATATTTCTACATCCCATGGCCTTTCCCAACCATTTAAATTTTTCTCTTACAGGGCTAACACTTCCGAAAAACCAATACAACGCCCACCCGGAACACTATATAAAGCTAAACGAACCGTTCACTGGGTACTTATACGCACGAAAAAACCTATTGATTTACCTGTTTTTACAAGGAAATAAAATGTGAAAAAAATATTTCTACATCCCATGGCCTTTCCCAACCATTTAAATTTTTCTCTTACAGGTCTAACACTTCCGAAAAACCAATACAACGCCCACCCGGAACAATATATAAAGCTAAATGAACCGTTCACTGGGTACTTATCCGTACGAAAATCCCTATTGATTTACCTGTTTTTACAAGGAAATAAAATGTGAAAAAAATATTTCTACATCCCATGGCCCTTCCCAACCATTTAAATTTTTCTCTTACAGGTCTAACACGTCCGAAAAACCAATACAACGCCCATCCGGAACAATATATAAAGCTAAACGCACCGTTCACTGGGTACTTATCCGTACGAAAATCCCTATTGATTTACCTGTTCTTACAAGGAAATAAAATGTGAAAACAATATTTCTACATCCCATGGCCTTTCCCAACCATTTAAATTTTTCTCTTACAGGTCTAACACTTCCGAAAAACCAATACAACGCCCACCCAGAACAATATATAAAGCTAAACGAACCGTTCACTGGGTATTTATCCGTACGAAAATCCCTATTGATTTACCTGTTTTTACAAGGAAATAAAATGTGAAAACAATATTTCTACATCCCATGGCCTTTCCCAAACATTTAAATTTTTCTCTTACAGGGCTAACACTTCCGAAAAACCAATACAACGCCCACCCGGACCAATATATTAAGCTAAACGAACCGTTCACTGGGTACTTATCCGTACGAAAATCCCTATAGATTTACCTGTTTTTACAAGGAAATAAAATGTGAAAAAAATATTTCTACATCCCATGGCCTTTCCCAACCATTTAAATTTTTCTCTTACAGGTCTAACACTTCCGAAAAACCGATACAACGCTCACCCGGAACAATATATAAAGCTAAACGAACCGTTCACTGGGTACTCATACGTACGAAAATCCCTATTGATCTACCTGTTTTTACAAGGAAATAAAATGTGAAAAAAATATTTCTACATCCCATGGCCTTTCCCAACCATTTAAATTTTTCTCTTACAGGTCTAACACTTCCGAAAAACCAATACAACGCCCACCCGGAACAATATATAAAGCTAAATGAACCGTTCACTGGGTACTTATCCGTACGAAAATCCCTATTGATTTACCTGTTTTTACAAGGAAATAAAATGTGAAAAAAATATTTCTACATCCCATGGCCCTTCCCAACCATTTAAATTTTTCTCTTACAGGTCTAACACGTCCGAAAAACCAATACAACGCCCATCCGGAACAATATATAAAGCTAAACGCACCGTTCACTGGGTACTTATATGTACGAAAATCCCTATTGATTTACCTGTTTTTACAAGGAAATAAAATGTGAAAAAAATATTTCTACATCGCATGGCCTTTCCCAACCATTTAAATTTTTCTCTTACAGGGCTAACACTTCCGAAAAACCAATACAACGTCCACCCGGACCAATATATTAAGCTAAACGAACCGTTCACTGGGTACTTATAGGTACGAAAATCCCTATTGATTTACCTGTTTTTACAAGGAAATAAAAGGTGAAAACAATATTTCTACATCCAATGGCCTTTTCCAACCATTTAAATTTTTCTCTTACAGGTCTAACACTTCCGAAAAACCAATACAACGCCCACCCGGAACAATATATAAAGCTAAATGAACCGTTCACTGGGTACTTATCCGTACGAAAATCCCTATTGATTTACCTGTTTTTACAAGGAAATAAAATGTGAAACAATATTTCTACATCCCATGGCCTTTCCCAACCATTTAAATTTTTCTCTTACAAGTCTAACACTTCCGAAAAACCAATACAACGCCCATCAGGAACAATATATAAAGCTAAACGCACCGTTCACTGGGTACTTATACGTACGAAAATCCCTATTGATTTACCTGTTTTTACAAGGAAATAAAATGTGAAAAAAATATTTCTACATCCCATGGCCTTTCCCAACCATTTAAATTTTTCTCTTACAGGGCTAACACTTCCGAAAAACCAATACAACGTCCACCCAAACCAATATATTAAGCTAAACGAACCGTTCACTGGGTACTTATCCGTACGAAAATCCCTATTGATTTACCTGTTTTTACAAGGAAATAAAATGTGAAAACAATATTTCTACATCCCATGGCCTTTCCCAACCTTTTAAATTTTTCTCTTACAGGTCTAACACTTCCGAAAAACCGATACAACGCTCACCCGGAACAATATATAAAGCTAAACGAACCGTTCACTGGGTACTCATACGTACGAAAATCCCTATTGATTTACCTGTTTTTACAAGGAAATAAAATGTGAAAAAAATATTTCTACATCCCATGGCCTTTCCCAACCATTTAAATTTTTCTCTTACAGGTCTAACACTTCCGAAAAACCAATACAACGCCCACCCGGAACAATATATAAAGCTAAACGAACCGTTCACTGGGTACTCATACGCACGAAAATCCCTATTGATTTACCTGTTTTTACAAAGGAAATAAAATGTGAAAAAAAATATTTCTACATACCATGGCCTTTCCCAACCATTTAAATTTTTCTCTTACAGGTCTAACACTTCCGAAAAACCAATACAACGCCCACCCGGAACAATATATAAAGCTAAACACACCGTTCACTGGGTACTTATCCGTACGAAAATCCCTATAGATTTACCTCTTTTTAGAAGGAAATAAAATGTGAACAAAATATTTCTACATCCCATGGCCTTTCCCAACCATTTAAATTTTTCTCTTATAGGTCTAACACTTCCGAAAAACCAATACAACGCCCACCCGGAACAATATATAAAGCTAAACGAACCGTTCACTGGGTACTCATACGTACGAAAATCCCTATTGATTTACCTGTTTTTACAGGGAAATAAAATGTGAAAAAAATATTTCTACATCCCATGGCCTTTCCCAACCATTTAAATTTTTCTCTTACAGGTCTAACACTTCCGAAAAACCAATACAACGCCCACCCGGAACAATATATAAAGCTAAATGAACCGTTCACTGGGTACTTATCCGTACGAAAATCCCTATTGATTTACCTGTTTTTACAAGGAAATAAAATGTGAAAAAAATATTTCTACATCCCATGGCCCTTCCCAACCATTTAAATTTTTCTCTTACAGGTCTAACACGTCCGAAAAACCAATACAACGCCCATCCGGAACAATATATAAAGCTAAACGCACCGTTCACTGGGTACTTATATGTACGAAAATCCCTATTGATTTACCTGTTTTTACAAGGAAATAAAATGTGAAAAAAATATTTCTACATCGCATAGCCTTTCCCAACCATTTAAATTTTTCTCTTACAGGGCTAACACTTCCGAAAAACCAATACAACGTCCACCCGGACCAATATATTAAGCTAAACGAACCGTTCACTGGGTACTTATACGTACGAAAATCCCTATTGATTTACCTGTTTTTACAAGGAAATAAAAGGTGAAAACAATATTTCTACATCCAATGGCCTTTCCCAACCATTTAAATTTTTCTCTTACAGGTCTAACACTTCCGAAAAACCAATACAACGCCCACCCGGAACAATATATAAAGCTAAATGAACCGTTCACTGGGTACTTATCCGTACGAAAATCCCTATTGATTTACCTGTTTTTACAAGGAAATAAAATGTGAAACAATATTTCTACATCCCATGGCCTTTCCCAACCATTTAAATTTTTCTCTTACAAGTCTAACACTTCCGAAAAACCAATACAACGCCCATCAGGAACAATATATAAAGCTAAACGCACCGTTCACTGGGTACTTATACGTACGAAAATCCCTATTGATTTACCTGTTTTTACAAGGAAATAAAATGTGAAAAAAATATTTCTACATCCCATGGCCTTTCCCAACCATTTAAATTTTTCTCTTACAGGTCTAACACTTCCGAAAAACCAATACAAAGTCCACCCAAACCAATATATTAAGCTAAACGAACCGTTCACTGGGTACTTATACGTACGAAAATACCTATTGATTTACCTGTTTTTACAGGGAAATAAAATGTGAAAAAAATATTTCTAAATCCCATGGCCTTTCCCAACCATTTAAATTTTTCTCTTACAAGTTAACACTTCCGAAAAACCAATACAACGCCCACCCGTTACAATATATAAAGCTAAACGAACCGTTCACTGGGTACTTATCCGTACGAAAATCCCTATTGATTTACCTGTTTTTACAAGGAAATAAAATGTGAAAACAATATTTCTACATCCCATGGCCTTTCCCAACCATTAAAATTTTTCTCTTACAGGTCTAACACTTCCGAAAAACCAATACAACGCCCACCCGGAACACTATATAAAGCTAAACGAACCGTTCACTGGGTACTTATACGCACGAAAATCCCTATTGATTTACCTGTTTTTACAAGGAAATAAAATGTGAAAAAAATATTTCTACATCCCATGGCCTTTCCCAACCATTTAAATTTTTCTCTTACAGGGCTAACACTTCCGAAAAACCAATACAACGCCCACCCGGACCAATATATTAAGCTAAACGAACCGTTCACTGGGTACTTATCCGTACGAAAATCCCTATTGATTTACCTGTTTTTACAAGGAAATAAAATGTGAAACAATATTTCTACATCCCATGGCCTTTCCCAACCATTTAAATTTTTCTCTTACAAGTCTAACACTTCCGAAAAACCAATACAACGCCCATCAGGAACAATATATAAAGCTAAACGCACCGTTCACTGGGTACTTATACGTACGAAAATCCCTATTGATTTACCTGTTTTTACAAGGAAATAAAATGTGAAAAAAATATTTCTACATCCCATGGCCTTTCCCAACCATTTAAATTTTTCTCTTACAGGGCTAACACTTCCGAAAAACCAATACAACGTCCACCCAAACCAATATATTAAGCTAAACGAACCGTTCACTGGGTACTTATACGTACGAAAATACCTATTGATTTACCTGTTTTTACAGGGAAATAATATGTGAAAAAAATATTTCTAAATCCCATGGCCTTTCCCAACCATTTAAATTTTTTTTTTACAAGTTAACACTTCCGAAAAACCAATACAACGCCCACCCGTTACAATATATAAAGCTAAACGAACCGTTCACTGGGTACTTATCCGTACGAAAATCCCTATTGATTTACCTGTTTTTACAAGGAAATAAAATGTGAAAACAATATTTCTACATCCCATGGCCTTTCCCAACCATTAAAATTTTTCTCTTAAAGGTCTAACACTTCCGAAAAACCAATACAACGCCCACCCGGAACACTATATAAAGCTAAACGAACCGTTCACTGGGTACTTATACGCACGAAAATCCCTATTGATTTACCTGTTTTTACAAGGAAATAAAATGTGAAAAAAATATTTCTACATCCCATGGCCTTTCCCAACCATTTAAATTTTTCTCTTACAGGGCTAACACTTCCGAAAAACCAATACAACGCCCACCCGGACCAATATATTAAGCTAAACGAACCGTTCACTGGGTACCTATCCGTACGAAAATCCCTATAGATTTACCTGTTTTTACAAGGAAATAAAATGTGAAAAAAATATTTCTACATCCCATGGCCTTTCCCAACCTTTTAAATTTTTCTCTTACAGGTCTAACACTTCCGAAAAACCGATACAACGCTCACCCGGAACAATATATAAAGCTAAACGAACCGTTCACTGGGTACTCATACGTACGAAAATCCCTATTGATTTACCTGTTTTTACAAGGAAATAAAATGTGAAAAAAATATTTCTACATCCCATGGCCCTTCCCAACCATTTAAATTTTTCTCTTACAGGTCTAACACGTCCGAAAAACCAATACAACGCCCATCCGGAACAATATATAAAGCTAAACGCACCGTTCACTGGGTACTTATATGTACGAAAATCCCTATTGATTTACCTGTTTTTACAAGGAAATAAAATGTGAAAAAAATATTTCCACATCGCATAGCCTTTCCCAACCATTTAAATTTTTCTCTTACAGGGCTAACACTTCCGAAAAACCAATACAACGTCCACCCGGACCAATATATTAAGCTAAACGAACCGTTCACTGGGTACTTATACGTACGAAAATCCCTATTGATTTACCTGTTTTTACAAGGAAATAAAAGGTGAAAACAATATTTCTACATCCAATGGCCTTTCCCAACCATTTAAATTTTTCTCTTACAGGTCTAACACTTCCGAAAAACCAATACAACGCCCACCCGGAACAATATATAAAGCTAAATGAACCGTTCACTGGGTACTTATCCGTACGAAAATCCCTATTGATTTACCTGTTTTTACAAGGAAATAAAATGTGAAACAATATTTCTACATCCCATGGCCTTTCCCAACCATTTAAATTTTTCTCTTACAAGTCTAACACTTCCGAAAAACCAATACAACGCCCATCAGGAACAATATATAAAGCTAAACGCACCGTTCACTGGGTACTTATACGTACGAAAATCCCTATTGATTTACCTGTTTTTACAAGGAAATAAAATGTGAAAAAAATATTTCTACATCCCATGGCCTTTCCCAACCATTTAAATTTTTCTCTTACAGGGCTAACACTTCCGAAAAACCAATACAACGTCCACCCAAACCAATATATTAAGCTAAACGAACCGTTCACTGGGTACTTATACGTACGAAAATACCTATTGATTTACCTGTTTTTACAGGGAAATAAAATGTGAAAAAAATATTTCTAAATCCCATGGCCTTTCCCAACCATTTAAATTTTTCTCTTACAAGTTAACACTTCCGAAAAACCAATACAACGCCCACCCGTTACAATATATAAAGCTAAACGAACCGTTCACTGGGTACTTATCCGTACGAAAATCCCTATTGATTTACCTGTTTTTACAAGGAAATAAAATGTGAAAACAATATTTCTACATCCCATGGCCTTTCCCAACCATTAAAATTTTTCTCTTACAGGTCTAACACTTCCGAAAAACCAATACAACGCCCACCCGGAACACTATATAAAGCTAAACGAACCGTTCACTGGGTACTTATACGCACGAAAATCCCTATTGATTTACCTGTTTTTACAAGGAAATAAAATGTGAAAAAAATATTTCTACATCCCATGGCCTTTCCCAACCATTTAAATTTTTCTCTTACAGGGCTAACACTTCCGAAAAACCAATACAACGCCCACCC
Source organism: Paroedura picta (assembly GCF_049243985.1). NCBI lineage: Eukaryota > Metazoa > Chordata > Lepidosauria > Squamata > Gekkonidae > Paroedura > Paroedura picta. The sequence goes on from NW_027518617.1 coordinate 2,694,675, forward strand.
GGACCAATATATTAAGCTAAACGAACCGTTCACTGGGTACTTATCCGTACGAAAATCCCTATAGATTTACCTGTTTTTACAAGGAAATAAAATGTGAAAAAAATATTTCTACATCCCATGGCCTTTCCCAACCTTTTAAATTTTTCTCTTACAGGTCTAACACTTCCGAAAAACCGATACAACGCTCACCCGGAACAATATATAAAGCTAAACGAACCGTTCACTGGGTACTCATACGTACGAAAATCCCTATTGATTTACCTGTTTTTACAAGGAAATAAAATGTGAAAAAAATATTTCTACATCCCATGGCCTTTCCCAACCATTTAAATTTTTCTCTTACAGGTCTAACACTTCCGAAAAACCAATACAACGCCCACCCGGAACAATATATAAAGCTAAACGAACCGTTCACTGGGTACTCATACGCACGAAAATCCCTATGGATTTACCTGTTTTTACAAAGGAAATAAAATGTGAAAAAAAATATTTCTACATCCCATGGCCCTTCCCAACCATTTAAATTTTTCTCTTACAGGTCTAACACTTCCGAAAAACCAATACAACACCCATCCGGAACAATATATAAAGCTAAACACACCGTTCACTGGGTACTTATCCGTACGAAAATCCCTATAGATTTACCTGTTTTTAGAAGGAAATAAAATGTGAACAAAATATTTCTACATCCCATGGCCTTTCCCAACCATTTAAATTTTTCTCTTATAGGTCTAACACTTCCGAAAAACCAATACAACGCCCACCCGGAACAATATATAAAGCTAAACGAACCGTTCACCTGGTACTCATACTTACGAAAATCCCTATTGATTTACCTGTTTTTACAGGGAAATAAAATGAAAAAAAAATATTTCTACATCCCATGGCCTTTCCCAACCATTTAAATTTTTCTCTTATAGGTCTAACACTTCCGAAAAACCAATACAACGCCCACCCGGAACAATATATAAAGCTAAACGAACCGTTCACTGGGTACTCATACGTACGAAAATCCCTATTGATTTACCTGTTTTTACAGGGAAATAAAATGTGAAAAAAATATTTCTACATCCCATGGCCTTTCCCAACCATTTAAATTTTTCTCTTACAGGTCTAACACTTCCGAAAAACCAATACAACGCCCACCCGGAACAATATATAAAGCTAAATGAACCGTTCACTGGGTACTTATCCGTACGAAAATCCCTATTGATTTACCTGTTTTTACAAGGAAATAAAATGTGAAAAAAATATTTCTACATCCCATGGCCCTTCCCAACCATTTAAATTTTTCTCTTACAGGTCTAACACGTCCGAAAAACCAATACAACGCCCATCCGGAACAATATATAAAGCTAAACGCACCGTTCACTGGGTACTTATCCGTACGAAAATCCCTATTGATTTACCTGTTTTTACAAGGAAATAAAATGTGAAAACAATATTTCTACATCCCATGGCCTTTCCCAACCATTTAAATTTTTCTCTTACTAGTCTAACACTTCCGAAAAACCAATACAACGCCCAACCGGAACAATATATAAAGCTAAACGAACCGTTCACTGGGTAGTTATCCGTACGAAAATCCCTATTGATTTACCTGTTTTTACAAGGAAATAAAATGTGAAAAAAATATTTCTACATCCCATGGCCCTTCCCAACCATTTAAATTTTTCTCTTACAGGTCTAACACGTCCGAAAAACCAATACAACACCCATCCGGAACAATGTATAAAGCTAAACGCACCGTTCACTGGGTACTTATCCGTACGAAAATCCCTATAGATTTACCTGTTTTTAGAAGGAAATAAAATGTGAAAAAATTTTTCTACATCCCATGGCCTTTCCCAACCATTTAAATTTTTCTCTTACAGGGCTAACACTTCCGAAAAACCAATACAACGCCCACCCGGAACACTATATAAAGCTAAACGAACCGTTCACTGGGTACTTATACGCACGAAAATCCCTATTGATTTACCTGTTTTTACAAGGAAATAAAATGTGAAAAAAATATTTCTACATCCCATGGCCTTTCCCAACCATTTAAATTTTTCTCTTACAAGTCTAACACTTCCGAAAAACCAATACAACGCCCAACCAGAACAATATATAAAGCTAAACGAACCGTTCACTGGGTACTTATCCGTACGAAAATCCCTATAGATTTACCTGTTTTTACAAGGAAATAAAATGTGAAAAAAATATTTCTACATCCCATGGCCTTTCCCAACCATTTAAATTTTTCTCTTACAGGTCTAACACTTCCGAAAAACCAATAAAACGCCCACCCGGAACAATATATAAAGCTAAACGAACTGTTCACCTGGTACTCATACTTACGAAAATCCCTATTGATTTACCTGTTTTTACAGGGAAATAAAATGTGAAAAAAATATTTCTACATCCCATGGCCTTTCCCAACCATTTAAATTTTTCTCTTATAGGTCTAACACTTCCGAAAAACCAATACAACGCCCACCCGGAACAATATATAAAGCTAAACGAACCGTTCACTGGGTACTCATACGTACGAAAATCCCTATTGATTTACCTGTTTTTACAGGGAAATAAAATGTGAAAAAAATATTTCTACATCCCATGGCCTTTCCCAACCATTTAAATTTTTCTCTTACAGGTCTAACACTTCCGAAAAACCAATACAACGCCCACCCGGAACAATATATAAAGCTAAATGAACCGTTCACTGGGTACTTATCCGTACGAAAATCCCTATTGATTTACCTGTTTTTACAAGGAAATAAAATGTGAAAAAAATATTTCTACATCCCATGGCCCTTCCCAACCATTTAAATTTTTCTCTTACAGGTCTAACACGTCCGAAAAACCAATACAACGCCCATCCGGAACAATATATAAAGCTAAACGCACCGTTCACTGGGTACTTATCCGTACGAAAATCCCTATTGATTTACCTGTTTTTACAAGGAAATAAAATGTGAAAACAATATTTCTACATCCCATGGCCTTTCCCAACCATTTAAATTTTTCTCTTACTAGTCTAACACTTCCGAAAAACCAATACAACGCCCAACCGGAACAATATATAAAGCTAAACGAACCGTTCACTGGGTAGTTATCCGTACGAAAATCCCTATTGATTTACCTGTTTTTACAAGGAAATAAAATGTGAAAAAAATATTTCTACATCCCATGGCCCTTCCCAACCATTTAAATTTTTCTCTTACAGGTCTAACACGTCCGAAAAACCAATACAACACCCATCCGGAACAATGTATAAAGCTAAACGCACCGTTCACTGGGTACTTATCCGTACGAAAATCCCTATAGATTTACCTGTTTTTAGAAGGAAATAAAATGTGAAAAAAATATTTCTACATCCCATGGCCTTTCCCAACCATTTAAATTTTTCTCTTACAGGGCTAACACTTCCGAAAAACCAATACAACGCCCACCCGGAACACTATATAAAGCTAAACGAACCGTTCACTGGGTACTTATACGCACGAAAATCCCTATTGATTTACCTGTTTTTACAAGGAAATAAAATGTGAAAAAAATATTTCTACATCCCATGGCCTTTCCCAACCATTTAAATTTTTCTCTTACAGGTCTAACACTTCCGAAAAACCAATACAACGCCCAACCAGAACAATATATAAAGCTAAATGAACCGTTCACTGGGTACTTATCCGTACGAAAATCCCTATAGATTTACCTGTTTTTACAAGGAAATAAAATGTGAAAAAAATATTTCTACATCCCATGGCCCTTCCCAACCATTTAAATTTTTCTCTTACAGGTCTAACACGTCCGAAAAACCAATACAACGCCCATCCGGAACAATATATAAAGCTAAACGCACCGTTCACTGGGTACTTATCCGTACGAAAATCCCTATTGATTTACCTGTTTTTACAAGGAAATAAAATGTGAAAACAATATTTCTACATCCCATGGCCTTTCCCAACCATTTAAATTTTTCTCTTACTAGTCTAACACTTCCGAAAAACCAATACAACGCCCAACCGGAACAATATATAAAGCTAAACGAACCGTTCACTGGGTAGTTATCCGTACGAAAATCCCTATTGATTTACCTGTTTTTACAAGGAAATAAAATGTGAAAAAAATATTTCTACATCCCATGGCCCTTCCCAACCATTTAAATTTTTCTCTTACAGGTCTAACACGTCCGAAAAACCAATACAACACCCATCCGGAACAATGTATAAAGCTAAACGCACCGTTCACTGGGTACTTATCCGTACGAAAATCCCTATAGATTTACCTGTTTTTAGAAGGAAATAAAATGTGAAAAAAATATTTCTACATCCCATGGCCTTTCCCAACCATTTAAATTTTTCTCTTACAGGGCTAACACTTCCGAAAAACCAATACAACGCCCACCCGGAACACTATATAAAGCTAAACGAACCGTTCACTGGGTACTTATACGCACGAAAATCCCTATTGATTTACCTGTTTTTACAAGGAAATAAAATGTGAAAAAAATATTTCTACATCCCATGGCCTTTCCCAACCATTTAAATTTTTCTCTTACAAGTCTAACACTTCCGAAAAACCAATACAACGCCCAACCAGAACAATATATAAAGCTAAACGAACCGTTCACTGGGTACTTATCCGTACGAAAATCCCTATAGATTTACCTGTTTTTACAAGGAAATAAAATGTGAAAAAAATATTTCTACATCCCATGGCCTTTCCCAACCATTTAAATTTTTCTCTTACAGGTCTAACACTTCCGAAAAACCAATACAACGCCCACCCGGAACAATATATAAAGCTAAACGAACCGTTCACTGGGTACTCATACGTACGAAAATCCCTATTGATTTACCTGTTTTTACAGGGAAATAAAATGTGAAAAAAATATTTCTACATCCCATGGCCTTTCCCAACCATTTAAATTTTTCTCTTACAGGTCTAACACTTCCGAAAAACCAATACAACGCCCACCCGGAACAATATATAAAGCTAAATGAACCGTTCACTGGGTACTTATCCGTACGAAAATCCCTATTGATTTACCTGTTTTTACAAGGAAATAAAATGTGAAAAAAATATTTCTACATCCCATGGCCCTTCCCAACCATTTAAATTTTTCTCTTACAGGTCTAACACGTCCGAAAAACCAATACAACGCCCATCCGGAACAATATATAAAGCTAAACGCACCGTTCACTGGGTACTTATCCGTACGAAAATCCCTATTGATTTACCTGTTTTTACAAGGAAATAAAATGTGAAAACAATATTTCTACATCCCATGGCCTTTCCCAACCATTTAAATTTTTCTCTTACAGGTCTAACACTTCCGAAAAACCAATACAACGCCCACCCGGAACAATATATAAAGCTAAACGAACCGTTCACTGAGTACTTATCCATACGAAAATCCCTATTGATTTACCTGTTTTTACAAGGAAATAAAATGTGAAAAAAACATTTCTACATCCCATGGCCTTTCCCAACCATTTAAATTTTTCTCTTACTAGTCTAACACTTCCGAAAAACCAATACAACGCCCAACCGGAACAATATATAAAGCTAAACGAACCGTTCACTGGGTACTCATACGTACGAAAATCCCTATTGATTTACCTGTTTTTACAGGGAAATAAAATGTGAAAAAAATATTTCTACATCCCATGGCCTTTCCCAACCATTTAAATTTTTCTCTTACAGGTCTAACACTTCCGAAAAACCAATACAACGCCCACCCGGAACAATATATAAAGCTAAATGAACCGTTCACTGGGTACTTATCCGTACGAAAATCCCTATTGATTTACCTGTTTTTACAAGGAAATAAAATGTGAAAAAAATATTTCTACATCCCATGGCCCTTCCCAACCATTTAAATTTTTCTCTTACAGGTCTAACACGTCCGAAAAACCAATACAACGCCCATCCGGAACAATATATAAAGCTAAACGCACCGTTCACTGGGTACTTATCCGTACGAAAATCCCTATTGATTTACCTGTTTTTACAAGGAAATAAAATGTGAAAACAATATTTCTACATCCCATGGCCTTTCCCAACCATTTAAATTTTTCTCTTACAGGTCTAACACTTCCGAAAAACCAATACAACGCCCACCCGGAACAATATATAAAGCTAAACGAACCGTTCACTGAGTACTTATCCATACGAAAATCCCTATTGATTTACCTGTTTTTACAAGGAAATAAAATGTGAAAAAAACATTTCTACATCCCATGGCCTTTCCCAACCATTTAAATTTTTCTCTTACTAGTCTAACACTTCCGAAAAACCAATACAACGCCCAACCGGAACAATATATAAAGCTAAACGAACCGTTCACTGGGTACTTATCCGTACGAAAATCCCTATAGATTTACCTGTTTTTAGAAGGAAATAAAATGTGAAAAAAATATTTCTACATCCCATGGCCTTTCCCAACCATTTAAATTTTTCTCTTACAGGTCTAACACTTCCGAAAAACCAATACAACGCCCACCCGGAAAAATATATAAAGCTAAACGAACCGTTCACTGGGTACTCATACGTACGAAAATCCCTATTGATTTACCTGTTTTTACAAGGAAATAAAATGTGAAAAAAATATTTCTACATCCCATGGCCCTTCCCAACCATTTAAATTTTTCTCTTACAGGTCTAACACGTCCAAAAAACCAATACAACACCCATCCGGAACAATATATAAAGCTAAACGCACCGTTCACTGGGTACTTATCCGTACGAAAATCCCTATAGATTTACCTGTTTTTACAAGGAAATAAAATGTGAAAAAAATATTTCTACATCCCATGGCCTTTCCCAACCATTTAAATTTTTCTCTTACAGGTCTAACACTTCCGAAAAACCAATACAACGCTCACCCGGAACAATATATAAAGCTAAACGAACCGTTCACTGGGTACTCATACGTACGAAAATCCCTATTGATTTACCTGTTTTTACAAGGAAATAAAATGTGAAAAAAATATTTCTACATCCCATGGCCTTTCCCAACCATTTAAATTTTTCTCTTACAGGTCTAACACTTCCGAAAAACCAATACAACGCCCACCCGGAACAATATATAAAGCTAAACGGACCGTTCACTGGGTACTCATACGTACGAAAATCCCTATTGATTTACCTGTTTTTACAAGGAAATAAAATGTGAAAAAAATATTTCTACATCCCATGGCCCTTCCCAACCATTTAAATTTTTCTCTTACAGGTCTAACACTTCCGAAAAACCAATACAACACCCATCCGGAACAATATATAAAGCTAAACACACCGTTCACTGGGTACTTATCCGTACGAAAATCCCTATAGATTTACCTGTTTTTAGAAGGAAATAAAATGTGAACAAAATATTTCTACATCCCATGGCCTTTCCCAACCATTTAAAATTTTCTCTTACAGGGCTAACACTTCCGAAAAACCAATACAACGCCCACCCGGAACAATATATAAAGCTAAACGAACCGTTCACTGGGTACTTATCCGTACGAAAATCCCTATTGATTTACATGTTTTTACAGGGAAATAAAATGTGAACAAAATATTTCTACATCCCATGGCCTTTCCCAACCATTTAAATTTTTCTCTTACAGGTCTAACACTTCCGAAAAACCAATACAACGCCCACCCGGAACAATATATAAAGCTAAATGAACCGTTCACTGGGTACTTATCCGTACGAAAATCCCTATTGATTTACCTGTTTTTACAAGGAAATAAAATGTGAAAAAAATATTTCTACATCCCATGGCCCTTCCCAACCATTTAAATTTTTCTCTTACAGGTCTAACACGTCCGAAAAACCAATACAACGCCCATCCGGAACAATATATAAAGCTAAACGCACCGTTCACTGGGTACTTATCCGTACGAAAATCCCTATAGATTTACCTGTTTTTACAAGGAAATAAAATGTGAAAAAAATATTTCTACATCCCATGGCCTTTCCCAACCTTTTAAATTTTTCTCTTACAGGTCTAACACTTCCGAAAAACCGATACAACGCTCACCCGGAACAATATATAAAGCTAAACGAACCGTTCACTGGGTACTCATACGTACGAAAATCCCTATTGATTTACCTGTTTTTACAAGGAAATAAAATGTGAAAAAAATATTTCTACATCCTATGGCCTTTCCCAACCATTTAAATTTTTCTCTTACAGGTCTAACACTTCCGAAAAACCGATACAACGCTCACCCGGAACAATATATAAAGCTAAACGAACCGTTCACTGGGTACTCATACGTACGAAAATCCCTATTGATTTACCTGTTTTTACAAGGAAATAAAATGTGAAAAAAATATTTCTACATCCTATGGCCTTTCCCAACCATTTAAATTTTTCTCTTACAGGTCTAACACTTCCGAAAAACCAATACAACGCCCACCCGGAACAATATATAAAGCTAAACGAACCGTTCACTGGGTACTCATACGTACGAAAATCCCTATTGATTTACCTGTTTTTACAAAGGAAATAAAATGTGAAAAAAATATTTCTACATCCCATGGCCCTTCCCAACCATTTAAATTTTTCTCTTACAGGTCTAACACTTCCGAAAAACCAATACAACACCCATCCGGAACAATATATAAAGCTAAACACACCGTTCACTGGGTACTTATCCGTACGAAAATCCCTATAGATTTACCTGTTTTTAGAAGGAAATAAAATGTGAAAAAAATATTTCTACATCCCATGGCCTTTCCCAACCATTTAAATTTTTCTCTTATAGGTCTAACACTTCCGAAAAACCAATACAACGCCCACCCGGAACAATATATAAAGCTAAACGAACCGTTCACTGGGTACTCATACGTACGAAAATCCCTATTGATTTACCTGTTTTTACAGGGAAATAAAATGTGAAAAAAATATTTCTACATCCCATGGCCTTTCCCAACCATTTAAATGTTTCTCTTATAGGTCTAACACTTCCGAAAAACCAATACAACGCCCACCCGGAACAATATATAAAGCTAAATGAACCGTTCACTGGGTACTTATCCGTACGAAAATCCCTATTGATTTACCTGTTTTTAAAAGGAAATAAAATGTGAAAAAAATATTTCTACATCCCATGGCCCTTCCCAACCATTTAAATTTTTCTCTTACAAGTCTAACACGTCCGAAAAACCAATACAACGCCCATCCGGAACAATATATAAAGCTAAACGCACCGTTCACTGGGTACTTATCCGTACGAAAATCCCTATTGATTTACCTGTTTTTACAAGGAAATAAAATGTGAAAACAATATTTCTACATCCCATGGCCTTTCCCAACCATTTAAATTTTTCTCTTACAGGTCTAACACTTCCGAAAAACCAATACAACGCCCACCCGGAACAATATATAAAGCTAAACGAACCGTTCACTGGGTACTTATCCGTACGAAAATCCCTATTGATTTACCTGTTTTTACAAGGAAATAAAATGTGAAAAAAACATTTCTACATCCCATGGCCTTTCCCAACCATTTAAATTTTTCTCTTACTAGTCTAACACTTCCGAAAAACCAATACAACGCCCAACCGGAACAATATATAAAGCTAAACGAACCGTTCACTGGGTAGTTATCCGTACGAAAATCCCTATAGATTTACCTGTTTTTAGAAGGAAATAAAATGTGAAAAAAATATTTCTACATCCCATGGCCTTTCCCAACCATTTAAATTTTTCTCTTACAGGTCTAACACTTCCGAAAAACCAATACAACGCCCACCCGGAACAATATATAAAGCTAAACGAACCGTTCACTGGGTACTCATACGTACGAAAATCCCTATTGATTTACCTGTTTTTACAAGGAAATAAAATGTGAAAACAATATTTCTACATCCCATGGCCTTTCCCAACCATTTAAATTTTTCTCTTACAGGTCTAACACTTCCGAAAAACCAATACAACGCCCACCCGGAACAATATATAAAGCTAAACGAACCGTTCACTGGGTACTTATCCGTACGAAAATCCCTATAGATTTACCTGTTTTTAGAAGGAAATAAAATGTGAAAAAAATATTTCTACATCCCATGGCCTTTCCCAACCATTTAAATTTTTCTCTTACAGGTCTAACACTTCCGAAAAACCAATACAACGCCCACCCGGAACAATATATAAAGCTAAACGAACCGTTCACTGGGTAATCATACGTACGAAAATCCCTATTGATTTACCTGTTTTTACAAGGAAATAAAATGTGAAAAAAATATTTCTACATCCCATGGCCCTTCCCAACCATTTAAATTTTTCTCTTACAGGTCTAACACGTCCAAAAAACCAATACAACACCCATCCGGAACAATATATAAAGCTAAACGCACCGTTCACTGGGTACTTATCCGTACGAAAATCCCTATAGTTTACCTGTTTTTACAAGGAAATAAAATGTGAAAAAAATATTTCTACATCCCATGGCCTTTCCCAACCATTTAAATTTTTCTCTTACAGGTCTAACACTTCCGAAAAACCAATACAACGCTCACCCGGAACAATATATAAAGCTAAACGAACCGTTCACTGGGTACTCATACGTACGAAAATCCCTATTGATTTACCTGTTTTTACAAGGAAATAAAATGTGAAAAAAATATTTCTACATCCCATGGCCTTTCCCAACCATTTAAATTTTTCTCTTACAGGTCTAACACTTCCGAAAAACCAATACAACGCCCACCCGGAACAATATATAAAGCTAAACGGACCGTTCACTGGGTACTCATACGTACGAAAATCCCTATTGATTTACCTGTTTTTACAAGGAAATAAAATGTGAAAAAAATATTTCTACATCCCATGGCCTTTCCCAACCTTTTAAATTGTTCTCTTACAGGTCTAACACTTCCGAAAAACCGATACAACGCTCACCCGGAACAATATATAAAGCTAAACGAACCGTTCACTGGGTACTCATACGTACGAAAATCCCTATTGATTTACCTGTTTTTACAAGGAAATAAAATGTGAAAAAAATATTTCTACATCCTATGGCCTTTCCCAACCATTTAAATTTTTCTCTTACAGGTCTAACACTTCCGAAAAACCGATACAACGCTCACCCGGAACAATATATAAAGCTAAACGAACCGTTCACTGGGTACTCATACGTACGAAAATCCCTATTGATTTACCTGTTTTTACAAGGAAATAAAATGTGAAAAAAATATTTCTACATCCTATGGCCTTTCCCAACCATTTAAATTTTTCTCTTACAGGTCTAACACTTCCGAAAAACCAATACAACGCCCACCCGGAACAATATATAAAGCTAAACGAACCGTTCACTGGGTACTCATACGTACGAAAATCCCTATTGATTTACCTGTTTTTACAAAGGAAATAAAATGTGAAAAAAATATTTCTACATCCCATGGCCCTTCCCAACCATTTAAATTTTTCTCTTACAGGTCTAACACTTCCGAAAAACCAATACAACACCCATCCGGAACAATATATAAAGCTAAACACACCGTTCACTGGGTACTTATCCGTACGAAAATCCCTATAGATTTACCTGTTTTTAGAAGGAAATAAAATGTGAACAAAATATTTCTACATCCCATGGCCTTTCCCAACCATTTAAATTTTTCTCTTATAGGTCTAACACTTCCGAAAAACCAATACAACGCCCACCCGGAACAATATATAAAGCTAAACGAACCGTTCACTGGGTACTCATACGTACGAAAATCCCTATTGATTTACCTGTTTTTACAGGGAAATAAAATGTGAAAAAAATATTTCTACATCCCATGGCCTTTCCCAACCATTTAAATGTTTCTCTTATAGGTCTAACACTTCCGAAAAACCAATACAACGCCCACCCGGAACAATATATAAAGCTAAATGAACCGTTCACTGGGTACTTATCCGTACGAAAATCCCTATTGATTTACCTGTTTTTAAAAGGAAATAAAATGTGAAAAAAATATTTCTACATCCCATGGCCCTTCCCAACCATTTAAATTTTTCTCTTACAAGTCTAACACGTCCGAAAAACCAATACAACGCCCATCCGGAACAATATATAAAGCTAAACGCACCGTTCACTGGGTACTTATCCGTACGAAAATCCCTATTGATTTACCTGTTTTTACAAGGAAATAAAATGTGAAAACAATATTTCTACATCCCATGGCCTTTCCCAACCATTTAAATTTTTCTCTTACAGGTCTAACACTTCCGAAAAACCAATACAACGCCCACCCGGAACAATATATAAAGCTAAACGAACCGTTCACTGGGTACTTATCCGTACGAAAATCCCTATTGATTTACCTGTTTTTACAAGGAAATAAAATGTGAAAAAAACATTTCTACATCCCATGGCCTTTCCCAACCATTTAAATTTTTCTCTTACTAGTCTAACACTTCCGAAAAACCAATACAACGCCCAACCGGAACAATATATAAAGCTAAACGAACCGTTCACTGGGTAGTTATCCGTACGAAAATCCCTATAGATTTACCTGTTTTTAGAAGGAAATAAAATGTGAAAAAAATATTTCTACATCCCATGGCCTTTCCCAACCATTTAAATTTTTCTCTTACAGGTCTAACACTTCCGAAAAACCAATACAACGCCCACCCGGAACAATATATAAAGCTAAACGAACCGTTCACTGGGTACTCATACGTACGAAAATCCCTATTGATTTACCTGTTTTTACAAGGAAATAAAATGTGAAAAAAATATTTCTACATCCCATGGCCCTTCCCAACCATTTAAATTTTTCTCTTACAGGTCTAACACGTCCGAAAAACCAATACAACACCCATCCGGAACAATATATAAAGCTAAACGCACCGTTCACTGGGTACTTATCCGTACGAAAATCCCTATAGATTTACCTGTTTTTAGAAGGAAATAAAATGTGAATAAAATATTTCTACATCCCATGGCCTTTCCCAACCATTTAAATTTTTCTCTTACAGGGCTAACACTTCCGAAAAACCAATACAACGCCCACCCGGAACACTATATAAAGCTAAACGAACCGTTCACTGGGTAATCATAAGTACGAAAATCCCTATTGATTTACCTGTTTTTACAAGGAAATAAAATGTGAAAAAAATATTTCTACATCCCATGGCCCTTCCCAACCATTTAAATTTTTCTCTTACAGGTCTAACACGTCCAAAAAACCAATACAACACCCATCCGGAACAATATATAAAGCTAAACGCACCGTTCACTGGGTACTTATCCGTACGAAAATCCCTATAGATTTACCTGTTTTTACAAGGAAATAAAATGTGAAAAAAATATTTCTACATCCCATGGCCTTTCCCAACCATTTAAATTTTTCTCTTACAGGTCTAACACTTCCGAAAAACCAATACAACGCTCACCCGGAACAATATATAAAGCTAAACGAACCGTTCACTGGGTACTCATACGTACGAAAATCCCTATTGATTTACCTGTTTTTACAAGGAAATAAAATGTGAAAAAAATATTTCTACATCCCATGGCCTTTCCCAACCATTTAAATTTTTCTCTTACAGGTCTAACACTTCCGAAAAACCAATACAACGCCCACCCGGAACAATATATAAAGCTAAACGGACCGTTCACTGGGTACTCATACGTACGAAAATCCCTATTGATTTACCTGTTTTTACAAGGAAATAAAATGTGAAAAAAATATTTCTACATCCCATGGCCTTTCCCAACCTTTTAAATTGTTCTCTTACAGGTCTAACACTTCCGAAAAACCGATACAACGCTCACCCGGAACAATATATAAAGCTAAACGAACCGTTCACTGGGTACTCATACGTACGAAAATCCCTATTGATTTACCTGTTTTTACAAGGAAATAAAATGTGAAAAAAATATTTCTACATCCTATGGCCTTTCCCAACAATTTAAATTTTTCTCTTACAGGTCTAACACTTCCGAAAAACCGATACAACGCTCACCCGGAACAATATATAAAGCTAAACGAACCGTTCACTGGGTACTCATACGTACGAAAATCCCTATTGATTTACCTGTTTTTACAAGGAAATAAAATGTGAAAAAAATATTTCTACATCCTATGGCCTTTCCCAACCATTTAAATTTTTCTCTTACAGGTCTAACACTTCCGAAAAACCAATACAACGCCCACCCGGAACAATATATAAAGCTAAACGAACCGTTCACTGGGTACTCATACGTACGAAAATCCCTATTGATTTACCTGTTTTTACAAAGGAAATAAAATGTGAAAAAAATATTTCTACATCCCATGGCCCTTCCCAACCATTTAAATTTTTCTCTTACAGGTCTAACACTTCCGAAAAACCAATACAACACCCATCCGGAACAATATATAAAGCTAAACACACCGTTCACTGGGTACTTATCCGTACGAAAATCCCTATAGATTTACCTGTTTTTAGAAGGAAATAAAATGTGAACAAAATATTTCTACATCCCATGGCCTTTCCCAACCATTTAAATTTTTCTCTTATAGGTCTAACACTTCCGAAAAACCAATACAACGCCCACCCGGAACAATATATAAAGCTAAACGAACCGTTCACTGGGTACTCATACGTACGAAAATCCCTATTGATTTACCTGTTTTTACAGGGAAATAAAATGTGAAAAAAATATTTCTACATCCCATGGCCTTTCCCAACCATTTAAATGTTTCTCTTATAGGTCTAACACTTCCGAAAAACCAATACAACGCCCACCCGGAACAATATATAAAGCTAAATGAACCGTTCACTGGGTACTTATCCGTACGAAAATCCCTATTGATTTACCTGTTTTTAAAAGGAAATAAAATGTGAAAAAAATATTTCTACATCCCATGGCCCTTCCCAACCATTTAAATTTTTCTCTTACAAGTCTAACACGTCCGAAAAACCAATACAACGCCCATCCGGAACAATATATAAAGCTAAACGCACCGTTCACTGGGTACTTATCCGTACGAAAATCCCTATTGATTTACCTGTTTTTACAAGGAAATAAAATGTGAAAACAATATTTCTACATCCCATGGCCTTTCCCAACCATTTAAATTTTTCTCTTACAGGTCTAACACTTCCGAAAAACCAATACAACGCCCACCCGGAACAATATATAAAGCTAAACGAACCGTTCACTGGGTACTTATCCGTACGAAAATCCCTATTGATTTACCTGTTTTTACAAGGAAATAAAATGTGAAAAAAACATTTCTACATCCCATGGCCTTTCCCAACCATTTAAATTTTTCTCTTACTAGTCTAACACTTCCGAAAAACCAATACAACGCCCAACCGGAACAATATATAAAGCTAAACGAACCGTTCACTGGGTAGTTATCCGTACGAAAATCCCTATAGATTTACCTGTTTTTAGAAGGAAATAAAAAGTGAAAAAAATATTTCTACATCCCATGGCCTTTCCCAACCATTTAAATTTTTCTCTTACAGGTCTAACACTTCCGAAAAACCAATACAACGCCCACCCGGAACAATATATAAAGCTAAACGAACCGTTCACTGGGTACTCATACGTACGAAAATCCCTATTGATTTACCTGTTTTTACAAGGAAATAAAATGTGAAAAAAATATTTCTACATCCCATGGCCCTTCCCAACCATTTAAATTTTTCTCTTACAGGTCTAACACGTCCGAAAAACCAATACAACACCCATCCGGAACAATATATAAAGCTAAACGCACCGTTCACTGGGTACTTATCCGTACGAAAATCCCTATAGATTTACCTGTTTTTAGAAGGAAATAAAATGTGAATAAAATATTTCTACATCCCATGGCCTTTCCCAACCATTTAAATTTTTCTCTTACAGGGCTAACACTTCCGAAAAACCAATACAACGCCCACCCGGAACACTATATAAAGCTAAACGAACCGTTCACTGGGTACTTATACGCACGAAAATCCCTATTGATTTACCTGTTTTTACAAGGAAATAAAATGTGAAAAAAATATTTCTACATCCCATGGCCTTTCCCAACCATTTAAATTTTTCTCTTACAAGTCTAACACTTCCGAAAAACCAATACAACGCCCAACCAGAACAATATATAAAGCTAAACGAACCGTTCACTGGGTACTTATCCGTACGAAAATCCCTATAGATTTACCTGTTTTTACAAGGAAATAAAATGTGAAAAAAATATTTCTACATCCCATGGCCTTTCCCAACCATTTAAATTTTTCTCTTACAGGTCTAACACTTCCGAAAAACCAATACAACGCCCACCCGGAACAATATATAAAGCTAAACGAACCGTTCACTGGGTACTCATACGTACGAAAATCCCTATTGATTTACCTGTTTTTACAGGGAAATAAAATGTGAAAAAAATATTTCTACATCCCATGGCCTTTCCCAACCATTTAAATTTTTCTCTTACAGGTCTAACACTTCCGAAAAACCAATACAACGCCCACCCGGAACAATATATAAAGCTAAATGAACCGTTCACTGGGTACTTATCCGTACGAAAATCCCTATTGATTTACCTGTTTTTACAAGGAAATAAAATGTGAAAAAAATATTTCTACATCCCATGGCCCTTCCCAACCATTTAAATTTTTCTCTTACAGGTCTAACACGTCCGAAAAACCAATACAACGCCCATCCGGAACAATATATAAAGCTCAACGCACCGTTCACTGGGTACTTATCCGTACGAAAATCCCTATTGATTTACCTGTTTTTACAAGGAAATAAAATGTGAAAACAATATTTCTACATCCCATGGCCTTTCCCAACCATTTAAATTTTTCTCTTACAGGTCTAACACTTCCGAAAAACCAATACAACGCCCACCCGGAACAATATATAAAGCTAAACGAACCGTTCACTGGGTACTTATCCGTACGAAAATCCCTATAGATTTACCTGTTTTTAGAAGGAAATAAAATGTGAAAAAAATATTTCTACATCCCATGGCCTTTCCCAACCATTTAAATTTTTCTCTTACAGGTCTAACACTTCCGAAAAACCAATACAACGCCCACCCGGAACAATATATAAAGCTAAACGAACCGTTCACTGGGTAATCATACGTACGAAAATCCCTATTGATTTACCTGTTTTTACAAGGAAATAAAATGTGAAAAAAATATTTCTACATCCCATGGCCCTTCCCAACCATTTAAATTTTTCTCTTACAGGTCTAACACGTCCAAAAAACCAATACAACACCCATCCGGAACAATATATAAAGCTAAACGCACCGTTCACTGGGTACTTATCCGTACGAAAATCCCTATAGATTTACCTGTTTTTACAAGGAAATAAAATGTGAAAAAAATATTTCTACATCCCATGGCCTTTCCCAACCATTTAAATTTTTCTCTTACAGGTCTAACACTTCCGAAAAACCAATACAACGCTCACCCGGAACAATATATAAAGCTAAACGAACCGTTCACTGGGTACTCATACGTACGAAAATCCCTATTGATTTACCTGTTTTTACAAGGAAATAAAATGTGAAAAAAATATTTCTACATCCCATGGCCTTTCCCAACCATTTAAATTTTTCTCTTACAGGTCTAACACTTCCGAAAAACCAATACAACGCCCACCCGGAACAATATATAAAGCTAAACGGACCGTTCACTGGGTACTCATACGTACGAAAATCCCTATTGATTTACCTGTTTTTACAAGGAAATAAAATGTGAAAAAAATATTTCTACATCCCATGGCCTTTCCCAACCTTTTAAATTTTTCTCTTACAGGTCTAACACTTCCGAAAAACCGATACAACGCTCACCCGGAACAATATATAAAGCTAAACGAACCGTTCACTGGGTACTCATACGTACGAAAATCCCTATTGATTTACCTGTTTTTACAAGGAAATAAAATGTGAAAAAAATATTTCTACATCCTATGGCCTTTCCCAACCATTTAAATTTTTCTCTTACAGGTCTAACACTTCCGAAAAACCGATACAACGCTCACCCGGAACAATATATAAAGCTAAACGGACCGTTCACTGGGTACTCATACGTACGAAAATCCCTATTGATTTACCTGTTTTTACAAGGAAATAAAATGTGAAAAAAATATTTCTACATCCCATGGCCTTTCCCAACCTTTTAAATTTTTCTCTTACAGGTCTAACACTTCCGAAAAACCGATACAACGCTCACCCGGAACAATATATAAAGCTAAACGAACCGTTCACTGGGTACTCATACGTACGAAAATCCCTATTGATTTACCTGTTTTTACAAGGAAATAAAATGTGAAAAAAATATTTCTACATCCTATGGCCTTTCCCAACCATTTAAATTTTTCTCTTACAGGTCTAACACTTCCGAAAAACCGATACAACGCTCACCCGGAACAATATATAAAGCTAAACGAACCGTTCACTGGGTACTCATACGTACGAAAATCCCTATTGATTTACCTGTTTTTACAAGGAAATAAAATGTGAAAAAAATATTTCTACATCCTATGGCCTTTCCCAACCATTTAAATTTTTCTCTTACAGGTCTAACACTTCCGAAAAACCAATACAACGCCCACCCGGAACAATATATAAAGCTAAACGAACCGTTCACTGGGTACTCATACGTACGAAAATCCCTATTGATTTACCTGTTTTTACAAAGGAAATAAAATGTGAAAAAAATATTTCTACATCCCATGGCCCTTCCCAACCATTTAAATTTTTCTCTTACAGGTCTAACACTTCCGAAAAACCAATACAACACCCATCCGGAACAATATATAAAGCTAAACACACCGTTCACTGGGTACTTATCCGTACGAAAATCCCTATAGATTTACCTGTTTTTAGAAGGAAATAAAATGTGAACAAAATATTTCTACATCCCATGGCCTTTCCCAACCATTTAAATTTTTCTCTTATAGGTCTAACACTTCCGAAAAACCAATACAACGCCCACCCGGAACAATATATAAAGCTAAACGAACCGTTCACTGGGTACTCATACGTACGAAAATCCCTATTGATTTACCTGTTTTTACAGGGAAATAAAATGTGAAAAAAATATTTCTACATCCCATGGCCTTTCCCAACCATTTAAATGTTTCTCTTATAGGTCTAACACTTCCGAAAAACCAATACAACGCCCACCCGGAACAATATATAAAGCTAAATGAACCGTTCACTGGGTACTTATCCGTACGAAAATCCCTATTGATTTACCTGTTTTTAAAAGGAAATAAAATGTGAAAAAAATATTTCTACATCCCATGGCCCTTCCCAACCATTTAAATTTTTCTCTTACAAGTCTAACACGTCCGAAAAACCAATACAACGCCCATCCGGAACAATATATAAAGCTAAACGCACAGTTCACTGGGTACTTATCCGTACGAAAATCCCTATTGATTTACCTGTTTTTACAAGGAAATAAAATGTGAAAACAATATTTCTACATCCCATGGCCTTTCCCAACCATTTAAATTTTTCTCTTACAGGTCTAACACTTCCGAAAAACCAATACAACGCCCACCCGGAACAATATATAAAGCTAAACGAACCGTTCACTGGGTACTTATCCGTACGAAAATCCCTATTGATTTACCTGTTTTTACAAGGAAATAAAATGTGAAAAAAACATTTCTACATCCCATGGCCTTTCCCAACCATTTAAATTTTTCTCTTACTAGTCTAACACTTCCGAAAAACCAATACAACGCCCAACCGGAACAATATATAAAGCTAAACGAACCGTTCACTGGGTAGTTATCCGTACGAAAATCCCTATAGATTTACCTGTTTTTAGAAGGAAATAAAATGTGAAAAAAATATTTCTACATCCCATGGCCTTTCCCAACCATTTAAATTTTTCTCTTACAGGTCTAACACTTCCGAAAAACCAATACAACGCCCACCCGGAACAATATATAAAGCTAAACGAACCGTTCACTGGGTACTCATACGTACGAAAATCCCTATTGATTTACCTGTTTTTACAAGGAAATAAAATGTGAAAAAAATATTTCTACATCCCATGGCCCTTCCCAACCATTTAAATTTTTCTCTTACAGGTCTAACACGTCCGAAAAACCAATACAACACCCATCCGGAACAATATATAAAGCTAAACGCACCGTTCACTGGGTACTTATCCGTACGAAAATCCCTATAGATTTACCTGTTTTTAGAAGGAAATAAAATGTGAATAAAATATTTCTACATCCCATGGCCTTTCCCAACCATTTAAATTTTTCTCTTACAGGGCTAACACTTCCGAAAAACCAATACAACGCCCACCCGGAACACTATATAAAGCTAAACGAACCGTTCACTGGGTACTTATACGCACGAAAATCCCTATTGATTTACCTGTTTTTACAAGGAAATAAAATGTGAAAAAAATATTTCTACATCCCATGGCCTTTCCCAACCATTTAAATTTTTCTCTTACAAGTCTAACACTTCCGAAAAACCAATACAACGCCCAACCAGAACAATATATAAAGCTAAACGAACCGTTCACTGGGTACTTATCCGTACGAAAATCCCTATAGATTTACCTGTTTTTACAAGGAAATAAAATGTGAAAAAAATATTTCTACATCCCATGGCCTTTCCCAACCATTTAAATTTTTCTCTTACAGGTCTAACACTTCCGAAAAACCAATACAACGCCCACCCGGAACAATATATAAAGCTAAACGAACCGTTCACTGGGTACTCATACGTACGAAAATCCCTATTGATTTACCTGTTTTTACAGGGAAATAAAATGTGAAAAAAATATTTCTACATCCCATGGCCTTTCCCAACCATTTAAATTTTTCTCTTACAGGTCTAACACTTCCGAAAAACCAATACAACGCCCACCCGGAACAATATATAAAGCTAAATGAACCGTTCACTGGGTACTTATCCGTACGAAAATCCCTATTGATTTACCTGTTTTTACAAGGAAATAAAATGTGAAAAAAATATTTCTACATCCCATGGCCCTTCCCAACCATTTAAATTTTTCTCTTACAGGTCTAACACGTCCGAAAAACCAATACAACGCCCATCCGGAACAATATATAAAGCTCAACGCACCGTTCACTGGGTACTTATCCGTACGAAAATCCCTATTGATTTACCTGTTTTTACAAGGAAATAAAATGTGAAAACAATATTTCTACATCCCATGGCCTTTCCCAACCATTTAAATTTTTCTCTTACAGGTCTAACACTTCCGAAAAACCAATACAACGCCCACCCGGAACAATATATAAAGCTAAACGAACCGTTCACTGGGTACTTATCCGTACGAAAATCCCTATAGATTTACCTGTTTTTAGAAGGAAATAAAATGTGAAAAAAATATTTCTACATCCCATGGCCTTTCCCAACCATTTAAATTTTTCTCTTACAGGTCTAACACTTCCGAAAAACCAATACAACGCCCACCCGGAACAATATATAAAGCTAAACGAACCGTTCACTGGGTAATCATACGTACGAAAATCCCTATTGATTTACCTGTTTTTACAAGGAAATAAAATGTGAAAAAAATATTTCTACATCCCATGGCCCTTCCCAACCATTTAAATTTTTCTCTTACAGGTCTAACACGTCCAAAAAACCAATACAACACCCATCCGGAACAATATATAAAGCTAAACGCACCGTTCACTGGGTACTTATCCGTACGAAAATCCCTATAGATTTACCTGTTTTTACAAGGAAATAAAATGTGAAAAAAATATTTCTACATCCCATGGCCTTTCCCAACCATTTAAATTTTTCTCTTACAGGTCTAACACTTCCGAAAAACCAATACAACGCTCACCCGGAACAATATATAAAGCTAAACGAACCGTTCACTGGGTACTCATACGTACGAAAATCCCTATTGATTTACCTGTTTTTACAAGGAAATAAAATGTGAAAAAAATATTTCTACATCCCATGGCCTTTCCCAACCATTTAAATTTTTCTCTTACAGGTCTAACACTTCCGAAAAACCAATACAACGCCCACCCGGAACAATATATAAAGCTAAACGGACCGTTCACTGGGTACTCATACGTACGAAAATCCCTATTGATTTACCTGTTTTTACAAGGAAATAAAATGTGAAAAAAATATTTCTACATCCCATGGCCTTTCCCAACCTTTTAAATTTTTCTCTTACAGGTCTAACACTTCCGAAAAACCGATACAACGCTCACCCGGAACAATATATAAAGCTAAACGAACCGTTCACTGGGTACTCATACGTACGAAAATCCCTATTGATTTACCTGTTTTTACAAGGAAATAAAATGTGAAAAAAATATTTCTACATCCTATGGCCTTTCCCAACCATTTAAATTTTTCTCTTACAGGTCTAACACTTCCGAAAAACCGATACAACGCTCACCCGGAACAATATATAAAGCTAAACGAACCGTTCACTGGGTACTCATACGTACGAAAATCCCTATTGATTTACCTGTTTTTACAAGGAAATAAAATGTGAAAAAAATATTTCTACATCCTATGGCCTTTCCCAACCATTTAAATTTTTCTCTTACAGGTCTAACACTTCCGAAAAACCAATACAACGCCCACCCGGAACAATATATAAAGCTAAACGAACCGTTCACTGGGTACTTATCCGTACGAAAATCCCTATAGATTTACCTGTTTTTACAAGGAAATAAAATGTGAAAAAAATATTTCTACATCCCATGGCCTTTCCCAACCATTTAAATTTTTCTCTTACAGGTCTAACACTTCCGAAAAACCAATACAACGCCCACCCGGAACAATATATAAAGCTAAACGAACCGTTCACTGGGTACTCATACGTACGAAAATCCCTATTGATTTACCTGTTTTTACAGGGAAATAAAATGTGAAAAAAATATTTCTACATCCCATGGCCTTTCCCAACCATTTAAATTTTTCTCTTACAGGTCTAACACTTCCGAAAAACCAATACAACGCCCACCCGGAACAATATATAAAGCTAAATGAACCGTTCACTGGGTACTTATCCGTACGAAAATCCCTATTGATTTACCTGTTTTTACAAGGAAATAAAATGTGAAAAAAATATTTCTACATCCCATGGCCCTTCCCAACCATTTAAATTTTTCTCTTACAGGTCTAACACGTCCGAAAAACCAATACAACGCCCATCCGGAACAATATATAAAGCTCAACGCACCGTTCACTGGGTACTTATCCGTACGAAAATCCCTATTGATTTACCTGTTTTTACAAGGAAATAAAATGTGAAAACAATATTTCTACATCCCATGGCCTTTCCCAACCATTTAAATTTTTCTCTTACAGGTCTAACACTTCCGAAAAACCAATACAACGCCCACCCGGAACAATATATAAAGCTAAACGAACCGTTCACTGGGTACTTATCCGTACGAAAATCCCTATAGATTTACCTGTTTTTAGAAGGAAATAAAATGTGAAAAAAATATTTCTACATCCCATGGCCTTTCCCAACCATTTAAATTTTTCTCTTACAGGTCTAACACTTCCGAAAAACCAATACAACGCCCACCCGGAACAATATATAAAGCTAAACGAACCGTTCACTGGGTAATCATACGTACGAAAATCCCTATTGATTTACCTGTTTTTACAAGGAAATAAAATGTGAAAAAAATATTTCTACATCCCATGGCCCTTCCCAACCATTTAAATTTTTCTCTTACAGGTCTAACACGTCCAAAAAACCAATACAACACCCATCCGGAACAATATATAAAGCTAAACGCACCGTTCACTGGGTACTTATCCGTACGAAAATCCCTATAGATTTACCTGTTTTTACAAGGAAATAAAATGTGAAAAAAATATTTCTACATCCCATGGCCTTTCCCAACCATTTAAATTTTTCTCTTACAGGTCTAACACTTCCGAAAAACCAATACAACGCTCACCCGGAACAATATATAAAGCTAAACGAACCGTTCACTGGGTACTCATACGTACGAAAATCCCTATTGATTTACCTGTTTTTACAAGGAAATAAAATGTGAAAAAAATATTTCTACATCCCATGGCCTTTCCCAACCATTTAAATTTTTCTCTTACAGGTCTAACACTTCCGAAAAACCAATACAACGCCCACCCGGAACAATATATAAAGCTAAACGGACCGTTCACTGGGTACTCATACGTACGAAAATCCCTATTGATTTACCTGTTTTTACAAAGAAATAAAATGTGAAAAAAATATTTCTACATCCCATGGCCTTTCCCAACCTTTTAAATTTTTCTCTTACAGGTCTAACACTTCCGAAAAACCGATACAACGCTCACCCGGAACAATATATAAAGCTAAACGAACCGTTCACTGGGTACTCATACGTACGAAAATCCCTATTGATTTACCTGTTTTTACAAGGAAATAAAATGTGAAAAAAATATTTCTACATCCTATGGCCTTTCCCAACCATTTAAATTTTTCTCTTACAGGTCTAACACTTCCGAAAAACCGATACAACGCTCACCCGGAACAATATATAAAGCTAAACGAACCGTTCACTGGGTACTCATACGTACGAAAATCCCTATTGATTTACCTGTTTTTACAAGGAAATAAAATGTGAAAAAAATATTTCTACATCCTATGGCCTTTCCCAACCATTTAAATTTTTCTCTTACAGGTCTAACACTTCCGAAAAACCAATACAACGCCCACCCGGAACAATATATAAAGCTAAACGAACCGTTCACTGGGTACTCATACGTACGAAAATCCCTATTGATTTACCTGTTTTTACAAAGGAAATAAAATGTGAAAAAAATATTTCTACATCCCATGGCCCTTCCCAACCATTTAAATTTTTCTCTTACAGGTCTAACACTTCCGAAAAACCAATACAACACCCATCTGGAACAATATATAAAGCTAAACACACCGTTCACTGGGTAATTATCCGTACGAAAATCCCTATAGATTTACCTGTTTTTAGAAGGAAATAAAATGTGAACAAAATATTTCTACATCCCATGGCCTTTCCCAACCATTTAAATTTTTCTCTTATAGGTCTAACACTTCCGAAAAACCAATACAACGCCCACCCGGAACAATATATAAAGCTAAACGAACCGTTCACTGGGTACTCATACGTACGAAAATCCCTATTGATTTACCTGTTTTTACAGGGAAATAAAATGTGAAAAAAATATTTCTACATCCCATGGCCTTTCCCAACCATTTAAATGTTTCTCTTATAGGTCTAACACTTCCGAAAAACCAATACAACGCCCACCCGGAACAATATATAAAGCTAAATGAACCGTTCACTGGGTACTTATCCGTACGAAAATCCCTATTGATTTACCTGTTTTTAAAAGGAAATAAAATGTGAAAAAAATATTTCTACATCCCATGGCCCTTCCCAACCATTTAAATTTTTCTCTTACAAGTCTAACACGTCCGAAAAACCAATACAACGCTCACCCGGAACAATATATAAAGCTAAACGAACCGTTCACTGGGTACTCATACGTACGAAAATCCCTATTGATTTACCTGTTTTTACAAGGAAATAAAATGTGAAAAAAATATTTCTACATCCCATGGCCCTTCCCAACCATTTAAATTTTTCTCTTACAGGTCTAACACGTCCAAAAAACAAATACAACACCCATCCGGAACAATATATAAAGCTAAACGCACCGTTCACTGGGTACTTATCCGTACGAAAATCCCTATAGATTTACCTGTTTTTACAAGGAAATAAAATGTGAAAAAAATATTTCTACATCCCATGGCCTTTCCCAACCATTTAAATTTTTCTCTTACAGGTCTAACACTTCCGAAAAACCAATACAACGCTCACCCGGAACAATATATAAAGCTAAACGAACCGTTCACTGGGTACTCATACGTACGAAAATCCCTATTGATTTACCTGTTTTTACAAGGAAATAAAATGTGAAAAAAATATTTCTACATCCCATGGCCTTTCCCAACCATTTAAATTTTTCTCTTACAGGTCTAACACTTCCGAAAAACCAATACAACGCCCACCCGGAACAATATATAAAGCTAAACGGACCGTTCACTGGGTACTCATACGTACGAAAATCCCTATTGATTTACCTGTTTTTACAAGGAAATAAAATGTGAAAAAAATATTTCTACATCCCATGGCCTTTCCCAACCTTTTAAATTTTTCTCTTACAGGTCTAACACTTCCGAAAAACCGATACAACGCTCACCCGGAACAATATATAAAGCTAAACGAACCGTTCACTGGGTACTCATACGTACGAAAATCCCTATAGATTTACCTGTTTTTACAAGGAAATAAAATGTGAAAAAAATATTTCTACATCCTATGGCCTTTCCCAACCATTTAAATTTTTCTCTTACAGGTCTAACACTTCCGAAAAACCGATACAACGCTCACCCGGAACAATATATAAAGCTAAACGAACCGTTCACTGGGTACTCATACGTACGAAAATCCCTATTGATTTACCTGTTTTTACAAGGAAATAAAATGTGAAAAAAATATTTCTACATCCTATGGCCTTTCCCAACCATTTAAATTTTTCTCTTACAGGTCTAACACTTCCGAAAAACCAATACAACGCCCACCCGGAACAATATATAAAGCTAAACGAACCGTTCACTGGGTACTCATACGTACGAAAATCCCTATTGATTTACCTGTTTTTACAAAGGAAATAAAATGTGAAAAAAATATTTCTACATCCCATGGCCCTTCCCAACCATTTAAATTTTTCTCTTACAGGGCTAACACTTCCGAAAAACCAATACAACGCCCACCCGGAACACTATATAAAGCTAAACGAACCGTTCACTGGGTACTTATACGCACGAAAATCCCTATTGATTTACCTGTTTTTACAAGGAAATAAAATGTGAAAAAAATATTTCTACATCCCATGGCCTTTCCCAACCATTTAAATTTTTCTCTTACAAGTCTAACACTTCCGAAAAACCAATACAACGCCCAACCAGAACAATATATAAAGCTAAACGAACCGTTCACTGGGTACTTATCCGTACGAAAATCCCTATAGATTTACCTGTTTTTACAAGGAAATAAAATGTGAAAAAAATATTTCTACATCCCATGGCCTTTCCCAACCATTTAAATTTTTCTCTTACAGGTCTAACACTTCCGAAAAACCAATACAACGCCCACCCGGAACAATATATAAAGCTAAACGAACCGTTCACTGGGTACTCATACGTACGAAAATCCCTATTGATTTACCTGTTTTTACAGGGAAATAAAATGTGAAAAAAATATTTCTACATCCCATGGCCTTTCCCAACCATTTAAATTTTTCTCTTACAGGTCTAACACTTCCGAAAAACCAATACAACGCCCACCCGGAACAATATATAAAGCTAAATGAACCGTTCACTGGGTACTTATCCGTACGAAAATCCCTATTGATTTACCTGTTTTTACAAGGAAATAAAATGTGAAAAAAATATTTCTACATCCCATGGCCCTTCCCAACCATTTAAATTTTTCTCTTACAGGTCTAACACGTCCGAAAAACCAATACAACGCCCATCCGGAACAATATATAAAGCTCAACGCACCGTTCACTGGGTACTTATCCGTACGAAAATCCCTATTGATTTACCTGTTTTTACAAGGAAATAAAATGTGAAAACAATATTTCTACATCCCATGGCCTTTCCCAACCATTTAAATTTTTCTCTTACAGGTCTAACACTTCCGAAAAACCAATACAACGCCCACCCGGAACAATATATAAAGCTAAACGAACCGTTCACTGGGTACTTATCCGTACGAAAATCCCTATAGATTTACCTGTTTTTAGAAGGAAATGAAATGTGAAAAAAATATTTCTACATCCCATGGCCTTTCCCAACCATTTAAATTTTTCTCTTACAGGTCTAACACTTCCGAAAAACCAATACAACGCCCACCCGGAACAATATATAAAGCTAAACGAACCGTTCACTGGGTAATCATACGTACGAAAATCCCTATTGATTTACCTGTTTTTACAAGGAAATAAAATGTGAAAAAAATATTTCTACATCCCATGGCCCTTCCCAACCATTTAAATTTTTCTCTTACAGGTCTAACACGTCCAAAAAACCAATACAACACCCATCCGGAACAATATATAAAGCTAAACGCACCGTTCACTGGGTACTTATCCGTACGAAAATCCCTATAGATTTACCTGTTTTTACAAGGAAATAAAATGTCAAAAAAATATTTCTACATCCCATGGCCTTTCCCAACCATTTAAATTTTTCTCTTACAGGTCTAACACTTCCGAAAAACCAATACAACGCTCACCCGGAACAATATATAAAGCTAAACGAACCGTTCACTGGGTACTCATACGTACGAAAATCCCTATTGATTTACCTGTTTTTACAAGGAAATAAAATGTGAAAAAAATATTTCTACATCCCATGGCCTTTCCCAACCATTTAAATTTTTCTCTTACAGGTCTAACACTTCCGAAAAACCAATACAACGCCCAC
Organism: Paroedura picta; assembly: GCF_049243985.1. NCBI lineage: Eukaryota > Metazoa > Chordata > Lepidosauria > Squamata > Gekkonidae > Paroedura > Paroedura picta. The sequence goes on from NW_027518617.1 coordinate 2,723,138, forward strand.
CCGGAACAATATATAAAGCTAAACGGACCGTTCACTGGGTACTCATACGTACGAAAATCCCTATTGATTTACCTGTTTTTACAAGGAAATAAAATGTGAAAAAAATATTTCTACATCCCATGGCCTTTCCCAACCTTTTAAATTTTTCTCTTACAGGTCTAACACTTCCGAAAAACCGATACAACGCTCACCCGGAACAATATATAAAGCTAAACGAACCGTTCACTGGGTACTCATACGTACGAAAATCCCTATTGATTTACCTGTTTTTACAAGGAAATAAAATGTGAAAAAAATATTTCTACATCCTATGGCCTTTCCCAACCATTTAAATTTTTCTCTTACAGGTCTAACACTTCCGAAAAACCGATACAACGCTCACCCGGAACAATATATAAAGCTAAACGAACCGTTCACTGGGTACTCATACGTACGAAAATCCCTATTGATTTACCTGTTTTTACAAGGAAATAAAATGTGAAAAAAATATTTCTACATCCTATGGCCTTTCCCAACCATTTAAATTTTTCTCTTACAGGTCTAACACTTCCGAAAAACCAATACAACGCCCACCCGGAACAATATATAAAGCTAAACGAACCGTTCACTGGGTACTTATCCGTACGAAAATCCCTATAGATTTACCTGTTTTTACAAGGAAATAAAATGTGAAAAAAATATTTCTACATCCCATGGCCTTTCCCAACCATTTAAATTTTTCTCTTACAGGTCTAACACTTCCGAAAAACCAATACAACGCCCACCCGGAACAATATATAAAGCTAAACGAACCGTTCACTGGGTACTCATACGTACGAAAATCCCTATTGATTTACCTGTTTTTACAGGGAAATAAAATGTGAAAAAAATATTTCTACATCCCATGGCCTTTCCCAACCATTTAAATTTTTCTCTTACAGGTCTAACACTTCCGAAAAACCAATACAACGCCCACCCGGAACAATATATAAAGCTAAATGAACCGTTCACTGGGTACTTATCCGTACGAAAATCCCTATTGATTTACCTGTTTTTACAAGGAAATAAAATGTGAAAAAAATATTTCTACATCCCATGGCCCTTCCCAACCATTTAAATTTTTCTCTTACAGGTCTAACACGTCCGAAAAACCAATACAACGCCCATCCGGAACAATATATAAAGCTCAACGCACCGTTCACTGGGTACTTATCCGTACGAAAATCCCTATTGATTTACCTGTTTTTACAAGGAAATAAAATGTGAAAACAATATTTCTACATCCCATGGCCTTTCCCAACCATTTAAATTTTTCTCTTACAGGTCTAACACTTCCGAAAAACCAATACAACACCCATCCGGAACAATATATAAAGCTAAACACACCGTTCACTGGGTACTTATCCGTACGAAAATCCCTATAGATTTACCTGTTTTTAGAAGGAAATAAAATGTGAACAAAATATTTCTACATCCCATGGCCTTTCCCAACCATTTAAATTTTTCTCTTATAGGTCTAACACTTCCGAAAAACCAATACAACGCCCACCCGGAACAATATATAAAGCTAAACGAACCGTTCACTGGGTACTCATACGTACGAAAATCCCTATTGATTTACCTGTTTTTACAGGGAAATAAAATGTGAAAAAAATATTTCTACATCCCATGGCCTTTCCCAACCATTTAAATGTTTCTCTTATAGGTCTAACACTTCCGAAAAACCAATACAACGCCCACCCGGAACAATATATAAAGCTAAATGAACCGTTCACTGGGTACTTATCCGTACGAAAATCCCTATTGATTTACCTGTTTTTAAAAGGAAATAAAATGTGAAAAAAATATTTCTACATCCCATGGCCCTTCCCAACCATTTAAATTTTTCTCTTACAAGTCTAACACGTCCGAAAAACCAATACAACGCCCATCCGGAACAATATATAAAGCTAAACGCACCGTTCACTGGGTACTTATCCGTACGAAAATCCCTATTGATTTACCTGTTTTTACAAGGAAATAAAATGTGAAAACAATATTTCTACATCCCATGGCCTTTCCCAACCATTTAAATTTTTCTCTTACAGGTCTAACACTTCCGAAAAACCAATACAACGCCCACCCGGAACAATATATAAAGCTAAACGAACCGTTCACTGGGTACTTATCCGTACGAAAATCCCTATTGATTTACCTGTTTTTACAAGGAAATAAAATGTGAAAAAAACATTTCTACATCCCATGGCCTTTCCCAACCATTTAAATTTTTCTCTTACTAGTCTAACACTTCCGAAAAACCAATACAACGCCCAACCGGAACAATATATAAAGCTAAACGAACCGTTCACTGGGTAGTTATCCGTACGAAAATCCCTATAGATTTACCTGTTTTTAGAAGGAAATAAAATGTGAAAAAAATATTTCTACATCCCATGGCCTTTCCCAACCATTTAAATTTTTCTCTTACAGGTCTAACACTTCCGAAAAACCAATACAACGCCCACCCGGAACAATATATAAAGCTAAACGAACCGTTCACTGGGTACTCATACGTATGAAAATCCCTATTGATTTACCTGTTTTTACAAGGAAATAAAATGTGAAAAAAATATTTCTACATCCCATGGCCCTTCCCAACCATTTAAATTTTTCTCTTACAGGTCTAACACGTCCGAAAAACCAATACAACACCCATCCGGAACAATATATAAAGCTAAACGCACCGTTCACTGGGTACTTATCCGTACGAAAATCCCTATAGATTTACCTGTTTTTAGAAGGAAATAAAATGTGAATAAAATATTTCTACATCCCATGGCCTTTCCCAACCATTTAAATTTTTCTCTTACAGGGCTAACACTTCCGAAAAACCAATACAACGCCCACCCGGAACACTATATAAAGCTAAACGAACCGTTCACTGGGTACTTATACGCACGAAAATCCCTATTGATTTACCTGTTTTTACAAGGAAATAAAATGTGAAAAAAATATTTCTACATCCCATGGCCTTTCCCAACCATTTAAATTTTTCTCTTACAAGTCTAACACTTCCGAAAAACCAATACAACGCCCACCCGGAACAATATATAAAGCTAAATGAACCGTTCACTGGGTACTTATCCGTACGAAAATCCCTATTGATTTACCTGTTTTTACAAGGAAATAAAATGTGAAAAAAATATTTCTACATCCCATGGCCCTTCCCAACCATTTAAATTTTTCTCTTACAGGTCTAACACGTCCGAAAAACCAATACAACGCCCATCCGGAACAATATATAAAGCTCAACGCACCGTTCACTGGGTACTTATCCGTACGAAAATCCCTATTGATTTACCTGTTTTTACAAGGAAATAAAATGTGAAAACAATATTTCTACATCCCATGGCCTTTCCCAACCATTTATATTTTTCTCTTACAGGTCTAACACTTCCGAAAAACCAATACAACGCCCACCCGGAACAATATATAAAGCTAAACGAACCGTTCACTGGGTACTTATACGCACGAAAATCCCTATTGATTTACCTGTTTTTACAAGGAAATAAAAGGTGAAAACAATATTTCTACATCCAATGGCCTTTCCCAACCATTTAAATTTTTCTCTTACAGGTCTAACACTTCCAAAAAACCAATACAACGCCCACCCGGAACAATATATAAAGCTAAACGAACCGTTCACTGGGTACTTATCCGTACGAAAATCCCTATAGATTTACCTGTTTTTAGAAGGAAAGAAAATGTGAAAAAAATATTTCTACATCCCATGGCCTTTCCCAACCATTTAAATTTTTCTCTTACAGGTCTAACACTTCCGAAAAACCAATACAACGCCCACCCGGAACAATATATAAAGCTAAACGAACCGTTCACTGGGTAATCATACGTACGAAAATCCCTATTGATTTACCTGTTTTTACAAGGAAATAAAATGTGAAAAAAATATTTCTACATCCCATGGCCCTTCCCAACCATTTAAATTTTTCTCTTACAGGTCTAACACGTCCAAAAAACCAATACAACACCCATCCGGAACAATATATAAAGCTAAACGCACCGTTCACTGGGTACTTATCCGTACGAAAATCCCTATAGATTTACCTGTTTTTACAAGGAAATAAAATGTGAAAAAAATATTTCTACATCCCATGGCCTTTCCCAACCATTTAAATTTTTCTCTTACAGGTCTAACACTTCCGAAAAACCAATACAACGCTCACCCGGAACAATATATAAAGCTAAACGAACCGTTCACTGGGTACTCATACGTACGAAAATCCCTATTGATTTACCTGTTTTTACAAGGAAATAAAATGTGAAAAAAATATTTCTACATCCCATGGCCTTTCCCAACCATTTAAATTTTTCTCTTACAGGTCTAACACTTCCGAAAAACCAATACAACGCCCACCCGGAACAATATATAAAGCTAAACGAACCGTTCACTGGGTACTTATCCGTACGAAAATCCCTATAGATTTACCTGTTTTTAGAAGGAAAGAAAATGTGAAAAAAATATTTCTACATCCCATGGCCTTTCCCAACCATTTAAATTTTTCTCTTACAGGTCTAACACTTCCGAAAAACCAATACAACGCCCACCCGGAACAATATATAAAGCTAAACGAACCGTTCACTGGGTAATCATACGTACGAAAATCCCTATTGATTTACCTGTTTTTACAAGGAAATAAAATGTGAAAAAAATATTTCTACATCCCATGGCCCTTCCCAACCATTTAAATTTTTCTCTTACAGGTCTAACACGTCCAAAAAACCAATACAACACCCATCCGGAACAATATATAAAGCTAAACGCACCGTTCACTGGGTACTTATCCGTACGAAAATCCCTATAGATTTACCTGTTTTTACAAGGAAATAAAATGTGAAAAAAATATTTCTACATCCCATGGCCTTTCCCAACCATTTAAATTTTTCTCTTACAGGTCTAACACTTCCGAAAAACCAATACAACGCTCACCCGGAACAATATATAAAGCTAAACGAACCGTTCACTGGGTACTCATACGTACGAAAATCCCTATTGATTTACCTGTTTTTACAAGGAAATAAAATGTGAAAAAAATATTTCTACATCCCATGGCCTTTCCCAACCATTTAAATTTTTCTCTTACAGGTCTAACACTTCCGAAAAACCAATACAACGCCCACCCGGAACAATATATAAAGCTAAACGGACCGTTCACTGGGTACTCATACGTACGAAAATCCCTATTGATTTACCTGTTTTTTCAAGGAAATAAAATGTGAAAAAAATATTTCTACATCCCATGGCCTTTCCCAACCTTTTAAATTTTTCTCTTACAGGTCTAACACTTCCGAAAAACCGATACAACGCTCACCCGGAACAATATATAAAGCTAAACGAACCGTTCACTGGGTACTCATACGTACGAAAATCCCTATTGATTTACCTGTTTTTACAAGGAAATAAAATGTGAAAAAAATATTTCTACATCCTATGTCCTTTCCCAACCATTTAAATTTTTCTCTTACAGGTCTAACACTTCCGAAAAACCGATACAACGCTCACCCGGAACAATATATAAAGCTAAACGAACCGTTCACTGGGTACTCATACGTACGTAAATCCCTATTGATTTACCTGTTTTTACAAGGAAATAAAATGTGAAAAAAATATTTCTACATCCTATGGCCTTTCCCAACCATTTAAATTTTTCTCTTACAGGTCTAACACTTCCGAAAAACCAATACAACGCCCACCCGGAACAATATATAAAGCTAAACGAACCGTTCACTGGGTACTTATCCGTACGAAAATCCCTATAGATTTACCTGTTTTTACAAGGAAATAAAATGTGAAAAAAATATTTCTACATCCCATGGCCTTTCCCAACCATTTAAATTTTTCTCTTACAGGTCTAACACTTCCGAAAAACCAATACAACGCCCACCCGGAACAATATATAAAGCTAAACGAACCGTTCACTGGGTACTCATACGTACGAAAATCCCTATTGATTTACCTGTTTTTACAGGGAAATAAAATGTGAAAAAAATATTTCTACATCCCATGGCCTTTCCCAACCATTTAAATTTTTCTCTTACAGGTCTAACACTTCCGAAAAACCAATACAACGCCCACCCGGAACAATATATAAAGCTAAATGAACCGTTCACTGGGTACTTATCCGTACGAAAATCCCTATTGATTTACCTGTTTTTACAAGGAAATAAAATGTGAAAAAAATATTTCTACATCCCATGGCCCTTCCCAACCATTTAAATTTTTCTCTTACAGGTCTAACACGTCCGAAAAACCAATACAACGCCCATCCGGAACAATATATAAAGCTCAACGCACCGTTCACTGGGTACTTATCCGTACGAAAATCCCTATTGATTTACCTGTTTTTACAAGGAAATAAAATGTGAAAACAATATTTCTACATCCCATGGCCTTTCCCAACCATTTAAATTTTTCTCTTACAGGTCTAACACTTCCGAAAAACCAATACAACGCCCACCCGGAACAATATATAAAGCTAAACGAACCGTTCACTGGGTACTTATCCGTACGAAAATCCCTATAGATTTACCTGTTTTTAGAAGGAAATAAAATGTGAAAACAATATTTCTACATCCCATGGCCTTTCCCAACCATTTAAATTTTTCTCTTACAGGTCTAACACTTCCGAAAAACCAATACAACGCCCACCCGGAACAATATATAAAGCTAAACGGACCGTTCACTGGGTACTCATACGTACGAAAATCCCTATTGATTTACCTGTTTTTACAAGGAAATAAAATGTGAAAAAAATATTTCTACATCCTATGGCCTTTCCCAACCATTTAAATTTTTCTCTTACAGGTCTAACACTTCCGAAAAACCGATACAACGCTCACCCGGAACAATATATAAAGCTAAACGAACCGTTCACTGGGTACTCATACGTACGAAAATCCCTATTGATTTACCTGTTTTTACAAGGAAATAAAATGTGAAAAAAATATTTCTACATCCTATGGCCTTTCCCAACCATTTAAATTTTTCTCTTACAGGTCTAACACTTCCGAAAAACCAATACAACGCCCACCCGGAACAATATATAAAGCTAAACGAACCGTTCACTGGGTACTCATACGTACGAAAATCCCTATTGATTTACCTGTTTTTACAAAGGAAATAAAATGTGAAAAAAATATTTCTACATCCCATGGCCCTTCCCAACCATTTAAATTTTTCTCTTACAGGTCTAACACTTCCGAAAAACCAATACAACACCCATCCGGAACAATATATAAAGCTAAACACACCGTTCACTGGGTACTTATCCGTACGAAAATCCCTATAGATTTACCTGTTTTTAGAAGGAAATAAAATGTGAACAAAATATTTCTACATCCCATGGCCTTTCCCAACCATTTAAATTTTTCTCTTATAGGTCTAACACTTCCGAAAAACCAATACAACGCCCACCCGGCACAATATATAAAGCTAAACGAACCGTTCACTGGGTACTCATACGTACGAAAATCCCTATTGATTTACCTGTTTTTACAGGGAAATAAAATGTGAAAAAAATATTTCTACATCCCATGGCCTTTCCCAACCATTTAAATGTTTCTCTTATAGGTCTAACACTTCCGAAAAACCAATACAACGCCCACCCGGAACAATATATAAAGCTAAATGAACCGTTCACTGGGTACTTATCCGTACGAAAATCCCTATTGATTTACCTGTTTTTAAAAGGAAATAAAATGTGAAAAAAATATTTCTACATCCCATGGCCCTTCCCAACCATTTAAATTTTTCTCTTACAAGTCTAACACGTCCGAAAAACCAATACAACGCTCACCCGGAACAATATATAAAGCTAAACGAACCGTTCACTGGGTACTCATACGTACGAAAATCCCTATTGATTTACCTGTTTTTACAAGGAAATAAAATGTGAAAAAAATATTTCTACATCCCATGGCCCTTCCCAACCATTTAAATTTTTCTCTTACAGGTCTAACACGTCCAAAAAACCAATACAACACCCATCCGGAACAATATATAAAGCTAAACGCACCGTTCACTGGGTACTTATCCGTACGAAAATCCCTATAGATTTACCTGTTTTTACAAGGAAATAAAATGTGAAAAAAATATTTCTACATCCCATGGCCTTTCCCAACCATTTAAATTTTTCTCTTACAGGTCTAACACTTCCGAAAAACCAATACAACGCCCACCCGGAACAATATATAAAGCTAAACGAACCGTTCACTGGGTAATCATACGTACGAAAATCCCTATTGATTTACCTGTTTTTACAAGGAAATAAAATGTGAAAAAAATATTTCTACATCCCATGGCCCTTCCCAACCATTTAAATTTTTCTCTTACAGGTCTAACACGTCCAAAAAACCAATACAACACCCATCCGGAACAATATATAAAGCTAAACGCACCGTTCACTGGGTACTTATCCGTACGAAAATCCCTATAGATTTACCTGTTTTTACAAGGAAATAAAATGTGAAAAAAATATTTCTACATCCCATGGCCTTTCCCAACCATTTAAATTTTTCTCTTACAGGTCTAACACTTCCGAAAAACCAATACAACGCTCACCCGGAACAATATATAAAGCTAAACGAACCGTTCACTGGGTACTCATACGTACGAAAATCCCTATTGATTTACCTGTTTTTACAAGGAAATAAAATGTGAAAAAAATATTTCTACATCCCATGGCCTTTCCCAACCATTTAAATTTTTCTCTTACAGGTCTAACACTTCCGAAAAACCAATACAACGCCCACCCGGAACAATATATAAAGCTAAACGGACCGTTCACTGGGTACTCATACGTACGAAAATCCCTATTGATTTACCTGTTTTTACAAGGAAATAAAATGTGAAAAAAATATTTCTACATCCCATGGCCCTTCCCAACCATTTAAATTTTTCTCTTACAGGTCTAACACTTCCGAAAAACCAATACAACACCCATCCGGAACAATATATAAAGCTAAACACACCGTTCACTGGGTACTTATCCTTACGAAAATCCCTATAGATTTACCTGTTTTTAGAAGGAAATAAAATGTGAACAAAATATTTCTACATCCCATGGCCTTTCCCAACCATTTAAATTTTTCTCTTACAGGGCTAACACTTCCGAAAAACCAATACAACGCCCACCCGGAACAATATATAAAGCTAAACGAACCGTTCACTGGGTACTTATACGTACGAAAATCCCTATTGATTTACCTGTTTTTACAGGGAAATAAAATGTGAAAAAAATATTTCTACATCCCATGGCCTTTCCCAACCATTTAAATTTTTCTCTTACAGGTCTAACACTTCCGAAAAACCAATACAACGCCCACCCGGAACAATATATAAAGCTAAATGAACCGTTCACTGGGTACTTATCCGTACGAAAATCCCTATTGATTTACCTGTTTTTACAAGGAAATAAAATGTGAAAAAAATATTTCTACATCCCATGGCCCTTCCCAACCATTTAAATTTTTCTCTTACAGGTCTAACACGTCCGAAAAACCAATACAACGCCCATCCGGAACAATATATAAAGCTAAACGCACCGTTCACTGGGTACTTATCCGTACGAAAATCCCTATTGATTTACCTGTTTTTACAAGGAAATAAAATGTGAAAACAATATTTCTACATCCCATGGCCTTTCCCAACCATTTAAATTTTTCTCTTACAGGTCTAACACTTCCGAAAAACCAATACAACGCCCACCCAGAACAATATATAAAGCTAAACGAACCGTTCACTGGGTATTTATCCGTACGAAAATCCCTATTGATTTACCTGTTTTTACAAGGAAATAAAATGTGAAAAAAATATTTCTACATCCCATGGCCCTTCCCAACCATTTAAATTTTTCTCTTACAGGTCTAACACTTCCGAAAAACCAATACAACACCCATCCGGAACAATATATAAAGCTAAACACACCGTTCACTGGGTACTTATCCGTACGAAAATCCCTATAGATTTACCTGTTTTTAGAAGGAAATAAAATGTGAACAAAATATTTCTACATCCCATGGCCTTTCCCAACCATTTAAAGTTTTCTCTTACAGGGCTAACACTTCCGAAAAACCAATACAACGCCCACCCGGAACAATATATAAAGCTAAACGAACCGTTCACTGGGTACTTATACGTACGAAAATCCCTATTGATTTACCTGTTTTTACAGGGAAATAAAATGTGAAAAAAATATTTCTACATCCCATGGCCTTTCCCAACCATTTAAATTTTTCTCTTACAGGTCTAACACTTCCGAAAAACCAATACAACGCCCACCCGGAACAATATATAAAGCTAAATGAACCGTTCACTGGGTACTTATCCGTACGAAAATCCCTATGGATTTACCTGTTTTTACAAGGAAATAAAATGTGAAAACAATATTTCTACATCCCATGGCCTTTCCCAACCATTTAAATTTTTCTCTTACAGGTCTAACACTACCGAAAAACCAATACAACGCCCACCCAGAACAATATATAAAGCTAAACGAACCGTTCACTGGGTATTTATCCGTACGAAAATCCCTATTGATTTACCTGTTTTTACAAGGAAATAAAATGTGAAAACAATATTTCTACATCCCATGGCCTTTCCCAACCATTTAAATTTTTCTCTTACAGGTCTAACACTTCCGAAAAACCAATACAACGCCCACCCGGAACAATATATAAAGCTAAACGAACCGTTCACTTGGTACTTATCCGTACGAAAATCCCTATTGATTTACCTGTTTTTAGAAGGAAATAAAATGTGAAAACAATATTTCTACATCCCATGGCCTTTCCCAACCATTTAAATTTTTCTCTTACAGGTCTAACACTTCCGAAAAACCAATACAACGCCCACCCGGAACAATATATAAAGCTAAACGAACCGTTCACTGGGTACTTATCCGTACGAAAATCCCTATTGATTTACCTGTTTTTACAAGGAAATAAAATGTGAAAAAAATATTTCTACATCCCATGGCCTTTCCCAACCATTTAAATTTTTCTCTTACAAGTCTAACACTTCCGAAAAACCAATACAACGCCCAACCAGAACAATATATAAAGCTAAACGAACCGTTCACTGGGTACTTATCCGTACGAAAATCCCTATAGATTTACCTGTTTTTACAAGGAAATAAAATGTGAAAAAAATATTTCTACATCCCATGGCCTTTCCCAACCATTTAAATTTTTCTCTTACAGGTCTAACACTTCTGAAAAACCAATACAACGCCCACCCGGAACAATATATAAAGCTAAACGAACCGTTCACTGGGTACTCATACGTACGAAAATCCCTATTGATTTACCTGTTTTTACAGGGAAATAAAATGTGAAAAAAATATTTCTACATCCCATGGCCTTTCCCAACCATTTAAATTTTTCTCTTACAGGTCTAACACTTCCGAAAAACCAATACAACGCCCACCCGGAACAATATATAAAGCTAAATGAACCGTTCACTGGGTACTTATCCGTACGAAAATCCCTATTGATTTACCTGTTTTTACAAGGAAATAAAATGTGAAAAAAATATTTCTACATCCCATGGCCCTTCCCAACCATTTAAATTTTTCTCTTACAGGTCTAACACGTCCGAAAAACCAATACAACGCCCATCCGGAACAATATATAAAGCTCAACGCACCGTTCACTGGGTACTTATCCGTACGAAAATCCCTATTGATTTACCTGTTTTTACAAGGAAATAAAATGTGAAAACAATATTTCTACATCCCATGGCCTTTCCCAACCATTTAAATTTTTCTCTTACAGGTCTAACACTTCCGTAAAACCAATACAACGCCCACCCGGAACAATATATAAAGCTAAACGAACCGTTCACTGGGTACTTATCCATACGAAAATCCCTATTGATTTACCTGTTTTTACAAGGAAATAAAATGTGAAAAAAACATTTCTACATCCCATGGCCTTTCCCAACCATTTAAATTTTTCTCTTACTAGTCTAACACTTCCGAAAAACCAATACAACGCCCAACCGGAACAATATATAAAGCTAAACGAACCGTTCACTGGGTACTTATCCGTACGAAAATCCCTATAGATTTACCTGTTTTTAGAAGGAAATAAAATGTGAAAAAAATATTTCTACATCCCATGGCCTTTCCCAACCATTTAAATTTTTCTCTTACAGGTCTAACACTTCCGAAAAACCAATACAACGCCCACCCGGAACAATATATAAAGCTAAACGAACCGTTCACTGGGTAATCATACGTACGAAAATCCCTATTGATTTACCTGTTTTTACAAGGAAATAAAATGTGAAAAAAATATTTCTACCTCCCATGGCCCTTCCCAACCATTTAAATTTTTCTCTTACAGGTCTAACACGTCCAAAAAACCAATACAACACCCATCCGGAACAATATATAAAGCTAAACGCACCGTTCACTGGGTACTTATCCGTACGAAAATCCCTATAGATTTACCTGTTTTTACAAGGAAATAAAATGTGAAAAAAATATTTCTACATCCCATGGCCTTTCCCAACCATTTAAATTTTTCTCTTACAGGTCTAACACTTCCGAAAAACCAATACAACGCTCACCCGGAACAATATATAAAGCTAAACGAACCGTTCACTGGGTACTCATACGTACGAAAATCCCTATTGATTTACCTGTTTTTACAAGGAAATAAAATGTGAAAAAAATATTTCTACATTCCATGGCCTTTCCCAACCATTTAAATTTTTCTCTTACAGGTCTAACACTTCCGAAAAACCAATACAACGCCCACCCGGAACAATATATAAAGCTAAACGGACCGTTCACTGGGTACTCATACGTACGAAAATCCCTATTGATTTACCTGTTTTTACAAGGAAATAAAATGTGAAAAAAATATTTCTACATCCCATGGCCCTTCCCAACCATTTAAATTTTTCTCTTACAGGTCTAACACTTCCGAAAAACCAATACAACACCCATCCGGAACAATATATAAAGCTAAACACACCGTTCACTGGGTACTTATCCGTACGAAAATCCCTATAGATTTACCTGTTTTTAGAAGGAAATAAAATGTGAACAAAATATTTCTACATCCCATGGCCTTTCCCAACCATTTAAATTTTTCTCTTACAGGGCTAACACTTCCGAAAAACCAATACAACGCCCACCCGGAACAATATATAAAGCTAAACGAACCGTTCACTGGGTACTTATACGTACGAAAATCCCTATTGATTTACCTGTTTTTACAGGGAAATAAAATGTGAAAAAAATATTTCTACATCCCATGGCCTTTCCCAACCATTTAAATTTTTCTCTTACAGGTCTAACACTTCCGAAAAAACAATACAACGCCCACCCGGAACAATATATAAAGCTAAATGAACCGTTCACTGGGTACTTATCCGTACGAAAATCCCTATTGATTTACCTGTTTTTACAAGGAAATAAAATGTGAAAAAAATATTTCTACATCCCATGGCCCTTCCCAACCATTTAAATTTTTCTCTTACAGGTCTAACACGTCCGAAAAACCAATACAACGCCCATCCGGAACAATATATAAAGCTAAACGCACCGTTCACTGGGTACTTATCCGTACGAAAATCCCTATTGATTTACCTGATTTTACAAGGAAATAAAATGTGAAAACAATATTTCTACATCCCATGGCCTTTCCCAACCATTTAAATTTTTCTCTTACAGGTCTAACACTTCCGAAAAACCAATACAATGCCCACCCAGAACAATATATAAAGCTAAACGAACCGTTCACTGGGTATTTATCCGTACGAAAATCCCTATTGATTTACCTGTTTTTACAAGGAAATAAAATGTGAAAACAATATTTCTACATCCCATGGCCTTTCCCAACCATTTAAATTTTTCTCTTACAGGTCTAACACTTCCGAAAAACCAATACAACGCCCACCCGGAACAATATATAAAGCTAAACGAACCGTTCACTGGGTACTTATCCGTACGAAAATCCCTATTGATTTACCTGTTTTTAGAAGGAAATAAAATGTGAAAAAAACATTTCTACATCCCATGGCCTTTCCCAACCATTTAAATTTTTCTCTTACAGGTCTAACACTTCCGAAAAACCAATACAACGCCCACCCGGAACAATATATAAAGCTAAACGAACCGTTCACTGGGTACTCATACGTACGAAAATCCTTATTGATTTACCTGTTTTTACAAGGAAATAAAATGTAAAAAAAATATTTCTACATCCCATGGCCCTTCCCAACCATTTAAATTTTTCTCTTACATGTCTAACACGTCCGAAAAACCAATACAACACCCATCCGGAACAATATATAAAGCTAAACGAACCGTTCACTGGGTACTTATCCGTACGAAAATCCCTATTGATTTACCTGTTTTTAGAAGGAAATAAAATGTGAAAAAAACATTTCTACATCCCATGGCCTTTCCCAACCATTTAAATTTTTCTCTTACAGGTCTAACACTTCCGAAAAACCAATACAACGCCCACCCGGAACAATATATAAAGCTAAACGAACCGTTCACTGGGTACTCATACGTACGAAAATCCTTATTGATTTACCTGTTTTTACAAGGAAATAAAATGTAAAAAAAATATTTCTACATCCCATGGCCCTTCCCAACCATTTAAATTTTTCTCTTACAGGTCTAACACGTCCGAAAAACCAATACAACACCCATCCGGAACAATATATAAAGCTAAACGCACCGTTCACTGGGTACTTATCCGTACGAAAATCCCAATAGATTTACCTGTTTTTAGAAGGAAATAAAATGTGAAAAAAATATTTCTACATCCCATGGCCTTTCCCAACCATTAAAATTTTTCTCTTACAGGGCTAACACTTCCGAAAAACCAATACAACGCCCACCCGGAACACTATATAAAGCTAAACGAACCGTTCATCGGGTACTTATACGCACGACAATCCCTATTGATTTACCTGTATTTACAAGGAAATAAAATGTGAAAAAAATATTTCTACATCCCATGGCCCTTCCCAACCATTTAAATTTTTCTCTTACAGGTCTAACACGTCCGAAAAACCAATACAACGCCCACCCGGAACAATATATAAAGCTAAACGAACCGTTCACTGGGTACTTATCCGTACGAAAATCCCTATTGATTTACCTGTTTTTACAAGGAAATAAAATGTGAAAAAAACATTTCTACATCCCATGGCCTTTCCCAACCATTTAAATTTTTCTCTTACTAGTCTAACACTTCCGAAAAACCAATACAACGCCCAACCGGAACAATATATAAAGCTAAACGAACCGTTCACTGGGTACTTATCCGTACGAAAATCCCTATAGATTTACCTGTTTTTAGAAGGAAATAAAATGTGAAAAAAATATTTCTACATCCCATGGCCTTTCCCAACCATTTAAATTTTTCTCTTACAGGTCTAACACTTCCGAAAAACCAATACAACGCCCAACCGGAACAATATATAAAGCTAAACGAACCGTTCACTGGGTACTCATACGTACGAAAATCCTTATTGATTTACCTGTTTTTACAAGGAAATAAAATGTGAAAAAAATATTTCTACATCCCATGGCCCTTCCCAACCATTTAAATTTTTCTCTTACAGGACTAACACGTCCGAAAAACCAATACAACACCCATCCGGAACAATATATAAAGCTAAACGCACCGTTCACTGGGTACTTATCCGTACGAAAATCCCTATAGATTTACCTGTTTTTAGAAGGAAATAAAATGTGAAAAAAATATTTCTACATCCCATGGCCTTTCCCAACCATTTAAATTTTTCTCTTACAGGGCTAACACTTCCGAAAAACCAATACAACGCCCACCCGGAACACTATATAAAGCTAAACGAACCGTTCATCGGGTACTTATACGCACGACAATCCCTATTGATTTACCTGTTTTTACAAGGAAATAAAATGTGAAAAAAATATTTCTACATCCCATGGCCCTTCCCAACCATTTAAATTTTTCTCTTACAGGTCTAACACGTCCGAAAAACCAATACAACGCCCATCCGGAACAATATATAAAGTTAAACGCACCGTTCACTGGGTACTTATCCGTACGAAAATCCCTATAGATTTACCTGTTTTTACAAGGAAATAAAATGTGAAAAAAATATTTCTACATCCCATGGCCTTTCCCAACCTTTTAAATTTTTCTCTTACAGGTCTAACACTTCCGAAAAACCGATACAACGCTCACCCGGAACAATATATAAAGCTAAACGAACCGTTCACTGGGTACTCATACGTACGAAAATCCCTATTGATTTACCTGTTTTTACAAGGAAATAAAATGTGAAAAAAATATTTCTACATCCCATGGCCTTTCCCAACCATTTAAATTTTTCTCTTACAGGTCTAACACTTCCGAAAAACCAATACAACGCCCACCCGGAACAATATATAAAGCTAAATGAACCGTTCACTGGGTACTTATCCGTACGAAAATCCCTATTGATTTACCTGTTTTTACAAGGAAATAAAATGTGAAAAAAATATTTCTACATCCCATGGCCCTTCCCAACCATTTAAATTTTTCTCTTACAGGGCTAACACTTCCGAAAAACCAATACAACGCCCACCCGGAACACTATATAAAGCTAAACGAACCGTTCATCGGGTACTTATACGCACGACAATCCCTATTGATTTACCTGTTTTTACAAGGAAATAAAATGTGAAAAAAATATTTCTACATCCCATGGCCCTTCCCAACCATTTAAATTTTTCTCTTACAGGTCTAACACGTCCGAAAAACCAATACAACGCCCATCCGGAACAATATATAAAGCTAAACGCACCGTTCACTGGGTACTTATATGTACGAAAATCCCTATTGATTTACCTGTTTTTACAAGGAAATAAAATGTGAAAAAAATATTTCTACATCCCATGGCCCTTCCCAACCATTTAAATTTTTCTCTTACAGGTCTAACACGTCCGAAAAACCAATACAACACCTGTCCGGAACAATATATAAAGCTAAACGCACCGTTCACTGGGTACTTATCCGTACGAAAATCCCTATTGATTTACCTGTTTTTACAGGGAAATAAAATGTGAAAAAAATATTTCTACATCCCATGGCCTTTCCCAACCATTTAAATTTTTCTCTTACAGGTCTAACACTTCCGAAAAACCAATACAACGCCCACCCGGAACAATATATAAAGCTAAATGAACCGTTCACTGGGTACTTATCCGTACGAAAATCCCTATTGATTTACCTGTTTTTACAAGGAAATAAAATGTGAAAAAAATATTTCTACATCCCATGGCCCTTCCCAACCATTTAAATTTTTCTCTTACAGGTCTAACACGTCCGAAAAACCAATACAACGCCCATCCGGAACAATATATAAAGCTAAACGCACCGTTCACTGGGTACTTATCCGTACGAAAATCCCTATAGATTTACCTGTTTTTACAAGGAAATAAAATGTGAAAAAAATATTTCTACATCCCATGGCCTTTCCCAACCTTTTAAATTTTTCTCTTACAGGTCTAACACTTCCGAAAAACCGATACAACGCTCACCCGGAACAATATATAAAGCTAAACGAACCGTTCACTGGGTACTCATACGTACGAAAATCCCCATTGATTTACCTGTTTTTACAAGGAAATAAAATGTGAAAAAAATATTTCTACATCCCATGGCCTTTCCCAACCATTTAAATTTTTCTCTTACAGGTCTAACACTTCCGAAAAACCAATACAACGCCCACCCGGAACAATATATAAAGCTAAACGAACCGTTCACTGGGTACTCATACGTACGAAAATCCCTATTGATTTACCTGTTTTTACAGGGAAATAAAATGTGAAAAAAATATTTCTACATCCCATGGCCTTTCCCAACCATTTAAATTTTTCTCTTACAGGTCTAACACTTCCGAAAAACCAATACAACGCCCATCCGGAACAATATATAAAGCTAAACGCACCGTTCACTGGCTACTTATCCGTACGAAAATCCCTATTGATTTACCTGTTTTTACAAGGAAATAAAATGTGAAAACAATATTTCTACATCCCATGGCCTTTCCCAACCATTTAAATTTTTCTCTTACAGGTCTAACACTTCCGAAAAACCAATACAACGCCCACCCGGAACAATATATAAAGCTAAACGAACCGTTCACTGGGTACTTATCCGTACGAAAATCCCTATTGATTTACCTGTTTTTACAAGGAAATAAAATGTGAAAAAAACATTTCTACATCCCATGGCCTTTCCCAACCATTTAAATTTTTCTCTTACTAGTCTAACACTTCCGAAAAACCAATACAACGCCCAACCGGAACAATATATAAAGCTAAACGAACCGTTCACTGGGTAGTTATCCGTACGAAAATCCCTATAGATTTACCTGTTTTTAGAAGGAAATAAAATGTGAAAAAAATATTTCTACATCCCATGGCCTTTCCCAACCATTTAAATTTTTCTCTTACAGGTCTAACACTTCCGAAAAACCAATACAACGCTCACCCGGAACAATATATAAAGCTAAACGAACCGTTCACTGGGTACTCATACGTACGAAAATCCCTATTGATTTACCTGTTTTTACAAGGAAATAAAATGTGAAAAAAATATTTCTACATCCCATGGCCCTTCCCAACCATTTAAATTTTTCTCTTACAGGTCTAACACGTCCGAAAAACCAATACAACACCCATCCGGAACAATATATAAAGCTAAACGCACCGTTCACTGGCTACTTATCCGTACGAAAATCCCTATTGATTTACCTGTTTTTACAAGGAAATAAAATGTGAAAACAATATTTCTACATCCCATGGCCTTTCCCAACCATTTAAATTTTTCTCTTACAGGTCTAACACTTCCGAAAAACCAATACAACGCCCACCCGGAACAATATATAAAGCTAAACGAACCGTTCACTGGGTACTTATCCGTACGAAAATCCCTATTGATTTACCTGTTTTTACAAGGAAATAAAATGTGAAAAAAACATTTCTACATCCCATGGCCTTTCCCAACCATTTAAATTTTTCTCTTACTAGTCTAACACTTCCGAAAAACCAATACAACGCCCAACCGGAACAATATATAAAGCTAAACGAACCGTTCACTGGGTAGTTATCCGTACGAAAATCCCTATAGATTTACCTGTTTTTAGAAGGAAATAAAATGTGAAAAAAATATTTCTACATCCCATGGCCTTTCCCAACCATTTAAATTTTTCTCTTACAGGTCTAACACTTCCGAAAAACCAATACAACGCCCACCCGGAACAATATATAAAGCTAAACGAACCGTTCACTGGGTACTCATACGTACGAAAATCCCTATTGATTTACCTGTTTTTACAAGGAAATAAAATGTGAAAAAAATATTTCTACATCCCATGGCCCTTCCCAACCATTTAAATTTTTCTCTTACAGGTCTAACACGTCCGAAAAACCAATACAACACCCATCCGGAACAATATATAAAGCTAAACGCACCGTTCACTGGGTACTTATACGCACGAAAATCCCTATAGATTTACCTGTTTTTAGAAGGAAATAAAATGTGAAAAAAATATTTCTACATCCCATGGCCTTTCCCAACCATTTAAATTTTTCTCTTACAGGGCTAACACTTCCGAAAAACCAATACAACGCCCACCCGGAACACTATATAAAGCTAAACGAACCGTTCACTGGGTACTTATCCGTACGAAAATCCCTATTGATTTACCTGTTTTTACAAGGAAATAAAATGTGAAAAAAATATTTCTACATTCCATGGCCCTTCCCAACCATTTAAATTTTTCTCTTACAGGTCTAACACGTCCGAAAAACCAATACAACGCCCATCCGGAACAATATATAAAGCTAAACGCACCGTTCACTGGGTACTTATCCGTACGAAAATCCCTATTGATTTACCTGTTTTTACAAGGAAATAAAAGGTGAAAACAATATTTCTACATCCCATGGCCTTTCCCAACCATTTAAATTTTTCTCTTACAGGTCTAACACTTCCGAAAAACCAATACAACGCCCACCCGGAACAATATATAAAGCTAAACGAACCGTTCACTGGGTACTTATCCATACGAAAATCCCTATTGATTTACCTGTTTTTACAAGGAAATAAAATGTGAAAAAAACATTTCTACATCCCATGGCCTTTCCCAACCATTTAAATTTTTCTCTTACTAGTCTAACACTTCCGAAAAACCAATACAACGCCCAACCGGAACAATATATAAAGCTAAACGAACCGTTCACTGGGTACTTATCCGTACGAAAATCCCTATAGATTTACCTGTTTTTAGAAGGAAATAAAATGTGAAAAAAATATTTCTACATCCCATGGCCTTTCCCAACCATTTAAATTTTTCTCTTACAGGTCTAACACTTCCGAAAAACCAATACAACGCCCACCCGGAACAATATATAAAGCTAAACGAACCGTTCACTGGGTAATCATACG
This sequence comes from Paroedura picta, assembly GCF_049243985.1. NCBI lineage: Eukaryota > Metazoa > Chordata > Lepidosauria > Squamata > Gekkonidae > Paroedura > Paroedura picta. The sequence goes on from NW_027518617.1 coordinate 2,743,625, forward strand.
TACGAAAATCCCTATTGATTTACCTGTTTTTACAAGGAAATAAAATGTGAAAAAAATATTTCTACATCCCATGGCGCTTCCCAACCATTTAAATTTTTCTCTTACAGGTCTAACACGTCCAAAAAACCAATACAACACCCATCCGGAACAACATATAAAGCTAAACGCACCGTTCACTGGGTACTTATCCGTACGAAAATCCCTATAGATTTACCTGTTTTTACAAGGAAATAAAATGTGAAAAAAATATTTCTACATCCCATGGCCTTTCCCAACCATTTAAATTTTTCTCTTACAGGTCTAACACTTCCGAAAAACCAATACAACGCCCAACCGGAACAATATATAAAGCTAAACGAACCGTTCACTGGGTACTTATCCGTACGAAAATCCCTATAGATTTACCTGTTTTTAGAAGGAAATAAAATGTGAAAAAAATATTTCTACATCCCATGGCCTTTCCCAACCATTTAAATTTTTCTCTTACAGGTCTAACACTTCCGAAAAACCAATACAACGCCCACCCGGAACAATATATAAAGCTAAACGAACCGTTCACTGGGTAATCATACGTACGAAAATCCCTATTGATTTACCTGTTTTTACAAGGAAATAAAATGTGAAAAAAATATTTCTACATCCCATGGCGCTTCCCAACCATTTAAATTTTTCTCTTACAGGTCTAACACGTCCAAAAAACCAATACAACACCCATCCGGAACAACATATAAAGCTAAACGCACCGTTCACTGGGTACTTATCCGTACGAAAATCCCTATAGATTTACCTGTTTTTACAAGGAAATAAAATGTGAAAAAAATATTTCTACATCCCATGGCCTTTCCCAACCATTTAAATTTTTCTCTTACAGGTCTAACACTTCCGAAAAACCAATACAACGCTCACCCGGAACAATATATAAAGCTAAACGAACCGTTCACTGGGTACTCATACGTACGAAAATCCCTATTGATTTACCTGTTTTTACAAGGAAATAAAATGTGAAAAAAATATTTCTACATCCCATGGCCTTTCCCAACCATTTAAATTTTTCTCTTACAGGTCTAACACTTCCGAAAAACCAATACAACGCCCACCCGGAACAATATATAAAGCTAAACGGACCGTTCACTGGGTACTCATACGTACGAAAATCCCTATTGATTTACCTGTTTTTACAAGGAAATAAAATGTGAAAAAAATATTTCTACATCCCATGGCCCTTCCCAACCATTTAAATTTTTCTCTTACAGGTCTAACACTTCCGAAAAACCAACACAACACCCATCCGGAACAATATATAAAGCTAAACACACCGTTCACTGGGTACTTATCCGTACGAAAATCCCTATAGATTTACCTGTTTTTAGAAGGAAATAAAATGTGAACAAAATATTTCTACATCCCATGGCCTTTCCCAACCATTTAAATTTTTCTCTTACAGGGCTAACACTTCCGAAAAACCAATACAACGCCCACCCGGAACAATATATAAAGCTAAACGAACCGTTCACTGGGTACTTATACGTACGAAAATCCCTATTGATTTACCTGTTTTTACAGGGAAATAAAATGTGAAAAAAATATTTCTACATCCCATGGCCTTTCCCAACCATTTAAATTTTTCTCTTACAGGTCTAACACTTCCGAAAAACCAATACAACGCCCACCCGGAACAATATATAAAGCTAAATGAACCGTTCACTGGGTACTTATCCGTACGAAAATCCCTATTGATTTACCTGTTTTTACAAGGAAATAAAATGTGAAAAAAATATTTCTACATCCCATGGCCCTTCCCAACCATTTAAATTTTTCTCTTACAGGTCTAACACGTCCGAAAAACCAATACAACGCCCATCCGGAACAATATATAAAGCTAAACGCACCGTTCACTGGGTACTTATCCGTACGAAAATCCCTATTGATTTACCTGTTTTTACAAGGAAATAAAATGTGAAAACAATATTTCTACATCCCATGGCCTTTCCCAACCATTTAAATTTTTCTCTTACAGGTCTAACACTTCCGAAAAACCAATACAACGCCCACCCAGAACAATATATAAAGCTAAACGAACCGTTCACTGGGTATTTATCCGTACGAAAATCCCTATTGATTTACCTGTTTTTACAAGGAAATAAAATGTGAAAAAAATATTTCTACATCCCATGGCCCTTCCCAACCATTTAAATTTTTCTCTTACAGGTCTAACACTTCCGAAAAACCAATACAACACCCATCCGGAACAATATATAAAGCTAAACACACCGTTCACTGGGTACTTATCCGTACGAAAATCCCTATAGATTTACCTGTTTTTAGAAGGAAATAAAATGTGAACAAAATATTTCTACATCCCATGGCCTTTCCCAACCATTTAAATTTTTCTCTTACAGGGCTAACACTTCCGAAAAACCAATACAACGCCCACCCGGAACAATATATAAAGCTAAACGAACCGTTCACTGGGTACTTATACGTACGAAAATCCCTATTGATTTACCTGTTTTTACAGGGAAATAAAATGTGAAAAAAATATTTCTACATCCCATGGCCTTTCCCAACCATTTAAATTTTTCTCTTACAGGTCTAACACTTCCGAAAAACCAACACAACGCCCACCCGGAACAATATATAAAGCTAAATGAACCGTTCACTGGGTACTTATCCGTACGAAAATCCCTATTGATTTACCTGTTTTTACAAGGAAATAAAATGTGAAAAAAATATTTCTACATCCCATGGCCCTTCCCAACCATTTAAATTTTTCTCTTACAGGTCTAACACGTCCGAAAAACCAATACAACGCCCATCCGGAACAATATATAAAGCTAAACGCACCGTTCACTGGGTACTTATCCGTACGAAAATCCCTATTGATTTACCTGTTTTTACAAGGAAATAAAATGTGAAAACAATATTTCTACATCCCATGGCCTTTCCCAACCATTTAAATTTTTCTCTTACAGGTCTAACACTTCCGAAAAACCAATACAACGCCCACCCAGAACAATATATAAAGCTAAACGAACCGTTCACTGGGTATTTATCCGTACGAAAATCCCTATTGATTTACCTGTTTTTACAAGGAAATAAAATGTGAAAACAATATTTCTACATCCCATGGCCTTTCCCAACCATTTAAATTTTTCTCTTACAGGTCTAACACTTCCGAAAAACCAATACAACGCCCACCCGGAACAATATATAAAGCTAAACGAACCGTTCACTGGGTACTTATCCGTACGAAAATCCCTATTGATTTACCTGTTTTTAGAAGGAAATAAAATGTGAAAAAAACATTTCTACATCCCATGGCCTTTCCCAACCATTTAAATTTTTCTCTTACAGGTCTAACACTTCCGAAAAACCAATACAACGCCCACCCGGAACAATATATAAAGCTAAACGAACCGTTCACTGGGTACTCATACGTACGAAAATCCTTATTGATTTACCTGTTTTTACAAGGAAATAAAATGTAAAAAAAATATTTCTATATCCCATGGCCCTTCCCAACCATTTAAATTTTTCTCTTACAGGTCTAACACGTCCGAAAAACCAATACAACACCCATCCGGAACAATATATAAAGCTAAACGCACCGTTCACTGCGTACTTATCCGTACGAAAATCCCAATAGATTTACCTGTTTTTAGAAGGAAATAAAATGTGAAAAAAATATTTCTACATCCCATGGCCTTTCCCAACCATTAAAATTTTTCTCTTACAGGGCTAACACTTCCGAAAAACCAATACAACGCCCACCCGGAACACTATATAAAGCTAAACGAACCGTTCATCGGGTACTTATACGCACGACAATCCCTATTGATTTACCTGTATTTACAAGGAAATAAAATGTGAAAAAAATATTTCTACATCCCATGGCCCTTCCCAACCATTTAAATTTTTCTCTTACAGGTCTAACACGTCCGAAAAACCAATACAACGCCCGCCCGGAACAATATATAAAGCTAAACGAACCGTTCACTGGGTACTCATACGTACGAAAATCCTTATTGATTTACCTGTTTTTACAAGGAAATAAAATGTGAAAAAAATATTTCTACATCCCATGGCCCTTCCCAACCATTTAAATTTTTCTCTTACAGGTCTAACACGTCCGAAAAACCAATACAACACCCATCCGGAACAATATATAAAGCTAAACGCACCGTTCACTGGGTACTTATCCGTACGAAAATCCCAATAGATTTACCTGTTTTTAGAAGGAAATAAAATGTGAAAAAAATATTTCTACATCCCATGGCCTTTCCCAACCATTTAAATTTTTCTCTTACAGGGCTAACACTTCCGAAAAACCAATACAACGCCCACCCGGAACACTATATAAAGCTAAACGAACCGTTCATCGGGTACTTATACGCACGACAATCCCTATTGATTTACCTGTTTTTACAAGGAAATAAAATGTGAAAAAAATATTTCTACATCCCATGGCCCTTCCCAACCATTTAAATTTTTCTCTTACAGGTCTAACACGTCCGAAAAACCAATACAACGCCCATCCGGAACAATATATAAAGCTAAACGCACCGTTCACTGGGTACTTATATGTACGAAAATCCCTATTGATTTACCTGTTTTTACAAGGAAATAAAATGTGAAAAAAATATTTCTACATCCCATGGCCCTTCCCAACCATTTAAATTTTTCTCTTACAGGTCTAACACGTCCGAAAAACCAATACAACACCTGTCCGGAACAATATATAAAGCTAAACGCACCGTTCACTGGGTACTTATCCGTACGAAAATCCCTATAGATTTACCTGTTTTTAGAAGGAAATAAAATGTGAAAAAAATATTTCTACATCCCATGGCCTTTCCCAACCATTTAAATTTTTCTCTTACAGGGCTAACACTTCCGAAAAACCAATACAACGCCCACCCGGAACACTATATAAAGCTAAACGAACCGTTCACTGGGTACTTATACGCACGAAAATCCCTTTTGATTTACCTGTTTTTACAAGGAAATAAAATGTGAAAAAAATATTTCTACATCCCATGGCCTTTCCCAACCATTTAAATTTTTCTCTTATAGGTCTAACATTTCCGAAAAACCAATACAATGCCCACCCGGAACAATATATAAAGCTAAACGAACCGTTCACTGGGTACTCATACGTACGAAAATCCCTATTGATTTACCTGTTTTTACAGGGAAATAAAATGTGAAAAAAATATTTCTACATCCCATGGCCTTTCCCAACCATTTAAATTTTTCTCTTACAGGTCTAACACTTCCGAAAAACCAATACAACGCCCACCCGGAACAATATATAAAGCTAAATGAACCGTTCACTGGGTACTTATCCGTACGAAAATCCCTATTGATTTACCTGTTTTTACAAGGAAATAAAATGTGAAAACAATATTTCTACATCCCATGGCCTTTCCCAACCATTTAAATTTTTCTCTTACAGGTCTAACACTTCCGAAAAACCAATACAACGCCCACCCGGAACAATATATAAAGCTAAACGAACCGTTCACTGGGTACTTATCCGTACGAAAATCCCTATTGATTTACCTGTTTTTACAAGGAAATAAAATGTGAAAAAAACATTTCTACATCCCATGGCCTTTCCCAACCATTTAAATTTTTCTCTTACTAGTCTAACACTTCCGAAAAACCAATACAACGCCCAACCGGAACAATATATAAAGCTAAACGAACCGTTCACTGGGTAGTTATCCGTACGAAAATCCCTATAGATTTACCTGTTTTTAGAAGGAAATAAAATGTGAAAAAAATATTTCTACATCCCATGGCCTTTCCCAACCATTTAAATTTTTCTCTTACAGGTCTAACACTTCCGAAAAACCAATACAACGCCCACCCGGAACAATATATAAAGCTAAACGAACCGTTCACTGGGTACTCATACGTACGAAAATCCCTATTGATTTACCTGTTTTTACAAGGAAATAAAATGTGAAAAAAATATTTCTACATCCCATGGCCCTTCCCAACCATTTAAATTTTTCTCTTACAGGTCTAACACGTCCGAAAAACCAATACAACACCCATCCGGAACAATATATAAAGCTAAACGCACCGTTCACTGGGTCCTTATACGCACGAAAATCCCTATAGATTTACCTGTTTTTAGAAGGAAATAAAATGTGAAAAAAATATTTCTACATCCCATGGCCTTTCCCAACCATTTAAATTTTTCTCTTACAGGGCTAACACTTCCGAAAAACCAATACAACGCCCACCCGGAACACTATATAAAGCTAAACGAACCGTTCACTGGGTACTTATACGCACGAAAATCCCTATTGATTTACCTGTTTTTACAAGGAAATAAAATGTGAAAAAAATATTTCTACATCCCATGGCCTTTCCCAACCATTTGAATTTTTCTCTTACAAGTCTAACACTTCCGAAAAACCAATACAACGCCCAACCAGAACAATATATAAAGCTAAACGAACCGTTCACTGGGTACTTATCCGTACGAAAATCCCTATAGATTTACCTGTTTTTACAAGGAAATAAAATGTGAAAAAAATATTTCTACATCCCATGGCCTTTCCCAACCATTTAAATTTTTCTCTTACAGGTCTAACACTTCCGAAAAACCAATACAACGCCCACCCGGAACAATATATAAAGCTAAACGAACCGTTCACTGGGTACTCATACGTACGAAAATCCCTATTGATTTACCTGTTTTTACAGGGAAATAAAATGTGAAAAAAATATTTCTACATCCCATGGCCTTTCCCAACCATTTAAATTTTTCTCTTACAGGTCTAACACTTCCGAAAAACCAATACAACGCCCACCCGGAAAAATATATAAAGCTAAATGAACCGTTCACTGGGTACTTATCCGTACGAAAATCCCTATTGATTTACCTGTTTTTACAAGGAAATAAAATGTGAAAAAAATATTTCTACATCCCATGGCCCTTCCCAACCATTTAAATTTTTCTCTTACAGGTCCAACACGTCCGAAAAACCAATACAACGCCCATCCGGAACAATATATAAAGCTAAACGCACCGTTCACTGGGTACTTATCCGTACGAAAATCCCTATTGATTTACCTGTTTTTACAAGGAAATAAAAGGTGAAAACAATATTTCTACATCCCATGGCCTTTCCCAACCATTTAAATTTTTCTCTTACAGGTCTAACACTTCCGAAAAACCAATACAACGCCCACCCGGAACAATATATAAAGCTAAACGAACCGTTCACTGGGTACTTATCCATACGAAAATCCCTATTGATTTACCTGTTTTTACAAGGAAATAAAATGTGAAAAAAACATTTCTACATCCCATGGCCTTTCCCAACCATTTAAATTTTTCTCTTACTAGTCTAACACTTCCGAAAAACCAATACAACGCCCAACCGGAACAATATATAAAGCTAAACGAACCGTTCACTGGGTACTTATCCGTACGAAAATCCCTATAGATTTACCTGTTTTTAGAAGGAAATAAAATGTGAAAAAAATATTTCTACATCCCATGGCCTTTCCCAACCATTTAAATTTTTCTCTTACAGGTCTAACACTTCCGAAAAACCAATACAACGCCCACCCGGAACAATATATAAAGCTAAACGAACCGTTCACTGGGTAATCATACGTACGAAAATCCCTATTGATTTACCTGTTTTTACAAGGAAATAAAATGTGAAAAAAATATTTCTACATCCCATGGCCCTTCCCAACCATTTAAATTTTTCTCTTACAGGTCTAACACGTCCAAAAAACCAATACAACACCCATCCGGAACAATATATAAAGCTAAACGCACCGTTCACTGGGTACTTATCCGTACGAAAATCCCTATAGATTTACCTGTTTTTACAAGGAAATAAAATGTGAAAAAAATATTTCTACATCCCATGGCCTTTCCCAACCATTTAAATTTTTCTCTTACAGGTCTAACACTTCCGAAAAACCAATACAACGCTCACCCGGAACAATATATAAAGCTAAACGAACCGTTCACTGGGTACTCATACGTACGAAAATCCCTATTGATTTACCTGTTTTTACAAGGAAATAAAATGTGAAAAAAATATTTCTACATCCCATGGCCTTTCCCAACCATTTAAATTTTTCTCTTACAGGTCTAACACATCCGAAAAACCAATACAACGCCCACCCGGAACAATATATAAAGCTAAACGGACCGTTCACTGGGTACTCATACGTACGAAAATCCCTATTGATTTACCTGTTTTTACAAGGAAATAAAATGTGAAAAAAATATTTCTACATCCCATGGCCCTTCCCAACCATTTAAATTTTTCTCTTACAGGTCTAACACTTCCGAAAAACCAATACAACACCCATCCGGAACAATATATAAAGCTAAACACACCGTTCACTGGGTACTTATCCGTACGAAAATCCCTATAGATTTACCTGTTTTTAGAAGGAAATAAAATGTGAACAAAATATTTCTACATCCCATGGCCTTTCCCAACCATTTAAATTTTTCTCTTACAGGGCTAACACTTCCGAAAAACCAATACAACGCCCACCCGGAACAATATATAAAGCTAAACGAACCGTTCACTGGGTACTTATACGTACGAAAATCCCTATTGATTTACCTGTTTTTACAGGGAAATAAAATGTGAAAAAAATATTTCTACATCCCATGGCCTTTCCCAACCATTTAAATTTTTCTCTTACAGGTCTAACACTTCCGAAAAACCAATACAACGCCCACCCGGAACAATATATAAAGCTAAATGAACCGTTCACTGGGTACTTATCCGTACGAAAATCCCTATAGATTTACCTGTTTTTAGAAGGAAATAAAATGTGAACAAAATATTTCTACATCCCATGGCCTTTCCCAACCATTTAAATTTTTCTCTTACAGGGCTAACACTTCCGAAAAACCAATACAACGCCCACCCGGAACAATATATAAAGCTAAACGAACCGTTCACTGGGTACTTATACGTACGAAAATCCCTATTGATTTACCTGTTTTTACAGGGAAATAAAATGTGAAAAAAATATTTCTACATCCCATGGCCTTTCCCAACCATTTAAATTTTTCTCTTACAGGTCTAACACTTCCGAAAAACCAATACAACGCCCACCCGGAACAATATATAAAGCTAAATGAACCGTTCACTGGGTACTTATCCGTACGAAAATCCCTATTGATTTACCTGTTTTTACAAGGAAATAAAATGTGAAAAAAATATTTCTACATTCCATGGCCCTTCCCAACCATTTAAATTTTTCTCTTACAGGTCTAACACGTCCGAAAAACCAATACAACGCCCATCCGGAACAATATATAAAGCTAAACGCACCGTTCACTGGGTACTTATCCGTACGAAAATCCCTATTGATTTACCTGTTTTTACAAGGAAATAAAAGGTGAAAACAATATTTCTACATCCCATGGCCTTTCCCAACCATTTAAATTTTTCTCTTACAGGTCTAACACTTCCGAAAAACCAATACAACGCCCACCCGGAACAATATATAAAGCTAAACGAACCGTTCACTGGGTACTTATCCATACGAAAATCCCTATTGATTTACCTGTTTTTACAAGGAAATAAAATGTGAAAAAAACATTTCTACATCCCATGGCCTTTCCCAACCATTTAAATTTTTCTCTTACTAGTCTAACACTTCCGAAAAACCAATACAACGCCCAACCGGAACAATATATAAAGCTAAACGAACCGTTCACTGGGTACTTATCCGTACGAAAATCCCTATAGATTTACCTGTTTTTAGAAGGAAATAAAATGTGAAAAAAATATTTCTACATCCCATGGCCTTTCCCAACCATTTAAATTTTTCTCTTACAGGTCTAACACTTCCGAAAAACCAATACAACGCCCACCCGGAACAATATATAAAGCTAAACGAACCGTTCACTGGGTAATCATACGTACGAAAATCCCTATTGATTTACCTGTTTTTACAAGGAAATAAAATGTGAAAAAAATATTTCTACATCCCATGGCGCTTCCCAACCATTTAAATTTTTCTCTTACAGGTCTAACACGTCCAAAAAACCAATACAACACCCATCCGGAACAACATATAAAGCTAAACGCACCGTTCACTGGGTACTTATCCGTACGAAAATCCCTATAGATTTACCTGTTTTTACAAGGAAATAAAATGTGAAAAAAATATTTCTACATCCCATGGCCTTTCCCAACCATTTAAATTTTTCTCTTACAGGTCTAACACTTCCGAAAAACCAATACAACGCTCACCCAGAACAATATATAAAGCTAAACGAACCGTTCACTGGGTACTCATACGTACGAAAATCCCTATTGATTTACCTGTTTTTACAAGGAAATAAAATGTGAAAAAAATATTTCTACATCCCATGGCCTTTCCCAACCATTTAAATTTTTCTCTTACAGGTCTAACACTTCCGAAAAACCAATACAACGCCCACCCGGAACAATATATAAAGCTAAACACACCGTTCACTGGGTACTTATCCGTACGAAAATCCCTATAGATTTACCTGTTTTTAGAAGGAAATAAAATGTGAACAAAATATTTCTACATCCCATGGCCTTTCCCAACCATTTAAATTTTTCTCTTACAGGGCTAACACTTCCGAAAAACCAATACAACGCCCACCCGGAACAATATATAAAGCTAAACGAACCGTTCACTGGGTACTTATACGTACGAAAATCCCTATTGATTTACCTGTTTTTACAGGGAAATAAAATGTGAACAAAATATTTCTACATCCCATGGCCTTTCCCAACCATTTAAATTTTTCTCTTACAGGTCTAACACTTCCGAAAAACCAATACAACGCCCACCCGGAACAATATATAAAGCTAAATGAACCGTTCACTGGGTACTTATCCGTACGAAAATCCCTATTGATTTACCTGTTTTTACAAGGAAATAAAATGTGAAAAAAATATTTCTACATCCCATGGCCCTTCCCAACCATTTAAATTTTTCTCTTACAGGTCTAACACGTCCGAAAAACCAATACAACGCCCATCCGGAACAATATATAAAGCTAAACGCACCGTTCACTGGGTACTTATCCGTACGAAAATCCCTATTGATTTACCTGTTTTTACAAGGAAATAAAATGTGAAAACAATATTTCTACATCCCATGGCCTTTCCCAACCATTTAAATTTTTCTCTTACAGGTCTAACACTTCCGAAAAACCAATACAACGCCCACCCAGAACAATATATAAAGCTAAACGAACCGTTCACTGGGTATTTATCCGTACGAAAATCCCTATTGATTTACCTGTTTTTACAAGGAAATAAAATGTGAAAAAAATATTTCTACATCCCATGGCCCTTCCCAACCATTTAAATTTTTCTCTTACAGGTCTAACACTTCCGAAAAACCAATACAACACCCATCCGGAACAATATATAAAGCTAAACACACCGTTCACTGGGTACTTATCCGTACGAAAATCCCTATAGATTTACCTGTTTTTAGAAGGAAATAAAATGTGAACAAAATATTTCTACATCCCATGGCCTTTCCCAACCATTTAAATTTTTCTCTTACAGGGCTAACACTTCCGAAAAACCAATACAACGCCCACCCGGAACAATATATAAAGCTAAACGAACCGTTCACTGGGTACTTATACGTACGAAAATCCCTATTGATTTACCTGTTTTTACAGGGAAATAAAATGTGAAAAAAATATTTCTACATCCCATGGCCTTTCCCAACCATTTAAATTTTTCTCTTACAGGTCTAACACTTCCGAAAAACCAACACAACGCCCACCCGGAACAATATATAAAGCTAAATGAACCGTTCACTGGGTACTTATCCGTACGAAAATCCCTATTGATTTACCTGTTTTTACAAGGAAATAAAATGTGAAAAAAATATTTCTACATCCCATGGCCCTTCCCAACCATTTAAATTTTTCTCTTACAGGTCTAACACGTCCGAAAAACCAATACAACGCCCATCCGGAACAATATATAAAGCTAAACGCACCGTTCACTGGGTACTTATCCGTACGAAAATCCCTATTGATTTACCTGTTTTTACAAGGAAATAAAATGTGAAAACAATATTTCTACATCCCATGGCCTTTCCCAACCATTTAAATTTTTCTCTTACAGGTCTAACACTTCCGAAAAACCAATACAACGCCCACCCAGAACAATATATAAAGCTAAACGAACCGTTCACTGGGTATTTATCCGTACGAAAATCCCTATTGATTTACCTGTTTTTACAAGGAAATAAAATGTGAAAACAATATTTCTACATCGCATGGCCTTTCCCAACCATTTAAATTTTTCTCTTACAGGTCTAACACTTCCGAAAAACCAATACAACGCCCACCCGGAACAATATATAAAGCTAAACGAACCGTTCACTGGGTACTTATCCGTACGAAAATCCCTATTGATTTACCTGTTTTTAGAAGGAAATAAAATGTGAAAAAAACATTTCTACATCCCATGGCCTTTCCCAACCATTTAAATTTTTCTCTTACAGGTCTAACACTTCCGAAAAACCAATACAACGCCCACCCGGAACAATATATAAAGCTAAACGAACCGTTCACTGGGTACTCATACGTACGAAATTCCTTATTGATTTACCTGTTTTTACAAGGAAATAAAATGTAAAAAAAATATTTCTATATCCCATGGCCCTTCCCAACCATTTAAATTTTTCTCTTACAGGTCTAACACGTCCGAAAAACCAATACAACACCCATCCGGAACAATATATAAAGCTAAACGCACCGTTCACTGGGTACTTATCCGTACGAAAATCCCAATAGATTTACCTGTTTTTAGAAGGAAATAAAATGTGAAAAAAATATTTCTACATCCCATGGCCTTTCCCAACCATTAAAATTTTTCTCTTACAGGGCTAACACTTCCGAAAAACCAATACAACGCCCACCCGGAACACTATATAAAGCTAAACGAACCGTTCATCGGGTACTTATACGCACGACAATCCCTATTGATTTACCTGTATTTACAAGGAAATAAAATGTGAAAAAAATATTTCTACATCCCATGGCCCTTCCCAACCATTTAAATTTTTCTCTTACAGGTCTAACACGTCCGAAAAACCAATACAACGCCCACCCGGAACAATATATAAAGCTAAACGAACCGTTCACTGGGTACTCATACGTACGAAAATCCTTATTGATTTACCTGTTTTTACAAGGAAATAAAATGTGAAAAAAATATTTCTACATCCCATGGCCCTTCCCAACCATTTAAATTTTTCTCTTACAGGTCTAACACGTCCGAAAAACCAATACAACGCCCATCCGGAACAATATATAAAGCTAAACGCACCGTTCACTGGGTACTTATCCGTACGAAAATCCCTATTGATTTACCTGTTTTTACAAGGAAATAAAAGGTGAAAACAATATTTCTACATCCCATGGCCTTTCCCAACCATTTAAATTTTTCTCTTACAGGTCTAACACTTCCGAAAAACCAATACAACGCCCACCCGGAACAATATATAAAGCTAAACGAACCGTTCACTGGGTACTTATCCATACGAAAATCCCTATTGATTTACCTGTTTTTACAAGGAAATAAAATGTGAAAAAAACATTTCTACATCCCATGGCCTTTCCCAACCATTTAAATTTTTCTCTTACTAGTCTAACACTTCCGAAAAACCAATACAACGCCCAACCGGAACAATATATAAAGCTAAACGAACCGTTCACTGGGTACTTATCCGTACGAAAATCCCTATAGATTTACCTGTTTTTAGAAGGAAATAAAATGTGAAAAAAATATTTCTACATCCCATGGCCTTTCCCAACCATTTAAATTTTTCTCTTACAGGTCTAACACTTCCGAAAAACCAATACAACGCCCACCCGGAACAATATATAAAGCTAAACGAACCGTTCACTGGGTAATCATACGTACGAAAATCCCTATTGATTTACCTGTTTTTACAAGGAAATAAAATGTGAAAAAAATATTTCTACATCCCATGGCGCTTCCCAACCATTTAAATTTTTCTCTTACAGGTCTAACACGTCCAAAAAACCAATACAACACCCATCCGGAACAACATATAAAGCTAAACGCACCGTTCACTGGGTACTTATCCGTACGAAAATCCCTATAGATTTACCTGTTTTTACAAGGAAATAAAATGTGAAAAAAATATTTCTACATCCCATGGCCTTTCCCAACCATTTAAATTTTTCTCTTACAGGTCTAACACTTCCGAAAAACCAATACAACGCTCACCCGGAACAATATATAAAGCTAAACGAACCGTTCACTGGGTACTCATACGTACGAAAATCCCTATTGATTTACCTGTTTTTACAAGGAAATAAAATGTGAAAAAAATATTTCTACATCCCATGGCCTTTCCCAACCATTTAAATTTTTCTCTTACAGGTCTAACACTTCCGAAAAACCAATACAACGCCCACCCGGAACAATATATAAAGCTAAACACACCGTTCACTGGGTACTTATCCGTACGAAAATCCCTATAGATTTACCTGTTTTTAGAAGGAAATAAAATGTGAACAAAATATTTCTACATCCCATGGCCTTTCCCAACCATTTAAATTTTTCTCTTACAGGGCTAACACTTCCGAAAAACCAATACAACGCCCACCCGGAACAATATATAAAGCTAAACGAACCGTTCACTGGGTACTTATACGTACGAAAATCCCTATTGATTTACCTGTTTTTACAGGGAAATAAAATGTGAAAAAAATATTTCTACATCCCATGGCCTTTCCCAACCATTTAAATTTTTCTCTTACAGGTCTAACACTTCCGAAAAACCAATACAACGCCCACCCGGAACAATATATAAAGCTAAATGAACCGTTCACTGGGTACTTATCCGTACGAAAATCCCTATTGATTTACCTGTTTTTACAAGGAAATAAAATGTGAAAAAAATATTTCTACATCCCATGGCCCTTCCCAACCATTTAAATTTTTCTCTTACAGGTCTAACACGTCCGAAAAACCAATACAACGCCCATCCGGAACAATATATAAAGCTAAACGCACCGTTCACTGGGTACTTATCCGTACGAAAATCCCTATTGATTTACCTGTTTTTACAAGGAAATAAAATGTGAAAACAATATTTCTACATCCCATGGCCTTTCCCAACCATTTAAATTTTTCTCTTACAGGTCTAACACTTCCGAAAAACCAATACAACGCCCACCCAGAACAATATATAAAGCTAAACGAACCGTTCACTGGGTATTTATCCGTACGAAAATCCCTATTGATTTACCTGTTTTTACAAGGAAATAAAATGTGAAAAAAATATTTCTACATCCCATGGCCCTTCCCAACCATTTAAATTTTTCTCTTACAGGTCTAACACTTCCGAAAAACCAATACAACACCCATCCGGAACAATATATAAAGCTAAACACACCGTTCACTGGGTACTTATCCGTACGAAAATCCCTATAGATTTACCTGTTTTTAGAAGGAAATAAAATGTGAACAAAATATTTCTACATCCCATGGCCTTTCCCAACCATTTAAATTTTTCTCTTACAGGGCTAACACTTCCGAAAAACCAATACAACGCCCACCCGGAACAATATATAAAGCTAAACGAACCGTTCACTGGGTACTTATACGTACGAAAATCCCTATTGATTTACCTGTTTTTACAGGGAAATAAAATGTGAAAAAAATATTTCTACATCCCATGGCCTTTCCCAACCATTTAAATTTTTCTCTTACAGGTCTAACACTTCCGAAAAACCAACACAACGCCCACCCGGAACAATATATAAAGCTAAATGAACCGTTCACTGGGTACTTATCCGTACGAAAATCCCTATTGATTTACCTGTTTTTACAAGGAAATAAAATGTGAAAAAAATATTTCTACATCCCATGGCCCTTCCCAACCATTTAAATTTTTCTCTTACAGGTCTAACACGTCCGAAAAACCAATACAACGCCCATCCGGAACAATATATAAAGCTAAACGCACCGTTCACTGGGTACTTATCCGTACGAAAATCCCTATTGATTTACCTGTTTTTACAAGGAAATAAAATGTGAAAACAATATTTCTACATCCCATGGCCTTTCCCAACCATTTAAATTTTTCTCTTACAGGTCTAACACTTCCGAAAAACCAATACAACGCCCACCCAGAACAATATATAAAGCTAAACGAACCGTTCACTGGGTATTTATCCGTACGAAAATCCCTATTGATTTACCTGTTTTTACAAGGAAATAAAATGTGAAAACAATATTTCTACATCCCATGGCCTTTCCCAACCATTTAAATTTTTCTCTTACAGGTCTAACACTTCCGAAAAACCAATACAACGCCCACCCGGAACAATATATAAAGCTAAACGAACCGTTCACTGGGTACTTATCCGTACGAAAATCCCTATTGATTTACCTGTTTTTAGAAGGAAATAAAATGTGAAAAAAACATTTCTACATCCCATGGCCTTTCCCAACCATTTAAATTTTTCTCTTACAGGTCTAACACTTCCGAAAAACCAATACAACGCCCACCCGGAACAATATATAAAGCTAAACGAACCGTTCACTGGGTACTCATACGTACGAAATTCCTTATTGATTTACCTGTTTTTACAAGGAAATAAAATGTAAAAAAAATATTTCTATATCCCATGGCCCTTCCCAACCATTTAAATTTTTCTCTTACAGGTCTAACACGTCCGAAAAAACCAATACAACACCCATCCGGAACAATATATAAAGCTAAACGCACCGTTCACTGGGTACTTATCCGTACGAAAATCCCAATAGATTTACCTGTTTTTAGAAGGAAATAAAATGTGAAAAAAATATTTCTACATCCCATGGCCTTTCCCAACCATTAAAATTTTTCTCTTACAGGGCTAACACTTCCGAAAAACCAATACAACGCCCACCCGGAACACTATATAAAGCTAAACGAACCGTTCATCGGGTACTTATACGCACGACAATCCCTATTGATTTACCTGTATTTACAAGGAAATAAAATGTGAAAAAAATATTTCTACATCCCATGGCCCTTCCCAACCATTTAAATTTTTCTCTTACAGGTCTAACACGTCCGAAAAACCAATACAACGCCCACCCGGAACAATATATAAAGCTAAACGAACCGTTCACTGGGTACTCATACGTACGAAAATCCTTATTGATTTACCTGTTTTTACAAGGAAATAAAATGTGAAAAAAATATTTCTACATCCCATGGCCCTTCCCAACCATTTAAATTTTTCTCTTACAGGTCTAACACGTCCGAAAAACCAATACAACACCCATCCGGAACAATATATAAAGCTAAACGCACCGTTCACTGGGTACTTATCCGTACGAAAATCCCTATAGATTTACCTGTTTTTAGAAGGAAATAAAATGTGAAAAAAATATTTCTACATCCCATGGCCTTTCCCAACCATTTAAATTTTTCTCTTACAGGGCTAACACTTCCGAAAAACCAATACAACGCCCACCCGGAACACTATATAAAGCTAAACGAACCGTTCATCGGGTACTTATACGCACGACAATCCCTATTGATTTACCTGTTTTTACAAGGAAATAAAATGTGAAAAAAATATTTCTACATCCCATGGCCCTTCCCAACCATTTAAATTTTTCTCTTACAGGTCTAACACGTCCGAAAAACCAATACAACGCCCATCCGGAACAATATATAAAGCTAAACGCACCGTTCACTGGGTACTTATATGTACGAAAATCCCTATTGATTTACCTGTTTTTACAAGGAAATAAAATGTGAAAAAAATATTTCTACATCCCATGGCCCTTCCCAACCATTTAAATTTTTCTCTTACAGGTCTAACACGTCCGAAAAACCAATACAACACCTGTCCGGAACAATATATAAAGCTAAACGCACCGTTCACTGGGTACTTATCCGTACGAAAATCCCTATAGATTTACCTGTTTTTAGAAGGAAATAAAATGTGAAAAAAATATTTCTACATCCCATGGCCTTTCCCAACCATTTAAATTTTTCTCTTACAGGGCTAACACTTCCGAAAAACCAATACAACGCCCACCCGGAACACTATATAAAGCTAAACGAACCGTTCACTGGGTACTTATACGCACGAAAATCCCTTTTGATTTACCTGTTTTTACAAGGAAATAAAATGTGAAAAAAATATTTCTACATCCCATGGCCTTTCCCAACCATTTAAATTTTTCTCTTATAGGTCTAACATTTCCGAAAAACCAATACAATGCCAACCCGGAACAATATATAAAGCTAAACGAACCGTTCACTGGGTACTCATACGTACGAAAATCCCTATTGATTTACCTGTTTTTACAGGGAAATAAAATGTGAAAAAAATATTTCTACATCCCATGGCCTTTCCCAACCATTTAAATTTTTCTCTTACAGGTCTAACACTTCCGAAAAACCAATACAACGCCCACCCGGAACAATATATAAAGCTAAATGAACCGTTCACTGGGTACTTATCCGTACGAAAATCCCTATTGATTTACCTGTTTTTACAAGGAAATAAAATGTGAAAAAAATATTTCTACATCCCATGGCCCTTCCCAACCATTTAAATTTTTCTCTTACAGGTCTAACACGTCCGAAAAAGCTATACAACGCCCATCCGGAACAATATATAAAGCTAAACGCACCGTTCACTGGGTACTTATCCGTACGAAAATCCCTATTGATTTACCTGTTTTTACAAGGAAATAAAATGTGAAAACAATATTTCTACATCCCATGGCCTTTCCCAACCATTTAAATTTTTCTCTTACAGGTCTAACACTTCCGAAAAACCAATACAACGCCCACCCAGAACAATATATAAAGCTAAACGAACCGTTCACTGGGTACTTATCCGTACGAAAATACCTATTGATTTACCTGTTTTTACAAGGAAATAAAATGTGAAAACAATATTTCTACATCCCATGGCCTTTCCCAACCATTTAAATTTTTCTCTTACAGGTCTAACACTTCCGAAAAACCAATACAACGCCCACCCGGAACAATATATAAAGCTAAACGAACCGTTCACTGGGTACTCATACGTACGAAAATCCCTATTGATTTACCTGTTTTTACAAGGAAATAAAATGTGAAAAAAATATTTCTACATCCCATGGCCCTTCCCAACCATTTAAATTTTTCTCTTACAGGTCTAACACGTCCGAAAAACCAATACAACACCCATCCGGAACAATATATAAAGCTAAACGCACCGTTCACTGGGTACTGATACGCACGAAAATCCCTATAGATTTACCTGTTTTTAGAAGGAAATAAAATGTGAAAAAAATATTTCTACATCCCATGGCCTTTCCCAACCATTTAAATTTTTCTCTTACAGGGCTAACACTTCCGAAAAACCAATACAACGCCCACCCGGAACACTATATAAAGCTAAACGAACCGTTCACTGGGTACTTATACGCACGAAAATCCCTATTGATTTACCTGTTTTTACAAGGAAATAAAATGTGAAAAAAATATTTCTACATCCAATGGCCTTTCCCAACCATTTAAATTTTTCTCTTACAAGTCTAACACTTCCGAAAAACCAATACAACGCCCAACCAGAACAATATATAAAGCTAAACGAACCGTTCACTGGGTACTTATCCGTACGAAAATCCCTATAGATTTACCTGTTTTTACAAGGAAATAAAATGTGAAAAAAATATTTCTACATCCCATGGCCTTTCCCAACCATTTAAATTTTTCTCTTACAGGTCTAACACTTCCGAAAAACCAATACAACGCCCACCCGGAACAATATATAAAGCTAAACGAACCGTTCACTGGGTACTCATACGTACGAAAATCCCTATTGATTTACCTGTTTTTACAGGGAAATAAAATGTGAAAAAAATATTTCTACATCCCATGGCCTTTCCCAACCATTTAAATTTTTCTCTTACAGGTCTAACACTTCCGAAAAACCAATACAACGCCCACCCGGAACAATATATAAAGCTAAATGAACCGTTCACTGGGTACTTATCCGTACGAAAATCCCTATTGATTTACCTGTTTTTACAAGGAAATAAAATGTGAAAAAAATATTTCTACATCCCATGGCCCTTCCCAACCATTTAAATTTTTCTCTTACAGGTCTAACACGTCCGAAAAACTAATACAACGCCCATCCGGAACAATATATAAAGCTAAACGCACCGTTCACTGGGTACTTATCCGTACGAAAATCCCTATTGATTTACCTGTTTTTACAAGGAAATAAAAGGTGAAAACAATATTTCTACATCCCATGGCCTTTCCCAACCATTTAAATTTTTCTCTTACAGGTCTAACACTTCCGAAAAACCAATACAACGCCCACCCGGAACAATATATAAAGCTAAACGAACCGTTCACTGGGTACTTATCCATACGAAAATCCCTATTGATTTACCTGTTTTTACAAGGAAATAAAATGTGAAAAAAACATTTCTACATCCCATGGCCTTTCCCAACCATTTAAATTTTTCTCTTACTAGTCTAACACTTCCGAAAAACCAATACAACGCCCAACCGGAACAATATATAAAGCTAAACGAACCGTTCACTGGGTACTTATCCGTACGAAAATCCCTATAGATTTACCTGTTTTTAGAAGGAAATAAAATGTGAAAAAAATATTTCTACATCCCATGGCCTTTCCCAACCATTTAAATTTTTCTCTTACAGGTCTAACACTTCCGAAAAACCAATACAACGCCCACCCGGAACAATATATAAAGCTAAACGAACCGTTCACTGGGTAATCATACGTACGAAAATCCCTATTGATTTACCTGTTTTTACAAGGAAATAAAATGTGAAAAAAATATTTCTACATCCCATGGCCCTTCCCAACCATTTAAATTTTTCTCTTACAGGTCTAACACGTCCAAAAAACCAATACAACACCCATCCGGAACAATATATAAAGCTAAACGCACCGTTCACTGGGTACTTATCCGTACGAAAATCCCTATAGATTTACCTGTTTTTACAGGGAAATAAAATGTGAAAAAAATATTTCTACATCCCATGGCCTTACCCAACCATTTAAATTTTTCTCTTACAGGTCTAACACTTCCGAAAAACCAATACAACGCCCACCCGGAACAATATATAAAGCTAAATGAACCGTTCACTGGGTACTTATCCGTACGACAATCCCTATTGATTTACCTGTTTTTACAAGGAAATAAAATGTGAAAAAAATATTTCTACATCCCATGGCCCTTCCCAACCATTTAAATTTTTCTCTTACAGGTCTAACACGTCCGAAAAACCAATACAACGCCCATCCAGAACAATATATAAAGCTAAACGCACCGTTCACTGGGTACTTATCCGTACGAAAATCCCTATTGATTTACCTGTTTTTACAAGGAAATAAAATGTGAAAACAATATTTCTACATCCCATGGCCTTTCCCAACCATTTAAATTTTTCTCTTACAGGTCTAACACTTCCGAAAAACCAATACAACGCCCACCCGGAACAATATATAAAGCTAAACGAACCGTTCACTGGGTACTTATCCATACGAAAATCCCTATTGATTTACCTGTTTTTACAAGGAAATAAAATGTGAAAAAAACATTTCTACATCCCATGGCCTTTCCCAACCATTTAAATTTTTCTCTTACTAGTCTAACACTTCCGAAAAACCAATACAACGCCCAACCGGAACAATATATAAAGCTAAACGAACCGTTCACTGGGTACTTATCCGTACGAAAATCCCTATAGATTTACCTGTTTTTAGAAGGAAATAAAATGTGAAAAAAATATTTCTACATCCCATGGCCTTTCCCAACCATTTAAATTTTTCTCTTACAGGTCTAACACTTCCGAAAAACCAATACAACGCCCACCCGGAACAATATATAAAGCTAAACGAACCGTTCACTGGGTAATCATACGTACGAAAATCCCTATTGATTTACCTGTTTTTACAAGGAAATAAAATGTGAAAAAAGTATTTCTACATCCCATGGCCCTTCCCAACCATTTAAATTTTTCTCTTACAGGTCTAACACGTCCAAAAAACCAATACAACACCCATCCGGAACAATATATAAAGCTAAACGCACCGTTCACTGGGTACTTATCCGTACGAAAATCCCTATAGATTTACCTGTTTTTACAAGGAAATAAAATGTGAAAAAAATATTTCTACATCCCATGGCCTTTCCCAACCATTTAAATTTTTCTCTTACAGGTCTAACACTTCCGAAAAACCAATACAACGCCCACCCGGAACAATATATAAAGCTAAACGAACCGTTCACTGGGTACTTATCCGTACGAAAATCCCTATAGATTTACCTGTTTTTACAAGGAAATAAAATGTGAAAAAAATATTTCTACATCCCATGGCCTTTCCCAACCATTTAAATTTTTCTCTTACAGGTCTAACACTTCCGAAAAACCAATACAACGCCCACCCGGAACAATATATAAAGCTAAACGAACAGTTCACTGGGTACTCATACGTACGAAAATCCCTATTGATTTACCTGTTTTTACAAGGAAATAAAATGTGAAAAAAATATTTCTACATCCCATGGCCCTTCCCAACCATTTAAATTTTTCTCTTACAGGTCTAACACTTCCGAAAAACCAATACAACACCCATCCGGAACAATATATAAAGCTAAACACACCGTTCACTGGGTACTTATCCGTACGAAAATCCCTATAGATTTACCTGTTTTTAGAAGGAAATAAAATGTGAACAAAATATTTCTACATCCCATGGCCTTTCCCAACCATTTAAATTTTTCTCTTACAGGGCTAACACTTCCGAAAAACCAATACAACGCCCACCCGGAACAATATATAAAGCTAAACGAACCGTTCACTGGGTACTTATACGTACGAAAATCCCTATTGATTTACCTGTTTTTACAGGGAAATAAAATGTGAAAAAAATATTTCTACATCCCATGGCCTTTCCCAACCATTTAAATTTTTCTCTTACATGTCTAACACTTCCGAAAAACCAATACAACGCCCACCCGGAACAATATATAAAGCTAAATGAACCGTTCACTGGGTACTTATCCGTACGAAAATCCCTATTGATTTACCTGTTTTTACAAGGAAATAAAATGTGAAAAAAATATTTCTACATCCCATGGCCCTTCCCAACCATTTAAATTTTTCTCTTACAGGTCTAACACGTCCGAAAAACCAATACAACGCCCATCCGGAACAATATATAAAGCTAAACGCACCGTTCACTGGGTACTTATCCGTACGAAAATCCCTATTGATTTACCTGTTTTTACAAGGAAATAAAATGTGAAAACAATATTTCTACATCCCATGGCCTTTCCCAACCATTTAAATTTTTCTCTTACAGGTCTAACACTTCCGAAAAACCAATACAACGCCCACCCAGAACAATATATAAAGCTAAACGAACCGTTCACTAGGTATTTATCCGTACGAAAATCCCTATTGATTTACCTGTTTTTACAAGGAAATAAAATGTGAAAAAAATATTTCTACATCCCATGGCCCTTCCCAACCATTTAAATTTTTCTCTTACAGGTCTAACACTTCCGAAAAACCAATACAACACCCATCCGGAACAATATATAAAGCTAAACACACCGTTCACTGGGTACTTATCCGTACGAAAATCCCTATAGATTTACCTGTTTTTAGAAGGAAATAAAATGTGAACAAAATATTTCTACATCCCATGGCCTTTCCCAACCATTTAAATTTTTCTCTTACAGGGCTAACACTTCCGAAAAACCAATACAACGCCCACCCGGAACAATATATAAAGCTAAACGAACCGTTCACTGGGTACTTATACGTACGAAAATCCCTATTGATTTACCTGTTTTTACAGGGAAATAAAATGTGAAAAAAATATTTCTACATCCCATGGCCTTTCCCAACCATTTAAATTTTTCTCTTACAGGTCTAACACTTCCGAAAAACCAATACAACGCCCACCCGGAACAATATATAAAGCTAAATGAACCGTTCACTGGGTACTTATCCGTACGAAAATCCCTATTGATTTACCTGTTTTTACAAGGAAATAAAATGTGAAAAAAATATTTCTACATCCCATGGCCCTTCCCAACCATTTAAATTTTTCTCTTACAGGTCTAACACGTCCGAAAAACCAATACAACGCCCATCCGGAACAATATATAAAGCTAAACGCACCGTTCACTGGGTACTTATCCGTACGAAAATCCCTATTGATTTACCTGTTTTTACAAGGAAATAAAATGTGAAAACAATATTTCTACATCCCATGGACTTTCCCAACCATTTAAATTTTTCTCTTACAGGTCTAACACTTCCGAAAAACCAATACAACGCCCACCCAGAACAATATATAAAGCTAAACGAACCGTTCACTGGGTATTTATCCGTACGAAAATCCCTATTGATTTACCTGTTTTTACAAGGAAATAAAATGTGAAAACAATATTTCTACATCCCATGGCCTTTCCCAACCATTTAAATTTTTCTCTTACAGGTCTAACACTTCCGAAAAACCAATACAACGCCCACCCGGAACAATATATAAAGCTAAACGAACCGTTCACTGGGTACTTATCCGTACGAAAATCCCTATTGATTTACCTGTTTTTAGAAGGAAATAAAATGTGAAAAAAACATTTCTACATCCCATGGCCTTTCCCAACCATTTAAATTTTTCTCTTACAGGTCTAACACTTCCGAAAAACCAATACAACGCCCACCCGGAACAATATATAAAGCTAAACGAACCGTTCACTGGGTACTCATACGTACGAAAATCCTTATTGATTTACCTGTTTTTACAAGGAAATAAAATGTAAAAAAAATATTTCTACATCCCATGGCCCTTCCCAACCATTTAAATTTTTCTCTTACAGGTCTAACACGTCCGAAAAACCAATACAACACCCATCCGGAACAATATATAAAGCTAAACGCACCGTTCACTGGGTACTTATCCGTACGAAAATCCCAATAGATTTACCTGTTTTTAGAAGGAAATAAAATGTGAAAACAATATTTCTACATCCCATGGCCTTTCCCAACCATTTAAATTTTTCTCTTACAGGTCTAACACTTCCGAAAAACCAATACAACGCCCACCCAGAACAATATATAAAGCTAAACGAACCGTTCACTGGGTATTTATCCGTACGAAAATCCCTATTGATTTACCTGTTTTTACAAGGAAATAAAATGTGAAAAAAATATTTCTACATCCCATGGCCCTTCCCAACCATTTAAATTTTTCTCTTACAGGTCTAACACTTCCGAAAAACCAATACAACACCCATCCGGAACAATATATAAAGCTAAACACACCGTTCACTGGGTACTTATCCGTACGAAAATCCCTATAGATTTACCTGTTTTTAGAAGGAAATAAAATGTGAAGAAAATATTTCTACATCCCATGGCCTTTCCCAACCATTTAAATTTTTCTCTTACAGGGCTAACACTTCCGAAAAACCAATACAACGCCCACCCGGAACAATATATAAAGCTAAACGAACCGTTCACTGGGTACTTATACGTACGAAAATCCCTATTGATTTACCTGTTTTTACAGGGAAATAAAATGTGAAAAAAATATTTCTACATCCCATGGCCTTTCCCAACCATTTAAATTTTTCTCTTACAGGTCTAACACTTCCGAAAAACCAATACAACGCCCACCCGGAACAATATATAAAGCTAAATGAACCGTTCACTGGGTACTTATCCGTACGAAAATCCCTATTGATTTACCTGTTTTTACAAGGAAATAAAATGTGAAAAAAATATTTCTACATCCCATGGCCCTTCCCAACCATTTAAATTTTTCTCTTACAGGTCTAACACGTCCGAAAAACCAATACAACGCCCATCCGGAACAATATATAAAGCTAAACGCACCGTTCACTGGGTACTTATCCGTACGAAAATCCCTATTGATTTACCTGTTTTTACAAGGAAATAAAATGTGAAAACAATATTTCTACATCCCATGGACTTTCCCAACCATTTAAATTTTTCTCTTACAGGTCTAACACTTCCGAAAAACCAATACAACGCCCACCCAGAACAATATATAAAGCTAAACGAACCGTTCACTGGGTATTTATCCGTACGAAAATCCCTATTGATTTACCTGTTTTTACAAGGAAATAAAATGTGAAAACAATATTTCTACATCCCATGGCCTTTCCCAACCATTTAAATTTTTCTCTTACAGGTCTAACACTTCCGAAAAACCAATACAACGCCCACCCGGAACAATATATAAAGCTAAACGAACCGTTCACTGGGTACTTATCCGTACGAAAATCCCTATTGATTTACCTGTTTTTAGAAGGAAATAAAATGTGAAAAAAACATTTCTACATCCCATGGCCTTTCCCAACCATTTAAATTTTTCTCTTACAGGTCTAACACTTCCGAAAAACCAATACAACGCCCACCCGGAACAATATATAAAGCTAAACGAACCGTTCACTGGGTACTCATACGTACGAAAATCCTTATTGATTTACCTGTTTTTACAAGGAAATAAAATGTAAAAAAAATATTTCTACATCCCATGGCCCTTCCCAACCATTTAAATTTTTCTCTTACAGGTCTAACACGTCCGAAAAACCAATACAACACCCATCCGGAACAATATATAAAGCTAAACGCACCGTTCACTGGGTACTTATCCGTACGAAAATCCCAATAGATTTACCTGTTTTTAGAAGGAAATAAAATGTGAAAAAAATATTTCTACATCCCATGGCCTTTCCCAACCATTAAAATTTTTCTCTTACAGGGCTAACACTTCCGAAAAACCAATACAACGCCCACCCGGAACACTATATAAAGCTAAACGAACCGTTCATCGGGTACTTATACGCACGACAATCCCTATTGATTTACCTGTATTTACAAGGAAATAAAATGTGAAAAAAATATTTCTACATCCCATGGCCCTTCCCAACCATTTAAATTTTTCTCTTACAGGTCTAACACGTCCGAAAAACCAATACAACGCCCACCCGGAACAATATATAAAGCTAAACGAACCGTTCACTGGGTACTTATCCGTACGAAAATCCCTATTGATTTACCTGTTTTTACAAGGAAATAAAATGTGAAAAAAACATTTCTACATCCTATGGCCTTTCCCAACCATTTAAATTTTTCTCTTACTAGTCTAACACTTCCGAAAAACCAATACAACGCCCAACCGGAACAATATATAAAGCTAAACGAACCGTTCACTGGGTACTTATCCGTACGAAAATCCCTATAGATTTACCTGTTTTTAGAAGGAAATAAAATGTGAAAAAAATATTTCTACATCCCATGGCCTTTCCCAACCATTTAAATTTTTCTCTTACAGGTCTAACACTTCCGAAAAACCAATACAACGCCCACCCGGAACAATATATAAAGCTAAACGAACCGTTCACTGGGTACTCATACGTACGAAAATCCCTATTGATTTACCTGTTTTTACAAGGAAATAAAATGTGAAAAAAATATTTCTACATCCCATGGCCCTTCCCAACCATTTAAATTTTTCTCTTACAGGTCTAACACTTCCGAAAAACCAATACAACACCCATCCGGAACAATATATAAAGCTAAACACACCGTTCACTGGGTACTTATCCGTACGAAAATCCCTATAGATTTACCTGTTTTTAGAAGGAAATAAAATGTGAACAAAATATTTCTACATCCCATGGCCTTTCCCAACCATTTAAATTTTTCTCTTATAGGTCTAACACTTCCGAAAAACCAATACAATGCCCACCCGGAACAATATATAAAGCTAAACGAACCGTTCACTGGGTACTCATACGTACGAAAATCCCTATTGATTTACCTGTTTTTACAGGGAAATAAAATGTGAAAAAAATATTTCTACATCCCATGGCCTTTCCCAACCATTTAAATTTTTCTCTTACAGGTCTAACACTTCCGAAAAACCAATACAACGCCCACCCGGAACAATATATAAAGCTAAATGAACCGTTCACTGGGTACTTATCCGTACGAAAATCCCTATAGATTTACCTGTTTTTACAAGGAAATAAAATGTGAAAAAAATATTTCTACATCCCATGGCCCTTCCCAACCATTTAAATTTTTCTCTTATAGGTCTAACACTTCCGAAAAACCAATACAATGCCCACCCGGAACAATATATAAAGCTAAACGAACCGTTCACTGGGTACTCATACGTACGAAAATCCCTATTGATTTACCTGTTTTTACAGGGAAATAAAATGTGAAAAAAATATTTCTACATCCCATGGCCTTTCCCAACCATTTAAATTTTTCTCTTACAGGTCTAACACTTCCGAAAAACCAATACAACGCCCACCCGGAACAATATATAAAGCTAAATGAACCGTTCACTGGGTACTTATCCGTACGAAAATCCCTATAGATTTACCTGTTTTTACAAGGAAATAAAATGTGAAAAAAATATTTCTACATCCCATGGCCCTTCCCAACCATTTAAATTTTTCTCTTACAGGTCTAACACGTCCGAAAAACCAATACAACGCCCATCCGGAACAATATATAAAGCTAAACGCACCGTTCACTGGGTACTTATCCGTAGGAAATCCCTATTGATTTACCTGTTTTTACAAGGAAATAAAATGTGAAAACAATATTTCTACATCCCATGGCCTTTCCCAACCATTTAAATTTTTCTCTTACAGGTCTAACACTTCCGAAAAACCAATACAACGCCCACCCGGAACAATATATAAAGCTAAACGAACCGTTCACTGGGTACTTATCCGTACGAAAATCCCTATTGATTTACCTGTTTTTAGAAGGAAATAAAATGTGAAAAAAACATTTCTACATCCCATGGCCTTTCCCAACCATTTAAATTTTTCTCTTACAGGTCTAACACTTCCGAAAAACCAATACAACGCCCACCCGGAACAATATATAAAGCTAAACGAACCGTTCACTGGGTACTTATCCGTACGAAAATCCCTATAGATTAACCTGTTTTTACAAGGAAATAAAATGTGAAAAAATGTTTCTACATCCCATGGCCTTTCCCAACCATTTAAATTTTTCTCTTACAGGGCTAACACTTCCGAAAAACCAATACAACGCCCACCCGGAACAATATATAAAGCTAAACGAACCGTTCACTGGGTACTTATCCGTACGAAAATCCCTATTGATTTACCTGTTTTTACAAGGAAATAAAATGTGAAAAAAACATTTCTACATCCCATGGCCTTTCCCAACCATTTAAATTTTTCTCTTACAAGTCTAACACTTCCGAAAAACCAATACAACGCCCAACCGGAACAATATATAAAGCTAAACGAACCGTTCACTGGGTACTTATCCGTACGAAAATCCCTATAGATTTACCTGTTTTTAGAAGGAAATAAAATGTGAAAAAAATATTCCTACATCCCATGGCCTTTCCCAACCATTTAAATTTTTCTCTTACAGGTCTAACACTTCCGAAAAACCAATACAACGCCCACCCGGAACAATATATAAAGCTAAACGAACCGTTCACTGAGTACTCATACGTACGAAAATCCCTATTGATTTACCTGTTTTTACAAGGAAATAAAATGTGAAAAAAATGTTTCTACATCCCATGGCCTTTCCCAACCATTTAAATTTTTCTCTTACACGGCTAACACTTCCGAAAAACCAATACAACGCCCACCCGGAACACTATATAAAGCTAAACGAACCATTCACTGGGTACTTAAACGCACGAAAATCCCTATTGATTTACCTGCTTTTACAAGGAAATAAAATGTGAAAAAAATATTTCTATATCCCATGGCCTTTCCCAAGCATTTAAATTTTTCTCTTACAGGTCTAACACTTCCGAAAAACCAATACAACGCCCACCCGGAACAATATATAAAGCTAAACGAACCGTTCACTGGGTACTCATGCGTACGAAAATCCCTATTGATTTACCTGTTTTTACAAGGAAATAAAATGTGAAAAAAATATTTCTACATCCCATGGCCTTTCCCAACCATTTAAATTTTTCTCTTACAGGTCTAACACTTCCGAAAAAACAATACAACGCCCACCCGGAACAATATATAAAGCTAAACGAACCGTTCACTGGGTACTCATACGTACGAAAATCCCTATTGATTTACCTGTTTTTACAAGGAAATAAAATGTGAAAAAAATATTTCTACATCCCATGGCCTTTCCCAACCATTTAAATTTTTCTCTTACAAGTCTAACACTTCCGAAAAACCAATACAACGCCCAACCGGAACAATATATAAAGCTAAACGAACCGTTCACTGGGTACTCATACGTACGAAAATCCCTATTGATTTACCTGTTTTTACAAGGAAATAAAATGTGAAAAAAATGTTTCTACATCCCATGGCCTTTCCCAACCATTTAAATTTTTCTCTTACAGGGCTAACACTTCCGAAAAACCAACACAACGCCCACCCGGAACAATATATAAAGCTAAACGAACCGTTCACTGGGTACTCATACGTACGAAAATCCCTATTGATTTACCTGTTTTTACAAGGAAATAAAATGTGAAAAAAATATTTCTACATCCCATGGCCTTTCCCAACCATTTAAATTTTTCTCTTACAGGTCTAACACTTCCGAAAAACCAATACAACGCCCACCCGTGACAATATATAAAGCTAAACGAACCGTTCACTGGGTACTCATACGTACGAAAATCCCTATTGATTTACCTGTTTTTACAAGGAAATAAAATGTGAAAAAAATATTTCTACATCCCATGGCCTTTCCCAACCATTTAAATTTTTCTCTTACAGGGCTAACACTTCCGAAAAACCAATACAACGCCCGCCCGGAACAATATATAAAGCTAAACGAACCGTTCACTGGGTACTCATACGTACGAAAATTCCTATTGATTTACCTGTTTTTACAAGGAAATAAAATGTGAAAAAAATGTTTCTACATCCCATGGCCTTTCCCAACCATTTAAATTTTTCTCTTACAGGGCTAACACTTCCGAAAAACCAATACAACGCCCACCCGGAACACTATATAAAGCTAAACGAACCGTTCACTGGGTACTTAAACGCACGAAAATCCCTATTGATTTACCTGCTTTTACAAGGAAATAAAATGTGAAAAAATGTTTCTACATCCCATGGCCTTTCCCAACCATTTAAATTTTTCTCTTACAGGGCTAACACTTCCGAAAAACCAATACAACGCCCACCCGGAACACTATATAAAGCTAAACGAACCGTTCACTGGGTACTTATACGCACGAAAATCCCTATTGATTTACCTGTTTTTACAAGGAAATAAAATGTGAAAAAAATATTTCTACATCCCATGGCCTTTCCCAACCATTTAAATTTTTCTCTTACAGGTCTAACACTTCTGAAAAACCAATACAACGCCCACCCAGAACAATATATAAAGCTAAACGAACCGTTCACTGGGTATTTATCCGTACGAAAATCCCTATTGATTTACCTGTTTTTACAAGGAAATAAAATGTGAAAACAATATTTCTACATCCCATGGCCTTTCCCAACCATTTAAATTTTTCTCTTACAGTTCTAACACGTCCGAAAAACCAATACAACGCCCACCCGGAACAATATATAAAGCTAAACGAACCGTTCACTGGGTACTTATCCGTACGAAAATCCCTATAGATTTACCTGTTTTTAGAAGGAAATAAAATGTGAAAAAAATATTTCTACATCCCATGGCCTTTCCCAACCATTTAAATTTTTCTCTTACAGGTCTAACACTTCCGAAAAACCAATACAACGCCCACCCAGAACAATATATAAAGCTAAACGAACCGTTCACTGGGTACTCATACGTACGAAAATCCCTATTGATTTACCTGTTTTTACAAGGAAATAAAATGTGAAAAAAATATTTCTACATCCCATGGCCTTTCCCAACCATTTAAATTTTTCTCTTACAGGTCTAACACTTCCGAAAAACCAATACAACGCCCACCCGTGACAATATATAAAGCTAAACGAACCGTTCACTGGGTACTCATACGTACGAAAATCCCTATTGATTTACCTGTTTTTACAAGGAAATAAAATGTGAAAAAAATATTTCTACATCCCATGGCCTTTCCCAACCATTTAAATTTTTCTCTTACAGGGCTAACACTTCCGAAAAACCAATACAACGCCCGCCCGGAACAATATATAAAGCTAAACGAACCGTTCACTGGGTACTCATACGTACGAAAATTCCTATTGATTTACCTGTTTTTACAAGGAAATAAAATGTGAAAAAAATGTTTCTACATCCCATGGCCTTTCCCAACCATTTAAATTTTTCTCTTACAGGGCTAACACTTCCGAAAAACCAATACAACGCCCACCCGGAACACTATATAAAGCTAAACGAACCGTTCACTGGGTACTTAAACGCACGAAAATCCCTATTGATTTACCTGCTTTTACAAGGAAATAAAATGTGAAAAAATGTTTCTACATCCCATGGCCTTTCCCAACCATTTAAATTTTTCTCTTACAGGGCTAACACTTCCGAAAAACCAATACAACGCCCACCCGGAACACTATATAAAGCTAAACGAACCGTTCACTGGGTACTTATACGCACGAAAATCCCTATTGATTTACCTGTTTTTACAAGGAAATAAAATGTGAAAAAAATATTTCTACATCCCATGGCCTTTCCCAACCATTTAAATTTTTCTCTTACAGGTCTAACACTTCTGAAAAACCAATACAACGCCCACCCAGAACAATATATAAAGCTAAACGAACCGTTCACTGGGTATTTATCCGTACGAAAATCCCTATTGATTTACCTTTTTTTACAAGGAAATAAAATGTGAAAACAATATTTCTACATCCCATGGCCTTTCCCAACCATTTAAATTTTTCTCTTACAGTTCTAACACGTCCGAAAAACCAATACAACGCCCACCCGGAACAATATATAAAGCTAAACGAACCGTTCACTGGGTACTTATCCGTACGAAAATCCCTATAGATTTACCTGTTTTTAGAAGGAAATAAAATGTGAAAAAAATATTTCTACATCCCATGGCCTTTCCCAACCATTTAAATTTTTCTCTTACAGGTCTAACACTTCCGAAAAACCAATACAACGCCCACCCAGAACAATATATAAAGCTAAACGAACCGTTCACTGGGTACTTATCCGTACGAAAATCCCTATAGATTTACCTGTTTTTACAAGGAAATAAAATGTGAAAAAAATATTTCTACATCCCATGGCCTTTCCCAACCATTTAAATTTTTCTCTTACAGGTCTAACACTTCCGAAAAACCAATACAACGCCCACCCGGAACAATATATAAAGCTAAACGAACCATTCACTGGGTACTCATACGTACGAAAATCCCTATTGATTTACCTGTTTTTACAAGGAAATAAAATGTGAAAAAAACATTTCTACATCCCATGGCCTTTCCCAACCATTTAAATTTTTCTCTTACAAGTCTAACACTTCCGAAAAACCAATACAACGCCCAACCGGAACAATATATAAAGCTAAACGAACCGTACACTGGGTACTTATCCGTACGAAAATCCCTATAGATTTACCTGTTTTTAGAAGGAAATAAAATGTGAAAAAAATATTTCTACATCCCATGGCCTTTCCCAAACATTTACATTTTTCTCTTACAGGTCTAACACTTCTGAAAAACCAATACAACGCCCACCCGGAACAATATATAAAGCTAAACCAACCGTTCACTGGGTACTCATACGTACGAAAATCCCTATTGATTTACCTGTTTTTACAAGGAAATAAAATGTGAAAAAAATGTTTCTACATCCCATGGCCTTTCCCAACCATTTAAATTTTTCTCTTACAGGGCTAACACTTCCGAAAAACCAATACAACGCCCACCCGGAACACTATATATAGCTAAACGAACCGTTCACTGGGTACTTAAACGCACGAAAATCCCTATTGATTTACCTGCTTTTACAAGGAAATAAAATGTGAAAAAAATATTTCTATATCCCATGGCCTTTCCCAACCATTTAAATTTTTCTCTTACAGGTCTAACACTTCCGAAAAACCAATACAACGCCCACCCGGAACAATATATAAAGCTAAACGAACCGTTCACTGGGTACTCATACGTACGAAAATCCCTATTGATTTACCTGTTTTTACAAGGAAATAAAATGTGAAAAAAATATTTCTACATCCCATGGCCTTTCCCAACCATTTAAATTTTTCTCTTACAGGTCTAACACTTCCGAAAAACCAATACAACGCCCACCCGGAACAATATATAAAGCTAAACGAACCGTTCACTGGGTACTCATACGTACGAAAATCCCTATTGATTTACCTGTTTTTACAAGGAAATAAAATGTAAAAAAAATATTTTTACATACCATGGCCTTTCTCAACCATTTAAATTTTTCTCTTACAGGTCTAACGCTTCCGAAAAACCAATACAACACGCACGCGGAACAATATATAAAGCTAAACGAACCGTTCACTGGGTACTTATCCGTACGAAAATCCCTATTGATTTACCTGTTTTTACAAGGAAATAAAATGTGAAAACAATATTTCTACATCCCATGGCCTTTCCCAACCATTTAAATTTTTCTCTTACAGGTCTAACACTTCCGAAAAACGAATACAACGCCAACCCGGAACAATATATAAAGCTAAACGAACCGTTCACTGGGTACTTATACGCACGAAAATCCCTATTGATTTACCTGTTTTTACAAGGAAATAAAATGTGAAAAAAACATTTCTACATCCCATGGCCTTCCCAACCATTTAAATTTTTCTCTTACAAATCTAACACTTCCGAAAAACCAATACAACGCCCAACCGGAACAATATATAAAGCTAAACGAACCGTTCACTGGGTACTTTTCCGTACGAAAATCCCTATAGATTTACCTGTTTTTAGAAGGAAATAAAATGTGAAAAAAATGTTTCTACATCCCATGGCCTTTCCCAACCATTTAAATTTTTCTCTTACAGGAACAACACTTCCGAAAAACCAATACAACGCCCACCCAGAACAATATATAAAGCTAAACGAACCGTTCACTGGGTATTTATCCGTATGAAAATCCCTATTGATTTACCTGTTTTTACAAGGAAATAAAATGTGAAAACAATATTTCTACATCCCATGGCCTTTCCCAACCATTTAAATTTTTCTCTTACAGGTCTAACACTTCCGAAAAACCAATACAACGCCCACCCAGAACAATATATAAAGCTAAACGAACCATTCACTGGGTACTTATCCGTACGAAAATCCCTATTGATTTACCTGTTTTTACAAGGAAATAAAATGTGAAAAAAACATTTCTACATCCCATGGCCTTTCCCAACCATTTAAATTTTTCTCTTACAAGTCTAACACTTCCGAAAAACCAATACAACGCCCACCCGGAACAATATATAAAGCTAAACGAACCGTTCACTGGGTACTCATACGTACGAAAATCCCTATTGATTTACCTGTTTTTACAAGGAAATAAAATGTGAAAAAAATGTTTCTACATCCCATGGCCTTTCCCAACCATTTAAATTTTTCTCTTACAGGGCTAACACTTCCGAAAAACCAATACAACGCCCACCCGGAACACTATATAAAGCTAAATGAACCGTTCACTGGGTACTTATACGCACGAAAATCCCTATTGATTTACCTGTTTTTACAAGGAAATAAAATGTAAAAAAAATATTTTTACATACCATGGCCTTTCTCAACCATTTAAATTTTTCTCTTACAGGTCTAACGCTTCCGAAAAACGAATACAACACGCACGCGGAACAATATATAAAGCTAAACGAACCGTTCACTGGGTACTTATCCGTACGAAAATCCCTATTGATTTACCTGTTTTTACAAGGAAATAAAATGTGAAAACAATATTTCTACATCCCATGGCCTTTCCCAACCATTTAAATTTTTCTCTTACAGGTCTAACACTTCCGAAAAACCAATACAACGCCCACCCGGAACAATATATAAAGCTAAACGAACCGTTCACTGGGTACTTATACGCACGAAAATCCCTATTGATTTACCTGTTTTTACAAGGAAATAAAATGTGAAAAAAACATTTCTACATCCCATGGCCTTTCCCAACCATTTAAATTTTTCTCTTACAAGTCTAACACTTCCGAAAAACCAATACAACGCCCAACCGGAACAATATATAAAGCTAAACGAACCGTTCACTGGGTACTTATCCGTACGAAAATCCCTATAGATTTTCCTGTTTTTACAAGGAAATAAATGTGAAAAAAATATTTCTATATCCCATGGCCTTTCCCAACCATTTAAATTTTTCTCTTACAGGTCTAACACTTCCGAAAAACCAATACAACGCCCACCCGGAACAATATATAAAGCTAAACGAACCGTTCACTGGGTACTCATACGTACGAAAATCCCTATTGATTTACCTGTTTTTACAAGGAAATAAAATGTGAAAAAAAATATTTCTACATCCCATGGCCTTTCCTAACCATTTAAATTTTTCTCTTACAGGTCTAACACTTCCGAAAAACCAATACAACGCCCAACCGGAACAATATATAAAGCTAAACGAACCGTTCACTGGGTACTTATCCGTACGAAAATCCCTATAGATTTACCTGTTTTTACAAGGAAATAAAATGTGAAAAAAATATTTCTACATCCCATGGCCTTTCCCAACCATTTAAATTTTTCTCTTACAGGTCTAACACTTCCGAAAAACCAATACAACGCTCACCCGGAACAATATATAAAGCTAAACGAACCGTTCACTGGGTACTCATACGTACGAAAATCCCTATTGATTTACCTGTTTTTACAAGGAAATAAAATGTGAAAAAAATGCTTCAACATCCCATGGCCTTTCCCAACCATTTAAATTTTTCTCTTACAGGTCTAACACGTACGAAAAACCAATACAACACCCATCCGGAACAATATATAAAGCTAAACGCACCGTTCACTGGGTACTTATCCGTACGAAAATCCCTATAGATTTACCTGTTTTTAGAAGGAAATAAAATGTGAAAAAATATTTCTACATCCCATGGCCTTTCCCAACCATTAAAATTTTTCTCTTACAGGTCTAACACTTCCGAAAAACCAATACAACGCCCACCCGGAACAATATATAAAGCTAAACGAACCGTTCACTGGGTACTCATACGTACGAAAATCCCTATAGATTAACCTGTTTTTACAAGGAAATAAAATGTGAAAAAATGTTTCTACATCCCATGGCCTTTCCCAACCATTTAAATTTTTCTCTTACAGGGCTAACACTTCTGAAAAACCAATACAACGCCCACCCGGAACACTATATAAAGCTAAACGAACCGTTCACTGGGTACTTATACGCAAGAAAATCCCTATTGATTTACCTGTTTTTACAAGGAAATAAAATGTGAAAAAAATATTTCTACATCCCACGGCCTTTCCCAACCATTTAAATTTTTCTCTTACTGGGCTAACACTTCCGAAAAACCAATACAACGCCCACCCGGAACACTATATAAAGCTAAACGAACCGTTCACTGGGTACTTAAATGCACGAAAATCCCTATTGATTTACCTGTTTTTACAAGGAAATAAAATGTGAAAAAAATATTTCTACATCCCATGGCCTTTCCCAACCATTTAAATTTTTCTCTTACAGGTCTAACACTTCCGAAAAACCAATACAACGCCCACCCGGAACAATATATAAAGCTAAACGAACCGTTCACTGGGTACTCATACGTACGAAAATCCCTATTGATTTACCTGTTTTTACAAGGAAATAAAATGAGAAAAAAACATTTCTACATCCTATGGCCTTTCCCAACCATTTAAATTTTTCTCTTACAGGTCTAACACTTCCGAAAAACCAATACAACGCCCACCCGGAACAATATATAAAGCTAAACGAACCGTTCACTGGGTACTTATCCGTACGAAAATCCCTATTGATTTACCTGTTTTTACAAGGAAATAAAAGGTGAAAACAATATTTCTACATCCCATGGCCTTTCCCAACCATTTAAATTTTTCTCTTACAGGTCTAACACTTCCGAAAAACCAATACAACGCCCACCCGGAACAATATATAAAGCTAAACGAACCGTTCACTGGGTACTCATACGTACGAAAATCCCTATTGATTTACCTGTTTTTACAAGGAAATAAAATGTGAAAAAAATATTTCTACATCCCATGGCCTTTCCCAACCATTTAAATTTTTCTCTTACAGGTCTAACACTTCCAAAAAACCAATACAACGCTCACCCGGAACAATATATAAAGCTAAACGAACCGTTCACTGGGTACTCATACGTACGAAAATCCCTATTGATTTACCTGTTTTTACAAGGAAATAAAATGTGAAAAAAATATTTCTACATCCCATGGCCTTTCCCAACCATTTAAATTTTTCTCTTACAGGTCTAACACTTCCGAAAAACCAATACAACGCCCACCCGGAACAATATATAAAGCTAAACGAACCGTTCACTGGGTACTCATACGTACGAAAATCCCTATTGATTTACCTGTTTTTACAAGGAAATAAAATGTGAAAAAGATATTTCTACATCCCATGGCCTTTCCCAACCATTTAAATTTTTCTCTTACAGGTCTAACACTTCCGAAAAACCAATACAACGCCCACCCAGAACAATATATAAAGCTAAACGAACCGTTCACTGGGTATTTATCCGTACGAAAATCCCTATTGATTTACCTGTTTTTACAAGGAAATAAAATGTGAAAACAATATTTCTACATCCCATGGCCTTTCCCAACCATTTAAATTTTTCTCTTACAGGTCTAACACTTCCGAAAAACCAATACAACGCCCACCCGGAACAATATATAAAGCTAAACGAACCGTTCACTGGGTACTTATCCGTACGAAAATCCCTATTGATTTACCTGTTTTTAGAAGGAAATAAAATGTGAAAAAAACATTTCTACATCCCATGGCCTTTCCCA
Organism: Paroedura picta; assembly: GCF_049243985.1. Classification (NCBI taxonomy): domain Eukaryota; kingdom Metazoa; phylum Chordata; class Lepidosauria; order Squamata; family Gekkonidae; genus Paroedura; species Paroedura picta. The sequence continues at coordinate 2,782,666 of NW_027518617.1, forward strand.
ACCATTTAAATTTTTCTCTTACAGGTCTAACACTTCCGAAAAACCAATACAACGCCCACCCGGAACAATATATAAAGCTAAACGAACCGTTCACTGGGTACTCATACGTACGAAAATCCTTATTGATTTACCTGTTTTTACAAGGAAATAAAATGTAAAAAAAATATTTCTACATCCCATGGCCCTTCCCAACCATTTAAATTTTTCTCTTACAGGTCTAACACGTCCGAAAAACCAATACAACACCCATCCGGAACAATATATAAAGCTAAACGCACCGTTCACTGGGTACTTATCCGTACGAAAATCCCAATAGATTTACCTGTTTTTAGAAGGAAATAAAATGTGAAAAAAATATTTCTACATCCCATGGCCTTTCCCAACCATTAAAATTTTTCTCTTACAGGGCTAACACTTCCGAAAAACCAATACAACGCCCACCCGGAACACTATATAAAGCTAAACGAACCGTTCATCGGGTACTTATACGCACGACAATCCCTATTGATTTACCTGTATTTACAAGGAAATAAAATGTGAAAAAAATATTTCTACATCCCATGGCCCTTCCCAACCATTTAAATTTTTCTCTTACAGGTCTAACACGTCCGAAAAACCAATACAACGCCCACCCGGAACAATATATAAAGCTAAACGAACCGTTCACTGGGTACTTATCCGTACGAAAATCCCTATTGATTTACCTGTTTTTACAAGGAAATAAAATGTGAAAAAAACATTTCTACATCCTATGGCCTTTCCCAACCATTTAAATTTTTCTCTTACTAGTCTAACACTTCCGAAAAACCAATACAACGCCCAACCGGAACAATATATAAAGCTAAACGAACCTTTCACTGGGTACTTATCCGTACGAAAATCCCTATAGATTTACCTGTTTTTAGAAGGAAATAAAATGTGAAAAAAATATTTCTACATCCCATGGCCTTTCCCAACCATTTAAATTTTTCTCTTACAGGTCTAACACTTCCGAAAAACCAATACAACGCCCACCCGGAACAATATATAAAGCTAAACGAACCGTTCACTGGGTACTCATACGTACGAAAATCCCTATTGATTTACCTGTTTTTACAAGGAAATAAAATGTGAAAAAAATATTTCTACATCCCATGGCCCTTCCCAACCATTTAAATTTTTCTCTTACAGGTCTAACACTTCCGAAAAACCAATACAACACCCATCCGGAACAATATATAAAGCTAAACACACCGTTCACTGGGTACTTATCCGTACGAAAATCCCTATAGATTTACCTGTTTTTAGAAGGAAATAAAATGTGAACAAAATATTTCTACATCCCATGGCCTTTCCCAACCATTTAAATTTTTCTCTTATAGGTCTAACACTTCCGAAAAACCAATACAATGCCCACCCGGAACAATATATAAAGCTAAACGAACCGTTCACTGGGTACTCATACGTACGAAAATCCCTATTGATTTACCTGTTTTTACAGGGAAATAAAATGTGAAAAAAATATTTCTACATCCCATGGCCTTTCCCAACCATTTAAATTTTTCTCTTACAGGTCTAACACTTCCGAAAAACCAATACAACGCCCACCCGGAACAATATATAAAGCTAAACGAACCGTTCACTGGGTACTTATCCGTACGAAAATCCCTATAGATTTACCTGTTTTTACAAGGAAATAAAATGTGAAAAAAATATTTCTACATCCCATGGCCCTTCCCAACCATTTAAATTTTTCTCTTATAGGTCTAACACTTCCGAAAAACCAATACAATGCCCACCCGGAACAATATATAAAGCTAAACGAACCGTTCACTGGGTACTCATACGTACGAAAATCCCTATTGATTTACCTGTTTTTACAGGGAAATAAAATGTGAAAAAAATATTTCTACATCCCATGGCCTTTCCCAACCATTTAAATTTTTCTCTTACAGGTCTAACACTTCCGAAAAACCAATACAACGCCCACCCGGAACAATATATAAAGCTAAATGAACCGTTCACTGGGTACTTATCCGTACGAAAATCCCTATAGATTTACCTGTTTTTACAAGGAAATAAAATGTGAAAAAAATATTTCTACATCCCATGGCCCTTCCCAACCATTTAAATTTTTCTCTTACAGGTCTAACACGTCCGAAAAACCAATACAACGCCCATCCGGAACAATATATAAAGCTAAACGCACCGTTCACTGGGTACTTATCCGTACGAAAATCCCTATTGATTTACCTGTTTTTACAAGGAAATAAAATGTGAAAACAATATTTCTACATCCCATGGCCTTTCCCAACCATTTAAATTTTTCTCTTACAGGTCTAACACTTCCGAAAAACCAATACAACGCCCACCCGGAACAATATATAAAGCTAAACGAACCGTTCACTGGGTACTTATCCGTACGAAAATCCCTATTGATTTACCTGTTTTTAGAAGGAAATAAAATGTGAAAAAAACATTTCTACATCCCATGGCCTTTCCCAACCATTTAAATTTTTCTCTTACAGGTCTAACACTTCCGAAAAACCAATACAACGCCCACCCGGAACAATATATAAAGCTAAACGAACCGTTCACTGGGTACTTATCCGTACGAAAATCCCTATAGATTAACCTGTTTTTACAAGGAAATAAAATGTGAAAAAATGTTTCTACATCCCATGGCCTTTCCCAACCATTTAAATTTTTCTCTTACAGGGCTAACACTTCCGAAAAACCAATACAACGCCCACCCGGAACAATATATAAAGCTAAACGAACCGTTCACTGGGTACTTATCCGTACGAAAATCCCTATTGATTTACCTGTTTTTACAAGGAAATAAAATGTGAAAAAAACATTTCTACATCCCATGGCCTTTCCCAACCATTTAAATTTTTCTCTTACAAGTCTAACACTTCCGAAAAACCAATACAACGCCCAACCGGAACAATATATAAAGCTAAACGAACCGTTCACTGGGTACTTATCCGTACGAAAATCCCTATAGATTTACCTGTTTTTAGAAGGAAATAAAATGTGAAAAAAATATTCCTACATCCCATGGCCTTTCCCAACCATTTAAATTTTTCTCTTACAGGTCTAACACTTCCGAAAAACCAATACAACGCCCACCCGGAACAATATATAAAGCTAAACGAACCGTTCACTGGGTACTCATACGTACGAAAATCCCTATTGATTTACCTGTTTTTACAAGGAAATAAAATGTGAAAAAAATGTTTCTACATCCCATGGCCTTTCCCAACCATTTAAATTTTTCTCTTACACGGCTAACACTTCCGAAAAACCAATACAACGCCCACCCGGAACACTATATAAAGCTAAACGAACCATTCACTGGGTACTTAAACGCACGAAAATCCCTATTGATTTACCTGCTTTTACAAGGAAATAAAATGTGAAAAAAATATTTCTATATCCCATGGCCTTTCCCAAGCATTTAAATTTTTCTCTTACAGGTCTAACACTTCCGAAAAACCAATACAACGCCCACCCGGAACAATATATAAAGCTAAACGAACCGTTCACTGGGTACTCATGCGTACGAAAATCCCTATTGATTTACCTGTTTTTACAAGGAAATAAAATGTGAAAAAAATATTTCTACATCCCATGGCCTTTCCCAACCATTTAAATTTTTCTCTTACAGGTCTAACACTTCCGAAAAAACAATACAACGCCCACCCGGAACAATATATAAAGCTAAACGAACCGTTCACTGGGTACTCATACGTACGAAAATCCCTATTGATTTACCTGTTTTTACAAGGAAATAAAATGTGAAAAAAATATTTCTACATCCCATGGCCTTTCCCAACCATTTAAATTTTTCTCTTACAAGTCTAACACTTCCGAAAAACCAATACAACGCCCAACCGGAACAATATATAAAGCTAAACGAACCGTTCACTGGGTACTCATACGTACGAAAATCCCTATTGATTTACCTGTTTTTACAAGGAAATAAAATGTGAAAAAAATGTTTCTACATCCCATGGCCTTTCCCAACCATTTAAATTTTTCTCTTACAGGGCTAACACTTCCGAAAAACCAACACAACGCCCACCCGGAACAATATATAAAGCTAAACGAACCGTTCACTGGGTACTCATACGTACGAAAATCCCTATTGATTTACCTGTTTTTACAAGGAAATAAAATGTGAAAAAAATATTTCTACATCCCATGGCCTTTCCCAACCATTTAAATTTTTCTCTTACAGGTCTAACACTTCCGAAAAACCAATACAACGCCCACCCGTGACAATATATAAAGCTAAACGAACCGTTCACTGGGTACTCATACGTCCGAAAATCCCTATTGATTTACCTGTTTTTACAAGGAAATAAAATGTGAAAAAAATATTTCTACATCCCATGGCCTTTCCCAACCATTTAAATTTTTCTCTTACAGGGCTAACACTTCCGAAAAACCAATACAACGCCCGCCCGGAACAATATATAAAGCTAAACGAACCGTTCACTGGGTACTCATACGTACGAAAATTCCTATTGATTTACCTGTTTTTACAAGGAAATAAAATGTGAAAAAAATGTTTCTACATCCCATGGCCTTTCCCAACCATTTAAATTTTTCTCTTACAGGGCTAACACTTCCGAAAAACCAATACAACGCCCACCCGGAACACTATATAAAGCTAAACGAACCGTTCACTGGGTACTTAAACGCACGAAAATCCCTATTGATTTACCTGCTTTTACAAGGAAATAAAATGTGAAAAAATGTTTCTACATCCCATGGCCTTTCCCAACCATTTAAATTTTTCTCTTACAGGGCTAACACTTCCGAAAAACCAATACAACGCCCACCCGGAACACTATATAAAGCTAAACGAACCGTTCACTGGGTACTTATACGCACGAAAATCCCTATTGATTTACCTGTTTTTACAAGGAAATAAAATGTGAAAAAAATATTTCTACATCCCATGGCCTTTCCCAACCATTTAAATTTTTCTCTTACAGGTCTAACACTTCTGAAAAACCAATACAACGCCCACCCAGAACAATATATAAAGCTAAACGAACCGTTCACTGGGTATTTATCCGTACGAAAATCCCTATTGATTTACCTGTTTTTACAAGGAAATAAAATGTGAAAACAATATTTCTACATCCCATGGCCTTTCCCAACCATTTAAATTTTTCTCTTACAGTTCTAACACGTCCGAAAAACCAATACAACGCCCACCCGGAACAATATATAAAGCTAAACGAACCGTTCACTGTGTACTTATCCGTACGAAAATCCCTATAGATTTACCTGTTTTTAGAAGGAAATAAAATGTGAAAAAAATATTTCTACATCCCATGGCCTTTCCCAACCATTTAAATTTTTCTCTTACAGGTCTAACACTTCCGAAAAACCAATACAACGCCCACCCAGAACAATATATAAAGCTAAACGAACCGTTCACTGGGTACTTATCCGTACGAAAATCCCTATAGATTTACCTGTTTTTACAAGGAAATAAAATGTGAAAAAAATATTTCTACATCCCATGGCCTTTCCCAACCATTTAAATTTTTCTCTTACAGGTCTAACACTTCCGAAAAACCAATACAACGCCCACCCGGAACAATATATAAAGCTAAACGAACCATTCACTGGGTACTCATACGTACGAAAATCCCTATTGATTTACCTGTTTTTACAAGGAAATAAAATGTGAAAAAAACATTTCTACATCCCATGGCCTTTCCCAACCATTTAAATTTTTCTCTTACAAGTCTAACACTTCCGAAAAACCAATACAACGCCCAACCGGAACAATATATAAAGCTAAACGAACCGTACACTGGGTACTTATCCGTACGAAAATCCCTATAGATTTACCTGTTTTTAGAAGGAAATAAAATGTGAAAAAAATATTTCTACATCCCATGGCCTTTCCCAAACATTTACATTTTTCTCTTACAGGTCTAACACTTCTGAAAAACCAATAAAACGCCCACCCGGAACAATATATAAAGCTAAACCAACCGTTCACTGGGTACTCATACGTACGAAAATCCCTATTGATTTACCTGTTTTTACAAGGAAATAAAATGTGAAAAAAATGTTTCTACATCCCATGGCCTTTCCCAACCATTTAAATTTTTCTCTTACAGGGCTAACACTTCCGAAAAACCAATACAACGCCCACCCGGAACACTATATATAGCTAAACGAACCGTTCACTGGGTACTTAAACGCACGAAAATCCCTATTGATTTACCTGCTTTTACAAGGAAATAAAATGTGAAAAAAATATTTCTATATCCCATGGCCTTTCCCAACCATTTAAATTTTTCTCTTACAGGTCTAACACTTCCGAAAAACCAATACAACGCCCACCCGGAACAATATATAAAGCTAAACGAACCGTTCACTGGGTACTCATACGTACGAAAATCCCTATTGATTTACCTGTTTTTACAAGGAAATAAAATGTGAAAAAAATATTTCTACATCCCATGGCCTTTCCCAACCATTTAAATTTTTCTCTTACAGGTCTAACACTTCCGAAAAACCAATACAACGCCCACCCGGAACAATATATAAAGCTAAACGAACCGTTCACTGGGTACTCATACGTACGAAAATCCCTATTGATTTACCTGTTTTTACAAGGAAATAAAATGTAAAAAAAATATTTTTACATACCATGGCCTTTCTCAACCATTTAAATTTTTCTCTTACAGGTCTAACGCTTCCGAAAAACCAATACAACACGCACGCGGAACAATATATAAAGCTAAACGAACCGTTCACTGGGTACTTATCCGTACGAAAATCCCTATTGATTTACCTGTTTTTACAAGGAAATAAAATGTGAAAACAATATTTCTACATCCCATGGCCTTTCCCAACCATTTAAATTTTTCTCTTACAGGTCTAACACTTCCGAAAAACGAATACAACGCCAACCCGGAACAATATATAAAGCTAAACGAACCGTTCACTGGGTACTTATACGCACGAAAATCCCTATTGATTTACCTGTTTTTACAAGGAAATAAAATGTGAAAAAAACATTTCTACATCCCATGGCCTTCCCAACCATTTAAATTTTTCTCTTACAAATCTAACACTTCCGAAAAACCAATACAACGCCCAACCGGAACAATATATAAAGCTAAACGAACCGTTCACTGGGTACTTTTCCGTACGAAAATCCCTATAGATTTACCTGTTTTTAGAAGGAAATAAAATGTGAAAAAAATGTTTCTACATCCCATGGCCTTTCCCAACCATTTAAATTTTTCTCTTACAGGAACAACACTTCCGAAAAACCAATACAACGCCCACCCAGAACAAAATATAAAGCTAAACGAACCGTTCACTGGGTATTTATCCGTATGAAAATCCCTATTGATTTACCTGTTTTTACAAGGAAATAAAATGTGAAAACAATATTTCTACATCCCATGGCCTTTCCCAACCATTTAAAATTTCTCTTACAGGTCTAACACTTCCGAAAAACCAATACAACGCCCACCCAGAACAATATATAAAGCTAAACGAACCATTCACTGGGTACTTATCCGTACGAAAATCCCTATTGATTTACCTGTTTTTACAAGGAAATAAAATGTGAAAAAAACATTTCTACATCCCATGGCCTTTCCCAACCATTTAAATTTTTCTCTTACAAGTCTAACACTTCCGAAAAACCAATACAACGCCCACCCGGAACAATATATAAAGCTAAACGAACCGTTCACTGGGTACTCATACGTACGAAAATCCCTATTGATTTACCTGTTTTTACAAGGAAATAAAATGTGAAAAAAATGTTTCTACATCCCATGGCCTTTCCCAACCATTTAAATTTTTCTCTTACAGGGCTAACACTTCCGAAAAACCAATACAACGCCCACCCGGAACACTATATAAAGCTAAACGAACCGTTCACTGGGTACTTATACGCACGAAAATCCCTATTGATTTACCTGCTTTTACAAGGAAATAAAATGTGAAAAAAATATTTCTATATCCCATGGCCTTTACCAACCATTTAAATTTTTCTCTTACAGGTCTAACACTTCCGAAAAACCAATACAACGCCCACCCGGAACAATATATAAAGCTAAACGAACCGTTCACTGGGTACTCATACGTACGAAAATCCCTATTGATTTACCTGTTTTTACAAGGAAATAAAATGTGAAAAAAATATTTCTACATCCCATGGCCTTTCCCAACCATTTAAATTTTTCTCTTACAGGTCTAACACTTCCGAAAAACCAATACAACGCCCACCCGGAACAATATATAAAGCTAAACGAACCGTTCACTGGGTACTCATACGTACGAAAATCCCTATTGATTTACCTGTTTTTACAAGGAAATAAAATGTAAAAAAAATATTTTTACATACCATGGCCTTTCTCAACCATTTAAATTTTTCTCTTACAGGTCTAACGCTTCCGAAAAACGAATACAACACGCACGCGGAACAATATATAAAGCTAAACGAACCGTTCACTGGGTACTTATCCGTACGAAAATCCCTATTGATTTACCTGTTTTTACAAGGAAATAAAATGTGAAAACAATATTTCTACATCCCATGGCCTTTCCCAACCATTTAAATTTTTCTCTTACAGGTCTAACACTTCCGAAAAACCAATACAACGCCCACCCGGAACAATATATAAAGCTAAACGAACCGTTCACTGGGTACTTATACGCACGAAAATCCCTATTGATTTACCTGTTTTTACAAGGAAATAAAATGTGAAAAAAACATTTCTACATCCCATGGCCTTTCCCAACCATTTAAATTTTTCTCTTACAAGTCTAACACTTCCGAAAAACCAATACAACGCCCAACCGGAACAATATATAAAGCTAAACGAACCGTTCACTGGGTACTTATCCGTACGAAAATCCCTATAGATTTTCCTGTTTTTACAAGGAAATAAAATGTGAAAAAAATATTTCTATATCCCATGGCCTTTCCCAACCATTTAAATTTTTCTCTTACAGGTCTAACACTTCCGAAAAACCAATACAACGCCCACCCGGAACAATATATAAAGCTAAACGAACCGTTCACTGGGTACTCATACGTACGAAAATCCCTATTGATTTACCTGTTTTAACAAGGAAATAAAATGTGAAAAAAAATATTTCTACATCCCATGGCCTTTCCTAACCATTTAAATTTTTCTCTTACAGGTCTAACACTTCCGAAAAACCAATACAACGCCCAACCGGAACAATATATAAAGCTAAACGAACCGTTCACTGGGTACTTATCCGTACGAAAATCCCTATAGATTTACCTGTTTTTACAAGGAAATAAAATGTGAAAAAAATATTTCTACATCCCATGGCCTTTCCCAACCATTTAAATTTTTCTCTTACAGGTCTAACACTTCCGAAAAACCAATACAACGCTCACCCGGAACAATATATAAAGCTAAACGAACCGTTCACTGGGTACTCATACGTACGAAAATCCCTATTGATTTACCTGTTTTTACAAGGAAATAAAATGTGAAAAAAATGCTTCTACATCCCATGGCCTTTCCCAACCATTTAAATTTTTCTCTTACAGGTCTAACACGTACGAAAAACCAATACAACACCCATCCGGAACAATATATAAAGCTAAACGCACCGTTCACTGGGTACTTATCCGTACGAAAATCCCTATAGATTTACCTGTTTTTAGAAGGAAATAAAATGTGAAAAAAATATTTCTACATCCCATGGCCTTTCCCAACCATTAAAATTTTTCTCTTACAGGTCTAACACTTCCGAAAAACCAATACAACGCCCACCCGGAACAATATATAAAGCTAAACGAACCGTTCACTGGGTACTCATACGTACGAAAATCCCTATAGATTAACCTGTTTTTACAAGGAAATAAAATGTGAAAAAATGTTTCTACATCCCATGGCCTTTCCCAACCATTTAAATTTTTCTCTTACAGGGCTAACACTTCTGAAAAACCAATACAACGCCCACCCGGAACACTATATAAAGCTAAACGAACCGTTCACTGGGTACTTATACGCAAGAAAATCCCTATTGATTTACCTGTTTTTACAAGGAAATAAAATGTGAAAAAAATATTTCTACATCCCACGGCCTTTCCCAACCATTTAAATTTTTCACTTACTGGGCTAACACTTCCGAAAAACCAATACAACGCCCACCCGGAACACTATATAAAGCTAAACGAACCGTTCACTGGGTACTTAAATGCACGAAAATCCCTATTGATTTACCTGTTTTTACAAGGAAATAAAATGTGAAAAAAATATTTCTACATCCCATGGCCTTTCCCAACCATTTAAATTTTTCTCTTACAGGTCTAACACTTCCGAAAAACCAATACAACGCCCACCCGGAACAATATATAAAGCTAAACGAACCGTTCACTGGGTACTCATACGTACGAAAATCCCTATTGATTTACCTGTTTTTACAAGGAAATAAAATGAGAAAAAAATATTTCTACATCCCATGGCCTTTCCCAACCATTTAAATTTTTCTCTTACAGGTCTAACACTTCCGAAAAACCAATACAACGCCCACCCGGAACAATATATAAAGCTAAACGAACCGTTCACTGGGTACTCATACGTACGAAAATCCCTATTGATTTACCTGTTTTTACAAGGAAATAAAATGTGAAAAAAATATTTCTACATCCCATGGCCTTTCCCAACCATTTAAATTTTTCTCTTACAGGTCTAACACTTCCGAAAAACCAATACAACGCCCACCCGGAACAATATATAAAGCTAAACGAACCGTTCACTGGGTACTTATCCGTACGAAAATCCCTATTGATTTACCTGTTTTTACAAGGAAATAAAAGGTGAAAACAATATTTCTACATCCCATGGCCTTTCCCAACCATTTAAATTTTTCTCTTACAGGTCTAACACTTCCGAAAAACCAATACAACGCCCACCCGGAACAATATATAAAGCTAAACGAACCGTTCACTGGGTACTCATACGTACGAAAATCCCTATTGATTTACCTGTTTTTACAAGGAAATAAAATGTGAAAAAAATATTTCTACATCCCATGGCCTTTCCCAACCATTTAAATTTTTCTCTTACAGGTCTAACACTTCCAAAAAACCAATACAACGCTCACCCGGAACAATATATAAAGCTAAACGAACCGTTCACTGGGTACTCATACGTACGAAAATCCCTATTGATTTACCTGTTTTTACAAGGAAATAAAATGTGAAAAAAATATTTCTACATCCCATGGCCTTTCCCAACCATTTAAATTTTTCTCTTACAGGTCTAACACTTCCGAAAAACCAATACAACGCCCACCCGGAACAATATATAAAGCTAAACGAACCGTTCACTGGGTACTCATACGTACGAAAATCCCTATTGATTTACCTGTTTTTACAAGGAAATAAAATGTGAAAAAGATATTTCTACATCCCATGGCCCTTCCCAACCATTAAAATTTTTCTCTTACAGGTCTAACACGTCCGAAAAACCAATACAACACCCATCCGGAACAATATATAAAGCTAAACGCACCGTTCACTGGGTACTTATCCGTACGAAAATCCCTATTGATTTACCTGTTTTTACAAGGAAATAAAATGTGAAAACAATATTTCTACATCCCATATCCTTTCCCAACCATTTAAATTTTTCTCTTACAGGGCTAACACTTCCGAAAAACCAATACAACGCCCACCCGGAACACTATATAAAGCTAAACGAACCGTTCACTGGGTACTTATACGCACGAAAATCCCTATTGATTTACCTGTTTTTACAAGGAAATAAAATGTGAAAAAAATATTTCTACATCCCATGGCCTTTCCCAACCATTTAAATTTTTCTCTTACAGGTCTAACACTTCCGAAAAACCAATACAACGCCCACGCGGAACAATATATGAAGCTAAACGAACCGTTCACTGGGTACTCATACGTACGAAAATCCCTATTGATTTACCTGTTTTTACAAGGAAATAAAATGTGAAAAAAATATTTCTACATCCCATGGCCTTTCCCAACCGTTTAAATTTTTCTCTTACAGGTCTAACACTTCCAAAAAACCAATACAACGCTCACCCGGAACAATATATAAAGCTAAACGAACCGTTCACTGGGTACTCATATGTACGAAAATCCCTATTGATTTACCTGTTTTTACAAGGAAATAAAATGTGAAAAAAATATTTCTACATCCCATGGCCTTTCCCAACCATTTAAATTTTTCTCTTACAGGTCTAACACTTCCAAAAAACCAATACAACGCTCACCCGGAACAATATATAAAGCTAAACGAACCGTTCACTGGGTACTCATACGTACGAAAATCCCTATTGATTTACCTGTTTTTACAAGGAAATAAAATGTGAAAAAAATATTTCTACATCCCATGGCCTTTCCCAACCATTTAAATTTTTCTCTTACAGGTCTAACACTTCCGAAAAACCAATACAACGCCCACCCGGAACAATATATAAAGCTAAACGAACCGTTCACTGGGTACTCATACGTACGAAAATCCCTATTGATTTACCTGTTTTAACAAGGAAATAAAATGTGAAAAAAATATTTCTACATCCCATGGCCCTTCCCAACCATTTAAATTTTTCTCTTACAGCTCTAACACGTCCGAAAAACCAATACAACACCCATCCGGAACAATATATAAAGCTAAACGAACCGTTCACTGCGTACTTATCCGTACGAAAATCCCTATAGATTTACCTGTTTTTAGAAGGAAATAAAATGTGAAAAAAATATTTCTACATCCCATGGCCTTTCCCAACCATTTAAATTTTTCTCTTACAGGTCTAACACTTCCGAAAAACCAATACAACACCCACCCGGAACAATATATAAAGCTAAACGAACCGTTCACTGGGTACTCATACGTACGAAAATCCCTATTGATTTACCTGTTTTTACAAGGAAATAAAATGTGAAAAAAATGTTTCTACATCCCATGGCCTTTCCCAACCATTTAAATTTTTCTCTTACAGGGCTAACACTTCCGAAAAACCAATACAACGCCCACCCGGAACACTATATAAAGCTAAACGAACCGTTCACTGGGTACTTATACGCACGAAAATCCCTATTGATTTACCTGTTTTTACAAGGAAATAAAATGTGAAAAAAATATTTCTACATCCCATGGCCTTTCCCAACCATTTAAATTTTTCTCTTACATGTCTAACACTTCCGAAAAACCAATACAACGCCCACCCGGAACAATATATAAAGCTAAACGAACCGTTCACTGGGTACTCATACGTACGAAAATCCCTATTGATTTACCTGTTTTTACAAGGAAATAAAATGTGAAAAAAATGTTTCTACATCCCATGGCCCTTCCCAACCATTTAAATTTTTCTCTTACAGGTCTAACACGTCCGAAAAACCAATACAACACCCATCCGGAACAATATATAAAGCTAAACGCACCGTTCAATGGGTACTTATCCGTACGAAAATCCCTATAGATTTACCTGTTTTTAGAAGGAAATAAAATGTGAAAAAAATATTTCTACATCCCATGGCCTTTCCCAACCATTTAAATTTTTCTCTTACAGGTCTAACACTTCCGAAAAACCAATACAACGCCCACCCGGAACAATATATAAAGCTAAACGAACCGTTCACTGGGTACTCATACGTACGAAAATCCCTATAGATTAACCTGTTTTTACAAGGAAATAAAATGTGAAAAAATGTTTCTACATCCCATGGCCTTTCCCAACCATTTAAATTTTTCTCTTACAGGGCTAACACTTCTGAAAAACCAATACAACGCCCACCCGGAACACTATATAAAGCTAAACGAACCGTTCACTGGGTACTTATACGCAAGAAAATCCCTATTGATTTACCTGTTTTTACAAGGAAATAAAATGTGAAAAAAATATTTCTACATCCCACGGCCTTTCCCAACCATTTAAATTTTTCTCTTACAGGGCTAACACTTCCGAAAAACCAATACAACGCCCACCCGGAACACTATATAAAGCTAAACGAACCGTTCACTGGGTACTTAAATGCACGAAAATCCCTATTGATTTACCTGTTTTTACAAGGAAATAAAATGTGAAAAAAATATTTCTACATCCCATGGCCTTTCCCAACCATTTAAATTTTTCTCTTACAGGTCTAACACTTCCGAAAAACCAATACAACGCCCACCCGGAACAATATATAAAGCTAAACGAACCGTTCACTGGGTACTCATACGTATGAAAATCCCTATTGATTTACCTGTTTTTACAAGGAAATAAAATGAGAAAAAAATATTTCTACATCCCATGGCCTTTCCCAACCATTTAAATTTTTCTCTTACAGGTCTAACACTTCCGAAAAACCAATACAACGCCCACCCGGAACAATATATAAAGCTAAACGAACCGTTCACTGGGTACTTATCCGTACAAAAATCCCTATTGATTTACCTGTTTTTACAAGGAAATAAAATGTGAAAAAAACATTTCTACATCCCATGGCCTTTCCCAACCATTTAAATTTTTCTCTTACAGGTCTAACACTTCCGAAAAACCAATACAACGCCCACCCGGAACAATATATAAAGCTAAACGAACCGTTCACTGGGTACTTATCCGTACGAAAATCCCTATTGATTTACCTGTTTTTACAAGGAAATAAAAGGTGAAAACAATATTTCTACATCCCATGGCCTTTCCCAACCATTTAAATTTTTCTCTTACAGGTCTAACACTTCCGAAAAACCAATACAACGCCCACCCGGAACAATATATAAAGCTAAACGAACCGTTCACTGGGTACTCATACGTACGAAAATCCCTATTGATTTACCTGTTTTTACAAGGAAATAAAATGTGAAAAAAATATTTCTACATCCCATGGCCTTTCCCAACCATTTAAATTTTTCTCTTACAGGTCTAACACTTCCGAAAAACCAATACAACGCCCACCCGGAACAATATATAAAGCTAAACGAACCGTTCACTGGGTACTCATACGTACGAAAATCCCTATTGATTTACCTGATTTACAAGGAAATAAAATGTGAAAAAAATATTTCTACATCCCATAGCCTTTCCCAACCATTTAAATTTTTCTCTTACAGGGCTAACACTTCCGAAAAACCAATACAACGCCCACCCGGAACACTATATAAAGCTAAACGAACCGTTCACTGGGTACTTATACGCACGAAAATCCCTATTGATTTACCTGTTTTTACAAGGAAATAAAATGTGAAAAAAATATTTCTACATCCCATGGCCTTTCCCAACCATTTAAATTTTTCTCTTACAGGTCTAACACTTCCGAAAAACCAATACAACGCCCACCCGGAACAATATATAAAGCTAAACGAACCGTTCACTGGGTACTCATACGTACGAAAATCCCTATTGATTTACCTGTTTTTACAAGGAAATAAAATGTGAAAAAAATATTTCTACATCCCATGGCCTTTCCCAACCATTTAAATTTTTCTCTTACAGGTCTAACACTTCCAAAAAACCAATACAACGCTCACCCGGAACAATATATAAAGCTAAACGAACCGTTCACTGGGTACTCATACGTACGAAAATCCCTATTGATTTACCTGTTTTTACAAGGAAATAAAATGTGAAAAAAATATTTCTACATCCCATAGCCTTTCCCAACCATTTAAATTTTTCTCTTACAGGTCTAACACTTCCGAAAAACCAATACAACGCCCACCCGGAACAATATATAAAGCTAAACGAACCGTTCACTGGGTACTCATACGTACGAAAATCCCTATTGATTTACCTGTTTTTACAAGGAAATAAAATGTGAAAAAAATATTTCTACATCCCATGGCCCTTCCCAACCATTTAAATTTTTCTCTTACAGGTCTAACACGTCCGAAAAACCAATACAACACCCATCCGGAACAATATATAAAGCTAAACGCACCGTTCACTGGGTACTTATCCGTACGAAAATCCCTATTGATTTACCTGTTTTTACAAGGAAATAAAATGTGAAAACAATATTTCTACATCCCATGGCCTTTCCCAACCATTTAAATTTTTCTCTTACAGGTCTAACACTTCCGAAAAACCAATACAACGCCCACCCGGAACAATATATAAAGCTAAACGAACCGTTCACTGGGTACTCATACGTATGAAAATCCCTATTGATTTACCTGTTTTTACAAGGAAATAAAATGAGAAAAAAATATTTCTACATCCCATGGCCTTTCCCAACCATTTAAATTTTTCTCTTACAGGTCTAACACTTCCGAAAAACCAATACAACGCCCACCCGGAACAATATATAAAGCTAAACGAACCGTTCACTGGGTACTTATCCGTACAAAAATCCCTATTGATTTACCTGTTTTTACAAGGAAATAAAATGTGAAAAAAACATTTCTACATCCCATGGCCTTTCCCAACCATTTAAATTTTTCTCTTACAGGTCTAACACTTCCGAAAAACCAATACAACGCCCACCCGGAACAATATATAAAGCTAAACGAACCGTTCACTGGGTACTTATCCGTACGAAAATCCCTATTGATTTACCTGTTTTTACAAGGAAATAAAAGGTGAAAACAATATTTCTACATCCCATGGCCTTTCCCAACCATTTAAATTTTTCTCTTACAGGTCTAACACTTCCGAAAAACCAATACAACGCCCACCCGGAACAATATATAAAGCTAAACGAACCGTTCACTGGGTACTCATACGTACGAAAATCCCTATTGATTTACCTGTTTTTACAAGGAAATAAAATGTGAAAAAAATATTTCTACATCCCATGGCCTTTCCCAACCATTTAAATTTTTCTCTTACAGGTCTAACACTTCCGAAAAACCAATACAACGCCCACCCGGAACAATATATAAAGCTAAACGAACCGTTCACTGGGTACTTATACGCACGAAAATCCCTATTGATTTACCTGTTTTTACAAGGAAATAAAATGTGAAAAAAATATTTCTACATCCCATAGCCTTTCCCAACCATTTAAATTTTTCTCTTACAGGGCTAACACTTCCGAAAAACCAATACAACGCCCACCCGGAACACTATATAAAGCTAAACGAACCGTTCACTGGGTACTTATACGCACGAAAATCCCTATTGATTTACCTGTTTTTACAAGGAAATAAAATGTGAAAAAAATATTTCTACATCCCATGGCCTTTCCCAACCATTTAAATTTTTCTCTTACAGGTCTAACACTTCCGAAAAACCAATACAACGCCCACCCGGAACAATATATAAAGCTAAACGAACCGTTCACTGGGTACTCATACGTACGAAAATCCCTATTGATTTACCTGTTTTTACAAGGAAATAAAATGTGAAAAAAATATTTCTACATCCCATGGCCTTTCCCAACCATTTAAATTTTTCTCTTACAGGTCTAACACTTCCAAAAAACCAATACAACGCTCACCCGGAACAATATATAAAGCTAAACGAACCGTTCACTGGGTACTCATACGTACGAAAATCCCTATTGATTTACCTGTTTTTACAAGGAAATAAAATGTGAAAAAAATATTTCTACATCCCATGGCCTTTCCCAACCATTTAAATTTTTCTCTTACAGGTCTAACACTTCCGAAAAACCAATACAACGCCCACCCGGAACAATATATAAAGCTAAACGAACCGTTCACTGGGTACTCATACGTACGAAAATCCCTATTGATTTACCTGTTTTTACAAGGAAATAAAATGTGAAAAAAATATTTCTACATCCCATGGCCCTTCCCAACCATTTAAATTTTTCTCTTACAGGTCTAACACGTCCGAAAAACCAATACAACACCCATCCGGAACAATATATAAAGCTAAACGCACCGTTCACTGGGTACTTATCCGTACGAAAATCCCTATTGATTTACCTGTTTTTACAAGGAAATAAAATGTGAAAACAATATTTCTACATCCCATGGCCTTTCCCAACCATTTAAATTTTTCTCTTACAGGTCTAACACTTCCGAAAAACCAATACAACACCCACCCGGAACAATATATAAAGCTAAACGAACCGTTCACTGGGTACTCATACGTACGAAAATCCCTATTGATTTACCTGTTTTTACAAGGAAATAAAATGTGAAAAAAATGTTTCTACATCCCATGGCCTTTCCCAACCATTTAAATTTTTCTCTTACAGGGCTAACACTTCCGAAAAACCAATACAACGCCCACCCGGAACACTATATAAAGCTAAACGAACCGTTCACTGGGTACTTATACGCACGAAAATCCCTATTGATTTACCTGTTTTTACAAGGAAATAAAATGTGAAAAAAATATTTCTACATCCCATGGCCTTTCCCAACCATTTAAATTTTTCTCTTACATGTCTAACACTTCCGAAAAACCAATACAACGCCCACCCGGAACAATATATAAAGCTAAACGAACCATTCACTGGGTACTCATACGTACGAAAATCCCTATTGATTTACCTGTTTTTACAAGGAAATAAAATGTGAAAAAAATGTTTCTACATCCCATGGCCCTTCCCAACCATTTAAATTTTTCTCTTACAGGTCTAACACGTCCGAAAAACCAATACAACACCCATCCGGAACAATATATAAAGCTAAACGCACCGTTCAATGGGTACTTATCCGTACGAAAATCCCTATAGATTTACCTGTTTTTAGAAGGAAATAAAATGTGAAAAAAATATTTCTACATCCCATGGCCTTTCCCAACCATTTAAATTTTTCTCTTACAGGTCTAACACTTCCGAAAAACCAATACAACGCCCACCCGGAACAATATATAAAGCTAAACGAACCGTTCACTGGGTACTCATACGTACGAAAATCCCTATAGATTAACCTGTTTTTACAAGGAAATAAAATGTGAAAAAATGTTTCTACATCCCATGGCCTTTCCCAACCATTTAAATTTTTCTCTTACAGGGCTAACACTTCTGAAAAACCAATACAACGCCCACCCGGAACACTATATAAAGCTAAACGAACCGTTCACTGGGTACTTATACGCAAGAAAATCCCTATTGATTTACCTGTTTTTACAAGGAAATAAAATGTGAAAAAAATATTTCTACATCCCACGGCCTTTCCCAACCATTTAAATTTTTCTCTTACAGGGCTAACACTTCCGAAAAACCAATACAACGCCCACCCGGAACACTATATAAAGCTAAACGAACCGTTCACTGGGTACTTAAATGCACGAAAATCCCTATTGATTTACCTGTTTTTACAAGGAAATAAAATGTGAAAAAAATATTTCTACATCCCATGGCCTTTCCCAACCATTTAAATTTTTCTCTTACAGGTCTAACACTTCCGAAAAACCAATACAACGCCCACCCGGAACAATATATAAAGCTAAACGAACCGTTCACTGGGTACTCATACGTATGAAAATCCCTATTGATTTACCTGTTTTTACAAGGAAATAAAATGAGAAAAAAATATTTCTACATCCCATGGCCTTTCCCAACCATTTAAATTTTTCTCTTACAGGTCTAACACTTCCGAAAAACCAATACAACGCCCACCCGGAACAATATATAAAGCTAAACGAACCGTTCACTGGGTACTTATCCGTACAAAAATCCCTATTGATTTACCTGTTTTTACAAGGAAATAAAATGTGAAAAAAACATTTCTACATCCCATGGCCTTTCCCAACCATTTAAATTTTTCTCTTACAGGTCTAACACTTCCGAAAAACCAATACAACGCCCACCCGGAACAATATATAAAGCTAAACGAACCGTTCACTGGGTACTTATCCGTACGAAAATCCCTGTTGATTTACCTGTTTTTACAAGGAAATAAAAGGTGAAAACAATATTTCTACATCCCATGGCCTTTCCCAACCATTTAAATTTTTCTCTTACAGGTCTAACACTTCCGAAAAACCAATACAACGCCCACCCGGAACAATATATAAAGCTAAACGAACCGTTCACTGGGTACTCATACGTACGAAAATCCCTATTGATTTACCTGTTTTTACAAGGAAATAAAATGTGAAAAAAATATTTCTACATCCCATGGCCTTTCCCAACCATTTAAATTTTTCTCTTACAGGTCTAACACTTCCGAAAAACCAATACAACGCCCACCCGGAACAATATATAAAGCTAAACGAACCGTTCACTGGGTACTCATACGTACGAAAATCCCTATTGATTTACCTGTTTTTACAAGGAAATAAAATGTGAAAAAAATATTTCTACATCCCATAGCCTTTCCCAACCATTTAAATTTTTCTCTTACAGGGCTAACACTTCCGAAAAACCAATACAACGCCCACCCGGAACACTATATAAAGCTAAACGAACCGTTCACTGGGTACTTATACGCACGAAAATCCCTATTGATTTACCTGTTTTTACAAGGAAATAAAATGTGAAAAAAATATTTCTACATCCCATGGCCTTTCCCAACCATTTAAATTTTTCTCTTACAGGTCTAACACTTCCGAAAAACCAATACAACGCCCACCCGGAACAATATATAAAGCTAAACGAACCGTTCACTGGGTACTCATACGTACGAAAATCCCTATTGATTTACCTGTTTTTACAAGGAAATAAAATGTGAAAAAAATATTTCTACATCCCATGGCCTTTCCCAACCATTTAAATTTTTCTCTTACAGGTCTAACACTTCCAAAAAACCAATACAACGCTCACCCGGAACAATATATAAAGCTAAACGAACCGTTCACTGGGTACTCATACGTACGAAAATCCCTATTGATTTACCTGTTTTTACAAGGAAATAAAATGTGAAAAAAATATTTCTACATCCCATGGCCTTTCCCAACCATTTAAATTTTTCTCTTACAGGTCTAACACTTCCGAAAAACCAATACAACGCCCACCCGGAACAATATATAAAGCTAAACGAACCGTTCACTGGGTACTCATACGTACGAAAATCCCTATTGATTTACCTGTTTTTACAAGGAAATAAAATGTGAAAAAAATATTTCTACATCCCATGGCCCTTCCCAACCATTTAAATTTTTCTCTTACAGGTCTAACACGTCCGAAAAACCAATACAACACCCATCCGGAACAATATATAAAGCTAAACGCACCGTTCACTGGGTACTTATCCGTACGAAAATCCCTATTGATTTACCTGTTTTTACAAGGAAATAAAATGTGAAAACAATATTTCTACATCCCATGGCCTTTCCCAACCATTTAAATTTTTCTCTTACAGGTCTAACACTTCCGAAAAACCAATACAACGCCCACCCGGAACAATATATAAAGCTAAACGAACCGTTCACTGGGTACTCATACGTATGAAAATCCCTATTGATTTACCCGTTTTTACAAGGAAATAAAATGAGAAAAAAATATTTCTACATCCCATGGCCTTTCCCAACCATTTAAATTTTTCTCTTACAGGTCTAACACTTCCGAAAAACCAATACAACGCCCACCCGGAACAATATATAAAGCTAAACGAACCGTTCACTGGGTACTTATCCGTACAAAAATCCCTATTGATTTACCTGTTTTTACAAGGAAATAAAATGTGAAAAAAACATTTCTACATCCCATGGCCTTTCCCAACCATTTAAATTTTTCTCTTACAGGTCTAACACTTCTGAAAAACCAATACAACGCCCACCCGGAACAATATATAAAGCTAAACGAACCGTTCACTGGGTACTTATCCGTACGAAAATCCCTATTGATTTACCTGTTTTTACAAGGAAATAAAAGGTGAAAACAATATTTCTACATCCCATGGCCTTTCCCAACCATTTAAATTTTTCTCTTACAGGTCTAACACTTCCGAAAAACCAATACAACGCCCACCCGGAACAATATATAAAGCTAAACGAACCGTTCACTGGGTACTCATACGTACGAAAATCCCTATTGATTTACCTGTTTTTACAAGGAAATAAAATGTGAAAAAAATATTTCTACATCCCATGGCCTTTCCCAACCATTTAAATTTTTCTCTTACAGGTCTAACACTTCCGAAAAACCAATACAACGCCCACCCGGAACAATATATAAAGCTAAACGAACCGTTCACTGGGTACTCATACGTACGAAAATCCCTATTGATTTACCTGTTTTTACAAGGAAATAAAATGTGAAAAAAATATTTCTACATCCCATGGCATTTCCCAACCATTTAAATTTTTCTCTTACATGTCTAACACTTCCGAAAAACCAATACAACGCCCACCCGGAACATTATATAAAGCTAAACGAACCGTTCACTCGGTACTCATACGTACGAAAATCCCTATTGATTTACCTGTTTTTACAAGGAAATAAAATGTGAAAAAAATATTTCTACATCCCATGGCCTTTCCCAACCATTTAAATTTTTCTCTTACATGTCTAACACTTCCGAAAAACCAATACAACGCCCACCCGGAACAATATATAAAGCTAAACGAACCGTTCACTGGGTACTCATACGTACGAAAATCCCTATTGATTTACCTGTTTTTACAAGGAAATAAAATGTGAAAAAAATATTTCTACATCCCATGGCCTTTCCCAACCATTTAAATTTTTCTCTTACAGGTCTAACACTTCCAAAAAACCAATACAACGCTCACCCGGAACAATATATAAAGCTAAACGAACCGTTCACTGGGTACTCATACGTACGAAAATCCCTATTGATTTACCTGTTTTTACAAGGAAATAAAATGTGAAAAAAATATTTCTACATCCCATGGCCTTTCCCAACCATTTAAATTTTTCTCTTACAGGTCTAACACTTCCGAAAAACCAATACAACGCCCACCCGGAACAATATATAAAGCTAAACGAACCGTTCACTGGGTACTCATACGTACGAAAATCCCTATTGATTTACCTGTTTTTACAAGGAAATAAAATGTGAAAAAAATATTTCTACATCCCATGGCCCTTCCCAACCATTTAAATTTTTCTCTTACAGGTCTAACACGTCCGAAAAACCAATACAACACCCATCCGGAACAATATATAAAGCTAAACGCACCGTTCACTGGGTACTTATCCGTACGAAAATCCCTATTGATTTACCTGTTTTTACAAGGAAATAAAATGTGAAAACAATATTTCTACATCCCATGGCCTTTCCCAACCATTTAAATTTTTCTCTTACAAGTCTAACACTTCCGAAAAACCAATACAACGCCCAACCGGAACAATATATAAAGCTAAACGAACCGTTCACTGGGTACTTATCCGTACGAAAATCCCTATAGATTTACCTGTTTTTACAAGGAAATAAAATGTGAAAAAAATATTTCTACATCCCATGGCCTTTCCCAACCATTTAAATTTTTCTCTTACAGGTCTAACACTTCCGAAAAACCAATACAACGCCCACCAGGAACAATATATAAAGCTAAACGAACCGTTCACTGGGTACTCATACGTACGAAAATCCCTATTGATTTACCTGTTTTTACAAGGAAATAAAATGTGAAAAAAATGTTTCTACATCCCATGGCCTTTCCCAACCATTTAAATTTTTCTCTTACAGGGCTAACACTTCCGAAAAACCAATACAACGCCCACCCAGAACACTATATAAAGCTAAACGAACCGTTCACTGGGTACTTATACGCACGAAAATCCCTATTGATTTACCTGTTTTTACAAGGAAATAAAATGTGAAAAAAATATTTCTACATCCCATGGCCTTTCCCAACCATTTAAATTTTTCTCTTACAGGTCTAACACTTCCGAAAAACCAATACAACGCCCACCCGGAACAATATATAAAGCTAAACGAACCGTTCACTGGGTACTCATACGTACGAAAATCCCTATTGATTTACCTGTTTTTACAAGGAAATAAAATGTGAAAAAAATATTTCTACATCCCATGGCCTTTCCCAACCATTTAAATTTTTCTCTTACAGGTCTAACACTTCCAAAAAACCAATACAACGCTCACCCGGAACAATATATAAAGCTAAACGAACCGTTCACTGGGTACTCATACGTACGAAAATCCCTATTGATTTACCTGTTTTTACAAGGAAATAAAATGTGAAAAAAATATTTCTACATCCCATGGCCTTTCCCAACCATTTAAATTTTTCTCTTACAGGTCTAACACTTTCGAAAAACCAATACAACGCCCACCCGGAACAATATATAAAGCTAAACGAACCGTTCACTGGGTACTCATACGTACGAAAATCCCTATTGATTTACCTGTTTTTACAAGGAAATAAAATGTGAAAAAAATATTTCTACATCCCATGGCCCTTCCCAACCATTTAAATTTTTCTCTTACAGGTCTAACACGTCCGAAAAACCAATACAACACCCATCCGGAACAATATATAAAGCTAAACGCACCGTTCACTGGGTACTTATCCGTACGAAAATCCCTATTGATTTACCTGTTTTTACAAGGAAATAAAATGTGAAAACAATATTTCTACATCCCATGGCCTTTCCCAACCATTTAAATTTTTCTCTTACAAGTCTAACACTTCCGAAAAACCAATACAACGCCCAACCGGAACAATATATAAAGCTAAACGAACCGTTCACTGCGTACTTATCCGTACGAAAATCCCTATAGATTTACCTGTTTTTAGAAGGAAATAAAATGTGAAAAAAATATTTCTACATCCCATGGCCTTTCCCAACCATTTAAATTTTTCTCTTACAGGTCTAACACTTCCGAAAAACCAATACAACACCCACCCGGAACAATATATAAAGCTAAACGAACCGTTCACTGGGTACTCATACGTACGAAAATCCCTATTGATTTACCTGTTTTTACAAGGAAATAAAATGTGAAAAAAATGTTTCTACATCCCATGGCCTTTCCCAACCATTTAAATTTTTCTCTTACAGGGCTAACACTTCCGAAAAACCAATACAACGCCCACCCGGAACACTATATAAAGCTAAACGAACCGTTCACTGGGTACTTATACGCACGAAAATCCCTATTGATTTACCTGTTTTTACAAGGAAATAAAATGTGAAAAAAATATTTCTACATCCCATGGCCTTTCCCAACCATTTAAATTTTTCTCTTACATGTCTAACACTTCCGAAAAACCAATACAACGCCCACCCGGAACAATATATAAAGCTAAACGAACCGTTCACTGGGTACTCATACGTACGAAAATCCCTATTGATTTACCTGTTTTTACAAGGAAATAAAATGTGAAAAAAATGTTTCTACATCCCATGGCCTTTCCCAACCATTTAAATTTTTCTCTTACAAGTCTAACACTTCCGAAAAACCAATACAACGCCCACCCGGAACACTATATAAAGCTAAACGAACCGTTCACTGGGTACTCATACGTACGAAAATCCCTATTGATTTACCTGTTTTTACAAGGAAATAAAATGTGAAAAAAATATTTCTACATCCCATGGCCCTTCCCAACCATTTAAATTTTTCTCTTACAGGTCTAACACGTCCGAAAAACCAATACAACACCCATCCGGAACAATATATAAAGCTAAACGCACCGTTCACTGGGTACTTATCCGTACGAAAATCCCTATTGATTTACCTGTTTTTACAAGGAAATAAAATGTGAAAACAATATTTCTACATCCCATGGCCTTTCCCAACCATTTAAATTTTTCTCTTACAAGTTTAACACTTCCGAAAAACCAATACAACGCCCAACCGGAACAATATATAAAGCTAAACGAACCGCTCACTGGGTACTTATCCGTACGAAAATCCCTATAGATTTACCTGTTTTTAGAAGGAAATAAAATGTGAAAAAAATATTTCTACATCCCATGGCCTTTCCCAACCATTTAAATTTTTCTCTTACAGGTCTAACACTTCCGAAAAACCAATACAACACCCACCCGGAACAATATATAAAGCTAAACGAACCGTTCACTGGGTACTCATACGTACGAAAATCCCTATTGATTTACCTGTTTTTACAAGGAAATAAAATGTGAAAAAAATGTTTCTACATCCCATGGCCTTTCCCAACCATTTAAATTTTTCTCTTACAGGCTAACACTTCCGAAAAACCAATACAACGCCCACCCGGAACACTATATAAAGCTAAACGAACCGTTCACTGGGTACTTATACGCACGAAAATCCCTATTGATTTACCTGTTTTTACAAGGAAATAAAATGTGAAAAAAATATTTCTACATCCCATGGCCTTTCCCAACCATTTAAATTTTTCTCTTACATGTCTAACACTTCCGAAAAACCAATACAACGCCCACCCGGAACAATATATAAAGCTAAACGAACCGTTCACTGGGTACTCATACGTACGAAAATCCCTATTTATTTACCTGTTTTTACAAGGAAATAAAATGTGAAAAAAATGTTTCTACATCCCATGGCCTTTCCCAACCATTTAAATTTTTCTCTTACAGGGCTAACACTTCTGAAAAACCAATACAACGCCCACCCGGAACACTATATAAAGCTAAACGAACCGTTCACTGGGTACTTATACGCACGAAAATCCCTATTGATTTACCTGTTTTTACAAGGAAATAAAATGTGAAAAAAATATTTCTACATCCCATGGCCTTTCCCAACCATTTAAATTTTTCTCTTACAGGTCTAACACTTCCCAAAAACCAATACAACACGCACCCGGAACAATATATAAAGCTAAACGAACCGTTCACTGGGTACTTATCCGTACGAAAATCCCTTTTGATTTACCTGTTTTTACAAGGAAATAAAATGTGAAAAAAATATTTCTACATCCCATGGCCTTTCCCAACCATTTAAATTTTTCTCTTACAGGGCTAACACTTCCGAAAAACCAATACAACGCCCACCCGGAACACTATATAAAGCTAAACGAACCGTTCACTGGGTACTTATACGTACGAAAATCCCTATTGTTTTACCTGTTTTTACAGGGAAATAAAATGTGAAAAAAATATTTCTACATCCCATGGCCTTTCCCAACCATTTAAATTTTTCTCTTACAAGTCTAACACTTCCGAAAAACCAATACAACGCCCACCCGGAACAATATATAAAGCTAAACGAACCGTTCACTGGGTACTTATCCGTACGAAAATCCCTATTGATTTACCTGTTTTTACAAGGAAATAAAAGGTGAAAACAATATTTCTACATCCAATGGCCTTTCCCAACCATTTAAATTTTTCTCTTACAGGTCTAACACTTCCGAAAAACCAATACAACGCCCACCCGGAACAATATATAAAGCTAAACGAACCGTTCACTGGGTACTCATACGTACGAAAATCCCTATTGATTTACCTGTTTTTACAAGGAAATAAAATGTGAAAAAAATGTTTCTACATCCCATGGCCTTTCCCAACCATTTAAATTTTTCTCTTACAGGGCTAACACTTCCGAAAAACCAATACAACGCCCACCCGGAACACTATATAAAGCTAAACGAACCGTTCACTGGGTACTTATACGCACGAAAATCCCTATTGATTTACCTGTTTTTACAAGGAAATAAAATGTGAAAAAAATATTTCTACATCCCATGGCCTTTCCCAACCATTTAAATTTTTCTCTTACAAGTCTAACACTTCCAAAAAACCAATACAACGCCCAACCGGAACAATATATAAAGCTAAACGAACCGTTCACTGGGTACTTATCCGTACGAAAATCCCTATAGATTTACCTGTTTTTACAAGGAAATAAAATGTGAAAAAAATATTTCTACATCCCATGGCCTTTCCCAACCATTTAAATTTTTCTCTTACAAGTCTAACACTTCCGAAAAACCAATACAACGCCCACCCGGAACAATATATAAAGCTAAACGAACCGTTCACTGGGTACTTATCCGTACGAAAATCCCTATTGATTTACCTGTTTTTACAAGGAAA